>NC_080703.1:16364700-17837200 GCF_030445035.2 Dasypus novemcinctus
TCTAAGCGGCCATGGTGACCGTCCAAAGCGGACGTATGGGTTGTCTGGGCAGTGACTCGAGTCGTACCCATCCGTTTTTGGGGGAAAAAAAGGGAGAACCCATCATCTTCAGCACATTTCCCTCTGCCACAGCACGCCACGCAACCAGGTGATTTTCCTATTGATTGCCGTTCCAAGCTACCATAGCGGGCAAGGGCCGCAGGGATACTGTCCAGATTTCCAAACCAAAGCAGATAGGCCTTCTCGCCGAGGCGCAGCTGCCTTGGTCGATCAAGCCCCAGGCCCTTGTGCTCCTGAGGGCTGCGGGGACACCCAGGACTACGCCGCTGATGGCAGGTGGCTCCGGGCCTCAGTGGCCTGCCAGTGGGCTCTACCTGGGAATCCGTGCTCTTGCACGGGGTCCGGGGTGGGGGTGGGGGAGTCGGTTGCAGGGGGGCCTCCCTACACATGCCTCTTCTTCTGTCACTTTGGCTGCGGCTGAGCCTGGCACTGGGTGCGTGCACGCTCAGGAGACAGGCTTCTGCACGTCTCTGGACAGGCCCCGTGCCAGCTGGGACCTGAGCCCCAGCGCAGGTGCACCACCTGCGCTCAGGATCGTTGGACCGGCCCAGGTCAGCTGAGAGGGAGGAGAACGTGGTCGTCACCGCGGAGGGAAGCAAAAGTGCCGACACCTGCCAGCGGGAGAGCCGCATCCAACAGCCCTGTGGGATCTAAGGCCCCTCTCGCTCCATCCGCTGCCTCCGCCTGACCCCCTCCTTTCGGGGCGCCCGGACGGCGCCCGGGGTGGGGGTGGGGGAGGGGCAGGGGCAAGCGCTAGGCCGCCCGCGCCGCCGCAGACCGCTCTCTGACGCCCGCAAAGCCGGGAGCAAAGCGCAGGCGCCCCGGCCCGCTGGGCCGCCCACGCCCAGCGCCGCCCTGGCGCGCAGGCGCCACTCACCCCGCCCCCGGCAGACTCGCCCCGACCCCGCCCCTCCTGGTTGCTCTGGAGACGGTGGCCACTGGCGGGAGGTGCCCAAGCCCGGGAGTGGGAAGACGGTTGTGATGGATTGGGGGGGGGGGAGGGGAGGCGTTTTCCGCACTCGGGAGTTGTCCCCAGTGGCAGTGCCGGGACAGATGCGGCCAATAGGCATCCGGCCGAAACCCACCCGATGCACTTCGGGGAGCGCGTCCACTGCCAGGAAAACCTCCAGCGCTGGGGCAAGCGGGGTTCCAAAATGTATACACCGAATGCCAGCAGGAGGCCACGGGGACGCGACGGAAGGGGTCGCCGACGTGGGTGGAGCCTGCTGGGTGGGCACTGGGCTAGGAGAGAAGCTCTGCTATGCCGTCCTGGACAGTTGTTCCCTCCTGTCTGTCTGGTGAAAGCCAAGAGACAGAAGCAGCTCCGGGAACAAGAGAGCGGCTCGGGTGCCCGAAGTCAGAGCCAAAACTTCCACCGCTAGGGGCCACTGTTGGCTAGGAATAGTTCCTTCCTGACACTTGCTGGGGGCCAGAGGGCTGAGTTCTAAGGCAGGGGGAGGGGCAGGGCCCCTTGCCGAAGGGGCTGTGGGGGAAGGGACCCGTGGGCCAGCTCTGGGGGCTGCTGGGAGAGCCCCCTCTCCATGCCATAGCTCACCTGGCCCAGGCCAAGGGTCTGGGTTGGGCCAGGCTGCCAGACCCGTCTGAAGAGGGGCTTTCCTCGCCAACCAAAGTCCCCGAGGCCTCCTCAAGCGGGGGCCTAGCTAGGGCCGGCCGGCGTTGCCCTGCAGGTCTCTCCCACGGCAATGGTCACAGACATGCTGTCTCCCATCGGCGTCACCTCCACCTTATGTCAGGGGAACCCCGGCCTTTCCCACCGGTGGCCTGCGGGCTTCGGCCTGGGCTCCCGGCCAGGCCTGCAGAGGCCTGTCTCCCGGAGAGGGCAGGCCCAGGGTCTTCCCTCTCCCTTGTCAGTGACCTCTCTTTCTCTGCGTTTCTTTTCTGGGACGAGAGGGGCCCCAGAGCACCCGACGACTCTGAGCAAGGAGCCTGCCCTTCCTCCTCTCGGCCCTCCTTTTTGGGACCGTACCAACCGACGAGCGTGTCTCTCGGCTCTGGGGCCGCGGGACGCAAAACGAAACTGCTTACCTATCGGGTGGTGAGACACTGGCGTGGAAATCATTTCTGCTCACTTGAGGCAGGCACTGCGGTCAAGTGGGCTTACAGGTCCAGGTGTTCCATGGACCGGCTATATTCTAAGCGGCCATGGTGACCGTCCAAAGCGGACGTATGGGTTGTCTGGGCAGTGACTCGAGTCGTACCCATCCGTTTTTGGGGGAAAAAAAGGGAGAACCCATCATCTTCAGCACATTTCCCTCTGCCACAGCACGCCACGCAACCAGGTGATTTTCCTATTGATTGCCGTTCCAAGCTACCATAGCGGGCAAGGCCGCAGGGATACTGTCCAGATTTCCAAACCAAAGCAGATAGGCCTTCTCGCCGAGGCGCAGCTGCCCTGGTCGATCAAGCCCCAGGCCCTTGTGCTCCTGAGGGCTGCGGGGACACCCAGGACTACGCCGCTGATGGCAGGGTGGCTCCGGGCCTCAGTGGCCTGCCAGTGGGCTCTACCTGGGAATCCGTGCTCTTGCACGGGGTCCGGGGTGGGGGTGGGGGAGTCGGTTGCAGGGGGCCTCCCTACACATGCCTCTTCTTCTGTCACTTTGGCTGCGGCTGAGCCTGGCACTGGGTGCGTGCACGCTCAGGAGACAGGCTTCTGCACGTCTCTGGACAGGCCCCGTGCCAGCTGGGACCTGAGCCCCAGCGCAGGTGCACCACCTGCGCTCAGGATCGTTGGACCGGCCCAGGTCAGCTGAGAGGGAGGAGAACGTGGTCGTCACCGCGGAGGGAAGCAAAAGTGCCGACACCTGCCAGCGGGAGAGCCGCATCCCAACAGCCCTGTGGGATCTAAGGCCCCTCTCGCTCCATCCGCTGCCTCCGCCTGACCCCCTCCTTTCGGGGCGCCCGGACGGCGCCCGGGGTGGGGGGTGGGGGGAGGGGCAGGGGCAAGCGCTAGGCCGCCCGCGCCGCCGCAGACCGCTCTCTGACGCCCGCAAAGCCGGGAGCAAAGCGCAGGCGCCCCGGCCCGCTGGGCCGCCCACGCCCAGCGCCGCCCTGGCGCGCAGGCGCCACTCACCCCGCCCCCCGGCAGACTCGCCCCGACCCCGCCCCTCCTGGTTGCTCTGGAGACGGTGGCCACTGGCGGGAGGTGCCCAAGCCCGGGAGTGGGAAGACGGTTGTGATGGATTGGGGGGGGGGGGAGGGGAGGCGTTTTCCGCACTCGGGAGTTGTCCCCAGTGGCAGTGCCGGGACAGATGCGGCCAATAGGCATCCGCCGAAACCCACCCGATGCACTTCGGGGAGCGCGTCCACTGCCAGGAAAACCTCCAGCGCTGGGGCAAGCGGGGTTCCAAAATGTATACACCGAATGCCAGCAGGAGGCCACGGGGACGCGACGGAAGGGGTCGCCGAAGTGGGTGGAGCCTGCTGGGTGGGCACTGGGCTAGGAGAGAAGCTCTGCTATGCCGTCCTGGACAGTTGTTCCCTCCTGTCTGTCTGGTGAAAAGCCAAGAGACAGAAGCAGCTCCGGGAACAAGAGAGCGGCTCGGGTGCCCGAAGTCAGAGCCAAAACTTCCACCGCTAGGGGCCACTGTTGGCTAGGAATAGTTCCTTCCTGACACTTGCTGGGGGCCAGAGGGCTGAGTTCTAAGGCAGGGGGAGGGGCAGGGCCCCTTGCCGAAGGGGCTGTGTGGGGGAAGGGACCCGTGGGGCCAGCTCTGGGGCTGCTGGGAGAGCCCCCTCTCCATGCCATAGCTCACCTGGCCCAGGCCAAGGGTCTGGGTTGGGCCAGGCTGCCAGACCCGTCTGAAGAGGGGCTTTCCTCGCCAACCAAAGTCCCCGAGGCCTCCTCAAGCGGGGGCCTAGCTAGGGCCGGCCGGCGTTGCCCTGCAGGTCTCTCCCACGGCAATGGTCACAGACATGCTGTCTCCCATCGGCGTCACCTCCACCTTATGTCAGGGGAACCCCGGCCTTTCCCACCGGTGGCCTGCGGGCTTCGGCCTGGGCTCCCGGCCAGGCCTGCAGAGGCCTGTCTCCGGAGAGGGCAGGCCCAGGGTCTTCCCTCTCCCTTGTCAGTGACCTCTCTTTCTCTGCGTTTCTTTTCTGGGACGAGAGGGGCCCCAGAGCACCCCGACGACTCTGAGCAAGGAGCCTGCCCTTCCTCCTCTCGGCCCTCCTTTTTGGGACCGTACCAACAGACGAGCGTGTCTCTCGGCTCTGGGGCCGCGGGACGCAAAACGAAACTGCTTACCTATCGGGTGGTGAGACACTGGCGTGGAAATCATTTCTGCTCACTTGAGGCAGGCACTGCGGTCAAGTGGGCTTACAGGTCCAGGTGTTCCATGGACCGGCTATATTCTAAGCGGCCATGGTGACCGTCCAAAGCGGACGTATGGGTTGTCTGGGCAGTGACTCGAGTCGTACCCATCCGTTTTTGGGGGAAAAAAAGGGAGAACCCATCATCTTCAGCACATTTCCCTCTGCCACAGCACGCCACGCAACCAGGTGATTTTCCTATTGATTGCCGTTCCAAGCTACCATAGCGGGCAAGGCCGCAGGGATACTGTCCAGATTTCCAAACCAAAGCAGATAGGCCTTCTCGCCGAGGCGCAGCTGCCTGGTCGATCAAGCCCCAGGCCCTTGTGCTCCTGAGGGCTGCGGGGACACCCAGGACTACGCCGCTGATGGCAGGTGGCTCCGGGCCTCAGTGGCCTGCCAGTGGGCTCTACCTGGGAATCCGTGCTCTTGCACGGGGTCCGGGGTGGGGGTGGGGGAGTCGGTTGCAGGGGGGCCTCCCTACACATGCCTCTTCTTCTGTCACTTTGGCTGCGGCTGAGCCTGGCACTGGGTGCGTGCACGCTCAGGAGACAGGCTTCTGCACGTCTCTGGACAGGCCCCGTGCCAGCTGGGACCTGAGCCCCAGCGCAGGTGCACCACCTGCGCTCAGGATCGTTGGACCGGCCCAGGTCAGCTGAGAGGGAGGAGAACGTGGTCGTCACCGCGGAGGGAAGCAAAAGTGCCGACACCTGCCAGCGGGAGAGCCGCATCCAACAGCCCTGTGGGATCTAAGGCCCCTCTCGCTCCATCCGCTGCCTCCGCCTGACCCCCTCCTTTCGGGGCGCCCGGACGGCGCCCGGGGTGGGGGTGGGGGAGGGGCAGGGGCAAGCGCTAGGCCGCCCGCGCCGCCGCAGACCGCTCTCTGACGCCCGCAAAGCCGGGAGCAAAGCGCAGGCGCCCCGGCCCGCTGGGCCGCCCACGCCCAGCGCCGCCCTGGCGCGCAGGCGCCACTCACCCCGCCCCCCGGCAGACTCGCCCCGACCCCGCCCCTCCTGGTTGCTCTGGAGACGGTGGCCACTGGCGGGAGGTGCCAAGCCCGGGAGTGGGAAGACGGTTGTGATGGATTGGGGGGGGGGGAGGGGAGGCGTTTTCCGCACTCGGGAGTTGTCCCCAGTGGCAGTGCGGGACAGATGCGGCCAATAGGCATCCGGCCGAAACCCACCCGATGCACTTCGGGGAGCGCGTCCACTGCCAGGAAAACCTCCAGCGCTGGGGCAAGCGGGGTTCCAAAATGTATACACCGAATGCCAGCAGGAGGCCACGGGGACGCGACGGAAGGGGTCGCCGACGTGGGTGGAGCCTGCTGGGTGGGCACTGGGCTAGGAGAGAAGCTCTGCTATGCCGTCCTGGACAGTTGTTCCCTCCTGTCTGTCTGGTGAAAAGCCAAGAGACAGAAGCAGCTCCGGGAACAAGAGAGCGGCTCGGGTGCCCGAAGTCAGAGCCAAAACTTCCACCGCTAGGGGCCACTGTTGGCTAGGAATAGTTCCTTCCTGACACTTGCTGGGGGCCAGAGGGCTGAGTTCTAAGGCAGGGGGAGGGGCAGGGCCCCTTGCCGAAGGGGCTGTGGGGGAAGGGACCCGTGGGCCAGCTCTGGGGCTGCTGGGAGAGCCCCCTCTCCATGCCATAGCTCACCTGGCCCAGGCCAAGGGTCTGGGTTGGGCCAGGCTGCCAGACCCGTCTGAAGAGGGGCTTTCCTCGCCAACCAAAGTCCCCGAGGCCTCCTCAAGCGGGGGCCTAGCTAGGGCCGGCCGGCGTTGCCCTGCAGGTCTCTCCCACGGCAATGGTCACAGACATGCTGTCTCCCATCGGCGTCACCTCCACCTTATGTCAGGGGAACCCCGGCCTTTCCCACCGGTGGCCTGCGGGCTTCGGCCTGGGCTCCCGGCCAGGCCTGCAGAGGCCTGTCTCCCGGAGAGGGCAGGCCCAGGGTCTTCCCTCTCCCTTGTCAGTGACCTCTCTTTCTCTGCGTTTCTTTTCTGGGACGAGAGGGGCCCCAGAGCACCCCGACGACTCTGAGCAAGGAGCCTGCCCTTCCTCCTCTCGGCCCTCCTTTTTGGGACCGTACCAACCGACGAGCGTGTCTCTCGGCTCTGGGGCCGCGGGACGCAAAACGAAACTGCTTACCTATCGGGTGGTGAGACACTGGCGTGGAAATCATTTCTGCTCACTTGAGGCAGGCACTGCGGTCAAGTGGGCTTACAGGTCCAGGTGTTCCATGGACCGGCTATATTCTAAGCGGCCATGGTGACCGTCCAAAGCGGACGTATGGGTTGTCTGGGGCAGTGACTCGAGTCGTACCCATCCGTTTTTGGGGGAAAAAAAGGGAGAACCCATCATCTCAGCACATTTCCCTCTGCCACAGCACGCCACGCAACCAGGTGATTTTCCTATTGATTGCCGTTCCAAGCTACCATAGCGGGCAAGGCCGCAGGGATACTGTCCAGATTTCCAAACCAAAGCAGATAGGCCTTCTCGCCGAGGCGCAGCTGCCTGGTCGATCAAGCCCCAGGCCCTTGTGCTCCTGAGGGCTGCGGGGACACCCAGGACTACGCCGCTGATGGCAGGTGGCTCCGGGCCTCAGTGGCCTGCCAGTGGGCTCTACCTGGGAATCCGTGCTCTTGCACGGGGTCCGGGGTGGGGGTGGGGGAGTCGGTTGCAGGGGGGGCCTCCCTACACATGCCTCTTCTTCTGTCACTTTGGCTGCGGCTGAGCCTGGCACTGGGTGCGTGCACGCTCAGGAGACAGGCTTCTGCACGTCTCTGGACAGGCCCCGTGCCAGCTGGGACCTGAGCCCCAGCGCAGGTGCACCACCTGCGCTCAGGATCGTTGGACCGGCCCAGGTCAGCTGAGAGGGAGGAGAACGTGGTCGTCACCGCGGAGGGAAGCAAAAGTGCCGACACCTGCCAGCGGGAGAGCCGCATCCAACAGCCCTGTGGGATCTAAGGCCCCTCTCGCTCCATCCGCTGCCTCCGCCTGACCCCCTCCTTTCGGGGGCGCCCCGGACGGCGCCCGGGGTGGGGGTGGGGGAGGGGCAGGGGCAAGCGCTAGGCCGCCCGCGCCGCCGCAGACCGCTCTCTGACGCCCGCAAAGCCGGGAGCAAAGCGCAGGCGCCCCGGCCCGCTGGGCCGCCCACGCCCAGCGCCGCCCTGGCGCGCAGGCGCCACTCACCCCGCCCCCCGGCAGACTCGCCCCGACCCCGCCCCTCCTGGTTGCTCTGGAGACGGTGGCCACTGGCGGGAGGTGCCCAAGCCCGGGAGTGGGAAGACGGTTGTGATGGATTGGGGGGGGGGGAGGGAGGCGTTTTCCGCACTCGGGAGTTGTCCCCAGTGGCAGTGCCGGGACAGATGCGGCCAATAGGCATCCGGCCGAAACCCACCCGATGCACTTCGGGGAGCGCGTCCACTGCCAGGAAAACCTCCAGCGCTGGGGCAAGCGGGGTTCCAAAATGTATACACCGAATGCCAGCAGGAGGCCACGGGGACGCGACGGAAGGGGTCGCCGACGTGGGTGGAGCCTGCTGGGTGGGCACTGGGCTAGGAGAGAAGCTCTGCTATGCCGTCCTGGACAGTTGTTCCCTCCTGTCTGTCTGGTGAAAAGCCAAGAGACAGAAGCAGCTCCGGGAACAAGAGAGCGGCTCGGGTGCCCGAAGTCAGAGCCAAAACTTCCACCGCTAGGGGCCACTGTTGGCTAGGAATAGTTCCTTCCTGACACTTGCTGGGGGCCAGAGGGCTGAGTTCTAAGGCAGGGGGAGGGGCAGGGCCCCTTGCCGAAGGGGCTGTGGGGGAAGGGACCCGTGGGCCAGCTCTGGGGGCTGCTGGGAGAGCCCCCTCTCCATGCCATAGCTCACCTGGCCCAGGCCAAGGGTCTGGGTTGGGCCAGGCTGCCAGACCCGTCTGAAGAGGGGCTTTCCTCGCCAACCAAAGTCCCCGAGGCCTCCTCAAGCGGGGGCCTAGCTAGGGCCGGCCGGCGTTGCCCTGCAGGTCTCTCCCACGGCAATGGTCACAGACATGCTGTCCTCCCATCGGCGTCACCTCCACCTTATGTCAGGGGAACCCCGGCCTTTCCCACCGGTGGCCTGCGGGCTTCGGCCTGGGCTCCCGGCCAGGCCTGCAGAGGCCTGTCTCCCGGAGAGGGCAGGCCCAGGGTCTTCCCTCTCCCTTGTCAGTGACCTCTCTTTCTCTGCGTTTCTTTTCTGGGACGAGAGGGGCCCCAGAGCACCCCGACGACTCTGAGCAAGGAGCCTGCCCTTCCTCCTCTCGGCCCTCCTTTTTGGGACCGTACCAACCGACGAGCGTGTCTCTCGGCTCTGGGGCCGCGGGACGCAAAACGAAACTGCTTACCTATCGGGTGGTGAGACACTGGCGTGGAAATCATTTCTGCTCACTTGAGGCAGGCACTGCGGTCAAGTGGGCTTACAGGTCCAGGTGTTCCATGGACCGGCTATATTCTAAGCGGCCATGGTGACCGTCCAAAGCGGACGTATGGGTTGTCTGGGCAGTGACTCGAGTCGTACCCATCCGTTTTTGGGGGAAAAAAAGGGAGAACCCATCATCTTCAGCACATTTCCCTCTGCCACAGCACGCCACGCAACCAGGTGATTTTCCTATTGATTGCCGTTCCAAGCTACCATAGCGGGCAAGGCCGCAGGGATACTGTCCAGATTTCCAAACCAAAGCAGATAGGCCTTCTCGCCGAGGCGCAGCTGCCTGGTCGATCAAGCCCCAGGCCCTTGTGCTCCTGAGGGCTGCGGGGACACCCAGGACTACGCCGCTGATGGCAGGTGGCTCCGGGCCTCAGTGGCCTGCCAGTGGGCTCTACCTGGGAATCCGTGCTCTTGCACGGGGTCCGGGGGTGGGGGTGGGGGGAGTCGGTTGCAGGGGGGCCTCCCTACACATGCCTCTTCTTCTGTCACTTTGGCTGCGGCTGAGCCTGGCACTGGGTGCGTGCACGCTCAGGAGACAGGCTTCTGCACGTCTCTGGACAGGCCCCGTGCCAGCTGGGACCTGAGCCCCAGCGCAGGTGCACCACCTGCGCTCAGGATCGTTGGACCGGCCCAGGTCAGCTGAGAGGGAGGAGAACGTGGTCGTCACCGCGGAGGGAAGCAAAAGTGCCGACACCTGCCAGCGGGAGAGCCGCATCCAACAGCCCTGTGGGATCTAAGGCCCCTCTCGCTCCATCCGCTGCCTCCGCCTGACCCCCTCCTTTCGGGGCGCCCGGACGGCGCCCGGGGTGGGGGTGGGGGAGGGGCAGGGGCAAGCGCTAGGCCGCCCGCGCCGCCGCAGACCGCTCTCTGACGCCCGCAAAGCCGGGAGCAAAGCGCAGGCGCCCCGGCCCGCTGGGCCGCCCACGCCCAGCGCCGCCCTGGCGCGCAGGCGCCACTCACCCCGCCCCCCGGCAGACTCGCCCCGACCCCGCCCCTCCTGGTTGCTCTGGAGACGGTGGCCACTGGCGGGAGGTGCCCAAGCCCGGGAGTGGGAAGACGGTTGTGATGGATTGGGGGGGGGGGGAGGGGAGGCGTTTTCCGCACTCGGGAGTTGTCCCCAGTGGCAGTGCCGGGACAGATGCGGCCAATAGGCATCCGGCCGAAACCCACCCGATGCACTTCGGGGAGCGCGTCCACTGCCAGGAAAACCTCCAGCGCTGGGGCAAGCGGGGTTCCAAAATGTATACACCGAATGCCAGCAGGAGGCCACGGGGACGCGACGGAAGGGGTCGCCGAAGTGGGTGGAGCCTGCTGGGTGGGCACTGGGCTAGGAGAGAAGCTCTGCTATGCCGTCCTGGACAGTTGTTCCCTCCTGTCTGTCTGGTGAAAAGCCAAGAGACAGAAGCAGCTCCGGGAACAAGAGAGCGGCTCGGGTGCCCGAAGTCAGAGCCAAAACTTCCACCGCTAGGGGCCACTGTTGGCTAGGAATAGTTCCTTCCTGACACTTGCTGGGGGCCAGAGGGCTGAGTTCTAAGGCAGGGGGAGGGGCAGGGCCCCTTGCCGAAGGGGCTGTGGGGGAAGGGACCCGTGGGCCAGCTCTGGGGCTGCTGGGAGAGCCCCCTCTCCATGCCATAGCTCACCTGGCCCAGGCCAAGGGTCTGGGTTGGGCCAGGCTGCCAGACCCGTCTGAAGAGGGGCTTTCCTCGCCAACCAAAGTCCCCGAGGCCTCCTCAAGCGGGGGCCTAGCTAGGGCCGGCCGGCGTTGCCCTGCAGGTCTCTCCCACGGCAATGGTCACAGACATGCTGTCTCCCATCGGCGTCACCTCCACCTTATGTCAGGGGAACCCCGGCCTTTCCCACCGGTGGCCTGCGGGCTTCGGCCTGGGCTCCCGGCCAGGCCTGCAGAGGCCTGTCTCCCGGAGAGGGCAGGCCCAGGGTCTTCCCTCTCCCTTGTCAGTGACCTCTCTTTCTCTGCGTTTCTTTTCTGGGACGAGAGGGGCCCCAGAGCACCCCGACGACTCTGAGCAAGGAGCCTGCCCTTCCTCCTCTCGGCCCTCCTTTTTGGGACCGTACCAACCGACGAGCGTGTCTCTCGGCTCTGGGGCCGCGGGACGCAAAACGAAACTGCTTACCTATCGGGTGGTGAGACACTGGCGTGGAAATCATTTCTGCTCACTTGAGGCAGGCACTGCGGTCAAGTGGGCTTACAGGTCCAGGTGTTCCATGGACCGGCTATATTCTAAGCGGCCATGGTGACCGTCCAAAGCGGACGTATGGGTTGTCTGGGCAGTGACTCGAGTCGTACCCATCCGTTTTTGGGGGAAAAAAAGGGAGAACCCATCATCTTCAGCACATTTCCCTCTGCCACAGCACGCCACGCAACCAGGTGATTTTCCTATTGATTGCCGTTCCAAGCTACCATAGCGGGCAAGGCCGCAGGGATACTGTCCAGATTTCCAAACCAAAGCAGATAGGCCTTCTCGCCGAGGCGCAGCTGCCTGGTCGATCAAGCCCCAGGCCCTTGTGCTCCTGAGGGCTGCGGGGACACCCAGGACTACGCCGCTGATGGCAGGTGGCTCCGGGCCTCAGTGGCCTGCCAGTGGGCTCTACCTGGGAATCCGTGCTCTTGCACGGGGTCCGGGGTGGGGGTGGGGGAGTCGGTTGCAGGGGGGCCTCCCTACACATGCCTCTTCTTCTGTCACTTTGGCTGCGGCTGAGCCTGGCACTGGGTGCGTGCACGCTCAGGAGACAGGCTTCTGCACGTCTCTGGACAGGCCCCGTGCCAGCTGGGACCTGAGCCCCAGCGCAGGTGCACCACCTGCGCTCAGGATCGTTGGACCGGCCCAGGTCAGCTGAGAGGGAGGAGAACGTGGTCGTCACCGCGGAGGGAAGCAAAAGTGCCGACACCTGCCAGCGGGAGAGCCGCATCCAACAGCCCTGTGGGATCTAAGGCCCCTCTCGCTCCATCCGCTGCCTCCGCCTGACCCCCTCCTTTCGGGGCGCCCGGACGGCGCCCGGGGTGGGGGTGGGGGAGGGGCAGGGGCAAGCGCTAGGCCGCCCGCGCCGCCGCAGACCGCTCTCTGACGCCCGCAAAGCCGGGAGCAAAGCGCAGGCGCCCCGGCCCGCTGGGCCGCCCACGCCCAGCGCCGCCCTGGCGCGCAGGCGCCACTCACCCCGCCCCCCGGCAGACTCGCCCCGACCCCGCCCCTCCTGGTTGCTCTGGAGACGGTGGCCACTGGCGGGAGGTGCCCAAGCCCGGGAGTGGGAAGACGGTTGTGATGGATTGGGGGGGGGGGGAGGGGAGGCGTTTTCCGCACTCGGGAGTTGTCCCCAGTGGCAGTGCCGGGACAGATGCGGCCAATAGGCATCCGGCCGAAACCCACCCGATGCACTTCGGGGAGCGCGTCCACTGCCAGGAAAACCTCCAGCGCTGGGGCAAGCGGGGTTCCAAAATGTATACACCGAATGCCAGCAGGAGGCCACGGGGACGCGACGGAAGGGGTCGCCGAAGTGGGTGGAGCCTGCTGGGTGGGCACTGGGCTAGGAGAGAAGCTCTGCTATGCCGTCCTGGACAGTTGTTCCCTCCTGTCTGTCTGGTGAAAAGCCAAGAGACAGAAGCAGCTCCGGGAACAAGAGAGCGGCTCGGGTGCCCGAAGTCAGAGCCAAAACTTCCACCGCTAGGGGCCACTGTTGGCTAGGAATAGTTCCTTCCTGACACTTGCTGGGGGCCAGAGGGCTGAGTTCTAAGGCAGGGGGAGGGGCAGGGCCCCTTGCCGAAGGGGCTGTGGGGGAAGGGACCCGTGGGCCAGCTCTGGGGCTGCTGGGAGAGCCCCCTCTCCATGCCATAGCTCACCTGGCCCAGGCCAAGGGTCTGGGTTGGGCCAGGCTGCCAGACCCGTCTGAAGAGGGGCTTTCCTCGCCAACCAAAGTCCCCGAGGCCTCCTCAAGCGGGGGCCTAGCTAGGGCCGGCCGGCGTTGCCCTGCAGGTCTCTCCCACGGCAATGGTCACAGACATGCTGTCTCCCATCGGCGTCACCTCCACCTTATGTCAGGGGAACCCCGGCCTTTCCCACCGGTGGCCTGCGGGCTTCGGCCTGGGCTCCCGGCCAGGCCTGCAGAGGCCTGTCTCCCGGAGAGGGCAGGCCCAGGGTCTTCCCTCTCCCTTGTCAGTGACCTCTCTTTCTCTGCGTTTCTTTTCTGGGACGAGAGGGGCCCCAGAGCACCCCGACGACTCTGAGCAAGGAGCCTGCCCTTCCTCCTCTCGGCCCTCCTTTTTGGGACCGTACCAACCGACGAGCGTGTCTCTCGGCTCTGGGGCCGCGGGACGCAAAACGAAACTGCTTACCTATCGGGTGGTGAGACACTGGCGTGGAAATCATTTCTGCTCACTTGAGGCAGGCACTGCGGTCAAGTGGGCTTACAGGTCCAGGTGTTCCATGGACCGGCTATATTCTAAGCGGCCATGGTGACCGTCCAAAGCGGACGTATGGGTTGTCTGGGCAGTGACTCGAGTCGTACCCATCCGTTTTTGGGGGAAAAAAAGGGAGAACCCATCATCTTCAGCACATTTCCCTCTGCCACAGCACGCCACGCAACCAGGTGATTTTCCTATTGATTGCCGTTCCAAGCTACCATAGCGGGCAAGGCCGCAGGGATACTGTCCAGATTTCCAAACCAAAGCAGATAGGCCTTCTCGCCGAGGCGCAGCTGCCTGGTCGATCAAGCCCCAGGCCCTTGTGCTCCTGAGGGCTGCGGGGACACCCAGGACTACGCCGCTGATGGCAGGTGGCTCCGGGCCTCAGTGGCCTGCCAGTGGGCTCTACCTGGGAATCCGTGCTCTTGCACGGGGTCCGGGGTGGGGGTGGGGGAGTCGGTTGCAGGGGGGCCTCCCTACACATGCCTCTTCTTCTGTCACTTTGGCTGCGGCTGAGCCTGGCACTGGGTGCGTGCACGCTCAGGAGACAGGCTTCTGCACGTCTCTGGACAGGCCCCGTGCCAGCTGGGACCTGAGCCCCAGCGCAGGTGCACCACCTGCGCTCAGGATCGTTGGACCGGCCCAGGTCAGCTGAGAGGGAGGAGAACGTGGTCGTCACCGCGGAGGGAAGCAAAAGTGCCGACACCTGCCAGCGGGAGAGCCGCATCCAACAGCCCTGTGGGATCTAAGGCCCCTCTCGCTCCATCCGCTGCCTCCGCCTGACCCCCTCCTTTCGGGGCGCCCGGACGGCGCCCGGGGTGGGGGTGGGGGAGGGGCAGGGGCAAGCGCTAGGCCGCCCGCGCCGCCGCAGACCGCTCTCTGACGCCCGCAAAGCCGGGAGCAAAGCGCAGGCGCCCCGGCCCGCTGGGCCGCCCACGCCCAGCGCCGCCCTGGCGCGCAGGCGCCACTCACCCCGCCCCCCGGCAGACTCGCCCCGACCCCGCCCCTCCTGGTTGCTCTGGAGACGGTGGCCACTGGCGGGAGGTGCCCAAGCCCGGGAGTGGGAAGACGGTTGTGATGGATTGGGGGGGGGGGAGGGGAGGCGTTTTCCGCACTCGGGAGTTGTCCCCAGTGGCAGTGCCGGGACAGATGCGGCCAATAGGCATCCGGCCGAAACCCACCCGATGCACTTCGGGGAGCGCGTCCACTGCCAGGAAAACCTCCAGCGCTGGGGCAAGCGGGGTTCCAAAATGTATACACCGAATGCCAGCAGGAGGCCACGGGGACGCGACGGAAGGGGTCGCCGAAGTGGGTGGAGCCTGCTGGGTGGGCACTGGGCTAGGAGAGAAGCTCTGCTATGCCGTCCTGGACAGTTGTTCCCTCCTGTCTGTCTGGTGAAAAGCCAAGAGACAGAAGCAGCTCCGGGAACAAGAGAGCGGCTCGGGTGCCCGAAGTCAGAGCCAAAACTTCCACCGCTAGGGGCCACTGTTGGCTAGGAATAGTTCCTTCCTGACACTTGCTGGGGGCCAGAGGGCTGAGTTCTAAGGCAGGGGGAGGGGCAGGGCCCCTTGCCGAAGGGGCTGTGGGGGAAGGGACCCGTGGGCCAGCTCTGGGGCTGCTGGGAGAGCCCCCTCTCCATGCCATAGCTCACCTGGCCCAGGCCAAGGGTCTGGGTTGGGCCAGGCTGCCAGACCCGTCTGAAGAGGGGCTTTCCTCGCCAACCAAAGTCCCCGAGGCCTCCTCAAGCGGGGGCCTAGCTAGGGCCGGCCGGCGTTGCCCTGCAGGTCTCTCCCACGGCAATGGTCACAGACATGCTGTCTCCCATCGGCGTCACCTCCACCTTATGTCAGGGGAACCCCGGCCTTTCCCACCGGTGGCCTGCGGGCTTCGGCCTGGGCTCCCGGCCAGGCCTGCAGAGGCCTGTCTCCCGGAGAGGGCAGGCCCAGGGTCTTCCCTCTCCCTTGTCAGTGACCTCTCTTTCTCTGCGTTTCTTTTCTGGGACGAGAGGGGCCCCAGAGCACCCCGACGACTCTGAGCAAGGAGCCTGCCCTTCCTCCTCTCGGCCCTCCTTTTTGGGACCGTACCAACCGACGAGCGTGTCTCTCGGCTCTGGGGCCGCGGGACGCAAAACGAAACTGCTTACCTATCGGGTGGTGAGACACTGGCGTGGAAATCATTTCTGCTCACTTGAGGCAGGCACTGCGGTCAAGTGGGCTTACAGGTCCAGGTGTTCCATGGACCGGCTATATTCTAAGCGGCCATGGTGACCGTCCAAAGCGGACGTATGGGTTGTCTGGGCAGTGACTCGAGTCGTACCCATCCGTTTTTGGGGGAAAAAAAGGGAGAACCCATCATCTTCAGCACATTTCCCTCTGCCACAGCACGCCACGCAACCAGGTGATTTTCCTATTGATTGCCGTTCCAAGCTACCATAGCGGGCAAGGCCGCAGGGATACTGTCCAGATTTCCAAACCAAAGCAGATAGGCCTTCTCGCCGAGGCGCAGCTGCCTGGTCGATCAAGCCCCAGGCCCTTGTGCTCCTGAGGGCTGCGGGGACACCCAGGACTACGCCGCTGATGGCAGGTGGCTCCGGGCCTCAGTGGCCTGCCAGTGGGCTCTACCTGGGAATCCGTGCTCTTGCACGGGGTCCGGGGTGGGGGTGGGGGAGTCGGTTGCAGGGGGGCCTCCCTACACATGCCTCTTCTTCTGTCACTTTGGCTGCGGCTGAGCCTGGCACTGGGTGCGTGCACGCTCAGGAGACAGGCTTCTGCACGTCTCTGGACAGGCCCCGTGCCAGCTGGGACCTGAGCCCCAGCGCAGGTGCACCACCTGCGCTCAGGATCGTTGGACCGGCCCAGGTCAGCTGAGAGGGAGGAGAACGTGGTCGTCACCGCGGAGGGAAGCAAAAGTGCCGACACCTGCCAGCGGGAGAGCCGCATCCAACAGCCCTGTGGGATCTAAGGCCCCTCTCGCTCCATCCGCTGCCTCCGCCTGACCCCCTCCTTTCGGGGCGCCCGGACGGCGCCCGGGGTGGGGGTGGGGGAGGGGCAGGGGCAAGCGCTAGGCCGCCCGCGCCGCCGCAGACCGCTCTCTGACGCCCGCAAAGCCGGGAGCAAAGCGCAGGCGCCCCGGCCCGCTGGGCCGCCCACGCCCAGCGCCGCCCTGGTGCGCAGGCGCCACTCACCCCGCCCCCCGGCAGACTCGCCCCGACCCCGCCCCTCCTGGTTGCTCTGGAGACGGTGGCCACTGGCGGGAGGTGCCCAAGCCCGGGAGTGGGAAGACGGTTGTGATGGATTGGGGGGGGGGGAGGGGAGGCGTTTTCCGCACTCGGGAGTTGTCCCCAGTGGCAGTGCCGGGACAGATGCGGCCAATAGGCATCCGGCCGAAACCCACCCGATGCACTTCGGGGAGCGCGTCCACTGCCAGGAAAACCTCCAGCGCTGGGGCAAGCGGGGTTCCAAAATGTATACACCGAATGCCAGCAGGAGGCCACGGGGACGCGACGGAAGGGGTCGCCGAAGTGGGTGGAGCCTGCTGGGTGGGCACTGGGCTAGGAGAGAAGCTCTGCTATGCCGTCCTGGACAGTTGTTCCCTCCTGTCTGTCTGGTGAAAAGCCAAGAGACAGAAGCAGCTCCGGGAACAAGAGAGCGGCTCGGGTGCCCGAAGTCAGAGCCAAAACTTCCACCGCTAGGGGCCACTGTTGGCTAGGAATAGTTCCTTCCTGACACTTGCTGGGGGCCAGAGGGCTGAGTTCTAAGGCAGGGGGAGGGGCAGGGCCCCTTGCCGAAGGGGCTGTGGGGGAAGGGACCCGTGGGCCAGCTCTGGGGCTGCTGGGAGAGCCCCCTCTCCATGCCATAGCTCACCTGGCCCAGGCCAAGGGTCTGGGTTGGGCCAGGCTGCCAGACCCGTCTGAAGAGGGGCTTTCCTCGCCAACCAAAGTCCCCGAGGCCTCCTCAAGCGGGGGCCTAGCTAGGGCCGGCCGGCGTTGCCCTGCAGGTCTCTCCCACGGCAATGGTCACAGACATGCTGTCTCCCATCGGCGTCACCTCCACCTTATGTCAGGGGAACCCCGGCCTTTCCCACCGGTGGCCTGCGGGCTTCGGCCTGGGCTCCCGGCCAGGCCTGCAGAGGCCTGTCTCCCGGAGAGGGCAGGCCCAGGGTCTTCCCTCTCCCTTGTCAGTGACCTCTCTTTCTCTGCGTTTCTTTTCTGGGACGAGAGGGGCCCCAGAGCACCCCGACGACTCTGAGCAAGGAGCCTGCCCTTCCTCCTCTCGCCCTCCTTTTTGGGACCGTACCAACCGACGAGCGTGTCTCTCGGCTCTGGGGCCGCGGGACGCAAAACGAAACTGCTTACCTATCGGGTGGTGAGACACTGGCGTGGAAATCATTTCTGCTCACTTGAGGCAGGCACTGCGGTCAAGTGGGCTTACAGGTCCAGGTGTTCCATGGACCGGCTATATTCTAAGCGGCCATGGTGACCGTCCAAAGCGGACGTATGGGTTGTCTGGGCAGTGACTCGAGTCGTACCCATCCGTTTTTGGGGGAAAAAAAGGGAGAACCCATCATCTTCAGCACATTTCCCTCTGCCACAGCACGCCACGCAACCAGGTGATTTTCCTATTGATTGCCGTTCCAAGCTACCATAGCGGGCAAGGCCGCAGGGATACTGTCCAGATTTCCAAACCAAAGCAGATAGGCCTTCTCGCCGAGGCGCAGCTGCCTGGTCGATCAAGCCCCAGGCCCTTGTGCTCCTGAGGGCTGCGGGGACACCCAGGACTACGCCGCTGATGGCAGGTGGCTCCGGGCCTCAGTGGCCTGCCGGTGGGCTCTACCTGGGAATCCGTGCTCTTGCACGGGGTCCGGGGTGGGGGTGGGGGAGTCGGTTGCAGGGGGGCCTCCCTACACATGCCTCTTCTTCTGTCACTTTGGCTGCGGCTGAGCCTGGCACTGGGTGCGTGCACGCTCAGGAGACAGGCTTCTGCACGTCTCTGGACAGGCCCCGTGCCAGCTGGGACCTGAGCCCCAGCGCAGGTGCACCACCTGCGCTCAGGATCGTTGGACCGGCCCAGGTCAGCTGAGAGGGAGGAGAACGTGGTCGTCACCGCGGAGGGAAGCAAAAGTGCCGACACCTGCCAGCGGGAGAGCCGCATCCAACAGCCCTGTGGGATCTAAGGCCCCTCTCGCTCCATCCGCTGCCTCCGCCTGACCCCCTCCTTTCGGGGCGCCCGGACGGCGCCCGGGGTGGGGGTGGGGGTGGGGGAGGGGCAGGGGCAAGCGCTAGGCCGCCCGCGCCGCCGCAGACCGCTCTCTGACGCCCGCAAAGCCGGGAGCAAAGCGCAGGCGCCCCGGCCCGCTGGGCCGCCCACGCCCAGCGCCGCCCTGGCGCGCAGGCGCCACTCACCCCGCCCCCCGGCAGACTCGCCCCGACCCCGCCCCTCCTGGTTGCTCTGGAGACGGTGGCCACTGGCGGGAGGTGCCCAAGCCCGGGAGTGGGAAGACGGTTGTGATGGATTGGGGGGGGGGGGAGGGGAGGCGTTTTCCGCACTCGGGAGTTGTCCCCAGTGGCAGTGCCGGGACAGATGCGGCCAATAGGCATCCGGCCGAAACCCACCCGATGCACTTCGGGGAGCGCGTCCACTGCCAGGAAAACCTCCAGCGCTGGGGCAAGCGGGGTTCCAAAATGTATACACCGAATGCCAGCAGGAGGCCACGGGGACGCGACGGAAGGGGTCGCCGACGTGGGTGGAGCCTGCTGGGTGGGCACTGGGCTAGGAGAGAAGCTCTGCTATGCCGTCCTGGACAGTTGTTCCCTCCTGTCTGTCTGGTGAAAAGCCAAGAGACAGAAGAAGCTCCGGGAACAAGAGAGCGGCTCGGGTGCCCGAAGTCAGAGCCAAAACTTCCACCGCTAGGGGCCACTGTTGGCTAGGAATAGTTCCTTCCTGACACTTGCTGGGGGCCAGAGGGCTGAGTTCTAAGGCAGGGGGAGGGGCAGGGCCCCTTGCCGAAGGGGCTGTGGGGGAAGGGACCCGTGGGCCAGCTCTGGGGCTGCTGGGAGAGCCCCCTCTCCATGCCATAGCTCACCTGGCCCAGGCCAAGGGTCTGGGTTGGGCCAGGCTGCCAGACCCGTCTGAAGAGGGGCTTTCCTCGCCAACCAAAGTCCCCGAGGCCTCCTCAAGCGGGGGCCTAGCTAGGGCCGGCCGGCGTTGCCCTGCAGGTCTCTCCCACGGCAATGGTCACAGACATGCTGTCTCCCATCGGCGTCACCTCCACCTTATGTCAGGGGAACCCCGGCCTTTCCCACCGGTGGCCTGCGGGCTTCGGCCTGGGCTCCCGGCCAGGCCTGCAGAGGCCTGTCTCCCGGAGAGGGCAGGCCCAGGGTCTTCCCTCTCCCTTGTCAGTGACCTCTCTTTCTCTGCGTTTCTTTTCTGGGACGAGAGGGGCCCCAGAGCACCCCGACGACTCTGAGCAAGGAGCCTGCCCTTCCTCCTCTCGCCCTCCTTTTTGGGACCGTACCAACCGACGAGCGTGTCTCTCGGCTCTGGGGCCGCGGGACGCAAAACGAAACTGCTTACCTATCGGGTGGTGAGACACTGGCGTGGAAATCATTTCTGCTCACTTGAGGCAGGCACTGCGGTCAAGTGGGCTTACAGGTCCAGGTGTTCCATGGACCGGCTATATTCTAAGCGGCCATGGTGACCGTCCAAAGCGGACGTATGGGTTGTCTGGGCAGTGACTCGAGTCGTACCCATCCGTTTTTGGGGGAAAAAAAGGGAGAACCCATCATCTTCAGCACATTTCCCTCTGCCACAGCACGCCACGCAACCAGGTGATTTTCCTATTGATTGCCGTTCCAAGCTACCATAGCGGGCAAGGCCGCAGGGATACTGTCCAGATTTCCAAACCAAAGCAGATAGGCCTTCTCGCCGAGGCGCAGCTGCCTGGTCGATCAAGCCCCAGGCCCTTGTGCTCCTGAGGGCTGCGGGGACACCCAGGACTACGCCGCTGATGGCAGGTGGCTCCGGGCCTCAGTGGCCTGCCGGTGGGCTCTACCTGGGAATCCGTGCTCTTGCACGGGGTCCGGGGTGGGGGTGGGGGAGTCGGTTGCAGGGGGGCCTCCCTACACATGCCTCTTCTTCTGTCACTTTGGCTGCGGCTGAGCCTGGCACTGGGTGCGTGCACGCTCAGGAGACAGGCTTCTGCACGTCTCTGGACAGGCCCCGTGCCAGCTGGGACCTGAGCCCCAGCGCAGGTGCACCACCTGCGCTCAGGATCGTTGGACCGGCCCAGGTCAGCTGAGAGGGAGGAGAACGTGGTCGTCACCGCGGAGGGAAGCAAAAGTGCCGACACCTGCCAGCGGGAGAGCCGCATCCAACAGCCCTGTGGGATCTAAGGCCCCTCTCGCTCCATCCGCTGCCTCCGCCTGACCCCCTCCTTTCGGGGCGCCCGGACGGCGCCCGGGGTGGGGGTGGGGGTGGGGGAGGGGCAGGGGCAAGCGCTAGGCCGCCCGCGCCGCCGCAGACCGCTCTCTGACGCCCGCAAAGCCGGGAGCAAAGCGCAGGCGCCCCGGCCCGCTGGGCCGCCCACGCCCAGCGCCGCCCTGGCGCGCAGGCGCCACTCACCCCGCCCCCCGGCAGACTCGCCCCGACCCCGCCCCTCCTGGTTGCTCTGGAGACGGTGGCCACTGGCGGGAGGTGCCCAAGCCCGGGAGTGGGAAGACGGTTGTGATGGATTGGGGGGGGGGAGGGGAGGCGTTTTCCGCACTCGGGAGTTGTCCCCAGTGGCAGTGCCGGGACAGATGCGGCCAATAGGCATCCGGCCGAAACCCACCCGAAGCACTTCGGGGAGCGCGTCCACTGCCAGGAAAACCTCCAGCGCTGGGGCAAGCGGGGTTCCAAAATGTATACACCGAATGCCAGCAGGAGGCCACGGGGACGCGACGGAAGGGGTCGCCGACGTGGGTGGAGCCTGCTGGGTGGGCACTGGGCTAGGAGAGAAGCTCTGCTATGCCGTCCTGGACAGTTGTTCCCTCCTGTCTGTCTGGTGAAAAGCCAAGAGACAGAAGAAGCTCCGGGAACAAGAGAGCGGCTCGGGTGCCCGAAGTCAGAGCCAAAACTTCCACCGCTAGGGGCCACTGTTGGCTAGGAATAGTTCCTTCCTGACACTTGCTGGGGGCCAGAGGGCTGAGTTCTAAGGCAGGGGGATGGGCAGGGCCCCTTGCCGAGGGGGCTGTGGGGGAAGGGACCCGTGGGCCAGCTCTGGGGCTGCTGGGAGAGCCCCCTCTCCATGCCATAGCTCACCTGGCCCAGGCCAAGGGTCTGGGTTGGGCCAGGCTGCCAGACCCGTCTGAAGAGGGGGTTTCCTCGCCAACCAAAGTCCCCGAGGCCTCCTCAAGCGGGGGCCTAGCTAGGGCCGGCCGGCGTTGCCCTGCAGGTCTCTCCCACGGCAATGGTCACAGACATGCTGTCTCCCATCGGCGTCACCTCCACCTTATGTCAGGGGAACCCCGGCCTTTCCCACCGGTGGCCTGCGGGCTTCGGCCTGGGCTCCCGGCCAGGCCTGCAGAGGCCTGTCTCCCGGAGAGGGCAGGCCCAGGGTCTTCCCTCTCCCTTGTCAGTGACCTCTCTTTCTCTGCGTTTCTTTTCTGGGACGAGAGGGGCCCCAGAGCACCCCGACGACTCTGAGCAAGGAGCCTGCCCTTCCTCCTCTCGCCCTCCTTTTTGGGACCGTACCAACCGACGAGCGTGTCTCTCGGCTCTGGGGCCGCGGGACGCAAAACGAAACTGCTTACCTATCGGGTGGTGAGACACTGGCGTGGAAATCATTTCTGCTCACTTGAGGCAGGCACTGCGGTCAAGTGGGCTTACAGGTCCAGGTGTTCCATGGACCGGCTATATTCTAAGCGGCCATGGTGACCATCCAAAGCGGACGTATGGGTTGTCTGGGCAGTGACTCGAGTCGTACCCATCCGTTTTTGGGGGAAAAAAAGGGAGAACCCATCATCTTCAGCACATTTCCCTCTGCCACAGCACGCCACGCAACCAGGTGATTTTCCTATTGATTGCCGTTCCAAGCTACCATAGCGGGCAAGGCCGCAGGGATACTGTCCAGATTTCCAAACCAAAGCAGATAGGCCTTCTCGCCGAGGCGCAGCTGCCTGGTCGATCAAGCCCCAGGCCCTTGTGCTCCTGAGGGCTGCGGGGACACCCAGGACTACGCCGCTGATGGCAGGTGGCTCCGGGCCTCAGTGGCCTGCCAGTGGGCTCTACCTGGGAATCCGTGCTCTTGCACGGGGTCCGGGGTGGGGGTGGGGGAGTCGGTTGCAGGGGGGCCTCCCTACACATGCCTCTTCTTCTGTCACTTTGGCTGCGGCTGAGCCTGGCACTGGGTGCGTGCACGCTCAGGAGACAGGCTTCTGCACGTCTCTGGACAGGCCCCGTGCCAGCTGGGACCTGAGCCCCAGCGCAGGTGCACCACCTGCGCTCAGGATCTTTGGACCGGCCCAGGTCAGCTGAGAGGGAGGAGAACATGGTCGTCACCGCGGAGGGAAGCAAAAGTGCCGACACCTGCCAGCGGGAGAGCCGCATCCAACAGCCCTGTGGGATCTAAGGCCCCTCTCGCTCCATCCGCTGCCTCCGCCTGACCCCCTCCTTTCGGGGCGCCCGGACGGCGCCCGGGGTGGGGGTGGGGGTGGGGGAGGGGCAGGGGCAAGCGCTAGGCCGCCCGCGCCGCCGCAGACCGCTCTCTGACGCCCGCAAAGCCGGGAGCAAAGCGCAGGCGCCCCGGCCCGCTGGGCCGCCCACGCCCAGCGCCGCCCTGGCGCGCAGGCGCCACTCACCCCGCCCCCCGGCAGACTCGCCCCGACCCCGCCCCTCCTGGTTGCTCTGGAGACGGTGGCCACTGGCGGGAGGTGCCCAAGCCCGGGAGTGGGAAGACGGTTGTGATGGATTGGGGGGGGGGAGGGGAGGCGTTTTCCGCACTCGGGAGTTGTCCCCAGTGGCAGTGCCGGGACAGATGCGGCCAATAGGCATCCGGCCGAAACCCACCCGATGCACTTCGGGGAGCGCGTCCACTGCCAGGAAAACCTCCAGCGCTGGGGCAAGCGGGGTTCCAAAATGTATACACCGAATGCCAGCAGGAGGCCACGGGGACGCGACGGAAGGGGTCGCCGACGTGGGTGGAGCCTGCTGGGTGGGCACTGGGCTAGGAGAGAAGCTCTGCTATGCCGTCCTGGACAGTTGTTCCCTCCTGTCTGTCTGGTGAAAAGCCAAGAGACAGAAGAAGCTCCGGGAACAAGAGAGCGGCTCGGGTGCCCGAAGTCAGAGCCAAAACTTCCACCGCTAGGGGCCACTGTTGGCTAGGAATAGTTCCTTCCTGACACTTGCTGGGGGCCAGAGGGCTGAGTTCTAAGGCAGGGGGAGGGGCAGGGCCCCTTGCCGAGGGGGCTGTGGGGGAAGGGACCCGTGGGCCAGCTCTGGGGCTGCTGGGAGAGCCCCCTCTCCATGCCATAGCTCACCTGGCCCAGGCCAAGGGTCTGGGTTGGGCCAGGCTGCCAGACCCGTCTGAAGAGGGGGTTTCCTCGCCAACCAAAGTCCCCGAGGCCTCCTCAAGCGGGGGCCTAGCTAGGGCCGGCCGGCGTTGCCCTGCAGGTCTCTCCCACGGCAATGGTCACAGACATGCTGTCTCCCATCGGCGTCACCTCCACCTTATGTCAGGGGAACCCCGGCCTTTCCCACCGGTGGCCTGCGGGCTTCGGCCTGGGCTCCCGGCCAGGCCTGCAGAGGCCTGTCTCCCGGAGAGGGCAGGCCCAGGGTCTTCCCTCTCCCTTGTCAGTGACCTCTCTTTCTCTGCGTTTCTTTTCTGGGACGAGAGGGGCCCCAGAGCACCCCGACGACTCTGAGCAAGGAGCCTGCCCTTCCTCCTCTCGCCCTCCTTTTTGGGACCGTACCAACCGACGAGCGTGTCTCTCGGCTCTGGGGCCGCGGGACGCAAAACGAAACTGCTTACCTATCGGGTGGTGAGACACTGGCGTGGAAATCATTTCTGCTCACTTGAGGCAGGCACTGCGGTCAAGTGGGCTTACAGGTCCAGGTGTTCCATGGACCGGCTATATTCTAAGCGGCCATGGTGACCGTCCAAAGCGGACGTATGGGTTGTCTGGGCAGTGACTCGAGTCGTACCCATCCGTTTTTGGGGGAAAAAAAGGGAGAACCCATCATCTTCAGCACATTTCCCTCTGCCACAGCACGCCACGCAACCAGGTGATTTTCCTATTGATTGCCGTTCCAAGCTACCGGGCCGGCCGGCGTTGCCCTACAGGTCTCTCCCACGGCAATGGTCACAGACATGCTGTCTCCCATCGGCGTCACCTCCACCTTATGTCAGGGGAACCCCGGCCTTTCCCACCGGTGGCCTGCGGGCTTCGGCCTGGGCTCCCGGCCAGGCCTGCAGAGGCCTGTTTCCCAGAGAGGGCAGGCCCAGGGTCTTCCCTCTCCCTTCTCAGTGACCTCTGTTTCTCTGCGTTTCTTTTCTGGGACGAGAGGGGCCCCAGAGCACCCCGACGACTCTGAGCAAGGAGCCTGCCCTTCCTCCTCTCGCCCTCCTTTTTGGGGCCGTACCAACCGACGAGCGTGTCTCTCGGCTCTGGGGCCGCGGGACGCAAAACGAAACTGCTTACCTATCGGGTGGTGAGACACTGGCGTGGAAATCATTTCTGCTCACTTGAGGCAGGCACTGCGGTCAAGTGGGCTTACAGGTCCAGGTGTTCCATGGACCGGCTATATTCTAAGCGGCCATGGTGACCGTCCAAAGCGGACGTATGGGTTGTCTGGGCAGTGACTCGAGTCGTACCCATCCGTTTTTGGGGGAAAAAAAGGGAGAACCCATCATCTTCAGCACATTTCCCTCTGCCACAGCACGCCACGCAACCAGGTGATTTTCCTATTGATTGCCGTTCCAAGCTACCGGGCCGGCCGGCGTTGCCCTACAGGTCTCTCCCACGGCAATGGTCACAGACATGCTGTCTCCCATCGGCGTCACCTCCACCTTATGTCAGGGGAACCCCGGCCTTTCCCACCGGTGGCCTGCGGGCTTCGGCCTGGGCTCCCGGCCAGGCCTGCAGAGGCCTGTTTCCCAGAGAGGGCAGGCCCAGGGTCTTCCCTCTCCCTTCTCAGTGACCTCTGTTTCTCTGCGTTTCTTTTCTGGGACGAGAGGGGCCCCAGAGCACCCCGACGACTCTGAGCAAGGAGCCTGCCCTTCCTCCTCTCGCCCTCCTTTTTGGGGCCGTACCAACCGACGAGCGTGTCTCTCGGCTCTGGGGCCGCGGGACGCAAAACGAAACTGCTTACCTATCGGGTGGTGAGACACTGGCGTGGAAATCATTTCTGCTCACTTGAGGCAGGCACTGCGGTCAAGTGGGCTTACAGGTCCAGGTGTTCCATGGACCGGCTATATTCTAAGCGGCCATGGTGACCGTCCAAAGCGGACGTATGGGTTGTCTGGGCAGTGACTCGAGTCGTACCCATCCGTTTTTGGGGGAAAAAAAGGGAGAACCCATCATCTTCAGCACATTTCCCTCTGCCACAGCACGCCACGCAACCAGGTGATTTTCCTATTGATTGCCGTTCCAAACTACCATAGCGGGCAAGGCCGCAGGGATACTGTCCAGATTTCCAAACCAAAGCAGATAGGCCTTCTCGCTGAGGCGCAGCTGCCTGGTTGATCAAGCCCCAGGCCTTGGTACTCCTAAGGGCTGTGGACAAAGCCAGAAGAGACTTGTGGACAAAGATCACATCTATGTCCAGCCCTGTCATACAGAAACACAAACTCCAAAGTAGGGCAACTGAGATGGCACTGAACTTCATTTTCCATGACCATAGAAACTGTGGGTCTCTGTAGCCCTCAAAAGAACTAATACCTGGGGTGTTATCTACTTTATCTGGCTCTGGGATAACAGGATTATTAACCCCCTTTACTTTAAGGCATTAAAAGTTTTAAATTGGGGAACCACATGACAAACTGATTTTTAGTTCTACAGCCTAGATGATTCTTTTAATCTGCCACACCTAGCCCCTCACTCAGAGCTCTGGCTAAGGGAAGACCCAGGGGGATGGGAAGGTTAAAGGGCTCAGGAAAACCTTTCCCTTTCCCAATTCCCAAATGACCCACTCCCTTCCCTTCCCACACTTTCCCACATTAACCACATCCCTCATTAGTGTGGTACATCTGTTACAATTGGTGACCACCTACTGGAGCACTGACACTAAGTGGGGATTATACTTTACATTATAGTTTAAATTCTCTCCCATACAATTTTATAAGTATGACAAGATATATAAAGGCCTGCACCTGACACTGCAACATCATTCAGCACAATTCTAATGTCCTGAAAATGCCCCCTTATTATACCTATACCCTCTCCCTCCCCTCAGAACCTCTGGGGGCCACTGCTTCCTGATCAATGATAAATGTTCTCCCATTACTAGAATCACAATAAGTCTGTAACAGAATAACAGTCAGTCTACTGTAGTCCATCATTCATTCCCCAATTGCAAGGATTCTGGAAAGGTGATGCCCAGTCTGTCTCTGAGAGAAGGCTTAGATCCCAAGGGGCAGGCAGATGAGACTATCTTCTTGAAGTTGCAGACTCTGTTCTTTGGAATGGCTGTTGTCCATTCTCATCTCCTTGTCAGATGTCCTTGGTAAGTTCAATGAACTGGAGAGTAGGTGTTGCAAATCTCTTGAGCTTCAGAGCCCACTGGCACATAGAAAGCCCAAAACTTTAAGTCTTGTGGACATAAACCTATCAGTTCTATTACTAACTATAGGCTCAAATACAATGGGCAGAAGATCCATGTGTTTGGAAACCACAACTGAGTCCAACTCTGTCACACTGGGGAGCATAAATTCCAAAGTAGGACCCAATGGCGAGGTGCCAAACTCCTCAAACGTCGACCCAGCCTATAGTGTCTGGCTGTCTGCAGAGCCCTCGGGAACCTAGCTATTTGAGGCAATTATTTACTATGGCAGTCAATCAGATCCTGCTAGGATGTGCATAAATGTAACCTCTAGCATGACCTCCCCATTTACTTTGAAGTCTCTTAACCATATAAACTCATTTGTCTTTACTCTTTCCTCCTTTTGATCAATGTCCAGTTGCATTGCTACTTGGTGCTTGGTGGTAATCCCTCGGTGCACGGGAGCCTCATCCCTGGGCATTATGTCCCATGCCAGGGGGAAGATAGTGTATTTATATGCTGAATTTGGCTAAGAGGCCACACTTAAGCAACAAGGACGCTCTCAGGAGGTAACTCTTAGGCAGCCTATAACACTAAGCTAGGTTTCAATTTCAAAAGTAAAGGTTCAAAAGCACAGTCATCAATATCAAGGGTCCATCAATGGCCCATCCTCTTTTACTAGTCACTGCCTGTATACTCAGGGGGTTCTTGCTGTCCCATTAAGGAATATGGCAGAACTGGAAATTTAATGTTCTGGTTATTGTGTGAATCTTCACCCACTGTGACAATGCCCCATGAACATTTGACCACATGCCTTACATATATGCCCCAGGTGAACCTCTTCCCATGAATCCCACATCATTGACAGCCCACACCATTGATCCTCCCCTGCCACAGTTGGAACCCTTCTTAGATCCAACATTTATTCAAAAAATGAAGCCAATGAAATAACCAAACAGAATAAGAAAATGAAATGATAGGTTAAAAAATAAAAATTGAAAAAAATTGAAAAAAAATTAAAAATAAAAAATTTTCATTGTGCCTTTCATCACTATAAGATCTGTTGTCTTGTATGTGCAGTGACATTTTCTTCCATTTATTCCCCCAGAGTCTTATTTTCTTCACTGTACCTTCAGAGAAGCTTTAGGTTATTTAAAAAAAAAGCCATGTACAGAAGATAGGGTTTTCCCATATACCCAATATCTTCCCCCTTTTCCTGTTTCCCCCATCAATAACATTTTACATGTGGATGGTACATTTGTTACAATTGATGTACAAATATTGAAGCATTGCTACTAACCATGGTCAATGATTTACATTATGGTTTATAATTTGGACCCTACACTTTTATAAATTTTGATGACATTTAACAAGGCCTGCATCCATCACTGTAAGACCATGTGGAACAATTCCATCACCCCCAAAATGCCCCAAGTTCCACCTATTTTATTTCTCTCTTGCCTCCCCTTAGGATCTGGGCAAGCATCATGCTTCATTCCATAAGAACGAGATTCATAGTTACTTACAACAACACTGAGTGCTTCATACACTGGCTTGTCCTCCCATTTAAGGCACTGCCTATAATCTTAAGAGACTCCTGCCACTCTGAGAACACAGCAGGACTGACTCCCCAGGAGACCACAACTTCCCTCTCATTATGTGGGTCTCCACCCTCTGATAACACATACTATGATGGGATGAACACTCACACACTCCCTAGAGGCCTGCCTCAGGTGGGCCCTGTCCTGCATGCTCCCCACATCCAAAACCCTAAACCAATAACTCTCCCTTCCATATTTGCCAAAATAACATTCTCAATGTTGTCGTTTCAACCACATACCCACAAATCCCCAGTGTTCACCTGCTCCCTCCCACAACCCTCCTCCCAGTTCCCTGTACAGTCCAACCCACCTTACCTTCCCCTAACCCCAACCCCTCACAAACCAGCACCACTGAACCCAAGAGCCTCACTGCACCACTGTCACACCCATTCACTACAACACTAATCCCCAGAGCTCATCTGTTCCCTCCCCCAACCCTTGCCCCAGTTCCATGGACAGTGCAACCCACCCCCACCCTACCCCCTCGCAGACCAGCACCACCCATCCCAATAGCCTCACTGCACCACCATCATGCCCAGCCACTGCACAGATAGATACACCCTTCCACCTTATCATCAATTTTGCCCATAAGGGCACTGGCCCACAACCCACTACACCATTTCTGACAGACACTTAAATTTAAGAAAGGATTAAAATAAAGTGGTCATTTATTGGCAAAGCAGCTGTGTTTCATAGATAGGGCACTGACCTTGGAGTTTCCACTCCCGGGTGTGAATCCAGCTCTGAGTCACATTAAGTTGTGAGATCTCAGGCAAGACATTGGACCTTTAATTAACCTTCCCAAGCATCTACACTACATACTTGATATATATTAAGTCATTCATAGACAAATGTAATGGTTGATATATTCTCCTCCTCCTCAGATGGAAAAACTGAGGTACAGAATTATACATGCAACAATGACAAAAAAACAGAAGTGAACTTCATCAGAAGTCAAAAGTTTTGTCAGTCAAAGAACATTATCAAGAAAGTGTAAAGAACCTACAGAAAAGTTGCAAATCTTATTTCTAGTATGGGTTTAAATAGCCAGTATGTATAAAAGAACACCTACAACTCAACAACAAAAAGAAAAAAAAAACAATTAAAAATGGGCAAAGGACTTGAATAGATAATTCTCCAGAAGATATATCAAGTACCAATAAGCACATGAAAAGATATTCAAAGTCATTATTCATTAGGGAAATTCCTATAGAACATACAATATCTGCAGGGTCAGCATTTGTGGATACATGGAGATTGAAATGATCTGGAAGATGTCAAGAAGACACTGCCAATTTTGGAAATTTAGGTGAATACAGAACAAATGGGAGGCACCATGGAAACCTGTCACTGAATTTTAGAACCATTTGTAGGCTGATTATTACAAGTTACTTTAGATTGCCATTAACTACAATTCTTTTCTTCTATTGTCTTTGCTATTCTTCTTACAGTAAGAAGGATGGCCCAGCAGCAGCTCATACGGTACTTGTTAATCCACAAACTCCACTCTACCCTCCTGCCCAAGGCTAGAATACTACTTGAGTAATTCATGGTTAAACAATTAGTGTGCTCACAGATACTCTGTGTCATCCAAGCTCCCAAGGAATAAATGATAGTGGAGCTTCCCAAAAACCAAGAAGATGAGGTAGCCCAACTAATGCTGAGGTGAGGTCACTATTCTTTGTCTAAGATATAAATGTTACCCTTTTTGTTTCTTTCTCTTTCCATTGACTTCAGATAAGGTTATCTAATTATGTATAATATATTTCATACATACAATTTCCTAGGAGAGGCAAGTGTCGAGTGCGGTCCTCTTCAAACTGACCCCTTCTTTAAAAGAGCATCCACAAAAGGCAGCAGATTATAAACTATGTGGTTGGGGTCTTTACCTCAGAAAAATTTTTCCCTCCACTGATTAAGAATTTTATAATCACAAAGCAAAACGGACTTGAGAGATTTATGTTCAAGCAAAGCATGTGCCCTACCACAGATGTCCCTCCACTTGCTTATGGGGTCTTCGACTTGACCACAGTTTCCCATCTGTTCTTCTAAAGCACCAAGGGAACAAAGTACCTGAGCAAACACTACACAGCATGATCCACTATGGAGTTTTCATTTCTGTAATTGGGAATGACACTAAGCAGAAGCAAAAACAGCACATATTTTGGAAGCACTCATGTTTGAGCAAATATCTGCATAAGAAAATCAGAGCATTCTTGCTGGCTTTGTCTGGAGAGTCATTCTGTTTCCATATCCCGGAAGAAATGAAGATTGGGGTATGGCTAAAGAAAAGAGAGTTTCCAGGTAAAGAACTAGGTCTTACAAGCATCAATGTTCCCTTAGATGGCATGGACTCTGTGTACAGGGACTGGGGACTGTCTATGTGCAAGTCTGAGTGGTGTGCTTGTGAATGTGGGGGCAGGGGAGGGGGTGTGAGTGTGTGTCCTGGAGAGGGACAGTGGGATGCATATCCTTGAACACACTTCTAGCCTCCACTCTACACCCAGATCCAAAATTCAAGGATTAGGAATAAAACCTGAACTTGTTCTCAGTTGAGAGGGATTGCTGTCCAGCTGCCCCTCAATACTTCCCAAGGCCTGGCAGGCTTTCTGGAGGACTTGTGTGAAGGGGCTATTGCCTGGCTTGTTCCACACACTGGCTCTCACACTCCTGCTGACATGGTTTCCTGGAATGAACCAGACCCACCACAGAATCTCTGGACCACAGGGCCCAGGGCTCCCTGCTCTTCTCAGAACCCAAGCTCCAGTGAGACAGGTCAGCCTTGTCCCCCAGACTCTACCAATGCCCCTCCCTGTGAAGTTTCCTCAGGCCATAGTTTTCCTGCACTGGGTCATTCCAACAGGCACAAATGTTTTCTTCCTTCCCCCAGCTGTCAACACTGTTCCAGAGCAAGTCTGGTTCCAAAAATTATTCTGCACTGGTTCAAGAGAAGAGACTTGGGAAGAATGAAGAGTTGAAGAGAAAGAAGAGGAAATGTGGAGCAGGTCAGAAGGGAAGGGAAGTAAGTGTATATGGAATCCACTGCTCTTCTAGGTTTCTTTTTGGCATTTCAGGAAATTCAGCAAAACTGAGGGGAACACTAGGTAACTGCAATTAACTTTTTATGTGAACATGCAAGTGGAGCTGGGAACTAGCTGGTAAAAATAGGCACAGGAGGTAAAGATGCCCTGACAACTTCTACCCAGGGGACAGAAATGCTTTCCATAAAAGCCCTTTAGTTGCTTGGCCATCCATCCAATGGCTCCTTAACTTGGGCAAGAGAGCTGTAGGTGCATGTAGGGTCACTGTATACAGCTTCCTCTTCCATTAATCTGTGCCTTTCCAGATTCTAGAACTTGTGTTTGTGTTCCAGATCCTAGTATCAACAGCTACAAAGACCATGCATGAACTGAAGGTCTTTGCCAGAGCCTCAGAGGAGCTGGTGTTTGCAGACTGAAAGGCATAATTCCATGAAATGGAGAAACCTCAGTACTCAACCCCTTATACCCATTCTCTAATCAGCTGATTTAGTGAAAGTCTGGTTTTTAGTTTGACAGATTTAAAGTGAGGTTTAGAGACTTTACTTTTAATGTTAGGTATTATTATATTAAACAATATTTATCTCCTACAAGTTTTCTTAATATTTATCAAGCACTCTAAAGAGAGTTAGAACTTCCTGAATTATCCTATGTCTGTTTCCCTAGTAGCTTTCACCAAAGACACTCTCATACAACCCTCATTTAGTCATAGTGGAACAAGTGTAAATGTAATACTTAGTTAAGCATCTGTCCTCAGGTCAATGTTTTTCTAAACATACCTTTACTGAACTTTGTTCACTCAGCTGGAAGGGAATGTGGGAACAATATTACCCAGGGTCTAACAGTATAACTTGGACTTCCTGTCTTTTATACTTGCAAATTAATTTTGTTGGGTGCGGTCACCCCTCGGGCTGAAGTGTGGTTTGCTGGCCTGGCGAGGGGAGCGGCCGCGGTAGGCCTAATTCCGCTGCCCCCATAATAGGGTGGTTGGTCAGGCCCACCGCCACCCCTGAAGGAAGCTTGGCATGGGCGCAGAGTGCCCTCGGGTCTCCCCTTCTTGGCAGCCATGCTTCTGCGGCCGCCCCTCCTCCCAGATGGCGCCACCCGATGCCTTGTGGGGCGGCACCCTTCTTCTTCCTTCTCCCTGCGCAGGCACAGGGCAGAAAATTCCAGTCTGCCCTTTTCCCCTCCCCCGACAGCAGCAACAGCCAGGCGTGGGCGGAGAAATCCAGTCTACCCTTTTCCCCTCCCCCAACAGCAGCAACAGCCAGGTGTGGGCGGAAAAATCCAGTCTGCCCTTTTCCCTCCCCGCGACAGCAGCAACAGCCAGGCGTGGGCGGGAAACTCAAGTCTGCCCTCCACCCCAGCAACAGCAGCCACCAATCCCTAAACCCTGCCCCTTCCCCCAGCAACAGCGACAGCCAATCCCTAATCACCACCCCTCCCCCGTCCAGTACCGCCCACTGACCTTTCACCGGCAACCAATCAGAACAGGGCGTGGCTTCGACCAATCAGCCTTCCCCAGCCCCTATAAAACTGTTGCCTCTCCCTCAGTAAAGTGGACTTGCGTGTTTACCTTGTCTCCGCGGTAGTTCTTCTGCCGTGCACCCTCCAGTCCTGAGAGCCCCTGACAAGGGCCTGGCCTCCCTTGTCCCCAGTTCATCGCCTGCTTCTCTGGGCAGCCCCTTCATTGCCGGCTTTGCCGGGTGACCCCGTCAGCCGAACCGCGCAACCCCTGTGAGACCGACCCCTCGTCTGCTGCCAGACCGACCCCTCGTCCCAAGTGGGACCGACCCCTCATCCCAAGCGGGACCGACCCCTTGTCCAGAGCTGGACCGACCCCTCGTCCGCAGCCAGACTCCACCTCTACCGACCGAGCAAGCCGCCACAGTTGGGTATAAAATTAATGGCTCCATTTTCTTCTGACACAATGCACTGTCTTCAAAAACCTTGATGGGGATCTAATTTTCTTTCTATCTATTGTGCTAAATGCACAAATGATTTTTCTTTTTCTGCAAAGCCCATCAATTCTACTACACTATATATTGTCATTATATTCATTCTTATTCAGTGCTCAGTATGTACTTTCAATAAGAAACTTCAAAGCATTCCTTCTATTTACAGACAAAAATGACATCTTATGGGAAACGGACTTTGGCCCAGTGGTTAGGGCGTCCGTCTACCATATGGGAGGTCCGCGGTTCAAACCCCGGGCCTCCTTGACCCGTGTGGAGCTGGCCATGCGCAGTGCTGATGTGCGCAAGGAGTGCCGTGCCACACAAGGGTGTCCCCTGCGTGGGGGAGCCCCACGCGCAAGGAGTGCGCCCATGAGGAAAGCCGCCCAGCATGAAAAGAAAGAGCAGCCTGCCCAGGAATGGCACCGCCCACACTTCCCATGCCACTGACGACAACAGAAGTGGACAAAGAAACAAGACGCAGCAAATAGACACCAAGAACAGACAACCAGGGGAGGGGGGGAAATTAAATAAATAAATAAATCTTAAAAAAAAAAAGAAAATTTGTTTCAGGTCTCTGCTTTGGTTTTGTCTTTTCATGCACTCCAGTTATTAACATACTGGCTCTTCTGTACCTATCATTAGCTTTTGATACTTTTTCTCAAATCTTTAAACAAATTTTTATTTCTCTTGAATATTTTTTCTCTTCATCAATTTCTATTTCTTATAAGGCATTATCATTCACTGTGTTTCTTCTAGCTTGCATTACATTTTGAAGTGATTTTTCCTTCTTCTTTTCCATCTTCTTTCCACATTTCTGTCCCTTCATTTTTTATTTCTTATCTGATGTCTTTTAATACCTTCCTTCATTTTCTTAATGCCTTATGCCATGTTTTTTTGAAAAACTACAACATAAAGGACACTGAAATGAAGATTTTTCATTTCATTCTATGCTGTTACTCTGCATTTATTCCTTTTTTTGCCCTCTATTACCTTTGTATGTCGATTGACATGAGTATTTTTTCTATTGGTCAATTTATATGATTTTCCCCCTTGAATTTGTAGGCAGTATTATGATTCAGAATAGCTTTCCCAACCTCACAGAGCTGTCTCTCCTGTAGTTTCTGTAAAATGCTCAAAAATATGGCAGTTTAATTCTGGGTATTTCCTGGTTCCATATTTTTCCCACTCTTAAATATAGGTCTTTGTTCTCTCTGCCTCTATTGTACCCTGTTGTTTCCATTCTGCATATGATTATTGGGTTTTTTTTTTAGATTTTTTTAAATTTATTTCTCTTCCTCCCCCCTGTTGTCTGTTCTCTGTGTCTGTTTGCTGTGTGTTTTTCTTTGTCTGCTTCTATTGTTATCAGCAGCACAGGAATCTGTGTTTTTTTTTGTTGTTGTGTCATCTTGCTGAGTCAGCTCTCTATGTGTGTGGTACCATTCTTGGGCAGACTGCACTTTTTTCATGCTGGGTGGCTCTCCATATTGCATGCATTCCTTGCCTGTGGGGTTCCCCTATGCTGGGGACACCCCTGTGTGGCAGGGCACTCCTTGCATGCATCAGCACTGCATGTAGGCCAGCTCACTACATGGGTCAGGAGGCCCTGGGTTTGAACCTTGGACCTCAGATGTGGTAGGCAGATGCCCTAACCATTGGGCCAAATCTGCTTCCCTTTAGTTTCTTATTACTGTTGAAACTGAAGGTAAGTTCAAGTCAATTCAAAGACGGTTATCATCAATTTGTGATGTTAAATATAAACTCCAACATAACCCTACAAATAAAATATCTAAAAAACTTCAGAAAAAGAAATAAGAATGGGAAAAAACTGTTTCACTACAAAAGATCAACTATACACAAAAGAAGGCAGGAATGGAGAAAATGAGGGGAAAAAGTATAAGATGTATAAAAAATGAATTTAAAATGCCTAAATGAATCCTGCTTTTCAAAGTACTTGCTTCAAAATAAATAGATTATAAGGTGTATACCCAAGAGACTTCAGTCTTTGGACTGTCCATGTCACAGCTGGGCTTTGAATCTCAACAGTTCATTGGACTCACCCAGTACAACTAACTAGAAAATGATGGCACAATAATGATGGGTTGATGACACAACAATGGTCCCAAGAAACATAAAGAGTCTACAGTTGTAAGCAAGATATTCTCATGCATCTTGCTCTATGGGAGGAAAGCCCCCTCTCAATTAGAGGTGGAATGGGCATCTATCCCAGAATCCTCAGCACTGGGGGAATGAACTATGGACTAAAGTAGACTTACTGGTATCCTACTACAGACTTATTGTGATTCTAGCAATGGAAGATTTATATCATTGATGTGAAGGCAGTGGCCATTAGAGGTTCTGAGGGAAAGGAGAGGGAAAAACAGATGTAAAATGGGTGCATTCTTGGGACTTGGGAATTGCCCTGAATGACATTGCAATGACAGATACAGGCCATTATATATCTTCCCATAACCTATAAAATTGTGTGGGAGAGAATATAAATTACAATGTTAACTATAATCCATGATTAGAGGCAATGCTCCAAAATGTGTTCATCAACTGTAATGAATGTACCACACTGATGGAGGACGTTAATGTTGGAAAATGGGGGAGGTATATGGAGGGGGGCATACAGAAATCCCCTATGTTTTTTATACATAATTTATGTAATCTAAGTATCTTTTAAAAAATAAAGAAGTAGATTAAACTCACCAATCGAAATACACATATTGGCAGAATGTATTGTAAAAAATACTTCAAACACCTATGTTATTTTCAAGACACTCACTTTAGATCCAAAGAAACAAATAGTTTGGAAATTTTTAAAAGAAAAAAATGTTACATACTAAGAGTAACTAGAAGAGAGCAGGGGTGGCTAAACTACTAGCAGAATAAAATAGCCTTGTAGTCCAAAACTACAACAAAAGAAAATGGAGGACACTATATATTAAGAAAAGGGTCAATCCACCAGAAGGTATAGCAATAGACAACATATATACACAGAGCCACAAAATACATGAAACAACATTGGCAAAACTGAAAGACAAAATAGTTATACAGTAATAGTTGGAGACTTCAAAGCACCACTTTCAAGAATGAATCAACAGGAAGCAGACTTGGCCCAGTGGTTAGAGTGTCTGTCTACCACATGGGAGGTCCACGGTTCAAACCCCGGACCTCCTTGACCTGTGTGGAGCTGGCCCATGTGCAGTGCTGATGTGCACAAGGAGTGCCGTGCCACGCAGGGGAGCCCCATACGGAAAGAGTGTGCCCCATAAGGAGAGCCGCCTAGTGCGAAACAAAGTGCAGCCTGCCTAAGAATGGCACCGTCAACATGGAGAGCTGGCACAAGATAACTCAACAAAAGAGACACAGATTCCCATGCCGCTGAGAACAACAGAAACAGACAAAGAAGATGCAGCAAATAGACACAGAACAGACAACCCAGGGGGGGGGCAAGGGGAGAGAAATAAATAAATAAATAAATAAATCTTAAAAAAAGAGAGAGAGAATGAATCAGGGAAGTGGATGTGCCTTAACTGATAGAATGTCTGCCTACCATATAGGAAGTCCAGAGTTCCATAACCAGGGCCTTGAGGCTCATGTGGTGAGCTGGCCCATGCACAGTACTGCCATGTGCAAGGAGTGCTATGCCATGCATGGGTGCCCCCAGTGTAGGGGTGCCCCATGCACAAGGAGTGCACCCCTCAAGGAGAGTCACCCCACATGAAAAACACAGCCCACCCAGGAGTGCCACCACACACAAGGGAGACCTGACACAGCAATATGATGCAACCAAGAGACACAAATTCCCAGTGCCACCTGACAAGAATGCAAGCAGACACAAAAGAACACACAGCTAATGGACACAGAGAGCAGACAACTGAGGGGAAGGGGAAAGAAATTAAATAAATCTTAAAAAAAAAGAATGAGTCAATCATTAAGACAGAGTTTCAGAACAGAAAATGAGGATGTGAACAATATTAAAAACAAACTGCACCTAATATATATAGAACACCACTCAACAACAGTAGAATACTCATTCTTCTAAAGTGTCCATGGATCATTTTCCAGGCTAGGCACAAGACAACAAAAATTAAAAGATAGAAATCACAAAAAATCCTCTCCTACCCCAATGGATTTATATAAAAATCAATAGAAAGAAAACTGGAATTATACGATTAAGTGGAAAATATATGACCCATTTTTAAATAACTAATGGGCTAATTTTCTGAAATCCACCTACAAAGAAAATCAGAAAATTCTTAGAGAAATTTTCTTTTTAATGTGCAAAAAACTATGGAAAGGAGCAAGACAGTACTCACTAGGAAAAATAACTATAAATTCTTATATTAAGGAAGAATCAATAACCTAATTTCATATGTTGAGGAAAGAAGAGAAAACCAAACCTAACATTAGTAGGAGGAAGGAAATAATAAAGATTATAGAGTGGAGACAAGTGAGATAAAAAATAGAAAAACAAATGAGAGGATCAATGAAACCAAACTTTGGTTCTTTGAAAAGATTAATAAAATTGACAAACCTTTATCCAGACAAAGAGAAATGAGAGAAGATGCAAATAACTATTTAAGGAATGAAAGTGGGAACATTAACAGTCACCTGGCAGAATTTAAAGGGTTATAAGAGAATACTATGAACATTCATATGTCAACAAACTAGATTACCGAGAAGATATGAACAAATTCCTAAAATATAAAAATAACCTGCCTTGACACAAGAAGATATAAAAGATCTTAACAGACATATGAAAGCAAAGAGATTGAATAAATAATCAAAAACCTCCCATCAAGGAAAGGTCAAAGTCCAGATGGCTTCAGGGAGAATTGTAACAAACATTCAAACAAGAATTAACACCAATCCTTCCCAAACTCTTCCAAAAAACTAAGGCTACTATTGTTCTAATACCCAAACCAGATAGACACATCAAAAGACAAAGAATAACTTCCATATGAATATAGAAGCAAAAACTCCCAACAAAACACTGGCAAATCAAATCAAACTACATATATTATAAGGATTATACCCCATGGCCAAGGGTGACATATCCCCAGAATGCAGTGGTGGGTCAACCTAAGAAAATCACTCACTGTAGTAACACCACATTAAAACAAAGGAGGGAAAAACCTATGATCACTTCAATAGCACTGAGAAGGCTTCTGATGAAAGCTACCATGATTTCATAATAAAATCGCTCAGAAAAACAGAAATGAAAGGTAACAACCATAACAAGTAAATACAAAAAACTCACAGCTAACATCATAGTCAACATGAGAATGAAAGCTTGCAATGAAAGAATGAAGCCTGAGGTCAAGAACAAGACAAGGATGCCCACTGTTACCACTTCTATTCAAAATTAAACTGGAAGTTCTAGCCAGGGTTATTAGGCAAAAAAAGAGAAAGGCATTCAATTCAGAAATCAAAAACTACCACTATTCTCAGATGGTATGATCCTTCATATTGAAGATCCCAAAGAATGCACAAGAAATCTACTACAGGAAATAAATTCAGAAAAGTTACAGGGTATAGATAAACACTAAAAAAAAAATCAGTTTTGTTTTTCCATACCAGGAAAGAACAATCTGAAATGGGCATTAAACATCATTTCCAGTAGCTGCAACACCTACTCTGCAGTTCATTGGCATCACCCAGGGTAACTAACAAGGAGGCGAGGATGGACAACCACCATACCAAAGAAACAAGAGTCTACAACTGCAAGCAAGAGAGTCCCATCCATCAGCCATATAGGACTGAAGCCTCCTCTCAATTAGAGGTGGAGTAGGTATCCCCATCCCAGAATCCTTAGGATTGGGGAATAAAATATGGATGAGAGTGGACTTACTGCTATTCTACTATAGACTTATTGGTATTCCAGCAATGGAAGAAATTATATCATTGATGTGGAGACAGTGGCTGCTGGAGGTGCTGAAGGCAGAGAAAGGGGAAAAGAGGTGTAATATGGGGGCATTTTTGGAACATGGAACTGTCTTTAATGACACTGCAAAAACAGATACAGGCCACTATATATCCTAAAGAATTGAGTGAAAGTGAGTATAAAGAATATAAACTATAATCCATGCTTCATGGCAATGCTCCAAATGTGTTCAATTGCAATGAATGTACCACATTAATGAAAGAAGTTGTTAATGTGGGGAAGGGTGGGAGGTGTTTGGAATGGGGCATTTAGAAATCCTTTCTATTTTTTGTGTAACATTTTCTGTAATCTAAGTATATTTGAAAAAATAAAAACTGTCTTACATAAAATTTCATTCACTATAGACTCTAAAATAATAAAATAATAAAATACCTGATAATGAATTTAAATAAAGAGATGAATGGCTCATACACTGAAAACTCCAAAGCACTTAATTAAATCTGACCTAATTAATTTTAATTAATGATGACCTAAATAAATGACAAGATATATGTCCTTTTTTTCAGATTTAATATTGTTACAATATTAGTGCTATCTGAAGTAATCTACAGATTAAATACAATACCTATCAAAATCTCCACAAACTTTTTTTAGGAATGGAAAAAGATCCTCAAATTCATATGGAATAGCAAGGCACCAACTAGTCAAAACAATCTTTCAGAAGTCTCTAACTATATAATAAGCACACACAACCAAGATATCATCCCAAATTATACAACATAATGTAGAAAGAACAAGAAAAATCTCATCTATTCTCCAGGGGAAAAAACAATCAGCCAATACAGTCCCAAATGAACCAGAGAAGGAATTATCTGACAAAGCAGTCTCTGCTCAATGAGAAAGGTAAAACCTCCTGGAATGAAAGAAAAGATAGTTCTCAACAAAGAAACATAAATAACAAAAATGTAAAAGGAAACTTTAGACCTATATATAAAATATCCAAAATTCAAGGAAAACTAACAAGATGGTGGCAGAGTAAGGAGTTCCTAGAGTCAGTTCCTGCTACAGGGCAGTTAGTAATCACACAACACTATCTAAAGCACCTGTTTGGGGACTCCAGGAAGCCAGAAGAGTATCCTGCAGCATCCTTGAAAGAATGGAAGGAAGGAGACTGCCCATCTGCAGAAAAGATTCAAAAGTAGAGCACACCATGCCCTGGAGGCCAGTGCCCATCCTCCACTGGAGGCACAAGCTACCTCAGGAGGTATTCCGCAGGTGGAATTGGAAGCTCCATTTCCCAAAAATGGGCAGGAAGATAAGACTGGACACCAGCTTCAGCTATTGATTAGTAATTTTGGCAGGTGAAAGTATAATCCTCAGAATGGCTAAAATTTGAACCTATCCAAGTCAGAAGATTTTGGTATCCACCATGTTAACTCCACCCCAGGCACAAGGGAGGCAGATGGACTGAACATCCCAGTGCTGGTAGGGACCAACTTCTTTCCATCCAGATCAGATTGCAGCTCTAGCCCAAGCCCCAGCCCTGCCTCCAGCATGGAGAAAGTTGGAGGGAACTTTGCCAGCCTCTCTGGAAAAATACAGGCCACACAATTGATGCCAGTTATCTCCTACACTGGTGGTGCAAGCCATCTAAGGAGTTCTTCTGTGGCTGGAATTGGAAACTCTATTTCCCAAAAACAGGGAAGGAAGAGATGCTTGGTCACCAATTTCATCTACTAATTAGTAAATTCAGCAGGCTGAAGTACAACCCTAAAAACAGCTAAAGTTTTCACCTATCCAAGTCAGAAAGAGGACAGTAGATATCACTTGACTTTGCCCCGAGCATGAGATGAAGCTGGGCTACCTGAAAATCAAAGTGCTGGTAGAGACCAGCTTTTTTCACCCAGATTAGCCTGCAGGCCTAGCGTAGGCTTCAGCCCCACCTCTAGCAGAGAGCAAGCAGATGGAGCCTGCACCACCCTCTCCAGGTAACTGCAGGTACATTCAGTGAGGAGACTGAATAGTGGGAACTCTACTGGGGCAACTACAGTCATGTTGGACATGCATGGCATAGATTATTGCCCACATCTGCAGTTCCATCTCCCCTAGGCAGGGGAGAAAAGGACTTGAAGCTTAATCAGTCACTCTGGGTGACCACAATTGAGGCCTGCAAAACTTGGATTATTACACACAGCTGTGGATTTGTCCCAACACCTGGCAAAGGAGAAAGTTGGGAGAAGCTTCATCAGTCCCTGGGGAAATGAGGGCAGCCTGAGCCTCCACAGCTCACAGCACCAACTATATCCTTGGCTCCTACTGCACAATCAACAAGGGAGAAAGGGCAGGAAGCCCTAGACTAAAGAGAAAGAATGCATCCAGAATAAATACTTCTAACAAGTCAGATGTGGAAACACCAACAAAAAAACTACAATCCACACCAAGGAACAGAAAGACACAGCCCAGTTGAAGGAACAAAATAGGCCTCCAGATGACATAAAGGAGTTGAGACAACTAATCATAGATGTTCAAACAAATCTTAACAAATTCAATGAGATGGCTAAAAAGATTAAGGATATTAAGAAGACATTGGATGAGCACAAAGAAGAATTTGAAAGAATACATAGAAAAAGAGAAGATCTTATCAGAATGAAAGGAACAATAAATGAATTTAAAAACACACATGAATCATATAATAACAGATTTCAGGAGACAGAAGGATTGGTGAGCTTGAAGAAATGGCCTTTGAAATAAAACAGACAAAAGAACAGATGAAGAAAAGAATGGAAAAAATTGGGGAAACGGACTTTGGCCCAGTGGTTAGGGCGTCCGTCTACCATATGGGAGGTCCGCGGTTCAAACCCTGGGCCTCCTTGACCCGTGTGGAGCTGGCCCATGCGCAGTGCTGATGAGCGCAAGGAGTGCCGTGCCACGCAAGGGTGTCCCCCGCGTGGGGGAGCCCCACGCGCAAGGAGTGCGCCCGTGAGGAAAAGCCGCCCAGCGTGAAAAGAAAGTGCAGCCTGCCCAGGAATGGCGCCGCCCACACTGCCGCTGACGACAACAGAAGCGGACAAAGAAACAAGACGCAGCAAACAGACACCAAGAACAGACAACCAGGGGAGGGGGGGGAAATTAAATAAATAAATAAATCTTTAAAAAAAAAAAAAAGAATGGAAAAAATTGAACAAGGTCTCAAGGAACTAAATGATAGGAAGAGATATGCAAACAGTGACATGGGTGTCCCAGAAGAAGAAGAGAAGAGAAGAGAAAAAAGGCAGAAGGAATATTTGAAGAAATAATGGTAGAAAATTAACCAACCCTATTGAAGGACATGGATATCCACATTCAAGAAGCACAACATACTCCCATATGAATAAATCCAAATAGACCAACTCAGATACATATTAATCAGAATGTCAAATGCCAAAGATGAAGAAAGAATTCTGAGAGCAGCAAGAGAAGAGCAACACAAAATATATAAGGGATACCCAATAAGATTAAATGCCAATTTCTCATCAGAAACCATGGAGGCAAGAAGACAGTGGTATTATATATTTAAGATACTGCAGGAGAAAAACTGCCAGAGAAGAATCTTACACCTGGCAAGATTGTCTTTAAAAATTGAGGGTGAGTTTACAATATTCACAGATAAAAAGAAAAGGAGAGAACTTATAACCAAGAGACCAGCTTTGCAGTAAAGGTTAGGGTGTGTTATAGCCTGTAAAGAAAAAACAGGAAAGAGAGGTTTGGAAGAGAGTCTAAAAATGAAGATTATATCAGTCAAAGTAACTGAAATTCTAAAAACAGTTGTAAAAATAAAATATGACAGATAAAACCCCAACACTTACAAATAAACTTAACCAACATTCTAAAGCACTTGTATTCAGAAAACCACACCTCATTGCTAAAAGAAATTTTAAAAAGACCTATATATTTGGAAGAACATTCCATTCTCATTAATTGGAACACTACATGTCACTAAGATGTCAATTCTACTCAAATTGATATAAAGATTCAGTGCATTCCTGATAAAAATTCCACCAGCATTTTAAAAATAAATGGAAATTTATTTGGAAGGGTAAGGGGTCCTGAAAAGCCAGAAACATCTTAAAATAGAAAAGCAAAGTGGGAGGACTCTCACTTCTGGACTTTAAACTATATTACCTAGCTACAGTGGTTAAAAACAGCATGGTATTGGCATAAAGACAGACTCAGAGACCGATAGAACTAAATTGATGGTTTCAGAAACAGACCCTCACATCTAAGGTCAAGAGATTTCTGACTAGCCTGCCAAACCCATCCAGGGCAGGCAGACAGTCCATTCAACAAATGGTGCTGGGAGAACTGGATATCCATAGTTAAATGAAGGAAAAAGTATCCCTACCTGACAACTTATACAAAAATTAACTCAAAATGGAACAAAAACTTAAATATAAATTCAAGAACCATAAGGCTTTTAAAAGAAGATGTAGGAAAATATCTTCAAAACCTGGTGGTTGGTGGTAGATTCTTTTTTTTTTTTTAATTTTTTTTAAAATTAAAGTTAATAGAGCACAAAGAACGTTACATTAAAAAACATCAGAGGTTCTCATATAATCCACTCCCCATGCCCCAACCCCATCATTTTTGTAAATTGTATTTTTTCAAGATATATACATCACAAAAAATGTTACACTAAAAATTGTACTCCCCACACCCCCTACCCCACTCCTCCCACACCAACAACCTCCCCCATCATTGTGGCACACTCATCACACTGGGTGAACACATTTTGGAGCACAGCTGCAGGTGGTGGATTCTTTTTTTTTTTTTTGTCCTTATAGGTCAATGAATATTTATTGAATAAATCTTAAGATGAAGTGTTTTTCATCCTCCCAAACCACCCTATTACTTTTTTTGTTCATAAACAATACCATTTATCTAAAATGTACAATCAATGGCATTTGGTATAATCACAGAGTTATGCATTCATCACTTCAATCAATATTAGAGTATTCTCATTACACCAAAAAAAGAAAAACAAAAAACAAACCACTGTCTTACCTATATGTTAGCTCTACTAATTAATCCTGTGATGTACTTTCTTTTTTTTATTGACTTTGTAATAATATTACATTAAAAATATATATATATGAGGTCCCATTCAACCCCACCACCCCCACCCCACCTCTCATCCCCCAGCAACACTCATTCCCATCATCATGACACATCCATTGCATTTGGTAAGTACATCTTTGGGCACCTCTGCACCTCATGGTCAATGGTCCACATCATGGCCCATACTCGCCCCCATTCCATCCAGTGGGCCCTGTGAGGATTTACAATGTCTGGTGATTGCCCCTGAAGCACCATCCAGGGCAGCTCCATGTCCCAAAGACGCCTCCACCTCTCATCTCTTCCTGCCTTTCCCCATACCCATCAGCCACCATGTCCACTTTTCCCAATCCCAATGCCACCTTTTCTATGTGGACATTGGATTGGTTGTGTCCATTGCACCTCTATGTCAAGAGGAGGCTCAGATTCCACATGGATGCTGGATGCAATCCTCCCACTTTCAGTTGTAATCACTCTAGGCTCCATGGTGTGGTGGTTGTCCTTCTTCAACTCCATCTTAGCTGAGTGTGGTGAGTCCAATAAATCAGATTGTAGGTGCTAGAGTCTGTTGAGGATCAGGACCTGGCTATCACATTGTCAGTCTAGAGATTCAAATCCCCTAAATATATCTTAAACCCCAACACTAACTGCAACTCCAGGACATTAGCATGAAAGTCTTATGAAGAGAGATCCCATCTAAGTCCTGATTCATCACACATAAACACCAGTTCCAAAGAGGGGCCATCTGACCTGGTAGTTAACCCCATCTGCCATGACCATAACTCCCATGGGTCTCTTTAGCCCTCAAAGGAACCAATACCTGGGGGGTGTATCTGCTTTATCTGTCTCTCAGACTCTGCTCAGTTGTGCATAAGGGGAATCCTTCTGACAGCCTCCAGACTCTTTTTTAGAGACTCATAGCCATATAAACTCATTTCTCCTTTCTATTTCCCCCTTACATTAGGTCAAACAGCATTTTAAAGTCATGTTATTTTATGTAGACAGGGATATTCTGCTGATCCGCATTGAACCTTCTGTATAAGGTCATTTTCCAGTTGCATCATCAGTTGGTAGTTGATAGAGGTCCCTCGGTGCCAGGGAGGCTCATCCCCGGGTGTCATGTCCCACGCTGGGGGGAAGGCATTGCATTTACATGCTGAGTTTGGCTTCGAGACTGGCCACATTTGAGTAACATGAAGGCTGACAGGAGGAAATTCCCAGGCACAATGCTGCTCTAGGCGTTGTTCTTATTTTGGGCTTATCAGCTCACAAGCATAGTCATTAGCCATCAGGGGCTCACTGTTGAACCCTCACTCCCTCCCGGTCCCCACCGCTGCACCTGGGAGACTGTCACTGCTCCCCTAGGGACCACAACAGAGCACCACTGGCCAGGAACCCAGTACCCCCCCTGCTGTGGTTTTTAATTGTTGCCACAATGAGTATATCCAAACATTACCATGCACCCTGGACATATGTTCTGTACAGCTCCCTGTCAGCCATATATCACCTGTCAATGGTATCCTATACCAGTATTCCTCCATTGCCATTGTTGAACCACTCTGTGATCCAGAACTCCCTGAAATTTGAAGCCCAATATAATGTCAGGGTCCCTTACTAGGAAATGGCATATAGCGATGGGTTTAAAGGTTAGATATAGAATACGTGTTGACTTGGAAAAAATTCTACATCCTATCTTTTTCTTTTTTCTTTTTCCCCTAATTATTGAACTTCTCTTCACAGGAGCCCTAGACCACAGCAATGCAGATATATAATATACAGCACTCCCATACATCCACCACAAAACCTTTTCCCTTCCACAGCGATACTCTTACACCCTATTCACAACATATATACTTAACGTGATGTACAGAGTCTGAGACAATAGCTTTCAAACAAGGTGACATCTGTGCTTACATTGTGGTGTATACTTTAGGATACACAGTTTTTTAAATTCTTAGTTATTCTATGTTTTACATTATGGTTTACATTATCAGTCTGTCATCTCCTATATGTTATGGTGTAATATTACATGTTTTATATCCATCCTTGTGTACTCTTACGAAACTCCTCTCTTACCCCCCCCCCCCTTTACCTTGGTTCCACACATTTAACGTCCATTTTCCCTTCCACCTTGGTGCCCACAGTGACAGCCAACCTCCATTTCCCGAGGAGCCACTTCCAAAGATAGATGGAATAGTGTTCAGGGCCTAACTTGCTCGACTGCCCCAATGCCCTGGGAGCCACCCTTTCTCTCGAGGGATACAGTTCCCTCTATTTGATGGCATTAGTCCTCCCCAGGATGTGGGTCCACCCCCACTCTCACTACTTGGGTTTCTACCCCATGGTATCACCCACTCTGGCAGAATGAGCATTTAGACATTCCCCAGGAGCCCGTCCTGCATCAGACCCTCCCCTCCGAGCATTCTAAACAGGTAACCCACTTTATTATATTTTGATATGATTTTCTTGGCATTTTACTCTCCACCAACACCTGACACTCTCCTGTGTTCGTATGCTACCTCTCCCTCCCCCCACTTTTGGGCAATATTACCCATCCGCCCATCCCCAGTCACCCTCAAACCCACAAAGCCCCAACCAAAGGCAACCCCTTGCCCCCATTTTATCTCTTCTTTGTGTTCATACTTACCACCATCTCGTCTTAAATTCCACCCCTGCAGACATCGGCTCACATCCTTCCTCCACCCTCCGATTCTTAAAGGAGCTAAGAGCAGGGCTGAGATGGACTACTGATGTTTAATGTACGTAAAAGTTTTAATTAACCCTACTGTAAAAGGGTGGAAATACAGAGAGTTGATGGTAATATAGTGAGTTACAGTTGGTGTATAAATGGGAATGTGGCTGAAAAGTGTATTCTAGGGATGTATATGTCAATTCACAGGAAGCTAGAGAATATTCTAGGGAATGAATAACACAGTAAACCCGGAGGTGGATGAAAATTGTGGTTGATGGTACAGATGCAAGAGTGTCCTTTGTGAACTAGAGAAGATACACATCTGCAGATATACATAATGCAGGGTGGTGGGAATTTGGAGAAGCATAAAAAATATACAACTGGAATGACCTACGGACTGTGGTTAACAGTAATAATGTACCATTTATGCATCTATGCCTAGGATGTACTGTTTAGATAATGGGGAAGCATGGAAAAAGTGTGCCAAATGTAAGCTATGGACCTGGTAATAATCTGATGATATCATCACATAATTTGTAACAAATGTGCCACCACAGTGTGGTGTATTGTTATAAGGGAATTCTGCACATGTGTATGATTGTTTTGTAAGCTTACAACTTTGTCATAAAAAAAAATGTAAAAAGTAATAATAGGGTATGTTGGAGGAATAACATACCAAATGAAAGATAAGGACTGTAGTTAGTGAGATTTTGACAATATTCTTTCATAATTTGAACAAATGTCTCATAACAATGCAAGGCGTTAGTGTTGGGTTAATGTATGGGACCCCTGTATGATGTTATGCATGTTTGTTTTGTAAGTTCACAACTTTTACTATATACATTGTTTATGCCTGTAAATGTATAAATCATATAAAAAATAAAAGAGTGGGTTAGGGGAAAAATACACCAAATGTAAGATACTTTGGTTAGTAGTAATATTTTGATGATGCTCTTTATTCATTAGTTATAAATGATTCACAACAATGCTAGGCACTGATGACAGAGTGAAGTATGAGAGCCCCATATGATGTTATATATGTTTGTTTTGCAATAGTGTTTTCACAACTATTACTATACACTTATTGTTTATATATTTTGTGTATAAGTGATATACTTCAATAAATTAAAAAAAAAAAAAGAATTCCACAAGTCAACCAGCATATCTGTAGGCTTGGTTTCCTACCATCTTCCAACCTTGGGGTCACCCTGATGAATACACATCCCTTCCCCCACTATTCCTCTGTGGGCCAACCGCTGGCTCCAGTGCCTTCTTCCCATCTGATCAAGCCCTTCAGAAAACACAAGTGGCAGCACTGCCTCAGCCACAGGCACCCCCAGCCGACCCACATTTGGGTCCTGCAACCCCACCCCAAAGTGTAAAGACCCCTTTCACCCTAAGTTCCTGGTGGGCAGCCTCATGGAGTCATCAGCACTGACCATTCTTTCCAGTTTGTGAACCTGGCAGCTCCCACCTCAACCTCTCCTCAAGGCCAGATACCTGTGAGTAGCACCAGTTAGCTTTGGGGGGTTGATACCCACAAGTTCCACCTTGGGCACCCATGCCAGGCTCCAGTGGGCCTGTGGGTCCATCCCCCCATATTGTCCTCTGGCACAGCCAATGCCTCTGGCTTTGCAGCTGCCACCAACAGGCCCTGTGCTGTGACAAATTTCAATCCCGACATGAGGCAGTGATGCTCAACATTTGGCAGCACCCCCCAGCCAGCTCCAGGTCGGGGGTTTCAGTAGGATGTAAGAGCTCTGGGAGCCAAGTGAAGGTCACAAATCTGTGCTAAAGCATTCAAGCACTAAGTGTAAGAGCAGAAACGAGTGGGGCCCCACACCACAAACTGCTATAGGGTAAGCTTGGGCCTGAAGCCCTGGGGCCTGGAGCCAGAGCACCCCTATAGCCATTGTGGCAGCTGGCGCCCCTGAGAGGAACCCTGTGTTTGGAGGCATTAATGCCCCTACTAGCTGCTTGACACCCAGGGGCCTGCCCCAGCAGGGTCCCCTTACTTCTTCTGGTGGAGGCCCAGCACCTCTCAGAGCCATACTGGATTTACATGCACATCCATCCCAACCTTTATTCCCACCAACCCACCAGGAGCAGCCTTGTCTTCAGGGTTCTGTCATCACGAGGCTGGGCTTTGCATGAGACAGAAATGTAGGCCCTCAGCCCATTCACTTCTCTCCAGGTGGGGCTCCACCATCTCAGGGTCTAAAAGGAGAATGCTGGTGTGAGGAGTGGAACCTCAAGCAGCCTTAGGAAGCAGATGGGGCTCAAGCAACTGGGCTCCCATCTACCACACAGGAGGTCCAGGGTTTGATGCCCAGGGCCCCCTGGTGAAGGCAAATTGGCCCATGTGGCAAGCTGGCACATGTGGAGTGCTGCCCCACACAGGGGAGCTGCACCATGCAGGAGTGCTGGCCCACATGGAGAGCTGGCGCAGCAAGACGATGCAACAAAAAGAGATATAGAGGAGATACAATAAGAGATAAAGCAAATCCGGGAGCTGAGGTGGCACAAGAAAATGATCAACCCTCTCACACTCTGGAAGGTCCCAGAATTGGTTCCCAGAGCTGCCTAATGAGAATATAAGCAGACACAGAAGGACACACAACAAATGGACACAGAGAGCAAAAATGGAGGGGGGGCAGAAATAAATAAAATTAAAAATAAAAAAAAGCCTTGCCCACAGGCTGGATCTGAGGTTGCCAAGTTTAAATGTGTCACACAAATCAACCCCTGTTCTCTTCACTTCTAGAGCCAGCTGGAGCCCCAAAGATAAAGGTTTCCATTTCCTCTGCATTCCCTGCAGGTTTGTTCCTGAAGTTGGGGGTTTCGGTTGTCATCTAGTAGGATCCCAGCAGCCAGATTACTCAGGCAGGAGAGGAGGCCTTGGCCTGTCTGCTCCAGACATGGAGCTGGCTGAGCCCACTGCTGCCACAGGTGCCTCCTGCCCTGCCCATCTTCCTTGTCAGGCTTCCAGATGTTTTATAAATAAAACCTGATTCTTTTTCTTTTCCATAATATATCTCTGATCTGTAAATCAACTACAGAGAAGCCATTGACTTGCACAATTGGAGAGGGATGAAGCCAGGCTTAACTCTTTAAAGTTTCTGATGTCCCAGGTAACGGGGTGGGGAAAGCAGCAAAATAAATGAAACCTGAGTATGAAGCCTGACACATAAATATTAAAAATGTGTTTGGACTTTAAGGTCTGGGAGTCCAATATATAGTGGATCCAAGGAAAGGATAGATGGGGTGCCCAGGGTAAAAATGACCTGGGGAAGGGAATGGTAGATGGGGAGCAGAAGGTGAAGAGGCCCCTTCTCCTCCCCTGAAGAGGGGGAGACACAGGTGGAGGCCCAAGACAGTAGGCCCAGGGAAGGGGACTCTGACTATGGAACGGGCTGCATCATCACTTGTACATACAATAAAACACAAGTGATACACCCAGTGTTTTGAAGCTGGTGATTTTTTTGCTTTTAATTAAGGTTTAGACAAATCACAGCTCACCTAGAGAGTGTGGGGGCCTGGCATCAAGGCACTAGGACCAGAGTGAACAAGAGATGAAAATTCACCTCTGCTCTGTAAACAGTGAAATGCATATGCCTAAGATATGAAATATTCTTGGACAATTTGCCTTAAAAAAAAAAAAAAGCATAGGACCGGACAACCAGCAAGATGGTGGCAGAGTGAGGAGCTCTTAGAGTCAGCTCCTGCTACAGGACAGTTAGTAAACACCCTGAGCTATCTGGAGCTAGCTAAGTACCTGTTTAGGGGCCCCAGGGAACCAGAAGAGCATCCTGCAACATCCTGAAGGAATGGAAGGAGGAGTCTGCCCATGTACAGAGAAGACTTTTAAGTAGAGCACATTACGCCCCGGAGGCCGGTGCCCATCCTCCACTGGTGGCACAACGTACCTCAGGAGCTATTCCATGATTGGAATTGAAAGCTACACATCCCAAAAATGGGGAGGGAAAAGGTAGTTGGGCATCAACTTCAGCTACTGATGAGTAAATTCAGAGGGCTACAGTATATAATCCTAAGAACAGCTAAAGTTTGAACCTGACTAAGTCAGAAAGAGGCTGGGGGCTGCCATCAAGGGGAAGCAGGACAGAATAAAAATCCCAGGGCTAGTAGGGACCAGCCCCTTTCCATCCAGATCAGACTGCAGCTCTAGCATAGGACCCAGCCTCATCTCCAGCAGGGAGGAAGTTGGGAGACCTGCATTAGCCTCTTCGGAAATTACCAGCCAAGTTGCAGACACCACTGAATATCCTACTATAGCAGCACAAGCCACCCCAAGAGCTATCCTGTGGCTGGAAATGGAAGCTCCATTTTCCCAAAAACAGGGGAGGAAGAGATGGTTGGCCACTGATTTCAGCTACTCATTAGTAAATTCAGCTTGTTAGAGTCTAACCCTAAGAACAGCTAAAGTATGAACCTGTCCAAGTCAGAAAGAGACTGGTGGCCACCATTTTAACTCTGCCCCCAGCAGGGGAAGCCAGCTGACCAAAAATCATGGTGACCATAGGGACCAGTTTCTTTCATCCAGATCAGGCAGCAGTCCTATCCTAGGCTTTAGCCCCACCTCTCGCAGGGAGGAACCTAGTGGGTCCTGCACCAGCCTATACAGGTAACTGGAGGAACCTTTAGCTGACACGGACTGAATAATCAGAAGTCTACCAGGACAACTGTGGCCATCTTGGACCTGCAATGCATAGATTGCTGCCCACGCCTGCAGCTCCATCCCTGACCCAGGCAGGATTGAAAGGGGTGTGAAGCTTCATCAATCTCTCTGGGCAACTATGGTCTAGGTCTGCATGTCTTGAATTATTCCACACAGCTGTGATTCTGTCCCTACCCCTGGCAAAGGAGAAAGTTGAAAGAAGCTTCATCAGTCCCTGAGTAATGAGAGCAGCTTAAGCCTCCACAGCTTAGAGAACCAATGACATCCTTGGCTCCTACTGCACAACCAGCAAAGGAGAAAAGGCAGAAAGCCATAAACTAAAGAGAAAAACTACACCCAGAATAAATACTTTACTACTCTGGATGCCAAGACACCAACAAAAATTATAATCCACACCAAGAAATAGGAAGATATGACCCAGTTAAAGGAACAAGATAACCCACCAGATCACAGAAAGGAGTTGAGACAACTAATTATAGAAGTTCAAACAAATCTCATTAATAAATCCACTGAGATGGCTAAAGAGATTAAGGATATTAAGAAGACATTGAAGGAGAACAAAGAAGAATTTGAAAGCATACATAGCAACTTAGCAGATCTCAGAATGAAAGGTGCAATAAATGAAATTTAAAAACACTAGAATCATATAATAGCAGATTTGAGAAGGCAGAAGAAAGGAAGGATTGGTGAGCTGGAAGAAATGGCCTCTGAAAGTGAACATACAAAAGAACAGATAAAGAATGGAAAAAAATGAACAAGGAATCAGGAAACTAAATGACAGGAAAAGATGTGCAAACATACATGTCATGGGTGACCCAGAAGAGAAGAGAAGGGAAAAGGAATATTTGAAGAAATAATGGTAGAAAATTTCCCAACCCTATTGAAGGACATAGATATCCATGTCCAAGAAGCACAATGTACTCCCATCCAAAAAAATTCTGAATAAATCAACTCTGAGACACATACTAACCAGAATATCAGATGCCAAAGACAAAGAGAATTCTGAAAACAACAAGAGAAAAGCAATGCATAATATCAGGGATACCCAATAAGATTAAGGGCTGATTTCTCTTCAGAAACCAGGAAGGCAATAAGACAGTGGCCTGATATATTTAAGATACTACAAGAGAAAAACTTCCAGCCAAGGATCTTATATCCAGCAAGACTGTCTTTCAAAACTGAGGGTGAAATTAGAATATTCACAGGCAAAGAGAAACTGAGAGAATTTCTGACTAAGAGGCAAGATTTTCAGGAAATACTAAAGGGTGTGCTAGACCCTGACAAGAAAAGACAGGAGAGAGAGGCCTGGAAGAGAATCTAGAAATGAAGAATATATCAATAAAAGTAAAAGTGGAAAAGAATGGTGAAAATAAAATATGGCAGATAAAACTCAGTCAAGAATAAACTTAACCAATGATGTAAGGTACTTGTATTCATAAAACTGCAACTCAATGTTAAAAAAAAATTTTTTTAAGTTCTAAATAACTGGAAGACTATTCCATGCTCATGCATTGGAAGACTAAATAACATTAAGATGTCAATTCTACTCAAATTGATATACAGATTCAATGCAAGTCTGATGAAAATTCTACCAGAATTTTTTTTTAATTGAAAACACAATTATAAAATTTATTTGGAAGGGTAAGGGATCCTGAATAGCCAGAAACATCTTAAAAAGGAAAAGTGAACTCTCACCTCCAGACTTTAAATCATATTTCCTAGGTATAGTGGTTTAAAAAAAGCATGGTACTGCCATAAAGACAGACACATAGATCAATGGAATCAATTTGATGGTCCCGAAACAGACCCTCACAGGTATGGTCAAGCCATTTTTGACTAGCCTGTCAAACCTACACAGCTCAGGCACAATAGTCCATTCAACAAATAGTGCTGAAAGAAATGGATATCCATAGCCAAAAGAAGGAAAGAGGACCCCTATCTCACACCTTATCCAAAAATTAACTCAAAATGGGCAAAAACTTAAAAATAAAAGCAAGAACCATAAAACTTCTAAAGAAATTGTAGGAAAGTATCTTCAAGACTTGGTGGTACGTGGTGGATTCTTAAAGAAGATAAGAGGAGGACTGAGATGAACTACTGATGGTTAATGTATGTAGAAGTTTTAATTAGTTTTGCTGTAAAAGTGTGGAAATGTATAGAGTAGATGGTAACATATAGTGAGTAAAACTAGTTAATAATTGGGGATGTGGCTGAAAATGGTATTCTAGATATGAAATGCCAAGTGACAAAATGCTAAAGAATAATCTAGGAACTGAATAGCACAGTAAACCAAGAGGTGTATGAGAATTGTGTTTGATGGTATGGATGCAAGAGTGTCTTTGTTAGCTAAAGCAAATGTACATCACTACTGTAAGATGGTGGGAATGTGAAGAAGCATGGGAAAAATACAACTGGAAGGTGCGGTCACCCCTCGGGCTGAAGTGTGCTTTGCTGGTCTGGCGGGGGAGCAGCCGCGGCAGGCCAAGCCGCTGCCCCCATAATAGGGTGGCTGGTCGGACTCACCGCAACCCCCGAAGGGAGCTCGGCATGGGCGCAGAGTGTCCTCGGGTCTCCCCTTCTCGGCAGCCATGCTTCCGCGGCCACCCCTCCTCCCGGGTAGCGCCGCACGATGCCTTCTTTCTCCCTGCGCAGGCGCAGGGCGGAAAATTCCAGTCTGCCCTTTCCCCCTCCCCCGACAGCAGCAACAGCCAGGCGTGGGTGGAAAAATCCAGTCTGCCCTTTCCCCTCCCCCAACAGCAGCAATAGCCAGGCGTGGGCGGAAAAATCCAGTCTGCCTTTTCCCCTCCCCCGACAGCAGCAACAGCCAGGCGTGGGTGGAAAAATCCAGTCTGCCCTCCACCCCAGCAACAGCAGCCACCAATCCCTAAACCCTGCCCCTTCCCCCAGCAACAGTGACAGCCAATCCCTAACCACCACCCCTCCCCGTCCAGCACCGCCACTGACCTTTCGCCGGCAACCAATCAGAACAGGGCGTGGCTTTGACCAATCAGCCTTCCCCAGCCCCTATAAAACTGTTGCCTCTCCCTCAATAAAGTGGACTTGCGTGTTTACCTTGTCTCCACGGTAGTTTTTCTGCCGTGCGCCCTCCAGTCCTGAGAGCCCCCGACAAGGGCCTGGCCTCCCTTGTCCCAGTTCGTCACCTGCTTCTCCGGGCGACCCCTTCGTCGCCGGCTTCTCCGGGCGACCCCTTCATCGCCGGCTTTGCTGGGCGACCCCGTCAGCCGAACCGCGCAACCCCTTGTGAGACCGATCCCTCGTCTGCTGCCGGACCGACCCCTCGTCCCAAGTGGGACCGACCCCTCGTCCCAAGCGGGACCGACCCCTTGTCCAGAGCTGGACCGACCCCTCGTCCGCAGCCAGACCCCACCTCTACCGACCGAGCAAGCCATCGCAGTTGGCGCCCAACGTGGGGCAAGGCAACCCCACCACAGCCTCACTCCATAACCTGGCGGCCCCCCCCTCCTCTCTTCTCACCGTGGGACTTCTCTCGTGCAACATTGCTGCTACCTGAGCCTTGGCTACCTCATATGATCCACGGCGGTCTGGGAGAATCGCTGGATGGCTTTCTCCTTCCATGTCAGGGGCTTATACTGACCCGCTATGATTAAGAGGAGCCTTGGATTTCCTGGAGCGCGCGCTTGCACGTCTGAAGTAATCCTACCACAGCCCTACCCCCTCCTCTCTTCTCACCTTGGGACTTCTCTCGTGCAACATTGCTGCTACCTGAGCCTTGGCTACCTCATATGATCCACGGCGGTCTGGGAGAATCGCTGGATGGCTTTCTCCTTCCATGTCGGGGGCTTATACCGACCCGCTATGATTAAGAGGAGCCTTGGATTTCTCAGGAGCACGCGCTTGCACGTCTGAAGTAACCCTACCATAGCCCTACGCTCTCCTCTCTTCTCACCCCTATCTTTTCGCTCTGCATTGCTGCTCCTGAACCTTGGCGACCTCATACGATCCACGGCGGTCTGGGAGAATCGCTGGATGGCTTTCTCCTTCCATGTCGGGGGCTTATACCGACCCGCTATGATTAAGAGGCGCCAATAAAACTCTCAGGAGCGCGTGCCTGAGCACCTCCACCCCTGCCTTCACCTCTGCCTCCTCCCCTCCATGCTTGCTCCCCTTTGCCTTGCTCCACTGCTCGTCGTTGCGCCCTCCCCTCATCGGGGCCTTCTCTTGGCCCGCGACCACCATCGGAGCCCCACCGGCTCCGACCCCTCGTCTCACCGCGCACCTCGGCTCCCATCGCCGTGCTCTCAAGGTAAGGGCCCCTTTTCTTATTGGCTCCAAAAGGCCATTAGCAATGGGTAACATCTATCTGCTAAGCAAGCCCCACAAGTTCGGGCTCTTGCCGGTCTCCTAGACACTCACCGGTGTAAGATCTCTTTCAAACAGTTTCAAGTATATTGGGACCTTCTTCTCCCCTTTAATCCGTGGCTTACCACGTGTCAGCTTTGGGACCTGGACACCTATACTCGCCTTATAGATAGGGTCACTTTTGCTGTGGAGCAGGAAGGTAAAAGATTCCCTCCTGGCTTATTACAGGCAACATGAAGTCCAGAAGAAATCTTAAAGGGTATAATCTATGATATGCTATATAAAAAAGGATTTAAAAGCAGCTATACCAAGAAAGTAAGAATTATGAGTCAACTGTAAATAAATTATATATTTCTGTTAATGTGTTGTAATTGTTCTGTGTTTGTCTGTCTGTTCGTTCAATGTCAAAGTATATTGTGATACCTCCGGATGGTAAATATAAATTACTAGAAATCTTTAAAAGAGCTCTATTCAAATGGCCAAAAATTAAATAAGTGCTTATATTAATACTTAAGTTTATTATATTAATACATAAGTTTAAATGTTAATAAGATATATACAATTAAAAAAATTGTAAGTCTTAATTAACAAAATTAACTGTACGTCTTCATAAAAAGTTGTTCTTGCCTAGATTAAAATGAATAACTTATTTTTCTTCACAGGATAATATAAAGAATGTAAAACTTATATGAATATTAAAAAGGTTAAAAGTTTGTAAAAATGCTAACGGAAATGTAATAAGTTTTGCAAAAAGATGTATTTTGTCCTAAAGTAGGATGGCTAATTTTTCATAAACTCTTGAAATTTAATTTGCATGCGGCAAGTGTAAAAGGTATTGTGATAACTTTACGTAAGGGAATGTGTTCTGTAAAGATAAAATTTATCTTCAATAGTCTATATGGTTATAAATAATAATAAAAGGTTTAATAAAGCATTGTTTACATTAAGGTATTAAATAGCTAATTCCAAAAGGTCATTCTTAAATATATATATATAAAACTGAATTGATGATAATAATAATAAAAGGTAATTTTATAACAGGAAAGATTAACAGCAACCAAGCTCCCCTCCCAACTTGCTTTTAGGAAACGGTTTCTAATATTGCATGCTACTAGGTATTTAAAGAAAAGTTATTCTTAAGGAAACAGAAGATGATTTTGTCTTTGCAGCCATTGTCTATTTAGCAACACCCCTCGCTATCGGCCTAGCCACTGTTGCGCTGGACGATTGGAACCTTAAACAAAGACTCCTCCTCACTGTCATCTTCCTATCTATCGTTACTATATTTACTGCCCTCATTCTCCTTCGTTTATAAAGCAGTCTCCTACAAACCACAAAGCTTCTGTCTTAAACATACCATTCTCAACCCTATCCTCTAAATGATCTTCTCACTTCCCCCACAGCCTTTAATACTTTATTTCTTCCTCATAACCTTTGCTTTTTTGATAATATTTTCCGCCATCTGTCTAGCCGCTACCACCCCAGAAGATTGTAACCACGGCCCCCCATGCCGCCATCGCTCTCAAGCAGCTCCAGCCCCGCTAAACGGCCCGCAACCCGCTTTCCCCGGCCCGCGGCCTGCTTTCTAGCATCTAATAATGTTTCTGCTTTTGCCTCCCCATACTTCTGTGGAGCTTCCTCCTGTCTTGACCTCACTCCTCTTCTCAGCCATCCAAAGCATCCTTTCTCGTCCCCCGCCCCCCTCCTTTTTTTGCTTGAACCCCCATTGCGTTGCAGATTGGGCCGCCCCATGTCAGCACGCCCCGTTAACATCGGCCTCTCTCGCGCCCGTGGAGACTTTGGCCTTCTTATTGTCCTCGCCTACGTGTCCACCACTCCCGACGCTGCCGCCACCACCATCGTGCCCTGACGCGACTTGTCCTCACCGCTGCGATCCTCCAGACCATCACACAGTCTGCCTCTACCGCTCTTCGCCACCAAGAAGAGATCAACTACCTGTAACGCGCTGTCATTCGGGACTTTTAACAGCAGATAGACCTTATAGCCGCTGAGATCCACAAGAATTGGACATTGGCCACCCTTGCTTGCAATGGCAAGATACCGCCCCCCAAATTGTACATTTATATCCCCAGCATACTCACCTCCCTCTTCAGCCCCACTTCCCTCATTGCTTCCTGCCTCTTGGGCCTCGGCAATTTGCTACTGCTGCCATCCTGGCCTTTATTTGAAAAGAAGGGGGAAATGCGGTCACCCCTCGGGCTGAAGTGTGCTTTGCTGGTCTGGCGGGGGAGCAGCCGCGGCAGGCCAAGCCACTGCCCCCATAATAGGGTGGCTGGTCGGACTCACCGCAACCCCCGAAGGGAGCTCGGCATGGGCGCAGAGTGTCCTCGGGTCTCCCCTTCTCGGCAGCCATGCTTCCGCGGCCGCCCCTCCTCCCGGGTAGCGCCGCACGATGCCTTCTTTCTCCCTGCACAGGCGCAGGGCGGAAAATTCCAGTCTGCCCTTTCCCCCTCCCCCGACAGCAGCAACAGCCAGGCGTGGGTGGAAAAATCCAGTCTGCCCTTTCCCCTCCCCCGACAGCAGCAACAGCCAGGCGTGGGCGGAAAAATCCAGTCTGCCTTTTCCCCTCCCCCGACAGCAGCAACAGCCAGGCGTGGGTGGAAAAATCCAGTCTGCCCTCCACCCCAGCAACAGCAGCCACCAATCCCTAAACCCTGCCCCTTCCCCCAGCAACAGCGACAGCCAATCCCTAACCACCACCCCTCCCCGTCCAGCACCGCCCACTGACCTTTCGCCGGCAACCAATCAGAACAGGGCGTGGCTTTGACCAATCAGCCTTCCCCAGCCCCTATAAAACTGTTGCCTCTCCCTCAATAAAGTGGACTTGCGTGTTTACCTTGTCTCCGCGGTAGTTTTTCTGCCGTGCGCCCTCCTGTCCTGAGAGCCCCCGACAAGGGCCTGGCCTCCCTTGTCCCCAGTTCGTCGCCTGCTTCTCCGGGCAACCCCTTAGTCGCCGGCTTCTCCGGGCGACCCCTTCGTCGCCGGCTTTGCCGGGCAACCCCGTCAGCCGAACCATGCAACCCCTTGTGAGACCAATCCCTCGTCTGCTGCCGGACCGACCCCTCGTCCCAAGTGGGACCGACCCCTCGTCCCAAGTGGGACCGACCCCTTGTCCAGAGCTGGACTGACCCCTCGTCCGCAGCCAGACCCCAGCTCTACCGACCGAGCAAGCCGTCACAGGAAGGAGCTATGGACTCTTGTTAGCATTGATGATATAATATTCTTGCTTCTATGCCAAAGATGTACTGTGTTGATAATGGGGCAGTATGGAAAATGTGTGCCAAATGTACACTATGGTCATGGTAACAATCAGATGATATTATCTGGTCTGTAACAAATGTTCAGATAGAGGGGTGTTGTTTGGGAATTCTGTACATGTGCATGATTGTTTTGTAAGTTTACAACTTCTGCCATAAAAATATACTTAAAAAATAATAATAGGGTGGGTTGCAGGAAAAATACACCAAATGTAAGATAAGGACAATAAGATTTTGACAAAAATCTTTCATAATTTGTAAGAAACATCTCACAAAAATGCAAGGTGTTGGTGGTGGTATATGGGACCCCTGCATGATGGTATACATGTTTGCTTTCTAAGTTCAGAATTTTTACCATACTTATTATGAATGATCATATATAAATGATATAAAGATAATAATAGGGTGGGTTGGGGGAAAATATTTTGGTTAGTAGTAATATTGTGACAATGCTCTTTAATCATTAGTTAAAAATGTTTAACAACAATTCAAGGTATTGGTGGTAGGGTGAGGTATGAGAGTCCTATATGATGCTATATATGTTTGTTTTGTAAATTCACAACTATTATTATACACTTATTGTTTATGTATGTGTATGTATGAGTGGTATGCTTTAATAAATTTAAAAAAATTTTTTTTTAAATCATGGGACCCACTGAGTCCATCACTCTCCTTTCTGGGTAACAGCAGTGGAAGGAGACTATCTGGGGAGTCAGGCAAGCTAAAATTAGATTTCAATTATAAAACAAAGTAAAAATTAGGTATTTTTTTAAATCACCATTTTACAGATGAGGGATAGGTACAAAGATCTCAAAGTACTTCTCCTGAAGTGACCCACCAAGTACATGTCAGGATGTAAGTACAGGGAAGTCTGACTTTAGGCTAAACCACTGTGGAAATGACTTCACAAGAGTCACAATTCCATCCAAATTGGGCTGCCCTCAAAGCCCATGGTTGAGCTTCAACTACATCCAAGGGCTGCAAATATTATGGTCTGAAACCACCTCCCCAGCCAGGAGAGACATCATAGAGATGGTGGAAAGAGCCACTGTCTCCACTTTTTATACTCTATTAAATAAACAGTGAGTGCATGGTGACAGTTTAGGTGACCCTGTGCTAGGCACAGGGCAAGGAGAGATTAATTAAACCTTATGGGAGTGACTTACAGTCCAGGAAACAAGAGTTAAAGAATCAGCAAATACAACTTGAAGAAGAGTGGTCAGTGGTAGGATAACAGAGCAGGTAAGAAAGATGCTGTGAGTTGATGAAGTTCAACCTGCTGCCCACATAGGATGTCTAAGGCTTGGTTCCTGGTGCCTCCTAAAAACAAACAAGGAAAGAAATGAATAAACCAACTCAAAGGAGCCTATGTGGCTCAGTGGTTCAGTGCCATCTTCCCACATACAAGGTCCCAGGTTCAATGCCCAGTCCTGGTACCTCAAAAAAAAAAAAGTTACCAAAGTCAGAAAAGACAAGACTGGAGCTGGGGATCAAAAGAGGAGGAGAAAGCAGCCAAGTGGCGAGGGGTTATTTCCACATCAAGGAAATAGTTAGTGACAAGTGGAGAAGGAAGACAGAGCTTGATCACTGCATGACCTCCAAGGGAGGTGGGCATGGCAAATAAGCCCATTAAAATTGGGCAAAGTATTTAAATAGACATTTCTACAAAGAAGATATACAAATGGTAAATAAGTATATGAAAATGTGCTCAAGTCCACTAGCCATTAGGGAAAGGCACATCAAAAGCATGATGAGCTATCCTTCACACCCATTCTAAAGGCTATTATTTTTTTAATTGGAAATAGCAAGTACTGGTAAGGATGCATATAAATAGGAAACCTTGTACACTGTTGGTAGGAATATAAAATAATGCACTGGCTGTGGAAAACAGCTTGGCAGTAACTCAAAATTAACCTAAAATTACCATATGAACTGGCAATCCCACTTCTGCATATATATCCAAAAGGATTGAAAGCAAGGACTCAGACAGGTATTTGTATGCCAATGTTCAGAGCACAATAAAGAAAATGTGGAAGTCAAATAACTACCAGAAGATGAATAAACAAAATGTGGTAAATACATATGATGGAATATTATTCAGCTGTAAGAAAGAATGAAGTCCTGATACATGCATCAACATGGATGAACCATCAGGACATTAAGTTTGGTAAAATAAACCAGACACAAAAGGACAAATATTGTATGACCTCACTGATATGAACTAAGGATAAGAACCAAACTCACAGAATTAGAATCTAGAATATGTTACCAAGGGATAGAATGGGGGTAGAGAATGGAGCGCTGATATTTAAATTGTGCAGAATTTCTGTTTAGGTTGATTGTAAATGTTTGGGAATGGATAGTGGTGATGGCAGGACGTTACTGTGAATTATATGTTTGTGAATGTGGTTGAGAGAATTTGTTTACGATCTTGTACATTAGTAGGAGGAAAGCTAGAAGCCTAAAGATGGGATTGTTTAACTAAGTGAAAACTGTTATGGATGATGGACTGAGGTTAATAGTACAAATATAAGATTGTTCTTTCATGAATTACAACAAATGTATGGCACTATTAAACATGGTTAATAACAGGAAGGTAGATGGAAAAAATACACCTAATGTAAATTAAGGATTATAGTTATCAGTAATACATTATATTCATTCATCAATCCTCACAAAGCTGACACACTAATGCAGAGTCAACAATAGAGGTATACACAGGAACATTAATTTTTTACATGAATTTTCTGTAAACATACAACTTCCCTCATTTAAAAAAAATTGCAGTAATTTTAAAAAGCATTAAGCTAAGTGAAAGAAACTAGACACAAAGTACCACATATTCTATGATTTCATTAATATATACATAAAGATAAGTCTATAGAGATGGAATGAAATTAGTGGTTATGTAGGGCTGGGGAATGGCAGAGGGACTGGGAGGTGACTTCTAAGGAGTATAGGGCTTTCCTTCTAGGAGAGATGAAAATGTCCTAAACTTGATTGTGGTGAGGAATGCACACATTCGTAATTATACTAAAGTACACTTTGGATAGATTATATGGTATGTAACTATATCTCAAAAAAACTGCTTTTAAAATTTGGGGCACACATTGTGGAGGTTCTTGTAGTCCAGTGTAATACTCTTGCTTTTTACTGTAAGCTGGGAATGCATGGGGGTTTCAGTAAAGAAAAACAAGGGCCAAGACTTGCCTGAGGTTTTAACAGGATCATTCTGGCTGCTAGGTAAGAATGGACCACAGTGGCAAGCAGGTCAAAGGCAGACCAGTTAGGGAGCTACCACAATAGTCCAGGCAAGTGATATGGTGGATTAGACAGAGCAGCAGCAGTTAGGGAAACCAGGTGGTTGGGTTTTACACATATTTGAAGTAGCTGTTGCTGGATTACTGTGGGGTAAGAAAGTGACACAGTCCCAACTCCAAAAGACAGAGGAATGAACAAACAGGAGGAATGCAACTATGCATGAAAGTAGACTATTATTATTCTAATAATGTAAGAACTTGTAACATTGATATAAATAAAGGCAGTGGACACAGAGGTTCTGAGGAGAGGGAGAGGGAAGAATAGGTATAATGCGGGGCATTTTTCAAACACTGGAATAATTTTGCATACTGCAATAACAGAGACAAGTCATTATACATTTTCTCAAAACATATAAAAATGTGCTGTGCAAAGTGTGAAACATCATGCAAACTATAGACCATGCTTAACAGCAATGCTTCAATATGTGCTCATCCCATGAAACAAATGGACCACACTAATGAAGGATGATGTTCATGGGGAAAACTGTGTTAGGGGGAGGGAGTAGGGTATATGGGATTCCACTATACTTTTGATGGAATATCTATGGCATCTAAAGCACCTTTAAAAATAAAGAAAACAAAATGCTTTTAAAAATTGTGACATTTAAGCAGAGGTATCAATGGAGTTGTGATGTTAGGCAAGAGAAAGACTGGGGTATCATCAAAACTATTTGATATTTGAAAACATGGAAACAGATTCTGAAGAGAGGGTGCACTGAATGAAATCCATAAAAAATAAAAATGATACACGGCTCTTCACCAAAATTTTAAAACTACAGATCTGCAAAAAAGAAACTATAAAGGCAAACTACAGACAGGGACTAATATTTGCAAACTTAACTATGACAAGGAAAGAACACATACCTAGACTATCTGAAACTGATATCTGGATAGGTATCTACAATATTGGGAGCGGCTATGGCTCAAGCAGTTGAGCACTTGCTTCCCACAAGAGAGGTTCTGGGTTCAGATCTAAGTACTTGCTAAAATAAACAAAAACAAAAAACAAGCAAACAAAAAAATTTTAGGGGATCCCATGTGGCTTGGTAGTAGAGCACTGGCTTCCCACTTATAAGGTCATGGGTTCAACCTCTGGGCTTAATACCAAGAAAAAAAAAAACAAAAAAACCACACAGGTATTCTAGAATAAATTAAAAGAATTTCCAAAATTCTCAAAATTCAACCATGAAAAAACAATCCAGGGTGTCACAGGGTGACAACTGCTACCGGTTTTCACCAGACTGAGGTGTCCCTCAGGCTGGTGGGCTCAAACTAGTTGGCCCCGGGGGAGTTGAGGATGGATACGGAGACTATGCACACTCCAGAGACAGGGTTCTGGACCAAGTCTAACTTTATAACATAGAAACAGCTATTTATAGTTCAGGGCAATAGGGAAGGGGGGCTAGGTGGTATTAGATTGGCAGGGGTGAATATATGCCCAAACAAGGAGAGGGGTAAGCTATGGGGGACGGTTAGGTTGATCATGTAGTCTGAGCTTTTTCATGCCATACTGCCTGATTGGTGGGTATCAAACAAAGGGAAAAGGGCTCAGAGAGGAGGAAGAAGACATGGTGTAGCTGGACAGGGCCTGGTTGCCATTCTGTCTGACCTTGTGGTCAGTGGTTATTTTGTTTAGCTGTGTGGTTGCCTTAGAGACAGCGTATTGGCAACTGATAAGCTATGCCTTGTCGGCTGTGCACAGGGTGCTCTTGGGCGCTTTTATTTCTCCTACACCAGGGAAGTGGCTGTGGCCCATCTCCAGGGCCTCCTTGTGAAGGCAGGCTCACCCACAGGCTGCCGATTGCTGCCTGGCCCGCACATGCTGCAGAGAGCCGATTCAGCAAGGTGACACAACAAAGGAGGGAGACAAGCAAAAAACAAACAAACAAACACCACCTTCCAAGGCCTGCAGCCTGGAGCTGAGCATCATGGGAGGGAGGGCCAGGGCAGCTTACCGCACTGCCCATGTGCAGGCCCCACCCAAGGCCTCTGGACTGGGGATGGCCCCACCCACTTCCTGCTTCAGGCACCCAGTGCTCAGCTAGTGGATCATCTGAACCATTCCTCAACTTCGGAGTGTTCTTCTTTAATCTTGAACATTCTCCATTTAATATTTCAGCCCTTTCAGCTTTTCACTTTATCTACTTAAGCATTATCTTGTCACCCTGTTTCTTAGAGATTATACTTCAATTTTGAACTGTATTTCCATTTTTCTTATTTCTTCTCATTCACTTTTTGAATTTTAAAAATTTATATCTTATCATGTATTTCATTTTCTTAATGCCTGTTATCTACTTTTCAGAAAGCATATTTCAGTACATAATATAGATCATGACAAAGAGCTTTCATTCATTTGTTGTGGATTACTCTGCACTTACTCCTTTTCTCCCTATATTACTTTGATACTTGAAAATAACTGTTTTTTCTCTTGGTTTTCATATGATTAAAAAAATTTTATAGAGAGAATTGAGACTGAAAATAGCTTTCCAACAATACAGATCTGTTTCTCTTTCTACATGTTTTATGAAATGTTTTAAAGTATGGATGCTTTCTTCCTGATATTTTCAAATTCTGTACTTCCACCACTCTTCCAAAAGGGTCTTCACTCAATTCATTACCTCTCCCACACCTTTTTTGGTCTATTTTCTTTCTCCATCTGACCATTGAATGTTCCTTTTACATGTACTCCTCTCTGGAGAAATATTTCCATGTTGCCAAAATCTAGTCATTCTCTATACATGTCTACAGATTTTCAAAATCAATGATCTATGAAAGTCTATATATATTCAAAAGTAATATGTATATGTTATTTCAATACGTTATACTATATTTCATTTCTGAATTATCTTGTTTTTGTATATTTAATGCATCGTATTCCTACAATCATTAGATTTTAGTTTCTTATACTTTATGACTACAGTTACTAATTTTCTATTTAGTTTTAAATCAACCTATTTTCATACATATTTGGTGTTAGCAATCATGATTCATATTCTGCAAATTTTGAAACATTTTTATTGCTTTAGATTCATAATCCAATAGGTTCAGGGTCATTTCTATCTGGACTACAATATTACAACCATATGGCTTTACACCTATCACCAGGCACACACATGGTCCTCAAGGATTCTGGTTAATATTTGTTCTTACTCTAGTTAAAGAACTGTTTTATAAATAACCTCTAGAAAGAAAAATTCATTTAATAGGGTTTATTGAATTTTAAAAATTTAAGAACACATCAACATATTTCAGGCATAGTCTATCATGATCTTACTATTAAACATTGAACATATGGACATTAAGGAGAATTAAGTTCTTCAAAATCATAAAAATGTAGGTATCCAACAATTAACTCACATTCCAGGATTTCAAAAATGCACTCACAGGATACCTATAATCTGGGGGCTTTCTGCTGCTCACTACGTGGATGGTCATTTGTGGAAGTTATTCTACTCTGTTCACAGCTGCATTTTAAAAATCCACAGCTAACATCACACTCAAGAGTGAAATACTGAAACTCTTTCCCAAGAGTTCATGAACAAGATAAGTTAACTCACTTTCATCACTGCTTTTAGCATTGTACTATAAGTTCTAGCCAGAGCAATTGGGTAAGAAAAAGAAATAAAGTCATCCATACTGGAATGGAAGAAGGAAAGCTATCCCTATAGATGACATATCCCTTTAAATACATAATTCCAAAGAAGTCACAACAATACTAATGCAACAATAAAGGCATAAAGCAAACTTGCATAGTATAAGATAAATGCACAAAAGTCAGTTTTGTTTATACAGCACAACAAAAAATAAGTCCACTCAATCAGCCGCTAACAAATAAAATAGCTAAGAATGAATTTAATGAAAGGATAAAACACATGAACACTAGCAAACAAACTGAATGAAACTAAAGAAGACCTAAACATATGGCAAGACATCCATTGTTCAATGATGATAAGATTATATTATTCTAATATCAATACTTAACATAGGGAGCTACAGATTCAATACAATAGTTACAAAAATCCCAGCGCCATTTTTGTTTACAGAAATGGAAAAACCGATTCTCTAATTTAAATGGCTTCAGTAAGTGTCTTTAATAGAGAAAACAATCACCTTTCTTCCTTGTGAGACTGGGATAGACTAATTTATATAATATGAGGAGGGCTTTCATTGAGATCTGGTTGACTTGGGTAGGAATATGTGGGATTCTCTGAGGGATACTGGGGTTCACAGAAATTTGAGTCTTAATTCTCCCTGTTAATGGAGGGCAATATTTTTCTGTAAATTTCATAGGGACACAGAGGCCAGGATGTGGAATATCTCTGAGTACAGAGCTGTGTCTCCATTGCCATATTTTCATTCAGGCTGGGTGAAGTTTTTGGTTCTCAGAAGGAAGTAGAGGTCTCTGAAAACACAATAATTGACCAAGTCCCCTCCTCTTTATACCCTAAATCTCAGGATCTGCAGTGAGTTAAGCATGAGCAAGGGTATGAAAATTCACTCAACATCAGTAGTGACCAGTAAAATTAATAAGAAAATTAGAAGGTCTCACTGCTCTTGGAGTGCACATGATCTGGGAGAGGAAGGACTGAAATAGGAAGGTGCACACTCCAGGATGCTGAGGGAGTTTAGTTCTTTAGTCAGGGAAACACCTGTTGTTGACCACCTCTAGAGTTCTCATATCATTCTACATTTCAACTCCAGAATTTCTATTTCCACTAAATTTGTACTTTCTAGCCCTTTATTGATATTCTCTACTTGGAGAGATATCATTGTCATGTTTTCCTTTCACTCACTGAGCAGATTAAAAATTTGTAGATGCACTAATCCAGAAAATGGGTGTTGATGGAAGTGGGTACTGCTCATCTCTTTTGAAAAAGAATGGTTCAAACCCCGGGCTTCCTTGACCTCTGTGGAGCTAGCCCATGGGCAGTGCTGATGTGCCAAGGAGTGCTGTGCCACACATGGGTGTCCCCTGCATAGGAGAGCCCCACATGCAAGGAGTGCACCCTGTAAGGAGTGCCACCCAGTATGAAAGGAAGTGCAGCCTGCCCAAGAATGCATTGCATACATGGACAGCTGACACAAGATGAGGCAGCAAAAAGAAACACAGATTCCCATGTCACTGACAACAACACAAGTGGACAAAAAAGATGCAGCAAAATAGACACAGAGAACAGACAACCAGAGTGGGGGGGGGAAGGGGAGAGAAATAAAAATAAATAAATCTTTAAGGAAAAAAAAAGAACAATCATGAACACTTATGCACCGAAGCAGGGCACCTCAAAATACATAGGCAAACAAGGAAAAAAACTAAGTGGGGAAATGCATGTCTCTACAATTACTCTGGGGGACTTTAATATACCAATATCACCATTAGACAGAACATCTCAATGAGAATCAATAAAGAAGTAAAGACCCTGAATAATACATTAGAGGATCTGGACCTAATAGACATATACATAACATTACACTCAAATACAGTGGGATATATATTATTCTTGAGTGCACATGGATCATTCTCAAGAACAGACCACATGCTAGGCAACAGAACACCTCTCAATGAATTCAGAAAGACTGAAATTACATGAAGTAATTTATGTGACTAAAATGCACAGAAGCTGGAAATCAGCAAGGGGCTGAGAAGCAGATTAGGCACAAAGATATGGGAGTTAAACAGTACACTCTTAGACAAACAGTGGGTCAAGGAGAAAATTGCAAAGAAATCGGTAACTACCTTAAAATGAATAAAAAAATAACACAGCAACATAGCATAACCTCTGGGATGCAGCAAAAACTGTACTGAGAGGAAAACTCACAGCTATAAATGCTGATATTAAAAAAGAAGAAAGTGCTAAAATCAAAGACTTAACTGCACATCTGGAGGAACCAGAAGAACAACAACTAACCCCAAAGGAAGTAGAAAGAAGGAAATAACAAAGATTAGTGCAGAACTAAATGAAATTTAAAATAAGAAAGGACTAGAAAAAATAAAACCAAAAGCTGGTTCTTGGAGATCAATAAAATTGATAAACCCTTAGCTACACTAACAAGGAAAAATAAAGAAGATGCAAATACAAAAAATAAGGAATGAGGAAAAGGATATCACCACTGACCCCACAGAAATCAAGTTTATCATAAGAGGATACTTAGATAAACTGTATGCCAACAAGAATAATTTAGAATGGGCAAACTCCTAGAAACACACAAGCAGCCTATGTTGATGAAAGAAGAAAGATGAACTCAACAGACCAATTAGAAGTAAGCAGATACAGTCAACAAAAATCTCCGAACCAAGAGCCCAGACCTGTTTCACATGTGAATTCTATGAAACATTCCAGAAAGAACTAACACCAATCCTGCTCAAACTCTTCCAAAAAACTGAAGTAGAAGGAACATTGCCTAACTCATTCTATGATGTGAACATTAACCTAAAACCAAACCCAAACAAAGATGCTACAAGAAAGGAAAATTACAGGCCAATCTAATGAACCCAGATGCTAAAATCCTCAACAAAATACTTGCTAATCATATTCAAAACATATCAAGCAAATTTCACACCATGACTAAGTGAGTTTCATCCTGGGTATGCAAAGAGTGTTAAACATAAGAAAATCAATCAATAAAATACACCTCATAAAGAGATCAAAGGAATAGAAACACATGATAATCTCTACAGATGCAGTAAAAGCATTTGACAAAACACACCCTTTCCTGATTAAAACACTCCAAAAGACAGGAATAGAAGGAAACTTCCTCAACAGAACATAAGGTATATATGAAAAACCAACAGCTAAATCATATAAAATGGTGAAATCCTAAGAGCTTTTGCTCTAAGACTGGACACAAGACAAGGATGCCCACTGTTACCGCTCCTGTGTAACATTGTGTTCAAAGTGCTTGCATGAGCACTGCAGCCAGAAAAAGATGCAAAAAGCCTCAAAATTGGAAAGGAAGAAGTACAAGTTTATTTACAGACAACATGATCCTATACATAGAATGCCCTCAGAAACAAAGCTTCTAGAACTTATAGTTCAGTAAAGTCACAGGATATAAGAACAATGCAAAAAAAAAATCAGTAGCATTCTTGTATACCAATAATGAGCAATCTGATGAGGAAATCAAAAAAAAATACCATTTACAATAGAAACTAAAAAAAAACAAATACCTAGGAACAGTTTAACTGAAGAAGTAAATGACTTATATGCAGAAAACTACAAAGCACTGTTACAGGAAATCAAAGAAGACTTAAATAAATGGAAGAATATTCCCTGCTCATGCATAAGAAGACTAAATATCATTAGATGTCTATCCTACCCAAACTAATCTACAAATTTAATGCAATCCCAATAAAAATCAACACAGCATTTTTTAATGACTTGGAAAGACTATGAAACTTATTTGGAAGGGCAAGAGTCCCCAAGTATTCAAAGACATATTGAAAAAGTAAAACAAAATTGGAGCAATCACACTACCTGACTTTAAAGCATACTACAGAGCTAGAGTGGTCAAAACTGCATGGTACTCTCACAAGAATACACGTACTAGCCAATGGAACTGAACTGAGAGTTCTGATATAGATCATCACATATACAGTCATTTGATATTCAACAAGGCCACCAAATCCACTCGGCTGGGAAAGAATGGCCTCTTCAATAAATGGTGCTTGGAGACTGGACATAAATAACCAAAGAATTAGAGGAACACCATCTCACACCTTATATGAAAACTAAAGATGGATCAAAGATCTAATTATAAGAGCCAAAACCATAAAGACCTTGGAAGATAAGTAGGGAAGCTTCTATAGGACTTTGTAATAGCAAATGTCTTCATGAACTTCAATCCCAAAGCATGAGAAGCAAAAGAAAAAAATAGATAAATGGGACCTCCTCAAAATTAAAACCTTTTGCACCTGAAAGGAGTGTGTGAAGAAAGTGAAAAGACAGCCTCAGCAATGGTAGAAAATATTTGGAAACACCAAATATCTGATAGGAGCCTAATGTCCACCATATGTGAAGAAATATCTCAAAATAAAAAGACAAACAATCCATTTAAAAAATGGACAAGTGATTTGAGCAGACACTTCTCCAAAGAAGGAAGACAAAAGGCTAAAAAGCATATGAAAACATGCTCAACATCACTAGCTATTAGGGAAATGCACATCAAAACTACAACAAGATACCATCTTACTTCCATTAGACTGGTGGACATTAAAAAATCAGAGGACTAAGGTGTTGGAGGGGATGTGGAGTAATGGACACCTTCATCCACTGCTGGTGGGAATGTAGAACAGCCCAGCCATTGTGGATGACAGTGTGGGTTTTCCTCAAAAAACTAACTATAATTCTGCCATATGACCCATCAATTCCACTGCTGGGTATATACCCAGAACTGACAACAAGGACAAGAACCGATTATACACAACAATGTTCATAGCACCATTATTCACTATTTCCAAAACTGGAATCAACCCAAATGCCCATTAAGAGATGAATGGATAATCAAAATTCAGTAGATACATACAATGGAACACTACCAACTGTAAGAAGGAATACAGTACAACACATGGGATAACATGAATGAATCTGAAGGGTCTTATGTTAAATGAAGCAAGCCAGGTATTGAAGGACAAATATTGAATGACTTCTTTGATAAGAATTAAGCTAATTGAGCCAACACAGGGAGCTAGAGTCTGGAAGATAGGTTTACAGGAAATAGAAAGGGAGAAGGTTGTAAGCCAATGCCCACAGGGGTGCAATCTATGATAAAGTATGAGTAGTTGTGCAGTGAAGGGATATGACAGGGGTATAAGGATATTATTGGGTTGGGTGGTGCAAGCTTGATGGGTCTAGGGTAGGATGGGTTGAATGGTCCATGGAAATGGGGAAAGAGTTGAGGGGGGAGGTAGCAGGTGAACATTGGCAGGTATGTGGTTGAAACTACAATGCTGAGAAAATTGTTTTGGCAATATGACAAGGAAGGGCTACTGGTTTAGGGTGTTGGATGGAAATACATTTGGGAGAGGGCACACCTGGGGCAGTCTTCTAAAGAAGGTGCAAGTGATGATTTTGTCATAGTGTGTTGGATCAGTGGAGGGGGAACCACATAATGAGTGAAAAGGAGTTAAGCTCCCATACAGGGGAGTCTTGATATGTTCTCAAACACAGGGGGGGGGGGTGTCTCTGGAGAGTATGGGTGGTTCCTAACAGGAGAGGACAGACTACTGTGTCAAGCCAGCAGCACTGTTGCAAATATCTACAAATTTTGTTCTTCAAGGAGTGAAGCCTGGTGGTCACAGTGGGTCCTGTGGGGGGAGAGAGAAAGAATGGGATCAACAGAAGAGTGAGTATTTAGGGGGCAAAGGAAGAATTCTGCATGATCTTGCAATGATGGATACAGGCCATGTTAAATTTCATCAAAAATTTATAAAAGTGAATGGTGTAAAATGTAAACCATAATAGAAACCACTGGCCATAGTTTGAAGCCATGTTTTAATACTTGTACATCAGTTGTAACATATATGCCATCCTCATGTAAAAAGATTATTAACAAAGAAAGGGAAAAAGGGGAGGATGTTGGGTATATGAGAGTCCCCTCCATTCTGTATGTGACTTCACTGTGACCTAAAACTTCTTTGTAGACAAAATGAAAAAATAAAATACTGGGGAAGTAATGGAAGAAAATGCAACTGTACATATAGCACAACATATATTACAGTGATGAAAGGCAAAACTTAAAAAACAATTCTTTTACTATTTTTCATTTTTTAAATACCCCTTTTTAACCTTATTTTAGTTTTAGTTTTCTTAAATTATCATGTATTTTTTCTTATGTTTAAGCTTTTTGTTATTATTTCATTTTCCTATTAAGCAAATTTGAAAATATTCTTAGCTTCATTTTTGAAGAACTTCTAGATTACAGAAGGGTTACAACTATGATAGAGGAGGATCATTGGTGTGGGGAGTACATGATGGGGGATAGATACATGGAAGGAAGTTCATGTGGGGATATATATAAGGTATATAAATATGTTCCAATGTTCATGGGGCATTGCCACAGTGGGTAGAGATTCACACAACAACTGAAAGAATACCGAATTCCTATCCTTGGGAGCTCTGCCACATTCTCTAATGCTACAGCAGCAATCCTCCAAGGAGCAATGACTAGTGAAAAAGGATGGTCCACTGATATACGCTTGAGATAGATGACTATGCTTATGCACTTTTTGCTCTTAAATTTGCAAGTTAGCATAGTGATGTAGGGTACTGAAGAGCTACTTCCTGAGAGCCTCCATGTTACTCAAATATGGCCTCTCCCTAAGTCAAACTCAGCATATAAATGCATTACCTTCCCCCCCAATGTGGGACATGGCTCCCAGGAATGAGCCTCCCTGACACTGAGGGATTACTACCAAGCACCAGAGGATGATGCAACTGGAAAAAGACACTGAACTAAAGGGGGAAAAGGTAAAGATACATGAGTTTATATGGCTAACAGACTTCAAAGTAAGCCAGGAGGCCATCAGAGAGTTATCCTTATAAAAGTCTCCACAGGATCTCATAGGCTGCCAAAGCAGATACTACCACAAATAGTGGGACATCTGAGGGATCCAGAGACACCCAGCTTATACGGTCAGGGCAGATAGCTCTGGAGATTGAAGCCTGGCCATTGGGTCCTACTTCAGAGTTTGTGCTCCTGAGTGTGACAGAGCTGGACTCAAATGTGACTTCTCTACACATGCCTCTTCTATCTCTTTTATTTGAAACTATAGTTGATGCTGGAATTGGTAGGTGTACATCCAAAAGACTTGAATCTCTGAAATGTTCCTGTGCCAGCTGGGCCCTGAACCTCAGTGGAGTTGTAACACCTACTCTCCAGTTCATTGGACTCATCTAGGTCAACTAACAAGGAGGTGAGGATGGACAACCATCACACCAAGGGACTGAGAAAGTCTACAACTGCAAGCAAGAAAGTCCCATTTATCAGCCAAAGGGGATCAAAGTCCCCTCTCTGGTAGAGTAGGCATCACTATTCCAGAATCCTCAGGAGTGTGGACTTACTGGTATTCCACTATAGACTTATTGTGGTTATATCAATGGAAAATCTATCACCAATGTGGAGACAATGGCCACTGGAGGTGCTGAAGTCATGGAGAGGGAAAAAGAGGTATAATATGGGGGCATTTTCAGGACTTAGAATAGACCTGACATTGCAATGACAGATACAGGCTGTAGCAGTCTGGTATTATTGATGAATTCCAAAAAGAAGTATTGGATTATGTTTGTAAAATGATCTTTTCCTCTGGGCATATGAGATTATATTGGATTTATAGGTTTACCTGATTAGGTAATTATGTTAATCACTTGTGCCAGAAGGGCATTGAGTCCCAACCCTTTGGTGGGCAAAAAAAGGCATGGCAAAGGACAGAGTTAGAGGCTTTTTTTGTTTTTGTTTTTTTTAAAGATGTATTTATTTATTTAATTTCCCCCCCTCCCCTGGTTGTCTGTTCTTGATGTCTATTTGCTGCGTCTTGTTTCTTTGTCCGCTTCTGTTGTCGTCAGCAGCACGGGAAGTGTGGGTGGCACCATTCCTGGGCAGGCTGCTTCTTTCTTTTCACACTGGGCGGCTTTCCTCATGGGCGCACTCCTTGCGCGTGGGGCTCCCCCACACGGGGGACACCCTTGTGTGGCACGGCACTCCTTGCACGCATCAGCACTGTGCATGGGCCAGCTCCACATGGGTCAAGGCGGCCCGGGGTTTGAACCGCGGACCTCCCATATGGTAGACGGATGCCCTAACCACTGGGCCAAAGTCCGTTTCCCTAGAGGTTCTTAATGTAGGAGTTTTTATGTTGGAATTTGATGCTGAAGCGGGAGTCCTAGGAAGCAAGGAACCCTGAACTCACAGAGAAGCAAGACTGCAGAAGGGAGGAAACCCAGGAAGCCTGAACCCTTGCAGACGTAGGCAGCCTCTTACTCCAACATGTGAAAACAGACTTTGGTGAGGGAAGTAACTTATGCTTTATGGCCTGGTATCTGTAAGCTCCTACCCCAAATAAATACCCTTTATAAAAAAAACAACCAATTTCTGGCATTTTACATCAGTACACCTTTGACTGATTAATACTCAGGCCATTATATATTCTGCCATAACCTACAGAATTGAATGCAAGAGAGTGTAAACTACAAGGTAAACTATAATCCATGCTTAGTTGCAATGCTTCAAAATCTGTTCATCAGTTGTAATGAATGTAGCACACTAATGCTAGAAGTTGTTAATGTTGGGAACAGTGGGAGGTATAGGGAGTGGGGCATATGGGAAGGTCTTATATTTTTCAATGTAACAATTTATGTAATCTAAGGATCTTTTAAAATTAAATTTAAAAAAGGATACAAAGGCCTCTGAGCTGACTACAAAGGGGTATCCAGGGATCTACCATCCTAGGAAAGGTGAAAGAGAGGGACACAGCCTAAGGCTGACAGCTTCTGACCCACAATTCAGGTCTGCTGTGTCCCACCAGCTTTTCTAGGCTGACTGGGACCACACTGTTGTCTACCTTGGGCTACTAAACAGAGGTGGAGAAATCCAACATTCTCAATCTCCCTCTCTTATAGCCGGGGTTGATTGTTGAGGATGTACCTTCCCAGGAAACAGGAGAGAGAGGGACACAATCTAAGGCTGACTCATCTTTGGACCCACAAATTTGGTCTGTTGTGTCCCATGGGCCCTTCCAGGTCAGAGAGGCCTTGCCATTGTTTGCCTTAGGACGCTGCAAGGGAGTAAAGAAATCTGACCCTCTCAATCTCCTCAATGAACAGGGACTGATTGTTGAAGATGCAGAAGGGAGTAGAATTATTTCTTACCCAGGAAATGGGAGGGTGATGCCAGAGAAGGCTAGAGACTTTTTTATAAGAAAGTCCAAATTACAAGGATTTTAGCCTCCAGGCAGGATCTTCTCACATTGATCCAGGCTGTGTTACAGTAAAAACACATTAAACAGGCATCGAACTGAGGGCTGCCAAAGAGTGTCATCTGCTGGCAGAACTTGGTAGTACATATGAGAAAACTAAAAATAAATGAGGCATTTTCTGACCTTTATAGCTTGCCTCCCAAGGCCCTAGGAAGTAGGTCTGCAAAACATTACTGGGTGCAGAGCACACTTTTGAGCAACTAACAAGGACAAGCCTAATGATCCAGGTTGAATCAAGAATCAAAGAGCAACAGTAACACACAGCCTCCTGCCACTAAATCCCAATAAAAGACAAAGAAATTGAGCATCTGAGTAAACTACATACTAATCAGGTGCCTAGACATCAGCAAAAATTTATGAGCCAGAATAAGAAAATGGAAGGCATAGCCCAGGAAAAGGAATATATCAAAGTCCCAGAAGAGATGCAGGATTTGAGAGAACTAATTAACGAGATGTGTACCAATTTCCAAAATTAAATTCATGAGTTAAAAGACAATATGGTTGAAGAGATGAATGTCATTCAAGAAGATGTTCAGCAAGCACAAAGAGAACTTGAAATGTGGAAGAGAAAAGCAACAGAGCTCATGGGAATGAAAGATGCAATAGGTGAAATCAAAAACAACATTAAAGGTTTACAACAATTTCAAGCAGACTTGAAAGGATAAAAGAAAGAATAAGTGATACCAAAGACAGAAAACAGCTGAAATTGAAGAGAGAAAAGAACAGAGGGAGGGAAAAAATGGAAAAAAAATTGAGCAGAGCCTCAGGGAGATGAATGACAAGAAAAAACACAACAACATACATGTCATGGGAGTTCCAGAAGGAGAAGAGAAGGGAAAAGGATTAGAAAGAGTATTTAAGGGAATAGTTAAAATTTCCCAATGCTTACAAAAGAAATGACCCTGCATGTCCAAGAAGCCCACCTTATCCTAATCTGAATAAACCCCAATAGATATACTCCAAAGCATATATTATTCAGAATGTCAAATGTCAAAGATAAAGAGAAAATTCTGAGAGCATTAAGGGAAGCAAATCATCACATACAAGGGATGCCCAGTAATAGTGTGGATTTCTCATCAGAAACCATGGTGGCGAGAAGACAGTGGTATGATGCAATTAGGAGACTGAAAGAGAAAAACTGCCAGCCAAAAATTCTGCACCCAGCAAAACTGTCCTCCAAATATGTAGGTGAGTATAAAATATCCACAAACAGAAACTAAGAGAGTTTGTAAAAAAGAATCCAAATTGCAGGAAATAATAAGGAAGCCATAGAGCCTGAAAGAAAAAAACAGAAGAGAGAGGCCTGGAGCAGAGTAGAGACAAAAGAATAGCAGAAAGGATAACCAAGAGTAAAAAGATAAGACCAATCGGGAAACGGACTTTGGCCCAGTGGTTAGGGCGTCCGTCTACCACATGGGAGGTCCGCGGTTCAAACCCCGGGCCTCCTTGACCCGTGTGGAGCTGGCCATGCGCAGTGCTGATGCGCGCAAGGAGTGCCGTGCCACGCAAGGGTGTCCCCCGCGTGGGGGAGCCCCACGCGCAAGGAGTGCGCCCGTGAGGAAAAGCCGCCCAGCGTGAAAAGAAAGAGCAGCCTGCCCAGGAATGGCGCCGCCCACACTTCCCGTGCCGCTGACGACAACAGAAGCGGGTGCCGCTGACGACAACAGAAGCGGACAAAGAAACAAGACGCAGCAAACAGACACCAAGAACAGACAACCAGGGGAGGGGGGGACATTAAATAAAATAAATAAATCTTTAAAAAAAAAAAAATGGGCAAAAGACATGAGTAGACATTTGTCCAAGGAAGAAATACAAATGGCAAGAAAACACATGAAAAAATGTCCAACATGAGTAAAAATTAGTGAAATGCCAATCACAACTAAGAAATATCATTTCACATCTATCAGAATGGCCACTATTAAAGTCAGAGAACTACAAATGTTGGAGAGGATGTGGAGAGATAGGAACACTTATTCCCTATTGGTGGGAATGCAGAATGGTACAGCCACTGTGGAGGACTGCTGGGCAGTTCCTAAAGAAGGTGAATACAGATTTGCCAGTGACCCAGCAATATCACTATTGGGTCTACACCCAGAACTGAAAGATACAAACAGACATCTGGACACCTATGTTCATGGCAGTGCTACTCACAACTGTCAAAAGCTGGAAAGAACCCAGTTGTTCATCAACTGAGGAATGGATAAACAAACAGTGGTATATTCCCATGATGGAATATAATGCAGCTGTAAGAAGAAAGGGAGTCATAAAACATTTGACAATGTGGATGAACCTGGAGGACATTATGTTGAGTGAAGCCAGACACAAAGGACAAATACAGTAAATACAGCATTACTATGAATTAAATATACTGTATAACACACTGTATGATTTCATTTATATAAAATGTAAATATAAATCAATTTATAAAGGGGAAAAAAGTATTTGTGCAAGAATATTAAAAAATGGGAGTTGTGAAGAGTAGGGGAGGCACAGATGGAGAAGTGATGGATTTTCTTATTTATTATTATTGAAATTATGAAAATGCTCTAATAATGATAGAGGTGATGAATGCACAACTATGTGATGCTGCCGAATACCAATGATTGCGCACTTTGGATGAACTGTATGCTTCCTTGATACGTACCAATAAAATGATTTTTTTAAAAAAATTGACAAATAGCACTTAAAAATGGGAAAATATGTAAATAACACTTTCACCAGAGAAGAAACACTCAATTCTTTTCATCACTAGGGAAATACAAATCAAAACCTGCTATGACTTATCATATAGACATAGTAAAATAGCTAAAATCAAGAAAGATAATACCAACTGTTAAAGAAGATATGGAAAACCTAGAGTCCTTATATATTTCTAGTGAGAATGCCAAATGGTGCTGCCACTTTGGGAAACATTTTGTCAGTTTCTTAAAAATATAAACTTACATCATTGTTGCTAGTTCCACTCCGAGATATCTATCCAAGACAAATTGCTGTACCATGATTCCCACAGCAAGTTCATGGCCGCCAAAACTGGGGAAAAAAATACAAATGCCTATCAAACGGGGCTTGGATAAGAGAAGGTGGTACATCGTAAATAGCTCTGCAGCTCTAACTAGGTAATTTCATTCAAATAACTTTCACCGAATAAACAAGTTATCCGCGTCTGGAAAAATGCCAAAGACTGAAGCAGGCCCCAAGCCCCCTGCTGCCCAGGGCCCGGCGAAGGCAGCCCCCAACCTCCCGGTCCCAAACCGCACAGAGAGGGCAGGACCGGTGGGGGTGCCGCGCACAACCGTCAAGCGAGCAGGAGCTTCGGCAGCCGCAAGGCTGGGCACTCCCACAGCGCAGCGCGGGGATAGCCGCTCGGCCGCTTTTCTGCGCTGCCGGGGTCCCCCGCAGCCCCGCGCCCCGCCGCGCCCACAGGCCCGCGGGCGCTCCCCACCCACCCGCCCCGCCGCCGCCAGTACCGGGCTCCGAGCCGGGCGCAGGCGGCCGTCTGAGGAGGGGCCGCGCGCTCCGCCTGAGGGTTCCGGGCCAGCGCTCACTGCACGCCTGCTAGCGGGCCAGACACGCCCCGCACACGCGGAGCCCCGCACTGGCAGAGCCCCGCGCGCGCGGGGCCTCGGCCCTGCTGGAGCACCAGGTCAGCACGTCCGACGACCCCGAACACCCGGAGCTTCAAAGGGCCGCCGCCGCGCCGCATGCCGGGTGGGGCCTGAGGGGGTGGGACCTGAGGGGGTGGGGCCCGAGGGGGCGGGGCTGAGTGCCCGGTCACGCCCCTGCCAGGCGGGCCCGCGCGCCCTCGCGCCCCTCGGCTCTCCAGTCCCACCCGCCTTCGGGGCCCCTACCTGTGTTCTACTGGGCCGAGCGTCTCCCCACCCCCGAGACCTGGCTGAGGCCTGGCAGCCCCTTGGATCCACCTGGCCAGGAATGGGGCCCGCCTCCCAGGAAGAGCTGCCGCCCCCCCTGTTGTGAGATAAACATTCTTTTACATCACAAAAGACTGAAGCTCTGGGTGCAGCGCAATCAAGGGCAGCAGGAGGTGCGCTGGGTGGGGGGGACCGGGGAGTCTCATTGTAAACAGAAGGTGACTGGCTCCTTTTCAACTAACAGGTCATGATTCTAGGACCCAAGATGATAAAAATAGTTAAAATGGGCAGAATTGTAGTTTCTCAAGATACACAGGATTTTTAAAGTGGAAAATCTTCAAGGGAAATTAAGACCTATGAAATGCTATGGTTATAAGTGAATCAACACTTGGAATATTTTAGAGCAATACTCGGGGCAAACTGTCAGTAATTCATCTTTTAGGACTTGTGTAATGACTCCAAACAGATTATTCCTGTAATGTCAAAAAACTATCAAGTAAATGGAAACATTTTTAAAAAATTTTATTTAATTGCCCTTTTTTTAAAGCTACATTGATCACAAAAAAGTTACATTAAAAAATATGAGGTTCCCATACTCCACCCCCACCATAATATGCAAATACAGAGAGACAGAAAGATGATTAATGGCTGGGAGGGGTTGAGGGGAGTGGGGAAGGTGGAGTAACTCCCTTTGGATCTATGAGGGTTCCTTTGGAGTGGATAAAAATGTTCTGAAACTAGATAAATTTGATGCACAACATAGTGAATATACTAAATGCCACAGAATGTACTGTTAAAATTGTTAATTTTATGTTATGTTAATTTCACCTAACAAAAAAAATACAGATGTGAAGTGGAGGAAAAAGAAACGGTCATAATTATAATGTTCTTTGGTGCTTGAAAGGAACACTTTCTTTCTACTATATCTCTTACCTGCACAGTTCTGAGTTGTCACCTGCTGATGGTAGAGTTCCATGCCATCCAAAAGGACAAGGTGTGCCTACATTGCAAAAGAGCCACAAAAATCCTGACTGGTTCCTGTTCAAGGAATAGGTTCTCTAGTTCTAAAAATGGCTAAAAGCTAGGGTATTAAGTTAAAAAAGTATCATCAACACAGACATATGTTGAAATGTAGTGGAGAAATTCGGGTATGCGTGGTTTTGAAGGCCAGGACACGAGAATACTGAGAAGGAAGTTGGTTTATTTCGACCGGCCGGGCTCGGCGGACTCTTGTCCTAATAAAAACCGAGCCCCGAACAGCCTTTTCCAGACCCTTTTATACAGAGAATATAGGAGTAGGAAGACTAACAGTGATGGTAAACAGACCTTTGGTTAGGTTCTTCAGTGTTTGATCTTAGTATCAGATAGGTTATTTCCTCTAGGTGAGTTACATATTCTCCACATCCAAGCCAGTTTGGATTAGCATAGCTCCACATTGTCTGGAGGCAGCCCTGAATACACACTCAGTCTCACATCCCTTCTGAACATTCAAAGACTGTAGGGCCTATATTACTTATCTGGCCATCTTGGAGACTAGGTACTCTTGGAAATAATTTTGATTTAATGCACAGGCTATTATCAGTAGAATTTGAGAGAGGTTTGATTATTTGTGTATAGAGAGGCCAGCACTCAGGAAGGATTTTGAGAAGGAAAAATGGTTTATTGAAGGCCGGCTGGACTTGGTAACTTCCTGTTGCAAACCCAGGCCCAGAAAACTTTCAAGTTTCTTTTATACAGAGAGGAAAGGTTAAATGGTCCTTTTGTTTCAGTTCTCAATAGGCTTGAATTAGCATATATATCTTCCACAGTTTAGGTAAGCTTTTAGCATGGACTTCAGACATTCTAGATAAGCTTTTAGCATATTTGGTTTGCATTTCCCCTGAATACTTAAAGTTTATAGACCTTGCGTTGTTAAACTGTTTCCTGGGACTGGAGTCATTGGTATGACCAAGGTGACCATGGTCACCAAGGGCAGGACTGCAGACAGGTTAGGTTATCTCTGAAGAGACAAAGAGCCTCCCATCCATAGCCCACATCATATACTCAAGAGTGAATTAGGAAGAAAAAGGAATTTTGCAATTGAGCAAGTCTCTCGCTAGTCTTCATTACTAGAACCAATTAAAGCATTTTTCTTTTCTGCTCTAGTACAGAACCTGGTCAGAGGGTTTTTCTCCTAGCTCACTTAAGCTTCCCCTCTTCTATTAGTGCCTTTGCAGGGTCCTCTCTTGTTGTAGAATTTGAGAGAGGTTTGATCCGGAGCTTTCTGTTTCAATCCCAAGCCCAGAATGAGATTTTTGAGTACTTTTTATACAGAGAGGAAAGGCCAAATGGTCCTTTTGTTTCAGTTCTCAATAGGCTTGAATTAGCATATATATCTTCCACATCTTAGGTAAGATTTTAGCATGGACCTTAGGTATTCTAGGTAAGCTTTTAGCATATTTTGTTTGCATTTCCCCTGAATACTTAAAGTTTATAGACCTTGCATTGTTAAACTGTTTCCTGGGACTGGAGTCCTTGCAATGGGACTGCAGCCTTTTATCATCCCACACCCACAAGTCACAGATAGTTTAGGTTATCTCTGAAGAGACAAAGAGCCTCCCACTCATAGCCCACATCACTCTGACCACAAGAACCTTCCCTGCCATTCTTTATGTCCCATTACCCCCCTCTTCCCTCCAGTTCCTTCTCCTCCCCCTCCTCCTCCTGCCTCTTCTCTCTCTTCTCTCAGGCTTTTCTAAACCACAAGAGGCAGTGGCTTCTTTTCTATTGTCATAGAACCTCAAATCCCAAAGACCTGCAGAATCACTCCTCAAAGTTTGCAAGTTTTTTCTATTACTTGTGTAGAGGACATGATCATTTTTGGTTACTGTTAGCATGGAGTATCTTTTTCAAAGATTTCACTTTCGGGCAGTTTTTATCCTGGATCTAAGGTGAGTCTCTTGTAGGCAGCACATGGATGGCTCATGTTTTTTCATCCATTCTGTCAGCCTGTATCCATTCACATTCAATGATATTATGGTAAATGCATTATTTACTTCTATCACTTTACTCTTTGGTTTTCATATGTCATGTCTTATTTCTGTCTGTATTTTCTCTCTTTTGGTTATCTGTTCTGCTATTCTTTCTTCTATAATCTCTTTCAAGCCCCTGTCTCCTGTCTTTTTCTGTCAGTTGTAAGGCTTCCTTTAATATTTCCTATAAAATGGAATCACTTTTATGAATTCTCTTAATTTCTGTTTTGTTTGTATTTTAAACTCACCTTCATATTTGAAGACCAATTTGCTTGATAAAGAATTCTCAGCTAGCAGTTTTTCTCTTTTAATATCCTAATTATATCATACCACTGTCTTCTCTCCTCCAAGTTCTGAGGAGAAATCCATACTAAATCTTTCTGGGCATCCATTGTATGTGATAGTTTGCTTCTCCATTGCTGCTCTCAGAATTTTCTTTGTCTTTGATGTTTGACATTTGGAGTAGTCCTATTAGACCTACTATGAATGTGAATAGACTTATGGGAGTAGGTCTATTCACATTTATTCTGATTGGGGTACACTGTGCTTCCTGGACATGCAAGGTCATTTCTTTCATGAGGGTTGGGAAATTTTCAGCTTTTATTTCCTCAGATACTCTTTCTGCCCCTTTTACCTTCTCTTCTCCTTCTGGAACTCCCATGATATGCATGTTGTTGTGTTTTCTGTTACCACTCAACTCAATGAACCCTTGCTCCATTTTTTATATTCTTTCTCTTTCTGTTCTTTTCTCACTTCCATTTCTGCCATTCTATCTTCTGGATCACTTCTTGTTTCTTCTATCATTTCAAACTTGCTGTTTTATGCCTCTAATGTTTTTTGTTGTTTTTTTTTTGTTTGTTTGTTTCCTCTTTAGGAGGTATTGGCAATTGAACCCAGGACCTTGTGCATTGTAAGCAGATGCCCAACCACTGAGCTACATCTGCTCTGCAGTGAGAGTTCATTTTTTCATTTGTTTGCTTTTAGAAGGTGCCAGGGATCAAACCTGAGACCTTGTACATGGGAAGTACGTCCTCAACCACTTGAGCTACAACTGCTCCCCTCTAATTAGTTTTTTTTATCTCACTATTGTGTCTTTCATTCCAATGAGTTCTTTACTTTTCTATTCAGGCTTCCAAATTCTTTTTTGTGCTCACTTGGTGTCTTCTTAATATCTTTTATCTTTTTATCCATATCGTCTTTCAATTCATTAATTTGATTTTGGGAATTTGTGTGCATCTCCTTGGTTAGTTGTCTGAAATCCTGTGTCTCTTCTGGGGACTTTGGTATATTCCTTTTCTTGGGTCATTTCTTCTATTTTCTTAGAATGACTTGTAACTTTTGCTGATGTCTAGGCATCTGATTTGGATGATGAGTTTACTCAGATGCTCACTTTCCTTTCATAGGGATTTAGTGGCAGAAGGCTCTTACTGGTGTTCTTGATTCTTGATTCAACTTGTTCTGGGTCTTTAGGATTGTCCCTGTTAGTTGTTCAGATCTGGGCCCTGAGCAGAGTAATGTGTTGCAGACCTGCTTCCCAGGGCCTTGGGGAGGGAGACTGTAAAGACCAGAAAATGCCTCTCTCTTTTTTTTTTCCCCTTCTTTTTATTTTATTTTATTTATTTATTTTTTAATGTTATTCATTTTGTAAAAATATTACATTAAAAAAATATGAGGTCCCACTCAACCCCACCACCCCCACCCCACCATTCCCCCCCCCAGCAACACTCATTCCCATCATCATGACACATCCATTGCATTTGGTAAGTACATCTCTGGGCATCTCTGCACCTCATGGTCAATGGTCCACAACATAGCCCATACTCTCCTTCGTTCCATCCAGTGGGCCCTGGGAGGATTTACAATGTCTGATAATTGTCCCTGAAGCACCACCCAGGACAACTCCAAGTCCCAAAAATGCCTCCATATCTCATCTCTTCCTCCCATTCCCCATACCCATCAGCCACCATGGCCACTTTCCCCACACCAATGCCGCCTTTTCTCTGTGGACCTTGGATTGGTTGTGTCCATTGCACCTCTATGTCAAGAGGAGGCTCAGATTCCACATGGATACTGGATGCAATCCTCCTGCTTTCAGTTGTAGGCACTCTAGGCTCCATGGTGTGGTGGTTGACATTCTTTAACTCCATGTTAGCTGAGTGGGGTAAGTCCAATAAATCAGAGTGTAGGAGTTGAAGTCTGTTGAGGCTCAGGGCCTGGCTATCATATTGTCAGTCCAGAGATTCAAATCCCCTAGATATATCTTAAACCCCAGCACCAACTACACTTCCAGTTAAGTAGCTTGCTTATTTATGTCTGTGTTCCCACATGCTTTTCTTTGGTCCACCAGCAGATGGCACTCATTGTCAGGCCTTCAGTTTGATGTCTGCTCAGAGTGTGTTTGCATCCATCAGACCAGATCACTGTGATAGAGAATCCTAAACTTTCTCAAAGGCAGTTCCTCAGGCTGTGCTGGTAGTCCTCTCCCTCATCCCAGGTAGGCAGTAATTCCATTCCCTTCTCTGTCCTCAACAACCAGTCCTGGTCAGTAGAGGAAGAGAGTGAGATTGTCGGATCTCCTCAGTCCTGGATCTCTTTAGTCCCCTGCTGGCTCCCTGGCAAACAATAGCAGGGCCCCAGGAGGTCAAGCTTTGGTCCACGTATGTAATATTTTGGTGGTCAGTGGAAACTTGAAGAAGCCAATATATGACTTATATCAGGGATTCTGAACCTTTCAATTATTGATTTCATTACAGTCTCCTGACAGAAAGGGTTAATCTTTATTGTGCATGAAAATCTTGTAGGGAACATATTTAAAATACTATTTTCTGTAACTTATACCTGGATATTTTTATCCGTGGTTTGGGGTGGAGGACCAGAAATCTGCATTTAATTAAAATACATTAGTTTTCTTGATTAGGTACATGAACATAATAAAAAGTATCTATCTAGAATAATCTCATGATGACTTCTGTCCCTTCAGCCTAGTTTACTCTGCCACTCTTTCAAATTATTATTATTATGAATTTCTTAACTCTATCCAGAAAGTTTTTCCTAAGGAAACAACAATTCATTTTAAACAAGCCTTTTATCCTACTATTATATGTATTGGATGTTTTGAATTGTACCACATTGATTGCCTTCGTTTTCCTATATGGATATATTGTCATTTCTTTTTCCTCTGTTTTCCATGGGGTCAAAATTTAACATCCTAAATATATAAAATCCTATTTCATTTGATACGAACTTAACTTTCATGACATGTACATATACTTTACCTATACCTCTACAGACAGGGAGATTTTGTAACAATGAAAGGATCAACATAAGGGAAAGATATGACACCAGTAAATATATGCTCATTTAACACCTAAGATTCCATTTAATACCTAGAGCAAAAAAAATTGACACCTATCTGAGGGATACCCCTGTCAAGGAGGAGGGGGAAAGCTTGATGTCTACTGATCTCCCAAATTCAGATCCTTGCACTATGCTCCAAAATTCAGAGCACTCATCCTGATTGTTTTAATCATATATTTATAAAGTTTGGCTCACCAAGAACATGTTCTCCCCCTGAAAGTACAGCATATACTAGTTGATTTCCAATGATTGTCTTGGAATGTATGAGCAAATGAATGCCTGAATGGATGGCTCACCAGGCAGAGGTGAAGATGTAAGAGAGTAGAGCATATTGTTGAAACTTTAGGTTTTCCCAAATGCCTTCAGTAACATACCCCAAACTGAATGCCTTGAGATGTTAATAGCTATTCAATGAAAAACAGGAGTTCAGTACTCAAACTTTATCTTCTCTGTTCCTTATTTGAATATGCCCAATGCCCATTTTAGTGTCTATTTTTTAAATATACTTTTAAATTTTTTAAAAAAGATACTTAGACTACATGTTACAAAAAATATAGAGGGGATTCCCATATGCCCCAATCTCAACTCTCCCATATTTTCCCACATTAGCAACATCCTCCATATATTTGTTACAATTGGTATATTTGTTACAATTCATAGATGTTTGTTACAATTGATGAACTTATTTTGGAGCATTGCCACTAAGAGTGTATTATAGTTTACATTGTAGTTTAACTCCCTGCCCATCACGGTGTTTAAGTCCATTTCCCCATGTTCACAAACTTATTAGACCAGAATTTTATTAATATCTGAAAGAAGTGCTCCTTGGAACACTGTTTAGAATATGCTGACCTTTAGTGTAAGATAATTCTGTTGGGTGGTTTGCAGATGAGTCGTAGAGGTGGGTGGTGGCCAGTTTGGAGGTTTCCATTCTAAAATGCTGGATGAACTTGAATTTTATTATGCAAACTATATAAATAATTGAATGATTTTAGATAAGAAATATTTTGCATTTTTACACATGTGCTAGCCACAATGTAGAAGATAAAGTTGAGGGAGGCTGGACCAGAAGTGGAGAAATTATTTGGAAGCTTGTGACAATAATCCAGGCTATCAGTGATGAAATACTGGACTAAGTCTACAATGAGAAATGGGGAGGCAGGGTGGAATTGAGAAGATATATTTAGGAAGTAGTATTGACACATCTTCAGAGTAATTGTATTTCAGAATGATAGAGTGGGAGATATATAGGAAATTTTCCAGTTTCTGGCTTAGAGAATTGGGGAGGGGTGGTGACATTCATACTGAAAAAGAAAAGGGTGTAGAACTGTGGGGTAACAGCCTTAGTTTGAGGGATCTATGAAAAACAAGTGAGAAGTTCACATCTGGGACTCGGGAGAGAGATCTGGGCTAGATATGAAAAGTTAAGAGCCCTTGGCATCGTGCTTGAAACAATAGGTTTGGATGTGGTCACTGAAATAGACTATGGTGAATGAGAAGGAAAGTGAGAAGACTGAACCTTGTGGAACATCAACATGTAAATGGTTAACAGAGGAAGAGGACACTGAGATGTATGAAAGAAAATTAGCAGGGAGCCCCAAGAGGTAAATATGGTGAAGCCAAGATAGCAGAAGGGGAAGAACATAATCAAATCTGTTAACACTACAGAAAATCAGGAAGGAAAGTTCAAGAATGATAAAGAAAGTGGCCTTTCACGTGAGAATTTGAATGTAATTGGAATACCCATAGGAGAGTTGTTCCACTGGAGTGGTTGGCTGGGTTCAGCAAGTTGAAAAACACAGAGGGCTGAAATAGAAATGAATAGGTCTGGAGAGGGACTGCATGGGACTGTTTCTAAGGGGTTTATCTCTGAAAGGACAGCCAGAGGAGGCTGTGTTGGGGTCTTCAAGGAAGCTGTCCTGACACTGTCCAGATGTCAACAGGGAAGACTGTTATTGGGCGTCATGGGGGAGACCAGCAAGGCTCTATACAACAAGGCTCTCGAGCTTTGCTCTTTGTATAAACAGAAAGTGCTAATTGTCCTGTGCATTAATCAGTCCTTTGGCTGATGTCAGGCAAAGGAGACCAGCCCCTGTGCTCTGGCCTCTCTGTGCCCCACCTGGGCCTACAGCAAGCCCAGAGGATCAAGCAGTGCCCTGACCTCATCCATGCCCTGCACTGAGCATGTCAGGGCACAATGGTGGGAGTCACACAAATAGAGGACTCCTGTACCCACAGGCTGGCAGGCTCATTCTAAGTGTTTTTTCTGCCCTTGGAAAATGTATTAGCCAGCCAAAGGGGTGCTGATGCAAAATACCAGAAATTGGTTGGTTTTTATAGGGTATTTATTTTGGGTAGAAGCTTACAGATACCAGGACATAAAGCATAAATTACTTCCCTCACCAAAGTCTAATTGGAGCAAGATGGCTGCTGATGTCTGTGAGGGTTCAGGCTTCCTGGGTTCCTACATTCCTGGGGCTTTTCTCTGGGCTCAAGGTTCCTTTCTTCCTGGTGCTGACTTCTCTTTTCTCTGCATGCTGACTTCCTGGGACTTCAGCTTAAGTCTTCAGCATTAAACTCCAACATCAGAAATTCTCAACTCTGTTCTTTGCCACACCTTTTATCTGTGAGTCCTCAACCACCAAAGTGTGGGGACTCAATGCCCTAATCATAACTCAATCAGGGAAGTGGACTTGGCCCAATGGATAGGGCTTCCACCTACCACATGGGAGGTCCATGGTTCAAACACCGGGCCTCCGTGACCCATGTGGAGCTGGCCCACATGCAGTGCTAATGTGTGCAAGGAGTGCTGTGCCACACAGGGGTGTCCCCCACATAGGGGAGCCCCATGCACAAGGAGTGCACCCCATAAGGAGAGCTCTCCAGCATTTTAACCCCATGGAAAACACAGGGAAAGGAAATGACAATATATCCATATAGGAAAAGGAAGGCAATCAATATGGTACAATTCAAAACATCCAATACATATAATAGTAGGAAAAAAGGGTTGTGTTTAAAATGAATTGTTACCTTAGGACAAACTTTCTGGATAGAGTTAAGAAATTCATAATAATAATAATTTGAAAGAGTGGCAGAGTAAACTAGGCTGATGGGACAGAAGTAATCATGAGATTATTCTAGATAGATATTTTTCATTATGTTCATGTATCTAATCAAGAAAACTAATATATTTTAAATAAAATGCAGATTTCTGGTTCTCCACACCAAATCACAGATAAAAATATCTGAGTATAAGGTATAGAAAATAGTATTTTAAATATGTTTCCTACAAGATTTTCATGTACAATAAAGATTGAACCTTTCTGTTGGGAGACTGTAATGAATTTAATAATTGAAAGGTTCAGAATCCCTGACATAAGTCATGTATATTGGCTTCTTCATTTTCTACTGACCACTAAAATATTATATTCCTGGACCACAGTTTAACCTCCTGCCACAATGTCTTTAAATTATAGTTTTGTTTTTTATTTACCAAGAAAGGGTTCTTATTTGCTTAAAAAAAATTATCTTTTTTATTATTATTCTTTTTTATTCATTGTCTCTAATAACAGTTATATGTTATTTAATTATCCCTGTAAAAGCTATCACTTTCAGCATTCTTGCATCAGGAAAACTTTTTCTTAAGAATGGTATGTTTTCTTCTCTGTGAAAAACAAATATGTAGTTGCTTTTTAGCCTGAGAAACTATTTAACAAAAATGATAAAAGCATGGCTGCCCTGATAGAAGGGGCTGAGGGTCAGAACTGTGTACTCTCAGTTTCCTCCATGACTCTTGCATTAATTTCCTCACTGCTGTAATGGATTCCATATAATGGGTTGGCTTACCAACAGGGATTTACAGACTCAAGGTTTCAGAGGCTAGAAGGCTCGCTTCCTCCCAGAGTCACTACCTTGGCTTTTCTGTCATGTGCTGATGCATATGGCTGCATCTTCTCCTTTCTCTTCTGGGTTCTGTTGACTTCCAGCTTCAGGCTGCTCCCAGAGCTTCCTTTCCACATCCATTTGGTTTGCTTATAAGGACTTCAGTGACACTGGATTTAAGGCCCATATATTCAAAGGTCCTATTTACAAAAGTGTTCCCACCCACAGACCAGGGGTTGGAACCTGAACATACCTTTTGTGGGGGACATTATGCAATCCCCAACACCAATGATTCCCTCTGACAACTCACCTTTCCAATGGGACCCAGAAAGCAATAAAAAAATCATTAAGTGAAAAATCACTTTGGAAATCAGTATTTCAAATGTCCACAATTCTCACTTTGCTCTGAACACTAATTCAGTCAAATTTGATGCAATTTGTATTAACTCTCTTTGTGAGAATGTTTACTTTTGCCTTTTTTATAGCTTTAACTTCTTTGGGGCTTTAGTTTCAAGAGAATTTCATAATTATTTCTATAAATATATATTTGTGCATATACTAAAAAACCATTATGGAAAGATGGGGTACAAATAGTCTGAATACATATTCATTATTATTATCTTTATTGAAATCTTGTTAACTCAAATGGCTTCCATTACTTTACAATGATTCTTCTGGGAATATGGCAGATTAGCAAGACAGAGGATTCTCTTCTCTTCCAGAAAAATAGCTAGAGGACAGGCAGAAATGGCCTGAAAAGAAACTTCTAGGGGTCAGGACCCCAGGAGAAGGCTGGACACCACCAAGCAGAGAGAGGGGCAATGGAAAAAACCATGGTGACAAAACTGTGAGTACATGCTGCAGCTGCCAGTATCCACCCCCACCATATAGACATTTTGAATTCTCAGGCCTCAGGGCCACTGGCTACAAACCCGGACCCACCTCTCAGAAGTGAGGAGAGAGCAACACAGCCTAAGGCTGGCTGCTTTTGGCCAACTGTGCCCTTGAGCTCCAGCAGGCTGGGTGGGGCCCTGCTATTGTTTGGAAGCAAGCAGGGGACTAATTGCCCTCTCTATTGACCAGGACTGAATGTTTGAATTAGGGGGCTCTTAGCCTCCAGGCAGGATCCTCTATCACAGTGATCTGGTCTGGTGGATGCAAACACTCTCTGACCAGGCTTTGAATTGAGAAGGCTGACAAAGAGTGCCATCTGCTGGACCAAGGAAAAGCATATAAGGAACACAAATAAACAAGAGAGGCATTTTCTGGTCTTTACAGTCTCCCTCCCCAAGGGCCTAGGAAGCAGGTCTGCAACACATTACTCTGCTCAGGGCCCAGATCTGAGCAACTAACAGGGACAATCCTAAGACCCAGAACAAGTTGAACCAAGAATCAAGGGCACCAGTAACGCACAGTCTCCTGCCACTAAATCCCTATGAAAGGAAAGTGAGCATCTGAGTAAACTCACCATTTAAATCAGATGCCTAGACATCAGGAAAAAGTTACAAGTCATTCTGAGAAAAGAAAAGAAATGACCCAAAAAAAGGAATCTATCAAAGTTCCCAGAAGAGACACAGGATTTCAGACAACTAACCAAGGAGATGCACACAAACTTCCAAAATCAAATTAATGAATTGAAAGATGATATGGATAAAAAGATAAAAGATATCAAGAAGACAAGTGAGCACAAAGAAGAATTTGGAAGCCTGAATAGAAAAGTAACAGAACTCATGGTAATGAAAGACACCATAGTGGGATAAAAAACAAATTAGAGGGGAGCAGTTGTAGCTCACGTGGTTGAGGATCTACTTACCATGTACAAGGTCCCAGGTTTGATCCCTGGCACCTTCTAAAAACAACAAATGAAAAAATGAACTCTCACTGCAGAGCAGATGTAGCTCAGTGGTTGGGCATCTGCTTACAATGCACAAGGTCCTGGGTTCAATTGTCAGTACCTCCTAAAGAGGAAACAAACAAAACAACAACAAAAAACATTAGAGGCATACAACAGCAAGTTTGAAATGACAGAAGAAACAATAAGTGATGCAGAAGACAGAACAGCAGAAATGGAAGAGAGAAAAGAACAGAAAGAGAAAAGAATGTGAAAAATTGAGCAAGGGCTCAGGGAGTTGAGTGATAACAGAAAACACAACCACATGCGTGTCATGTCAGTTCCAGAAGGGGAAGAGAAAGGAAAGGGGCAGAAAGAGTATTTGGGGTAATAAGAGCTGAAAATTTCCTAACCCTTATGAAAGTAATGACCTTGCATGTCCAGGAAGCACAGTGTACCCCAATCAGAATAAATGTGAATAGACCTACTCCAATAGGTCTATTCAGATTCATAGTAGGTCTAACAGGACTACTCCAATTGCCAAATGTCAAAGATAAAGAGAAAATTCTGACAGCAGCAATGGAGAAGCAAACTATCACATACAATGGATGCCCAGAAAGATTTTTTGTGGATTTCTCATCAGAACTTGGAGAAGAGAAGACAATGGCATGATGTAATTAGGATACTAAAAGAGAAAAACTGCCAGCTGAGAAATCTTTATCCACCAAAATTGGCCTTCAAATATGAAGGTGCATTTAAAATACAAAGAAAACAGAAATTAAGAGAATTCATGAAAATGATTCCATTTTGTAGGAAATATTAAAGGAGGCCTTACCACCTGACAGGAAAAGACAGGATACAGAGGTTTGGAAGAGATTATAGGAGAAAGAATAGCAGAAAGGATAATCAAGAGAGTGAAAATACAGACAGAAATAAGACATGACATATGAAAACCAAAGAATAAAATGATAGAAGTAAATAACGCATTTACCGTAATAACATTGAATGTGAATGGATTAAACTCCCCAATCAAAAGATATAGGCTGGGAAGCAGACCACATGGAGGGCCCAGAGTTCAACCCCCAGGGCCTCCTGTCCTGTGCGGTAAGCTGGCCTATGTGCAGTGTTGCTGCACTCAAGGAGTGCCCTGCCATGCAGGGGTGCCCCTGCATAGCAGTGCCTTATGTGTAAGGAGTGTGCCCCACAAGGAGAGCTGCCCCATGTGAAAAAAAGTGCAGCTCACCCAGGAGTGGCACTTCACATGGAGAGCTGAACAGCAAGATGATGGAACAACAAAAAAAAAAGAGACAGTTTCCCAGTGCTGCCAGATAATGCAAGCAGCAAATGGACACAGCAAATGGACACAGAGAGCAGACAATGGAGGGGGAAGGGGATAGGAATAAATAAAATAAATCTTTAAAAAAATGATACAGGCTGACAGAATGGATGGAAAAACATGAGCCATCCATGTGCTGCCTACAAGAGACTCACCTTAGATCCAGGATAAAAACTTCCTGAAAATGAAATCTTTGAAAAAGATGCTCCATGCTAACAGTAACCAAAAAAGTCATGTCCTCTACACAAGTAAAAGAAAAAAATTTGCAAACTTTGATGAGTGATTCTGCAGTTCTTTGGGATTTGAGGGTTCTATGACAATGGAAATAAGGCCACTGCCTCTTGTGGTTTAGAAAAGCCTGAGAGAAGAGAGAGAAGAGGCAGGAGGATGAGGGGGAGGAGGGGGAGGAGGAACTGGAGGGAGGAGGGGAGAAATGGGACATAAAGAATGCCAGGGAAGGTTCATGTGGTCAGAGAGGACCCTGCAAAGGCACTAATAGAAGAGGGGAAGCTTAAGTGAGCTAGGAGAAAAACCCTCTGACCAGGTTCTGTACTAGAGCAGAAAAGAAAAATGCTTTAATTGGTTCTAGTAATGAAGTCTAGCAAGAGACTTGCTCAATTGCAAAATTCCTTTTTCCTCCTAATTCATCTTGAATATGTCTGTGTTGATAACACTTGTTTAACTTAATACCCTAGCTTTTAGCCATTTTTAGAACTAGAGAAACCTATTCCTTGTACAGGAACCAGTCAGGATTTTTGTGGCTCCTTTGCAATGTAGGCACACCTTGTCCTTTTGGATGGCATGGAACTCTACCATCAGCAGGTGACAACTCAGAACTGTGCAGGTGAGAGATATAGTAGAAAGAAAAGCACGATAAGAGCATTATAATTATGAGAGTTTCTTTTTCCTCCACTTCACATTATCTGTATATTTTTTGTTAGGTGAAAGCGACATAACATAAAATTAACAATTTTAACAGTACATTCTGTGGCATTTAGTATATTCACTATGTTGCAAATCAAATTTATCTAATTTCAGAACATTTTTATCCATTCTGAAGGAAATCTCATAGACCCAAAAGGAGTTACTCCACCTTTCCCACTCCCCTCAACCCCTGCCAGCCATTAATCCTCGTTCTGTCTCTCTTTATTTGCATAGTATAGTGGGGGGTAGGGGGGTGGGAACCTCATATTTTTAATGTAACATTTGTGCTCAAGGTAGCTTAAAAAAGGCAATTAAATAAAAAAATTTTTAAAGTTTCCATTTATATGATAGTTTTTTGACATTACAGGAATAATCTATTTGGAGAGATTACACAAGTCCCAAAAGATGAATTACTGGTAGTTTGTCCCAAGTATTGCTCCAAAATATTCCAAGTGTTGATTCACTTATAACCATAGCATTTCATAGGTCTTAATTTCCCTTGAAGATTTTCCACTTTAAAATCCTGTGTATCTTGGGAAATTACAATAATTCTGTTCATTTTAACTATTTTTATAATCTTGGGTTCTAGAATCACGACCTGTTAGTTGAAAAGGGGCCAGTAACCATCTGTTTAGAATGAGACTTCCCGCTCCCCCCCACCCAGCGCACCTCCTGCTGCCCTTTATTGCGCTGCACCCTGAGCTTCAGTCTTCTGTGACAAAGAAGAATATTTATCTCACAAGGGGGGTTGGGGCTGACAGCTCCTTCCGGGAGGCGTCCCCATACCTGGCCAGGAGGATCTGCGTGGCTGCCAGGCGCTGGCCGGATGTCAGGGGTGGGGAGACCCTCCTCCCGGAGGACGCAGGTAGGGGCCCCGAAGTCTAGTGGGACTGGAGCGGGCAGGAGCCCTAAGTGCGCAGGCCAGCCTGGGGCCGCGGCAGGGGTGGGGCTTCTGTCAAGGGCGTGGAGGGCGCTCAGCCCCGCCGCTGGCCGCGCAGCCGCTTTCCCCACCGCTCAGCCCCGCCCCTGGCTGTTCAGCCCCGCCCCTGAGGCCCCGCCCAGCACGCGGTGCAGCGGCTGCAGCTTTCAGACCCTCGGGGGTTCCCGTCCCGGCGGTGTCCTGGTTCTTGGGCCTGGCGGAGGCTCCGCGCCGGGCAGCGAGCACCGGCCCGGAACCCTCAGGCGGAGCGCACGGTCCCTTCTCAGATGCCGGCCTGCTCCTGGCCCGGAGCCCGGTAAGTGTGCGGACCCCACCAGGGGGCGCGGGTCTGCGGGGGCCGCCGGCAGCGCGGAAAAGCGGGCGAGCGGCCGTCCCCGCGCTGCGCTGAGGATGCGCCTGGCCCGCGCGGCCGCCAGAGCTCCCGCTGTGCGGTTGGGGGCTGCCTTCGCGGGGCCCGTGGGCGGCGGGGGATCTGGGGCCTGCTTCAGTCTTTGGCATTTTTCCAGACGCGGATAACTTGTTTATTCGGTGAAAGTTATTTGAATGAAATTACCTAGTTAGAGCTGCAGAGCTATTTACGATGTACCACCTTCTCTTATCCAAGCCCCGTTTGATAGGCATTTGTATTTTTTTCCCCAGTTTTGGCGGCCATGAACTTGCTGTGGGAATCATGGTACAGCAATTTGCCTTGGATAGATATCTCGGAGTGGAACTAGCAACAATGATGTAAGTTTATATTTTTAAGAAACTGACAAAATGTTTTCCAAAGTGGCAGCACCATTTGGCATTCTCACTAGAAATGTATGAGGGCTCCAGGTTTTCCACATCTTCTTTAACAGTTGGTATTATCTGTCTTGATTTTAGCCATTTTACTATGTCTATATGATAAGTCATAGCAGGTTTTAATTTGTATTTCCCTAGTGATGAAAAGAATTGAATGTTTCTTCTCTGGTGAAAGTGTTATTTACATAGTTTCCCATTTTTAAGTGCTGTTTGTTGTTTTTTTTAACAAATCATTTTTATCAATACTTATCAACAAAGCATACAGTTCACTGCACAATCAGTGGTGTTTGGCAGCATCACATAGTTGTGCATTCATCACCTCCATCATTACTAGAGCATTTTCCTAATTTGAATAATAATTTAAAAAGTAAATCCATCACTTCTTCATCTGTGCTTCCCCTACTGTTCACAGCTCCCCTTTTTGGCTATTCTTGCACAGATACTTTTATTTCCCCTCTATAAATTGATTTATATTTATGTTTTATGTAAATGGAATCATACAATATGTTATACAATATATTTAGTTCATAGCGATTCTCTGTTTATTGTATTTGTCCTTTTGTGTCTGGTTTGCTTCACTCAACATAATGTCCTCCAGGTTCATTGATGTTGTCAAATGTTTTAGGACTTCTTTTCTTTTTTTTTAAGATTTATTTTTTATTTATTATTCTTCCCTTCCCCACCCCACCCCCAGTTGTCTGCTCTCTGTGTCCATTTGCTGTGTGTTCTTCTTGTGTCCACTGGTCCTCTTGTCAGCGACACCCAGAATCTGTGCCTCATTTTGTTGCGTCATCTTGTTCTGTCAGCTCTCTGTGTGTGTGGCACCACTCCTGGGCAGGCTGCACTTTCTTTTGTGCTGGGTGGCTCTCCATACGGGGTGCACTCCTTGCACGTGGGGCTCCCCTATGCGGGGGACACCCCTGCGTGCCACAGCACTCCTTGGGAAAATCAGCACTATGTATGGGCCAGCTCATCACATGGATCAGGAGGCCCTGGGTTTGAACCTTGGACCTCCTATGTGGTAGGCAGATGCCCTGTCTGGCCAAATCTGCTTGCCCATTTCTTCTTAAGTACTGCATAATATTCCATTGTGGGAATATACCATTGTTTGTTTATCCATTTGTCAGTTGATGGGCACCTGGGTTCTTTCCAGCTTTTGACATTGTGACTAGCACTGCTATGAACATGAGTGTGCAGATGTGTATTTGTATCACTGCTTTCAATTCTGGGTGTAGACCCAATAGTGATAGTGCTGGGTCACTGGCAAATCTATATTCAACTTCTTTTTTTTTAAAAAGACTTATTTATTTATTTATTTCTCTCCCCTCATCCCCGCCCTGCCCCAGTTGTCTGCTCTCTGTGTCTATTTGCTGCATCTTCTTCTTTGTCCGCTTCTGTTGTTGTCAGCGGCACGGGAATCTGTGTTTCTTTTTGTTGCATCATCTTGTGTCAGCTCTCCATGTGTGAAGCACCATTCTTAGGCAGGCTGCACTTTCTTTTGCACTGTGCAGCTCTTCTTCCGGGGCACACTCCTTGCATGTGGGGCTCCCCTATGTGGGGGACACCCCTGTGTGGCAGGGCACTCCTTGTGCACATCAGCACTGCGCATGGGCCAGCTCCATACGGGTCGAAGAGGCCCGGGGTTTGAACCACAGACCTCCCATGTGGTAGACAGATGCCCTAACCACTGGGCCAAGTCCGCTGCCCTATATTCAACTTCTTTAGGAACTGCCCAACAGTCCTCCACAGTGGCTGTACCATTCTGCATTCCCACCAATTGTGAGTAAGAGTTCCTATCTCTCCACATCCTCTCCAACATTTGTAGTTCTCTGACTTTTTAGTTGTGGCCATTCTGATAGGCGTGAAAAGATATCTCTTAGTTATGATTTGTATTTCCCTAATCATTACTCATATTGAACATTTTTTCACGTGTTTTCTCACCATTTGTATTTCTTCTTTGGACAAATGTCTATTCATGTCTTTTGCCCATTTTTCAATTGAGTCTTTTTTTATTTTTGAGTTGTAACATCTCTTTTCATATCATGGATATTAATCCCTTATTGGACATGTGATTTCCAAGTATTTCCTTCTGCTGAGGCAGCTGCCTTTTCACCCTTTTGACAAAGTCCTGTGAGGTGTACATGTGTTTAATTTTGAGGAGGTCCCATTTATCCATTTTTTCTTTTGTTTTGTGTGCTTTGGATGTAAGGTCCAAGAAACCACCATGTAGCACAAGGTCTTTAAGATGTTTCCCTACATTTTCTTCAAGCAGTTTTATGGTCCTTTTATATCTAGATCTCTGATCCATTTTGAGTTGATTCTTGTATGGGATGTAAGATAGGGGTTCCATTCCATTCTTTTGGTTATAGATATCCAGGTCTCCCAGCACCATTTATTAAAGGGACTTTCCCCCCATTAACATGGACTTGGTAGGTGTCTGAAAAACTAGTTGACCATGGAGGTGGGAGTTTATTTCTGGACTCTAAATTCTATTATACTGATCAATGAGTCTCTCTTTATGCCAGTGCCATGCTGTTTTGGCCACTTGTAGCATTGTAATATGTTTCAAGGTCTGGCATTGAAGTTCCTCCCATGTTGCTCTTCTTTTTTAGAATGTTTTTGGTTACTTGGGTGCATTTCCCTTCCAAATGAATTTGGTAATTGCCTTTTCTATTTCTGTCAAGTAGGCTGTTGGAATTTTTATTGGTATTACATTGAGTCTATAAGTCAGTTTAGGTTGGATTGACTTCTTCATGATATTTAGTCTTAGAGTACATGAACACCGAGTGTCATTCCATTTGTTTAGGCATTTTAAATTTCTTTTACCACTCTTTTGTAGTTTTCTGCATCTAGGTCCTGTACTTCTTTGACTAAGTTGATGCCTACATATTGAGTCTTTTTGTTGCTATTGTAAATGGAATTTTCCCCTGATTTCTCCTCAGACTGTGCAGTACTACTGTACAAGAATACTGATTTCTGTATGTGGATCTTGTATTCTGCCACTTTGCTGAACTCATTTCTTATGTCAGGTAGCTTTGTTGTAGACATTTCAGAATTTTCTAAATATAGGATCATGTCATCTGCTGATAGTGCAAGTTTTATGTCCCCTTTTCCTATTTGGATGCCTTTAATTTTTTTTTCTTCTCTAATTACTCTAACTAGAACTTGTAGTACAATGTTGAATAGCAATGGCAATAGTAGGCATCCTTGTCTTGTTCCTGATCTTAGATGGAAAGCTTTCCACCTTTCCCCACTGAGTACAATGTTGGCTGTGGGTTTTTCATATATGCCTTTTATCATATTGTGGCATTTTCCTTCTATTCATACCTTTTGAAGTGTTTTTTACCAAGAAAGAATGCTGGATTCTGTCAAATGCCTTTTCTGTGTCTATTGTGATCACCATGTGTTTTTTCCCTTCAATTTTTTTTAATGTGGTGTATTATTATTATTTTTTTTTATGTTGAGCTAACCTTGTAACCAGGAACAAATCCACCTTGGTCATGATGTGTAAGTCTTCAATAATGCTGCTGGATTCAATTTGTCAATATTTTGTTGAGAATTTTTGCATCTCTGTGTTCATTGAAGAGATTGGTCTGTACTTTTCTTTCCATGTAGTGTCTTTTATCTGGCTTTGGTGTTAGGGAGATGTTGGCTTCATAAAAAGAGTGGGGTAATTTTCCCTCCTCATCATCATGTTGGAAGAGTTTAAACAGGATTGTTGTTAATTCTTTTTGAAATGTTTGGTTGAATTTATCTCTGAAGTCATCTGGTCCTGAGCTTTTCCTTGTTGGGAGGTGTTTGATGATGGATTCAGTCTCTTTAAATGTGGTTGGTTTGTTAATTCTTGTATTTCTTGTAGTGTCAGTGTAGGTTGGCTGTGCCTTTCTAGGAATTTTCCCATTTCTAGGTTGTCATTGTTGGCATACAGTTTCTCATAATATCATCTTTTGATACTTTTTATTTCTGTGGGGTCAGTCATTACTTCCCTCCTTTCATTTCTGATTGTATTTATTTGCCTATTTTTCTCCTTTGTTAATCTTGCTAGCGATTTGTCAATTTTACTGATCTTCTCAAAGGACCAGCTTTTGGTTTTGATTTTATCTATTTTTTTTTCTTGTTGTTGTTGTTCTCAATTTCATTTATTTCTGCTCTAATCTTTATTATTTCTTTCCTTCTGTTTGCTTTGAGGATTGGTTTGCTGTTCTTTTTCCAATTTCTCTAGGTGTTCAGTTAAGTCTTTGAGTTTAGTGCTTTCTTCTTTTTTAATATAGGTGTTTAGGGCTATAAATTTCCCTCTCCAGACTTTGCTGTATCCCTTAAGTTTTGGTAATTTGTGTTCTCATTTTCATTTGTCTATATATTTACTAATTTCACTTGCAATTTCTTCTTTGATCTACTGATCATTTAACAGTGTGTTGTTCAGACTCCACACAGTTGCAAAGTTATCTTTTTCCTGTCTATTCTTGATTTCCAATTTTGTTCCATTATGATCTAAGAAGGTGCTTTGTATAATTTCAGTCTTTTCATATGTATTGAGACCTGCAGTGTGCCCTACATGTGGTGTATCCTTGTGAAGGATCCATGGGCACGTGGGAAGAAGGTATAACCTGCTGTGTTTGGATTCAGCATTCTGTGTGTCTGTTAGGTCTAACTCATTTATTGTTCTTTAAGTTCTCTGTTTTCCTTGTTGATCTTCTGTCCAGTTGTTCTGTCTCATAATGTGAGTAGTGTATTAGAGTCTCCAGTGATTATTGTACAGATACCTGTTTCTCCCTTCAGTTTTGACAGAGTTTGTCTTATGTATTTTGGGAAACCCTGGTTAGGTGCATAAATATATCTTTCTGGTGGGTCGTCCTTTTAATTAATATATAATGGCCTTCTCTGACTCATAACTTTTTTTCACTTCAAGTCTGTTTTGTCCAATAATAGTATAGCTGTCCCTGCTCTTTTTTGGTTACTATTTGCATGAAGTATCTTTTTCCAACTTTTTACTTATAGCTGGTTTGTATCCATGAGTCAAAGGTGGGTCTCTTGTGAGCAGCATATGGATGGCTCATGTGTTTATTATCCATGCTGTCAATCTATGTCTTTTGTTTGGTGCATTTAATCCATTAACAATCAATGATAGGACTGTAAATGCATTGTTTACTTCCTACATTTTATTCTTTTGTTTTCATGTGTCATGTCATATTTTGGTCTGTCTTTTTTCTCTTGATTATCCTTTCTGCTCTTCTTTTTCCTCTACTCTCCTCCAGGCCTTTCTCTTCTTTTTCTTTCAGGCTCTATGGCTTCCTTATTATTTCCTGCAATTTGGATTCTTTTTTACAAACTCTCTTAGTTTCTGTTTGTGGATATTTTATACTCACCTTCATATTTGGAGGACAGTTTTGCTGGGTGCAGAATTCTTGGCTGGCAGTTTTTCTCTTTCAGTCTCCTAATTGCATCATACCACTGTCTTCTCACCTCCATGGTTTCTGATGAGAAATCCACACTATTACTGGGCATCCCTTGTATGTGATGATTTGCTTCCCTTACTGCTCTCAGAATTTTCTCTTTATCCTTGACATTTGACATTCTGAATAATATATCTTTTGGACTATGTCTATTTGGATTTATTCCAATTAGGATAAGGTGGGCTTCTTAGACATGCAGAGTCATTCCTTTTGTGAGCATTGGGAAATTTTAACTATTTCCTTAAATACTCTTTCTGACCCTTTTCCCTTCTCTTCTCTTTCTGGAACTCCCATGACATGTATGTTGTTGTGTTTTCTGTTGTCATTCATCTCCCTGAGGCTCTGCTCAATTTTTTTTTCCCATTTTTTTCCTCCCTCTGTTCTTTTCTCTCTTCAATTTCAGCTGTTCTGTCTTTGGTATCACTTCTACTTTCTTCTGTCCTTTCAAGTCTGCCTGAAATTGTTGTAGACCTTTAATGTGCTTTTGATGTCGCCTATTGTGTCTTTCATTCCCATGAGCTCTGTTGCTTTTCTGTTCCACATTTCAAATTCTGTTTTTTGCTTGCTCAACGTCTTCTTGATGTCATTCATCCCTTTAGCTGTATTGTCTTTCAACTCATGAATTTAATTTTGGAAATTGGTACACATCTCATTAATTAGTTCTCTCCAATCCTGCATCTCTTCTGGGACTTTGATATATTCCTTTTCCTGGGCTATGCCTTCCATTTTCTTATTCTGGCTCATAAATTTTTGCTGATGTCTAGGCACCTGATTAGTATGTAGTTTACTCAGATGCTCTATTTCTTTGTCTTTTATTGGGATTTAGTGGCAGGTGGCTGTGTGTTACTGTTGCTCTTTGATTCTTGATGCAACCTGAATCATTAGGGTTGTCCCTGTTAGTTGCTCAAAGGTGTGCTCTGCACCCAGTAATGGGTTGCAGACCTACTTCCTAGGGCCTTGGGAAGAAAGCTATGAAAGTCAGAAAATGCCTCATTTATTTTTTATTTTCTCATATGTACTTCCTAGTTCTGCCAACAGATGGCACTCTTTGACAGTCCTCTCAGTTCAATGCATGTTTAGAGTGTTTTTGCTGTAACACAGCCTGGATCAATCTGAAAGGGTCCTACCTGGAGCCTAAGAGCCTTGTAATTTGAACTTTCTTATAAAAAAGTTTCTAGCCTTCTCTGGCAGCCCCCTCCCATTTTCTGGGTAAGAAATAATTCCACTCCCTTCTGCATCTTCAACAATCAGTCCCCCTTCATAGAGGAAATTGAGAGGGTCAGGTTTCTTTACTCCCTTGCAGCCTCCTAAGGCAAACAATAGCAAGGCCTCCCTGGCCTGGAAGGGCCCATGGGACACAACAGACCAAATTTGTGGGTCAAAACCTGAGTCAGCCTTAGATCTTGTCCCTCTCTTCCCTGTTTTCTGGGAAGGTGCATCCTCAGCAGTCAGTGCCAGCTATAAGAGAGGGAGATTGAGAATGTTGGATTTCTCCAGTCCTGTTTAGTGTCCTAAGGTAGACAACAGTGTGGTCCCACTCAGCCTAGAAGGGCTGGTAGGACACAGTAGACCAGAACTGTGGGTCAGAAGCTATCAGCTAAGCAGTGTCCCTCTCTCTCCCCTTTCTGGAGATTGTAGATCCCTGGATACCCCTTTGTAGTCAGCTCAGAGGCCTTTGTGTCCTTTTAAAATTTATTTTTAAAAGATCCTTAGATTACATAAAATGTTACATTAAAAAATATGAGAGATTCCCATATGCCCTACTCCATACACCTCCCACTGTTCCCAACATTACCAACTTCTTGCACTAGTGTGCTACATTCATTACAATTGATGAACAGATTTTGAAGCATTGCAGCTAAGCATGGGTTATAGTTTACATTGTAGTTTACACTCTCTCACACTCAATTCTGTAGGTTATGGCAGAATATATAATGGCCTGTGTATTAATCAGGCAAAGGGGTACTGATGTATAATACCAGAAATTGTTTTTTTAACAAAGGGTATTTATTTGGGGTAGGAGCTTATAGATAGCAGACCATAAAGCATAAGTTACTTCCCTCACCAAAGTCTATTTTCACATGTTGGAGCATGATGGCTGCTGACATCTGCAAGGGTTCAGGCTTCCTGTGTTTCTTCCCTTCCAGGATATTGCTTCTCTCTGGGTTCAGGGTTCCTTGCTTCCCAGGACTCCAGCTTCAGCATCAAACTCCAACATCAAAACTCCAACATTAAGAACACTTAACTCTGTCCTTTGCCTTGCCTTTTATCTGTGTGTCCCTGCTCATCAAAGAGTGGGGACTCAATGCCCTTCTGTCACAAGTGATTAACATAATTACCTAATCAAGTAAACCTATGAATCCAACATAATTTAATATGCCTGCCCCAAAAAAGATCAGTTTACATACATAATCCAATATTTCTTTTTGGAATTCATCCATAATATCAAAACGCTATAGCCTGTATCTGTCATTGCAATATCATTCAGGTCTATTCCAAGCCCTGAAAATGCCCCTATATTATACCTCTTTTTCCCTCTCCCTGACTTCAGCACCACCAGTGGCCATTGTCTCCACATCGATGAATAGTTTTTCCATTGATAGAACCACAGTAAGTCTATAGTAGAACACCAGTAAGTCCACACTAATCTATATTTTATTTCCCAATCCTGAGGATTCTGGAATGGTGATGCCTACTCTACCTGAGAGGTGACTTTGAACTCATTTGGCTAATAAATGAGACTTTCTTGCTTGCAGTTGTTGACTTTCTCAGTTCCTTGGTATGGTGGTTGTCCATCCTCACCTCCTTGTTAGTTGTCCTGGGTGAGGCCAATGAACTGGAGAGTAGGTGTTACACCTCCACTGAGACTCAGGGCCCAGGTGACACATGAACCATCCAGAAATTCAAGTCTTTTGGATGTATACCTACCAATTCCAGCATCAACTATAGGTTCAAATAAAAGAGATAGAAGAGGCATGTGTAGAGAAGTCACATTTGAGTCCAACTCTGTCACACTCGGGAGCACAAACTCCAAAGGAGGACCCAGTGGCCAGGCATCGATCTCTGGAGCTATCTGCCCTGAACATATGAGCTGGGTATCTCTGGATCCCTCAAGTGTCCCACTATTTGTGGTAGCATCTGCTTTGGCAGTCTATGACATCCTGCAGAGAAATTTTAAGTGTAAATCTCTGATGGCCTCCTGGCTTACTTTGAAGTCTCTTAGCCATATAAAGTCATGTACCTTTACCTTTCCCCTTCTTTAGTTCAGTGTCCAGTCTCATTCCTGGGAGTCATGTCCCACATTGGGGGAGAAAGTAATGCATTTATATGCTGAGTTTGGCTTAGGGAGAGGCCACATTTGAGTAACATGGAGGCTCTCAAGAAATAACTCTTAGGTATCCTACATCACTAGGCTAAGTTACAAATTTAAGAGCAAAAAGTACATAAGCATAGTCATCAATCTCAAGGGTATATCAATGGGCCATCCTTTTTCACTAGTCCTTGGTCCTTGGGGGATTGTTGCTGTAGCATTAGAGAATGTGGCAGAGCTCCCGAATATAGGACTTCAATATTCTTTCAGTTATTGTGTGAATCTCTACCCACTGTGGCAATGCCCCATGAACATTTGAACATATTTATATACCTTGTTTATATCCCCACATGAACTTCCTCCCATGTCTCCCCCATCACAGACACCCCACACCAATGGTCCTCTCCTAACCCTTTTGTAACCCTTTTGTGATCTAAAACTTCTTAAAAAATGAAGCCAAGAATATTTTCAAATTCGCTATAGGAAAATGAAATAATAACGAAAGGTTTAAACATCAGAAATAAAATACATAATAATTTAAGAAAACAAAAACTAAAATAGGATTAAAAAGGGGTATTTAAAAAATGAAAAATAGTTAAAAAATTAAGTTTTGCCTTTCATCACTGTAATATATGTTGTCCTGTATGTACAGTTACATTTTCTTCCATTACTTCCCCAGTATTTTACCTTTTTCATTTTGTCTTCAAAGAAGTGTTAGGTCACAGTAAAGTCATACAGAATATAGGGGACTCCCATATACCCAACATTCCCCCCTTTTTCACCTTTCCTTTTTAAGAATCTTTTTTACATATGGATGGTACATTTGTTGCAACTGATGTACAAATATTAAAACATAGCTGCAAACTATGGTCAGTGGTTTCTATTATGGTTTACATTTTAGACCATATACCTTTATGCATTTTTGATAAAATTTAACTTGACCTATATCCATCATTGCAAGATCATACAGAACACTTCCTTTGCCCCCTAAATACCTACTCTTCCATTGATCCCTTTCCTCCCTCTCCCTCCCCTTAGGACCCACTGTGCCCACAAGGCTTCACTCCTTGAAGGACAAGATTTGTAATTCTTGCAACATTGCTGATGGCTTGACACAGTCGTCTGTCCTCCCCTATTGGGAACCACCCATACTCTCCAGAGACACCTTCCCCTGTGTTTGAGAACATATCAAGACTCCCCGGTATGGGAGTTTAACTCCTTTCCACTCATTATGTGGGTCTCCCTCCACTGATCCAACACACTATGACAAAAGCATCACTTGCACCTTCTCTAGAAGACTACTCAGGTGTGCCCTGTCCCAAATGTACCTCCATCCAGCACCCTAAACCAGTAGCCCTTCCTTGTCATATTGCCAAAACAATTTTCTCAGGATTGTAGTTTCAACCACATACCTGCCAATCCCCAGTGTTCGCCTGCTACCTTCCCCAACCCTTCCCCCATTTTCATGGACCATCCAACCCATCCTCCCTACCCTAGCTCCCTGTTAAGCTTGTACCACCCAACCCAATAGTATCCCTACACCCTTGTCATATCCCTTTACTGCACAACTACTCACACCTTATCATAGATTTCACCCCTGTGGGCATTGGGTCACAATCTTCTTCTCACTTTCTATTTCCTGTAAACCTATCTTCCAGACTCTAGCTCCCTGAGTTGGCTCACTTAACTTAATTCTTATCAAAGAGGTCATGTAATATTTGTCCTTCAATGCCTGGCTTGCTTCATTCAACATAAGGCCCTTCAGATTCATTCGTGTTATCCCATGTGTTGTATTGTATTCCTTCTTACAGTTGAATAATATTCCATTGTATGTATAGACTACATTTTGATTATCCATTCATCTCTTAATGGGCATTTGGGTTAATTTTCCAGTTTTGGCAATAGTGAATAATGCTGCTATGAACATTGTTGTGCATATTCCATTCTTGTCTTTTGTTTTCAGTTCTTCTGGATATATACCCAGCAGTGGAATTGATGGGTCTTATAACAGAACTACAGTTAGTTTTTTGAGGAAATCCCAAACTGTCATCCAAAATGGCTGGGCCATTCTATATTCCCACCAGCAGTAGATGAGGGCATCCATTACTCTGCATCCTCTCCAACACCTTAGTCCTCTGATTCTCTAATGTCCACCAGTCTGATGGAAGTAAGATGGTGTCTCGTTGTAGTTTTGATTTGCATTTCCCTAATAGCTAGTGATGTTGAGCATCTTTTCATATGCTTTTTAGCCTTTTGTATTGCTTCTTTGGAGAAGTGTCTGTTCAAATCACTTGTACATTTTTTTTTAAAGATTTATTTATTTATTTATTTATTTATTTATTTATTTATTTATTTAATTCCCCTCCCCTACCCCGGTTGTCTGTTTTCTGTGTCTTTTTGCTGCGTCTTGTTTCTTTGTCCGCTTCTGTTGTCATCAGTGGCACAGGAAGTGTGGGTGGCGACATTCCTCGGCAGGCTGCTCCCTTCTTCGTGCTGGGTGGCTCTCCTTATGGGTGCACTCCTTGCGCATGGGGCTCCCCTATGCGGGGGACACCCCTGTGTAGCATGGCACTCCTTGTGTGCATCAGCACTGTGCTTGGGCCAGCTCCACACGGGTCAAGGAGGCCCAGGGCTTGAACCGCGGACCTCCCATGTGGTAGACGGACACCCTAACCACTGGGCCAAAGTCCGTTTCCCACTTGTACATTTTTAAAATTGGTTGTTGGTCTTTTTACTTTTGAGAAATAGGATTTCTTTACATATGCTGGATATTAGGCTCCTATCAGATATTTGGTTACCAAATACTTTCTACCATTGTTGAGGTTGTCTTTTCACTTTCATCACAAACTCCTTTCTGGTACAAATGGTTTTAATTTTGAGGAGGTCCCATTTATCTATTTTTTTCTTTTGCTTCTCATGCTTTGGGTTTGAAGTTCATGAAGACATTTCCTATTACAAGGTCTTATAGACACTTCCCTACTTACCTTCCAAGGTCTTTATGGCCTTGGCTCTTATAATTAGATCTTTGATTCATCTTTAGTTAGTTTTTGTATAAGGTGTGAGATGGATATTCTTTTGGATATTCATATCCAGTGTCCAAGCACCATTTGTTGAAGAGGCCGTTCTCTTCTAGTTGAATGGTCTTGGTGGCTTTTATAATTAGATCTTTGATCCATCTTTAGTTAGTTTTTGTATAAGGTGTGAGATGGATATTCTTTTGGATATTCATATCCAGTGTCCAAGCACCATTTGTTGAAGAGGCCATTCTCTCCCAGTTGAGTGGGCTTGGTGGCTTTGCTGAGGATCCCGTGACTGTATATGCCATGATCTATATCAGAACTCTCAGTTCAGTTCCATTAGTTATTGTCTGTTCTTCTTCCATTACCATGGAGTTTTGACCACTGTAGCTTTGTAGTATGCTTTAAAGTCAGGTAGTGTGATTCCTCCAATTTCATTTTACTTTGTCAATATGTCTTTTAATATTCAGGGACTCTTGCCCTTCCAAATAAATTTCATAGTAAGTCTTTCCAATTCATTAAAAAACACTGTGTTGATTTTTATTGGGATTGCATTAAATCTGTAGATTAGTTTGGGTAGGACAGAAATCTCAGTGATATTTAGTCTTATCCATGAGCAGGGAATATTCTTCCTTTTATTTAAGTCTTCTTTGATTTTCTTTAACAGTTCTTTGTAGTTGTCTATGTATAAGTCATTTACTTCTTTAGTTAAATTATTTCTAGATATTTGATTTTTTTAAGTTTCTATTGTAAATGGTACTTTTTTTTCTTGATTTCCTCATCAGATTGCTCATTATTGGTGTAGAGGACTGCTACTTATTTTTTTGCATTATTCTTATAACCTTTGACTTTACTGAACTCATTTATCAGTTCTAGAAGCTTTGTTTCTGAGGGCTTTCTATGTATAGGATCATGTTGTCTGTACATAGTGAAACATTTTTTTTTTCATAGTGAAACTTTTACTTTAAATATATATATATATTTATTTATTTCTCTCCCCTTCCCCCCCAACCCCGTTGTCTGTTCTCTGTGTCTATTTGCTGCATCATCTTCTTTGTCTGCTTCTGTTGTTGTCAATGGCATGGGAATCTGTGTTTCTTTTTGTTGTGTCAGCTCTCCATGTGTGTGGCACCATTCCTGGGCAGGCTGCACTTTCTTTCACGCCGGGTGGCTCTCCTTGTGGGGCATACTCCTTGCACGTGGGGCTTCCCTACACTGGGACACCCCTCCATGGCATGGCACTTCTTGCACGCATCAGCACTGTGCATGGGCCAGCTCCACATGGGTCAAGGAGGCCCGGGGTTTGAACCTTGGACCTCCTATGTGGTAGATGGATGCCCTAACCACTGGGCCAAGTCCGCTGCCCCTTTTTACTTCTTCCTTTCCAATTTTGATGCCTTTTAAATCTTGTTCTGGCCTCAGTGCTCATGCAAGTACTTATAACACAATGTTAAATAAGAGCAGTGACAGTGGACATCCTTCTCTTGTATCCAATCTTAGATGGAAACCTTTTAGGAGTTCATGATTGTCTATGATGTAGCTGTGGGTTTTTCATAAATACCTTATATTATGTTGAGGAAGTTTCCTTCTATTCCTATCTTTTGGAGTGTTTTAATCAGGAAAGGGTGTGTTTTGTCAAATGCTTTTCCTGCATCTGTAGAGATGATTATTTGATCATGTGTTTTTTTTCCTTTGATCTCTTTAGGTGGTATATTTTATTGATTGATTTTCATATGTTTAATGCTCATTGCATACCCAGGATGAAACCCATTTAGTCATGGTGTATAATTTGCTTGATGTGTAGTTCAATATGATTAGCAAGTATTTTGTTAAGGATTTTAGCATCTGGTTCATTAAAGATTGGTCTGTAATTTTCCTTTCTTGTATCATCTTTGGGTTTGGTATTAGGGTAATGTTGGCATCCTGGACTGAGGTAGGCGATGTTCCTTCTACTTCTGTTTTTTGGAAGAGTTTAAGCAGGATTGGTGTTCTTTCTGGAATATTTGGTAGAATTCACATGTGAAACTGCTCCTGGGCTCTTCTTAGTTGGGAGGTTTTTGATGACTGATTCTATTTCTTTACCTGTGATTGGTCTATTGCATTCATTTTTCTTCTTTCACCAGTGTAGGCTACTTGTGTGTTTCTAGGAATTTGCTCATTTCCTCTAAATTATTCTTTTTGGCATATAATTTTTCAAAGTATTCTCTTATGATACACTTTATTTCTGTGGGGTCAGTGGTGATTTCCCTTTCCTCATTTCTTATTTTATGTATTTGCATCTTCCTTTTTTTTTTTTTCTTTATTAGTGTAGCTAAGGGTTTGTCAATTTTATTGATCTCTAAGAACCAGCTTTTGGTTTTATTTTTTCTAGTCCTTTCTAATTTTCAATTTCATTTAGTTCTGCACTAATCTTTGCTATTTCCTCCATTGTACTTCCTTTGGGGTTAGCTTGTTGTTCTTTTTCTAGTTCCTCCAGGTGTGCAGTTAGGTCTTTGATTTTAGCACTTTCTTCTTTTTAAGATCAGCATTTATGGCTGTGAATTTTCCTCTCAGTACAGCTCTGCTGCATCCCATAGGTTATGCTATTTTGTGTTATTTTTTCATTCATTTCAAGGTAGTTACTGATTTCTTTGCAAATTTCTCTTTGACCCACTGATTGTCTAAGAGTATATTGTTTAACTTCTATGTCTTTGTGCCTAATCTGCTTCTCTGCCCCTTGCTGATTTCCAGCTTCAGGCCTTTGTGATCAGATAAGTTACTTTGTGTAATTTCAGTCTTTCCAAATTCATTGAGAGCTGTTCTGTGGCCTAGCATATGGTCTATCCTGGAGAATGATCCATGTGCTCTCAGAAAGATTGTGTATTGCACAGTATTTGAGTGTATTATTATGTGTATGTCAATTAGGTCCAGGTCCTCTAATGTATTATTTAGGGTCTTTGCCTCTTTATTGATTCTCATTGAGATATTCTGCCTAATGGTGATAATGGTGTATTAAAATTCCCCAGAGTAATTATAGAGGCATGTATATCCCCACTTAGTTATTTCCCTTGTCTGTCTCATGTATTTTGAGATTCCCTGGTTTGGTGCATAAATATTTATGATTGTTCTTTCTTCTCGATAGATTTCTCCTTTTTTCAATATATAGTGTCATTTTTTGGTCTCATGATAGTTTTGCATTTAAAGTTTATTTTGTGTGTTTTTAGTATAGCTACTCTCACCCTCTTCTGATTATTGTTTGCATGTAAAATTGTTTTCCATCCTTTCACTTTCTGTCTTCTTGCATCCCTGGGTCCTTGATGAGTTTATTGTAGGCAGCGTATGGATGGTTCATATTTCCTTATCCATTCTGCCAATCTGTGTGTCTTGACTGAAGAGTTTAAGCCTGTAACATTCAATGTTATTACTGTCAGGGAATTACTTATATTAGCCATTTTTTTTTAGACTTATATATGCCATATGTTTTTATTTCACTTCTTATCTTTTTATTCTTACATTCTCCTCCACCTCTATCCTTTTTTTCCCTTTCATCCTAAAGAACTCCCTTTAGTATTTCTTTCTTTTTAAAGATTAATTTTTTATTTTCTTTCTCTCCCCTTTCCCCCCAATCCCCCCATTGTCTACTCTCTGTGTCCATTTGCTGTGTGTTCTTCTTTGTCTGCTTCTGTTGTTGTCAGTGGCATGGGAATCTGTGTTTCTTTTCATTGCATCATCTTGTGTCGACTCTCCATGTGTGTGGCACCATTCTTGGGCAGGCTGCACTTTCTTTTGCACTGGGTGGCTCTCCTTATGGGTGCACTCCTTGTGCCTGGGGCTCCCCTATGTGGGGGGCACCCCTGTGTGGCACAGCACTCCTTGTGCACATCAGCACTGCATGTGGGTCAGCTCCACACAGGTCAAGGAGACCCGGGGTTTGAACCATGGACCTCCCATGTGGTAGACGGACACCTTATCCCCTAGGCCAAGTCCACTTCCCTCCATTTAGTATTTCTTGAATGGCAGGTTTCTTATTGACAAATGCTGTTAATTTCTCATTATCTGTTAATATATTGAAGTCTTCATTTTTTGAATGCCAGATTTTCTGGATAGAGAATTTTTGGCAGGAAGTTTTTTTCTTTTAGCACCTTAACTCTGTCATACCACTGCCTTCTTGCCTGTATGCTTTCAGATGGGAAATCAGCACTTAATCTTTTTGAGCTTCCCTTGTATGTGATGGATCTCTTTTCTCTTGCTACTTTCAGTATTCTCTCTTTGTCATGAGCATTGGACAATTTGACAAATATATGTCTTGGGTAGATGCATTGGGATTTATACTTTTTGGGTTGTGCTGTACTTCCTGGACATGTACATCCCTTTCCCTCAGTAGGGTCGGGAATTTTTCAGCCATCATTTCCTCCAGCATTCCTTCTGTCCCCTTTTCCTTCTCTTTTCCCTATGGGATGCCTACAGTGCATATGTTTCTGCAATTCAAATCCTTAAGTTCCAGCTGGATTTTTTCTGTCTTTTCATCCTTCTGTTTTGCTGTCTGATTTCAGATGTACTGCCTTCCTCATCATTGATTCTTTCCTCTGTTTGTTCACATCTGCTGTTTTGTGCTTTCAGTGTATTTTTGATTTCCTGCATTGTGCCATTAATCACCAGCATATCCATTGTCTTTTTATGTATGTATGTTTTCAATTTATTCAGTATGTTCTCCCAGTGTCTTTTTTTAAGATTTATTTTTTATTTATTTTTCTCCCCTTCCCTCCCCCCGGTTGTCTCCTCTCTGTGTCTATTTGCTTTGTGTTCTTCTGTGTCCACTTGTATTCTTGTCAGTGGCACCGGCAATCTGTGTCTTTTTGTTGCATCACCTCTCTGTGTATGTGGTGCCATCCTGGGCATGCTGCACTTTTTTGCCCTGGGTAACTCTCCTTGTGGGGCGCACTCCTTGTGCATGGGGCTTCCCTATGCAGGGGACACCCCTGTGTGGCATGGCACTTATTGCATACATCAGCACTGCGCATGGGCCAGCTCATCCCATGGGTCAGGAGGCCCTGGGTTTGAAATTTGGACCCCCCCCCATGTGGTAGGCAGATGCTGTATCTGTTGAGCCAAATCTGCTTCCCCCTGTTTATCTTTAATATCCTCAATCTCTTCCTTCACTTCATTAAGTTGACTCATGATATTTGGACATCTTTGATTAGTTTCATGTTCTGTATTTCCTCCTTTTTTCCAATTTATTCATTATCCTGGGCCATGTCTTCCTGTTTCTTAGTATGGGTCATAATTTTTTGTTGGTGTCTAGGCATTTGTTTATCTTGATGGGTTTATTCAGTTGATTAGCTTCTCTTTTTGCTCTAGTGTTTTATTTTGTTATTGTTTTTGCATGTTGTAAGTTTTCACTTTGACACTTCATTCCTCTTATTGTATAATAATAGCAGTAATAATAATAAGACCTAGGAAAATAAATACTCCACATGAGTAAAAAATCTTAAGGACAGTGGAATAAGTTTTAAAAAGTGGAATAAAAAAATGAAATGAGAAAAAATAGATAAAAGTAATGAATTAAAAGCCTGGAATGATGAGTAGATAGGTGAAAAGGAAAGCAAAATTTAAAAAAAATAATAAGGAAAGAAAACAGAAAAACAGTGTGAAAGAGAAATAAAATTTTTTTAAAAATTGAAGACCAAGGAAAATAGGCAAGGTGCATGAAAAAGAACAGAAAACAAGATAGATAAATGAAGGAAAGAAAAGAAATTATGTAGGCAGAAAAAAATCAGTAAAAGTAAAATTAGGGGGACAAAGAGAGGGGAACACCACAAAAGAAATGAAACAGCAGCAGCAACAACAACAAAACAACTGAGGAAAGACAGCCTTCCCTTTAGGCCCCTAAGGAGCTTCTCAGGCTGCTGGTGTTCATCATTCACCCTGCAGCCTACCTTCTGCAGGCAGGTGATGGACCCAGTTTTAGTGATTAAAATTTAAAAAGTTAAAATAAAGAAGGGGGACTTTTTTAAAGCAAAGAAATAACAGGTCCAAGAGAACTTAAATCAGAAAGAGTGCCAATATATTCCTTGTTGTAAACTACTAACTGATGCCTGATAACCAGTTGGGTCACACCTTAGACCAGGGGCCTCATACATGCAAGGCAGGACTCCCTCCACTGAGCTAAATTGTCTCCTTAAGTTAATGGGTCTTTAGAGAGCTAGGTGCCACCTTTCCCAGGTGTTTGTAGACTTCTGTACTTGCTAGAGTCCTGCTGATGAGGTGGTTGTGCCCAGCCCCTCTCTAGTCTAATGGCTTTCTCTCCTCAGGAGGGCATCTGGGTGTGACAACCTGCCTGAGGGGATCCCACCTCCCCTCTCCCAGGCAGGTCTGGGTCACTTCCAAGATTCAAAGGGACCTGAGCTGGCCAAACTCACCACAAAGAAACCACTGTGCAGCATCTGCCAGACCCCTCTTCCTCCCAGGGAACACACCTTCCCAGTCCCTTGGCAGCAGCAAGCCAGGAGCCATGTGGCTACTTGCTGGGATTGTGGGGTACATGTGCAATTTCCAGCCACAGGGGTGAGCAACTCCTGGTTTTCTTCTTTATCTTTCCAGTACCTTCCAGATGACTCAGAGCACCTTCCTGTTCTATAAATATCTAGAGCACCTCCTTTTGATAGGTACCTGCCTTCTGGGTGCTTTTTTTTTTGTAGGCATGTAAGTCTCTACCTACCTTCTTCATCCCTTTTCCTGGCAGTCCTCAAGGTTGTTTTTTTGGGGGAAGTGGGCTTGGCCCAATGAATAGGGCATCCACCTATCACAAGGGAGGTCCACTGTTCAAACCCCAGGCCTCCTTGCCCCATGTGGATCTGGACCATGCCCAGTGCTGATGCACATAGGGAGTGCTGTGCAATGTAGGGGTGTTCCCTAAGTAGGGGAGCCCCACGTGGAGGGAGTGCACCCCATAAGGAGAGCCACCCAGCATGAAAGAAAGTGCAGCCTGCCCAGGAATGGTGCTGCACACACGGAGAGCTGACACAACAAGATGATGTAATAAAAAAGAAACAGATTTCTGGTGTTGCTGCTAGGAATAGAAGAGGTCACAGAAGAACCACAGTGAATGGACACAGCAAACAAATGGGGGGTGGGGAGGGGAGAGAAAAAAATAAATCTTTTTTAAAAAAGTTGTTTTTTGATGTTTGGTCCTCTAGAATATCCTCCCAGTTGTCTCTATTCCCTTGGGGGGAAAAAATGCTAGACCCATAGGAAAGGAAAGAGATAAGAATAATAGTAATAATAATGCAAAAAATGTAAAGAGGAACTGCATAAGAGCTAGGAAACTAAGGAATATAAGTAAAAAACCATAAAAAATACAAAGGAATAAGAATAAAAAGAGTTGGAATAGAAAAAATTAAACAAGAATGAAAATAGAAAAAAAAAATAGAATGAATTAAAATGCCAAGCACACCAGAAGACCATAGAAGAAAAGAGATAAAATGAAAAAATGAAGACCAAAGAAGAACTGGTAGAATGAAAGAAAAGCAACAGAAGTCAGGAGGCAGAAAAACAAAAGGAAGAGAAGTAAAATAGGTTGAAAAATAAGTTTAGAAAAAGGAACAAAGAGCAAAGAAAACAAAAGAGTAACAAAGAAGCCACCCTGGAAGAGCAGCCTTCCTTCTTAGGCCCCCCAGAGACCTCATAGGCTGCTGGTGTTCATCAGTCAGTCACCTACAGCCTGCCTTCCACAGGTGATGCATCCAGTTTTACCAAGTGAAATAAAGGAAAAAGAAAAAAATCCAAGAAACCATTAAAAAAACAATAGAATCTCAGCCTTATGTCCCTATCATGAGGTGCTCACTGTGTGCCTACTCTCTCTGGATCCCTTCACTCAGGAGGTACCAGGGCTCCAACCAGGCACCTACATGCAAGGCAGGGGCTTCCCTCTTGTGCTGCAGGAGCTCTATGAGCTAAACAGGCTTTTGGAAGCCTGTCTGGCTCTTCCTGGCCCTGTTTCCCTTAAGAGTTGGACTTTCTAACAGCTTTCAGGGGCTGGGCTAGTTAGGTGCCCATCCCTCCCCCTCCTTGATCAAGTTCCTCTCTCCCAGGGTGGCTGGGTGTGGCAGCCTGCCTGAGCAGATTCCCCCTCTGCTCTCCCCAAAGCCACCTCAGTGCTAGCCGATGTCCTCCCTGAGATTCAAAGGGGGCTGAGGTTTGCAAATCCACAGAAGGGAAACCACTCCCCATCCTGCAGCAGACCTGCTTCTTTCCAGGGAATGCTCCCTCCCCCTCAGCTGGCCTTTGAGGGCCAGGGGGTCCATGGAGGCTATTTGCCTTCAGGGTGGGGCTTGCCCACCACCTTTTCCAACCACAGGGGTGAGCACCTCATTGTTTTGCCTTGGGCTCTTTATCTCTTTGTCCACCTCCCTCCTGAATGATTCCTGCTGCCTCTTGCTCCTTGGATTCCCAAAACAGCTCACTTAAGTTAGGCCCCTGCCCCCTTTCTGCCATTTTTTTTTTCAAAAGAGATGAGCAGTACCCACTTCCATCGACACCATTTTCCAGATTAGTGCATCTACAGATTTTTAATCTGCTCAGTGAGTGAAAGGAAAACATGAGAATTATGTCTCCCCAAGTAGAGAATATCAATAAAGGGCTAGAAAGTATAAATTTAGTGGAAATAGAAATTCTGGAGTTGAAAAGTAGAATGATATGAGAATGCCAGAGGTGGTCAACAACAGGTGTTTCCCTGATTAAAGATCTAACAACTCCCTCAGCAGCCTGGAGTGTGCACCTTCCTATTTCAGTCCTTCCTCTCCCACATCATGTGCACTCCAGAAGATGTAGCAGTGATGGGAAATGGAATTGGCCCAGTGGCTAAGGTGTCCGTCTACCACAGGGGAGGTCTGCGGTTCAAACCCCGGGCCTCCTTGACCCGTGTGGAGCTGGCCCATGCGCAGTGCTGATGCGCGCCAGGAGTGCCCTGCCACGCAGGGGTGTCCCCCGTGTAGAGGAGCCCCACGCGCAAGGAGTGTGCCCCTAAGGAGACTCGCCCAGTGTGAAAGAAAGTGCAGCCTGCCCAGGAATGGCACCGCCCACACTTCCTGTGCAGCTGACGACAACAGAAGCGGACAAAGAAACAAGACGCAGCAAACAGACACAGAGAACAGACAACCGGGGGAAGGGGGGAATTAAATAAATAAATCTTTAAAAAAAAAAAAAGATGTAGCAGTGAGACCTTCTAGTTTTCTTATTAATTTTACTGGTCACTACTGATATTGAGTGAATTTTCATACCCTTGCTCATGCTTAACTCACTGCAGATCCTGAGATTTAGGGTATAAAGAGGAGGGGACTTGGTCAACTATTGTGTTTTCAGAGTCCTCTACTTCCTTCTGAGAACTAAAAACTTCACCCAGCCTGAATGAAAATATGGCAATGGAGACACAGCTCTGTACTCAGAGATATTCCACATCCTGGCCTCTGTGTCCCTATGAAATTTACAGGAAAATATTAGCCTCCATTAACAGGGAGAATTAGGACTCAAATTTCTGTGAACCCCAATATCCCTCAGAGAATCCCACATATTCCTACCCAAGTCAACCAGATCTCAATGAAAGCCCGCCTCATACCATATAAATTAATCTATCCCAGTCTCACAAGGGAGAAAGGTGATTGTTTTCTCATTAAAGATACTTATTGAAGCCATTTAAATTAGAGAATCGGTTTTTCCATTTCTGTAAACAAAAATGGCAGCTGGGATTTTTATAACTATTATATTGAATCTGTAGTTCCCTGTGGATAGTATTGATATTAGAACAATACAGTCTTATCATCATTGAACAATGGATGTCTTGCTATATGTTTAGGTCTTCTTTAGTTTCATTCAGTTTGTTTGCTAGTGTTCATGTGTTTTATCCTTTCATTAAATTCATTCTTAGCTATTTTATTTGTTAGCGGCTGATTGAATAGACTTATTTTTGTTGTGCTGCTTAAATGAAACTGACTTTTGTGCCTTTATCTCCTACTATGCAAGTTTGCTTAATGCCTTTATTGTTGCATTAGTATTGTTGTGGCTTCTTTGGAGTTATGTAGTTAAAGGAGTATGTCATCTATAGGGATAGCTTTCCTTCTTCCATTCCAGTATGGATGACTTTATTTCTTTTTCTTACCCAATTGCTCTGGCTAGAACTTATAGTACATTGCTGAAAAGCAGTGATGAAAGTGAGTTAACTTATCTTGTTCATGAACTCTTGGGAAAGAGTTTCAGTATTTCACTCTTGAGTGTGATGTTAGCTGTGGATTTTTAAAATGCAGCTGTGAACAGAGTAGAATGACATCCACAAATGACCATCCACGTAGTGAGCAGCAGAAAGTCTCCAGATTACAGGCATCCTGTGAGTGCATTTTTGAAATCCTGGAATGTGAGTTAATTGTTGGATACCTACATTTTTGTGGTTTTGAAGACCTTAATTCTCGCTAATGTCCATATGTTCAACGTTTAATAAGAAGATCATGATAGGCTATGCCTGAAATATTTTGATGTGTTCTTAAATTTTTAAAATTCAATAAACCCTATTAAATGAATTTTTCTTTCCTCAGGTTATTTATAAAACAGTACTTTAACTAGAGTAAGAACAAGTATTAGCCAGAATCCTTGAGGACTATGTGTGTGTCTGATGATAGGTATCAAGCCATATGGTGGTAATATTGTAGTCCAGATATAAATGGTGCTGAACCTATTGGATTATGAATCTAAAGCAATAAAAATGTTTCAGAATTTGCTGAATATGAACCATGATTGCTAACACCAAATATGTATGAAAATAGATTGATTTAAAACTAAATAGAAAATTAGTAACTGTAGTCATAAAGTATAAGAAACTAAAATCTAATGATTGTAGGAATACGATGCATTAAATATACAAAAACAAGATAATTCAGAAATGAAATACAGTATAACATTGAAATAACATATACATATTGCTTTTGAATATATATAGACTTTCATATATCATTGATTTTGAAAATCTGTAGACATGTATAGAGAATGACTAGATTTTTGCAACGTGGTAATGTTTCTTAAGAGAGGAGTACATGTAAAAGGAACATTCAGTAGTCAGGTAGAGAAAGAAAATAGACAAGAAAAGGTACAGTAGAGGTAATGAACTGAGTGAAGACCCTTCTTGGAAGAGTGGTGGAAGTATAGAATCTGAAAATATGAGGAAGAAAGCTTCCATATTTTAAAATATTTCATAAAACATGTAGAAAGAGAAACAGAGCTGTATTGTTAGAAAGCTATTTTCAGTTTCACTTCTGTCTATATAATTTTTTTAATCATATGAAAACCAAGAGAAAAAACATTATTATTTTCAAGTATCAAAGTAATATAGGGAGAAAAGGAGTAGGTGCAGAGTAATCCACATCAAATGAATGAAAGCTCTTTGTCATGATCTATATTATGTACTGAAGTATACTTTCTGAAAAGTAGAGAACAGGCATTAAGAATTAAGAATGAAATAATACATGATAAGATATCATAAATTTAAAAAAACTCAAAAAGTGAATGAGAAGAAATAAGAAAAATGGAAATACAGCTCAAAATTGAAGTATAATCTCTAAGAAATAGGGTGACAAGATAATGCTTAAGTAGATAAAGTGAAAAGCTGAAAGGGCTGAAATATTAAATGAAGAATGTTAAAGATTGAAGAAAAACACTCAGAAGTTGAGGAATGGTTCCGATGATCCACTAGCTGAACCCTGGGTGCCTGAAGCAGGAAGTGGGTGGGGCCATCCCCAGTCTGGAGGCCTTTGGTGGGCCCTGAGGTCTGGGTGGGGCCTGTACACGGGCAGTGCTGAAGGCTGCCCGGCCCTCCCTCCCATGATGTTCAGCTCCAGGCTGCCTCCCTTGGCAGGGTGTCCAGGCTCCTTCAGCCCGGCCTTTGGTGATGACTGTGGCTGCTCAGGTGCTAGGCGGCCTTGAGCTCTGTACCCTGGGGATGTTTGCAGGAGGTGTTAGTCCTGTGCACTGGGGAGGGTGTAGACCTGTGCTTAGTCTCATCCTTTAATACTGGACCTCCTGCTGCCGGAGCAGGAAGTAGTGCATTCATCTGGGTGGACCTGGGGACTCCAGATCACTGATTTGTCAGTTAAAGAAAGTCCATGAACTGGGTTTCCACAGAGCCATTTAACAGATGGATGAGCTCCAGGATGACTGTGTGCTCCCCGTTGTTGAGGGCAGTTCTGGTTTATGTCCGTTGTCCTTCCTTTTCATGTCACCCCCTCTCACTAAGAGTATCCTGATGTGACTTTATGTTACATGGTCAAAATATTAGGTCTATTTTGGGCATTTCTTTAAGAAAGGTTGACTTAATGACTGAATGATTTAAGTTAAAAAAACTTGTAAAACATAGGGTTTGCAATGAGACCAGGCATATATACTTGTGTCTGGATGGCCTATCCAGGAAGGAGGTGTGTGAAATTGGTAATTAGGTGTCTGAGCAGAGGTAGAACAGAGGTAATGGGCTGAATGAGAGGGAGGCTTACCTTTCATTGTGTAGCTTTTTCAACATTTGATTTTTATTAAAATGAGTGTTTTTCCTACAAAATACACAATAATAAGATTCTGGGAAGGGATCATTATAGGCATTCGACATATGTCCTGTTATGTGAATTTGCCTTCTAGGAGATGCCTAGTCAGCTGGAAAATCCCAGGAAATGGGACAAAATTTTGTTTTTATATTCATGAGAAATATTGGTATGTGTTTTTCCATTCTTTTAATATCTTTTTCTGGTTTTGCCATTGGGGTAATGTTGGCCTCATCTCATGAGTTAGGAAATGTTCCCTTTGCATTGTTTCTGAAAGAGATTGTGGGGAATTGGTTTCATTTTTCCTTAAATGTTTGGTAGAATTTGCTTTTGAACTGTCTGAGCCAGGTCCTTTGTTTTTTGGAATGTTATTAATTATTGATTCAAAATTTTAATGGCTATAGGGCTATTCTGATGATCTATTCTTGTGTTCATTTTGATCATTTGCACCTCCCAAGAACTTTTGAGTCATTACATCTAAGTTATAAAATTATTGGACCTAAGGATGTTCATAGTCTTGTTTGATTATCCTTTTACTGTCTGTGGAAGCAGTAGTGATGACCCCTCTTCCATTCCTGGTAATGGTAATTTTTATCTTCTCTATTTTATGTTTGCTTAGCCTAGCTAGAGATTTATCCATTTGATTAGATCATTTCAAACAACAAACTAAGGCTTTAGTTTGGGCATATGTTTTGATTTCTATGTGATTAATGTGCAGGAGTGCACTTGCTGGGCTGTATGATAAGTTTATGTTTAGTTTTATAAGAAACTGCTAACTAGTTTTCAGAGTGACTGTACCATTTTACATTCCCTTATGCAATGTATGAGTGATTCAGTTTTTCTGCATTCTCACCAGCATTTGGTATTGTCACCTTATGTTTTAGTTGTTTTAATAGTGTGTAGTTATATATCATAATGGTATAGTTTGCATTTCCCTAATGACTAATTATATCCAGCATCTCTTCCTGTACTTATTTCCCATCCATTCATCTACTACGGTGAAATGTTTGCACATATATAGTGCCCATTTTCTAATTGGATTGTTTTTTTTTTTTAATTTTTAAATTTCCCCTCCACCCTTGCAGCTTGCTTGCTGTGTCCATTCTCTGCACACTCTTCTGTGGGTTTTTTTGCTTGTCTTCCTCCATTGTTGCATGACCTGGCTGAGTTGGCTCTCTGCAGTGCCTGTGGGCTGGGCAGTGATCCGCAGCCTGTGGGTGAGCCTGCCTTCACAAGGAGGCCCTGGGATGAGAACCCAGGGCCTCCCATATGGTAGACAGGAGCCCAAGTGATTGAGCCACAGCCGCTTCCCAGGATTGTTTTTTCATGGTTGAGTTTTGAGAATTTTGGAAATTCTTTTGATTTATTCTAGATATCTGTGTTTTCATGGGCTTTTTTTTTTTTTTTTTTTTTGGTATTTGGCACAGGGGTTGAACCCAGGACCTCATTAGTGGGAAGCCAGCCCTCTACCACCAAGCCACATGGGCTCCCCTGAAATTGTTTTGTTTACTTGTTTTTTATTTTTGTTTATTTTAGCAAGTACTTGGATCTGAACCCAGAACCTCTTGTGGGAAGCAGGTGCTCAACTGCTTGAGCCACATCCACCCCCAATATTGTAGATAGCTGTTCCAGATATCAGTTTCAGATAGTCTAGGTATGTGTTCTTTCTTTGTCATAGTTAAGTTTGTAAATATTATTCTCTGTCTATAGTTTGCCTTTATAGTTTCTTATTTTCAGATCTATAGTTTTAAAATTTGGTGAAGAGCTGTGTATCATTTTTATTTTTTATGGATCTCATTCAGTGCACTCTCTCTTCAGAATCTGTTTCCATGTTTTCAAATATCAGCTAGTTTTGATGATACCCCAGTCTTTCTCTTGCCTAACATCACAACTCCATTGATATTTCTGCTTCAATGTCACAATTTAAAAAATTTTTATTTTCATTATTTTTAAAGGAGCTTTAGTTGCCATAGATGTTCCATCAAAAATATAGGGGGTTCCCATATACCCTACTCCCTCCCCCTAACACACTTTTCCCCATATACATTATCCTTCATTAGTGTGGTTCATTTGTTTCATGGGATGAGCACATATTGAAGCATTGCTGTTAAGCATGGTCTATAGTTTGCATTGTTTCACACTTTGCACAGCACATTTTTATAAGTTTTGAGAAAATGTATAATGACATGTATCTGTTATTGCAGTATCATGCAAAATTATTCCAGTGTTTGAAAAATGCCCCGCATTATACCTATTCTTCCCTCTCCCTCCCCTCAGAACCTCTTGTGTCCACTGTCTTTATATCAATGTTATGTTCTTCCATTATTAGAATAATAATAGTCTACTTAATCCATAGGTGCATTCCTCCTGTTTGTTCATTCCTCTGTCTTTTAGAGTTGGGATTGTGTCACTTTCTTACCCCACAGTAATCCAGCAACAGCTACTTCAAATAAGTGTGGAACCCGACCACCTGGTTCCCCTAACTGCTGCTGCTCTGTCTAATCCACCATATCACTTGCCTGGACTACTGTGGTAGCTCCCTAACTGGTCTACCTTTGACCTACTTGCCACTGTGGTCCATTCTTTTTTTTTTTTTTTTTTGATTTTGTAAAAATATTACATTAAAAAAATATGAGGTCCCATTCAACCCCACCACCCCCACCACCCCCCTCCCCCCCCAGCAACACTCACTCCCATCATCATGACACATCCATTGCATTTGGTAAGTACATCTCTGGGTATCTCTGCATTCTTACCTAGCAGCCAGAATGATCCTGTTAAAACCTCAGGCAAGTCTTGGCCCTTGTTTTTCTTTACTGAAACCCCCATGCTTTCCCAGCTTACAGTAAAATGCAAGACTATTACACTGGACTACAAGAACCTCCACAATGTGTGCTCCAAGTTTTAAAAGCAGTTTTATTGAGATATAGTTACATACCATATAAGCTATCCTAAGTGTACTTTAGTATAATTACAGATGTGTGCATTCCTCACCACAATCAAGTTCGGGACATTTTCATTACTCCTAGAAGGAAAGCCCTATACTCCTTAGAAGTCACCTCTCAATCCCTCTATCATTCTCCAGCCCTACATAGCCACTATAAATTTCATCTCTATAAATTTATCTTTCCATTTTATATTAATGAAATCATAGAATATATGGTACTTTGCATGTAGTTTCTTTCACATAGCATAATGTTTTCTTAAATTACTACAATTTTTTAAAATGAGGGAAGTTTTATGTTTACAGAAAATTCATGTAAAAAATACAATGTTCCCATGTATCCCTCTATTGTTGACTCTTTGCATTAGTGTGTCAGCTTTGTGAGGATTAATGAAAGAATATAAGATATTACTGATAACTATAATCCTTAGTTTACATTAGGTGTATTTTTTCATCTACCTTCCTATTATTAACAATGTGTAATAGTGTCATCCATTTGTTATAATTCATGAAAGAGCAATCGTATATTTGTTAACCTCAGTCCATCATCCATAACAGATTCACTTAGTTAAACAATCCCATCTTTAGGCTTCTAGCTTTCCTTCTAGTAACGTACATGACCTTAAACAAGTTCTCTCAACCACATTCACAAACATGTAATTTACAGTAAGGTTCTGCCATCACCACTATCCATTCCCAAACATTTATAATCAACCTAAATAGAGATTCTGCACAATTTAAGTATCAGTTTTCCATTCTCTAACCCATTGTATCCCTTGGTAACTTATATTCTAGATTCTAAATCTGTGAGTTTGCCTCTTATCCTTAGTTCATATCAGTGAGATCATACAATATTTATCTTTTTGTGTCTGGCTAATTTTACCGAATGTAATGTCCTGATGGTTCATCCATGTTGATGAATGCATCAGGACTTCATTCTTTCTTAGAACTGAATAATATTCCATCATATGTATTCACCACATTTTGTTTATCTATTCATCTGCTGGTAGTTATTTGGCTTCTACCTTTTCTTTATTGTGCTGTGAACATTGACTTACAAATACCTGTCTGAATCCTTGCTTTCAATTCTTTTGGATATATATGCAGAAGTGGGATTGCCAGTTCATTTGGTAATTTTAGTTTAACTTTGAGTTACTGCCAAGCTGTTTTCCACAGCCAATACACTATTTTATATTCCTACCAACAGTGTATGAGGTTTCCTATTTATATGCATCCTTACCAGCACTTGCCATTTTCCAATTTTAAAAATAATAGCCTTTTGAGTGGGTGTGAAGGATAGCTCATCATGCTTTGATGTGCCTTTCCCTAATGGCTAATGGACTTGAGCATCTTTTCATATGCTTATCATTTGTATATCTTCTTTGTAGAAATGTCTGTTTAAATACTTTGCACATTTTTAATGGTTTTTTTTTTTTTTTGCCATGCCCACCTCCCTTGGAGGTAATTGAGTGATCAAGCTCTTTCTTCCTTCTCCACTTGTCACTGGCTATATCCTTGATGTGGAAATAGCCCCTCACCATTTGCCTGCTTCCTCCCCCTCCTTTGATCCCCAGCTCCAGTCTTGTCTTCTCTGACTTAGGTAACCTTTTTTTTTTTTTTTGAGGTACCAGGACTGGACATTGAACCTGAACCTGGGACCTTGTATGTGGGAAGCTGGCACTGAACCACTGAGCCACATAGGCTCCCTTGAGTTGGTTTATTCATTTGTTTGCTTGTTTGTTTTTAGGAGGCACCAGGAACCAAACCTGGGACATCCTATGTGGGCAGCAGGTTGAACTTCATCAACTCACAGAATCTTTCTTACCTGCTCTGTTATCCTACCATTGACCCCTCTTCTTCAAGTTGTATTTGCTGATTCTTTATCTCTTGCTCACTGAATTGTAAATCACTCCCATAAGGTTTACATTCATCTCTACCTGCCCTGTGCCTAGCACAGGGTCACCTAAACAGTCACCATGCACTCACTTTATTTAATAGAGTGTAAAGAGTGGAGACGGTGGCTCTTTCCACCATCTCTATGATGACCCTCCTTGTTGGGTAGGTGGTTTCAGACCATCATATTTGCAGCCCTTGAATGTAGTTGAGGCTCACCATGGGCTTTGAGGGTGGCCCAACTTGGATGGAATTGTGACTCTTGTGAAGTCATTTCCACAGTGGTTTACCTTAAGTCAGACTTCCCTGTACTTAGATCTTGACATGTACTTGGTGGGTCACTTCAGGAAAACTACTTTGAGATCTTTGTACCTATTCCTCATCTGTAAAATGGTGATTAAAAAAATACCTAATTTTTCAACTTTGTTTTATAATTGAATCTAATTTTAGCTTGCCTGACTCCCTAGATAGTCTCCTTCCAATCCTGTTCCTCAGAAAGGAGAGTGATGGACTCAGTGGGTCCCATGCTTTTAAAACATTTTTTTTAATTTATTAAAGTATACCACTCATACATAAGCATACATAAACATGAAGTGTATAATAATAGTTGTGAATTTACAAAACAAATATATATAACATCATACAGGACCCTCATACCTCACCCTATCACCAATACCTTGAATTGTTAAACATTTTACATTTATGATTAAAGAGCATTGTCACAATATTGCTACTAACCAAAGTATTTTCCCCCAACCCACCCTATTATTATCTTTATATCATTTATATATGATCATTCATAAATAATAAGTATGGTAAAAATTGTGAAGTTAGAAAGCAAACATGTGTAACATCATTCAGGGGTCCCATACATCAATCCTCCACCAATACCTTGTATTTTTGTGAGATGTTTCTTACAAATTATGAAAGATTTTTGTCAAAATCTTATTGTCCTTATCTTACATTTGGTGTATTTTTCCTGCAGCCCACCCTATTATTATTTTTTAAGTATATTTTTATGGCAGAAGTTGTAAACTTATAAAGCAATCATGCACATGTACAGAATTCCCAAACAACATGTCTCTATCTGAACATTTGTTACAGATAAGATAATATCATCTGATTGTTACCATGACCATAGTGTACATTTGGCACACATTTTCCATACTGCCCCATTATCAACACAGTACATCTTTGGCATAGATGCAACAATATTATATTATTACTGCTAATCAGAGTCCATAGGTCACTCCAGTTGTATTTTTCCCATACTTCTCCACATTCCCACCACCTTACAGTGGTGATGTACATTTGCTTTAGCTAAGGAAGGACACTCTTACATCTGTACCATCAAACACAATTCTCATCTACTTCTTGGTTTACTGTGCTATTCATTTCCTAGATTATTCTTTAGCATTCTGTCAATTGGCATTTCATATCTAGATTACCATTTTCAACCACATCCCCATTTATAAACTAGCTTTTACTCACTATGTGTTACCATCCACTCTATACATTTCCACACTTTCACAGCAAAGCTAATTAAAACTTATGTACATTAACCATCAGTAGTCCATCTCAGTCCTCCTCTTATCTCCTTTAAGAATCCACCATGTACCACCACATCTTGAAGATACTTTCCTACCATTTTTTTCTAGAAGTTTTATGGTTCTTGCTTTTATTTTTAGGTTGTTGGTCCATTTTGAGTTAATTTTTGGATAAGATGTGAGATAGGGGTCCTATTTCCTTCTTTTGGCTATGGATATCAAGTTCTTTCAGCACCATTTGTTGAATGGACTATTCTGCCTGAGCTGTGTGGGATTGACAGGCTAGTCAAAAATGGCTTGACCATACATGTGAGGGTCTGTTTCGGAACCATCAAATTGATTCCATTGGTCTATGTGTCTGTCTTTATGGCAGTACCATGCTTTTTTTAAACCACTATACCTAGGAAATATTTAAAGTCTGGAGGTGAGAGTTCACTTTTCCTTTTTAAGATGTTTCTGGCTATTCAGGATCCCTTACTCTTCCAAATAAGTTTGATAATTGTGTTTTCAATTAAAAAAAATTCTGGTGGAATTTTCATCAGGCTTGCATTGAATCTGTATATCAATTTGAGTAGAATTGACATCTGAATGATATTCAGTCTTCCAATTCATGAGCATGGAATATTCTTCCAGTTATTTAGAACTTTTTTGATTTTTTTTTAACATTGAGTTGCAGTTTTATGAATACTGTAAGTGCCTTAAATCATTGGTTAAGTTTTTTCTTGACTTTTTGAGTTTTATCTGCCATATTTTATTTTCACCCTTCTTTTCCTCTTTTAATTTTATTGACATAATCTTCATTTCTAGACTCTCTTCCAGGCCCCTCTCTCCTGTCTTTTCTTGTCAGGGTCTAGCATAACCTTTAGCATGTCTTGAAAATCTTGCCTCTTGGTTAGAAATTTTCTCTGTTTATCTGTGAATATTCTAATCTCACCCTTAATTTTGAAAGACAGTCTTGCTGGATATAAGATCCTTGGCTGGAAGTTTTTCTCATAGTATCTTAAATATATCAGGCCACGGTTTTATTACCTCCCTGGTTTCTGAAGAGAAATCAGCACTTAATCTTATTGGGTATCCCTTATGTCATGCTTTGCTTTTCTCTTGTTGGTCTCAAAATTCTTTGTCTTTGGCATCAGATATTCTGGTTAATATGTGTGTCAGAGTTGGTTGATTCAGATTTTTTTGGATGGGAGTACATTGTGCTTCTTGGACATGGATATCTATGCCCTTCAATAGGGTTGGGAAACTTTCTACCATTGTTTCTTCAAATATTCCTTCTGCCCCTTTTCCCTTCTCTTCTTCTCTGGGTCACGCATGACATGTATGTTTGTACATCTTTTGCTGTCATTTAGTTCCCTGATTCCTTGTTCAATTTTTTCCATACCTCATTTGTTCTTTTGTATGTTCACTTTCAGAGGCCATTTCTTTCAGCTTACCAATCCTTTCGGCTGCCTCCTCAAATCTGCTTTATATGATTTCAGTGTTTTTAAATTTCATTTATTGCACCTTTAATTCTGAGATCTGCTAATTTGCTATGTATACTTTCAAGTTCTTTGTGCTCCTCCAATGTCTTCTTAATATCCTTAATCTCTTTAGCCATCTCATTGAATTTATTAAGGAGATTTGTTTGAACTTCTATGATTAGTTGTCTCAAGTCCTTTCTGTTACTTGGAACATTATCTTGTTCCTTTAACTGGGCCATATCTTCCTGTTCCTTGGTCTGGATTGTAATTTTTTGTTGTCTTGGCTTCTGGTGTAGTAGAGTATTTATTCTGGGTGTGGTTTTTCCTCTTTAATGGCTTTCTGCCCTTTCTCCTTTACTGGTTGTGCAGTAGGAACCAAGGATATAGTTGGTGCTCTAAGCTGTGGAGGATTAAGCTGCCCTCATTACCCAGGGACCTATGAAGCTTCTCTCAACTTTCTTCTTTGTAGGGGTAGGGACAGAATCATAGCTCTGTGGAATAATTCAAGTCATGCAGGCCTAGGCTGTAGCTGCCCAGCGAGACTGCTGAAGCTTCATGCCCCTTTCACCCCTGCCTGGGGCAGGAACAGCGCTGCAGGTGTGGGCAGCTATCTATGCATTGCAGGTCCAAGATGACTGCAGTTGTCCTGGTAGACTTCTGATTATTCAGCCCATGTCAGCTAAAGGTTCCTGCAGTTACCTGGATAGGCTGGTGCAGGGCCCACTAGGTTCCTCCCTGCCAGAGGTGGGGCTGAAGCCTAGGATAAGACTGCAGGCTGATCTGGGTGAAAGAAACAGGTCCCTATGTTCACCATGATTTTTGGTCAGCCTGGCTTCCCCTTCTGCTGGGGGTGGAGTTAAAATGGTGGCTACCAACCTCTTTCTGACTTGGACAGGTTCATCCTTTAGCTGTTCTTAGGGTTAGACTCTAGCAAACTGAATTTACTAATCATTAGCTGAAATCAATGGCCAACTCTCTTCCTCCCCTGTTTTTGGGAAAAAGGAGCTTCCATTTCTAGCCAGAGGATAGCTCTTGGGCAGCTTGTGCTGCTTTAGTAGGATATTCACTGGCATCTCAACTTGGCTGGTAATTTCCCACAGAGGCTAATGCAGGTCCCCCAGCTTTCTCCCTGCTGGAGGTGAGGCTGGGTCCTATGCTAGAGCTGCAATCTGATCTGGATCGAAAGGTGCTGGTCCCTACCAGCACTGGGATTTTTATTCTGCCCTGCTTACCCTTGTGCCCGGCATGGAGTTAAGATGGTGACTCCCTGTCTCTTTCTGACTTGGTCAGGTTCAAACTTTAGCTGTTCTTAGGATTATATACTGTTTCCCTCTCAATTTACTCATCAGTAGCTGAAGTTGGTGCCCAATTACGTTTTCCTTCCCCATTTTTGGAAAGTGGAGCTTCCTATTCCAGCTGCAGAATAGCTCCTGAGCTGGCTTGTGCCTCCATTGGATGATGGGCACCAGCTTCCAGGTCATGGGGTGCTCTACTTCTGAATCTTCTCTGCAGATGGGCAGTCTCCTTCCTTCCATTCTTTCAAGGATGTTGCAGGATGCTCTTCTGGCTTCCTGGAGCACACAAACAGGTGCTTTAGATAGCACCATGTGATTACTAACTGCCCTGTAGCAGGAGCTGACTCTAGGAACTCCTTACTTTGCCACATCTTGTTAGTTGTCCTTGAATTTTGGATATTTTATATATAGATCTAAAGTTTCCTTTTACATTTTTGTTGTTGTTTATGTTTCTTTGTTGAGAACTATCTTTTCTTTCACTCCAAGAGGATTTGCCTTTCTTATTGAGCAGAGACTGCTTTGACGCATAATTCCTTCTCTGGTTCATTTGGGACTGTATTGGCTGATTTTTTCCCCTGGAGAATAAATGAGATTTTTCCATTTCTTTTTATGTTATGTTGTATAATTTGGGATGATATCTTGGTTGTGTGTGCTTATTATATAGTTAGAGACTTCTGAAAGATTGTTTTGGCTAGTTGGTGCCTTGGTATTCCATATGAATTTGAGGATCACCTTTTTCCATTCCTAAAAAAAGGTTGCAGAGATTTTGGTAGGTATTGCATTTATTATTTTTTTCATTTTTTTGGTCTTTAAAAATTTTTTTAATGTTACATTAAAAAACCTATAAACCCCCATCCCCCTCACCCCACTTTCCCCCCCATAACAACCTCCTCCATCATCATGAGACATTCCCTATAAACCCCCATCCCCCTCACCCCACTTTCCCCCCCATAACAACCTCCTCCATCATCATGAGACATTCATTGCACTTGGTGAATACATCTCTGAGCACCACTGCACCTCATGGTCAATGACCCACACCATAGCCTACACTCTCCCACAGTCCACCCAGCGGGCCATGGGAGGACATACAATGACTGGTAACTGTCCCTGCAGCATCACCCAGGAAAACTCCAACCCATGAAAATGCCCCCACATCACATCTCTTCCTCCCACTCCCTGTCCCCAGCAGCCACCATGACCACTTTCTCCACACCAATGCCACATTTTCTTCAATTACTAATCACAATCATTCATGAATAGAACATCAGTAAGTCCACTCTAATCCATACTCTATTCCTCCATCCTGTGGACCTTAGAATGGTTGTGTTCACTCCACATCTATATCAAGAGGGGGCCTAGATTCCACATGGATGCTGGATGCAAATCTGCTTTCACTTGTAGGCACTCTTGGCTCCCTGGTTTGGTGGTTGACCTTCTTCACCTCCATGTTAGCAGAGTGGGGTAAGTCCAATAAACCAGAGTGTAGGAGCTGCAAGTCTGTTGAGGCTCAGGGCCTGGCTATCACATGGTCAGCCCAGAGATTCAGGTCCCCCGGGTATACACTAAACCCAAGCACCAACTACAGATCCAGTAAAAGTAACAGGGGAGGCTTGTGGACAAAGATCAGATCTGAGGCCAGCTCCATCACACAGAAACACAAACTCCAAAGTAGGGCCAACTGACATGGCACTGAACTCCATCTGCCATGACCATAGAAACTGTTGGTCCCTGTAGCCCTCAGAAGAACCAGTACCTGGGTTTGTATCTTCTTTATCTGTCTCTGGGACTCTCCTGAGGTTTGCATAAGGGCGACCACTCTGATGACCTCCCAGCTCTTTTTGGAGACTCATAGCCACATAAAATCATTTGTCCTTTCCTTTTCTCCTTTTATTCAAGGCCAAAAAGCATTTTTATCTCCTGGTATTATATGTAGACAGATATTCTGCTGGTCTGTGTTGACGCTTTTATTCAAGGTCATTTTCTAGTTACATCTTCAGCTGGTACTTGGTAGTAATCCCTTGGTGGAAGAAGTTGCCTTGCCAGTTTGCATACAGGGCAACACTTATTGCAGTGATGGAAGGCAAAACATCAAAAATAAAGCTTTTGCATTTTTAAATTTTTTGGTACCCCAATTTATTTTTACCTTAATTTTTCTAAATTAATATGTATTCTATATCTAACCTTTAAACTCATCACTATATTTCATTTTATTACTAATGGAACCTGGCAATAGAGGGCTTCATTTTTGAAGAAGTTTTGGATCACAGAGAGGTTCAACAATGTCAGGGGAGGAACGCTGGTGTGGGATGTTATTGACAGGGGACACATGGTTTCCCAGGAGTTCTACAGGGCATATATCCATATATCCAGGGTACATAAAGATGTTTGGATATTTTCATAGTTGTTACAATTAAAAACAACTGAGGGAGTGCTGAGTTCCTAGCCAGGGGAGCTCTATCACAGTCCCTAAAGGAACAGCAACAATCCCCCAAGTGCAATAGCAAAGACCATAAAAGAAGGAAGATCCAACAATGAACCCTTGATACTAATGATTATGCTTGTGAGCCTGTGCACCTGAAATAAGAACAAGGCCTAGAGCTGCAGGGTGCCTAAGAGTTACCTCCTGAGAGCCTCTGTGTTGCTCAGATGTGGCCAGTCTCAAAGCCAAACTCAGCATGTAAATATATTGCCTTCCCCCCATTTTGGGTATTGCATTTAAACTGCAGATCACTTCATATAGTACTGATGTTGTAACAATATTAAATCTGAAACAAGGACACAATGTCTTGCCATTTATTTAGATCATCTTTAGTTAATTAAAATTAATTAGGTCATAATTTAGGTCAAATTTAATTAAGTGCTTTGCAGTTTTCAGTGTACAGGTCATTCATCTCTTTATTTTTATTTTTTATTTTTTTATTGACTTTGTAATAATATTACATTAAAAATGTATATATATATGAGGTCCCATTCAACCCCACCACCCCCATGCCACCTCTCCCCCCCCCCCAGCAACACTCATTCCCATCATCATGACACATCCATTGCACTTGGCAAGCACATCCCTGGGCACCTCTGCACCTCATGGTCAATGGTCCACATCATGGCCCATACTCTCCCCCATTCCATCCAGTGGGCCCTGTGAGGATTTACACTGTCTGGTGACTGCCCCTGAAGCACCATCCAGGGCAGCTCCATGTCCCAAAGACGCCTCCACTTCTCATCTCCTCCCGCCTTTCCCCATACCCATCAGCCACCATGTCCACTTTTCCCAATCGAATGCCACCTTTTCTTTGTGGACACTGGATTGATTGTGTCCATTGCACCTCTATGTCAAGAGGAGGCTCAGATTCCACATGGATGCTGGATGCAATCCTCCCACTTTCAGTTGTAATCACTCTAGGCTCCATGATGTGGTGGTTGTCCCTCTTCAACTCCATCTTAGCTGAGGGTGGTGAGTCCAATGAATTAGACTGTAGGTGCTGGAGTCTGCTGAGGCTCAGGACCTGGCCATCACACTGTCAGTCCAGAGATTCAAATCCCCCAAATATATCCCAAACCCCAACACCAACTGCACCTCCAGCACATTAGCATGAAAGTCCCATGAAGAGAGATCCCATCTGAGTCCAGATTCATCACACATAAACACCATTTCCAAAGAGGGGCCATCTGACCTGGTAGTTATTCATCTCTTTATTTAAATTCATTATCAGGTATTTTATTCTTTTAGAGGCTATAGTGAATGGAATGTTTTAAAGATTTTTTTATTTTTTCAAATGTACTTAGGTTACAGAAAATGTTACACAGAAACTATAAGGGATTTCCAAATGCCCCATTCCACACCTCCCACCCTTCCCCATATTAACAACTTCTTTCATTAATATGGTACATTCATTGCAATTGATGAACACATTTGGAGCATTGCCACGAAGCATGGATTATAGTTTACATTCTTCCTACTCACTCTCACTCAATTCTTTAGGATATATAGTGGCCTGTATCTGTTTTTGCAGTGTCAGTGAAGACAATTCCATGTTTCAAAAATGCCCCCATATTACACCTCTTTTTCCCTTTCTGTGCCTTCAGCACCTCCAGCAGCCACTGTCTCCACATCAGTGATATAATTTCTTCCATTGCTGGAATACCAGTAAGTTCATAGTAGAATATTAGTAAGTCCACTCTCATCCATATTTTATTCCCCAATCCTGATGATTCTGGAATGGGGATACCTACTCCACCTCTAATTGAGAGGAGGCTTCAATCCCTTATGGCTGATGGATGGGACTCTCTTGCTTGCAATTGTAGACTCTCTCGGTTCCTTGGTATGGTGGTTGTCCTTCCCAACCTCCTTGTTAGTTATCCTCGGTGATGCCAATGAACTGCAGAGTAGGTGTTGCAGCTACTGGAATTGATGTTTAATATCCATATCACAGTGTTTTTTCCTGGTATGGAAGAACAAAACTGATTTTTTTTTTAGTGTTTATCTTATACCCTGTAACTTTTCTGAATTTATTTCCTCTAGTAGATTTCTTGTGAATTTTTTGTGATTTTCAATATGAATGATCATACCATCTGTGAATAGTGGTAGTTTTTGATTTCTGATTTGAATGCCTCTCTCTTTTTTTTGCCTAATAACCCTGGCTAGAACTTCCAGTTAATTTTGAATAGAAGTGGTAACAGTGGTCATCCTTGTCTTGTTCCTGACCTCAGGTTTCATTCTTTCATTGCAAGCTTTCATTGTTTCTCACATTGACTATGATGTTAGCTGTGAGTTTTTTTGTATTTACTTGTGGTTGTTACCTTTCATTCCTATTTTTCTGAGCAATTTTATTATGAAATCATGGTAGATTTCATCAGAAGCCTTCTCAGTGCTATTGAAGTGATCATAGATTTTTCCCACCATTGTTTTTTTAAAATTAAAATTATTTATTTTTACGAATTACATTCAAAAAACACGAGGTCCCAATCAACCCCGCCGCCCCCACCCCCCACTCCCCCCACAGCAACACTCTCTCCCATCATCGTGAGACATCCATTGCACCCAGTAAGTACATCTCTGAACATCACTGCACCCCGTAGTCAATGGTCCACATCATAGCCCACACTCTCCCCCGTTCCATCCAGTGGGCCCTGGGGGGATCTACAATGTCCCGTACTTGTCCGTGAAGCACCACCCAGGACAACTCCACGTCCCGAAAACGCCTCCACATCTCATCTCTTCCTCCCATTCCCCAAACCCAGCAGCCCCCATGGCTACCGTTCCCACACCCATTCCACATTTTCTCTGTGGACATTGGATTGGTTGTGTCCCCTACCATTGTTTTAATGTGGTGTTACTACAGTGAGTGATTTTCTTAGGTTGGCCCACCACTGCATTCTGGGGATAAGTCACCCTTGATCATGGGGTATAATCCTTATAATATATGTAGTTTGATTTGATTTGCCAGTGTTTTGTTGGGAGTTTTTGCTTCTATATTCATATGGAAGTTATCCTTTGTTTTCTTTTGATGTGTCTATCTAGTTTGGGTATCAGAACAATAGTAGCCTTATGGAATAATGAGTTAGGAAGAATTCCTACCACTTTAGTTTTTTGGAAGAGTTTGGGAAGGATTGGTGTTAATTCTTATTTGAATATTTGGTACACTTCTCCCTGAAGCCTTCTGGACTTTGACCTTTCCTTGATGGGACATTTTTGATTATTATTCAATCTCTTTGCTTTTGTAGGTCTGTTAAGATCTTTTATATCTTCTTGACTCAGAGCAGGTTATTTTTATGTTTTACGAATTTATTCATGTCTTCTCAATTATCTAGTTTATTGACATATGAACGTTCATAGTATTCTCTTATAATCCTTTTAATTTCTGCCAAATGAATGTTAATGTTCCCACTTTCATTCCTTAAATAGTTATTTGCATCTTCTCTCATTTCTCTTTGTTTGTCTGGATAAAAGTTTGTCAATTTTATTAATCTTTTTAAGGAACCAAATTTTGGTTTCATTGATCCTCTCAGTTCTTTTTCTGTGCTTTATCTCACTTGTCTCCTTTCTTTTTTTTATTTTTTATTTTTTATTGACTTTGTAATAATATTATGTTAAAAAATATATATATATATATGAGGTCCCATTCAACCCCACCACCCCCACCCCACCTCTCCCCCCGCCAGCAACACTCATTCCCATCATCATGACACATCCATTGCATTTGGTAAGTACATCTTTGGGCACCTCTGCACCTCATGGTCAATGGTCCACATCATGGCCCATACTCGCCCCCATTCCATCCAGTGGGCCCTGTGAGGATTTACAATGTCTGGTGATTGCCCCTGAAGCACCATCCAGGGCAGCTCCATGTCCCAAAGACGCCTCCACCTCTCATCTCTTCCTGCCTTTCCCCATACCCATCAGCCACCATGTCCACTTTTCCCAATCCAATGCCACCTTTTCTATGTGGACATTGGATTGGTTGTGTCCATTGCACCTCTATGTCAAGAGGAGGCTCAGATTCCACATGGATGCTGGATGTAATCCTCCCACTTTCAGTTGTAATCACTCTAGGCTCCATGGTGTGGTGGTTGTCCTTCTTCAACTCCATCTTAGCTGAGTGTGGTGAGTCCAATAAATCAGATTGTAGGTGCTAGAGTCTGTTGAGGCTCAGGACCTGGCTATCACATTGTCAGTCCAGAGATTCAAATCCCCTAAATATATCTTAAACCCCAACACTAACTGCAACTCCAGGACATTAGCATGAAAGTCTTATGAAGAGAGATCCCATCTAAGTCCTGATTCATCACACATAAACACCAGTTCCAAAGAGGGGCCATCTGACCTGGTAGTTAACCCCATCTGCCATGACCATAACTCCCATGGGTCTCTTTAGCCCTCAAAGGAACCAATACCTGGGGGTTGTATCTGCTTTATCTGTCTCTCAGACTCTGCTCAGTTGTGCATAAGGGCAGTCCTTCTGACAGCCTCCAGACTCTTTTTTAGAGACTCATAGCCATATAAACTCATTTCTCCTTTCTACTTCCCCCTTACATTAGGTCAAACAGCATTTTAAAGTCATGTTATTTTATGTAGACAGGGATATTCTGCTGATCCGCATTGAACCTTCCGTATAAGGTCATTTTCCAGTTGCATCATCAGTTGGTAGTTGATAGAGGTCCCTCGGTGCCAGGGAGGCTCATCCCCGGGTGTCATGTCCCACACTGGGGGGAAGGCATTGCATTTACATGCTGAGTTTGGCTTCGAGACTGGCCACATTTAAGTAACATGAAGGCTGACAGGAGGAAATTCCCAGGCACAATGCTGCTCTAGGCGTTGTTCTTATTTTGGGCTTATCAGCTCACAAGCATAGTCATTAGCATCAGGGGCTCACTGTTGAACCCTCACTCCCTCCCGGTCCCCACTGCTGCACCTGGGAGACTGTCGCTGCTCCCCTAGGGACCACAGCAGAGCACCACTGGCCAGGAACCCAGTACCCCCCCTGCTGTGGTTTTTAATTGTTGCCACTATGAGTATATCCAAACATTACCATGCACCCTGGACATGTGTTCTGTACAGCTCCCTGTCACCCATATATCACATGTCAATGGTATCCTATACCAGTATCCCTCCATTGCCATTGTTGAATCACTCTGTGATCCAGAACTCCCTGAAATTTGAAGCCCAATATAATGTCAGGGTCCCTTACTAGGAGATGGCATATAGTGATGGGTTTAAAGGTTAGATAAAGAATACGTGTTGACTTGGAAAAAATTCTACATCCTATCTTTTTCTTTTTTTTTCCCCCCTAATTATTGAGCTTCTCTTCACAGGAGCCCTAGACCACAGCAATGCATATATATAATATACAGCACTCCCATACATCCACCACAAAACCTTTTCCCTTCCACAGCGATACTCTTACACCCTATTCACATCATATTTACTTACCGTGATGTACAGAGTCTGAGACAATAGCTTTCTAACAAGGTGACATCTGTGCTTACATTGTGGTGCATACTTTAGGATACACAGTTTTTTACATTCTTAGTTATCCTATGTTTTACATTATGGTTTACATTATCAGTCTGTCATCTCCTATATGTTATGGTGTAATATTACATGTTTTATATCCATCTTTGTGTACTCTCATGAAACTCCTCTCTTACCCCCCCATTTACCTTGGTTCCACACATTTAACGTCCATTTTTCCTTCCACCTTGGTGCCCACAGTGACAGCCAACCTCCATTTCCTGAGGAGCCACTTCCAGAGATAGATGGAATAATGTTCAGGGCCTAACTTGCTCAACTGCCCCAATGCCCTGGGAGCCACCCTTTCTCTCGAGGGATACAGTTCCCTCTATTTGATGGCATTAGTCCTCCCCAGGATGTGGGTCCACCCCCACTCTAACTACTTGGGTCTCTACCCAAAGGTACCACCCACTCTGGCAAAATGAGCATTCAGACATTCCCCAGGAGCCCGTCCCACATCAGACATTTTACTCTCCACCAACACCTGACCCTCTCCTGTGTTTGTATGCTACCCCTCCCTCCCCCCAGTTTTGGGCAATGTTACCCATCCGCCCCTCCCCAGCCACCCTCAAACCCGCAAAGCCCCAACCAAAGGCAACCCCTTGCCCCCCTTTTATCTCTTCTTTGTGTTCATACTTACCACCATCTCGTCTTAAATTCCACCCCTGCAGACATCGGCTCACATCCTTCCTCCACCCTCCGATTTCCAGTAAGCCTATCATTCAGTCTCTTGCTATCTAGGGCAGCTTGGTTATTTCATATCATTGAGGTCATGTAGTATTTGTCCTTCAATGTCTGGGTTGCCTCACTCAACATAAGGTTCCCAAGGTTCATCCATGTTATCACATGTGTTTGTAGTGTGTTTGTTCTTACAGCCGAGTAGTATTCCATTGTGTGTATATACCACATTTTATTGATCCACTCATCTGAAGATGGGCATTTAGGTTGATTCCAACTTTTGGTGATAGTGAACAATGCTGCTATGAACATTGGTGTACATATATCGGTTTGTGTCCTTGTTTTCAGTTCTGCTGGGTATATACCCAGCAGTGGTATTGCTGGGTCATATGGCAAATCTATGGCTAGTTTTTTGAGAAACCACCATACTGTCCTCCACAATGGTTGGATCCTTCTGCATTCCCACTAGCAGTGGATGAGTGTTCCCCTTTCTTCACATCCTCTCCAACACTTGTATTCTTCTTTTTCATAGCTGCCAATCTTATGGGTGTAAGATGGTATCTCATTGTGGTTTTGATTTGCATTTCCCTGATAGCTAGAGATTTGGAACATTTTTTCATGTGCTTTTTTGCCATTTGTATTTCTTCTTTGGAGAAGTGTCTGTTTAAGTCTTTTTCCCATTTTTTAAATGGGTTGTTTATCTTTTTATTTTCAAGATATAGGAATTCTTTATATATGCAAGTTATAAGTTTCTTATCTGATATATAGTTGCCAAATATTTTCTCCCACTGTGTGGGCTCCCTTTTTACTTTCTTGACAAACTCCTTTGAGGTGCAGAAGGCTTTAATTTTGAGGTAGTCCCATTTATCTATTAGTTCTTTTGCTGCTCGTGCTTTTGGTGAGATATTCATAAATCCATTTCCTATTACAAGGTCCTGTAGATGTTTCCCTACACTGCTTTCTAAGGTTTTTATGGTCTTGGCTCTTATATTTAGGTCTTTGATCCATCTTGACTTGATCTTTGTATAAGGTGTGAGATGGTAATCCTCTTTCATTCTTCTACATATGGCTATCCAGTTCTCCAGACACCATTTGTTGAATAGGCCACTCTCTCCCAGTTGAGAGGATTTGGTGGCTTTATCGAATATTATGTGGCTGTATATGTGAGGTTCTATATCAGAGCTTTCAATTCGATTCCATTGGTCTATGTGTCTCTCCTTATGCCATTACCATGCTGTTTTCACCACCATAGCTTTGTAGTATGTTTTGAAGTCAGGTAGTGTGATTCCTCCAATTTCGTTTTTCTTTTTCAGTATGTCTTTGGCTATTTGGGGTCTCTTTCCTTTCTAAATAAATTTCATAGTTAGTTTTTCTAGTTCCTTAAAGAAGGCTGTGTTGATTTATTGGGATTGCATTGAATGTGTAGATCAGTTTTGGTAGGATAGACATCTTAATAATGTTCAGTCTTCCTATCCATGAACAAGGAATAGTCTTCCATTTATTTAGGTCTTCTTTGATTTCCTTGAACAATCTTGTATAGTTCTCGGTGTATAAGTTCTTTACCTCTTTAGTTAAATTTATTCCTAAGTATTTGATTTTTTTATTTACTATTGTGAATGGTATTTGTTTCTTGATTTCCTCCTGATCTTGCTCATTATTGGTGTACAGAAATGCTACTGATTTTTGTGCATTGATCTTATAACCTGCAACTTTACTAAACTCATTTATGAGTTCTAGAATCTTTGTTGTAGATCTCTCAGGGTTTTCTATGTATAGGATCATGTCATCTGCAAATAATGAAATTTTGACTTCTTCCTTTCCAATTTGAATGCCTTTCATTTCTGGTTCTTGCCTCAGTGCTCGAGCAAGTACTTCTAAGACAATGTTAAATAGGAGTGGAGACAGTGGGCATCCTTTTCTTGTTCCTGAGTTTAGAGGGAAGGAGTCTAGGATTTCTCCATTGTACACAATATTGGCTTTAGGTTTTTCATATATACTGTTCATCATGTTCAAAAAATTTCCTTGTATTCCAATCTTTTGGAGTGTTTTTATCAAGAAAGGGTGCTGTATTTTGTCAAATGCTTTTTCTGCATCAATAGATACAATCATGTGATTTTTTTCCTTCAATCTGTTTATATGGTGTATTACGTTGATTGATTTTCTTATGTTGAACCATCCTTGCATACCTGGGATGAATCCCACTTGGTCGTGGTGTATAATTCGTTTAATATGTTGTTGAATATAATTAGCAAGTATTTTGTTAAGTATTTTTGCATCTAGGTTCATTAGAGAAATTGGTCTGTAATTTTCCTTTCTTGTGATGTCTTTGTTTGGCCTGGTACTAGCGTAATGTTGGCATCATAGAAGGAGTTGGGTAATGTTCTTTCTGTTTCGATTTTTTGGAATAGTTTCAGCAGGATTGGTGTCAGTTCTTTCTGGAATGTTTTGTAGAATTCACCTGTGAAGCCATCTGGCCCTGGGCTCTTCTTAGTTGAGAGATTTTTAATAACTGATTCTATCTCTCTGCTTGTGATTGGTTTGTTAAGATCATCAATTTCTTCTTTTGTCAATATGGGCTGCTTATGTGTTTCTAGGAATTTGTCCATTTCCTCTAGATTGTCATTTTTGTTGGAATATAGTTTTTCAAAGTATCCTCTTATGATAGTCTTTATTTCTGTGGGGTCAGTGGTGATATTGCCTTTCTCATTTCTTATTTTGTGTATTTGCATCTTCTCTCTTTTTTTCTTTGTTAGTCTCGCTAAAGGTTTGTCAATTTTGTTGATCTTCTCAAAAAACCAGCTCTTGGTCTTGTTTATCTTTTCAAGTGCTTTCTTATTTTCTATTTCATTTATTTCTGCTCTTATCTTTGTTATTTCCTTTCTTCTTCTTCCTGGTGGCTTACTTTGTTGTTGTTTTTCTAATTCCTTCAAATGTGCAGTTCTTCAATTTTTGCTCTTCTTTTTTGATATATGAATTTATGGCTATAAATTTCCCTCTCAGTACTGCTTTTGCTGCATCCCATAAATTTTGGTATGTTGTGTTATCATTATCATTTGATTCAAGGTAGTCATTGATTTCTTTTGAGATTTCCTCTTTGACCCACTGTTTTTCTAAGAGTGTGCTGTTTAATTTCCAAATCGTGGTGTGAAATCTGGGCTTCTGTCCCTTGCAAATTTCCAGCTTGACTCCACTGTGGTCAGAGATATTGTTTTGTATGATTTCAATCTTTCTGAATTCATTCAGCCTTTCTTTGTAGCCTAGCATATGATCTATCTTGGAGAATGATCCATGTGCACTTGAGAAAAATGTATATCCTGCTGTGTTTGGGTAAAGCGATTTATATATGTCTATTAGATCCAGCTCCTCTAATGTACTGTTCAGATGTTTTGTTTCTTTGGTGATTCTCTTTTGAGATGTTCTGTCCAGAGTTGATAGTGGTGTATTAAAATCCCCCACTATAATTGTAGATGTATCTATTGTTTCACTTAGTTTTTCCATCGTTTGCCTCACGTATTTAGAGGCACCCTTGTTAGGGGCATAAATATTTATGATTGTTCGATCTTCTTGACAGATTTTCCCTTTCACTAAAATGTAGTATCCTTCTTTGTCTCTCACAATTGTTTCACATTTAAAGTCTATTTTGTCTGATATTAATATAGCCACTCCTGCCTTTTTTTGGTTATTGTTAGCTTGTATGATTGTTTTCCAGCCATTCACTTTCAATCTCCATGCGTCTCTGGGTCTAAGATGTGTCTCTTGTAGACAGCATACGGATGGGTCATATTTCCTTATCCAGTGTCCCAGTCTGAATCTTTTGATAGGTGAGTTTAATCCATTGACATTCAGTGTTATTACTTTCAAGGAATTATTTGTGTTAGCCATATTTTGATTGGATTTGTGTTTGTCATATTTTGTTTGTATTTTTTTGTCTTTTTTGTTGTTGTTGTTGCTCTTATACTCTCCTCCAACTCTGCCTTTCCTGTTTTTTCCTTTCTTCCTGCAGAACTCCCTTTAGAATTTCTTGAAGGGGAGGTTTCTTGTTGGTATACTCTTTCAGTTTCTGTTTGTCTGCGAATATTTTGAACTCTCCATCATGTTTGAATGCTAGTTTAGCTGGAAAGAGTATTCTTGGTTGGAAATTTTTTTCCTTTAGTACCTTGACTATATCATACCACTGCCTTCTTGCCTCCATGGTTTCAGATGAGAAATCAGCAATTAACCTAATGGCGCTTCCCTTGTATGTGATGGTTTTCTTTTCTCTTGCTGCTTTTAGGATTTTCTCTTTGTCTTGAGCATTGGATAATTTGACAAGTATATGTCTTGGTGTGGGCCTGTTGGGGTTTATGACTAGTGGAGTGTGCTGTGCTTCTTGGATATGCACATCTGTCTCTTTCATTAGATTTGGGAAGTTTTCAGCCATTATTTCCTGCAACACTCCTTCTGACCCCTTTCCCTTCTCTTCTCCTTCTGGAATGCCTATAATACGTATGTTTGAGCATTTTGCATTGTCATTCAGGTCCCTAAGTCCTAACTGGATTTTTTCTATCTTCTTATTGACCCCTTCTACTATCTGTTTGATTTCTGATGTACTGTCTTCCACATCACTAATTCTCTGCTCTGTCTCTTCTAGTCTGCTGATATTTGCTGCAAGAGTATTTTTGATTTCTTGAACTGTGGTGTTCATTCCCATTATATCTGTTATGTTTTTGCATATGTCTGCAATTTCCCCTCCAAGTGATGTCTTCAGGTTGTTAACCTCTTTCATTACTTCGTCAAATTTGTCAGTGATAAATGTTCTGAGATCTTTCATTGCTTGTGCAAAGTTTTGCTCCCCTTCATGATTTTTGGTTTGTTGAATGGATTCAGCCATGTTTTCGTGATTACTGGTTTGGTTTGTAGATTTTTGTTGCTTTCTGGTCATCTCTTTATCTTGACAGATTTAATCAGTTCCTTAGCTTCTTTGTCTAGTCTTGGAGGTTAATTAGGTGTTATTTTTGCATAGGTGTTATATCTTCTCTTTGTCACTTTTTTCTTCTTATTCTAATTTCTTGTTGGTTAAGTTCACTTTAAAGGAAAGTATTAGTGTTGGGGAAAGGCAATTGTGTAAGCAAGGGAAAAGTGTAAAGTAGTATTGGTGATATATGTTAATAAAGCAAGAATATGAGATCTGGGAGGATGGGGGTTAGATTCATGTAAATTGTGTAGAGTTATAGCAGTAGGTAGAGTACTTATTATGGGGTAGATGATTGAATATGGGAGGAATATGGTATGAGCTAAAAAGCTATTGTTTTCGTGAGAGAGGGAAAGAGAAAAGAAAGGTAATAGTTTCAAGAGTGAATAACAGACAGAAAACAAAACTAAGGTATTAGAAATTAAGACTTAGACCCTTCATGGATCGAAGAAAGGGAGGTGGGAGGTGGAATATAGGAGAGACAGTAGATGGTGGTGGATATCAAGATGGAGGGGAAAGAGGATAGTGTAGGTAGCCTAATTCAGTTCACACAGAAATGAGGCAGTGGAGGATGAGAAAACCCAGCAAATGTGAGGTGTTTCCTGCTGCACCTATTGTATAATTGAGTTAAAATAAACTAAGTAGAATATGAGGGACAAGAGGGAGAGAGACAACAGAAAAAAAGAAAAAAAAGGGGGGGGGAAGGGACGAGAGGAAGAAAGGAAAAGAGGGTGGGCAAAGGGTGGGGAACAGGTAGGGGAAAGAAAAAAAAAAAACAGATATACACGAACCAGAATTTAAACACCCACTACACAGCACCTACCAAAAAAAAAAAAAAACCTTAAATAACTGAGTAAAAAAAGACTTTGGGGGATATGCTGTGAGAGAAGACTAGGGGATAATGCGGTGTTAGCAATCAGGAAATTGAAAAAAATAAAGAATAAGTCAAAATGAAAATAAAAACAAAACAAAATGAAATGATAAAGAAAAAATGCCAACGTTGAAGGCTAGGGCATTTAAGGACCTCAGATGGACCTCAGTGCGTGATGGATTCAGGGATGGAAAGTCTGAGATATTGCGGACTCAAGAGGTGTGAGTCTCTGTGGTGTGGGCCACCAGAGTTTAGGGAATTCAGACCTGGCAACCTCCAATGTGGTCAACAGGAAGCCTGGGAGCCCTGCAGTGTAACACAGACCTCAGGGATCCCCACAGCTGGGTGCCAGCCCTATGGGGGAAGTCAGATCTGCAAACTCTATATTATGACTGAACCCTGCAATTCACTTACTTAGCTGGGCTCATTAGTATGGGTATATCTCACTTCAGCTTTTGGACAGCTCCCGTCCTGTGATTCCAAACCACTGCCACTATAGGGCGCCTCTACACTGCAGCCACTTTATTAGTACAGATGCAAAGCCCGGCCTGTGACGCTGAAAACAGATTCCAAAACCGGAATTCCCAAGCTTCGCAGAATATTCCCTAATCAGCTTCCAGACGTGTCCCCCTCCCTTGCCGCAGCCTAAAATAATTTTCCAATTATGTCTCTTTATTGCCTACAGCCTATTTGGGTTGTAGATCGGCTGCCGGGCTTTTGGGGGCGGGGCTTCAGGCAGAAGCGCTATTGTTTGTATTCACAATCAAAAGTTTCTCCCACTTCACAACAAAACACTGTCTATCTTCCCAAATCAATCCGCAAAAACGACCCGTTGCATCAACCCGGCAACAGCTCGCCCAGAACTCATGAACTCCTTAGCACCTCAGAGTCATCTAAAAGCGGAGCCGCCGGGCAGGACCGTGGTTCCCCCCCACCCCCAATAGGGAGGAGCCTGTGTGTGGGTCTCACCTGCGGGCAATAGAACCCAAATTATATCTACTAGACCAATCCTCTCCATTACCTTTCCACCCAATCGATGTCCAGGCACTTCTGCCCTGCAAAAATCCCAAAAAAGCCCCACCTTGGAGAACCTGCAGCCGCGCCCAGCCGTCTCTTCCCGGGACAGACCGCAAAGGCAAGTTCACTCAGCGACCATCTTGCCTCCTCCCTGTCCACTTGTCTCCTTTCTAATCTTTATTATTTCCTTCCTCTTACTAATGTTAGGTTTAGTTTTCTCTTTCCTCAAGATATGAAGTTAGGTAATTGATTAAATATCATTCTTTGGTGGGTGAGGACTCAATGCCCTACTGGCACAAGAAGTTTATGTAATTCCTTAATTAAGTAAACCTATGAATCCAGTATTATCTAATATGCCTAGAATTGGAATTCATCAATAATATCAAACTGCTACAGTCAATATCTAAAAGGGGAACAAAAAAGTTGGAGCCTTTATTTACCTGTCCTATAATTATTTAAATCCAAGGTCGGAGCTAATATATAAAAACTCAAGGATGTGGGCTGCTTAGAAAAATTTTTGCTCCTACTTGCTTTGTGAATCATGTTGCCTTACAAACTGGGTCCCCTATCTAATGTCTGCTGTGACCTAATTAAAACAACAGGCAGCTGCAGAGTCTTTAAAAAAAATCCAAATTTTATAAAGAACCAATTAGAAAGTACTGTGTGCACCAAAAAGATACATTTTCAACTGCCTTTTGAAGGCTTAGAAGGAGGACTGCTTGATCCCCAAGTCTGAATGTGTAAACAATGTTTGGATAAGGAGCCAATATGCAATAGGATATCTGAGTCATGGTAGCTCTATTTACCAACCCACTAGCCATACCAGAAATAAACATGCCCTAGATATGAAGTAGCTGGGCTAGGGTTAACCATAAGACTATCAGCTCCCTATGGAATGTTTGCCCATCATGAGGCAACCTAACAGCCACAGTAGAAGAATGTGTCAATATCACCGATGAAATTCTCAAAACAATTTGAGTTTCTATAGACACAGCAAATGTCATGGATAGTGAGATGGCCCTAGATCATCTTCTGGCAGAACAAAGAGGGTTATGTGCAGTAGCCAATATCTCCTGCTGCACATGGGTAAATACATCAGTGCAGCTAGGGCTAAACACCCAAGCCATTTAGCTTCATAACATTACCAATCCTCCTGCATAATCGATATGAGAATCCATCAAAAACTCTATGCCTAAATTATCATCGTTCTTGCCCATAATAAGTCCCCTAATAATTGGTATCATGCTCTTAAAATGTGGTCCCTGCCTTCTTAACTGCTTGGTGTACTTCATGAGTAAAAGTTTAGAAGCTATTAAACTGCAAATGATCATAGCACAGAGCTATGAACGATTCTGTTGTCAGTATGCTGACAGTCAAGTATACCTTACCATAGCTAGGGAAGGATTCTGCTTCTCCACTGGGACCTGTTACAACATCCACACTCAGCAGGAAGCAGCTCCAGAAGCTAAAGCTCCTCAAGAGTAAGGAGAGTGTATAAACAGAGGGGGAATTGCTACAAGGATGGAGTGCCCCCTGGATGATTACACACGGAAAATTTCACCTGTCCTTTTGTTTGAGCTATGCTTATTTTCAGGAACTAAGGGTAGGTTGCCAGTAACCACAAGAGCAGCCCACCTAGGGCTGCCAAAGATGGCAAATGGGCTCCCTGTGCAAAAAGTATTATAAAAAGTGCCATGCGCAAGAAGAGACCATCTGCATATAACAGAGTAGAGTTAACAATAATATTGTAATATTTGCAGCAATGGCAAAGATATTATATCAATTCTAAGGGACAATAATAGGGGGTATAAAGGGATATGGGATTTTTCCTTCTCAAGTAGTGAAAATGTTCTAAAATTGACTGAGGTGATGATAGCACAACTTTGCGATGGACGTGAGAGCCACTGACTATACACTTTGAGTGGATTGTACAAAACAGGAGACTGTATAACACAGTGAATCCTGTGGTAGAAGATGGACTGTGGCTAACAGAATATGAAAATGTTCTCTCATGAACTATAATAAGTACATAATTCTAATTCAGGGTGTCATTAACTGGGTGAGTTGGGGGAAAAGTACACCAAATGTAAGATATTGGCTATATTTAGTAGTAATATTTTTACACTGCTTTTTCATAGTTTGTAACTATTGTTCCATAACAGTGCAAGGTACTGCTGTTGGGGTAATATATAGGAGCCCTGTATGATGACATTCATGTTTGTTTTGTAAGTTCACAACTTATACTATACACTTATTATTTATGGATATTCACATATGAATGATAATCTTCAATAAAAACTTAAAAAACAAAATAAAACATTGTAAAACTAAAGATAGGAGGTAGCATGATTGTAAAAGAAACATAATTATTTCAAAACTGAGGCTTATTCTCTACAACAAGAAAGGGTGATAAGGTAAATACAGAGCACAGGTGATACAGAAAGTTTGCCTTCTAAACAAGACACTCAGTTAAGGAAAACCTTCTATAACTTCTTATTAAGAACAGACAAATAATACAAGAAAACTTTAACTGAACAGAGAGAAAACCATGGTATGAAGTGATTTTGTATGAAGCACTGTATGAAGATATTGTCTGATGGGAGAACTCTTAAAAATCTATAAACCTATCAAATTTTAGCCACCCTGTCCCATGACAAATAAAATTCATTTTCTGCAAACCTTCAACTTTCTATATCAACTCATGATTGTCCTACATATTCCCGTTTCTTTCTACAATAACCAGTTTTTTTACTTTAAATTTTAAGACAAACTTTATTTTCCTTTAACAAAACATATCTTGCAAATGTATTTAAATGATCAAAAAGATCTTGGAAACTCTCTTCAATGTAGCAATCTTGAAAACATAATTTTTCTTTCAATATAATCATGGAGGTGAAGAAGGTCAACCACCACAACAGGGAGCCAAGAGTGCCTACAACTGAAAGCAGGAGATTTGCATCCAGCATCCATGTGGAATCTAAGCCCCCTCTTGATATGGATGTGGAGTGGACACAACCATTCCAAGGTCCACAGAATGGAGGAATAGAGTATGGATTAGAGTGGATTTACTGATATTCTGTTCATGAACTATTGTGATTAGTAATCAAAGAAAATGTGGCATTAGTGTGGAGAAAGTGGCCATGGTGGCTGCTGGGAGTAGGGAGTGGGAGGAAGAGATGAGATGTGGGGGTGTTTTGGGGACTTGGAGTTGTCCTGGGTGGTGCTGCAGGGACAATTACTGGATATTGTATGTCCTCCCATGGCCCACTGGGTGGACTGTGGGAGAGTGTGGACTATGATGTGGACCATTGACCATGAGGTGCAGTGGTGCCCAGAGATGTATTTGCCAAATGCAATGAATGTCTCATGATAATGGAGGAGATTGTTGTTATGGGGGAAGGAGTGAGATGAGGGGGATGGAGGGAATATGGGGACCTCATATTTTTTTAATGTAGTATTTTTTAAAAAGCCAAAAAATAATAAAAATAATAAAATCAACTTAAGCTCTAATAGATATAGTTCTAGTTTATTTGATCAGTAATTACATAGAGTTGGGAAGAACACACCCATGTAGAATGAAATTATATGCTTATATTGTACTTATTTTTTTTTTAAGATTTATTTATTTCTCTCCCCTCCTTCCCCGTTGTCTGCTTTCTCTGTCCATTCGCTGTGTGTTCTTCTGTGACTGCTTCTATCCTTATCAGCGGCACCGGGAATCTGTGTCTCTTTGTTGAGTCATCTTGCTGTGTTAGCTCTCCATGTGTGTGATGCCATTCCTGGGCAGGCTGCACTTTCTTTTGCTCTGGGTGGCTCTCCTTAGGGGGTACACTCTTGTGCATGGGGCTCCCTGTAACATTAGGAGTGTTAATTTATATGTAAATGCTTACTTATCTCTAAGTCAATTTGAATAGAGCTCTTTGCAGGAGTTTTATAAGTTAATTTGGAAATAATATTAAGATGTAGGAAAATATCATGCATCAAACATAGACACACTTACAGAGTTTATTTATACTTTGAATTTAAGCTACTAATCAAACATAAAAAACAGATATACAGAAAACAGATATCTCATGAGCTTTTAATTTCTCATTTGCCTTTTTCAAAGAATCATTTAATGAAACTTTAAAAATATTGCTAACATACTCTGAGCATCCGTTGAAATAGGCATCTCATTTGACTGTTTGGCTGGGATATCACATTTGGGAGCACATCTCTAAGATGAATAATTTTGTCTACTTGGAATGTTTCTCATAATTAACATTAAAATTCTAGGTTGTCTTTGTTAGATATTGCCAATTTGTTCGATATGTACAGCTTCCAACTCCATAATATTTGAATATATATAATATGCCAGTGTGCCATAGGATAGAGAATTAAAATTTTAAGAGAATGGGGATCCATCTTTATCATTTTGCTTCTTAACTTGTGCACAGGTCAAAGAAACCATCCATAGCAAACATGAAACTGTGGACTGAACCATAAGGCTAGAGATTTAGGATCAAAACTTGAATTTTCTCATTAAAAAGATTGACCCACTGACCTTTGGACTGAAAGCTAGTGAGACTGGAGAGCACAGACACAAATAAGTGGAACTCAGATCCAAGAGGGGCTCACTCATGAACCTTATAGATGGTGGAGAGGAGAGCATGCTGAAAGGTTTCAGCATGAACCTTCTGTCTTCTTATCTCCAGAGCCCTTCACAATGGCATTCAGATTCTGTTCTCATCACTGAACCTATGCAAAAAAATACCCAGGTAATTAACATTTTGGATTTCACACCTTTATTAAGTGATTCATGAATTAGGCAGCATTCAACCCAAGAGTAAGGCTCATAGAGGCAGAACAAGGTAGTCTTAAAGAAAATGCAGTCAGGAAGTGGACTTGGCCCAGGGGTTAGGGCATCCATCTACCACATGGGAGGTCCACAGTTCAAACCCAGGCCTCTTTGACCCGTGTGGAGCTGGCTTATGCACAGTGCTGATCCATGCAAGGAGTGCCATGCCACACATGGGTGTCCCCCGTGTAGGGGAGCCCCACACACAAGGAGTGCACCCCATGAGGAGAGCTGCCCAGCATGAAAGAAAGTGCAGCCTGCCCAGGAATGGTGCTGCACACACAGAGAACTGACACAAGATGACGCAACAAAAAGAAACACAGATTCCCTTGCCGCTGACAATGACAGAAGTGAACAAAGATGCAGCAAATAGACACAGAGAACAGACAACTGGGGTGGGGGGAAGGGAGAGAAATAAATAAATAAATCTTAAGAAAAAAAAAGGAAATACCGTCTTACAGAGTGCCTTACTTGGCTTAATATTGACTTAGAGGAAGTAGGCTACAGAACAAAAAAGGGGAGCAACCAGCTCCCCAATTTCAGGTTCAGGGAGAAGGACCCTTTACAAGAGACAGGAACTTAATTAGGCTTTGGTTTCTGATATGGACTTAGCATGAAAGTCTCCATATCAGGTCTAGTAAACTTATCTGTTGTGCTTGTATCTCCTATTTATTTTGACAAGGGCAGTTCTTATACTTTCTCAAAAAAAGTAGAATGAATTTCACAAATTTTCAACAAATGTATAAATGAAAGCACAACATCCTAAAAAATGAAAATTTATCTATAAGGGGCTCATAGGCCTGCATACAAATGATTCATAAAATAAGATGGAGAGAAACTGCAAAAATTTGAAAGATATAACAGCATTCCCTATCACGGAGTCCCCAGGACCTGGGGGCACAGGGACCCCCAGGGGGAGATCATGGCCACTGCACCTAGAGAGCCCCAAACTGGAGAGGGGTGCATGCAGGGCACAAAGAGGAAGTCCCCAATAACACAAAGCAAGGGAGCTATGCAGCCCCAAAGAACAGGATCTGTACAAGGCGGCACCCCAGGTTTCCACAGGAAACAGATGCTGGCAGCTACAAAACATTTACAGCTTCTTCTCTGAAAGAAAAAAAATGTAATTAATTGAAATTTAATAGCCAAATGTGGCTAGGGCTTACACTAGTGAACACCAAAGACCTGGGATCTTGGATGAGGCAATTAAAAGCAATGAAATTTTTCTTTCATGTAAAAGTTGCATGTTTGAAATGTCTGCAGGTGGATCCCACTATTGGATGGATTAGTTGGTGAATATATATTACAAAATAAGATCAGGGAGGATGTGCAGCTGGAGAGGAAGATGCTTCCCAAAACTGGGGTTCAGTTCAGACATGGCCCATGCCTGCCCCTTCCCTGGCTTCACCCACACCTGCCAGGTAAGGGCTGACTGTGTAAAGGGAAACAAATCATCTTGATAGTGCCTGTCTGTAGAGGGTGATTTTCATGATCTCCCCATCCCAGGCACCCAAGAATCAAACCACAGCCAGGGCTGCAGCACTGAGCCATGGAATGTGGCAACTCCTAGAGCCAAGAGGTGTCTTTTAAAGAGCCACAGGTGGGTAATCTCCTCAGCCATCAGTTAAAGAACAGACACTGCTCCTCACTCACCATCCTCCTGCAGTGAGTCACCACAAGAGCTGGCCTCCTGCCCCATCTGGGGACTGCTCTGCTGGCACTGGGCACTTCTGCTCAGACCACCACAAGCTCCTGGGATGGGGGGCCCAGCAGGCCAGGTGCCCTGGTGCTCTGTGGGTGGGCACATGGGCTGTCCTGAACTAAGGAAAGGTCTGCAGCCTCCCCTACTGCTCCCTCCAGCTTATGGCTGATGGTGACCTGTGGACAGACCTGATGACAGATGTGAACCTGCCTCCTGAACAGGTGCTAGTGGGCTATCTTTTGGAAGTTAAAGGCAGCATTAGTATTTGCCTGTGCTACAGAGGAGACACCTAGGGCTTCTCAGAAACATAGGGAGAAACTTAGTTTGCACAAATCTAGGGCCCTGTGTGCACAGTGGCACTTTGCATACATGCACATGCAGGCAAATGCATGCACAGTGGCATTCAGCAGAGGGGGGCAAAGATGGGAGGCAGGATGGGAAGGAAGAGAAAAAGTCTGAAATGAAGGAAATCACAAAAAAGCAATGAAGTAAACTAACACCCCCCAGAGACAGTACTGTGAGTAAACCAGCAACTCTACACACACTCTTTAATAAAGTGACACATTCTGGTCCATAGCTGGCAGGATGCACCAGAGGGTCATTCAACTGACATTTCATAGGTCTCCTCCCCTCCATATACAGTAAAAACAAAAGAGCAGGGGAAGGAGCCCACATTTTCTCCTTGATAAAACCTGGTTGAAAACCCATAATGGACTCAGTCACAAGGTTGTCTCTTTAAAAAAATCTGCTAGTGAAACATGTCTTGGATTGTCAATCTCAGCTGGGAGTGATTTTTAATAAGGATGGAAAGAGCATCTGCTCTTGAAGATGCTTCCCTAGAGGAGAAAGAAACTCTGTGGAGCAGGAGGAGAGCCTCAATCTGCCCCCCAGGAGGTGCCTCTGCCCTCTGCACCCCGAGGGCCTCTGGGGGGGCCTCCAGGGATGCTCCTGCCTGAGGGGAGCTGCCAGCACTGGCACGAAGGCCTGATGAGCCAGAGGAGGAGCTGACCTGGTCTCACCAGGTGGGGCAAAGTGGGAGGGAGGCCCCAAGCCTGGAGAGAACAGCAATGGCCTTTCAGGTACCCAGTGAGCAGCAGGAGCAGCAGCGGGAGCTGTCAACCCCACCCAGGACAGGAAGCTCCTCCACTCTCCTCTCTCTGAATTAACACACCCAAAAGCTACTGCTGCCAGCTCAGGAAAGTTAAGACTCCCTTCCTCCATCTTCCCCAGGGCACACAGGCAGGAGAAGGGACACAAATGGAGCCCTGTAGGAAGGCCTCCCTGACCAGAGGCAGGTGCTGCCTCAACCCACAGCAGACAGGGGGCTGGGAAGGAGGTGGAGGCATGTACCAGGTCTGGAGAGCTGCAAAGGGAGCCCTAGAAATCAACAGCCCCAGGGAGTGCTTCCTACCGTCAGTGAGCCTCAGGATGGCTGGTGTGGGTCAGGAGCAGAGCTCTGCACCCTGAGAGGTGCTGGAGGGAGAGTGATGATGACAACCAGGATGTCAGACCTGCTGAGTGTCACACCACAGACTGGGGGGATCTGACACATTGGGGTGCACAGAGCAGTTTTAAGTAGGATGTCAGAGAGGTCTAATGGGGGAAGGGGACCTGTGTACAGAAGTGGGAAGGAGGTGGGGGTTCTGGGTAGCAGCCTGTTTGGGGTGCAACAGGAGAGAAGAGGCCCTGAGGACCAACTCGGGGGACTTGTAGGGAGGGAAGTGAGGAACCAGGTGCAGCCACGTGTCCAGGCCCGACTGCCACATAACCCCTGCACTCCACCCCAAGGTTTTTACCTGAGAGAAATGAGATCAAATGTGCTGCCACCACTAATGTGTCTCTGGGTCATAGCAGCTTTATCTGCAAAGGCCCAAAGTTGGAGCCAACTCAGAGGTCTGACAGGGTATATAGCATGAACCACATGTGGCCTGTCCACACCGTGGAATCCTACTTAGCAATAAGGATACACACCCCATGATGGATCTCCAAATAATTATGCTGGGTTAATGAAGGCAGACCAAGGGGGCAGGGAGAGAAGAGAGAGAGAGCAGTGCTGTGCAAATCCCCCCCATGCGATTCTAGAAGGTGCAGGGGACTCTGTTGTGAAAGGAAGCACAGCAGTGATCCCTGGATAGGGGGCAGGGAATGAGGGTGGAGAACGGGCAAGTGGGGACTCCAGGGGTGGACATGTTCCTTATGTTAGTCTTGGCTACATAGGTGGACACATGTCAACACAAACCATAACAACTATAGCCTCTAGACTTGCAGTTTAAGTAGGTCAATATGCCCCCAAAGGAGGAGGGATTTTTTTTTGTCTTTATTTTTTTTATGTTACATTAAAAAAATGAGGTCCCATATCCCCCCACCCCCATTACCCCACTCCTCCCCCCATAACAACAACCTCCTCCATCATCATGAGACATTCATTGCATTTGCCGAATACATCTCTGAGCACTGCTGCACCTCATGGTCAACGGTCCACATCATAGCCCACACTCTCCCGCAGTCCACCCAGTGGGCCATGGGAGGACATACAATATCCAGTAACTGTCCCTGCAGCACCACCCAGGACAATTCCAAGTCCACAAAATGCCCCCACCTCACATCTTTTCCTCCCACTCCCTACCCCCAGCAGCCACCATGGCCACTTTCTCCACACCAATGCCACATTTTCTTCGATTACTAATCACAATAGTTCATGAATAGAATATCAGTAAGTCCACTCTAATCCATACTCTATTCCTCCATTCTGTGGACCTTGGAATGGTTGTGTCCACTCCACATCTATATCAAGAGGGGGCTTAGATTCCACATGGATGCTGGATGCAAATCTCCTGCTTTCAGTTGTAGGCACACTTGGTTCCCTGTTGTGGTGGTTGATCTTCTTCACTTCCATGTTAGCTGAGTGGGGTAAGTCCAATAAACCAGAGTAGAAGTTGCAAGCCTGTTGAGGCTCAGGGCCTGGCTATCACATGGTCAGTCCAGAGATTCAGGTCCCCTGGGTATACATTAAACCCCAGCACCAACTACAGTTCTGGTAAAAGTAACAGGAGAGGCTTGTGGACAAAGATCAGATCTGAATCCAGGTCCATCACACAGAAACACAAACTCCAATGTAGGGCCAACTGAGATGGGACTGAACTCCATCTGCCATGACCATAGAACCTGTGGGTCCCTGTAGTCCTCAGAAGAACCAGTACTTGGGGTTGTATCTACTTTATCTGTCTCTGGGACTCTGCTGAGGTGTGCATAAGGGCAACCCCTCTGATAACCTCCTGTCTCTTTTTGGATACTCATAGCCCATATAAACTCATTTGTCCTTTCCATTTCCCCCTTTTATTCAGGTCAAAACATATTTTTAACTCCTGGTATTATATGTAGACTGAGATATTCTGCTGGTCTGAGTTGACCCTTTTATTCTAGGTCATTTTCTAGTTACATCATTGGCTGGTACTTGGTAGTAATCCCTTGGCACCAGGAAGACTCATCCCTGGGATTCATGTCCCATGCTGGGGGGAAGGCAACACATTTACATGCTGAGTTTGGCTTTGAGACTGGCCACATTTGAGCAACACAGAGGCTCTTAGGAGGAAACTCTTAGGCACCCTGCAGCTCTAGGCCTTGTTCTTATTTCAGGTGCACAGGCTCACAAGCATAGTCATCAGTATCAAGGGCTCATTGTTGGACCTTCCTTCTTTTTTGGTCTTTACTCTTCACTTGGGGGATTGTTGCTGTTCCTTTAGGGACTGTGATAGAGCTCCCCTGGCTAGGAACTCAGCACTCCCTCAGTTTTTAATTGTAGCCACTATGAAAATATCCAAACATTTTTATGTACCCTGGGTATATGCCCTATAGAACTCCCTGCCAACCATGTGTCCCCTGTCAATTACATCCAATACCAGTATTCAAAGGAGTTGTTTTTAACAGAAAGAAACAAGGTCATCAGGTCAGGGTGGGGGGGAGGAAGCTAGGGGTTCTGAGGAGCAAAAGAAGGTAAGGGTGGGTGCAGAGCACACACAGGAATTGTCCACAGGACATGGGGCCCAGAGAGGCTGATGGGGACAGGTGAGGGGAGTGCAGGCCACAGGGTCCTGCTGGTCCCACAAATGGTTGCTCTTATCAAGAGCTTGTGATTTGGGGCCCACCCTCTCCCTCTCATGTCCCATCATCCTGCCCTCCCAGGGCAGTGCCCAGCAGTGGGGTCTTTGGCTCCACATTAGGGAGACCCTGCTCCTGGGGGACGTGGTCCTGCTGGCACCTGATGTGACCACAGGATGTGGTGTCCACTGTGGTTTGGGAGATGGGGCAAGGTCCCCAGCAGAGCCCCTTGGCACTCTCAGCTCTTGGTGCCCTCTCTTCTGTCTTTCCTGCCTCCTGCCATGGCCCCCAGCCCTGGGATTTTTGGTTTTCTCCTCTCCATTTCCTACACCATCAACAACAAACTGTCACTTGGAATGTGCAAGACCCTCTAGAGCCTTTCAAACTACAAATGGGAATGTAAAATAAGGAGGTCATGGTGCTTAGGAACCCTGGGAGCAATTTATCTGGTGTAAAGAAAATACCAGATAGAGGCTTTGGGGGTTCAGGGTGATTGCAGGGAAGAGAAGACCCTTGAGCTTAGTTCCCAGGTCTAGTTCAAACATAGGAGAATGTATTGTATCTATTCCTTCCAAGAGAAAGGCAAGCACACAGCCATGAACCCACAACCGAGAGGTGAAGTGTGAGGTGAGCAGCAGGTGGGAGATGTCCACAGTTCTGTAGACTCAGGAAGCAAGTGTAAGGGCCATGGCCAATGGTCATCTGAGATCTTCAGGACAGGGCAGGGGACAGGGTGGGGCAAGAGCAGGGTAACTCACTTTTGTGGTTTGGAGATACATTCACCAGAAAAGCATGTTCTTAAACCTAATCCATCATGTGGGTCTACTGACGAGGTGACACCAGCTGAGGCCTGGCCCAGCTAAAGTAGAATGGGTCTCAGTCCTGTTACTGAAGGTCTTATAGGGAAGATCACGTGGAAAGAGAAAGCCAGGAGCAGCCAAAGGTGAAAGTCAACAAAACCTGGAAGAATAGAAAGAAGCCAGCAGAGGCCACCATGTGCACTGGGATATGACAGAAGAGCTAGGACCAAGGGTCCTTGGCTGCCAGCTCCAGGGTGCTTCAGTTTCTGGGAGGAAGCATCACTCTCATGACACTCTTGATTTTGGTATTCTCCTTGAAAAAACTATGAGTAAATAAATTCCCACTGTTCAAGCCAATCCACTGTTTGGCAGCCAGGAAACAGCCATTGTCCAAAGGTCCTTATTTATCCCAGTGCTTGGGCATTCAGCAGGAATACCCGGACAGGGAATTCTACAAACCTGGCAAAAATAATATTGGAAGAACAAGAAAGCTAGTGGTTTACCAGTGAAATCCCTCCTCACATTTGCTGGTCCCTGGCAGGTGGTAACAGGTGAGGCCAGATGGCCCTGGAGGGGGAAGTAGAGAGGCAGCAGCTCTTTCCTTTCATTTTAGTTCTTTCTACACTGCCTTACTCTTTAGCAATGTGCATATTTTCTGTCCAAAATAAATAAAATCTATTGGTAGTAACTGTGGGAAGAGTGTCTGTTTCAGTGGCACAGGTTCTGGGTCTAATCAGATGACAATGGGGGAAGGTAAACATCCTGGTCCTTCCATCCTTCTGCCCCCTCAACAAAGAGGTGAGGAGGCCATGGCATCTGGTACAGAACTAATCATCCTGCCAAGAGGAGACCCACCTGTAGGGCTGGGATTGTCCAAGGCAATGATGGACACAGCTGCTTTGGCATCCAGATGGATCCAGATGGGGCATCATGAGTTCCAGCTCCTGAGTGGGGACCAGCTGCCCACTTCCATGGATGACACCAGGACATAAGCCACAATCCTGATGTGGCCAGTGTGGGTCCATCAGGTTGCTGCCAGCTGCCAGTGGGCAGAGGCCAGGCCCAGGCCAGGCAGGGGTCCAGGAGGCAGCATGGAGGCCAGAACCCTCCACCAACATATTGGTGCCCTGAAGAGACTTGAAGGACAAGCAAACACCACCCCTCAGTGGGCAGAGGTTCCTGCAGGCAGGGACCTGGGAAGGGACTCCAGTGACTTTGGGAATCTGGGTTTCCATCTGGGCTCATCCCTGACCACCTGTGGGACCCACACAGGAGTCACGCTGGGATACCCTGTCCTCCTGCACATGTGAGATGAGGGGGCTAGAGGCTGGACCTGAGGGGCTGGCCCCAGGGACACCTAATTGCAACTCATTAGCAGTTGTGTTTACAGTGGCTGCAATGGAGCACGGGTACAAGACTGAAAATTGAAAAGGCCGAGCAAGGGCCTCAGAGTGGAGCATGGCTTCCCACATCGAATAATGGCTCCTTAAAGGAACACCAGGCAGCACTAACTAGTAATTTACAAATTAATATTCATCATACTTTCAGTGTCTCTCAGACTGAGCTCCGAGCCTTTGGTTAAGCCCAGATAATCTCTGCAGCAACTCAACATGAAAGTCCTATCACTAAGCCCACTTCACAGATGGGAAAACTGAGGCACAGAGAGGTCAGGAGAACCTGCTCAGGGTCACACAGCAAGGTGGGGCCAGGCCTGGAAGTGAACCAGCTGGGAGCCATGAGAGATTCGATGACAGATCATTTAAAGGACAAGGAGGAATAGATGCACTCAGGGTCAAGGGCAGGCCAGGATGGGCCTTGGCCCTGGCTTGGGCCCCAGCCCTGCCCCAGCCAGCCACATGGGTACCAGCAGCATCCTTACAGCTCCACGGGCTGTGAACTCTTGAGAGGAGGAGCAGAATGGCAGGGGCAGTGCTTAGAACAGCACCTGGGGCAGAGGAGGGACTCAGAAGGGGTTGGTTTAAGCAACACAATGACATTTGAAAACTCAAAATACTACAAAGAGATGAAGGTGACAGCAGCACATTATACTTCTAAGTCTGCCTTTCCTGCTGCCAGATGGAAGCTGCCCCCATCTGCGGCCATGGGGGCTCCTTCCATCCCAGGCAGCTGTCTCTGCTCTCAGCCTCCAAGGACCACCCTCTCCAAGCCCCACTCTTTTGCCCTGAGAGCAGAGCTGGGGCTAAACTGCTGATTGGTCACATTAGCCATCGAGATGACAGGACCTGGGCTCCAGTGGCTTTGAAAGGTTCTCATCTCCAGGAAATTCCAGGACCAGGGCCAGTGGTTCCCACAGTCCTTGAGTGGTCTCTGGGGACCACAGAGGGTCAGTTCCTTGACTTCCTGCTGAAAGCAGGGCAGAGTCAGAAGGAGAGGAGACTAGAAGCTCCATGACCCTGCCTCTTTCCCCTGGCAGAGTTAGGTCATCTGAGCAGGGAAGAGCATCCACTGGTTGGAAGAGGGCGTTGCCACTGCTTCAATCCACTGTCCTTTACTGCATGGTCTCTCTTCAGTCTTAACCAACAACCAGAATTATGAATCTTGGACACCCTGAAACTAGGACACATGGTTCACCAGCTCCCTACCTCTGACCACATGATGGCCCTTTCTCCACCTGACTCCCGGCCCTGGCTGCACATTAACCTCTAAACACAGAGTGGCTGCCACAGTCCCACCTGGCCAATACTTGGCCACATAGGAGCCTCAAAGCCCAACCTCTTGCCAGCCTCAGCTGCATCATTCTCATTCCCTGATAACAAACTGACCCCACAACACCTTAGGGTGAGCTCTAGCCACCAGGAGAAGCTCTGAACCTGCAAATGGCACACTGCCCCTGTCTAACCAGAAGGGCACAGGTGAATGTGAAGCTTGCTGGAGGCCAGCAGCCACCCCAAACCATGAGGAGTCTGGGCCCTCACACCACTCACCTGACAGCACAGGCCTGTCCCCAAACTGGGCATGAGCTTGGGTGCTGCCTGATGGTCCTGGCAGGCCTTCATGGAACTCAGGAGGAGAGACCTTCAGCACCCCTGGAAGCTGGCACAACAGTTGTAGACGTTTGACTACCCAGCTCATCTCCAATGCCACATGCTCCTGCCCAGGAAAACAAGCCCCCCAGTCAGTCCAAGTCCACTGTCATCTCTCCAAGGGAAGTCATGGATTATTCTGTGGTTAAGGTTTCAAATTTTGCTCATGACAGAGGCAGAGTAGTGCCAAGTTGCTCAAGCAAGTATATCAAACACTCAGTTAAGTACAAAAAATGTGCTTCAGAGTTAAGAACTGGATCATACAAAGCTCAGGATGTACTGAAAATTGCCAAAGAAAAGGCACAAAAGAAACAAATTGAGACCTGACTCTTCCAGTGCATCAGTTGTAGAATTGATTTGAAATCAACCCATGCAGACCCTAGTTCTTCTGAAAGCTTTGATTTTCCTCCAGGAAGCATGCATGCATCTTCTGTCTCCACTACTTCCTCCTCTTCAAAGGGAGAGAAAAAGCTCAGGAATTCCTGATAATGAAAGCCTGTTCCAAAAACATCTCTGAATCTTTCACACCAGATAGCAGGATCATATGTGTAGGGAACATTGTTTGCATCCACATTTACAGCTTCCATTGGCCATTATTCATATCATAACTGTGGGACAGAAATTTATAATGGCCTTTCAATCCAACAGGAGACCCATATTTCATGGTTTGAGTCTCCAACATCTTTCCTTGCTCTCTTGCAACCCTCCCCCTTTATAGAACACTTCCAGTAACACTTTAGTAAGAGAAAGGGCCTGTGCCACAAGCCTGTCACAAAGGCAGCTAAGACTGCCAAGCAGCCAACCCCTGAAATGTGGGCTCTGTTGGTGCAGTTTGAAATATGAACATGGACAGTAAGGTAGGCGAGAAAAATTGGAAAGCACCGCAGATTTTCTAATCTAGTTAGCAATGACTTCCACAAATTGCCTGTTCAAATTGTAGAGAGAAATTGTATTGAATTGGCTGGTTTGTTTGTATGTTTTGGTTGGCCTTGGTTTTTTACTTCCATATAGCCATTTTTTGACTGAGCAACTTATTGAACAAGCAATGAAATTTTGTCTTAAGGAAGTGAAATGTTAGTAGTATTTTTCAGTTGTGAAGTCAAAAAACCCCAAGGCATAGGAACCATAACCTCAATTGAAAATGAATTTTTGCACTTTAAAAAAAATTTTTTTTCTTCTTTATTTTCTTTTAAATGTTACATTAAAAAAATATGAGGTCCCCATATACCCCCCATCCCACCCACCCCACCCCTCCCATATCAGCAAACTCATTGTGGCACATCCACTGCACTCGGCAAATACATTCTGGAGAACCACTGCAGCACATAGACAGTGGTCTACATTGTAGTCCACACTCTTCCCCAGTCCACCCAGTGGGCCATGACAGGACACACAATGTCCAGCATCCATCCCTGCAGTAACACCTAGGACAACTCCAAATCCTGAAAATGCCCCCACACCATATCTCTTCTTCCCTCTCCCAGTCATCAGCAGCCACCGTGGCCACCCTCTCCACATCACTACTACAGTTTTTTCCCTTATCACAATAGTTCCCCAGCAGAACACCACTAAGTCCACTCTAATCCATACTCTGTTCCTGTGTCTTGTGGACCTGGGATGGCTATGTCCAGTCCCCTCTACCTCAAGAGGGGGCTTAGATTCCACATGGATGATGGAAGCAATTCTCCTGCTTGCAGCTGTAGGCACTCTTGGCTCCCTGGTGTGGTAGTTGACCCTCTTCACCTCCCTGTCAGCTGGCTAGGGTAAGTCCAAGAAACCAGAGGGTAGGAGCTGCAAGTCTGCTGAGGCCCAGGGCCTGGCTATCACTTGGACAGTTCAGAGTTTCAGGTCTCTTGAGTATACACCAACCCAAATGCCAACCACAGGTCCAGTAAAAGTAACAGAAGAGGCATGTGTAGAAAGGTTGTATCTGAGTCCAACTCCATCACACTCAAACACAAACTCCAAAGTCAGGCCAACTAACATGGTCCTGAACTCCAGAGCCATCTGCCTTGACCATAGAACTGTGAGTTCCTGCAGCCCTCAGGAGAACCAGCACCTGGGTTTCCATCTACCTTGGCTCTCTCTGGTACCCTGCTGAGGCATGCATAAGCATCACCCCCTGATGACCTCCTGACTCTTTTTTGGAGACTCTTAGCCATATAAACTCACTTGTCCTTTCCATTCCCCCCTTTTTATCCAAAGTAAAAAAGCAGTTTTTAACACCTGATATTATATGTAGGCTGAGATATTGTGCCGATCTGAGTTGACCTCTTTGTTCAAGGTCTTTTGGTAGTTACATCATCAACTGGTACTTGGTAGTAGTCCCTCAGTGCCACAGAGCCTCATCCCCAGGAGTCATGTCCCATGCTGGGGGGAAGGCAATGCATCTACATGCTGAGTTTGGCTTAGAGAGTGGCCACATCTGAGCAACATGGAGGCTCTCAGGAGGTAACTCTTAGGTACCCCACAGCTATAGTCCTAGTTCATATTTCAGGCACACAGGCTCATAATTGGAGCCATCAGTATCAAGTGCTCATCATTGGACCTTCCGTCTTTATTGGTCTTTACCATTGCACTTGGGGGATTGTTTTTGTCCCACTGGGGAGTGTGGTAGAGCTCCCCTGGTCAGGAATTCAGCACTCTCTCATCTGTAGTTTCCAACTGAAACCACTATGAAAATATCCAAACCTTTCTATGTACCCTGTATACATGCCCTGGAGAACTCCCTCCCAACTGTGTGTAGCCCTCCAATGACACCCCACATGAATGCTCCTCTCCCACCATAGTTGAACCTCTGTGTAGTCCAAAACTTATTCTAAAAGGAAGCCCAATATATTGCCAGACTCCATTAATAAGAAAATGGAATATAGTGATTGGTTTAAAGGTTAGGTATTAGAATATATAGAAATTTAGAAAAATTAAATAAAGGAAAAATAAATTGGGGCATCAAAAAAATGAAAAATGTTTTGACATTTTGCCTTTCATCACTGCTATAGCTGTTGCCTTGTCTGTACAGTGGCAAGGCAATTTCCTCCATTTCTTCCTCAGTATCTACCTCCTTTTTTTTTTCCTGATTATTAATTTTCTCTTGATGTAAGTTTTAGGTCACAGTAATTCACATATACAGTATATGGTACACCCACATATCCAACATCAAACCCTTTGTCCTTTCTCAACAGTGATCTTTTTACATGTTCATATTATATTTGCTGCCGCTAATGTACAGATATTGAAATGAGAGCTTTCAAACATGGTTTCATTTGGGTTTACATCATGGTTTATATTTTAGACTATACACTTTTCTAAATTTTTAGTTATCTTATGTTTTACATTATGGTTTACATTTTAGCCTATAGACTTTTATACATTTTTGGTATAATTTAACATGACCTATATCCATCATGGCATGATCTTGTGAAACACTTCCATTGCCCCACAGTTACCCTGATTCCATGTATTCAACACCTCTTTCCCCCTCCCCTCAGGGCCCACCATGACAATCAATCTTCATTACTTGAGGGACCATATTCAGAGATACTTGCAAAAATGTTGAGGGCTTGATTTACTTGACTGCCCTAACCTATTGGGAGCCACTGATTCTCTCAAGAGTTACAATTCCCTTTGTTTGAGAACATCAGTCCTCCCCAGGATGGGGGTATACCTTCACTCTCATTGTATGGGTCTCCACCCAATGATATAATCCACTATGACAAAATGAGCACTCACACACTCCCCACAAGCTTGCCCTGTGTCAGATGCCCCCTGCCCTTAAGCATCCAAAACAGGCAACCTTCCATATTACATTCTCTAAAGAGTTTTCTCTGCACCACAATTTCAACCACATACCTGACAATCTCCCATGATCAAATGTTCCCCTCACCCCCTGCTCAATTTCTTGGGCAATCTGACCCATCCTCCCATCCCTAGTGCCCCTAATGCCCATGCAGCACCACCCTAAGTTACCCCTATGCCCCCATTTTATCCCTTCCCTGTACAAATACTTACCTCCAGCTTATCATCAATTTCACCCAAGTAGCTGTCAGCTCAAAACCTTCCTCTACCCTCCAACTACCTTAAAGTTTATATCCAGTCTCTAGCTCTCTGAGACAGCTTGGTTTACTTATTTCATATCAGAGAGTCATGTAGTATTTGTCCTTCAATGCCTGGGTTGCTTCACTCAACATAAGGTTCTCAAGATTCATTCATGTTATCACGTGTTTGTACTCTATTTGTTCTTATAGCTGAGTAGTATTCCACTGTATGTATATACCACATTTTATTTATCCATTCATCTGTTGATGGGCATTTGGGTTGATTCCAACTTTTGGCAGTAGTGAACAATGCTGCTGTGAACATTGATGTGCATATATTGGTTTGTGTCCTTGTTTTCAGATCTTCTGGGTATATACCCAGCAGTGGAATTTCTGGGTCATATGGTAAATCCATAGCTAGTTTTTTGAGAAACCACCAAACTGTCCTCCAGAATGGCTGGATCCTTCTGCATTCCCACCAGCAGTGGATGAGTGTTCCCATTCCTCCACATCCTCTCCAACAGTTGTAGTCTTCTGATTTTTTGATAGCTGCCAGTCTTATGGGGGTAAGATGGTATCTCATTGTTGTTTTGATTTGCATTATCCTAATAGCTAGGAATTTTGAGCATTTTTTCATGTGTTTTTTAGCCATTTGTATATCATCTTTGGAAAAGTGTCTGTTCAAATCTTTTTCCCATTTTTTAAATGGGCTGTTTGTCTTTTCACTTTCAAGATATAGGAGTTCTTTATATATGCAAGATATGTCTCCTATCCGATATATGGTTACCAAATATTTTCTCCCATTGTGTAGGCTCTCTTTTCACTTTCCTAAAAAACTCCTTTGAGATGCAGACAGCTTTAATTTTGAGGAAGTCCCATTTATCTATTTGTTCTTTTGCTGCTAGTGGTTTTGGTGTGAAGTTCATAAAGTCCTTTCCTATTACAAGGTCCTGTAGATGCTTTCCAATTGCAGAGAGTTTTAATAGACAGTTTGTACATAGTATTTTTTTGTGTGTGTGTACACATACATACTCACAGGTAACATAAATATATGTAATAGAAAATGTAGCTTGTCACTAAGTGACACAAGTTGCAGACTTGGAATTGCAGATGAGCTGGAAGAATAGTACAGATATTTAATGAGTTTTTGTTTTGCTTTTTAATTAATGATCACTTAACCTTTCTATGCACACAATAGCATAAGAGTTTGATACATGGGGTCAGACAAACTGAGATGCTCCTTATTCAGTGGCAGACTGGAAATAGCCTAGTATTTGGGATTAGCACTGTTAAGGCTGGATATAGGTTTAAATGATCGCTTCATATCTTCCAATGTGGATTTAACAAAAAGTTTCAAGCTTCTTGTTTGGAAGATTAATTAGGTTTGTTTTTTAATATATAAATAGCTGATTGCTAAATTTGGTCAGAATTTTCCTGATTGCCAAATTTAGTCAGATTTCTACTGATTGGCTGCTCTAAATTCTTAGTACATGTCCTAGTAAATTACACTTTGTGAATTGTCTTATGTGTAGTTGTTGCATTTTGGAAATACCTAATTTGTTATATTAAAAAAAATATTTCCACATAAGGTATCTGTTTGCAGGTCAGAAAATGAAAAAAATGTAATTGTGTAATGCTCTGAAAGGTGTAAGAACAAAAATAGTGAAATAAAATTGACTAAAACTAACCAAAAAACTCTAAATGCTTACATTTAAAATTGGCATGAAGCTGTAAATGTTTATATTAAAAATTAGGAAAGATTTTATATTAGAGACTTAACCCCAAACCTGGAAGAACCAGAGAAAAAGAAGATCAAGCTAAACCAAAGTAAGTCAAAGGAAGTAAATAACAAGGTTTAGAGCAGAGATTAATGAAATAGAATACAATAAAACAATAGAATCAGGGAAACTAAAACTTGGGTCTTTGAAAAGGTTAATAAAACAGGCACACCTTTCTTTCAGCTTCTGACTACTCGGTCTTTGGCTGTTCTCTCTGCTGGGCATTGGTTTTAGCTTCTGGATTCATTTCCCTGTCTCTGCAGTTTTTTCCTCCATCAGTGACCTTTTATTCCTCCATATATAAAGGACTCCAGTAGGAGGATTAAGACACACCCTGGGTCACACAATTTAATCAAAGGCCCTTAATGGAGTAATTTAATCAAAAGATCCCACCAACGGGAAACAGACTTTGGCCCAGTGGTTAGGGCATCCGTCTACCACATGGAAGGTCCGCGGTTCAAACCCCAGGCCTCCTTGACCCATGTGGAGCTGGCCCATGTGCAGTGCTGATGCACACAAGGAGTGCCATGCCACACAGGGGTGTCCCCCATGTAGGGGAGCCCCACGCGCAAGGAGTGCACCTCTAAAGGAGAGCCGCCCAGCGTGAGAGAAAGTGCAGCCTGCCCAGGAATGGCACCACCCACACTTCCCATGCCGCTGACGACAACAGAAGTGGACAAAGAAACAAGACGCAGCAAAAATACACAGAAAACAGACAACCAGAGGAGGAGAGGGGAATTAAATAAATAAATAAATAAATCTTTAAAAAAAAAGATCCCACCAACAATTGGTTTCCACACAGGGAATTAATTAGCTCTAAGGACATGATTTTCTAGGGTCTAAAAATTCTCAAACTACCATGCCCCATAGTCCAACTATTAGATATAAATCCAAAAGAATGGAATTGCACAATGATATTCATAGCAGCATTATGCAAAATTGCAAATAGTTGCAAGTAACCCAAGTGTCCATCAACTGGTGAATGGAAAAAAATGTGATATATTCATACAATGGAATATTATTCAGTCATAAAAAGAAATGCAGATTTGATACATGCATTGTGAAGATTTGAAGCTGTACATACCTCAGAAAAGCAATCCGTTCCTATGGATGCATATCCACAGTAAGTAGGGCCTTTTGATGAGGTTCATTTAGTTACGGTGTGACCCATCTCAATCAGGGTGGAACTTACTCCTATTTCTGCAGTCCATTCTAAACAGAACACATTATGGAGAGGAAAAAAGCCATGGTAGGAAGAAGCTGGAGTCACGAAACCTAGAAGAAAAAGAAGAGACCAGGAGAGGCCACCATATGCCTTGCCATGGGCAGAGGAGCCAAGAATCACTGTAGTAGTCTTAAAGAAAAAATCATAGCCTTGATGGATTACATGAGTTGAACATATTCCTGTACTATTGCCATGAACAAATAAATTCCTATTGTTTAAGCCAAACCCATTTCATGATATTTGCTCTAAGCAGTCTAGGAAAATAAAACAGATTTTTGTACCAGGATAGTGGAGTGCTGCTATTGGAAGCTCTAAAAATGTGGAAATGGCATTGGAATTGAGTAATGGTTAGAGGCTCATACAACTGTGCAGCACTTTCTAGAAAAAGTTTAAAGATTACTTTCTAGTGTCTGTTCCTAGAAATATGGACACTAAATATACTTCCATTGAGGCCTTAGATGGAAATTTGAAAATGTTATTAGAAACTGAAGTTAAAGTGATCCTTGTTCAAAATGGCAAAGAACTTGGCAAAATTAAGTTCTGATGTTGGCGGAAGGCAGAACTTGAAAGTACTGATCTGGGTTATTTAGCTGAAGAGTTTTCCAAGGTAACTATAGAAAGGACAGTTTACCCTTCATTGCAGCTTATAGTAAAATATAAGAAGAAAGGGAAAAGCTGATAACTGAATTCCTGAGCATAAAGAAACCAGAAATTGCTGGCTTGGAAAAGTCCGGGCTTCCATAAAGCAAGTCCCTAGAGAACAGTGTCCATGTGAGCATTTAACTGAACATGAATCCAATTAGACATTCCAGGGCAAGTCAGGACTTGCAGTGTAGTTACTCAGGAAAAAACTGAAAAGTCTTGTTTGATGGATTCAACCCTGTTTACTACATGCAGACCAACAAGATTTTTTGCAAGATCTGTGTAAGTGGAGCCACTGCCAGCCTGGATTAAAAGGGAGACATTGAAGACTAAAATCACTTCAAGGGCAGAACCATGGAAGCTGAGTTCTGGACCAAACACAATTCAGGCCAAGAGTGTGGACACACCATGTGTGCAGAAAATGTGCTCTGCCATAGCATTGGAGAGGGCAGGCCATCCAGCCAATTGTTCAGGGAAAGTGCTATCGCCCCAGTGTTCTAGGAAGTTGGAACCTATGTCCCAAGATTGCTGACAGCCTAGATGTCATCTCAGTGGTGGAGAGGGTGGTGTCTTCACCACTAGTATTTGGGTAGAGCATTTTCACTGCACACACACTTGGAAGGGTTGTTCTCCACTCCATCAGGCCCATAGAACAAGACATCTTTCAATAGAGGACTCTCAGAGTATGCCCTTCAGGGTTTCATAATTGCTTGGTAACTCTAATCCCTATTTTCCTTCCAATTTCTCCCTGTGGGAATGGGAATGTTTATCCTATGCCTATCTCTCAATTGTACATTGGAAGCAGATAACTTTTTAACCTGGATTCCCAGGTCAACTGAAGGAGGGAAACTGTGCTACAGGACAGACCACACCTATAACCAATTCTGATGAGACTTTGTAATAAGCATTGTTTTTGAAATGATTTAAAGTCTTTGGGATACTGGGATGGAATAAATGTATTTTGCATATGGGGAGAACATGTCTTTAGCAGATCCAGAGGATGGGCTGTGGTGGTGCAATGCTGTATGTGCCCCTGAAAAACACATTCTTAAATCTAATTCACTCCTGTGGGTGTGAGCCCACTGTAATTAGGGATTTTTGTTAAGGTTACTTCATTTAGGGTGTCACCAACATCAATCAGGATGGGTATTAATAAACAGAATGAATACAGAGAGAGAGAAAGCCATGAAAGCAAAAGGCTGAAATCAACAAAAACTGGAAGAAGGGAGAGACTAGCAGATGCCACCATGTGCCATGTGGTAGAGGAGTCAATGATTGCCAGAAGCTGCTCTTCAGGAAGAAAGCATCACCTTGATGATGCCTTGATTCAGACATTTTTCTGATCTCTAACCATGAGTGAATATATAGTTCCCATTGTTTAAGCAAACTCATTTCATGGTATTTGTTTTGAGCAGTCTAGGGAACTAAAACATAAGACAGGGTGGATGAAGCTTGAAGACATGTTAAATGAAATAAACCAGACAGAAAAGGACAAATATTGTATGATTTCATGGATATGAAACTAGAATAAGTAAACTTACAGAGTCAGAATCTAGAATATAGGATACCAGAGGATGAGGTGTGGAGAGGGAATGGGAAATTATGGCTTAAAATGTACACGGCTCTTATTTGGAAATGATATAACTGTTTTGGTGGTGGATGGTGGTGATGGTGGCACAACATTGTGAAGGTAATTATGAACCCTGAAATAGCCATCTGAATGTGGTTAGAAGAAGAAATGTAAAGTTTTGTACATGGTAAAAAAATAAAACTTTTACAAAACTCCAGGGAACTGCACTACATAAACAACAAACCCGACCTTAAACCATAGACTAGAGTTCATAGTACAATTATAAAAATGTGCTCTTATCAATTGTAATATATTTTCCACACCAATGCTCAGTGTTAATATTTGGATGGTATATGGGAATCTTGTATATCATGTATGATTTCTCTGTAAACCCACAACATCTCTCAGAAAGAAAAAAAAATGGTATTGATATCTTATAAAATAAAAATTTGTAATGAAAAAATATTAATTTTAAAAGTAGCCCCAATAGGATGATCATGTCTTTTTTTATATAATTTTTAGATTAAATTGTCTATTTTTAAAAGATACATAGATCACAGAAAATGTTACATTAAAAAATGTAAGAGCTTCCCATAACCCCCCACATACACGCTCCTCCCACACCAACAACCTCTTCCGTCATCTTGGCACATTCATTGAATGTGGTGAATACATTTTGGAGCACTGCTGCACCACATGAATAGTGGTTTACATTGTAGTTTCTACCCTCCCCAGTACCTTCAGTGGGTTATGGCCCATGGGTTCCTGGCTTCCTCCTTCAAGATAGTCCCTCTCCCACTTCCTGCCTCGGCCCCTGTCTCCAAAATGTTTGCAAACTCAAGCTGGAACTACCTTGCATGCTCTTCTCTGTCTTCCTCCCTTGATGATGTCATGGGGCCCAGAACAGGTCACTGCACCCACTTGTAAATAAGCCAGCCTAAGGGACAATGGGGCAGGGGAGTGGAGGTAGGGGTGGTAAGGATGTGGGGAACATCTTTTTGCTGCATCCCATGACACGAGCAGCCCCATGAAGCTTTTGTGTAGGTCTTTTATGTGGTGCAGTAAACTCACTAGGGCACAAACAAACTCCCAGGACTGATAGTTTCTGAAGTTCTGCAGATAAAAGGCAAAACACCATAGTGATGCTTTGTAGCATGATTTGCTGGCTTCAGAGACTATCTTTCAGCTTTCCCCAAAGCAAGAGTTCTTTACAGATATATGTGCACTCTTTCTCCTCCTATCAGGGAGAAGTCCAAGGAATTTTCACCCTCTTTTTGGACCTCAATGTAGAGCTCCACCAACACTGTGCACCCCCAGAGCTACTCCTCACTGCAGGTGAGCAGAGGACTGCCACTACATAAATACAGGGGTGGGCAGATGCAGCCTCATGGCCTCAAGGACAAGCTTCAAGCAATGCTCTGAACTGCTGGACTACTGAGATTAAGCATGTTTAGGGTGCCCAAGGGTGATACTTAAACTCAACCATGTGTTATGGAGAAGAGAGGAAAAATAAAGTGGAAGGCACATGATTTGTCACTGTGGCCATGTATGTGTATGAGAGAGAAACAGTGACAGAAGTGGGTGTAATGGAGTCACAAGTCACAGATTCCCTTCAGCACAGTGTGCTGGCCACTGCCCTGGCTTTGGAAGGCACCACACATCAAGGGGTAGATGGGTTACATGACAAGGACACAGGAGTCTAAGAGGTGGATCTAGGGCTGTTTTCTCCACGAGCTTTTCAATTTTTCTGTGTTTGAAATGTTCCATAATGAAATGATGGGGGAATACCTGTGTGCAGAAAACAGATGGATAGTAAAGACAGTGTATGTGAATGTGAGCAGCTGAATTTAAGGCATGGGGTGTGACCAGGTGCCCCACAGAGGGACAAATGAGAAGGATCCCAGGTGGAACCCCAGGCAGGGTGATGGTTAGGATAGGAGAAGCAGATGACAGCAGAGACCTGGGGAGAGGACAGCAGACAGTTACCTCAGGCCTAAGGTCCCACGGGAGACCCAGGTCTAGGTGCTCCCTCTGAAGTGATCTCTTGGCCAGGCTGAAGCTGCAGATCTTGAGCAAGATTCCCTTCAGGCACTGGGACATGTATCTCTTTATTGTGGACCTCTTTTAATTTCCCTTAATAAAGTATTACATTTTTTTACCTTCGATCTTGCATGCCTTTGGTTAGATTAATCTGTGTCATTAGGATACAGAAAAACATAATTTTCTATATTATTCTTTCATTCAACTACCTTGTATTCTCATACTTTTCCTGTAGATTTTTTCATGGTTCTATGTAAATTGACAAATAATATACAGGCAATTTTGTTTTTTCCTTTCTAAATCTTATGCCCTTGAATTCTTTTTCTAATCTTTTTTGCTCTATCTAAGGACTGCCAGTATAATGATAACTAGAAGTGTTAGTAAATATTCTATCCTCATCCTTGTCCCACATTTTAAAGAGAATATGTTCAATGTTTTAGGAAGATGTTTCCATAGGTATGGCTTTTGGGGAGAGTGTGACCATCAGCCAGTGTTCTGACAGCACTGATCCTGTGCTCTGGGATTGCAGTGTTTGGCCATGACCATGATGCTTCAAGTGTGTAGCCTCCTCCCCAGTGTTTGGGGAGAGCATGGGAAAGGGTGGGACTGCTGCTCCATTAGGCACAGAGGCCAAACATCATTCCATAGAAGACCCTCAGACCTCAACATCTGGTGAAGGAGTCCCTGCTGTGTCGCAGAATTGTTTGGGACCCATGAACCCTTCCAGTTTCTCCCTGTGGGAATAGGAATGCATATCCTATGCCTGTCCTTCCATGGTGTACTGGAAGCAGATAACTTGTTCTCATTTTCACAGGTCCACAGACAGAGAATTATGCCCCAGGACAGAATACACCTATAACTGATTTTTTTAAACAAGGCAATTTTATGGATACGTATTAATAAAGCAACAATTCATCCAGTGTACAATCAATGGTATTTGGTATAATCACAGGTGTGCATTCATCACCTCAATCATCATTAGAGCATTTTCATTCTTTTGATAATGATAATTTACAAAAGACAAACTAACAAATTCTTCACCCCTTTATCTCTCTATGCTTCCCCTGTTGTGTACATCGCTGCTATTTCTGGCTATTCTTGCACAATTAATTATTTATTAAGCAGCTATTACCAGTTTTGATGAGACTTTTTACTTAATGCTGACACTGAAATGACTTAAGGCTTTGGGGATATTTTGATGGAATGGATGTATTTTGCATATGGCAAGTAACATCTTTGGGGGGCCTAAGGGTGGGGTGTGGTGTTTTGAAGCTGTACTGTACCCCAGAAAAACATGTTCTTTAATCTGTGCCATTGATATGGAGGTAAACCCATTGTAAGTAGGATCTTTTGAGGAGACTGCTTTAATTAAGACATTCATTCAGGATCAGGCTTAATCCTATTATTGGAGCCCTTTATAAGAGAATCAAATTCAGACAAAGAGAGAAAGCCATGGAAACAAGAAGCTGTAATCAATGAAACCTTTAAAAGAAGGGAGAGACCAGCAGATACACCATGGGCCTTGCCAAGTGGCAGAGGAGACAAAGATTGCTGGCAGAAGGTCTTCGGAGGAAGGCATCACTTTGAGATACTTGGATTTGGATATTGTCTCAGCTCAAAACATAAGCTAATAAATTCCCATTGATGAAATCTAACCATTTCATGGTATAAGCTTTAAGTAGCTTAGGAACCTAAAACAATGTTCTTTTCTACTACAATTGTATTGTTATAATGTTTAGGTTGCAAAGTATATTATGCTTGAAGATTCATTTGTAAATGTTTTGGGGAAAGGAACTCCTTTTCATGGCAGATCATTTGCTTTTGGCAGTTTTTAATTCCAAAGATGGATTGCATTTCTGGCAGGTCACTGTCCCTTTGTCTTTTTTATGAACATATTCCAAATCAATTATTTTTCATTGTTGACTATGAATTTAGAATTGCTTTGCTTTGATTCTATAGGATGTATCTTGGAAATAATTCAATTCTATAGGCTGAAGAGAATTCTTTCATGAGAAAGTCTCAAAGAGAATGATCTATAATGTGTTAAGACCAGTGGAAATGAATGGTTTAAAAAGCAGTAGCTCCCTCTTAAATTTGCAGTTTATTCCTTGAATCCAATTCTGTTAAGGTACAAATGTATTTATCCCTTCAAATCTGTCAGTATTTGCTTTATATGTTATGGGGCTCTGCCATTAAATGCATATATGTATGATTTTGTCTCTTTGTTTATGCCTCCTTGTTAATTGCCCCCTTTATCAGTATATAATGACTGTCTTTGTCCCTCTTAACAGTTGTTCATTTTAAGTTTATTTTACAGGCAATTAGTTTGACAACTCAAGCTGTCTTTTGGTTACTATGAGATGCAGGAGAACTTCTAGGAAAGTAAATGTCCATGAAGCCATTTTAAGTTCATGTTCCAAACTTTAAGGTGATATGTCATGTGAGATGGTAGTCTGCAGTAGGATGCATAAAATCGGTATTGGGGAGAGACTGCAGCTACCAATAATGAGAAGATTCAAGAGAGGATCATGCAATGCATGGCTGCAGAGTGTGGAGACAAGATCACAGGAGGAGAAGAGTAAAGAATTGAAAGGACAGTGTATTGGCCAGTTGAGATGTGAGGAGTATTGGAGAGAGTAACAGAGTGTCAGTACTGGAAACTCAGAAATGAGGGGGAAAGCAGATTTAGCTCAACTGATAGAGCATCTGCCTACCACTTGGGAGGTCCAGGGTTCAAACCCAGGGCCTCCTGGCCTGTGTGATGAGCTGGCCCACATGCAGTGCTGATGCATGCAAAGAGTGCTGTGCCAAGCAGGGGTGTCCCCCACATAGGGGAGCCCCATAACAAAGAGTGTGCCCCTCAAGAAGAGCTGCCCCATTCAAAAAAGGTGCAGCCTGCCCAGGACTGGTGCCACACACACCAAGGACTGATGCAGCAAGATGATGCAATAAAAAGCGACATAGATTCCTGGTGCCGCTGACAAGAATGTAGGCAGACAAAGAAGAACATACAGTGAATGGACACAGAGAGAAGACAATGGGGGGAGCAGGGTGAAAAAGGGGAAAGAAATAAAAAATGAGGGGCCTACAGTCAACAGCAAGTGAGGGCAGTGGGTGATATCATCTGGTGACATGAGATTCAAACATTGGTGTGTTCCTCTGTTTAGGAAATAGGAAAGAATAATTATATGAAAAGAGCAAGGTGGATATCCCCCCACTCTAGGCCAGAGGTAAGGGGTGTATGCAGAAACAGCAGCCATCCTTGTGGTGGATGCTTGGACCATAGGGAGAGTTGGGTTTCCCATACAGCAGGCTTTTTCACTCTCAGCACTGTTGGCACCCTGGACTAGAAAATTCCTGGTTGTGGGGCATGTGCAGAGTGCTTTAGGGTGTTTACTGGCACCCCTGACCTCTGTCTACCCACTAGATGCCAGTAGTATCTCCTCCCACCAGCCCAGCATTATGTCAACTAAAAGTACCTCCACAAATGGCCACATGGCCCCTGGGGGGGTGGCAAAAATTGTTGAGAACCACTACCTTAGAACACTACGGTGATGGAACTTTCAACAGGAGCAGTTGAAGATAAAGTATATTTTGCTGTTGATGCACCACAAATCCAGAGGATACCAATCTGTGCCATGATATGAACAGTGTTGGGAAACACTAGATTAAGACTGAAGCTACTGGGAGAATGAGAAAGACAGAGCAAAACCCAGGAAGTGAGGAACAAAGGGATTGAGAATAAAGGAATATCAGGATCTAAGCTTATGTGGTTCTGACCTGCAGATTGCTGCCACTCCTTCGTTATCAAAAAGTCTGGGCCAAGAGCCTGGCAGAGGTCAGACTACAGTTACAGGCCAAGTACAAGCAGGTTTCCAAATAAAGAAAAAAACTGGTCAGAACATTACATGTCATTGCAAGCAGAAGGAGTTAACTCTGACCTGAAAATGTCTGTTTTTATTTACAGCATTTGAAAGCAGACAATTCAGTCAATATTCTCTGATTTCAGAGAACTGCCTATACAATTCCTGTTAATGAGATATTGACTAAGGAAGACAAGTTTAATGTAATCAGGGCAAATACACTGAAAGGTCATTTGCACCAAACAGAGAAGTGAGAAAGAGCATAATTTGAAATAGAGGTAGATGAAAAGTATAGCAGTTTTAGAGTGAAAACTGATAGTAATAATAAAATGTGTATGTGTAATGAACTCTTGAGTGACAAAAATAATGGAGAAAGAACCACAGATTACCCAATTTGATCATAACAGATTAATGCAATATATACTTAAATTCTGCACAAAATTTAACTCAAAGGATCATTGAGCTAAACATGAAACAAAAACATAAAATGCAAGAAAATATATGAAATAACTAGGTGAAACATGATTGGAAATATTTTTTGGCTTTTTGCTAATTTAAATTTTTAATTAGATAAGTAGGTTGTCAGAAAAATCATGTAACAAATACAGTCTTCCCTTATACCCCCTCTATTATTAGCACATTGCATTAGTGTGGTACTTTCTAACAATTGAAAGCAGAGTATTACAATTATAGTATTAACAATAGTCCATATTTTATATTAGGGTGTATTTTTTCCTAATATATCACCCTCTTTTTAACACCTTGCATTTGGGTGTATATGTATATGCCACATTTTGTTTATCCATACATTGGTTGATGGACAGTTGGTTGACGGCATCTTCTGGCAATTGTGAACACACTAGTGTGAAGATATTGGTTTGAGTCCCTGCTTTCAATACTGTTACATATATGCCTATTGGAGGGATTGCTGGGTCATATTGTAATTCTATACTTAAAAGCTGATAAGGAACAGACACTAAGAGATTCATTTGTTTTTCCCCCCTGACACTATCCACTGGGCTCGGTGAAAGTGGTTTCTTTTTGTGAGCAATCTCAGTAAGTATTCTATTGGTTGGTGAACTCTGTTTTAAAAGATATATATTGTAGGCCATTTGTAAATGGCATGTCTAGGTAACAATTACAGTGTCCATTTATTCACTATAATCTTAGGTAGTATAATAGTTTGATATTGTTTATAAATTTAAAAAATAGATATTGGATTATGTTTGTGAACTGCTCTGTTTCTCTGGGCATATTAGGTTGGATTGGATTCAGAGGTTTTACTGTTACTTGATTAAGTAATAAGGCTTTGATTGGGCCATATCAGTATGACATTGAGTCCCACCCTCTTGGTGGGTAGGGGCTCACAGAGAAAATGACATGGCAGAAGAGAAAGTTGGAGTTTTGAGCTGGAGCCTGGGAAGTAAGCGCAGAGTAGAGCAGCTGAGCCCAGAGAGAAATGAGTCCCAGGAAGTGAGGAACCCAGGAAGCCTGAACCCTGGCAGACATCAGTAGCCTTCTTGCCCAAACACATTGGAATAGACTTTGGTAAGGAAAGTAACTTACGCTGACAATTCCTAAAATGCTCAGTCAGTACCACCTATATTCTCCCATTGGGGAAACTGACACAACAGGATGAAGAGGTTTCAGAATCAGCGGAACTAACATCTGAATCCTAAAATTATCTCCTGTTAATTGGTTTAATGTTGTAAAAATTCCTGAACAAATGCAATGTCAGAAGGTTCAGGAAGGCATACAAGGACAGGATCTTAAGCATCAGGGCTCCCTGAAGGGCCCTTTCCAATCTGGAATGCTGATTCTTCTCCTGGCATTTATTTTTAGGCCAGTAAAAATAATTTATTCAGAAATTGGGGAAAAGAACAGAACTTGCTGAGAAATGGGAGAGAAGGACAGAAACACATCAAGCTTTGGTGTGGGCTCCTCTAGGAAGAGAGCCTCCTGGACTTTTGAGGAAGCCTGCCCTCTCCTTCTCCATGGGGCTGAGTAGCTGCACATTGAGGAGCACCACACACCCATGAAGAAATGGAAGCCCTTGTAATCCTGTCACTGCAGCATGTGAAAACTCACCCATATGTGCACCTGGCTGCCTGCCCAGAGAGCACAGAAACATCCTTGGGCTCAGGGTCTCCTGTACCACTATGAGGAGCAACTCAAAGTGATGCATTCAGGAAGCACTGTGGAGCAAACTGAAACCTGACTGCCTGGATTCAAGTCCCAGCTCCTACACCCACTAGCCATGTGACCTTGAATGACTTACAACTCATGTGCCTCAATTTCCTCAACCACAAAGTGACAAGAGTAGAGTAAGCACACACTAAATGATGGATAGCTACTATTGTTGTTGCTGTTGTTCAGAAAGTTTTGTCCAATCCAGGGCACTTCTTCTTCTCACAATGTCCTTACATCACAGTGTATATGAGCGTATTCTCCTCCTTCACTCCAATTATAAAACTATGCTCTCAACCAAGCTCATAAAAATGAAAATAAGAAACTAGACTTCTCAAACCAAAGGACTTACATTAACTATTTCCTAACATGATGATAGGAGCAAAAACCAATAAGCTCTCGCAGAATTCACTCATGAATAGGAGGAAGCTAATTTAAATAAGAAGTTTAAATGAACTCATTTCCACAAAAAAAAAGTATTCTTATTGTTTGACATAAGCATGGTAAACATTCTCCCAACTATGAGATAGGCATGGGTTTCACTTTTTAAAGATATAATTTATGCATTTCCACTGATTAGTTTCATAATATTTCAGATTAGTTTTACTGTCAAAAAAGCATCCCATTTAAAATATCAATTCAACTTTTAAATCATTAGGGAGCAAAGTATCATTGATTTAAATATACATTCATGATTTAGGGATAACATTTTCACCAAATTTTTTAGAGACAGAGAATATTAGTAATAGGGATAGCTAATATTTATTACACACCAATTAAGTATTTAAGAAGCTAGATGCTATTTTTATATGCTAGCTCATCCTTTTCATCCTTTGATGGAGGTTGTTAGAGAAAAAATGGAGCTCACTGAGACATGGAGACTGACAGGATTGCCATAAGGAAGTTGATTGGGAAGCTCTCCCAATGGAGGGGACTGGAGAGAGACTTCAGTCCACATTTGGCAGAGGGTGTCATGAATCTCTGCAGTCCATCTATAGGCAGGAACATGCTTAGCCAATGGCAGGGGTGGGGCTTGGGTAAGACCGAGGGCCCATAGGGATGGCCAGGGGGGTGGTCTGCTAGTGGTAGTGAATTCTAGGAGTGTGGGAGGGGTTGGTGGTGTCACATGGCTCCTTTGTCTATTCTGGTGGGTAAATGAACTGTATCTGAACATGTAGGCTCTGGATGGGGGCTGTTGTAGGTCACAGGAATTCAAGTCACTTTTAACCATTGTAAACAGTGTGATCAAGGGGAAAACAGACTTGGCTCAGTGGTTAGGGTGTCGGCCTACCACATGGGAGGTCTGTGGTTCAAACCCTGGACCTCCTTGACCTGTGTGGAGCTGGCCCATGCGCAGTGCTGATGCACACAAGGAGTTCCCTGCCACGCAACGGTGTCCCCCGCATAGGGGAGCCCCACACGCAAGGAGTGCACCCTGTAAGGAGAGCCACCCAGCGTGAAAGAAAGTGCAGCCTGCCCAGGAATGGCGCTGCCCACACTTCCCATGCCACTGATGACAACAGAAGTGGACAAAGAAACAAGATGCAGCAAATAGACACAGAGAACAGACAACTGGGTGAGGGGGGAAATTAAATAAATTAATTAATTTAAAAAAAACCCGTGTGATCAGTTCATTATTAAACACCTTGTAAGGGAGAAACCTCTAACAGGCTCAGGCCCCTTTTATACAAAAATCTCAGCCTTGAGGTGGATTATTAAATGCTTCTGAGGGCTGATGGATAGCACCCATGTGAGATTTTTAGCACAAAAACATAGGGGACTGTACTTCTCAAATTTTAATATGCGTGTGAATCATGTAGGGGTCCCTGAAGTAATGTGCAGGGCTCAAGCCATGTTGTGAAGAAGGATCAATGTGTGCAGAGAGGTGGGGGTGTGGTCAAACATGTCTGTACCTGCAAGTAAGCAGAAAGGAACTGATGTTCTGATAAGAAGGAACTCTAAGAACACCCTCCTCAAAGAACTTCATGCCTGATAGCCCCTGCTCTGAGAACAATGACCTAGCTAACTGCTTTATTATTTTTTAAAGATTTATTTATTTTATTTTTTCTCTCCCCTTCCTCCCCCACCCCAGTTGTCTGTTCTCTGTGTCTATTTGCCTCATGTTCTTCTTTGTCTGCTTCTGTTGTTGTCAGCAGCACAGGAATCCGTGTTTCTTTTTATTGTGTCATCTTGTTGTGTCAGCTCTCTGTGTGTGCAGTGCACTTCCTGGGCAGCTGAACTTTCTTTCACACTGGGCAGCTCTCCTTACAGGGTGTACTCCTTGCATGTGGGGCTCCCCTACACGGGGACACCCCTGCATGGCATGGCATTCCTTGTGGGCATCACCACTGCACGTGGGCCAGCTCCACATGGGTCAAGGAGGCCCAGGGTTTGAACTGTGGACCTCCCATTTGGTAGACAGATGCCCTAACCACTGGGCCAAAGTCTTAACTGCTTTAAATAAAGCTTGTGGTGCCAGCTCGGGGCCTTGACTTTGCCATCAGCTAGCCCTGGTGCACCTGGTCCCCTCTAATCTTGTCCTTGTCTCTATGTATCTTTCTGCAGCTCCTGTCACCTCCCCTCAGATTCTCAGTTCACCCATGCAGGTTGCAGCAAATCACCAGGGGAAACTTCCTATTATGATTCAAAAGTCTGGGGTGAGGTGTTTCTACAATCTCTCAGAACTTGGTGAGGCTTCTGGTCTATGGAACACATTTTGAACAAGGATCAACTGGTTGTAATAGGGCACAAGTCATATGTGCAAAAAATCTTTTTAAAAATTCAAATTTTAAAATATGAGTTTTCTCAAAAATCACAGGATTAGAATGAGAAATATTCATATTTCTTGGTGGGATTCTGAAATATATAACACCATAGAACTGTTTTATAGCAACTTCTTATTTTCTTTTCCAGTTTAAATTTAGAATCCAATTTCTTGCTGTTTTCCTGGGGGTGGGGGTGGGGGTGGGGTGTCCCCTAAAGCCCCTGATTTTTATCAAGGCTAAAAGGACAAGTACATGGAAAAACTGTTGCATGCTGCCATACCCTCATACAGGTCCCTTCTCTTCTCTCACCCATGCATAACAGCTCACTTTTAAAGTTCTAGAGATTAGACAACTGGCAGAGTCAGGCTGTGTCTAAGGAGCTGGGCCTAGAAGTTCTCCCAGATGAAAGGTAAGCTCTACAACAAAACAGTACCTTACCAAAAGGCAAGAATAAAACCACTGGCTTCCATCCCTGACCTTAGGTGACACACTTCCAGCAATAAGATAACATTTGTTTGTACAATATTTTGCATGATAGTTTGATTCAACTTTGCCAATGCTAGGTTCAATTTACTTTTAAAAGGCTACTGGCTAAACAAAGCAAGTTTACTGAAGGATGTGTGGTCCACCTGGGCCCCTCATCCCCAATCTTTTTGCTAACAGCAACACCTAACTACCAAACCAATACATAGTTGAGAGCATTCCAACTTATTGTAAAGGGTCAGTTAAAAATTTACACCTTCCCTTTTGTCTTTCCTTAGAGTCCTTCAGGACTACTCTCCAGTCACCAGCAGAACAAGCCTTTTACCCAGGAAAGAAAGAAAACAGAATATGATTCTGCAAGCTACAAATTCCTACAAATTCTGAGACCTTTATTTAAAAGGTGTTGGCGCATTACATTATTCCCAAGGATTGTTCATTTGTGCACTCACATCAGCTGTTGATGGCCTACCTGTGAGTTGGAACATAAGGGCACTTTTTTTAAAAAAGTTAAGGTAGGTATTCATCACAATTCATTTGAAGATTCCTCTTTAGGTGTGGCAAAAGGGAATCAGGCTGGCCCTGAAGCCACAAGACTGGAGTCCTTACAAGCAAAGGAAACTCAGACACAGAAAATCAGTAGAAGCCCCAAATCAGGGAAGCCAGGAGTCACAAAAGAGAAAAGGTGGAACCATGTGATAGAAGCAGATATTCCAGATAAGGAACCCCATGTACTGCAGCAAGCGGCAGCAGAATGTCAGGGAGAAGGTGTGTTCTGTTGAGATCTTTATTTCAGAATTCTAGCTTCCAAACCTGAGGCAATAAGTTTCCAATCCTTAAAACAACCAGCTTTGAAGTATTTATAGTATCAGCCTTGGCATATTTGATACCAGAAAGTGCTGTGCCTTTGTTACAGATACCTAAAACTGTGGAAGTTATTTAGGAATTCAGTAATTGATAGATCCTGAATTTTTCACAAGTTGTGGGTTTATAGAACCATCATGAATAAAATAAAGGATTCCCCATTCTCTGTTCCCTTATTCTAATTATTTCATATTCGTGAGATCATATAAGATTTGTCCACCTGTTTCTGGCTTAATTCTCTCAACATGCTGTCTTCAAGGTTCTCTCTGCTGTCACATGAATCAGGACTTCTTTTTCTTTTTATGATGGAATAATAGTCCATTTGATGTGTTCTTTTTTTAAAATTTGTTTCTCTCCCCTTCCCCCCCCCACTTGTCTGTTCTCTGTGTCTATTTGTTGCATGTTCTTCTTTGTCAGCTTCTGTTGTCAGTGGCATGGGAATCTGTGTCTCTTTTTGTTGTGTCATCTTGCTGCATTAGTTCTCCATGTGTGTGTGGTGCCGTTTCTGAGCAGGCTGCACGTTCTTTCGTGCTGGGTGATTCTCCTTATGGGGTGCACTCCTTGCATGTAGGGTGCACTCCTTGAGCATAGGGCTCCCCTATGTGGGGGGGGGGGCACCCCTGTGTGTCAGGACACTCCTTGTGTGTATCAGCACTGCACGTGGCCAGCTCCACATAGATCAAGGAGGCCCAGGGTTTGAACTGCTGACCTTCCATGTTGTAGGTGGATGCCCAATCCATTGGGCCAAGTCTGCTTCCCTATATTCAACTTCTTTAGGAACTGCCAAGCAGTCTTCCACAGTGACTGTACCACTCTGTATTCCCACTGATGAATAAGTTTTCCTCTCTCCACATCCTCTCCGTGACTTTAGTTCTCTGTCTTTTTAATACTGGTCATTCTGATAAGTGTGAAACGATACCTTATTGTAGTTTTGATTTGTATTTTCCTAATTATTAGTGATGTTGAGCATTTTTTCATGTGTGTTTTTTTTTTTTGCCATTTGTATTTCTTCTTTGAACACATGTCAATTCAAATCTTTTGCCCACTTTTTATTTGGGTCATTTGTCTTTTTATTGTTGAGTTGTAACATCTCTTTATATATCCTGGAGATTAAACCCTTATCAGACAAATGATTTCCAAATATTTTCTGCCATTAAGTCAACTGCCTTTTCAGCCTTTTGACAAAGTTCTTGAGGTGCAAAAGTGTTTAATGTTGAGGAGGTCCTATTTATCTATGATTTCTTTTGTTGTGTGTGCTTTGGATGTAAGGTCCAAGAAATCACCACTGATCACTAGGTCTTGAAGATGTTTCCTTACATTTTCTTCTAGTAGTTTTATTGTCCTGTCTTTTATATTTAGGTCTTTAATCCATTTTGAGTTGATTCTTATATAGGGAGTGAGATAGGGGTTCTCTTTCATTCTTTTGCTTATAGATTTCCAGTTCTCCCAGCACCATTTGTTGCTGAGACTGTTTTGTTTCATTAACATGGATTTGGTAGGTTTGTCAAAAACCATTTGGCCATAGAGATGATGGTTTATTTCTGGACTTTCAATTCTATTCCACTGATTGATGTGTCTACCTGTATGCCAGTATCATGCTGTTTGACAACTGTAGCTTTGTAATGTTTCAAGGTCAGGCAGAGTAATTCCTCCCTGTCTCTCTTCTTTTTTAGAATGCTTTTGGTTTCTCACATATACTTTCCCGTCCAATTGAATTAGGTAATTGCCTTTTCTAGTTCTGTAAAGTAGGCTGTTGGAATTTTGATTGGTATTGAATGAACAATGGACTAAAATAGACTCATTATTATTCTACTAAGACTTATTATTCCAGCAATTGAAGAGCTCTTTTCATTGATGTAAAGGCAGTGGCCACCAAAGGTTCTGAAGAGGTGAGAGGGAAGAATAGGTGGAATTTGGGGGCATTTTGGGGACATTGGTATTGTCCTACATGGCACTGCAGTGATGAATACAGGCCATTGTATATTTTGTCATAATCTACAAAATTATGCAGGACAAGGTGTAACCTATATTGTAAACTTTAGCACATGGTTAGCAGCAATTCTTCAGTATGGGTTCATCAACTTTAACAAATGTACCACACTAGTGAAGGATGCTGTTAATGTGGGAAAATATGGGAGGTGAACAGAGTGGGGCATACTGGAATTCCTTATATTTTTATGTAACATTTATGTAATCTAAAGCTTCTTTAAAAATAAAAAACTATATATTAAAAAAATAGTCCCTGTGCATAAAAAATGTTTCAGATTTCTGTGGAATTAGGGAAATCTCATAACATAGAATAATTGAATAATGTTGAAGATGACCTGAACTGAGTCTGAAAACACTGCTACGATATACTGAACACGACTGTGTTCTGTCATGTGACAATGAATATGGGGAAATAGGTCAAAACTTCTTCTCCTTTCTTCTCTGTTCACATAGTCATTTTACCATGTAACACTCTTTATCCAAAATCTATGCTAACCAGCACTGCTTCTGAAACACAGTTGGTTCCCTCTGAGTTAGGGCTTCAGTATGGCTTATGGCTCCTTGGCTTTAAGGCTGCACATGTGACAATCTGAGGCAGTCTAGTAAAACAGGGAATTGATAGCAGATCTGGGACCTGGCAGAAAGCCGCCACCATTAAACACATGTCCTTTGGTGCCCCCAAAATGGCTGCTGGAAGACCCTGGCTAGAAACTCCCATTCAGAATGAGATTTCCTCTGGAAGCCAGGAGAAGCCGCAGATATTCACCTCTTTGGCTGCCTAATACAGCGGGTATGTCCATGCTTAAAGAAAGTACCAAGAAGGACTGTGGGCAGTGGTGTGAACAGACATCTGCACACCTATATTCATAGAGGCATTATCCAAACTTGCCAAAAGTTGGAAACAAACCCAGTATCTATCTGCCTATGAATGGATAAAGAAACTGTGGTATATACACACGATGGAATATTATGCAGCTGCAAGGAGAAATGTAGTTATAAAATATTTGACAACATGGAGGAACTTGGAGGACATGTTGAGTGTAGCATGCCAGACACAAAAGGACAAATACTGAATGATTGCATTACTATGAACCAAATACATTTGTAACATATTATATGATTCAAAAAAATTTATATGTATTCAGTACATTTGAGAAATGTATGCTTTTATTCAACTGTGTTTTCTTTTAATTAACTATTGTTTATATTTTCAATTATTAAATGTACAAAATAAAGGTAAAAAGATATTTTATGATTCCATTGATATAAAATGTAAATATAAATCAATTTATAAAGATGACCTTTGATTAGTCGTTATGGACAGCTAGGGAAGGCATGCTAAGGGGTGTGGAGTAATGAAATAGTTCTAAAAGTTTTTGTGATGATGAATGCACAACATTGGGATTATACTAAAAGCCATGACTCTACACTTAAGATAGATGTTATGGTATGTGAGTATGTCTGAATAAAACGACTAAATAAATAAATAATTGTGCTAGAATGGCCAGAAATAGCAGCTCTGTAAGGCAGGGGAACAGAGAGAGTGAGGGATGAAGAAGTCTGTTTTTTGCTTATTCTTATTATTGAAATAATGATAACGCACTCCTAATGATGAAGTGATGCCCGCACAACTCCGATATACCAAATACCGTTGCTTGTATTCTTTGGATGTATTGTATGATTTATTAACATGTACGAATAAAATAAATTTGGGAAATAAATTCTCCCCAGAACGCAGGCCAGGGGCCAGCACTCCTCAGGCTCCTCAGAGGAGCCAGCCCCCAGCTCCAGGAGAAAGGAGCAGGGACGACAGCCTCGCTCGGGGCCAGGCTCGGCGGCGCCAGGCCAGAGGCCCCTCACACCGCGCTTCCAGCAGCTCCAAGCAGCCGGCCTCGGTGACCCACGCCCGGGCCCAGGCCGCCTCTGGTGCACTGTGGGTGGGGACACCCCCACTTGCGGGGATCACCTGCCCACCAGTCAGGAGCCGCCCTCACGGCGTAGGGCGACATCGCCCTCTTTAGCGGCAGCGGGACCGCGCGTTGATTGGCTGCTGGGCGCTGTCTGTCAGGGAGAGGGCCACGCCCCTTCAGGGGCGGAGTCGGGGAACCGGTCCAGACCTGATTGGCCCTCGGGCTCTCAGGCCCTCAAGTCCCGTCTGGCCCCCGCGGGATGGCCCCTTTAACAGCTGGCGGCGGTTGGGAGCCCGCCCCACGGACCTGCTGTGGGCTCCCGCGGCACCCCTGCGAGCCCGAGGGCATGAGGGATGCGGTGTCGGGGTGCAGGGTGGGGGAGGGGGCTGTGGGGAGCGCTACCCCGCCCTCGGGACCCCCGTGTCCCGCCTGCGCAGAGGTAGTCTGGGCCCCACGTGGCGTCGGGCAGGCGCAGGCGGGGCCCATAGGCGCAGACGAGGGTGAGCGAGCCCCCTTGCCGCGTGAGGGGCGCCAGTCCCATGCCCACGGAGGTCCTGCTGCCTCGGCTGCGGGGGGCAGGGTCCTTTGGGGCGGGGGTGGGGGGCTGCTTCTGCAGGCAGCGCTGGGCGGACGGGGCCTTTCAGGGGTCCAGGCCCAGCGCAGCAGGACTTGGGTGGGGGAGGCCTGAGTCAGAATAAGAGTCCCCGGGCCCGCAGGAAAGGCCGCCCACACTTCCCCCACAGTACCCCTGATGTGGGCAATGGGTGGGAAGCTGTCTCTCCAGAAATAACAAACTATCTGACTTGTGGGTGTGGGATGATAAAAGGCTGTAGTCCTGCCCTTGGTGAGTAGGAAACAGTTTAACAATGCAAGGTCTATAAACTTTAAGTGTTCAGGGGAAATGCAAACCAAATATGCTGAAAGCTTATCCAATGCTGGAGGTCCATACTAAAAGCTTACCTAAGATGTGGAAATATATGCTAATTCAAGCCTATTGAGAACTGAAACAAAAGGACCATTTGGCCTTTCCTCTCTGTATAAAAGGGACTAAAAAATGTTTGGGGGGTTCAGGGCTTGGGATTGAAACTGGAAGTTCCAGAGTCAGCCGGCGGTCAATAAACCATTTTTCCTTCTCAAAATCATTCCTGAGTCCTGGCCTCTCTATATGCAAATAATTGAACCTCTCTCAAATTCTACAACACCTCCTCCCCCACTTTCCCTACCCCCATGGCCCCTCCCCCCACTATTCCTTCCCCCAGGGGCCCTCTGCCCCCATGGTCCCTCCCCCCCACTACTACTCCCTCCACTGTCCCTCCACTCCCCATGGTCTCCCCCCCACACTGTTCCTCCCCTCGGGGGCCCTCTGCCCTCCACAGTCCCTTCCTGCCATGGTCCCTCCCCCACATGGTCCCTCCTCCCCTAGTACCCCTACCTCCACAGTCCCCCCTCCCCCCAAACTGACCTGTCCCCAGTCTTGGTCTCTTCCCACCCCCCACTATCCCCTCAACATGTTTCCTCCTCCTCTTCACAATTTTTTCCCCAACTGTCCCTCCTCCCCCATCCTTTGCCCCAGGGTCCCTCCCCCCATAGTCCCTCCTTCCCTCCTGGGTCTTTCCCTCATGGCCCCTCCCCCTCCTCAGTCCCTCCTTCCCCTCACTATCCCTTTCCTCCCCATCCTTCTTTCCCCCCATGTCCCCTTCTCTGCCCACAGCCCCCCTCCCTCCCCACATGCCCCCTGTTCCCCCATTGTCCAACCTGCAGCCCTGGCCCCTGCCTTTGCTGCCTACCCTCCCAGGTTCCTGGGGGCCTCCCCTTTCAGCTCTCCCTTCCCAGGCCCTCCACTTCACATTTGCCTCCAGGCCCAGGCTGCTTCTCTTTCTTCTCCCCTGGATAGGGCAGCTGGTGCCTGCTCACAGCAACACTTTTACGGGGGGAACTCATCTGCTCCCTGGGGAGGGGCCCGAGGAAGGCCTGGGGGAGGGGGAGCACAAGGAATGGGGCCCTCTCCTGGGAGGGGCCTGGGGGCAGGTTTCTGCCCAGCCTGGGAGTTTGCAGGGACCTCAACAGTTTACAACTAAAAATGTGTATCCAACCCAGAGGTCTGTGGGAGGCGCTCCTCCTCCTCCTCCTCATAGGCTTTTGCATTCTTTGGATCCAAGCCCTGGTGAGCCACTTGAGACTTTCATTTTCTCTCTTCCTTCCATTTTACTCCTTTCTGCTTTCCGGGAGTACACCCGGCAGGCGAGGTCTGTGGTCTAGGAGCCGGCTCCCATCGCACCCCTCCTGGCTGTGCTGCCCTGGACGCCCTGGGACAGCCTGAGCCAGGGCCTTCCTCAGAGCTCCCCATGGCCCCAGGGAGGCTTTTCCTTTTGGTAGTGGTTAAAGCTTTTCTTAAAACTTTGATTTGTTGGAGTAATGCTGGGTGGAAATGGTTTGTGTCTTGCTAAGATGCTAGCTTGCGAGGGCCGGAGGAGGTTGGCTGGCCAACAGGGGCCACCGGATTTGGGTGCCTGCTAGGGTGCACTGCACAGAGTGGGAAAGGGCACCTATTAGGGGCTGCTGAGGGAGCCCAGGGCTGTGCTAGCATTTCAGGAGCTCCAGGGCACCTCTGGTTGGCAGAGGGGGTGACCCAGGTGCCTTGGGGACACCATTCTAGCCCTGCTGTGTCTGCCAAGAGCCGTCACCCAGCTGACCTTAAAGGAGCCGGCTGCAGAGGAAGCCTCTGTGCTTACTGTTCTCAGCCTCTTAGAAGAGTTGGTCCCATTCCAGGGAAGCAGTTCCGAGCTGGGGAGCAGCTGCTCTAGTTAAGACAGATGTGCTGGACCTCCTCACCCCCACCCCCTTCTTTTGACCCCTGCGCTTCCTCCTGAGCTTCTGAAGATGGTTTTCACACGATTGCCACCCTGGAAGGGGGAAAGCCAGGCAGAGCTGCTGGGGGCCCTGTCACTTCCATACAGATGACTGTGCCATTCTCCTAACGCACTGTCACTCAGCAGATCCTAAGTGTGACGAGGAGGAATACAATGTTGCTCAGTGGGAAAATCTGGGGAGGTTTTATGCTAAAACCTTAACAATGAAATCTTTGGATGAGGATTAGAAGTGTTTTTCTTTTTTTTTAAACTAATTAATTTTATTGATACATGCTTATGTTTTTAACAAATCAACTTTATTGGTATACTTTAATAAAACAATTCCTTTAAAGTGTACATCCAGAAAAAGTGCACAACCAGTGGTATTTGGTATAATCACATAGTTGCATATTCATTATCTCAACCATCATTAGAACATTTTCATTATTTGAATAATAAATAAAAATAAATTAATAAGGAAATTCCTCACCCCTTGATCTCTTCGTCCCCTGCTGAACTGCTGCTATTTTTTTTGCTGTTCTTACACAATTATTTACTTAAGTTTTACTGAGATATATTCATATACCATACAATCTATCTGAAGTGTATAATAAGTGGCTTTTAGTATTATCACAATATTATGCATTCCTCACCATCAAAAATTTTAGAACATTTTCAGAACTGTAGAAAAAACGCACACCCCTTAGCAGTCCTCCCTAGCCCTATATAACTACTACTTGAACTTCAACTTTATAAATTGATTTACATTTACCTTTTATATAAATGGGATCACACAATTTGTAGTACTTTGTGTCAGGCTTCTTCACTTAGCATAACTGATATTGTTACCATCTTTTGTTAACATACATTTGTTCAATTTCAAAGAAGACAGGCATATATGCAACTTTATCCATATTCATATATTTCACACACAATTTTATTATGCTAAAAAGAGCTTGATTTCTATATCTCTTTTTTTGGTATTTATTTTTCTTGAGTAAAGGATCACATTTTAAAGTCTCTGATTTTTCAACTCTTCAGTGTAACCACTTTTTTAAACTTTATTTTGTATATTTTAATAATTGAATATGTAAACAATAATTTAAAAAGAAAAGGAAAACACTGTTGGATAAAGATACCATTTCTCAAATAAATGTACTGGATACATATAAATTTTTTTGAATCAAACAATATGTTACACAATATATTTGGTTCATAGTCACACAATCATACAGTATTTGTCCTTTTGTGTCTGGCTTGCTTCACTCAACATAATGTCCTCTAGATTCTTGCTTGTCATATGCTTTACGATTTCACTTCTTACAGCTATGTAATATTCCATTATGTGAATACACCACAATTTACTTACCCATTCATCAGTTGATGGACGCTTGGGTTTTTTCCAACTTTTGGAATCGTGAATACTGCTGTAGTGAACTTTGGTGTGCAGATGTCTGTTGGTGTTAGTGCTCTTCATTTTTCTGTATATATACCTAGTAGTGATATTGCAGGGTCATGTAGCAAGTTTATATTCAACTTCTTTAGGAACTACCAAATGGTCCTCCATAGGGGCTGTACCATTCTGCATTCCCACCAACAGTGAATAACTAACTGTTTATTTCTCTCTACATCCTGTCCAGCAATTGTGGTTTTCTATCTGTGGCAGGGGGTGATCATTTGTATGGGGTGTCAGTGATGGGGAATAAATAGGAGGAGGCTCACCTGGGCATACATAAAAGGCATATAAATGTGTTCAGATGTTCATGGGGCATTGCCATGGTGGGTGGAGACTCATATAATTGAAGGAATATCCAAATCCCATCCTGGGGAGCTCTGCCACATTCTCTAATAGGTCAGCAAGAATCCCATAAATACAGAGGCAATGACTAGTGAAAGAGAATGGCCTACTTATGGGTCTTTGATATTGATGACTATAAGAACCTTTACTCTTAAGTTGAAACCTAGCCTTGTACGATAGGGTGCTAAGAGTTGCCTTCTGGGAGCTTTCTTTTTGCTCAAATGTGGCCTCTCTCTAAGCCAAACAGCATATAAATACATTATTTTCCCCCAGTGTAGGACATGAATCCTGGGGATGAGCCTGTCTGGCACCAAGGGATTATTACCAAGCACCAACTAGCAATGCAACTGGAAAAAGCCCTTGACCAAAAGGGGGGAAAGGTCAAGACAAATGAGTTTATAAAGCTAAGAAACTTCAAAGTGAGTTTCTGCACATCTCAGCAGGATCTTATTGACTGCCAAAGTAGGTACTATCCCAAATTTCAGTGCTCCTGAGGGTTCTGGAGATATCCAGACACTATAGTCATCATTAGAGCAGTTTCATTATCTCAGTGATAATAAAGCCACCACCCCTCAATCTTTCTGTGCTTTCTTTGTTGTCCACAGCTCCCCTTTCTGGCTTATTTTGCACAAATACTTTTTTCTTTCATCTACAAATTGATTTCTATTTACATTTTATATAAATGAAATCATACACTATATTACATAATACTTTCGTTCATTGTAATGCAGTTTTCCTGTATTTGTCCTTTTCTGCCTGGCTTGCTTCACTCAACATACTGTCCTCCAGGTTCATCAATGTTGTCAATGTTATGACTTCATTTCGTCTTATAGATGCATAATGTTCCATTATGTGAATATGCCACAGTTCAATTATCCATTTATCAGCTGATGGACACCTTGGTTGTTTCCAGCTTCTGGCAATTGTGAATAATGCCACTATGAACATAGATGTGCAGATGTCTCTTCATGTCACTGCTCTCACAGCTCTCAGTTCTAATGTGTATATAACCCATAGTGGTATTGCAAGGTCATGTGGGAAATCTATATTCAACTTCTTTAGGAACTGCTGAACTCCACAGTGGCTCTACATTCTGCATTGCCAACAACAGTGAATAAGTGTTCCTATCCACATTCTTTCCAACATTCAGTTCTCTGGCATTGAATACTTTTTCATATGTTTTTTGCCATTTGTATTTCTTCTTTGGACAAATGTCTATTCATGTCTTTGGCCCATTTTTAATTGGGTCATTTGTCTTTATATATATATTTTTATTCATTTTTAAAAAAATATTACGTTCAAAAAATATGAGGTCCCCATTCACCCCTACCACACCCACCCCACAACTCCTCCACAGCAACACTCTCCCCCATCATCATGATACATCCATTGCATTTGGTGAGTACATCTCTGGGCATCACTGCACCTCATGGTCAATGGCCCGCATCATAGCCCACACTCTCCCATGGTTCTTCCTGTGGGCCATGGGAGGACATACAATGTCTGGTAATTTTCCCTGCAGCACCACCCAGAACAACTTCAAGTCCCGAAAATGCCTCCACATCTCATCTCTTCCTCCATTCCCCCACACCCAGCAGCCACCATGGCCACTTTCTCCACACCAATGCTACATTTTCTTTGATTCCTAATCACAATAGCTCATGAATAGATTATCAGTAAGTCCACTTTAATCCATATTTTATTCCTCCATCCTGTGGACCTTGGATTGGTTGTGTCCATTCCACATCTATATCAAGAGGGGGCTTAGATTCCATATGGATGCTGGATGCAATCCTGCTTTCAGTTGCAGGCACTCTTGGCTCCATGGTGTGGTGGTCGACCTTCTTCAACTCCATTTTGGCTGAGTGGGGTAAGTCCAATAAACCAGAGTGTAGGAGCTGAAGTCTGTTGAGGCTCAGGGCCTGGCTATCATATGGTCAGTCCAGAGATTCAGATCCTCTGGGTATATATTAAACCCCAGCACCAACTACAGTTTTGGTAAACATAACAGGAAAGACTTGTGAAAAAAGATCACACCTTAGTCCAACTCCATCACATAGAAACACCAACTCCAAAGTAGGGCCAACTGACAAGGCACTGAACTCCATCTGCCATGACCATAGAATGTGTGGGTCTCTGTAGTCCTCAGAAGAACCAATACCTGGGGTTGTATCTACTTTATCTGTCTCTGGGACTCTGCTCAGATGTGCATAAGGGCGACCCCTCTGATAACCTCCCAGCTCTTTTTTGGAGACTCATAGCTATGTAAACTCATTTGTCCTTTCCATTTCCCCCTTGATTCAGGTCAAAAAGCATTTTTAACTCCTGGTATTATATGTAGACTGAGATATTCTGCTGGACCAAGTTGACCCTTGTATTCAGGGCCATTTTCTAGTTACATCATTAGCTGGTACTTGGTAGTAATCCCTCGGTGCCAGGTAGGCTCATCCCTGGGAGTCATGTCTCACGCTGAGGGGAAGGCAACGTATTTATATGCTGAATTTGGCTTTTAGACTGGCCACCTTTGAACAATATGGAGGCTCTCAGGAGGTAACCCTTAGGCACCCTGCAGCTCTAGGCCTTGTTCTTATTTCAGGTACACATACTCACAAGCATATTCATTAGTATCAAGGGCTAATTGTCAGACCTTCCTTCTTTTTTGGTTTTGCTGTTCACTTAGGGGATTGTTGCTGTTCCTTTAGGGACTGTGATAGAGCTCCCCTGGCTAGGAACTCAGCACTCCCTCAGTTGTTTTTAATTGTATCCACTATGAAAATATCCAGACATTTTTGTGTACCCTGGATATATGCCCTCTAGAACTCCCTGCCAACCATGTGTCCCTTGTCAATAACATCCCACACCCGTATTCCTCCGCTGCCATTGTTGAACCTCTCTGTGATCCAAAACTTCCTGAAAAATGAAGCCCAATATATTGCCAGGTTGCCTTAATAGTAAAATGGAATATAGCAATGAGTTTAAAGGTTAGATATAGGATACATATTAACTTGGAAAAATTAAGGTAAAAACAAATTGGGGTATCAAAAAATTAAAAAATGCAAAAGCTTTATTTTTGATGTTTTGCCTTCCATCACTGCAGTAAGTGTTGGCCTGTATGCAACTTGGCAAGGCAACTACTTCCGTCTTTTCCTCAGTGTCTACGTCCTTTCTTTTTCTTTTTTCCCCTAATTATTAAGCTTATCTTCACAAGAGTTTTATTTATTTATTTTTTTATATTTATTTATTTTTATTGACTTTGTAATAATATTACATTAAAAATATATATATGAGGTCCCATTCAACCCCACCCCCACACCCCACCTCTCCCCCCCCCCCCAGCAACACTCGTTCCCATCATCATGACACATCCATTGCGTTTGGTAAGTACATCTCCGGGAATCTCTGCACCTCATGGTCAACGGTCCACATCATGGCCCACACTCTCCTCCATTCCATCCAGTGGGCCCTGTGAGGATTTACAATGTCCGGTGATTGCCCCTGAAGCACTATCCAGGGCATCTCCATGTCCCAAAGATGCCCCCACCTCTCATCTCTTCCTGCCTCTCCCCATACCCATCAGTCACCATGTCCACTTTTCCCAATCCAATGCCACCTCTTCTATGTGGATATTGGATTGGTTGTGTCCATTGCACCTCTATGTCAAGAGGAGGCTCAGATTCCACATGGATTCTGGATGCAATCCTCCCACTTTCAGTTGTAATCACTCTAGGCTCCATGGTGTGGTGGTTGTCCTTCTTCAACTCCATCTTAGCTGAGTGTGGTGAGCCCAATAAGTCAGATTGTAGGTGCTGGAGTCTGTTGAGGCTCAGGACCTGGCTATCACATTGTCAGTCCAGAGATTCAAATCCCCTAAATATATCTTAAACCCCGACACTAACTGCACCTCCAGCACATTAGCATGAAAGTCTTATGAAGAGAGATCCCATCTGAGTCCAGATTCATCACACATAAACACCAGTTCCAAAGAGGGGCCATCTGACCTGGTAGTTAACCCCATCGGCCATGACCATAACTCCCATGGGTCTTCACAAGAGTTTTAGATCACAGTAATTCATACATACCATATACAGTACTCCCACATATCCAACATAAAACCTTTTCCCTTCCATAGCAATAATCTTTTTACATATTCATACTATATTCACTGAAACTGGTGTACAGATACTGAGACAATAGATTTCAAACATGGTAACATTTGGGTTTACATTGTGGTTTATATTTTAGACTATACAATTTTCTAAATTTTTAATTATCTTATGTTTTACATTATGAATTACATTTTAGCCTATCGGCCCCTCTACATTTTTGGTGTAATTTAACATGTCTTATATCCATCTTTCCATAATCTTGTGGAACACTTCTATTGCACACACAGTTACATAGATTCCATCTATTCAATACCTCTTTCCCCCTCCCCTCAGGGTGCACAGTTACTGTCAATCTTCATTGCTTAAAGGGCCATGTTCAGAGATACTTGCAACAATGTTGAGGGCTTGACATGCTCGACTGCCACCATTCATCTCGAGAGATACAATGTCCTCTATTCGAGAACATCAGTCCTCCCCAGGATGTGGGTATACCTTCACTCTCATTATATGGGTCTCTATCCAATGATATAAGTCACTATGGCAAAATGAGCACTCACACACTCCCTAGGAACCTCTCCTGTATCAGATTATCTCCTTTAAGCATCTCAAACAGGTAACCTTCCCTATTATATTTTTGAAAGAGTTTTCTCAGCATTATACTCTCAACCAAATATCTGACAATCTCCTATGTTCATATGTTCCCCCAGCCTCCCCTCAATTTCTTGGGCAATATTACCCATTCTCCCATACCTAGACCCCCTCTAGCCCACAAAACCCCACCCAAAGGTAACCCTATGCCCCCATTTTATCCCTTCCTTGTACAAATACTTCCAGTTTATTATAAAGTTCACCCATGTAGGTGTTAGCTTACATCCTTCCTCTACCCACCAATTTCCTGTAAGCCTATCATCCAGTCTCTAGCTCTCTGAAGCAGCTTGGTTTACTTATTTCATGTCATTGAAGTCATGTAGTATTTGTCCTTCAATGCCTGGGTTTCTTCACTAAACATAAGGTTCTCAAGATTCATCCATGTTATCACATGTGTTTGTAGTGTATTCATTCTTAAAGCTGAATAGTATTCCATTGTATGTATATACCAGATTTTACTTATCCATTCATCTGTTGATGGGCATTTGGCTATTGGCAATAGTGAACAATGCTGCTATGATCATGGTGTGCATATATTGGTTTGTGTCCTTGTTTACAGTTCTGGGTATATACCCAGCTGTGGAATTGCTTGGTCATATGGCAAATCCATACCTAGTTTTTTGAGAAACTGCCAAACTGTCCTCCAGAATGGCTGGATCCTTCTGCATTCCCACCAGCAGTGGATGACTGTTCCCATTCCTCCACATCCTCTCCAGCATTTGTAGTCTTCTGTTTTTTTCATAGCTACCAATCTTATGGGAGTAAGATGGTATCTCATAGTTTTGATTTGCATTTCCCTAATAGCTAGAGATTTGTAGCATTTTTTCATGTGCATTTTAGCCATTTGTATGTCTTATTTGGAGAAGAGTCTGTTTATATCTTTTCCCCATTTTTTAAATGGCCTGTTTGTCTTTTTATTTTCAAGATATAGGAGTTCTTTTTATATGCAAGATATGTCTCCTATCAGATATGTGGTTACCAAATATTTTCTCACATTATGTAGGCTCTCTTTTCACTTTCCTGACAAAGTCCTTTGAGGTACAGAAGGCTTTAATTTTGAGGAAGTCCCATTGATCTATTTGTTCTTTTGCTACTCGTGCTTTTGGTGTGAAGCCCACGAAGCCGTTTCCTGTTACAAGGTCCTGTAGATGCTTCCCTACACTGCTTTCCAAAGTCTTTATGGTCTTGGCTCATATATTTAGGTCTTTGATCCATCTTGAGTTGATTTTTGTAAAAGGTGTGAGTTAGTAATCATATTTCATTCTTTTACACATGGATATCCAGTTCTCCAGGCACCATTTGTTGAATAGGCCATTATTTCCCAGTTGAGAGGGTTTGGTGGCTTTATCCAATATTATGTGACTATATATATGAGGATCTATATCAGAACTCTCAATTTGGTTCCATTGGTCTGTGTGTCTCTCCTTGTGCCAATACCATGCTGTTTTCACTATTGTAGCTTTGTAGTATGTTTTGAAGTTGGGTAGTGTGATTCTTCCATTTTCATTTTTCTTTTTCAATATGTCTTTGGCTATTTGGGGACTCTTTCCTTTCCAAATAAATTTCATAGCTAGTTTTCCTAGTTCATTAAAAAAAGCTGTGTTGATTTTTATTGGGATTGCATTGAATGTGTAGATCAGTTTTGGAAGGATAGACATGTTAATAATATTTAGTCTTCCTGTCCATGAACAGTGAATATTCTTCCATTTATTTAGGTCTTCTTTAATTTCCTTGAACAATGTTGTGTAGTTCTCTGTGTAAGTTTTTTACATCTTTAGTTAAATTTAACCTAGGTATTCATTTTTTGTATTGACTATTGTAAATGGTATTTGTTTCTTGATTTCCTCCTGAGCTTGCTCATTATTGGTGTACAGAAATGCTACTGATTTTTGCGCATTGATCTTATAACCTACAACTTTACTAAACTCATTTATGAGTTCTAGAAGCTTTGTTGTAGACTTCACAGGGTTTTCTATGTATAGAATCATGGTATCTGCAAATGAAATTTTTACTTCTTCCTTTCCAATTTGAATATATTTTATATCTCATTCTTGCCTCAGTGCTCGAGTAAGTACTTATAAGACAATGTTAAATAGAAGAGGTGATAGTGGGCATCCTTGTCTTGTTCCTGATCTTAGAGGGAAAGATTTTAGGATTTCACCATTGTAAATGATGTTGGATGTGGGTTTTTCTTTATATATATATATATATATTTTTTCATTTTTAAAAAATATTACATTGAAAAAATATGAGATCCCCATTCACCCCCACTGCCCCCACCTCACCATTCCCTGCCTGTGGGTTTTTCATATATACTCTTTATCATATTCACAATATTTCCTTATATTCTGATCTTTTGCAGTGTTTTCCTCAAGAAAGTGTGCTGTATTTTGTCAAATGCTTTCTCTGCATCTATAGATATAATCATGTGATTTTTTTCCTTTCAATCTGTTTATATGGTGTATTACATTGACTGATTTTCTTATGTTGAACCACCCTTGAATACCTGGAATGAATCTCACTTGGTCACAGTGTATAATTCATTAAATGTGTTGTTGAATATGGTTAGGAAGTATTTTGTTGAGGATTTTTGCATGTAGGTTCATTAGAGAAATTGGTCTGTAATTTTCCTTTCTTGTGGTGTCTTTCTTTGGCTTTGGTACTAGGATAATGTTGGCATCACAGAATGAATTAGGTAATATTCCTTCTGTTTCAATTTTTTGGAAGAGTTTCAGCAAGATTAGCATTTGTTCTTTCTGGAATGTTTTGTAGAATTAACCAGTGAAGCCATCTGGCCCAGGGCTCTTCTTAGTTGGGAGGTTTTTAGTGACTGATTCTGTCTCTTGTGATTGGTTTGTTGAGATCGTCAGTTTCTTCTTTCATCAATATAGGCTGCTTATGTGTTTCTAGGAATTTGTCCATTTCCTCTGAATTGTCATTTTTGTTGGAATATAGTTTTTCAAAGTATCCTCTCATGATCGTCTTTATTTCTGTGGGGTCAGTGGTGATAATCTCCCTTCTCATTTCTTATTTTGTGTCTTTGCATCTTCCTTATTTTTTTCTTTGTTAGTTGAGCTAAGGGTTTGTCAATTTTATTGATCTTTTCAAAGAACCAGCTCCTGGTTTTGTTTATCTTTTCAATTGCTTACTTATTTTCTATTCCATTTAGTTCTGCTCTTATCTTTGTTCTTTCTTTCTTCTTCCTGTGGGGTTACTTTACTTTGTTGGTATTTTTACTAATTCCCCCAAATGTGCAGTTAGTTCTTCAATTTTTGCTCTTCTTTTTTGATGTATGAATTTATGGCTATAAATTTCCCTCTCAGTACTGCTTTTGCTGCATTCTATAAGTTTTGGTATGTTGTGTTATCATTTTCATTAGTTTCAAGGTAGTTATTAATTTCTTTTGAGATTTCCTCCTTCACCAACTGTTTTTCTAAGAGTGTGCTGTTTAATTTCCATATCTTGGTGTGAAATCTGGGTCTGGTCCTTGTAGATTTCCAGCTTCACTCCACTGTGATCAGAGAAATTATTTTTTATGATTTTGATCTTTCTGAATTCATTGAGACTTTCTTTGTGGCCTAGCATATGGTCTATCTTGGAGAATGATCCCTGTGCACTTGAGACAAATGTATATCCTGCTGTATTCTGGTGTAATGATCTGTATATGCCCATCATGTCCAGCTCCTCTAATATACTGTTCAAAGTTTTTGTTTCTTTATTGATTCTCTTTCGAGATGTTCTGTCCAAAGTTAATAGTGGTGTATTAAAGTCCCCCAGTATACTTGTAGAGGCATCTATTCTTTCACTTAGTTTTTCCAGTGTTTGCCTCACATAATTGGAGGTGCCGTGTTAGCACCATAAATGTTTATGGTTGTTCATTCTTCTTGAAAGATTATCCCTTTCACTAATATGTAGTATCCATCTTTGTCTCTCACAATTGTTTCACATTTAAAGTCTATTTTGTCTGGTATTAATATAGCTACACCTGCCTTTTTTTGGTTATTGTTTGCTTGTAAGATTGTTTTCCAGCCATTCACTTTCAACCTCCTTGAATACATCTACAAGATGTATTTCTTGTAGACAGCATATAGATGGGTCATATTTCCCATTCAGTCTTCCAGTCTGAGTCTTTTGACAGGTGAGTTTAATCCATTGACATTCAGTGTTATTACTTTCAAGGAATTATTTATGTTAGCCATATTTTGTTTGGACTTGTGTTTGTCATATTTTGTTTTCTTCCTTCTCTTTATGTCTTTTTTGTTGCTTGTACAGTCTCCTCCAAATCTGCCTCTCCTCTTTTTTTCTTTGTTCCTGCAGAACTCCCTTTAGTATTTCTTGAAGGGAAGGGTTCTTGTTGGCATACTCTTAATTTCTGTTTATCTGTGAATATTTTGAACTCTCCATCATTTTTGAATGCTAGCTTAGCTGGGTAGAGTATTCTTGGTTGGAAATTTTTTCTTTTAGTACCTTGACAATATCATACCACTGCCTTCTTGCCTCCATGGTTTCAGATGAGAAAGCAGCACTTAATCTTATGAAGCCTCCCTTGTATGTGATGGTTCTCTTTTCTCACTGCTTTTAGAAGTTTTTCTTTGTCTTGAGCATTGGATAATTTGACAGGTATATGTTGTGGGGTAGGCCTTTGGGATTTATGGTGTTTGGGATGCATTGAGCTTCCTTGACATGTACATCCATCTCCTTAAGTAGATTTGGGAAGTTTTCAGCCCTTATTTCCTCCAACACCTGTTCTTTACCCTTTCCCTTCTCTTCTCCTTCTGGGATGCCTATAATACATATGTTTGTTATTTTGCATTGTCATTCAGGTCCCTAAGTCCCAGCTCTATTTTTTCTAACTTTTTATCATTCAGTTCTACTATCTATTTGATTTCAGATGCAGTGTCTTCCATGTCACTAATTCTCTCCTCTGCCTCTTCTAATGTGCTGCTATTTGCTGAGAGTGTATTTTTGATTTCTTGAACTGTGATGTGCATCACCATCATATCTGTTATCTTTTTGCATATGACTGCAATTTCTTCTGTATTCTCTCCAAGTGTTTTCTTCTTTTGTTAATCTCTTCCTTTATTGCATTAAGTTGGTCTCTAATATGTGTTTTGAGATCTTTAATTACTTGTCCGATGTTCTGCTCCTCTTCTTGGTTTTTAGTTTGTTCGTTGGATTTGGCCATGTTTTTCTGATTATTTGTTTGGTTTGTAGTTTCTTGTTGCTGTCTGGTTATCATTTTATCTTGATGGGTTTAATCAGTTCCTTAGCTTCTTTGTCTAGTCTTGGGGATTAATTAGTTGTTGTTCATATGTGTTATGTCTTCTCTTTGTCACTTTGTTTTTCTTCCTCTATTTTCTTGTTGCTGGGTAAGTTCAATTTGAAGGACTATATTAGGGCTATGGAAAGCAAAAAGAGTAAGAAAAGAAAATGTATAAAGTAGTATTGGTAATAAATGTTAAGAGAGCAATGTGAGATCTAGGAGAATGGATATTAGGCTCATGTAAGTTGTGTAGAGTTATAGCAGTAAGTAGAGTACCTATAATGAGACAGTCAACTGAATATGGGGAGGAATATAGTATGAGTTAACAGGTCAGTGTTTTCATGAGAGAAGGGAAGAGAAAAGAAAGACAATATCAAGAGTGGATAGGCAGTGGACTTGGCCCAGTGGTTAGGGCATTCATCTACCACATGCGAGGTCCACAGTTCAAACCCCAGGCCTCCTTGATCTGTGTGGTGCTGGCCCATGTGCAGTGCTGATGCATGCAAGGAGTGCTGTGCCACACAGGGGTGCACCCCCGCATAGGGGAGTCCCATGCACAAGGAGTGCACCCCATAAGGAGAGCCACCCAGTGTGGAAGTAAGTGCATCCTGCTCAGGAATGGTGCTGCACACACGGAGAGCTGACACAACAAGATGATGCAACCAGAAAAGAAACACAGATTCCTGTGCCACTGACAACAACAGAATTGGACAAAGAAGATGCAGCAAAATAGACACCGAGAACAGACAACCGAGGTGGGAGTGGAAGGGTGCGAAATAAATTTTTTATAAAGTGAATAAAAGACAGAAAACAGAATAAAGTATTAGAAATAGAAATTCAGACGATTTGGGGGCCAAAGAATGGGAAGTGGAATATAAGAGAGACAGTAGATGATGGAGGATAGAACAATGTAGAGGGAAGGGGATAGTGTAGGTGGCCAAAATCAATGCATATAGAAAAGAAGAAATGGAGGATGAGGAAACACAGCAAATGTGAAGTGCTCCCTGCAGCACCTATTATATAAAGAAAATAAAATAAAAAGAGAGGAAAGAAGGGGGCCAAAGAAAAGGAGGGGAAACAAGCAAGAAAAAGAAAAAGAGAAAACACTAAATAAATGAAAAAAGACCTTGTGGTATAAAATGGGATATAAAACCAGGAGACAATGCAGTAATAACAACCATGACAAAAAAAAACCAAAGTTTCAAGCTAGGAATCTTCTTTGCAGTTAAATAAAATGCCTAGGGATTTGAAATTCCCCCTTTCTCCCTTCCTCTCTTCTCTCTCTCCCAGGACAGCAGGAAAGCTGCCTGAGAGGTCCAGTAGGAGATTTAAGTGGGTCCTTGTTGAACCAACTCAGCACAGAAGACAATGACTCTTTATTTCCAGCATGAGAGTACCTACACCTCACCAGAAATTGCAAATATTCTATGGGAAGCTTGGATAGCACGCCCTACAGTCCCTCCCCCTTAGGTGTGCCAGTGGAGGTCTAATTGATTTTCTGACTCCACCTTCTCCCAGACCAAGTTTGCTATCCCATGGCATTTTGGTAAATTGGTCTTTCTCAGCAGATTCACCTCTGCCTTCTTTGCAGACTCTCCACAAGTCAGCTGGCACACTCCTCCACACTCAAGGAGAAAAAACAAAAAACCTGGAGGTCTATGGTGATCTAGGACTTCAGATGGACCTCAGGCTGCAGTGGATTCAGGAATGGGAATTCTGTGATATTGCAGACTCAAGGTGTGTGAGTCTCTGGAGCGTGGGCTACCAGGATTTAGGGGATACAGACCTGGGAACCATGCATCTGGTAAACACAGGGCCTGGGAACACTGCAGCACAACAAAGTTTTCAGGGATTGCTGCGGCTGGGCCACCAGCCCTAGGGGGAGGGGTCCCACCCACAACTTCTGACCTCTGTGTCAGAAACCCAAAATCCCACCTCTCACAAGAATCTCTTCCGTCACTGTCTCACCAAATCTAAATCCAGACACTTTCTGCCCTGCTAGCTCCTGAAACAGCCCACTCAGGGTTTGGGAACCCTGCAGCACAACAGAGTTTTCAGGGATTGCCGCAGCCAGGCTGCCAGCCCTAGGGGGAGGGTTATGCCTACAACTCCTGACCTCTGTGTCAGAAACCCAAAGTTCCACATCTCACAAGAATCTCTTCTGTCACTGTCTCACCAAATCGACATCCAGACACTTCCTGCCCTGCTAGCCCCCAAAACAGCCCAGTCCAGCAGGACTCTGACCTTACTCAGCCGCTTCTTTGTAGGAGAGATTATGAGGTGCATTCACTCAGATGCTGTCTTGCCCCCCCCATCATCCATAAGTTTTGATAAGTTGTTTTCTCACTTACATTTGTCTCAATACATTTACTGATTTCACTTGCAATTTCTTTGACCCACTGCTTATTTAGGAGTGTGTTTAGTCTCCACACATTTGCAAATTTACCTTTTTCTTGTCCTTATTGATTTCTAGTTTCATTCCCTTATGACCTAAGAAGGTGCTTTGTATAATTTCAGTCTTTTTATATTTAGAGAGCTGCATTGTGTTCTAACATGTGGTCTTTCCTCAAGATGAATCCATGGGCATGTGAAAATAATGATAACTTGCTGAGTTTGGATGCAGCATTCTTTATATGTCTGTTAGGTCTAACTTGCTTATCATATTAAGTTTTCTATTTCCTTGTTGATCTTCTATCTAGTTGTTCTAGCTAATGATGTGAGTGGGGTGTCGAAGTCCCCAATGATTACTGAGAGATGTCTGTTTCTCCCTTCAGCTTTGCCAGAGTTTGTCTCATGTATTTTGGGGCACTTTGGTTAGGTGCATAGATATTTATATCTGTTATATCTTCTTGGTTGATTGTCCCTTTTTATTATTAAAATTAAAGGCCTTCCCTATCTCTTATAACTTTTTTTTTTGCATTTAAAGTCTGTTTTGTCCAATAATAGTACAGCTACCCCTACTCTTTTTTGGTTAGTATTTACATGGAGTATCTTTATCTAAGTTGGGTCTCTTGTAAGCAGCATATGGATGGCTCATGTTTTTTTATATATCCTATCAGCTATATCTTTTGATTGGTGAGTTTAATACATTCAAATTCAATAATATTATGTAAATGCAATATTGATTTCCACACCATTTTATCCTTCGGTTTTCATATATTCTATTATACTTTGGTTTGTCTTTTTACTCCTTTGGTTTTTCTTCCTATTATTCTTTTATGCTCTTCTCCAAGCCTCTCTCTCCTTTTTCTTTCTTTCTTTTTTTTTTAAAGATTTATTTATTCATTTCTCTCCCCTTCCACTCTCACCTCGGTTGTCTGTTCTCTGTGTCCACTTGCTGCATCTTCTTTGTTCACTTCTGTTGTTGTCAGCGGCACAGGAATCTGTTTCTTTTTGTTGTGTCAGCTCTCCGTGTATGCAGTGCCACTCCTGGGCAGGCAGCACTTTCCTTCATGCTGGGCAGCTCTCCCTATGGGGTGCACTCCTTGTGCATGGGGCTCCCCTACATAGGGGATACCCCTGTGTGTCATGGCACTCCCTAAGTGCATCAGCACTGCACATGGGCCAGCTCCACACGGGTCAAAAAGCCCAGGGTTTGAACCGCAGACCTCCCATGTGGTAGACAGATGCCCTAACCACTGCACCAAGTCTGCCTCCTTTTTCTTTCAGGCTCTAAATCGTCCTTTAATATTTCCTGCAAGATGGATTATTTATTTCAGACTCTCTTAGTTTCTGTTTGTGAACATTTTAAACTCATCTTCATATTGGAAGGACAGTTTTACTGGATGTAAGATTCTTGGTTGGCAGTTTTTCTCGTTTAGTCTCTTAATTGTGTGATACCAGTGTTTTCTTGCCTCCTTGATTTCTGATGAGAAATCTGCATATGTCTTACTGGGCATCCCTTGTAAGTGATGGTTTGCTTCTCCCTTATTGATCTCAGAATTTTCTCATCTTTGACATTTGTGATTCTGAGTATATGTGTCTTGGAGTTGGTTTATTTGGATTTATTGTGATTGGGTATGGTGGGCTTCTTGGACATGTAGGTCATTTCTTTTGTGAGAGTTGGGGAATTTTAATCTATTTCCTCAGATAGTCTTTCAAGCTCATTTCTCTTCATGGAGCCTCTGCCATGTCCATGGCACGGTCTTTTTGCCCCTATGTTCTTCTTCTCTGCATCTTTTTTTTTTAATTGACTTTGTAATAATATTACATTAAAAATATATATATATGAGGTTCCATCCTACCACCCCCACTCCTCTCCCCCCCAGCAACACTCCCTCCCATCATCATGACACATCCATTGCATTTGGCAAGTACATCTCTGGGCACCCCCGCACCCCATGGTCAACGGTCCACACCATGGCCCACACTCTCCCCCATTCCATCCAATGGGCCCTGTGAGGATTTACAATGTCCGGTGATTGCCCCTGAAGCACCATCCAGGGCAGCTCCATGTCCCAAAGACGCCTCCACCTCTCATCTCTTCCTGCCTTTCCCCATACCCATCAGCCATCATGTCCACTTTTCTCAATCCAATGCCACCTTTTCTATGTGGACATTGGATTGGTTGTGTCCATTGCACCTCTATGTCAAGAGGAGGCTCAGATTCCACATGGATGCTGGATGCAATCCTCCCACTTTCAGTTGTAATCACTCTAGGCTCCATGGTGTGGTGGTTGTCCTTCTTCAACTCCATCTTAGCTGAGTGTGGTGAGCCCAATAAGTCAGATTGTAGGTGCTGGAGTCTGTTGAGGCTCAGGACCTGGCTATCACATTGTCAGTCCAGAGATTCAAATCCCCTAAATATATCTTAAACCCCGACACTAACTGCACCTCCAGCACATTAGCATGAAAGTCTTATGAAGAGAGATCCCATCTGAGTCCAGATTCATCACACATAAACACCAGTTCCAAAGAGGGGCCATCTGACCTGGTAGTTAACCCCATCGGCCATGACCATAACTCCCATGGGTCTATTTAGCCCTTGAAGGAACCAATATCTGGGGGTTGTATCTGCTTTATCTGTCTCTCAGACTCTGCTCAGTTGTGCATAAGGGCAATCCTTCTGACAGCCTCCAGACTCTTTTTTAGAGACTCATAGCTATATAAACTCATTTCTCCTTTCCATTTCCCCCTTACATTAGGTCAAACAGCATTTTAAAGTCATGTTATTTTATGTAGACAGGGATATTCCGCTGATCCACGTTGAACCTTCCGTATGAGGTCATTTTCCAGTTGCATCATCAGTTGGTAGTTGATAGTGGTCCCTCGGTGCCAGGGAGGCTCATCCCTGGGTGTCATGTCCCACGCTGGGGGGAAGGCATTGCATTTACATGCTGCTTCTCTGCATCTTGTTCTGTGTTCTACATGAGCAAGTGTCCACCTCATCTTGATTTAATAAAATAAAATGAAACTTTAAAAAAGCTTTTTAAAAAATTTCTCTTCCCTCCCCCTTCATCCCCCCAGTTTTCCATTCTCTGTGTCCATTTGCTGTGTGTTCTTCTGTGTCTGCTTGCATTCTTGTCAGTGGCACCAGGAATCTGTGTCTCTTTATTGCATTACCTTGCTGTGTCAGCTCAAAAGTGAAACTTTTTAATTCAGTACAATCAGAGGGGTATCATGCCCAGAGGAACAGACCAGTTTACAACCATAATCAATATGTTTTTGGAATTCATAAATAATATCGAGCTATCATAGGAGGGACATATTTCATGTAATGTTCAAAAATAAGCTAATGCCCAAACTTTAGGTTGAAACACTGTCCACTATTAGATGTGAATCAATCTTGAGTTGTATATGCATTAATTCTGTGATTGTGGCAATTCCGATTGAATTAGTAAATTACAATTTTCACATATACAAGAATAGGCATTTTATGGATTTTTCCTATATATAGGACTGATAAGCTACAATTGTTTTTCTTGAATCTACATGATGATTGCATTTCCACATTACCTTCTGTAGAGCAGGTGCTCAGGTATATCTTCTAGTGCTTCCTTTTCTTTGGCCTGATAGTGATTTTGGTGCTACTGATGGACTAGTGTCATGGACAGTAGATACTTTTGACTGAGAAACAAATTTTCTTTTTTGTGCCCTTGAAGCAAAACCTGGGAAAATTATTCATAATCAGAAGATCTGTTAACATTTTACTGACAAAGGTAGGAATGTTATTCATAATTTATTTGCAATTCAAACATTTGCTCCCCTGATTCATAAGTTGCCTAGTGGACCCCTGTGCATCAAAGTAGGGTTTCAAGAAAATCTTTTGTGTTTCCTTGAAACACCCAACAGACAGATATGAAGGCATGTGAAAGTTACAGTAGGTGATGTTACTACTTAGTTTAATTTATAATGTTGGGCCATATTTGTAAACTCTGTAGGCTTGGGAAATTTCAGCAATATGCACAGATGCTAGACCCCTTGTACAGTATCTATTTCTACTTCACAGTTCCACGTGTAGGTTCAGTGTATCAATATTGATGTTAATGATAGGGTACATATTAAGCTTTTCTGCATGAGATTTGGAACCTTTGTCTCTGCCTGGCATTCTCCATCTGAGTTTGTGTATAGTATAGACTCACTACATATGACTTTGATGAGGACTAATAATTTCCCATGTGTAAACTTTGCAGTGGTAAGATGAGATTATTTTCTTGACATAATTGACAGTGGCAATTGTCTTGTGCAAAGAAGACCTATGCCCAGGATAAATACACAGAAGTTCACACACACACCAAGCATGCACAATCACACTACATAGTTATCCATTAACAAACCACAACTCCACTTTGTGGTAAGCAAGACCACCCAAAGGGACCACAGCTGACTCCAGGATCTGTAGAAACATGATCAAGGGTCTTTTCCTGGAAGTCACTTTCTCACCACACCCTCAGTCCTTATTCCCACATGGGATATGGAATCACTGCGTTCTCCACTCTGAATCAAGGAAGCCCCATCATAGTCATCTAGATTTCTTCCCTGAGCCAGAGGGACACCATAACATGCACCTTTTTCTCTTGTACTTGAGGCCACCTGCAATGAAGGAAAAGAAACACTGAGGTTATATGAACCTGTGTGTTGTTTGCATTTTTTTCCTTCTTGGTGTCTCTAGAAAAGAGGATGGGAAACCATGATCATATCAAGATCACAGAAGCAAGATTAGAATACACCTGTAGAAAAGGCCTTGAGGAGTTTTCTATCAAGTCCATTTTGGTTGACAGTTAAAAAAATTCTTAATCCAAAGAGGAAAAAATGTCACTATTGATAAGGCCTTTTAGCATACACTTTCCAATGTGATGCTATTGACATTGAATGCCCTTGGATCCAGGTATCAGCTAGTAAGGGACTGTACTCACACACACATACTACACACACACAAGAGGGTGGTACCTAGCTTCTATGATCTGCATGATGTTTTTAAATCTGAACTTGACAGAAAAGACAAAAACCAAGAAAGCAACATAACTATGTCAAACAAAGATAGGCAACCTTACCTTGGCATTAGATGGGTTCTCCTCTTCTGCCTTGGCATTTAGGAAGTTCCTCTAGTGGGTCCCCTGGGGGACCTGGGCTGAGAAAGAACAACTGTCAGTATATAGGTGGTTCTGCCCATGAATTGCTCAGTGAACTTTTCATGTAGGACCAAGAGTATACTTTATGCATGTTGATTAACAAGTATGAACTGAGCTGCTGCTGGGCCATCCACTTCATCCTTTTTATTATTCTTACTTTTTATTTATTATCTTGCCTGCATACATTATATTTTTGCATGTGTAACTATTTGCTTATCTAGCAGTCTCTTAGTTCATTGGGCTGTTCTTCTGTCTACTGCTGTGTAGGAAAGAGTCTTCTCTTTGATTACTTGAGAAAAAACTTACTCTATTTTCCCCTTGGTTACTTTTAGGGAGCCAAGTGGGTTCAGTGAAAGAGAAATAGTTATCTCCTTAAAATGGGAATTTTGGATAATTACCAAGAATATAAAGGAATTTGTGTTTTGGGCCATAAACTCATGCTTAGGAAAGAAAACTCTTTTTTTTTTTTTTTTTTTTTTTTTAATTTTTTTATTTTTTATTGACTTTGTAATAATATTACATTAAAAATATATATGTGAGGTCCCATTCAACCCCACCCCCCCCACCCCCCCCTCTCCCCCCCCCCCAACAACACTCGTTCCCATCATCATGACACATCCATTGGATTTGGTAAGTACATCTTTGGGCACCTCTGCACCTCATATACATTGGTTCACATCATGGCCCATACTCTCCTCTATTCCATCAAGTGGGCCCTGTGAGGATTTACAATGTCCGGTGATTACCTCTGAAGCACCATCCAGGGCAGCTCCATGTCCCGAAGACGCCTCCACCTCTCATCTCTTCCTGCCTTTCCCCATACCCTTTGTCCATTATGTCCACTTTTCCCAATCCAATGCCACCTCTTCTATGTGGACATTGGATTGGTTGTGTCCATTGCACCTCTATGTCAAGAGGAGGCTCAGATTCCACCTGGATGCTGGATGCAATCCTCCCATTTTCAGTTGTAATCACTCTAGGCTCCATGGTGTGGTGGTTGTCCTTCTTCAACTCCATCTTAGCTGAGTGTGGTAAGTCCAATAAATCAGATTGTAGGTGCTGGAGTCTGTTGAGGCTCAGGATCTGGCTATCACATTGTCAGTCCAGAGATTCAAATCCCCTAAATATATCTTAAACCCCAACATTAACTGCACCTCCAGCACATTAGCATGAAAGTCTTATGAAGGGAGATCCCATCTGAGTCCAGATTCATCACACATAAACACCATTTCCAAAGAGGGGCCATCTGCCCTGGTAGTTAACCCCATCGGCCATGACCATAACTCCCATGGGTCTCTTTAGCCCTCAAAGGAACCAATATCTGGGGGTTGTAAGGAAAGAAAACTCTTAACATGTGCTTTGGGAAATTGCTTATATGCATCAAATCAACAGGTACACAATTATACTGAGCTAATCATGCTTCAGGATAAATTAAAGTGGAATGGCATGCTAAAAACAAGTCCAGTACCCTTCATTGTGAAATGCCTCCTTTCCTATCTCCACTGTTCAGATTCACTCTAAATTTCTGAAACAAATAATTTAATACATGCTTAATGTGTAAAGAACAGCATCAAAATGGACATCATAATATGATCCCCCAATGAATACCTAGAGTGAACAGAAGTGAGGGCTGAAGGAATAATAAAAAATATTCAAGTATTCTAAATTGAAGTTCATTTTAAGTCAACCAGCTTGATAGAATAATCAAAAATATAAATTAAGGAATAACAAAAATATAAAACTCATCTAAAACTCTTCATTATCAAATGAAAAGGAGAAACTGTAAAGAGATGAAAATAATTTGTGAACAGTAAACTAGCTCCTTTGGAGGAGTGAGTTAATTAGCGGGTCCATATGAGCATTCCAGCATTCCTCTGGGGCAGCAATTGAGATTTCCCATCTCTGTGAACTGTAGTAATGAAGCTGAGAGCTTTTCTACCTGCTGCCAACTTTGCAACTCTATGAGCAGAGTGTCAGAGCCATGAGCCACACATGCTTCATGAGATAACCACAGTGAGGGGCCATCCCAGAATGTTTAGGGTGCATGTGTTCTCCACTTTGCAAGTTCCAGCTGCTGCTGTACAGACTCGTGTGTTTTTACATGGACAAGTGTGTCATTTCAGAGTAAATGTTTTGTTTTAAAAACTGATTCCTAGACCCATATGTTATTTTCTTTGAAAATAAGTTACATGAGGGATAATGATCTTTTCTCCTGCATTGTCACCAATAGTGAGATTTCAAAGTGAGGAAGAACAAAGCTGAAATCCTAGGTTATTACATAATGATTGAAAACACTATTAGTTTGCTCATGTATCATGGGTTAGGAGTTCAGCAGGGAGCAGTGGGGATGTCTTTCCTGCTTTATGATGTCTTGGGCCTCAGCAGTAAGAGCTCCCTGTCTGGGGTTGTTTCTACAGCCAGGAGTTTGACTCATCTGGCTTGACTTCACCCACATGCTGTGGTTGAAGCTGGCTTTGCCTTGATGACCTATGTCACCAGGCCTTCAAGGCAGCAGGGAAGTCTCAGAACAGGTTGGTCAAAGAACTTGTAATCATATTTTCAAACCACAACACACCTGGACTACCTTAAGAAATACTAAGTCACCGGGTGCCACTCCAAAATATAGGATGCTGGAGATTTTGGCCATGGGATAGGATTATGGGTTAGGTACACAGGGTTGACACCTGCCTCCTTCACCATGAGCTGTGCAGCAGGTAAACACAGGCATCTCAGGTTCCTCAGATGACAGACAGTATTGGCCATTTTAAAAGGAAAGTCTTCCCAGAAACGGACTTTGGCTCAGTGGTTAGGGCGTCCGTCTACCACATGGGAGGTCCACGGTTCAAACCCCGGGCCTCCTTGACCCGTGTGGAGCTGGCCTGAGCACAGTGCTGGTGCACGCAAGGAGTACCCTGCCACGCAGGGGTGTCCCCCGCATAGGGGAGCCCCACGCGCAAGGAGTGCACCTCTAAAGGAGAGCTGCCCAGTGCGAGAGAAAGTGCAGCCTGCCCAGGAATGGCGCCACCCACACTTCCCGTGCCGCTGACGACAACAGAAGCGGACAAAGAAACAAGACGCAGCAAAAAGACACAGAAAACAGACAACTGGGGGAGGGGAGGGGAATTAAATAAATAAAAATAAATCTTTTAAAAGTAAAAAATAAAAAAATTAAGTCTTCCATATATGGTGTTCTATGAGGAAAACATTTACTCCCCACACAGGTCAGGTCAGGATAACAGTGGGTACATGCCCTCAGAGCTTCCTGAACTTCTCTTTCTAAGCAGTGCACAGTCTTGTAAATCCAAATAGATTTGTATAGTTTGCATAGTGGTCACTTTCATTGGAGGCATGAAGCCCTGTGAGGCCAAAGATTGACTCTTTTGTCCCTCACCAACTTTTCACTCAGTGATGAGCACAGAGAGGGAGCCCCACAGATTGTATCAACTTCCTCTTCTTTCAGTTCACACTTTTAACAATTTCCTGGTCCACACTGGAGAAAAGGCCTTCCTGCACCCTTCCACATCTATTCCATGCTTTTGTTGTCACTGGAAGATATTCACCTATAGTCTCCATTATATCTGGGTGACAGCAATGTTTTCTAGAAAATTCTAGAACTTCAGGCATTGGCCATGTGAAATGCATGTAGTTATGGTACATTCTTAGTGAACAGATCAATGAACATTCCCAAAACATTGTCATCCATAATAATTTGATACATTATAAAAATAGATGTAGAAAATTACCAATATTCAATAAATGTCATTTTTTAGAAAATGACAGGAATATGAAAACATATTTTCCCCCTTGACAGCATATACCAAAATATCTAGGTCACTTTAAAAATAACAGTAAAATGTACATAAATAATATTACTTTCATAAAATTTTCCACAGGAAAACCATGAATGAAATTATGTGTAACAAACCAAAGAATTAGATTAATGCAGATGTAAACATTTCTTTCTCCTCTTTGTTATTGAGCAGGAAATATAAAAACTAATGCTAAAATTTTTATGTAAATTATATACTAATAATCCTTACTTTATACAAATGATATGGCATTATAATGTAGCTTTTAATAAGGAGTGCAGATAGAGAAATGCAATCTTAACATGGAATCTCCTTCATGTATTTTAAGTATTTCCCCAACAGAAATTTCAAAATGAGTAAAGCAATGGGGAAAATGCTAAATAACCACAACTTGGGTGATTTATCTTGTACATAAATTTCATCTCAGTAAAGCTCTTGAAACTGCGTTAAAGATTGGTATATGAATACAATGGAACAAAACTTAATGAGTGATATGTTGAAAACAAATATTTGATACGGTAAGATCCAAATGAAAGAAAAAGCTGAAATACTTTCTGGTAAAACAATATATGTTGTGTCATGATGTTCTTAAATGATCAGTTTACATATAAATATGTACTATGAAATGTTAGAGAAAAAATGGTTTCTAGTATTAGAAGTGATTTCCCTTGAATGGTAAGATTATTTGTGGTTTTCATTTCCTTTGCTTTCTCTTCTGTATCATGAATTTTTGGATTAGGGTATATAAATTGCAATAAGATATATTTTGAGTGCTAATGACATCTATGAAAGGAAAAAAAACTTGAATGGCCTTGTGAAGATTTGTCTTGAAATGATTTTCCAATACTTTATCCATGATATTTTGACAGCATCTATGATGTTCAAAGTCAGAAGATTAATGTGACTAGGATCATGACCCTTGGAGCCACAGGGTCAGGGCTAAACCCAGACTCTGCCCTTACCAATTGGGCAACTTAGATAGTCTGGATCTCATTTCCTAATGTGAAATACAGAAATAATACCTCATAGGCTGCCTTAGGAAGGAAATTATGGTCCTGCCTAAAATCCAGTCTCAATCTGTATTATTCTATTGTTATCCTTAGGTTTTTATTGTTATAATTATTTATCTGATGACTCAGTTACATTTCTGCATATAGCGTTAACAGACAATGATCACATAATTAGAGTCCCACTGAGATACGTGGACCAGTCTCAAATGATGTGACTGGTTGAGCCCTAATTCTCCTAAAGGCAGTTTTGGCCAATCAGGTGGCTAGTACTTCCTAGGAAGTGTTTGTCTTTTCAGAGCCTGTCTTTGTCTCCCTTGAGGATTTTCCAATGACTTAGGCAGAATGAAGCCAGGACGTCAAGGCCTTCTTGTATGCCTGACTTTTCATTCTATTATAAATCTGTTAGCACAGAAGCTGCCTCCTTGAGGCATCAGGGGGTCTAGAAATGGACTCTCCTTTCCTTAGCTGACACACTCAGATGCATCAGATTTTCTCAAATTCTTTGTCTCAGTATTCATTTTACGGTTTTCAAAAATATTGTGAATAAGAGAAAAAAATACAAAAATAAAAATGAAAAATAAATAAATAAAATTTCTTTTATAGCTTGAAAAAAAATATGGATCCTAAAGTGCTTTCCTTTGTATGAATTGTATCTATGAATATTTATCTTTTTATAAACTGAAACTGACTCTTAGGGTTACATAAGGACAATGGTATCTGTGTAGGTGATTTTCTCCCAATATTCTTTCTAAAAATGATAGTACACCCTGAAAACAAAATAAGAAATTTATGAAACAGCCACACTCTCAGCATGCATTTTAGAGAAAGAACATTGAAGTGTCAAATATGGGAACGAGTGTTGCTGGGGGGGGGGGAAGGTGGGGTGGGGGGGTGGGGTTGAATGGGACCTCACATATATATATATTTTTAATGTAATATTAATACAAAGTCAATAAAAATAAATAAATAAAAGGATGAAAAAAAATAAAGTAGGATAATATTAATTCACTTCCCATCTAAAAAAATAAATAAATAAATTTGAGGACAAATAAGAATAACAATGAACCATAGAGGAGCTCTCACCCCTCCTCCTATCCCCACACCAATTGAAAAATATCCAACAAAGGCAGATTGAGAGGAACTGTTGGAAAAAAAGATGAGGGAAGAGGTAAACCATTCTTATGATGTTCTAAAACTTCACATAAAGAGTAATACCCAAAAGAGTGAACTGGTAAATATAAGAAGTCTGGAAATTCAGAGCATGGAATATAGGGAAAGTCCTTCACAATATTTATAAATTTAAAGAGCTGATAATGTTAAAGAAGCAAAAATAGTCCCTTGGGGGAGGCAGATGTACCTCAAGTGGTTGAGCACTTGCTTCCCATGTACCACATCCTGGGTTCAACCCCAATACCTCCTGAAAACATATAAATTAAAAAAGCAACTCTTATTGGGAGCAGATGTAGCTCAGTTGTTGAATGCCTGCTTCCCATGTATGAGGTCCTGTGGGGCATTCCTAGATACCTCCTAAAACAAGAATAATAAACAGTGCATTAGGAAGTCCTGGGATCATTCCATCTAAAAAAGCATCAAGTATATGAGAAAACTAGCAAAATAAAATTTTTCACAAAACCATGCTAAACAAAAGAATACAACAAGGGGAACTTTGAATCATGATTTAAAAAGAATAGATAAAAATTGTAAGAGAGGTTTGAGTTGTTTTTGTTTACTTTGGTCCAATCCTTCTCATCGGCTTGGTAATGGCTTTGAAGATGACAGCTTGCATTTCTGTTATAATCTATACCGTAAGGAGCAGGAAGGACTTATTCTCAATGGTTTGTAGTTGATAGTTTTACTTGGATGGTAACTCCCTGTAGGTCCATCTCCAGGGACCTGCATTTATTTCACCTAACTCAGAACCTTCCCAGTGCTCAGGCTGCTCAGGCTATTTACCAAAATATTTAAGTAAATAAACTAGTTGCTACATGGCTCACAGGATTGTAATTGGGGCTGGAAAAGACTAAGCCAAATGCTTTGGAGGAATGAGGTGGTTTGTCTAATAAGGTCTTTGAAAAGCTGCAATATATTCTTGCATATCTAGATTCAATGTGCATGCAAGGGCTAGGTGCATGAATAGAAAAGACCTTAAAAATGTCCTAATCTCTCAGCTCTGGTTGACCCTTAAGATTTGTACAAACAGGATGTGTAGGGTTGTGGAGTCATAAACCAGCTGAGTGTTAAGCCTATGTTCCATTGTACAGATAAAACATATCTGCAAGGACTTTGAAATGTTTTATTGATTTTAGGTCTGTGTGGAAATTTCTGCCCATTCACTTTGTGACCACTAAGCTATTGGAACAGAGATTTCAGTGACCATACCTGGAAAATTTTACTGACTTCACAAAATTAGTGCCAAAAACTGACTAAACAAACAACTAGACCAAGCAGTCACAACAAACCATGGATTCAGGAAAAGCTGATTTCAGACTGGCCACCTTAAAATATTCAAAGGATCCAGTTTTCAGAGCATGCAATGGAAGAAGGAAGAATATCCCATATACAAGGGAAAAAGTGATATAAATGAAACTTCAGGAAACCCATATTTTGAACTTACTAGGTGTGATGGTTAGGCTATTGTGTCAACATGGCCAGGTAATTATGCCCAGTTCTTTGATCAAGCAAGCACTGAGCTAACTGTAATACAAGGGCATTTATGAACTTTAGTCACCATTGACCTTACTGTAGTGGTAAATCATAGATAGCTGGTTATAATTACATCAGTCAGGGAGATTGCCATCAGCAATGAGTGACACTTGACCCAATCAGTTGAATCCCTTAAAAGGGGAAGTGATTCCAGCATTGAGAGAATTTACCAGCTCATCTTTGGACAGCCAACATCTCCCAGAACTCATCAAGAATCTTCACTGGACTTTTACCAGAGCTCTTGGTTGCAGCCTGCCTGCAGAACCTGAACTTGTGTATCCCCATGGCCGCATGAGAAACTCTGATAAATCTCTTACTATTGAAAGATATCCCTTGTTGATTCTGTTTCCCTAGAAAACCCTGACTAATACACTGCAAAGATTACAAATTACCAAATTTTATATACTTTTCCATTTCTTTAAAGAAGGTATTTAGATTACATAAATGATATATAAGAAATATAGGGGGTTCCCATATGCCCTGTTCCTCATTCCTCCCACATTTTCCCACATTAACAGCATCCTTCATACATGTACATTTTTAAAAATTGATGAACACATTTTGGAGCATTGCCTATAATGCTATATAGGCATTATATATGGATTATAGTTTCCATTGTAGTTTACACCATGTCCTGCACAATTTTGTAAGTTTTGACAGGATATATGATGGCCTGTATCTGTCATTGCCATTAAATTCAGGACAATTCCCAAGTCTGGGAAATGCCCCCATATTACACCTATTTTTCCCTCTCTCTCCCCTCAGGACCTCCAGTGGCCATTACCTTCTCATGAAGGGTAAAAGTTCTTCCATTGCCAGAATCACATTGTCTATAGTAGAATACCAGTAAGTCTACTCTAGTCCATCATTCATTCCCCAATCCTGAGGATTCTGGGATGGTGAATCCACTCCATCCTTTCATTGGGAGGGGTCTTAGATACCATGGGGCAGATGGGTGGGACTATCTTGGTTTCAGTTGCACACACTCTGTGTAGCTTGGGATGGTCCTTGTCCATCATTATCTCCTTTTTAGTTCTCCTGGATGAGTCCAATGAACTGGAGAGTAGGTGTTGCAACTCTGTTGAGATTCAGGTCTCAAATGGCATATGGATAGCCCAAAGATTTACATACCCTTATTAACTCTAGTACTAACTATAGGTTCAGGTAGAAGGGGCAGAAAAGTCACGTGTAGTGAAACCACAACTGAGTCCACCTCTGTCACACTGGGGAGGATAAGTTCAAAACAGTGCCCTCTGGCATGATGCCAGGCCTGAGCTGTCTGCCCTACCTATAGTGTCTGGACATCTCCAGAGCCCTCAGGAGCCCTAATGTTTGAAGCAGTGTTTACTTTGGCAGTCAATGAGATCCTGCTGAAGCATAACCTCTGGAATGACCTCCTGACTCACTTTGTTTTTTTTTTGTTTGTTTGTTTGTTTTTTAAAGATTTATTTATTTATTTAATTTCCCCCCCTCCCCTGGTTGTCTGTTCTTGGTGTCTATTTGCTGCGTCTTGTGTCTTGTTTCTTTGTCCGCTTCTGTTGTCGTCAGCGGCACTGGGAAGTGTGAGCAGCGCCATTCCTGGGCAGGCTGCACTTTCTTTTCACGCTGGGCGGCTTTCCTCACGGGCGCACTCCTTGCGCGTGGGGCTCCCCCATGCGGGGGACACCCTTGCGTGGCACTGCACTCCTTGCACGCATCAGCACTGCGCATGGCCAGCTCCACACGGGTCAAGGAGGCCCGGGGTTTGAACTGCGGACCTCCCATATGGTAGACGGACGCCCTAACCACTGGGCCAAAGTCCGTTTCCCCCCGACTCACTTTGAAGTCTCTTACCTTATAAACTCATTTGTCTTTACCCTTTCCCCCTTTTGGCCAAGGTCTTTCTCCTCCTAGCATTGATAGTTGGTGCTTGGTAGTAATCCGTCAGTGCCAGGGAGGCTTATCCTTATGAGTCAAATCCCATGCTGGGAGGAAGCTAATGCATTTATATATCGAGTTTGACTTAAGAGAGGCCACATTTGAGCAACAAGGAGTCTCTCAGGAGGTAACTCTTAGGGACCCTATAATACTATGCTAATTTTCAATTTCAGAAATAAAGTTGCATAAATACAGTCATCACTTTCAAGGGCTTGCCATCAGTCTGTCCTTCTTCACTAGTCACTGTCTCTGTACTTGGGGGATTCTTGCTGCCCCATTCAAGAATGTGGCAGGCTCCCCAGAATGGGAATTTGATATTCTTTCAGTTATGTGTAAATCTCTGCCCATTGTGGCAATGCCCCATGAATTTATATGCCTTATAGGTTTGCCCCAGGTCACCCTCCTCTCATGCATCCCCCATAACTGACACCCTACAGCAATCATCCTCTCCTGCCACAGTTGTAACCCTTCTGTGATCCAGAACTTCTTCAGACATGAAACCAACACAATAACCAAATACAATTAATAGGAAAATGAAATAATGATAGTTTAAAAATTATCAATGAAAATACAAAAAAATTAAAGGTAAATTTGAAATGAGGAAAAGTAAAATAAATTTTAAAAATTTAACATGTCTTTCATCATTGTAAGATGTGTTGTATTGTATGTTAAGTGACATTTTCTTCTGTTTATTCCCCCAGGGTATTATTTATTTTTGTTTTGTCTTCAGAGAAGCTTTTATTACAGTAAATTCACATACAATGTATAGGAGATTCCCATATACCCAACATCTTCCCCTTTTTCCTCTATTGAAGACATTTACATGTGGATGATACATTTGTTATAATTGATGTACAGATACTGAAACATTGCTACTAACCATGGTCAGTGATTTACATTATGGTTTACTTTTGAAACCATACACCTTTATAAATTTTGATGAAATTTAACATGGTCTTCCATCACCCCAAAAATGCCCCATATTCCATCTATTTTATTCCTTCCTTCCCCTCCCTTGAAGAACAAGGTTCAGAGTTACTTACAACATTTTGGGCTTTACATACTGTTCTGTCCTCCCCTATGAGGCACCACCCTAGCTCTCAAGAGACTCCCTCCTTTCTATTTGATAAGCACAGCAGGACTCCCCAGGATTGGAGTCCAACACCTTCCCACTCATTATATGGCCCTGCACCCACTGATACAACACACAATTGACAAGAGGAACTCTCACTCCCTAGATGCCTACACAGGTGCACCCTGTCCTGCATGCTCTCTACATCCAACTCTGTAAACTGGTAATCCCCCCCTTGCCATACTTGGCAAAATAACATTCCCAACCATTGTAGTTTCAACCACATACCTACAAATCCCGTGTTCACCTGCTCCCTCCCCCATCCTTACCCCATTTCCATTGACAGTCCAACCAACCCTCCCCTCCCTAACCCTTCACAAACCAGCACCTACCTAATGGCATTGCTGCCGATACAGCACTGTCATGCCATTCCACTGCACAACTACTCCTATACACCTTACCATAGGTTTCTCTCATATGGGCCTTGGCTCACAATCTTCTGCTCCCTTTCTATCTCCTGTAAACCTATCTTCCAGACTCTAGCTCTGTGAGTTTTCTTAATTTGTTTAATTCATATCAGTAAGGTCATGTAATATTTGTCCTTCAGTGCCTGGCTTGCTTCACTCAACATAAGGTCTTCAAGATTCATCCATGTTATCCCATGTGTTAACACTGCATTCTTTCTTACAGCTGAGTAAGATTCCGTTGTATATATATATAGCACAATTTGTGTATCCATTCCTCTTTGATGGACATTTAGGTTCCCATCTTTTGGTAGTAGTGAATAATGCCACTGTGGACATTACTGTGCTCTATCTGTTCTTGTGCTTGTTTGTGCATTTCTTGTTCTCATTCACATCCCTAGTTCCTCCTGAATTTTTTTGGGACTTTTTATCTATCTGTCCTGATTTCAGCTGTCCTGTCTTCTGCTTTGCTGATTCTTTCCTCTGCCAGTTCAGATGTGTTGTTTGTACCTCTAGGGTATTTTTGATTTCTTGCATTATGCCATTCATCACCATCAGGTCTGTTATCTTTTTATGTATATTTACAATTTCTTCAGTATGTTCCCCCAGTGACTTCTTAATATCCTTTATCTCTTCCTTCACTTCATTAATTTCACTCATGATATTTGTTTGGACACCCTTGATTAGTTCCCCATTTTGTATCTCCTCCTGTTTTTCAGTTTGTTCATTGGAGTGGACCATGTCTTCCTGTTTTCTTAGTATGGCTTGTAATTTTTTGTTGTGTCTAACCATCTGTTTATCTTGATGAGTTTATTTGGTTAGCTTCTCTTTCTACTCTGGGCTTTTATTTTGTTTCTTTGCATTCACCAAGGATGTTTTTTTTTTTGCTTGGTTCCTCTCATTCTATATCCTTGCAGTTGTCTGTTCCCTTGTAAAAAAAACATAGGCTCAGAGAAAAGGAAAGAGATAAGGAAAGGAGAATAGTATTAATCATAAAACATACAAGAGGAACTGTACAAATGTTTGGAAACTAAGTAATATGACTAAAATTCATAACAGATACAAAGGAATAAGAATGAAGAGTTGGGATTGAAAACAACTAGAAAAAATAGAATGAATTTGAAGACTAGACAGATGAGGAAAAAATAAAACAAGAAACAAAATAGAAAAAAATAGAATGAATTGAAAGACTAAGCAGATGAGAAGAGAATAGAAAGGGGAAAAAAGAAGACAAAGAAAAAGAAACATAAAGACCAAAGAAGTGGTGGAATGAAAGAAAATCAACAGAAGATTGAAGATAGAAAACTGAAGGAAAGAAGAGAAAGTAGGTTGAAAAACTAGGTAAAAGAATAAAGGAAACAAAAGGTAAAAGAACAAACAAGAAACAAAAGAGTAACAACCCAGGAAGAGCAGCCTTCCATCTTAGGCTCCTAGGGACCTCCCAAGACTGCTGGTGCTCATTAGTCACTCACCCTGCAGCCTGCCCTCTGCAGGTGATGTACCCAGTTTTAGTCAATAAAATGAAAAAGAAAAAAAGATCCCAAACAACCATAAAACAAAATAATAGAAACACAGTCTATGAGTTCCTATCATGAGGTGCTAGCTGGGTGCCTTACTCTCTGTAGGTCCCTTCTCTTAGGAGGTACCAAGGTTTGAACCAGGTACCTATGTGCAAGGTAGGCATTTCCCTCTTTTTCTACAGCAGCTCTACAAGCTAAATAGGCAACAAACACCTCAATCTTCATATTAAGGTGGTGGTAAAAATAAAGTGATCTTGATTCCATTGGGAATCTTAGGTTTTCATAAAACAATAGAAAAAGTAGTTTTTCCTGTATTGTTAAAATAAACTACCTGTTAATGTAAGCAAGGTAATTATATATTGTAAGAGATTTGCTCTGAGATAGTTTCCAAAATCACTTTGGTAACTTATGTATGTGAATAGAATGTTTTATTATGGAAAAAGAAAGTAGTTATGCCCAAAATAAAATAACTGGTTATTAAGAAAAAGTAAAGTGTGGGATAAATCCTGAATGAATACAGAAAGTTCAAAAGGTTCATGGAAAAATAACTTTTATGGTTAAAGTTGAGTAAGATTTGATGGTCTATAAAAATTTAAAAGCTTTAATATCAAATCTAATGATGTAAAGCTAAAATTTTGTTCTTTCTCTATTAATGTGACAAAGTTTCTTAAGCTGTTAGTCTGTTTTAGTAGAAGTTGATAGAGTTTTTCTCCTGAATAACACGAAGAAACAAAACAAAAAAGAAAGTTTATCTGGCTCTTCCTGCCCCCATTTCCCTTAGGCAGGTGGACTTCTAACAGTTTTCAGTGGCTGGACTAGTTAGATGCCTGTCTCTGCCCCCTCCTTGGCCAAGTTCCTCTCCCAAGGTGGCTGGGTCTGACAGCTTGCCTGAGCAGATTCCCCCTTTCCTCTCCCCAGGCCCACCTCAATGCTGGCTGGTGTCCTCCCTGAGATTCAAAGGTGGCTCAGGTTCCCAAATGACAGAAAGGAAACCACTCTCCACCCTTCAACAGGGATCCCTTCCTCCAGGGATTGTTTTCTCCCACTCAGCTGGCCTTTGAGAGCAGGGGGTCCACAGAGGCTATTTGCCTTGAGGGTGGGACTTACCCACCAACTTTTCCAGCCACAGGGCTGAGCACCTCATGGTTTTCCCTTGGGATCTTTGTCTCTTTGTCCAGCTCCCTCCTTAATGATGCCTGCATGCCTGCACCCTCCTGCTCTGTGGATTCCCAAAACAGCTCGCTCAGGTTAGGCCCCTGCCCTTTCTCTACCATTTTTGTGGAAGAGCTCAGCAGTGCCCACCTCCATTGATGCCATTTTCCCAGACTAGTCTCTTAATTACCAATTTTTAATCTGCTCAGTGAGTAAAAGGAAAACATGAGAAGGATGTCTCACCAAATAGAGACTATAAGTAAACAGCTAAGAAGTATAAAATCAACTGAAATAGAAATTCTGGAGGTGAAAAGTATAATCTGTGATAATGAGAACTTTTCCAGAGGTGGTCGACAACAGTAGTTCCCCTGGCTAAAGACCTGAACCACTCTCTGAGCAGCCTGGAGTGTGCACCTTCCTATTTCAGTCCTTCCTCACCCAGGTCATGTTCATTCCATAAGATGTATCAGTGAGACTTTCTAGTTTTCTTATGAACTTTACTGGTCACTAGTGATGTTGAGTGAATGTTCATACCCTTGCTCATGCTTAACTCACTGCAGATCCTATGACTTAGGGCCTACAGGGGAGGGAGATAGTCAATTATTCACTTTTTTAAGAGACCTCTACTTCCTTCTGAGAACCCAAGACTGCACCCAGTGTGAATGAAAGTCCCCAAAGGAGAGATACAGCTCTATACTCAGAGATATTCCACATTCTTGCCTCTGAGTCCCCATTAAACTTACAGGAAAATAGTGGCCCTCCATTAACAAGGAGAATTATAACCCAAATTTCTGTGAACCCCAATGTCCCTGAGGATCCCACAAATTCTTAAGTCAACCAGATCTCAAGGGAAGACCTCCTGATGTTATATAAATTAACCTATCCCAATCTCACAAAGGAGAAAGATGATTGTTTTGACTCTTCAAGACAGTAATTGATGCCATTTAAATTTGACAATCAGTTTTTCCAGTTCTGCAAAAAGAATAATGGATGCTGGGATTTTTAAAACTATTATATTGATCTGTAGTTTCCTGTAGGTAGTATTGATATTAGAACATTACTGAGTCTTACCATCCTTGAACAAATGATGTCTTACCATATGTCTAGGACTTCAGTTTAATGCAGGTATGTTTGCTAGTGTTCAAGTGTTTCACCCTTTCATTAAATTCATTAGGTATTCAAATTGTTAGTGAATAATTAAATGGACTTCTAAAAAATCCATTTGTTTTTTTTTTGCTGTATTATAAAACCTTTTTTGTGTATATCTTATACATGACAAGCTTGCATTATTGTAAAATTAGTATTGTGAATTCTTTGGAATTTGTTTTTATAAGATTATGTCATCTGTATGTAAGGATAGCTTTCCTTCTTCCATTCCAATCTGAATGACTTTATTTCTTTTTCTTACCCAACTGCTCTGGCTAGACTTCATAGGCAAGATTTTCAGGATTTCACTATTGAGTATTATATTAGCAGCGAGTTTTATAGATGCAGGTGTATAAACAGAGTAGAATGACTTCCACAAGTGTCCCTCTGCTTAGTAAGCAGTAGAAAGTTCCCAGGTGATAGCATCCTGTGAGTGCATTTATGAAATCCTGGAATGTGAGTTAATTGTAGCATACCTACAATTTTATGGTTTTGAAGAACTGAATTCTTTCTAATGTCCACGTGTTCAAGTTTTCATAATCCACTCATGATAAAATATGCCTGAAACATTTTGATGTGTTCTTAAGTTTTAAATTCAATAAAGCATATTAAATGAGTTTATTCTTTCTAGAGGTTATTAAGAAAACAGTACTATTAATGGGTCAAGGACAAGTATTAAAGACAATCCTTGGGGGCCACGGGAATACCAAGATTCCTTCAGGGATGTTGGTGTATGTGCCTGATAATGGGTTTAAAGCCATACGGTGGTGATATTGTAGTCCATATAAATGGCACTGAACCAATGTGATTGTGAATCAAAGTAATAGAAATTTTAAAAAAAATTGCTGATATGAACTGCCATTGCTAACACCAAGTATGTATGAAAATAGATTGATTTAAAATGAAATAAAAAGGAAGTTAACTCTGAAGTCAACTCAGATATAAAGTGTAAAAACAAAGAAATTTACATATATAAGAAATATAAGAAACTAAAACCTAATGAGTATAGGAATAATATGTATATAAATATTCAAAAATAAGTTAATTCAGTAATGAAATACAATGTAAGTCATATATTTGAAAATAACAGATAATTGGTTTTAAAAATACATAACCGTTTATGGAGAATGACTTGATTTTGGCAAAGTAGTAATTCATGTTTCACTTGCTAAAAGAAATATTCAGTAATCACATGGAGGAAAAAAATACACAATGATGGGTGCAATAGAGGTAATGAGAGTGACGATGCATTTTTAGGAGTGCTAAAAGTACAGAATCCAGAAATATCAGGAAGAAAGCTTCCATGCTTTAAAAAATTTTCATAATACATCTAGACACAGAAACAGTTCTGTGTTGTTGGAAAAGGTATTTTGAATCTCACTTCTGTCTATAATTTTTTTTATCATGTGAAAATCAAAAGAAAAAAATTCATGTTATTTTCAAATAATATAGTGAGAAAAGGAGTAAGTACAGAATAACCCCAAATGAATGAAAACTCTTTATCATGATTTATATTATGTACTGAAATATACTTTCTCAAAAGATATGAGGCACTAAGAAAATGAAACAATATATGAGAAGACATTACAAATAATTAATAAAACAAAAAAAGAATGGGGAGAAATTAGGCAGTAGAAAATTGGGAAAATATCAGTTCAAACTTGAAATGTAATATATATGAAATAGGGTGACAATGCTTAAGTAGAAAGAGAAGGTAATAAGTGGAAAGTGCTGAAAAGATATTGTGTAGAATGTTAAAGGTTTGAAAGAAAAGTCAACAGGTGAGTGTGATGGTTATGTTAATATGTCAACTTGGCCAGAACGTGTGCCCACTTTTTTGGTTAAGCAAGCACTGGGCTAATTGTAATATAAGGGCATTTGTGGACTTAAGTCATCAGTGAGTTTACTGCATAGATGGCTGATTATGTCTACAGTCTACCAGGGAGATTGCCTTCAGCAATGTGTGATGCTTTATGCAATCAACTGAATGCCTTAAAAAGGGGAAGTGATTCAGCATTGAGAGAAAATTTCCCAGCTCCTCTTTGGACAGCCAGCGTCTCCTGGGAACTTCGTGGGACTTTCATCAGAGCCCCTGGCTTTGCAGCCTGCCTACAGAATCTGGATTTGTGCATCCCCACTATACATGAGAGAATTTTATAAAATCTCATACTCTTTACAGATATCTTCTGTTGATTTTGTTTCCATAGAGAACCCTGAGTTAATACAATGAGAAATGGTATAGAATGTCTGAACCAGAAAACCAGCTGAAAGACTTGAAAGAAATACTAAAAATTACAATTCCTTTATTTGATATGAAATTCTTTGAAGCTGCATATCAAAAGTGCACACTGAGCACTGACTAAGAAAGGCTAAATGCAAAGCATATTTTAGGAAAATTACCCATTAAAGAAAATATAAAAATCCTTATACATGCATTATGCAAAGTAATTAGTATTTCATCAACATTTTTGAGAACGATATTTTGTGCCAGACGCAAATGGGGCAATATAATTGTGGAAAGAAATATTTGTGATTTTATACCCAGCAACACAGAAATGTAATAAAAAAGGCATTGACCACTGGTTGGACTGGGGGAGAGTGTAAACTACAATTTAAATCATTATCATGTGGTGCAGCAGTGCTCCAAAATGTATTCATCAAATGCAGTGAATATCCCATGATGATGAAAGAGGTTGTTGATGTGAGAGGAGTGGGGTGAGGGGAGTGGGGGGTATATGGGGACCTCTTACATTTTTTTAATGTAACATTAAAAAAATAGAGAAAAAAGCAAAAAAGTCATTGAAACTCAATTATCCTACTAGACAAAGGTTAATATTTTGGGCAAGACCTCTTCCATGTGAGTGAACAGAGTTCAGTAAATGAAATTACTGAAATTCATTGACAGGAGGATGGATGATACACACTCAATTTACCATTATTCAACTAACAGTGAGGATTCTAGGAGTGAGAGTATGACCTTGGGAGCCATTATGGAGACCAAATATAATTAATATAGTGCTAACTTTGTTTAGGGTGCTTATCTATATATGTGTTTATTTGATAAATACACATATTAAAGATACAAATATTATTTAATAAGTAAAATTAAATGTAACCTCTTCCTAAAACAACCTAATCTTTTGAAGTAAAACTAAACTGTCATTAAATTGACTCATTCTGAGTGTAGTAGAAGAGTGAGTACTGAGGCATCTCCAAACACTGTGAGATCTCCAGCTCCTCTTAGCCTCAAACTGAGGCCTCTAGTCAAGGTCTCTGAAGCTGTCAGTTGTAGGATCTGCAACACAAATACAGAATCTGGAATACCTGAGGTGGGTTGCAAGACCCAGAAGATACCTCAGACCCTGGAGAAGTGACCTTAGGTCCCTGATACCCCTGGGAGCCAGATCCAGGAGGCATTGAATTCCTATTGCTGCTCTTTGCAGAGGGTGCTGTCTGTGACAAAGATTGTCTAGAAATTTCCAACAGAGTTCAGTCATGAAAGATTCATATTAAAAAAGACCTTCCTTTTCCTAACCAACAGTTTCATTCTTAATCAAACACAAAGCTTACCTGTCATTTTCCATTTTTAAAAAGTTATACTGTGATACCAAAAACAAATTTTCTTACATTAATATATTCCAAAATGTAGATATTATAAAACACTCCTCATTATAGTATAATAGAGTTATTTTAATAATTACAATCTTTAATAAGGGGAAATGAGTAATGTGAAATCCTACTTGCTTCTCTCATCCCAAGTTAGCTCTGCAGGGAAATTTCCTTCAGGTTTTGTTTCTTTGACTTCTACATACATAGAGAAATCCTCAAGACCTGCATCTGGAGAAAAGGTGCATGAGCTAATCTGGTATCTGGGTAGAGAACTGCAGAGGCTGAGAACCCCATGACTTGGGCAACTGAGAGTCAGGTCCCAGTGAGAACAAGTGGCCTCAGTAGCTACCCTTCTTGCTGAAGAGGGACCCCAGAGCATCACTGTTCTTGTTGGATCAAGTCAGGTCCAGCCATAAAGTCATGGTTTCACCCTCACCTCGACTCCTAGGGAAGTGAACTCGTTTGTGAATAGGGCTGTCAGATCTTATTGGTGTAGGTGATGCCAGTCTGCTACAGGGTGGCTTTAGTCCTTTATGCATGGAGTCCTAGAGAAATTCATGAGCAGGAGCAGAGGGGACAAATATAAAGAGATGATAGGTGATGGAGGGAGAAGTGGAGTTATGGATTGCTGGCAAACTGCCACCAGCTTGAGGGAAATCATGGCTATGCTCACACCTAGAGTTTAGTTCTAACCTCTGAAACTATTAGGCAGTCAATTCCTGCATATACACCAACTAGCCAGTGGTATTGGGTAAAGCAGCCCTGGCAAACTAACAATCTAACTCAACCTTTTCCCTTGGGACCTGACTAGGTGGCACTCAATGACACTCCACATTATCCACCACACTCAGTAATAGAGAGGGGAAGAGCTGGTGGCCTTTAAGGTGATTGGGAGGGCAAACTCTGTTCTTAAACTGGGATAGAGCTCTCTCCTCTTAACTAAGGAGCCATAGCTGAGCAAATTAGGACTTTTGTGGAATGGGTTTCTAGTCCCTAGGGTGAGGGTCTCAGGGCATCCTTCACCTGCCTGCACTTATTTTTACCATCCAATTCTCACCTCTATCTCCATGCTCCCACAGTTGCAGTCTCTTCAGTAAGCTCCTCAAGAAGGCTAGATTTCCTGAAGTGTCAGGAGAAAGTAAAGAATCAATGGAGTGTTAGTTGACCTGTTTCCCTTCTCCTCCTCATTCTACCCACACCACACTCAACATGTCCTCTTCTTGTTCTTCTCTTTCTACATCTTGGATGCCATCTGTGCTTTCCAGGAACAGACAATTGACATAAAGAGACTCCTTCTCCTTCTCCTCAAAGAGTGTAGGCAGCTGCAGGGAGAACAGACTTGCATTTCCAGAGCTGCATGTGTAGCATCACTACTATGAGGGGATAGCCCAGCCCAGAACTAACTTCACGGAGTCCCCTTCCCCATGATGGAGATCCAGGCTTCTGATCCCAGCACAGCTACTTTTCTGGCCCATCTGGTTTCCATGAGTTGATTCATGGTGCAGAGTAGGTTGAAAAATCAGTGTAATGTAGAAATATAGTAGGTAGGAAGTTGGAGACATGTTTTAAAGACATTGTCATTGGTATGAACTCATCTTTCTGGAAGAGACCAGGTCCTTCAAGATAATTATATAAAGAATGGATAAAGGAAGAGCTACAAAGAAATGCTTACAGATAAGAAACAGATTTAAAAAATAGGGAGAAAGGAAATAAATTACATGCAAGTTGCCATTCTCTATGTCTGAATCTTCTTCATCTGTGAAAAATGCTTCTGAATGCACAATGCTGTAACGGTGATGGGGTGGCCTTGCAAAAGGAAAGGAGAAAGTTCAGGTTGAAAGGGGAGCTCAAGCCCCTATTTTTGATGTCATAACATGACCTGCACCTAGGATACAATTCTGTCCTCATCTCATCCTGATTTTGAGCTTCAATTGCATCTCTTCTGCCTTGTGTGGTTTGCCTAAGATACAGCGTCTGTGTTCTAGACCTCACATGCTCTAGTTTTAGGGAGAAATGCTCATATCTTCCTTGAGCGCTAAGAAAGCAGTCAGTGTCTCCTTGTCTTCTAAGCATGCTATTGCTTTCCTTCCCATTTTCCTGGCTCAGAACCTCCCTGCCTCTCTTCTGTCTCCTAATTAGTGCTTATTTGCTTTAATTTCCATTCGTGTTGTTGTTCCATAGGAGAACATGGAGTGTTTATTGTTGTCCTCTCCAGTCAATAAATTGTTCACTTACCAATTCACCCATCTCCAGAAGCAACTCCCTGCAGCCTGGAGTTGAATCAGATCCTGGGGAAGAGAGCTACCACCCACCTCACAAACCAAGTGACTGTCAAGTGCCTGGGATGACCTTAGGAATTGCGCAGACCTTTGTCCTCTCAATGCCCCCATAGGTTTCCTAACCCTTTTGGGTAGATGAACACGAGATTAGAGGTAACTTGCCCACATTCTCTTGTCCTGCAATTGACATAATAGGATTTATGCAGGATGCATGGCCAATTAAAGAAGTGACTTCATCAAGCCTCTCTAGGACTGGGTACCTTGGGTGCTTTGACAAGCCTGGGGAAAGGTATAGGGAGGGACACACATGTTGTGTGAAGGACATAGCAGAGGTGCCTGGCAGCAGCACTGGTTTAGGGAGGAGCAGGGAAGCTGTGGTCCTGCTGCCCAGAGATTCTCTCTTGGGCCTGCTCAATTCCAGAACTCCAGCTGAGTAGGACTTGGAGAGCCAGTGTGTGAAGCCATCCAGCAGCCCATTCACAGAAGTCCTACAAAAACCTGCTAGGGTTTTTTAGCACTGAAGGGGCAGCTGGAATCAAGCCTTTCTCGAATGTGATGAAATGTAAGTTTAATTCCTAATCCAGCATTTTGGATTTGGCACCAGGTATAACTACTGATCTGGAATCCTCTCCATTAGATCCTTCCTTGAGAATTGTTACCTACCTGGATTGTCATCATCTTTGCTTCCGGTGGAGATGTACCTCTGATCCACAAGTCAGTCTTTTAGGAACACAAGCATCCATAGGAACATTATTAAAATAAGGCCTCCACCCTCTCTTCTCTACCTGAGGCCATGCTGGCTACCATAGGAATCCCAGCTCCCTACCCTGGGTCCTGAGATGTTCCCTGTGCAAGGGAAGCTGTCACTGGTGTTTAGCTAAGGACATCCCAGAGCAGCAAGAAATAACCCTACAAAGGGACTAAAATGCAGCAGTTTGTTCAATGAGAGATTCTTACCACTCCTCCTGCCCCTTTTGAAGCCCAGTGTTATAGTTTGACCATTGACTGTGCAAATATATGTAAAATGTGCAACTGTGGTGGAGTATGAGCAAAATCCCAAACCACCTAATGGGAACACAGCTGCTTCCAAGTACTGTAGTACATGGCCATTTGTCTTCACCTTAAACAGAAGCACATTCCTATTTCTTATGTCCCCGTGGAAGCTGAAAGCAGGCTTCTCTCCACAGTAAAGTAAGCATGAAAAACCTTGTGGTTAAATTATCTAGATTTTTTTTCTTAATGTGTAACCAATACCAAAATCCATACCATTTTCACTTACTCCTGAAGCCACCTACAATTAGAGAAATGAAAACACTGAGGATTGGACAATGCTGTTTATGTTTGCACAAATATTTTACTCTGTTGCTTCCTTTAGAAAAGCTGATGGTAAAAAGTGGTCCAGTGAAATGCCCCTAAAGTAACTGTAACAGACGTGTGGAAATGCACAGGATTTTCCTGTTTGATCCATCTCTCCTGTCTATTTAGGTTGGAAATAAAATCTTAATCCTACAAGGAAAAACTAGCCCTGTATCATACAGGTGATTCCTTGTGGTTCCTCTTGTGTCAGGGCTAAGTTAGTAACAGGCTCCAAATGAACACTCCCCCTGACCAAGGAAATTGTATACATCATGAATAATTACTTAGTCTGATTTTCATATCTTAATGAAAGCTAAAATTAGGAAGTTTATTTCAGTAAAAGAAAGGGTGACCTTACCTTTGAGTTAGATGGAACATCTTTGTCTGCCCTATCTCTAGGGGGCTCCTCTAACAGACCCGTGGGGGTTTCTGGGAGGACACAGAGTAAGTATCTTTACATGGGGTGTTGTTCATGAATTATTCAGGCAGTTGCCATGTCTTTGCAATGGGCAAGAAAATATGGAGCTGAGGGCAATAAGCCTGGAATGATGTGTGGTAGCCCATGCTTTCTGGTGGAAGAAGGATTTTAAAGGAGGAGAGGAACAGGAAACAAATGAGAAACAAGAATGTTTGGCTATGTAGCTTAAGGCATCCAAGAGCAACATGATATATCCAACCCACAAATAGTATTAAATAGATGCTATTCCCTCAGAGTCCTGTCACTCTTCCTTCCTCTTTTGAATCAAAGCTAATTGTAGTGTCCTTTTGTACTTCACAAGATCATTTCAATCTCCACTACTACAAAATGCTGCTACTAAAATACTCATTTGTTGTGTAGTATTTTTCTTTGTGTGTATTGGTGGACTGGATATAATTCTAGGTAAATTATTCTTTGTATTGAGTCACTGAGATGTGTCATAAGGATAGTCTTTATAGAGCTTGTCATTATACTGAAGCATTACCATTTAAAAGTAACAAATGTTCAACTTACATTTTTCCTTCATTCTTTCTTTTCATTACTGTATTTTTGTATTCACTGAGTGATGTGACTCTCCATGCTTACATGAACCAGCCCACTGTGGGACAGTTAATTTGGATTAACTGTATTGAGAGGTTGAGCATTGATTCTTTATCCCACCTATGCAGGAATGTGGCAATGAGAGTGATGAACATGAAGCTTATGACTAAGATGGAGTTTGATTACTTCCTGGTTACTGTTCCTCCAATGTGTACTCACAGAATGATCATTTGTATGGCTGTGGCAATAAAGTCATCAAGTAGATGAAAATATCTCCCCAATACCTGTCTACTTGGGCCATGCACTGAGCTGTGACCCAACATTGGCAGAGATTGGCAACTTGTTCTACTGATGCCTCACAAGTCTCAGAATTTACCAGAAACATTTTGGGCTTTCTCTTGCTTTTCAAACTAATAACTAAAAGATTTGGTAAAATGCAACTAATGCAACCCTGGGTTATATGACCCCTGAGTATATCAAATATATAAGTGCAGTGTTTAAGAACTGTCTAGAGCACATGCATATATACAGATGATGGAAACTCCTTCAATGTCACTAATAAATCATGCCTGTGATGTAAGTGATAGTAGCTCACAATATTGGTATATTGTGATACACTATCACAATATTAGTATATATTTTGATAGGTAGCACTATCACAGATATTAGTGGTAGAATATTTGACTCTACCACTTAGGAATTTGAAGTCTTGGGTCATTAATCAATGCCCCTCAGAATCTTCATGTAAGGGATGGGGAGAGTGTCCATCATTGCAAGAATGATTCTGGTGAGGATTTTACAGGTTAATATATGCAAAATGTGCAGTGGTGATGGGATGAGTTTTTAGAAAGTTTTCAATGATAATTGTCCTTTGTATGTTGGGCTTCTCTTAGGGAAACACACATTAATGCCCCACACACCTCCACAATTCCTGCACATAGGGTCAGTCATACAATGCCCTAAACACAGTACACACAAATCCATGCCACCTAAAGGGAATGCATTTGCTTACTGGACAATAGAGAATGGCCATAGTCCTTATCATGAGAAATTCATGTCTAACCATACCACAATCTTCACTCCCACCAGTACCTGGAGCCACCATGGCTCTACAGGCAAACTTATCTTACCCATATATTTCCTTAATCAGTATTCTAGATACCTACCAATCTGACTTGCTCCTGGGGCCATCTGCAATTAGAGAAAAGCCTATGAGGATCATATCATGTTTTGTCTGTTTGCAAAGGACTTTTGCTTGTTTGGCATCATTAGTAAATCAGATGTGAAATAGTGGTCAAGCAAGACCTGATAAGGAATTATAGCAGACACTTCAGGAGAGGCATGAGTTTTTTCTGAGACATGCATCTGTTAAATTCAGTTTTGAATGTGATTGCAAATTCTCAACCTAAGGTGAAAGAAGTTATAGTTCAATAAAAGACTACTTGGTAAACTGCTGCCCCACTTTGTGGATGATCTCTTCAAAGTTGGATCAGTTAATGGAGGTTCTCACTTGATGCTTCCTACCCTAAGAAAATTGTGTTATGTCATGTAATATGTACATGATGAGGCATCCTCATCTGAAAGTGACTGAAAAGGAACATTGTCATTTTAGATAAAGAATAGTAACCTCACCCTGGCTGTAGATGGGACCTCTTTATCATCTTGGTCCCTTGGAAGTGCCACCATCATTGTTCCTGGGGTGCTAGGAGGACACAGAATAATGCCTCATATTGGTGGGTTGCTTATGAATTGCTGAAGAAATTTATGGCCTTGGACAAGATGCTAAATTTTGTAGAGATGGTAGTTTAACAAGCATGATGTGAGCTGCTGTGGGGCCTTCCATCATGAAAGAAAGATGGCAGGGAGAGTAGGAGGAAAGAAACAAAACTCAGTGTCCCAGCTTTGTAGCTAATGGAAGCCTAAAGCAATTGGCCATACCCAGTGTGCAAATGGCACAAAAATACCCAGTGGCTGAGTACTATCACACCTCCTCTCTATAGTGTATCTCACCTAAATTGCTAGTATCCTCTTGACAAATCCAACAAATTCAGCTCCATGGATACACATGTACTGATGCTACATTTACCATTTGTTCCACAGGAATTTCCACTTGATTAAAAGCAACTTTTTTTGGTGGTCTAGATTCCAGTCTACATTGTACATTCCATTGCATTTATTCAGTATCATATTGTAATAAAGATAATCAATTGTAGAAGATTGATGATCTAAAATATTACCATTTAAATGTCACTGCTTATTAATCATATGGATTTTCTTCCAGTCTTTCTTTGCAACTCCCTTTGTTAATTCATTGAAATATTGTTTGTTCATTATTGGCCATCAACTCTGGGATGCTCATTATGGAGGGCTGCCTAGATTGAGTGCCAACACCCATAAAGACAGCTGTTTAAGAATGTTTCAAGAAGGGTTTTAGAAACAAGGTTAAGAATGATGATGTTCCTGAGTTCCTATTTTTCAGTGACAGTATTGCGTGACTCATGATTTGAGCATCTATGGTGTCATTTGGGATGATGTTATCAAATGCACTGTATTGTCTTCTCAATGCCTATCTGCTTTTTTTTAATATATATGTATTTTTAATCACCCCTTTACAGCTTTTTTTTTTTGCTTGCTCTCAGTTCTTTGTGTCCATTCACAGTGCGTTCTTCTGTGCCTGTATTTTTACTTATTTATTTTCCCCTCCCCCCGCTTTGTGGCTTGCTTGCTGTCTGTTCTCTGTGTCCATTTGCTGCATGCTCTTCTGTGTTTTTTTGCTTGTCTCCCTTTTTGTTGTGTCACCTTGCTGACTTGGCGCTCCATGGTGCTTGCGGGCCTGGAGACCTTCTGCAGTGCTTGCGGGCCAGTGGCATTCCATGGCACCTGGGCCAGTAGCTCTCCACAGCATGTAGCTGAGCCTGCCTTTACAAAGAGGCCCTGGGTTCATGCCGTATGGTAGACAGGAGCCCAACTGATTGAGCCACAGCCACTTCCTGCCTGTCTGCTTTTGGTGACTTGCTGAGCTGTGTCCTCAGCCCTCTTAGGATTGACCATGTTATCCTATGTATTGCCACACAACTCAGAATTTTGAGCTGCTCATTTGCATGTGGGAGTACTGTGTGCTTTGGGTACTAATAACTATGCCAAAGTCTGTAATATTCTGGACAGCTAGCTTCCCTAGGCCATGTGACTACTTTATAATGATGGGCAGTTTTGGTCTCTTTGTAGGCCCAGGTAATTTGGGTGTAGGTACATACACATGTGCTAGAACTCTCTTGCATAGTTTCTAGCAAGCATATGGTTGTGTGGTAAGTTCATGTCTGTAGGTCACAGTATTATGACACATGGCTGAGTTCACATTTATGACCTTCCCTTTAGCAGTACAAGAGTGTGGGTTCACATCTGCACCTCACTTTTACATCTTTTTGCCATCATAGAAAGCAAACCCCAGATCCAGCTGTGGTGAGGACAGAACAAGATCATATACATAGAGCATGCTGTGGTGATGGGTTGTACTTGAGAAAACTGTCCCTGGTAATTGTCCAGTGTAAATGGCACCTAACATCTAGGGAGCTGCTTATGGTCACCCCCTTTTGCTCACAGACAAACTAAAAATTACACCACAGAAACTAAAACTAGAGTACCTGCAAACCCCCTTGCATGCAAAACTTGCACAACTTAGAGAGATCACAGCCATTATCACAGAATGTAGTAACAAGAGCACATTTCCTCCATGGAAACCCTTCATCCTACCCCTAATCTGCATCTCACCATGATGCTGTGATTAGCCTGAGTCTCTAGTTTGAAGCCTGAGTCTCTTATATTTGTTTTCTCATCAGACATTGGATGAGCCCAGAACACCTACTTTTTCACTTGCTCTGGAGTTCCCCTGCATAGAAAAGAAAACTATGAGGATACTATGATGTTGAATAGCCATAAAATCTGAGTCATGTCTCCTAACCATTTTATGCCTCAACAACCAAAATTACATGCTGAATTAAATCAAATAATGAGTGATTAAAATGTATTTAGCCATTATATGCAAAATGCCATTCCAGTCATTTCTTTTTTAAAATTGTATTCATTTGAAAATACTTAGATCACAAAAATGTTACATTAAAAAATATAAAAGGTTCCCACATAGCCCACACCCCCACACTCCTCCTACATCAACAATCTCTTTCATCATTGTGGCACATTCATAGCATTTGGTGAATACATTTTGGAGCACTGCTGCACCGCATGGATTATAGATTACACTGTACTTTAAACACTCCCCCAGTACATTCAGTGGGTTATGGCATGATATCTAATGTCCAATATCTGTCCCTGCAATATCATTTAGGACAACTCCAAGTCCCCAAAATGCTCCCACATCATGTCTGTTCTTCCCTCCCCCTGCCCTCAGCAACTACCGTGGCCACTTTCTCCAAATCAGTGCTACAGTTTCATCTATTACTAGTCACCCATTTGTCCACTCTAATCCATATTTTATTCCTCCATCCTGTGGCCCCTGGGACAGTAATGTTATTTCACCTCTATATCGAGAGGGGGCTTAGACCCACGTGGTCATTTCTTGAGTGCTTATCTTTTTTGGATCACTAAATGGAGAGGTGATGGTGAACTTGTCTTTAGGTAGATCACATGCTAGCAAAAGAGAGAAAAGGTTTGTAGCCAATGAAGTACCATGTAAGAAAAAAAAGCAGGCATTATTTAAGAGCAAAAGAGTATTATGAAGAAGAGAATAATATTTTGAGAGTTTTGAGAGAAAAGTAAAAATTAGCCAGTACTATGAGGAAAGATAGAAAAGAAACATTTCATGGAAAAGAATTATAGTGGACAAAAATACAAGGAAGGGAAAAACATATGTTTTCAGGTAGTTTTACAAGGCTGGAGCTTAAAGAGGGCATGTGAGTATTCAGAAAGTCACAAGTATATAGTCAGAGTGTGAAAGTCTTAGAATGTTATTTGATGTCATCCTATATTCAATAAGCTCATCAACTTGAAGTAAAATAGAAATGTAGGTTTTGCTTATTTTAACAGAAAATTTATACTTCATTTCTGAAGAAAGAAAGAGATCTTGTTGCACTTAGGAGGCTCAAAGCTATTGGTGATACTCTGTCTTAAGTTTGGTGGAAATGACATGGATATTTAATTATCATTATATATATATATATATATATATATATATAGCTAAAATGGATAAATAAATTATAACTGCAGATAAATAAGGCATAGTGAGTGTATGGAATGATCTCCTCCACCTCCCACTGTCACCATTATGGAATATAAAGTTTTTAACCTAAGAGAATTAAAAGAATAGGAGAAAGATTTTCTTTTTGGAAATGAGTTATGGATACAAGGTGATAACAAAAACAAATAAAAGTAGGCCTCAACAAGTCTAAACTTTAAATGGAAATGGGATGGAAAAAGTAAAAACCCTTCAGAAAAAGGAGAAAAAAGTGGAGGAACCAGTTGTACAATAATACAGAGACATCCTATAATTACAACTCAACGTGTGTGGTATCAGGGCACAAATAGGAAAATAAGCCAATGGAAAGAAGGAAGAGCCCTGAAACAGGAATATCCATCCATTAGTTATGTATGACCAGATTGGCACTGGAGATCAATGGAGGAAGGAAAAATTTTTTAAATACTTAGTCCTGGGATAATTAGGTATGTATATAAAATTGAATTGTACACCTGTGTCAGTATTACACAATAAAATGCAAGGTCAATTACATGCAAAAAGCTGAAGGAAAACATAAAGATATTACAAAGTATTATTTGTATTATATGTTGTTTCTTCTTAACAAGACACAGAAATTAATAACAACCATGAATAAGACTGAGAAGTTTATGGCAGAAAAATTAATAAGATCCAGTTAATGAAAGACAATATAAAGAAAGTTAAAGAGACACTGACTGGTTAGAGAAGACTTTATAACAGATATAAATGACAAAGACTTATGTCCAGCATATATTAATACCTTCATAAATCAGTACCAACATACAATCCTATAGGAAAATTGGGCAAGATAATTGAACAAATACTTCAAAACAGAAATAATTTAGTAAAATAAAGGTGCTCAGAGGGAAATCTAGATTAAAACTAAAAGGTGATACAATTGCATCCCTACATGTGAGATTTACCAAAATTTAAAAAGCTGACAACAAGATGTGCAAAAATAATGTGAAGCAACAAATACTATCATACACTGACATTAGGACAACATAATAGACTGTTCAGGAGCCATTTTGACATTTTGTAACAAAATTGAATATCTGCATTCAATATAGCCAACAATTATGCCAACAACTTCCCTAGAGAAATCTGGGCATGTGTACACAATGATACATGCATACAGGAGAATTGTGGGAAGATGGTGGAGTAGAATGCTCCAGGAATCAATCCCTTAACCAGAACAACTAACTATTAAATAGTGAGGAACTGTCTGAATCAACTATTTCAAAACTCCAGAGTTCAGCAGAACACTGCAGCAACAAGGAAAGGGCTGAAGGAAGATGTGTCTGCTGATATCTCCCTTCTCTCTCAGCTGTCCTTGTTTCCAGCTTCTTGCTTCTCTCTATCTGAATTTCATTCTCTTCTCAAAGACTCCTGTAAGAGGATTAGGGCCCACCCTGGATGAGGTGAGCCACATCTTAATTTAAGATTCTTCTCACCAAGTTTCTACTTACACTAGATCCACATCCACAGGAATGGATTAACATGAAGAACCTACTTTTCTGAGGTACATACAACTACAGACCATTAGACTGCTCTTCCAATTTTTGGAAAAAATTAGGATTGGTCTTAATATTTCTTGGAATATTTGATAAAATTCCCAATGAAGTAATATGGTTTCATTGTTGGGAAGGTCTTGATGACTGTCTTTACTAGTTATTATTTGACATCTATATCTTCTTGAGTCAATCTGGTCCTTTGTGTGTTGCTAGGAATTTTTCCATTTCATCTAGCTTATCTAATTTGCTGTTGTACAGTTTTTCATATTATCCTTTTAAAGTTCTTTTTATTTGGTGGGGTAATAAAAAGGAACAGTAATAATGTTCCTCTTTTCATTTCTGATTTTAGTTAGTTTTGCCTATCTCAGTTTTCTTTGTGTTTAGCTAAAGGTTTGTCAAATTTATTGATTTTTTTGGTTCATGATGTATATTTTTTTATTCTCCATTTAATTCATCTCCATTTCAAGCTTTGTTATTTCCTTCCTTTTGCTCCTTTTGGGTTTAATTTGCCCTTCTTTTACCAGTTCTTCCAGTTTTTAGGATAGTTCTCTATTCAGAAATCCTCCTTTTTTCTCATCTTCTTTTTAAAATTTTTTATTAGAGAAGTTGTGAGCTTATAAAACAATCATGCATAATGTGCAAAATTCACATACATCAGCCATCCACTGACAACTTACACTGTTATGGAATATTTGTTACAGATTTTGAGAGGACATGATTAGACTATTACCACTAACTATGGTACATATTGTACCTTTGGTATATTTTTCCATATATACACTGTTATTAACAGTATGTATTAGTATTGTACATTTGTTATAGTTCATGAGAGAACATTCTCATATTTGTGCTGTTAACCATAATCTGTCTTCCACTACATGGTTCACTGTATTATACAGTCCCATGCTTGTACATTCCATCCAAAATTTATACTCAGGTGTTCTCACTTTCATCACAGGGTTGTGTAACGTTTACCCCAGTTAATGTTTGAACTTCCTCCTTATTAAAAGAAAAAATCTCATACCCCCAATATTGTCCCTTATCACTAATACAACACTTTCTTTAACATTGATGCAAGAATATCACAATATTGCTGTTAACCATAGTACATAATTCATATTAATTGTATTTTTACCTTACACTATATTCTTACTACCTTATAATAGTGATGTACATTTGTTCTAGTTCATAGAAGAACATTCTTACATTTGTATTATTAACCATAATCCCCACCCACCTCCAGGTTCACTATGTCATTCTGTCCCAAGATTATTCTCTAGCTTTATTTCAGTTGACATTTACATTCCTAGACTACCCCTTTCAGCCACAATCCCGCTTTTTTCTTTTTTAATGTTACTGTTTAGAGCTATAAACAGCCCTTCCTATTAAAATCAAGCCTCCACTCCTTTAGTGGATATAAGACTAGTACCAGATTCTAACATGCAATTAGGCAAACCCAAAACACCAGGGCTTTTTCCCAGTTTTTCTCCAGGACATTAGGACTCGAACCTATAAACAACCCTTCCTATGAAAATCAAGACTCCACTCCTTTAGTGGATGTGAGACCAGTACCAGCTTTTAACATGCAGTTAGACAAACCTAAAACATCAGGGCTTTTCCCAGGTTTTTCTCCTTTTCCCAGGCCTAGAAAGAATGGCTTCCCCCCAATTTTCTGTGGCTACTAGGGTTCTCTCGGGAGGTGATCAGCCTCCCCTTCCTAGCAATTAAAGCTAGGGCTTTCCAGACTATGCTCACTCAGGGAATCTTACCTTCTTCCATGTTTGGAGTTCTTTTTCATTCCCAGAATCTTTCTCTTCAGACCTTCCATTGCCCTCGATTTTTGTCAGGAAGACTCTGGTGGAGCCACATCTTTTCTGGATTAAATTTAATCCAGGGGCACCCAGATTTGGGTTTCACCTGAGTCCTCCCAGCTTCCGCAGGGATTTGGAAGGGGCAGCAAAATGCTACCATCTCTGGCCTTCGTTTGCTGTCCCACCAGAGTCACCAAAAATGTAGAATTTGAGAGAGGTTCAATTATTTGCGTATAGAGAGACCAGGACTCAGGAATGATTTTGAGAAGGAAAAATGGTTTATTGATGGCCGGCCAGACTCGGGAGCTTTTTGTTTCAATCCTGAGCCCCAAACAAGATTTTCAAATTTCTTTCATACAGAGAGGAAAGGCCAAATGGTCCCTTTGTTTCAGTTCTCAATAGGCTTGAATTAGCATATATATCTTCAACATCTTAGGTAAGCTTTTAGCATGGACTCCAGACATTCTAGGATAAGCTTTTAGCATATTTTGTTTGCATTTCCCCTAAATACTTAAAGTTTATAGACCTTGCATTGTTAAACTGTTTCCTGGGACTAGAGTCATTGCCATTATCACTAAGGGCAGAACTGCAGCCTCTTACCATTCCACACCCACAAGTCAAACAGCTTAAGTTATCTCTGAAGAGACAAAGAGCCTCCCACCCATAGCCCACATCAGTATGTCTAGAGAAGTCTGGTCTTCATTGCTGTTTCTAGAATTGTTTTTTCTTTTATGAGTTCCTCTGTTTGCAAGCATTTGAATGTCCCTCTGGACTTACACAGAGGCAGACCTTCCTTCTCCAGGTGTCCCACTGTAGGATTTAAAGCAGACAATTCCTTGCCACAGGCTGTCTGCCTCAATTGTTTTTTTACACTGCTTTAGTTGTCTCAAGCTGCTTTTGTCTGTAGGACAAATTCTGGGAGGAGGGAAAATCTGGATAGAGTTTCCCAAAAAAGTCTTTTCCTGCTGGATCAAGGCCAGGAACCACAAAACCAGCACCAGCCAGGGTAGCTTTCAGGGTAGAGGATCAGATAGAGACCAGTAAGTATGTCAGGAACTTCTTTCATAGCTCCACAAAGCTATACTTTCTTGACTTGGTACCTTTCTACAAAATGTAGTCCAACTATCTTCCACAGGTCTGAGGAAGCATTCTTTCTTTAAGTCTCCTCTGTCACTTTTGCTGAGGATGGGGAGGCATGGAATTGCCCTTAAGGCCATGCCCCCAGAGACCAAAAGTAGCTAGTCAAAAGGCAGTGGGAAGCTTTGGGTCTGTGCTGTACTCCCTCCAATCTTGGGAACCAGGTTTTACATGTCTCTGTCTGGCACCAGCAATCTATGGCAGTGACTGGATCCCACTGCTGCCTAATGTGAGAGTGGGGGATGGGTGTCAGTAACCAGTGAGTAAAGAGAGCAATTTCCTGGTATTTACAAGGAATAAGTTTAAGAACATGTGTTTCTGGGGTACATATAGCTCCAAACCACCACACCATTTCAAAAATGGGTAAAAGACTTGAATAGAAACTTCTCCAAAAAGAATATACAAATGACCAGAAAGCACATGAAAAGACACTCAAGCCATTAAAGATGCTTAGCCATTAGGGAAATGCAAATAAAAAACACAATGAGATACCATTTCACACCCACTAGAATGGTTACTATTTCAAAAAATGAAAATTACAAGTCTTAGAGAGGATGTGGAGAAATAGGAAAACTCATTCATTGTTGGTAGGAATGTAAAATGGTGCCACTGTGGAAAACATAGAATTAACATTTGGTCTGGCAATCGCACTCCTGGGTGTATAGCCAAAACAATTGAAAGCAGATATCTGCACATCCATGTTCTTAGTGGCATAATGCCAAATGATGGAAGGACTCCAAATGTACATTAATTGATGAATGGATAAACAATATGTGGTAGATACAGAAAATTGAATATTATTCAGCCACAAATGGGAGTGAAATTCTGATACAGGCAACAACAGGTTGTACCTTGAAGACATTATATTGAGTGAAATAATCCAAACACAAAAGGGCAAATATAGTATGATCTCATTGAAATAAGTAAAGTAAGCAAACTCATAGAATCAGAATTTAGAATCTAGGTTAACAGAGTGGAGGTAGGAAATAGGGAGTCAATGATTAAAATGTACAGGGGTTCTTTTTGGGATGGTGGATAGGTTTTGGTAATGGATGGTGATAATTTTAGCACAACATTGTGAACACAATTAACATCACTGAGTTATATATTTGAATATGGTTAAAAGTGGAAATTTTAGGTTGTATATATGGTAATAGAACAAAAGAGCAAAATGCAAGGCACAAATAAATATATAAGGCACATCTTATAGAAAGTTCAAAAACAGGAAAAACTGCAATATTGTACAGGTGCTTTAAAAGGTGGTTACGTGTGGAGCTGGCCCATGTGCAGTGCTGATGCATGCAAGGAATGCCATGCCACCACGTGCAAGGAGTGTGCCACATAAGGAGAGCCACCCAGTGTGAAAGAAAGTGCAGCCTGGCCAAGAATGGTGCTGCACACACAGAGAGCTGACACAACAAGATGACACAACAAAAAGAAACACAGATTCCCATGATGCTGACAACAACAGAAGCAGACAAAGAAGATGCAGCAAATAGACACAGAGAACAGACAACCAAGGTGTGAGGGGAAGGGGAGAGAAATAAATAAATAAATCTTAAAAAAAAATAAAAGGTGGCTAAAAATTAAAAACAAGAATTAAATTCCTATAATGTCAGTTGTGTGGTAATTCCTGGGAAAAGTGAAGTATTGACCATTGGGATGGATCTGAGTTATTGGCTATATTTTCAATTATATGGGTGTTTGCTTTAATAATTACTATTTAAATTGACCATTGTGTTCTATGCATTTTTATGTTTACAAAAGAAAAAAATGGTTAAGATAATATGACTCTGGAAGGGTAAAAAGGTGCAAGCTCTGTGGAAAACATTTTGGTAATTTCTTAAAAATTTCAATGTAGAATTACCTATGACCAACAGCCATTCTTCTAGGTATATACTTAAAAGAAATGAAAACAGAATCCCTAATATATTCTTAAACATGAATGTTCATGTCAGTATTATTTAAAATAGCCCAAAGGTGGAAACAACCTAAGTGTCCATCAAAGGATAAAAGGATAAATGGAACATAGTGTGTGTGTGTATATATATATATATAAACATATTTAATGGAATAATAATAATGGAACAATATTCAGTCAAAAAAATAATAATGAAACTCTGATGCATGCCACAACGTGGATGAATGAAACTATTATGCTGAAATAACTAGATATAAAGGACAGATATTCTATGATTCCAACTACATGAATAAACTAATACATACAGGCAGAAAGTTGATTAGAGATTATCAGAGCCTGTATTGGGGAGAATGGAGAGGTATTGCTTAATGGGTATAGAGTTTGTACTTGATGTGAGAAAAAATTTAGGTAATGGTTGGTATTGATGGTAGCATAACATTATGAATTTAATTAATACTTCTGAATTGTACACTTAGAATTTTTATTGTATCCATTCCTTTTTCCTTTTTTTTTTTTTTTTTTTTTGCCCTATTTCCTTTACCAAGTTTTCAACCTCCTTGGGGTTTCCAATATAACTCTTCAAAATATGGAGAAATATCCCAGGAAAACCACAGACTGAGTCATTTAGATGCTGCCTTACTCTCTCACTTGTGCATAAAATATTTTGGGTTCACTCAAATGTAGAGAGCAGTTTCTGTGTGTTTTACATCATATATCATATTTTCTAAGAAGCAGCTATTATGCCATGCAAATAATGAATATATCTTTGCCTAAAATTCTAATGTCAAATTATTATATATATTTAATGTGTTTCAGGGTAGTAAAATGCCATTATATAAAAAAGAACTTGATGGAAATTTTCAAGAGACATTGTGGTATTATATGAAGCAAGTTTAAGTCTCTTACCATCTCCATGGTATGGTGCTTTTCCTGACCACCATCATCTCTACTGGATTCCTGCATGAGATTCAGTCTGTTCCCCTGTTTCCAACATCAGTCCATGTATTTCATTCACAATGCAGCAGTCAAAGACATTTTTAAGATAAGTCATACAATAACTTCAAAACTCTCCATTGGCTTTCCATCTCATTCAGAATAAAATCCAAAATCCTTTAAAAAGCCAGTAGGTATTTTGGGGATATTAAAGTCTTAAATGGGAAGTTAAGACTTAAACTGTACAGAGTTTGGAACAATGGAAATGTTTTGGCAATGGATGGTGATGGTGGTAGGACAACACCGTGAATGTAATTAAGAGCTCTTAAATATATATCTGATTGTGGTTAAAAGGGGAAATGTTAGCTTGTATACATGGCAATAGAATATATTTTTTTAAATTCATGAATCTATACTACACAGTGAACCCTAAGTTAAATCACAGACTATAGCTAATAGTACAATTTTTTATATGTGCTTTCACCAATTGTGACAAATGTACCTCACCAGTGCAGGGTGTTGATAGTGACATGGTATATGGATATCCTGTATTTTATGCATCATTATCTATAATTCCACAACTCTAACAACAGAAAAATTGGCCAGTAGGTTTCTACCCAAACTGACTTCACTTTTCTTCTGCACCTCATCTCATCCTAAGCTCTCATCTGCTAATTGGGATCCCTCCACAATGTTTTTTATCTTTTCCATGTTCCCTCCTCAGTCCTCTGTGATTGGAATACTTGTTCTCATATATTTGCAGGATGAATTCCTTCACATCCTTCAAGTGTTTTCTCTATCATGTCTGTCTTGGTTTGGCAAAGGTATGCAGATGCAAAGTAACAGAAATCTGTTGACTTTCCCAATAAAGTCAGCTTTTGAAGCAAGGTGGTGAGTGACCTCTACCTGGATCTCAGGCCCAGCTGCTCTGCCCTCTTCACAAGTTCAGCTGTAAGCTCTCAGGCAAATGTCTCTTCTCTCCCCAGGGCCTCAGCTCTGTTACCTTCTCCTTTCTGTCACATGGCAGGATAAGAAATGAGAGCTCTCTCTTTCTGTGTCTTAGCAAATGTCTCTTTATATCAGATTAGCAAAGGGGTGAGGACTCAGATGAGTCACACCTATTGATGTAGTCCAATTAAAAGCTCTAAAGTAGGTGTTATTTACAAGGGGTCAATGAGCTGGAATTTAAATGTAAAAAACATTATTCTTGTGGGGATGTGTTGGTATATTTATGATATATTTATTAAAATATATGTGTGGTATATGTGTGAAATATTTATTAAATAATACACCTTATAGCGTGGACTTCATAAGGGGTCTGTGATTTTCACCTGACTGGCAAAGAGGTCCTTGGAACAAAGAAGGTTAAGAACCCCTGCTCTAAAGCAATCTTACAAAATAATTTAAAAATTATTTAATGCAGTTAAAGGGTATCACACCCAGAGGAATATATTAGTTTACAAACAATCTTTCCCTTTTTAGCATACATAAAATAATCTCAAACTGCCACAATCCCTTCTTAATGAGGACCTCCCTGGAAATCCCATTTAAAATTACAACACCTTCCCAACATCCTATTCTCCTAATTCTTAACTAATTCTGAATTAATTCCTGTTTTTCATAACCTTGATAATACAGTCATACTATGTAATGGTTATTTAATGAATTTATATAGTACCATAATGAAAAATACTATAGCATACATTATGATGTTTGTTGCTTATTTAATGCCTTTACCTGCTAGAATGAAAACGAACTCCACATGGTAAGGGATTTATGTTTCTATTTAAACTTAACACATCATAAGTCCCAATAAGGATTTGTGGAATAAAGAAATGGAGAATTTGAGTGAGAAAATTTCAAGACCTGAGAATACTTGTAACAGGGGAATGCAAAGATTTAACAAATGCTAGGCACAGGGACATTAATTAAGAGTCTATTTAATGAAGTTAGAGGTCCTTATATCCCTCTCCTTCATACTACACCCAGGAGACTAATTGCCAAATAACCACCCTTCAGTGGATACTGGAGGATTCTCTTCTGGAGAAACAGCTATAGGAAAATGGTTCCCAAAAATGAGTGTTATAACAATCCACCTTTTGATAAGAATGAACCTTCAAAATTTTTCAGCATTGTTAAATATGAATGGATATATTGGTCACTCAAAAGGGTACTGGTGCAAAGTACCAGAAATCTGTTGACTTTTATAAAGGATATTTATTTGGGATAGAAGCTCACAGTCAATGCCTTAAAGAGTCCAAATCAAGGTACAATAAAAGGTACTTTCTTACCAAAGTTATTTGCCACATGTTGAAGCAAGATGGCAGGTGATGTCCATGGGGGTTGAGCCTTCCTTTTTCCTCTTAAGACTCTGTGGTCCCTCAGCTGTAGGCTGGTATAAGGTTGTCTCTCAGGGTTTCTCCACTGCTCTGCTTTCCTCAGCTGCAAATTATCAGGCTCATCTCTTCCCAGGGCTTCTTCCATATTATTTGCTGACTCTCTTCCTCTTCATTCTTCTCTGTCTCTACTTCTCTGTTCTTGATTGAGCATCCATCTATATAGCCCACCAAAGGGGTGGGGACTCAGCCGTACATGCCCTAATAACATGGTTGAATCAAAACTTTAATCTTGATTTAATAAAGCAAAAGTGAAACTTCTGAAAGACTCACACCCAGGGAAACAGACCAGTTAACAAACACAATCAGCACCTCTTTTTGGAATGCATAAATAATATCAAACTGCCACATGCCACCCTCTGAATTCCAAAAAGACTTCACCATATTAAAAATAAACCGAAAACCTTAAAACAGTAATAATGCTAAGTACAAAATCACATCATAATCAGTTTCTAGAAATACAGTTTGTCTTGGGGCAAAGTTCTACCTGGCTGTTGGCCTCTGAAATTTACAAAACAATTTATCTGATTCCAATACAAAGGAACAGGCAAAAGATAAACATTTTCATTACCGTACAGAGGATTTGGGAGGGAAACATGCATCACTGGTACCCTACAGTTCCAAAACCCTGTAGGGTATACTTCATTATATTTCAAAGTCTTTGAGTCATTCTGTGTGTGTGTGTGTGTATTTTTTAATATATTTCTTATTTTTAAAAAACAGATTACATAAATGTTATATAAAAAGCAAAGGGGATTTCCATATACCCTGCTCCCTATATCCCCCACATTTTTCCACATTAACAACATCCTTCAATTGATTAACACATTTTGGAGCATTGTCACTAAGCATGGATTATAGTTTACATTGTAGTTTTCACTCTGTCCCACACAATTTTGTAGGTTTTGGCAAGAAATCTGTATCTGTCATTGCAATATCATTCAGGACAATAATATGTTTTTTCTTTTCCCTGGCGTCTCATGGGTCCCACCCTTTCCACAGGCTTGCCAAATGGCCATTTTCCTGGTTCCACACTCATCGAGCATCTGGGTGATGGCTCCAGAACTCACCATCCAAGAATGTTAGGGTGATGGCCACACTTTACCCAATCTCTTGAGTATTCTCAACCCCTTAGTACAGTGAGGGGGTGGCAACAGTCTCCCTAAACTCTCAAGTACATGCCCAACTCTTTCAGAGAAATAGGCTGGCAACCTCACCTTCCCTCATCTATGGGAGACATGCCCACACTTCTCAGACCTATGGAGTGTTGAACTGCAGAATGTTCTCCACCCTCTCTGTAGCCTGGGGCAGCAAAACTCTCCCTAAACAGGATGGAACATCGACCTTCTTCAGCTGCTGGGGAAAACTCACTCTTTTGATACACATAGGTGGGTTTCCTCTCTTGGCTCAAGGAGATGTCTTAATTCCAGACCTCAGCTTCCATGGTTTTCCTCTTAAAACTGTTTTCCCTTTCATCTTTCCCCTCCATGTCCCTTTTAGTCCAGGCTGCCAGTTTTTTTCTTCATACAGCTTTCTCAATAAGCTTGTTGGTTTAGCATGCTGGAAGCAGAGGACCAAGCCATCAGACAATAAAACTTTCCACAAGTCTTTCCTAGATAGCTGCATTTTCAATCCTGACTTAAAAGTTCCATGTTTAGTTAATTCTTCAAATAGGGAACTATCTCCTGGGGGCTTCATTGCCATAGGCTTGAAATTTCTAGAATGAGTTCCTATTTTCTTTGTGTCCAAGTCAGCTATCATCTTATCTCTTTCCTCTAACGTTTTGTTATAAGCTATAGGGATAAGCCTGGCTGTATTTTCCACATTTAATTTGGAAATATCCTTCTCTAAATGTCCAAGTGTGTAGATTTCAAATTCTGTCTTCAATATACTATCAAGAGTCAATCTTGCTAAGTTCTCCTTGGCTTTAAAACATGGATCACCTTCCATCCGGTTTCCAATAATAGTTTCATCATTAACTTCTAAGGCCTCATAAAAAGTCTCTTTAGCATCCATATTCCTACCAAAATCTCTTCAAAGAAATCTAGGCTTTTTGCATCAAGCATCTCACAATTCCTAAAAAAAAAAAAAAAAAAAAAAAACCTTCTCCATTTATGAAACCTTTCCAGCATTTTGGTAATTGCAAAAGCACCACCACACTCCTGGTATCAAATTCTGTATTTGCCAAAGGGTGCCATGAGAAGTACCAGAAACGTATTCTTTCATAAAGGGTATTTATTTGGGGTAGAAGCTTACAGTCACAAGGCCGTAAAGAGTCCAACTTAAGGTACCATAAGTGGTACTTTCTCACCCAATCATTTGCCACATGCTGAAGAAAGATGGTGGGTGATTCTGCTTCAAGCTATCGGGTTCATCTCTCCTCCCAGGGCCTCTGCCATATCTATGGACATGTGTCTCTTCCTCTGTGTTCTTCTTCCTCTGTGTTCTACTTCTTTGTTGTTGATTGAGCATCCATTTACATAGCCCATCAAGGGGGCAGGGACTCAAACCTTCACACCCTAATGGCACGGTTAAATCAAAATGCTAATTTTGATTCCATAAAGTGAATGTGAGACCTCTGAATTTAATAAAAAGGATTGTCACTCCCAGAGAAACAGACCAGTTTACAAACATAACATATATCTCTTTTGGGAATTCATAACTAGTATAAAACTGTCATGGTGGACCAGCAAGTATTTGAGGAAATTCTATAATATGGGAGATAGACTGCAAAATCAAATACACAGGTATTTAAAAAGGAACTCACAGGAAACAGACAATTCATGTGCAGTAGAAGATAGTCTACCTAAAATAAAAATTTAATATCCTTAGAGGGAGAACAAATGATACTGCATTCATAAAACAAGACCAAGATTCTATAAAATAGAAACAATCTTAGAGGAAAAATAGTTACTAAAATTTAAATAATGAGAGCTGAAAATGTATTTAATATAAGTTTCTAAAGATAAGCAGGATGATTCAAAGTAAAATAAAATTAATAAAAGGGGAAAAGAGATACAAAAACTAGAAAATCAGTTAAAATGGCTAAATCTCTATTAATATGATTTCAAAATGTCATATATTTGTGGTTTATATTATGGCACAGGCCAATTCCAATTCACATTTCTCTTTTAGTTATGGTGAACTAGGCTGCAGCAACAAATTGACCCAAAGTTATAATGAATTAAATGTAGTAAAAGTTTATGTCTTATTCAAATAACATTGTAGTTTGTTTCCAGGTCAGCAAGAGTGGGGACAGACTTCAATTCATGCATAAATTCAGTCCTCGGGTTGATCAAAGTTCTGAATATGCAATAAACATGTCACCCAGAAATAGATCTGAATATTAAGTGAAATCTTGGGAATCTTCTATAAGATACACTTGGAAATTTCACTCATCATTCCACTTATGTTCAATTGACTATCACTTAGTTATGGACCTAACTATCATAATCATCCCAGAATCCACAGGATGGAGGAATAGAGTATGGATTAGAGTGCACTTACTGATATTCTACTATGGAACTATTGTGATTAGTAGTGGAAGAAAATGTAGCACTGATGTGGAGAAAGTGGCCATGGTAGCTGCTAAGGGGAGGGAGAGGGAAGAAGAGATATGATGTGGGGGCATTCTCAGGACTTGGAGTTGTCCTGGGTGGTACTGCAGGGACAGATGCTGGACATTGTATGCCCTGCCATGGCCCACTGGGTGGACTGGGGGAAAGTGTAAACTATAATGTAAATCATTATCCATGTGGTGCAGCAGTGCTCCAAAATGTATTCACCAAGAGCAATGAATGTCCCACAATGATGAAGGAAGTTGTTGATGTGGGAGGAGTGGGGTGAGGGGGTGGGGGTATATGGGGACCTCATTTTTTTAATGTAACATTAAAAAAGAGAGAGAGAAAAAAAGGCTGGGAAATATATATTCAGAAAAAAGGAAAACTGATTTTTATTGCAGTTGCTTGCACATTTCTATTCCATGCCATATTCTGTTCTTTGGAGATCCTACTAAGCCTTTGCTCTTGCTTTGCTATCTCCTTCATCTCAGTCTCATTAATAATTCAGCTTCATAGATCCTGGTGGTAGGGAGGAAGCTGAAGTCTCCACAATGTTCTCTGCAATAGCCATTACCAGAGCACCCTAAATAATGATGTTAAATTCACCTATTCTGACCCACTTGGGGGAAATCACCAAAATGCTAAAAGGAGTAAGAGCAAGCAAAACCAAGAACTTAGGTGTCATAGTCTCTATTTGCAAAACCCTAATTTGAGCATCTGATAAATTCTGTTAGCTCAAGCTCTTTAATATATCCCCGAACTGCCAATTTGCCTGATCCCATCATTATCAACATAGTTTAAACTACCATAATTTTTTATGGAACAATTGCCTCGTAACAATTCTACCTGTTTCCATTTTTGCCTCCAGTGCAATCCATACACAGAAAACAGAATAAACAAATTTTAGAAGTCTCAATTAACCAATAAGTAAATAAACTTAAATAAATGTATAGAGATTAGTTAACTTCATGTCACAACAAAGTTTAGTCACAGTTTATGTATTAACAGTAAACCATAAGGTAAACCATGGACTATAGCTAATAGTACAATTATAAAAATATGATTTTATCAATTGTAACAAATGTACAATGCAAATGCAAGGTTTTAATAATAGGGTAGTATATGGAAACACTGTATTTTATACACGAGTTTTCTGTAAAACTACAACTTCTCTAGTAAAAAAGTATATATGTAAATGAGTATTTTAAATGTGTACATTTACATGTAAATTTATATATTTTGAATTTGAAGATAGCTTTATATGTATTTCTGTATATCTATATCTATCTTTTTTTTCCTCTCTCTCTCTCTACTTCTACCCCCTCTCTATTCTTGAGTACTACTCCAAATAGAACAGTGAATTTGGATAAGACCTTTTTCTGGTGGCTAATTGTATGTGTCACCTTGGCTAGTTTATGGTGTACAGTTTTTTGGTCAAGCAAGCTCTGATCTGATTGTTACTGTGACAGTATCTCATAGATGGGTTTGTATCTATATCATTTGATTGCACATATGGGTGTTTGCATCTACAAACAACAAAAAAGATTGCCCATAGAAATGATAGAGTTTTCCTCATCTAATCAGTTTTCTGATTAGTAAGGCAGAACTTAGGATTTCAGCAGTCAAAAAGTTTGTCTATGTCTGCATCAGTCAGCCTATTTCTCCTGCAGAATACAATTTCAACTTCACTGGAATTTCTAGCTTGTGGCCTGTTCTATGGAATTTGGACTTGTTAATCCCTGATCACGTGAGCCAATTCCTTTAATATTTATATATGCATACATATCACATTGGTTCTCTTTCTCTAGAGAACCCCAATACTATCTTTATAACATCAGAGTAGAGAAATAAATCTCAGACAAAAAAACAAAAAGAGCAAATCATAATGACAGTAGAAAGTTTACTAAAGTAAAACCTATCCCCAAAAGACACCAAAATTAAAATGCAAACTATGGTCCTGTGATTTATATTCTCATTGAAACACTTAAAACTCATTTGTATGCAGAATATATGAAGATCACACTCAAATCAGTAAGAAAATGAAAACAACCAATAGAAATATATGCAATTGCAATTCATAGAACAGGAAAACTGAACTTTTTTTAGCTGTTTGAAAAGGTGCTCAACATAACCTAATCAGTGAAATGCAAATTAAATCAATAATGAGATGCTTTTTCACAAACATCTGATTGGTGAAAATTTAAAACGGGAGGAATGGGAATTATCTTCCACTGCTGATGGGAATATAAATTGATCTCCTTTGAAAATCATTTGGCTATAGCAAATAAGTTGGACAAACACATTTCTCACAACTCAGTAATCCCACTCCAAGAATTATACCTTATTGGAATATGTATAGATATGTACAAGGAAATATGCATCATTAATCACCACAGCATTGTTGGAAATAAGAAAACATTTGAAACCACCTTGTTTTAATTTTCTAAAAGCTGCTAGGAACAAAATACCAGAAAAATGTAGCTTATATAATGGGAATGTATTAGGTTAAAAGCTTACAGTTCCAAGGCTTTGAAAATGTCCCAATCAAGGCATCTTCAGAGATGCTATCTTACCCAGGGTTGGCTGCTGGTGATCCTGGACTCCTGCCATGTGACATGGCACAATGGTGGGCAGTCTCTGCTGAGGTCTCTGCCTTTCCCTCCAAGTTCACTTTTCCCTGAGCTCCACTGTGGGTGCTCAGGCATATGGTTTGTCTCTCCCCTCTCCTGTGGGCCTCATCTCTCTCAACCTCTCAGGGGTCTCTTTCCATGCCTCTATGCTCCACTGATTCCAGCTTCTTGGGGTCTCTCTGTTTCTGCTGCTTTTCCCTGCATGTCTCTTCTGTCAGCCCCTCATTTAAAAAGGACTCCAGTTAGAGGGTCAGGACCCACCCTGGGACACACCTCACTGGAGCAATCTGACCACAGTGACCCAAACCCAGAGTAATGGATGAGTTCCAAGAAAATGATCCTTTTTGAGATCCAGAAACAGCTCCAACATGTCACACTAACATCAATGGAAAAAAGCTATTTATTCATGCATTTTAGTTAAAATCTATGCATTAGGATCAGTCATGATCATTTTCTTCTCCTCCTCTTTCAAACTCTCCTTCATTTTTTCTCTCCTTTTACCTCTTTGTGCTGCATTCAGATCTAGCTTCCATTTCATGAATTCTCTCTTCAGTGGTGTCTACTATTTAATCCATAAAGTTTTTAACTTCTATGACTATTTCCATTAGATTTTGATTTGGACTAATTTGATATTACCATATATTTCCTCACATTTTCCATTCCTTATTTTATACATCTAATCACCTTAAAGAATGTGGGTTTTTTTCATGGCCTCTCTTGGCTAGCTGTATTCTGAGAGGTTCTTAGGGATCTAAACCTGTTATTTGTTTTTTCTCCTAATTCTTACTAGAGTTATTTTCCCATTCATTTCTTAATTTCATATTGTGAACTCAATTTAGTCATAGCTTGATCTATAGGAATTATTTAAAAATATAACTGCAATACCATTTTCTCTAAGAGCACCACCAGTTCAGATTCACTTTTTTAAAAAAATTTTCTTCCTATCCCTTTTATTTTCTTTAAGATTTATTTTTATTTACCTATTTCTCCCCTCCCTTGTTGTTTGCACTCACTGTCTTCACTGTCCACTCTCTGTGTCTGTTTTTTTTTTAAGGAGGCACCCAGAATGAAACCCCAGGCTTCCAATCTGGTAGGCAAGTGCTGAACTGCTTAACTCACATCCACTTCCTTCTTTTATTTTCTAGTTTTCTCTAATCTGCATGCAACAATTTTTAATTGAAAAAAATGTTTGGCCATTTTGTAGCTCTTTTTTCTCTTCAGCAGCCTCGTTGCTTGGCTCAGATTCACAAGCCCTACCCAGCTCAGGGAAGGGGGCAAATAAAAACAAGGAGGGCAAGTGTCTGCCACCCCCTCTGCTACAGGCTGAGGGTCAAGGAGCAGGGGGAGGTGCAAATGAACTGATGACCCTTGGTCTCAAAGTCAGAAACCCAGATTCCTCAGGTTCCTGTGAAAGGAGAGAGCCACACCCACAGCCCAAATGGGCTCACCTGCTCCAGGCACCCCAAACAGAAGGAGGCCAGAGCTCACAGGTCATAAACACAGGGCTAGGAACCGAAAGAGCCACTGCACTGCTCAAAGGGTCATTCTTCCTCCCCACAGCACTAGGCCAGGACCAGCACTGATGCCTGAGAGGGGGTTGGTGTGCAAGGCCCCAGGAAGCCCCAGGGAGCCCTGGGAAACCATCCCCCAGATGGCATAGCAGTCTCAATGTCCTGACAGGGATATAACCATAATTCCACCTGCTGGGCACTGATCCAGGCTCTTCCAGCCCTTTGTGACAATAAGTCAACAGTGGCACTGTGGGGGCAGAGCCCACCCAGGCTGGAATCCGGGCTCAGCCCCCAATGCCCACTCAGGCCCTGCAGCAGCCCTATGCAGCTGTCCACTGTCTCCTCCTACCACTTCCCATGACCCCACGAAGCCTGTTGTCTCCATTTCACAGACGAGGACACAGAGGCACTGAAGGGTGCAGTGCTCAGCCAGGGCCCTCTTTCTCTTCCTAGCAGCCAGCACAGCCCCCCATGACCACCTCTCGCCCACCTTGCTTCTTCTCCAGCTGCACTGGGCCAACAGTGAAGGGCTGGGCCACAGGCACCCCTGTTCAGACAGAGGACAGGCTCACAGGAGGACAGTTCCCCTCCACTCCTTCTGGCCCATTCCAGGACGCCCTCTGGGATGGCTATTTGCATCTGACTGCCCTCAGCTGGAATCCCAGCCCTGCCACCTCCTGGCTGTGTCTCTGGCCAAGTCACCCTCCTCTCTGAAGCTCCGTTTCCTCCCCTGTGAAATGGGGCAGCAACAGAACCTCCCTCCAGGAAGGTGGAATTATGTGATCTGTTGTGTGTACAGGGGCTGCCAGTCAATCCCTCTCCAAGGCAGGCCCCTCAACAGCCCCAAGCCCTGCCAAGCTGCCTGTGCCTGGCCAGGGAAGCACAGGGGTCTAGGGGCCACAGCTCTGCCTCCTCTCCAGCCTCAACTCTCCTCCACCTCCAGCCAATCCTGCCCAGCCTCAGGGCCCTGCTCAGAGTTCACTCCCCCATGGCGCACCCCACCAGCTCCAGTGGCGTCCTTCTCAGCACCCACCCTCCCAAGCGCTCACAACTCCACGAGGCCCCCTGTCTTGTAATTGTGTGTGTGTGACCTGCAGGCTGTGGAAGGAGGTGAGGCTTGTTCTAACACATCTGCTGCTTACCAGGTGTGCAACCGGGGCAAGTTACCTGGAACCTCCAGTTCTCTTGGTTCATTGAGGCCCAAAAGAAGAGCAGAACAACACCTACCATAGGGCTTACTTCAAGGACAAAAGGAACAATGGGATTTAAACACTCCTTTTTCCCCACAGGATGGGACTTCTTTGGGCCTCCTTACAGTCAGGGAGCCCAGGCCTGGGTGGCTCTTGACAACATGCACCAAGGCAGGCCCAGAGGACAAGCACACCTGGTCCTGGGCCAGGTCACGGCCAAACAGCCAGACCCATTGCCAGATGTGTGCTGCCTCTGTGAAGGGGGCCAGCCCCCCCCCACACACACTTGGGCAAATGCCCAGGGCCCACAAGACAGCTCAGACCACCTTTGCCCCAGAGGTCTTCACCCCAGAGCAGCTGGGCACTGGACTCTGGAACCCACAGAAGCTTGGTTTGGTTCATAGGTCACCTGGAATCCCAGTCATTTCCTGTGGGCAAAACACCCAAATCCCACCTGGGGTGGACACAGTCCCACAGCCCCAGCAGTCCAAGGCTCAACTGTGCCCACCACTCACGCCCTAACAAGGCAGGTGATGAGCCTACACCTGGCACACAGCAAGCAGTTGTAACAGGCTTCCACAGCAGAGGCTGCAGCAGATGCCACTCAGAGGGCCTGTGAGGTCCCTTTCTTCCCTCATCCTGAGAGTCCAGCATCTGTCCCATCCCACTGACAGATGCTGACTTAGGTGACAAGAGCCTGCCCAAAGCCAAGCTCCTCTACCAGAGGCTCCCTCCACAGTTCCAGAACTGCCTGTGAGGAGAGGGCACGGTTCTGAAACACCTAAGCTTAACTGCAGGGCATCACCAACCATCTGAGAGTTAAATTACCTCATTAACCCACAGGTGTTCAAGCCTCAGGGGTCACAGCTGCCACAAAACACTCCTGGAGGTACAAGTGCCCAGGGCTGGTGGCCTGTCCTGGCTGCTCTGCCACACTTCTGGCTCTAATCTACTCAGGCTCTAAGCTGGGCCCTCTCTGAACATCAAATTTCAAGTTCTTCTGAGAATTTAGGATTCCAATATCCTTGGCCTCCAAGTCCTTTCAGAGCCATAAGTTCATGTTTTTATCCAATGTTGACTGGGCACCTGCTGTTTACCTTCCCAGGTGAGAGGACTCAGCTTGGACAGTCCCTCATGGGGAGATGGAGACAGCCTCGCTGACAGTGATGACACCACAATCGCCATAATAACAGAGAGAGCACAAGGGGAGCAAGGGGCACAGGCCATGGAGTAGGGAAGTCTGCCTGGAGGAGTCAGAGGAAGCTGCCCAGGGAGGCAGCACTTGAGCTGGGACTGAAGGAGGGCTTGTGGGTGTTGGGGGACAAGTGAGTAGGGGATGGCTTTGCAGGTACAGGGTAGGGTGGAGGCATCTTGTTTGCCAGGGGAGGGCTGGAGGCCAGGGGAGGAGACAATGAGGAAGCATATGGTCATGGAGTTCTGATCTCGGCCTCCTGTGGATGGCTCTCCTCCCTGGAAGCAGCCAGGCCTTGCTGGGACACTCAGGGGCAAGCTCTGGGTCAGAGCAAGTGGAGGTCAATCCCAATTCTGCCACTTCCCCACTGGCTGTCCCTGGGTAAGTCACTTACTTCTCTGAACCTCAGGCTCCTTCCTGTTCAGTGAAATGGAAATAATTTTCCCACCTCATAGGGTCTTACTAGGATTAAGCTGAAGCAACACACTAAGGCACCTGGCACAAAGTAAGTGCTCAGTAAACACCTACGCCATTAGCATTGTTCTTCTTGAAGGCCTACAGGCCATGGGGGCAGGGTCTGTCAGAGGGCAGGAGGAGGGACAGAGGCGAGAGGGTGGTTGCCTGGAGATGCTGAGCAACAGGCTGGGGGCCCTGGAGCAGATGGCCCCTCAGACCCCTCCCATTCCAGACATTGGGAGCCAGGTGCCAGCTAGGCATGCCGGGCTGGCATTTGCCATGAACGTGTGCTGAATGTGTTACTGAGGAGCCTCCAATTGCTGCCCAAAGTGTCCTGACACCTTTCAGAAAAGAAGCCGAAGAATGCCCTCTTCCCTCCACACCTGGAAAGCCTGCCCATCCCCACCCTTCAGGAAAGCTCCATTCCAGGGAAGGTTGGGCAGGGAGCTGCACACTCAGAAGTGCCCTATGCTAATCCTGCCTCCTATAAAAAGAATTCAAATTTATTTCCTCCCCTCACTCAGGCCTCCAGGTAACGCCCTTCAAGGGCCTGGAAATCCTGGGGCTGCCAATCCCTGGCTGCCCTGTGACCTGGGGAGGGAGCTGTGTGCATTGACTTTTTGGGACTCAGTTTCCCCAAATATGAAGGGGTACTGGTGGAATCGCGAAGGGTGGCATTCTGCACTCAGCAAGGCAGTTGCTCCCCTCCTAAATCCCCAGCTCTTACTGCAGGGGCTGACTGCTGAGAACGCTGAAGTCATTACCGCATGGAGAAGGGAGGGGTCTTTGCAGGAGAAAATGACAACCCTGAGACCGCAGAGGAGGGGGCTCTTGCCTGCTGCCATCTGGGAAGACCCATCAGTGAGGGAGTACCTCACGCCCAGCGGTGGGAGGCCCCACCCACACCTTCAGCCAAGGCCCTTCAGACAATTCCAGGCACCCCACCCGCCCAGCCCAAAGCGCTCCAACTGGGGTGCCCCGGGAGAGGCAGTGGCCCGCCTCCCTCTTCCCTGTGGGTGGATTCAGGGGCCTCCACTGAACGGGTTCCCCGCGGGTGTGGAAGGACTTGGGGTGGAGTGGGGAGGTGCGGGAAGACCGAGGCTTCAGGAGCCCCCTCTCCAGGGGAGCCCCTCCCAGGCAGGAAGGTCCCCCTAGCCCGAAGGCTGGGCCTGCAGTGACGGCCCGGATCTCCCCACACCCCGCGCCCACGCTCCCTGCGAGGGCCTGAGGCCCTGGGGCAGGTTTCCAGGAAAGACGGGGACTAACGGGCCACGGAGAGGAAGGCCACGGAGAAGAGAGGAAGACCGGACAGAATAGACAGCCGGACAGAGGGAGGGAGACACGGAACGCCGCCAGGACGCAAGCGTGTGGCGCAGCTCCAGGGGCCAAAACCAGTGACAGGGACTCGGGGGCACAGAAAAGACCTAGAGGCGGGCGCTTGGTGCGGGGGGGGGGGTGGGGGGGTGGGGGGGTGGGGGGTGCGGCGAGAGGGGACACGGGCTTAAGGGACATCAACACAGACGGACACAAACCCAGAGGCAGACACAGAGGGGGACTGGGAAGGACGCACAGCGACGTCACAGATACACACGGGGACAGACACGCCCAGAGGCGGGCACGCGCACAGGCCCCGCGGAGGCGCTCTTCCCGCAGCCCGCCCCGGCCCTGCCGCCGCCCTCCCGAGGCCGCAGGCGGAGGCGCCGCCCCAGGCCGGGGCAGCGGGGGCTGCGGGAGCTCCTCGCCCCCCACCCCGCGGCTCGGCGGCGGGAGCGGCGCGCGGCCAGACGGCAGCCCCGCGGGCGCAGAGGCGCGGGGGACACTCGTGAAGCCGCTCAGATTCACTTTTTAAGTTAAGTTCTGGATTTGAGGTCTTAGGATATTTTAAATAGGATAAAATCAAAGTCCTAAACTACAGAAATGAGAGCCTATGGATATATTGCTTGGGTGGAACTTAAAAGTACTCCTCACTTAGAGATCAGGATAAAATGGAAATTGTGGGAGCTGAAGGAAAAAAAAAGAAAAGTAAGATTGTGAATTACAGACATGAACTATGATTGTCATGGGCCTTACAAGACTTAAGAAAAAAGCGTTTCTGCTTTTTTGCAATAAAATGTCAGGTTCCATAGGATAACATCATTAAATGTAATTACACGTACATGTATAAAATAGTGTATAAATAGTATCTAACAGGAAGCAGACTTGGCCCAATGGATAGGGCAACCGCCTACCACATGGGAGGTGCATGGTTCAAACCCTGGGCCTCCTTGACCCATGTGCAGCTGGCCCATGTGCAATGCTGATGTGCACAAGGAGTGACGTGCCACGCAGGGGTGTCCCTGGCATAGGGAGCCCCACGCGCATGGAGTGCACCCGGTAAGGAGAGCCACCCAGCGCTAAAGAAAGTGCAGCCTGCCCAAGAATGGCACCACACACACAGAGAGCTGACACAGCAAGATGACACAACAAAAAGAAACACAGATTCCCGGTGCCGCTGATAAGGATAGAAGTGGTCACAGAAGAGAACACAGCGAATGGACACAGAGAGACGACAACTGGGGGGCGGGGGGAGAGGGGAAATAAATAAATAAAAATAAATAAGTCTTTAAAAATAAATAAATAATAGTATCTAACTATGCATACTATTTTATAATCTATTTTCTCTATTAAACAATATACCGTGTACCTTTGCCCATTGCAAAATGTATCTACCTACTTACCACCTATCATCTATCTGCAACTATCTAACTATCCATTTTTGTTTATGTATGTGTATTATTAATACTTGGAAAGTATTCTATTATAAAATATGCTATATAATATTTGTCAAACAAATATTCTAATGTAGGACATGACAATTTTTCTTTTTTTACAATTACATATAGCACTTCAACAAACTCTCATATGAACAATGTTGCATGATGGCATGACACTTTTCAAAAATATCTCTACTTGTTTTCTCCAGGAATTTACCAAGAGAGTGTAAAAAGAGTTTATTCTACCACACCATTGCCAACAGAAGAATTATAATTTCATTTTTGCATATATTTCAGATGACAAAGATATTCAATTAGTATTTAACATGTTTGATTGTTCACCAGTTTTAATATATTTTCTATGCATAGTGGTACCTAAATATCTCAGATAGTTCCTTTTCTTAACTTGAACACTTTTTCCTGCTGGGTTGTTCAGCTCTTCTCTGTGGTTTGTATGTTAGCTTTCTGAATTGATAATATAAAAATTTAAATAGCATGTCTGTAGTAAATATTTTCTTTATTTTTTGTTTTTAGGCTTTTAACTGTGTTTTATATTTATGTAATAATTTTACATTTGGGTTGTAACCAAAAATTCTTTCTTGTTTGATTTTTATGTTCACTATCTCAATTTTTTCTTCTTTCACTGAAAATCCTTTCTTGTGTGGTTTTCATGTTCACTATCCCAATTTTTTTCTACCTACATTCTTTAAAAGGACTTGAACAGCACTGAATGTTTGACTCCCTCATTCCTTTACAGCCTCTCCTTGCTGAAAATTCCTGCTGCTCACTTTTCTTTCTGAAAATATTGAATAGATTCCAATTTATGGCATATCTTTTTTTTAGGAGATAAGGGCATCAAACCTGGTACTTCACACATGCAAAGCAGGCAATCAACCACTGAGCTACTCCCACACCCCCAAAAAGCTCTTTCTAAATATCCAGTCCTTGATCACAGTTTCTTTCTGTCTGACACTCCCTTCCCCCACTCTCTACCAAGCTCATCCCACTCATCGTTTGCTGATCCTGATGATTTCTACACAAAATCCATCACCGCTTTACTCCTTAACTTATTGAAACCCAATTTGTTTGAGAAAGTAATGTGACCAGACTTAAATGCTCAATTATCTACCTAACTTGGAGCTAGAGGTAGCCCAGTTTTGGACAAAAAAGTATAGGAAATCTGTGGGATTTAACCTTTATCGTTAAAATTCTTAAAAATGGAGAGAATATATATTTCTCCCTGTAGCTGACTGCTTCTTCTTGCCTGGAACAAAAGCATGGTGCCTGGTAGTAAAAATGTCATTAGGTAATCTTAGGGCAAATGTATGTGAATGAAGACTTATGCTCAAGATGTCATGGGAGGAGAGAAGACGGGCCTATTTTATTCATTGAGTTCCAAACCATTTTTTACTCTGCCTTGTTCTGGTCTGTGCAGGGGAAGCTGCTCCCTATGGACTGTGTCTCCCTTATTCAATTTGGTTGCTTGCTGAATTGTAGTTAGTATTCATGTTTGAAATCACCAGAAGATCGGAATGGTGAGAAAACTTGGGAGGAAGAGAAGAGTATTTTCCCCTGCTTTCTCTTTGCTTAAACATATCACATTCCTGAGAGTAGCTGCATCCCTTCAAGATGTGCCAAGCAACACTCCCCACAGTTCCCAATCTCTTTTGACTTCTAAACACTTTTCCTTCCCTTGTCCTTCCAAGCCAAGGGGTGGTCACAAGCTATTCTCTTTGTTTACACTCTCTGTGCCTTGCCATCCCTTCTTTATTGTCACATCTCTAGAGTAGCCTTCACCCTAACACCAGGGATGACCTTTCTTACCTGCCAGAATCCTACCTGCTGCTTAAATGATACTAGCGGTGCCACTGAGCCAGCACGCCTGCACTTCAGCAGCCCTCCAGTCTCCTTGGTGCCTTAGAAGTACAACTCATTTCTGTTGGCCAGATTTCCTCATACCTACCCCAAATTTCATTCCTTCATTCTTCAGGTTTTATATTTATTTTAGTCTGCTAAAAATGGCTGGGAACATTATACCAAGCATGTTTGGTGTTTATAATGTGAATTTATTAGGTTAAAAGTTTACAGTTCTGAGGTCATGAAAGTTTCCAAATCAAGGCATCATCAGAGAAGCTGTCTCACACCAGCTCCAGCTGTGGGTGGTCAGGCACATGGCAGTGCGTGATGGCAGCTCTGTCCAGATCAAGGCATCAAGCCAGGCTCCCTCCCTGAGCATTTACTTTTCTATTTCTTTAGTTCTACCTCTTACCATGCTTGTAGCCCCTCAATTTTAGAACATAACAGTGCTTTTAGACTTCATTTTGTCCTTTCAGTTCTTTTCACCTTCTATCCTCTTTTCAATGAGGATGCAAATTTATATGATTTCCATATCTACATGTAATCAAAATGATCAATTTTCTGATTTCATATTTGCACAAGATAGCAGCTAAATCTGCCCTTCTTACCAAATTTCTACATTTCATTCTCCTATATATGTTTTCTGTCCTTCGGGTTTACTGAAACAGAATTCACAAAGTTTGCAATCATCTTGTAACAGGAAATCCAATGGGTTTGCCTCATTTCTATTCTGCCTCATTGTTATTAATAATGAAATATATTAATCACTGTGCTTCTATTCTTTAAATTCTGACCATTATGGAATTCTTACCAGTTTAATTCTTCCTCCATTAAGACAGATTTCTCTTTTCTATATTGAATTTTATTCTTTCTTCTCCTTCTTATTGTCATTTCACAGATTACAATATCTGCTTTCATGGTTCAGTTTTGAGATATTGTAATTGTCCTGTATGACATTAAAGTGAAGGTTACAGGCCATTATACATTTTGTCATAACCTATAAAATTGTGCATGGCAGAGTGTAAACTCCAATGTAAACAGTAGTCCACAGTTAGTAACAATGCTTCAATATGTGTTCTTCAATTGTAATGCATGTACCACACCAATGAAAGATGTTGTTAATGGGGGAAAGTGTGGGAGTGGGAGGGGGTGGGATATATGTGAATCCCCTATATTTTCTATTAACATTTATGTAATCTAAAGCTTCTTTAAAAATAAAAAAAACCTGCTTTCTTCTCTTTTATGTCAATTCTTATCAAAATTTTTACTCAATCACATGACTTCAATTCATTGCTCCCGTTCATGAGTTTATCTTCAGTTCTTTTCAGCAGTTTTTATTATGAAATTTTATTATGAATTATACTAGTATGTCTGTTTTTATGTATACATATTCTTTTTCTTTTTTAAAGTATTTATTTATTTAATCCCCCCTCCCGGTTGTCTGTTCTCTGTGTCTATTTGCTGTGTCTTGTTTCTTTGTCCGCTTCTGTTGTCGTCAGTGGCACAGGAAGTGTGGGTGGTGCCATTCCTGGACAGGCTACACTTTCTTTCACGTTGCGTGGCTCTCCTTACAGGGTGCACTCCTTGTGCATGGGGCTCCCCTACGTGGGGGACACCCCTGAGTGGCACGGCACTCCTTGCGCGCATCAGCACTGCGCATGGGCCGGCTCCACATGGGTCAAGGAGGGCCAGGGTTTGAACTGTGGACCTCCCATATGGTAGATGGGCGCCCTAACCACGGGGCCAAGTCCGTTTCCCTACATATTCTAATATCACCTTTCATTCAACATATCTAGCCATCAGTCCAAGTTCCCACCACCAAAGTTTTTTGATGACATCCTTGAAAATAGTGCATAACATTTTCCAGGCTGCTGAACTGAAAATGTAGCTTCATATTTGACCCCAACTTCTACCTCCTGTATCTCAAATAATCCTATCCTACTGCCATCACTTTGTATCAGATCCTAAAAATTCACAGAAATATGACTATCATATTTCTTCCAAGATAAAAACATGCAGCAGCTTCTCAGTTTATGAAATATTTAAATCATTACTGTTTTAATGTATGTATTCCTCTGTGAGCTTCTAAGGTTTTTTTGTGTTTAGCAGTCATTCTGTGTTTATGACACACTGACTTTTATATCTACTGTTTTCCTATATTACAGTTAGCCTTACCATGCATAATATAAGAATCTTGCAGGAAAGAGCAATAAATAATGTTTTAAAGGCCTATAGCCAAGATTTAGGTAGAAAGCAGGTATTTTTCCATCTCTCTGCTTTCCTTTCTCTACAAGCTCTTTCCTGCCAATCTCATTTACATAAGAGTGTCAGTCATCACCTCTAATCAGAAAATTCAAAAACACGTGCAAACACACACACACTTCATGCTTATCCTCCAGTCTCACATTTTCCCTTCACTTAATTCACTCTAAAAATAAAAGTCAAATATTGTCTTTGTCTTTTTTATCAAAAGATTGTTGTCTTCTGACTCAATATTGTGTCCTTCCAAAATGAACAGTTCTTCATGAATGAAATAGATATCCTGAAAGACATTCACCTCCAGAGATTTTCCTTCTGAACCAAGTTAAGTTACTCAGGGATGTTGTATCATGGTTATAAGTTTGTCAGAAGTTTCCATCTGCCAAGTTTCCTCTTGGCAAGGGAAACCCTTAAATAAGACTAAAATGTAGAATAAGGAGGAAAATCAAAGTAGGACTGATCAGTCCTAAAAATTACTTGTGTCTATAGATTCACAAGGAGGACTGTCCATTTTTACTCTCTTAATGGGAACTTAAGCAATTGCTTTATATTTCCTAAAAAATTAAATCTAATTATAAATGGTCCATAAAGTTATTTTCTTCTACAGAATAATATACATTCATATGTTGAAAGAGGACAGAATTGTTTACTATATTAGCATCATATTCAGATAATACATTTTCTAATTAGCACTTTCTCCATGAATTTTAGTAGCCTATTAACAGTATGGGATCTCTATACAAATAGTTTATTTAATCAATTCAAATAAGTGAAACATACATTTGTCTGATAAAATACTTAAAAAATAATATACACCTCTCTTTAATCTGATTAACAGGAGATAATTTACTTATTGATTTCTTGTAAAGAGCCACAGACAAGTAATTGACTTTGTCCCCATAAACATTTTGCCTGCAGATTTTAAGGACACTTGCAGGTAGAAAGAAAAATGTAGGCATTCTTGGCAGAATGGTTACCATCTTTTATCTAAGTTGAAAAGCAGGCACCAAGAATGAAGAAATGTGTAAGCTCATAAAAGGAGGGGAATCTTCTTTTTCTTTAAATTCATGAGAAAGTGAGGAAGTCAGAGCAAGAGATATGTGGTGTATTTACTGGCCAAGGTCACTTGGGCAAAGAATCCCAAGGAAGCAATTAATATCTGCTTTCACTAGGACACTGTTAGCCAAGAATCACTTTGGGAAAAGGAGGCATATAGGGCAGATATTTTTATCACTCTGTTCTAATTGCTAAAAGACCAGTTGAAGTTTTCAGATGCAGATAAGATCACTAGTTGGGACCTGGCATCACCTGACTTGTAAATCATAATCTTACTCAAAACACACCTCAGGGCTTGTCTTCTATAGAGATTCACAAAACTGCTCCAATCACCCCAATCATTCTAAATAAAGATACCAGAAATGTAAAAAGACCTACTAGAAGAGCTTGTGAAGGTATATATCACTGATTATAAACTCAGTGAATGAGGCTTTTCAAAAAGTAACCAATAGGAATAAATACACAATTGAATTAATGGGCAAATTAAACTTAGTCAAGACACTGAAACTGAAATGTAAAAATAACTACAAGTGACAATGGAATATAATTTTGGATAAAAAACAAATTGGAATTGATGGATAGTATCACAGAAGAGCCTCTTCTCTGGAAACAGAATGTAAATTCAGAAAAACAGAGGAAATTCTAGCACTGCCCATGATTTACACACAGATACACACCACACACACACAAATGCACAAGGCTTAGCTCACTTGTTACTTTCCTATGAAGTCATCCTGAGTTTCTCAATCACAGACAGTCTCTGCTTACAAAGAAACATACCACTCTGTGTGTTCCATTCTTGTACAACATTTTTTGTTGAATCCTGGCAGTAATCATTTGACTATAGGTTATTTCTTCTACAAAATCATATACTTTAGAGCTGAGATTGAGCATGTATCCCTTAGTTTATAAATATAGTATTCTTTTAAAATTATTTCACCTCTACTTTTAACTTGTATTGCATTGTTATTAGACAATGACACATAGGAACTCATCAAATTTCTAAAATTATTAAGATCTTTAATATTACTACTCATCTTTTTGTTATGTATAATTATATGCCAATAAAAGAAGTGAACAATGGTCTAGAAACATTAAAGTCTCCAAACTTGATTGAATAATAGAAAGCCTGAGTGGGAAAATTAAAACTGAACCTGCCAATAACATGACTTTAAAATGCTGTTTGACCTAATGTAAGGGGGAAATGGAAAGGAGAAATGAGTTTATATGGCTACGGGTCTCTAAAAAAGAGTCTGGAGGTTGTCAGAAGGATTGCCCTTATGCACAACTGAGCAGAGTCTAAGAGACAGATAAAGTAGCTACAACCCCAGGTATTGGTTCTTTTGAGGGATAAAGAGACCCACGGGTTCTATGGTCATGGCAGATGGGGTTCACTGCCATGTCAGATGGCCCTTCTTTGGAGCTGGTGTTTCTGCATGATGGAACTGGGCTCAGATGGGATCTCTTTTCACAAGACTTTCATGCTACTTTACTGGAATTGTAGTTGGTGCTGGGGTTTAAGATATATTTAGAGGATTTGAATCTCTGGACTGACAATATGATAGCCAGGCCCTGAGCCTCAACAGACTTCAGCTCCTACACTCTGATTTATTGGACTTACCCCACTCAGTTAACATGGAGTTGAAGAAGGTCAACCACCACACCATGGAACCTAGAGTGCCTACAACTGAAAGCAGGAGGATTGCATCCAGTATCCATGTGGAATCTAAGCCCCCTCTTGACATAGATGTGCAATGGACACAACCAATCCAATGTCCACAGAGAAAATGTGGCATTGGTGTGGGAAGGGTGGCCGTGGTGGCTGCTGGGTGTGGGGAATGGGAGGAAGAGATGAGATGGGGAGGCTTTTTTGGGACTTGGAGTTGTCCTGGGTGGTGCTTCATGGACAACTATGGGACATTGTAGATCCCCCCAGGGCCCACTGGATGGAACGTGGGAGAGTGTGGGCTATGATGTGGACCACTGACTATGGGGTGCAGTGATGCCCAGAGATGTACTTACCAGGTGCAATGGATGTGTCATGATTATAGGAGAGAGTGTTGCTGTGGGAGGAGTGGGAGTTGGGGGCAGTGGGGTTGAATGGGACCTCATATTTTTTTAATGTAATATTTTTTAAAAAAATGAATTAAAAAGAAAACAAAAAACTGAACCTGCCTTGTGAGGTGTGGGTTCTCTTGAAGATGTTGAGAGTCATTTTTTTCCTGTGATGAGTTAAGTCACCAGGGTCCTATTTGAGTTTTAAAAGGGAACTCTCACAGAGGTTATTGCATCCTGCTGCCCTGGGAGAGAAAGCAGTAAGAATAAAAGGGGGGAAGGCAGATTCCTAATCAGCAGGAATTTATCCAATTTGAAAGACTCAATCCTGATCAAGGGAAAGGGACTCTCTAGCTTTCTGAAGAGCTAATAGACCTAACAAGAAAGTTTACCCCCATGGAGGAGTTTCCACCTTGAATATACAAGGTCTGTAGCTCAATTCCCAGCTCCTTTTAGAGAGTAGTGACCCACTGGGATATTAAACATCTAGCTGATACCTTGGGACAGGGAAAACATAGAAATTATTCTTATATTAGCATCTCTTGGGTCTCTTCTTCTTCCTAAAAAAAGAAAGTTACCTTTGTTTTATAATTTAACTTAGTTTACTCACTAAAACTCACTTCAAAATCTGCAGCAGGAAGGCTGCAGGGTAATTGATTGATAAACACTGGCAGTCTGAGAAGCTCTATAGGGACTTAAGAGGGAAGGCTGCTTTTTCTTAGTGTTTGGTTGACTCCTTACTTGTGAGCTTGTCTGTTTTCTTGTTTTTCTTTACTCTTTATCACCTCCCCCCTATTTTTCAATTAAGTGCTGCCAACTTATTTCCTATTTGCTGTGTTTCCTCTTCCTCAATTTCCTCTGTTCTGTGTGTACCAATTTTGACTTGCAATACTATCTCTTTTCCTTCCTACATCTTTCTATCTTCCACTTTCTGTTGTTGCTCTTACATTCCACCTATTTGTTTCGTCCTTAATTTTTCTGTCATTTTATTTCTAACTCTACTATTCCATTTTCTATCTTTTATAAACTCTTTCACTTTTGTCCTTTCTTTTCTCTTCCCCTCTCACCTCCTCATGCCAGCCTTTTCAGTCATTCTAGGAGGCGGGGCAAGATGGCATCTGAGCGAGTGCAGCTCATAATCTCTCCTGCAAAGAAGCACCTGAATAGGGTCAGAGTCCTGCTGGACCAGGCTCTTTTGGGTGCTTTCATGGCAGGAGGTGTCTGGATGTCAATTTGGTGAGACAGTGACAGAAGACATTCTTGCAAGAGGTAGAATTTTGTGTCTCTTACACAGAGGTCATAAGTTGTGGTCAGAAGCCCTTCCCCCTAGGGTTGGAGGCCCAGCTGCAGTGATTCCTGAAATCTTTGTTGTGCTACTGTGTTCCCAAACCCTGAGTGGGCTGTTTCAGGGGATTGCAGGGCAGGAGGTGTCTGGATGTTGATTTGGTGAGACTGTGATGAGATTCTTGTGAGAGGTGGAATTTTGGGTTTCTGACATGAAGGTCAGAAGTTGTGGGTGGGACCCCTCCCCCAAGGCTGGCAGCCTGGCCACAGGGATCCCTTAAGGCTTTGTTGTGCTGCGGTGTTCCCAAACCCCAGGTTAACTGGATGTATGGTTCCCACATCTGTGTCCCATAAACCCTGGTGGCCCATGCTCCAGAGATTCACACACCTTGAGTCTGCAATACCACAGACTTCCCATCCCCAAATCCACTGCACCCTGAGGTCCACCTGAGGTCCTTGATTACCCTAGCCCTCCATGTTTTTGGTTGTTGTTGTTGTTTTTTCTCTCTCTCTCCTTGAGATTGGAGGAGTTTAACAGCTGACTTGGGGAAAGTCTGGGTAGAAAGGAGAGGTGAATCTCTTGAGGAAGCCCTATTTACCTAAATGTCCTGGGATAGGAAACTTAGTCTGGGAGAAGGTGGAGTCAGAAAATCAATTAGACCTCCCCCAGCATACCTAATGGGGAGGGACAGTAGGACATGTTATCCAAGCTTCCAATAGCATATTTAGGGTTTCTGGTGAGGTTAGGTGATCTCATGCTGGAAATAAAGAGTCATTGTTTTCTGTGTTGAGTCGGTTCAACAAGGACCCACTTGAATCTCCTACCAGACCTTTCAGGTAGCTTTCCTGCTACCTTGGGAGAGAGAAGTGAGGAAGGGAGAAAGGGGGAAGGCCAGATCCCTAAGTGTTTTATTTAACTGCAAAAAGGATTCCTAGCTTGAAACGTTGGTTCTTTTCTTTTTCTCCATTTTTTTTTTTTTTTTTTTTTTGGTCATGGTTGCTAATATTGCATTGTCTCCTGGTCTTTTCTCTGGTTTTATCACCCAAGGTCCTTTTTCATTGATTTAGTTTTTTTCTCTTTTACTTTTTTTGCTTGTTTCCCCCCTTTCTTTGCCCCCACTTTTTCTCTTCTCTTTTTTTTGTTTTCTCTCTATTTCTTCTTATTTTATTTTATTTTCTTTATATAATAGGTGCTGCAGGGAGTGCTTCACATTTGCTGTGTTTCCTTATCCCCCATTTCCTCTTTTCTGTGTTTATTGAATTTGGCCAACTACACTATCCCCTTTCTCCTACATCTTTCTATCCTCCATCATTTACTGTTTCTCTTATATTCCACCTCCCTTTCTTTGGTTCCCAAATTGTCTAACTTTTTAATTCTAATACCTTTGTTCTGTTTTCTGTCTTTTATCCACTCTTGATATTATTGTCTTTTCTCTTTCCCTCTCTCATGAAAACACTGGCCTTTTAATTCATACTATATTCCTCCCCATATTCAGTAGACTGTCTCATTATAGTTACTCTACTTACTGCTATAACTCTACACAACTTACATGAGTTTAATATACATTCATCTTGATCTCACATTTTTGCTCTGTTAACATTTATTACCAATACTACTTTATACATTTTCTTTTGTTACTCATTTTGCTTCCCCTGGCCCTAATATTTTCCTTCAAAGTGAATTTAACCAGCAACAAGAAAATAGAGTAAGAAGAACAAAGTGACAAAGAGAAGACATAACACTTACACATGAACAACAACTAATTAATCCCCAAGACTAAACAAAGACACTAAGGAACTTATTAAACCCATCAAGATAAAATGATGACCAGACAAGAACAAAAAACTACAAACCAAACCAATAATCAGGAAAACATGGCCAAATCCAATGAACAAACTAAAAACCAGGAAGAGGAGCAGAGCATTGGACAAGTAATTAAAGATCTCAAAGCATATGTTAGAGACCTATGTAATGAAGTAAAGGAAGATATTAACAATATGAAGAAAACACTAGGAGAGGAAATTGCAGACATATGCAAAAAGATAACAGATAGGATGGTGATGAACACCACAGTTCAAGAAATCAAAAATACATTCTCAGCACATAGCAGCAGATTAGAAGAGGCAATGGAGAGAATTAGTGACGTGGAAGACAGTACATCTGAAATCCAAGAGATAGTAGAACTGATTGATAAAAAGATAGAAAAAATCCACCCGGGACTTAAGGACCTGAATGACAATGAAAAAATGCACAAACATAAGTATTATAGGCATCCCAGAAGGAGAAGAGAAGGGAAAGAGGACATAAGGGGTGTTGGAGGAAATAATGGCTGAAAACTTCCCAAATCCACTGAGGGAGATGGATGTACATGTCCAGGAAGCCCAACACACTCCAAACACCATAAATCCCAAAAGACCAACTCCAAGACATGTACTTGTCAAATTATCCAATGCTCAAGACAAAGAAAAAATTCTAAAAGCAGGAAGAGAAAAGAGAACCATCACATACAGAGGAGGTTCCACAAGATTAAGTGCTGATTTCTCATTTGAAAACATGGAGGCAAGAAGGCAATGGTATGATATAGTCAAGGTATAAAAGAAAAAAATTTCCAACCAAGAATACTCTATCCAGCTAAGCTAGCATTCAAAAATGATGGAGAGTTCAAAATATTCACAGATAAACAGAAATTAAAAGAGTATGCCAACAAGAACCCTGACTTTCAAAAAATACTAAATGGAGTTCTACAGGAAGGAAGGAAAAAACAGGAGAGGCAGAGATGGAAGAGAGTGTAAGAGCAACAAAAAAGACAAAAAGAGAAGGAAGAAAACAAACAAAATATGACAAACACAAGTCCAATCAAAATATGGCTAACATAAATAATTCCTTGATAGTAATAACACTGAATGTCAATGAATTAAACACACCTGTCAAAAGACTCAGACTGGAAGATTGAATAAGGAAATATGACCCATCTATATGCTGTCTACAAGAAACACATCTTAGACCCAGGAATTAATGGGGGTTGAAAGTGAATGGCTGGAATACAATCTTACAAGCAAACAATAACCAAAAAAGGCAGGAGTAGCTATATTAATATCAGACAAAATAGACTTTGAATGCAAAACAATTGTGAGAGACAAAGATGGATACAACATATTAGTGAAAGGGATAATCTTTCAAGAACAAACAAGGGCACCTCCAAATACGTGAGGCAAACACTGGAAAAATTAAGTGAAAGAATAGATGCCTCTACAATTATACTGGGGGACTTTAATAGACCACTATCAACTTTGGACAGAACATCTCAAAAGAGAATCAATAAAGATACAAAAACTATGAACAGTATATTAGATGAGCTGGACCTAATAGACATATACAGATCATACCACCTGAATAAAGCAGGATATACATTTTTCTCAAGTGCACCTAGGTCATTCTCCAAGATAGACCATATGCTAGGCCACAAAGAAAGGCTCAATGAGTTCAGAAAGATTGAAATCATACAAAATAATATCTGTGACCACAGTGGAGTGAAGCTGGAAATCTTCAAGGGGCAGAGGCCCAGATTTCACACCAAGATATGGAAATTAAACAGCACACTCATAGAAAAACAGTGGGTCAAGGAAGAAATCTCAAAAGAAATTAATAACTACCTTGAAACTGATGAAAATGATAACACAACATACCAAAACTTATGGGATGCAGCAAAAGCAGTACTGAGAGGGAAATTTATAGCCATAAATTCATACATCAAAAAAGAAGAAAGAGAAAAAATTGAAGACCTAACTTCACATTTGGAGGAATTAGTAAAAAAGCAACAAACTAACTCCACAGAAAGAAGAAAGAAAGAACAAAGATAAGAGCAGAACTAAATGAAATAGAAAATATGAAAGCACTTGTAAAGATAAAATGAAGAGCTGGTTCTTTGAGAAGATTAATAAAATTGACAAACTTTTAGCTAGACTAACAAAGAAAGAAAGAGAGAAGATGCAAAAACACAAAATAAGAAAGGAGAAAGGAGATATCACCACTGACCCCACAGAAATAAAGACGATCATGAGAGGATATTTCAAAAAACTATATTTCAAAAAAAAAAAAAAAGACAATTCAGAGGAAATGGACAAATTCCTAGAAACACATAAGCAGCCTATATTGATGAAAGAAGAAATTGATGATCTTAACAAACCAATCACAAGTAAAAAGATAGAATCAGTCATTAAAAACCTCCCAACTAAGAAGAATCCTGGGCCAGATGGGCCAGATAATTCACAGGTGAATGATACAAAACATTCCAGAAAGAACTAACACCAATCTTGCTGAAACCTTTCCAAAAAATCAAAACAGAAGGAACTCATTCTATGATGCCAAAATTACCCTAGTACCAAAGCCAACCAAAGACACCACAAGAAAGGAAAATTATAGACCAAATTTTCTAATGAAACTAGATGCAAAAGTCCTCAACAAAATACTTGCTAACCGTATTCAACAACACATTAAATGAATTATACACCATAACCAAGTGGATTCATTCCAGGTATGCAAGGATGGTTCAACATAAGAAAATCAATCAATGTAATACACCTCATAAATAGATTGAAGGGAAAAATCTCATGATTATATCTATAGATGCAGAAAAAGCATTTGACATAATACAGCACCCTTTCTTAATAAAAACACTGCATAAGATTGGAATACAAGGAAATTTTCTGAACATGATAAAGAGTACATATGAAAAACCCAGGGAAACGGACTTTGGCCCAGTGGTTAGGGCATCCGTCTACCACATGGGAGGTCCGCGGTTCAAGTCCCGGGCCTCCTTGACCCATATGGAGCTGGCCCATGCGCAGTGCTGATGTGCGCAAGGAGTGCCGTGCCACACAGGGGCGTCCCCTGCGTAGGGGAGCCCCACGCGCAAGGAGTGCACCCATAAGGAGAGCTGCCCAGCGCGAAGGAGGGAGCAGCCTGCCGAGGAATGGTGCCGCCCACACTTCCCGTGCCACTGATGACAACAGAAGCGGACAAAGAAACAAGACGCAGCAAAAAGACACAGAAAAACAGACAACTGGGGGAGGGGAGGGGAATTAAATAAATAAAAAATAAATCTTTTTAAAAAAAAAAAAGAAAAACCCACAGCCAACATCATTTACAATGGTGAAATCCTAAAATCTTTCCCTCTAAGATCAGGAACAAGACAAGGATGCCCACTATCACCTATTCTTAGAAGTACTTGCTCCAGCACTGAAGCAAGAACCAAATATAAAAGGCATTCAAATTGGAAAGGAAGAAGTCAAAATTTCATTATTTGCAGATGACATGATCCTATACACAGAAAACCCTGAGAGATCTACAACAAAGCTTCTAGAACTGATAAATGAGTTCAGTAAAATCTCAGGTTATAAGATCAATGTGCAAAAATCAGTAGCATTTTTGTGCACCAATAATGAGCAAGCTCAGGAGGAAATCAAGAAACAAATACCATTTACAATAGTCAATAAAAAATCAAATACCTAGGAATAAATTTAACTTATACACAGAGAACTACACAACACTTCAAGGAAATCAAAGAAGACCTAAATAAATGGAAGAATATTCCCTGTTCATGGATAGGAATACTAAATATTATTAAGATGTCTATCCTACCAAAACTGATCTACACACTCAGTGCAATCCCAATAAAAATCAACACAGCATTCTTTAAGAAACTAGAAAAACTCACTATGAAAATTATTTGGAAAGAGGCCTCAAATAGCCAAAAACATATTGAAAAAGAAAAATGAAATTGGAGAAATCACACTACCTGACTTCAAAACATACTACAAAGCTACAGTAGTGAACGCAGCATGGTACTGGCACAAGGAGAGACACACAGACCAATGGAACTAAATTGAGATTCTGATAGAGATCCTCATATATATAGTCATATAATATTCGATAAAGCCACCAAACCCTCTCAACTGGGAGAGAATGGCTTATTCAACAAATGGTGCCTGGAGAACTGGATATTCATATGTAAAAGAATGAAAGGATTACCAACTCACACCTTATATAAAAATCAACTCAAGATGGAAGAAAGACCTTAGTATAAGAGCCAAGACCATAAAGACTTTGGAAAGCAGTGTAGGGACGCATCCACAGGACCTTGTAATAGGAAATGGCTTCACTGACTTCACACCAAAAGCATGAGCAGCAAAAGAACAAATAGATAAAAGGGACTTCCTCAAAATTAAAGCCTTCTGCACCTTAAAGGAGTTTGTCAAGAGAGTGAAAAGAGAGCCTACACAATGGGAGAAAATATTTGGCAACCATATATGTGATAGGAGACTCATAAACTGCATATACAAAAAACTCCTATATCTCAAAAATAAAAAGACAAACAACCCATTTAAAAAATAGGAAAAAGATTCAAACAGACACTTTTCCAAGGAAGAAATACAAATGGCCAAAATCACATGAAAAAAATGTTCCAAATTCTAGCTAGTAGGGAAATGCAAATCAAAACTACAATGAGATACCATCTTACTCCCATAAGATTGGCAGCTATGAGAAAAACAGAAGACTACAAATGCTGGAGAGGATGTGGAGGAATGGGAACACTCATCCACTGCTGGTGGGAATGCAGAAGGATCCAGCCATTCTGGAGGACAGTTTGGCGGTTCCTCAAAAAACTAGCTATAGATTTGCCATATGACCCAGCAATTCCACTGCTGGGTATATACCCAATAGAACTGAAAACAAGGACACAAACAATTATATGCACACCAATGTTCATAGCAGCATTGTTGACTATTGTCAAAAGTTGGAATCAACCCAAATGCCCATCAACAGATGAATGGATAAATAAAATGTGGTATATACACAGAATGGAATACTACTCAGCTTTAAGAACGAATACACTACAAACACATGTGATAACATGGATGACTCTTGAGTACCTTATGTGAGAGAAGCAACACAGGCATTGAAAGACAAATACTTTATGACCTCTCTTATCTGAAATAAGTAAACCAAGCTGCCTCAGAGAGCTAGAGACTGGATGATAGGCTTAAAGGAATTTGGGGGGTAGAGGAAGGATGCAAGCTGACACCTACATGGGTGACATCTATGATAAGCGGGAGGTATGTATTTGTACAAGGAAGGGATAAAATGGGGGCATATGTTTAACATTAGGTGGGGCTTTGTGGGTTTGAGGGGGCTAGGGATGGGAGGATGGGTAATATTGCTCAAGAAATTGGGGGGAGTGTGGGAGAACATATGAACATAGGAGATTGTCAGGTATTTGGTTGAGAGTATAATGCTGAGAAAACTTTTTCAAAAATATAATAAGGAAGGTTACCTGTTTAAGATGCTTCAAGGGGATAATCTGATGCAGGACAGGCTTCTAGGGAGTGTTGGAGTGCTCATTTTGCCATAGTGGGTTATATCATTGGATAGAGACCTACATCCTGGGGAGGACTGATGTTCTCAAATAGAGGGAATTGTATTTCTCAAGATAAATGATGGCTCCCAATGCATTAGGGCAGTCGAGCATGTCAAGCCCTCAACACTGTTGCAAGTATCTTTGAACATGGCCCTTCAAGCAATGAAGATTGACTGTCACTGTGGGCCCTGAGGGAAGGGGAAAGAGGTATCGAATAGATGGAATCAATGTAACCGTATGGACAATAGAAGTGTCCCACAATATTATGCAAGGATGGATGTAAGACATGTTAAATTACACCAAAAATATATAGGGGCTGATAGGCTAAAATGTAAATCATAATGTAAAACATAAGATAACTAAATTTTAGAAAATTGTATAGTCTAAAATATAAACAACAATGTAAACCCTAATGTTACCTTGTTTGAAAGCTATTGTCTCAATATCTGTACATCAGTTTCAGTAAATATAGGATGAATATGTAAAAAGATTATTGCTGTGGAAGGAAAAAGGTTTTTATGTTGGATATGTGGGAGTACTGTATATTGTATATATCAATTACTGTGATCTAAAACTTTTGTGAAGGTAAGCTTAATAATTAGGAAAAAAAGAAAAGATAAAAGAAAGGATGTAGACACTGAGGAAAAGATGGAAGAAATTGCCTTGCCAATTTGCATACAGGGCAACACTTACTACAGTGATGGAAGGCAAAACACCAAAAACAAAGCTTTAGAATTTTTAAATTTTTTGATACCCCAATTTATTTTTACCTTAACTTTTCTAAATTAATATGTATTCTATAGCTAACCTTTAAACTGATCCCTATATTCCATTTTACTATTAATGGAAGCTGGCAATATATTGGGCTTCATTTTTGAAGAAGTTTTGGATCACAGAGAGGTTCAACAATGGCAGGGGAGGAATACTGGTGTGGGATGTTACTGACAGGGTACACATGGTTTGCAGGGAGTTCTCCAGGGCATATATCCAGGGTACATAAAAATATTTGGATATTTTCATAGTGACCAAAAAAGAAGGAAGGTCCAACAATGAGCCCTTGATACTAATGACTATGCTTGTAAGCCTGTGCACCTGAAATAAGAACAAGGCCTAGAACTGCAGGGTGCCTAAGAGTTACCATCTGAGAGCCTCCATGTTGTTCAAATGTGGCCAGTCTTGAAGTCAAATTCAGCATGTAAATGTGTTGCCTTCCCATCAGCATGGGACATGACTCCCGGGTAAGAGCCTCCCTGGTGCTGAGGGATTACTACCAAGTACCAGCTGATGATGTAACTAGAAAATGACCTTGAATAAAAGGGTCAACTCGGACCAGCAGAATATCTCAGCCTACATATAATACCCAGAGTTAAAAATGCTTTTTGACCTGCATAAAAGGGGGAAATGGAAAGGACAAATGAGTTTATATAGCTATGAGTCTCCAAAAAGAGCCAGGTTATCATAGGGGTTGCCCTTATGCACACCTCAGCAGAGTCCCAGAGACAGATAAAGCAGATACAACCCCAGGTATTAGTTCTTCTGAGGGCTACAGAGACCCACAGGTTCTATGGTCATGGCAGATGGAGTTCAGTGCCATGTCAGTTGGCCCTACTTTGGAGTTTGTGTTTCTGTGTGATGGAGCTGGACTCAAATGTGACCTTTGTCCAAAGCCTCTCCTGTTACTTTGAATGGATCTGTAGTTTTTGCTGGGGTTCAATGTATACCTAGGGGACCTGAATCTCTGGACTGACCATGTGATAGCCAGGCCCTGAGCCCCAACAGACTAGCAACTCCTACACTCTGGCTTATCAGCTAACATGGAGGTGAAGAAGGTCAACCACCACACCATGGAGCCAAGAATGCCTACAACTGAAAGCACAAGAATTGCATCCAGCATCCATGTGGAATCTAATCCCCCTCTTGACATAGATGTGGAGTGGACACAACCATTCTAAGGTCCACAGGATGGAGGAATAGAATATGGATTAGAGTGGATGTACTTATATTCTATTCATGAACTATTGTGATTAGTAATTGAACAAAATGTGGCATTGGTGTGGAGAAAGTGGCCATGGTGGCTGCTGGGGGTAGGGAATGGGAGGAAGAGATGTGATGTGGGGGCATTTTTGGGGGTTGGAGTTGTCCTAGGTGGTACTGCAGGGACTGTTACTGAACATTGTATGTCCTCTCATAGCTGACTGGATGGACTGTGGGAGAGTGTGAGCTATGGTGTGGACCATTGACCATGAGGTGCAGTGAGGCTCAGAGATGTATTCACCAAATGCAATGAATGTCTCATGATGATGGAGGACGATGTTCTTATGGGGGAGGTGTGGGATGAGGGGGGTGATGGGTATAGGGGGACCTCATATTTTTTTAGTGTAACATTACAGAAATAAATAAAGACAAAAAAATTAGGTCATTTTATATACTTCTCCATATTTGGTTTCCCACTTCATTGTAGGAACTCCACTTTTTTATTCCTATAACTTTACACTGCTTATATGGGTTAAATATTAATTTTCCTAGGCCTTACACAGTTCCTTTTCTAAATTTTTCTATCAATATAGTTAATATCTTTTTTCTTTTCTTACCTCTTTTTCTTTGTTTGGCACTAATGTTTTTCTTTCTAGGAAACTTAGATAACAATAAGGAAATAAGAACACAGTGTCAAAGAAGAACCATAACGCTCACACAAAAACAGCAACTAAATAAAACCTGAGACGAGAGGGAGAAGCTAATCAATTGAACAAACCCATCAAGATAAAAAGATGAGCAGACAGCAACAAAAAATTATCAACCATACCAAGAAAAAGGAAGACATGGCTGCCCAATGAACAAACTGAAAACCAGGAAGAGAAGCAGAACATTGAAAAACTAATCAAAGTTGTCCAAAAAATAGCATGGGCCAACTTAATGAAGTGAAGGAAGAGATTAAGGATATTAAGAAAACACCGAGAGAGCATACTGAAGAAATTATAAACATACATAAAAAGATAACAAATATGATGGTGAGGAATGGCACAGTCCAAGAAATAAAAAATACACTCTCAGAGAATAACAGCAGATTTGAAAAGGCAGAGGAAAGAATTAGTGATGCAGAAGACAGCACATTTGAAATCAAACAGTGGAACAGATAATAAAAAGACAGAAGAAATCCAGCAGGCACTTTAGGATTTGAATGACAAAACAAAACATACAAATATATGTATTACAGGCATCCCAGGAGGAGAAGAGAAAGGAAGGGGAACAGAAGGGGTGTTGAGGAAAGTAGTGGCTGAAAACTTCTCAATCCTGTTGAGGGAGATAGATGTACATATCTGAGAAGCACAGTGCAGCCCAAACAGTATAAATCCCAACAGGCCTACTCTAAGACATATACTTGATAAACTTTCCAATGCTCAAAACAAAGAGAAAATACTGAAGGCAACAAGAGAAAAGAAAACCATCACATAGAACTGATGCTCACTAAAATTAAGTGCTGATTTCTCATCTGAAACCATGGAGGCAAGAAGGCAGTGGTATGACATAGTCAAGGCACTAAAAGAAAAGACTTCCAGCCAAAAATTGTCTACCCAGCAATCTTGGCATTCAAAAATGATGGAGAGTTCAAAATATTGAAATAATACAAATTCATTTCTCTGACTGCAATGGAATGAAACTGAAAATCTACAAGGGCCAGAAAACCAGATTAGGCACAAAGATATGGAAGTTAAGCAACACATCCTTACACAAACAGTAAGTCAAGGAGCAACTCCCAAAAGAAATCAGTAAATACATTGAAACCAGTGAAAAGGACAAAGCAACATATCAAAATTTATGGCTGCAGCAAAAGCTGTATTAAGGGGAAATTCATAGCAATAAATTAATACATAAAAAAGAAGAAAGAGCTAAAATCAAAGACCTAACTGCATACTTGGAGGAATTAGTAGAAAAACAACAAACTAATGCCAAATAAGTAGAAAGAAAGAAATAACAAGATCAGAGCAGAAATAAATGAGACAGAAAATAAGAAAGCCCTAGAAAAAATAAAATCAAGAGCTGATTCTTTGAGAAGATCAATAAAGTTGACAAACCCTTAGCTAGACTAACAAAGAAAAAAAGAGAAGATGCAAATAACAAAATAAGAAATGAGGAGACATAACCATAGATCCCAAAGAAATAAAAAGAATCATAAAACAGTACTTTGAAAAACTATGTGCAAACAAGTAGGATAAATTAGAGGAAATGGACAAATTCCTAGAAACACATAAGCAGCCTGCATTAAGAAAAGGGAAAACTGATTATCTCAACAGACCAATTGTACGTAAAGAGAATCATTTGTTAGAAACTTCCCACCTAGAAGAGCCCAGGACCTGATGGCTTCACACATGAATTCTACCAAACATTACAGAAAGATCTAATACTAAACTTGCTTATACAGTTTTCAAATAATTGAAGAATAAGGAATATTACCTAACTCATTCTATGATGTTAACATTACCCTAATACCAAAGCCAAACAAAGATGCCACATTAGAGACTACTATTAGAGAGACACTGATGTCTCTAATAAACCTAGATGCTAAAACCCTTAACAAAATATTTGCTAATCACATTCAACAACACATCAAATGGGTTATACACCATGACCAGGTGGGTTTTATCCCAAGTATTCAAGGATGGTTCCACATAAAAAATTCAATTTAACATATGACATAAACAAATTAAAGAAAAATATCACATGATCATATCTATAGATGCATAAAAAGCATTTGACAAAATGCAGCACCCTTTCCTGACTAAACACTGCAAAAGATAGGAATAGAAGAAAACTTTCTGAACGTGTTAAAGTGTATATGTAAAATATCGACAGCTAATATGATATACAATGGTGAAATCCTAACAGCTTTCCCTCTAAGTTTGGGGAAAAAACAAGGATGTCCACTATCAAGCCTCCTTTTTAACAATGTATTAGAAGTACTTGCTCAAGCACTGAGGCAAGAAAAAATATAAAATGCATCCAAATTGGAAAGGAAGAAGTCAAAATTTCACTATTTCCAGATGGCATGATCCTATACATAGAAAGTGCTAAAAATCTACAACAAAGCTTGTAAAACTTATAAATGAGTTCACTAAGATTGCAGGTTATAAGATCAATGTGCAATGTGCAAAAATCAGTAGCATTATGAACACCAATAATGAGCAATATGAGGAGGAAATAAAAAATACCATTTACAATAGTAAATTAAAAAATCAAATACCTAGGAATAAATTTAGCTAAGGATGTAAATAACTTATACTCAGAAAACTACACAGATTTTTTACTGAACTGGAAAAACTGTGAAATTTAGTTGGGATGGAAAGAGGCCCGAAATAGCCAAAGACATGTTGGAAAAGAAATATGAAATCAGAGAAATCACACTACTTGACCTTAAAACATACTACAAAGCTACAGTGTATACTATTGTCACAAGGAGAGACATACTGACCAATGGAACCAAATTGAGAGTTCTGATATAGATCCTCACATATACAGTCATCTGATATTCAACAAGGTCACCAAGCCCACTCAACTGGGAGAGAATGGCCTCTTCAACAAATGGTGCTTGGAGAAGTGGTTATCCATAAGCAAAAGAATGGGAAGGGAACACCACCTCACACCTTATACAAAAATAAACTCAAGATAGATCTAAGATCTAAATATAAGAGCCAAGATCATAAAGACCTTGGAAGACAATGTACGGAAAAATCTACAGAACATTGTAATAGGAAGTGGCTTCATGAATTTCACACCCAAAGCACTAGCACTGAAAGAAAAAAATAGATAATTGGGACCTCCTCAAAATTAAAGCCTTTTACCCCTCAAAGGAGTTTGTCAAGACAGTGAAAAGAGAACCTACTCAATGGGAGAAAATATTGATTACAAGATATCTGATAGGAGCCTAATATCCAGCATATATAAAGAAATCCTATATCTTTAATAAAAAGGCAAACAACCCATTTAAAATATGGGCAAGAGATTTAAACAGACACCTCTCCAAAGAAGAAATACAATGGCTAGAAAGCTCATGAAAAGATGCTCAAAATCATTGGCTATTAGGGAAATACAAATCAAAATTACAAAGAGATATATACCATCTTACACCCATTAGACTGGCGACCATTAAAAAAACAGGACTACAAGTTTTGGAGAGGATGCGAAGGAATGGGAGCCCTCATCCCTGGCTGGTGGAAATGTAGAATGATCCAGCCATTGTGGAGGACATTTTGGTGGTTTCTCAAAAAGCTAACTATAGATCTGTAATATGATCCAGCAATTCCTCTGCTGGATATATACCCAGAAGAACTGAAAACCAGGTCATGAACCAATATATGAACACCAATGTTCAAAGCAGCATTATTCACCATTGACAAAAGCTGGAATAAACCCATATGACCATCAACAGATGAATGAACAAACAAAAGGTATATTTCATAAATGGAATACTATTCAGCTGTAAGAAGTAATACAGTATAAATACATGGGATAACATGGATGAATCTTGAGAACCTTATGTTGAGCAAAACAAGCCAGGCATTGAAGGACAAATACTACAAGACCTCTCTGATATGAATTAAGTAAATCAAGCTGTCTCAGAGAGCTAGAGCCTGGAATATAGGCTTAGGGAAAACAGAGTGGAGAGGAAGGTTGTAAGCCAATGTCTACATGGGCAACATCTAATATAAGGTAAAGGTAAGTAATCGTGTAGTGAAGGGATATGATGGGGGTATAGGGATACTATTGGGTTGGGCAGTGCAGGCTTGACAGGGGCTAGGGTTGGGAGGATTGGTCAGATGGTCCTTGGAAGTGGGGGGAAGTTTAGAGGAAGGAGCAGGTGAACATGGGGGATTGGTGGGTATGTGGGTGAAACTATAATGTTGAGAAAAATCTTTTGACACTGTAATAAGGAAATATTACTGGTTTTGGGTGTTGGATGAGGGGCATTCAGCAGAGGGTGCACCTGGGGCAAGCATCTAGGGAGTGTCTGGGTACTCATCTTTTCATAGTGTCAAAATGTCAAAAAATTTCCTATAATATTTTAAATTTATCTAATATCTCAATTTTTTACTTTTAGTTTTCTAAATTATTATGTATTTTATTTCTAATGCTTAAACCTATCATTACTATCTCATTTTCCTATTAATTGAATTTGGTGATATGTTAGGCTTCATTTTGAGCAAGTTTTGTATCACAGAGGGGTTCATTTATGGTAAGGGAGGAGCATTGGTGTGGGGTGTCATTGATGCTTAATACATGGGAGGGAGTTAATCTGGGCATGCATATAGGGTTTATAGATGTGTTTGGATATTCCTTGGGTATTGACACAGTGGGTAGAGGTTCACATGACAATTGAGTGAATGCTGGGTTCCCATCCTGGGTAGCTCTGCCTCATTCCCAAGTGGAAAAGCAACAATCCCCAAGTGCAAGGGCAAAGACCAGTGAAAAATGATGGTCCAATGATGGGCCCTTGATACTGATAGATATGCTTATAAACCTCTTGCACTAGAAATTTTGATTTGGTCTAGTGTTGCTGTGTGCCTAAGAGGCTCTCAGCCTCCATGTTGCTCAAATATGGCCATTCTCTAAGCCAAACAGCATATAAATGCATTACCTTCCTCCCAGTGTGGGACATGACCCCTGGGAATGAGCCTCCCTGGTGCCAAGCAATTACTACCAAGAATCAATCAACTGGTGATGTAACTAGAAAAATACCTGGAATAAAAATGAAAATGGTAAAGACAAGTGAGTTTATATGGCTGTCTTCAAAATGAGTCGGGAGGCCATCAGAGGGGTCATGTTTATACACATCTCAGCAGGATCTTGGAGACAGTCAAAGTAGATACAACCCCAGATACCAGTGCTCCTGATGGCTACAGAGACACCCAGGTCCTATAGTCATGGCAGATGGCTCTGGAGTTTGGTACCTTGCCAGAGGGCCCTACTTTGGAATTTGTGCTCCTGAGTGTGATGGAGATGGACTCAGATATGACTTCTCTACACATGCCTATTCTGTCACTTTTACTGAACCTGTGGTTGGTGCTGGGGTTGGTGTATGCTCAGGAGACTTGAATCTCTGGACTGTCCATGTGCCAGCTGGGCCCTGAGTCTTAGCAGAATTGCAACACCTACTCTCCAGGTCATTAGACATACCCAGGGCAGATAACAGGGAGGTGATGATGGTCAACCACCAAACCAGGGAACTGAGAGAGTCTATAGCTGCAAGCAGGAGAATTCCATCCATCAGCCATGTGGGATCTAAGCCCCCTCTCAATTTAGAGGTGAAGTGGACATCACCAACCCAGGGTCCTCAGGATGGAGGAATGAAATGTGGATTAGAGTGAACTTACTGGTATTCTACTATAGAATTATTGTGACTCTAGTAATGGAAGAAATTATATCATTGGTGTGGAGACAGTGGCCATGAGAGTTCCTGAAGGCAGGGAGAAGGAAAAAGAAGTGTGATATTGGGCCTTTGGGGGACTTGGTGTTGTCCTGAATGATATTGCAGAGACAGGTACAGGGCATTATATATCTTGCCATAAGACACTGAATGTAAACTACAGAATGTAAATTACAACATAAAGTATAATCCATGCTGTGTAGCAATGCTCCAAAAAGTACTCATCAAATGCAATGACTGTACCATACTAATGAAAGAAGTTGTCAATGTGGGAGGAGTGTGATGTGGGGAATGGGGTATATGGGAACTTCATATTTTTTATTGTAACATTTTGTGTGATTTAGGTATTTTTTTAAAGAGATAATAAAATAAAATACCATAAATCTCAACAGAGTTGCAACACCTACTCTCCTGTTCATTGGACTTACCCAAAAAACAAGGAGATGATGATGGACAATGACCATCCCAAGGAACAAAGGGTGTCTGCCACTACAAGCAAAACAGTCCCATTCATCTACCCCATGGGATCTAAGCCACCTCTCAATTTGAGGTGGAGTGGGCATCAGCATCCCAGAATCCTCAGGATTTGGGAATGAATGAAGGACTTAGAGTAGAATGGCTGGTATTCTACTATAGACTTAATGTGATTCTAGCAATGGAAGAACTCATATAATTGATATGGAGACAGGGTTTCCTTCTTATGATAAATCTGATTTGATTATAATGTACTTTTCAATAAACTGCTGACTTTGGCAAGCTAAAAATAAAATAATGTACTTTATGGGATCTCTGTGTATTATGCATGATTTTTCTGTAAAAACAATTTTTCTAAAAAAAACATTTGAGAGAATCAACAGAAAAAATGTCTATTTCGTTCAATTTAGACTACAGCATTTCAGTTGTGACTAAGAAGTCCACAGCAATTTAATGTCATGCTAGATCATTTTAAAGGAATCTTATGTGATCTGGAGTAAATTATTACAAATCTTATAAGATCTTTCAAAATTCATTGAGGAAAAGATAATACCTTTTTATCTCCAAATTCATTGAGGTCAGGAAACATACTTTGTACAAAGGGTGACTTGCAAAAAACTGCATTGCCTACTCACTTATGAAAATAATTTTTATTTTTATGTTCATTTATTGATCACTATTTGCATCATTCATACCTGAAAATGTCAGGCATTCATTAAATATATTTTATTAAATGAGTCATTGAGAAAAACTAACAATACTACCTTCTGTTCTCAGAATATTTGATGTAGACTGTGTCATACACACTTAATTCTTAAGTTCTCATAGTTCACTTTAATTATGGAATTGTATTTGAGATAAAAAGAAATAATCCATGGGAAGCAGATGTGGCTCAAGTAAATGGGCTCCCATCTACCATATAAGAGGTCCACCGTTCATTACCCAGGGCCTCCTGGTGAAGGCAAGCTGGCCCACACAGAGTGCCAGCCCATGCAGAGTGCCACCCTGTGCAGGAGTGCTGCCCCACACAGGAGTGCTGGTCAACATGGAGAGCTGATGCAGCAAGATGATGCAACAAAAAGAGACACAGGGGGCGGCAGACTTGGCCCAGAGGTTAGGGCATCTGTCTACCACATGGGAGGTCCATGGTTCAAACCCTGGGTCTCCTTGACCTGTGTGGAACTGGCCCATGCACAGTGCTGATGCACACAAGGAGTGCCGTGCCATGCAGGGGTGTCCCCATGTAGGGGAACCCCACGTGCAAGGAGTGTGCCCCATAAGGAGAGCTGCCCAGTGTGAAAGAAAGTGCAACTTGTCTAAGAATGGTGCCGCCCAAATGGAGAGCTGACACAAGATGATGCAACAAAAAGAAACACAGATTCCCATGCCACTGACAACAACAGAAGCGGACAAAGAAGGAGACAGCAGCAAATAGACACAGGGAACAGACAACCAGGGTGGGACAGGGGGAAGGGGAAATAAATAAATAAATAAATAAATAAATAAATAAATAAATAAATAAATAAATATCTTTAAAAAAGAGAGAGAGAAACACAGAGGAGAGACAATAAGAGACTTAGCAGACCAGGGAGCTGAAATGGTACAAGAGAATGATTGCCTCTCTCCCACTCCAAATGTGCCAGGATTGGTTTCCACAGCTGCCTAAATGAGAACACAAGCAGACAAAGAAGAACACACAATGAATGGACACAGAGAGCAGACAATGGAGGGAGGGGGGAGAAATAAATAAATAAATCTCAAAAAAAGAAATAATCCAATGCGATTCTTGAAAACAGGCAAAATATTCAGGTCTCTAATAATGGCTACATTTACCTTCATCAAGAGACACAATAGACAATTTATTGTTTGTAATAAGCCTTCTTCCATAAGAATTTGATGTGGCTTATAGAAATATATGAATTTCAAAAGCAAAGAAATGCATGATTGAAACAGTAGAAGGTAAAGGAACTTATAGGGAAAGAGATAAAAGTAAAGCTTGCACCCAAATAAGTGTGATCTAGGGTCTTATAAAATGACTACAAGTAAGACTAGAGAATTTTTCCAAACTCCACTTAGAGGGGTTAAATATTAATAGTATGTATTACAAAACCAAAATCTTTTTACAATATTCTTTCCCAATAAAATATTAGGAAGATGAGGTTATATGTAACTGCTGTTTTCAATCACTAATGTTAAAATACAGTGCAAGATTCTCTCTAACAGTAATGGAGAAACCTGGATTTTCTATTTCCCAATCCACTTACATAGATGGTATGAATAGTACAATTATAATATTCTCCCATCATTGGTAACAGAGGTACCACACTAATGCAAAATGTTAAAAATAGAGGCAGATATAAGGGAACACTGCATTTTCTGCATGGTCTACCTGTAAACCTACAACTTCTTTAATTAAAAAGAAAAAAAGAAAATAAAGCATGGTATGGAAGCAGCTACATGAAAACCTAGGGATAGGAAATGAACTACTGTGTCCCGTTCAGCTTTTCATCTTTAATGCCTAACACTGCTATCATCTTTCTCTTTATAAACATTCATTGATGAATGAATAAATGAGGGCAAGAATGAATGAAATAATAGAGAAATGAAAAAGAAAGATCTGGAGATCCTGCTGACTTCTTAAGCTTTGGTATCACTGTAGAACAATATCTGCCGAGTGTACTGATAGCTGTTTCAATTTTTTAAAATTATTTATTTATTTTTAAAAATTACATTAAAAAAATATGAGGTCCTATTCAACCCCACTGCCCCCACCCCCCACTCCTCCCACAGCAACACTCTCTCCCATCATCGTGACACATCCATTGCACCTGGTAAGTACATCTCTGTGCATCACTGCACCCCATAGTCAGTGGTCCACATCATAGCCCACACTCTCCCACGTTCCATCCAGTGGGCCCTGGGGGGATCTACAATGTCCCGTACTTGTCCGTGAAGCACCACCCAGGACAACTCCACGTCCTGAAACCGCCTCCACATCTCATCTCTTCCTCCCATTCCCCAAACCCAGCAGCCACCATGGCTACCCTTCCCACACCCATTCCACATTTTCTCTGTGGGCATTGGATTAGTTGTGTCCATTGCACATCCATGTCAAGTGGGGGCTTAGATTCCACATGGATACTGGATGCACTCCTCCTGCTTTCAGTTGTAGGCACTCTAGGCTCCATGGTGTGGTGGTTGACCTTCTTCACCTCGATGTTAGCTGAGTGGGGTAAGTCCAATAAATCAAAGTGTAGGAGCTGAAGTCTGTTGAGGCTCTGGGCCTGGGTGTCATATTATCAGTCCAGAGTTTCAAATCCCCTAAATATATCTTAAACCCCAGCACCAACTACAATTCCAATAAAGTAGCATGCAAGTTTTGTGAAAAGAGATCCCCTCTGAGTCCAATTCCATCACACAGAAACACCAGCTCCAAAGAAGGGCCATCTGCCATGGCAGTGAACCCCATCTGCCATGACCATAGAACCCGTGGGTCTCTTTATCCCTCAAAAGAACCAATACCTGGGGTTGTATCTACTTTATCTGTCTCTCAGACTCTGCTCAGTTGTGCATAAGGGCATTCCTTCTGACAACCTCCAGACTCTTTTTTAGAGACTCATAGCCTTATAATCTCATTTCTCCTTTCCATTTCCCCCTTACATTAGGTCAAACAGCATTTTGAAGTCATGTTATTATATGTAGACAGGGATATTCTGCTGATCCGTATTGAACCTTTAATTCAAGGTCATTTTCTAGTTGCATCTTCAGCTGGTATTTGGTAGTGATCCCTCAGTGCCAGGGAGGCCCATCCCCGGGTGTCATGTCCCTTGCTGGAGGGAATGCACCTGCATCTACATGCTGAGTTTGGCTGTGAGAGTGGCCACATTTGAGTAACATGAAGGCTGTCAGGAGGAAACTCCCAGGCACAGTGCTACTCTAGGCCTTATTCTTATTGCAGGCGTATAGGCTCAAAAGCATAGCCATCAGTATCAGGAGCCCACTGTTGGGCCCTCCTTCCTTCCCGGTTCTTGCCGTTGCCCCTGAGGGACTGCCGCTGCTCCCCCATTGTCCATGACAGTGACCCCCCAGCCAGGGGCCCAGTACCCCCCAGCTGTTGTTTTTAATTGTTTCCACTATGAGTATATCTAGACATTAATATATACCCTGGGCATATGCCCTGTATAACTCCCTGTCAACCATATATATCCTGTCAATAACATCCTATATCAGTATTCCTCCGCTGCCATTGTTGAACCACTCTGTGATCCAAAACTTCCTGTAAAGTGAATCCCAACATAATGTCAGCTTCACAAGAGTCTTAGATCACTGAAATTTATATATACAATATACAGTACTTCCCCAGATCCACCATAAAACCTTTTCCCTTCCACAGCGATAATCTTTTAACTTATTCATATCATATTTCCTGAAACTGATGTACAGATTCCAAGACAATAGCTTTCAAACAAGTGACATCTGTGCTTACTATGTTGTCCATACTTTAGGTTGTACAGTTTTCTAAATTTTTTAGTTATCCTATGTTTTGCCTTATGGTTTACATTGTCTGTTGTCCCCTATATGTTTTTGGTGTAATATTACATGTTTTATATTCATCCTCGTGTACTCTCACAAAACTCCTCTCTTGCCCCCATATTTACCTTGGTTCCATCCATTCCACATCCATTTTCCCCTCCCCTTGGGGCCCACAATGCCAGCCAATCTCCATTTCCCAAGAAGCCATGTCCAGAGATACTTGCAGCAGTATTCAGGGCCTGACTTTCTCAACTGCCCTAATGCCCTGGGAGCCTTCCTTTCTCACGAGAGATACAGTTCTCTCTATTTGACGGCATTAGTCCTCCCCAGGATGTGGGTCCACCCCAACTCTCACTTCTTGGGTCTCTTCCCAATGGTACAGCCCACCCTGGCAAAATGAGCCTTCAGCTATTCCCCCAGAGTCCGTCCCGCATCAGACCATACCCCCTGAGCATCCTAAACACATAAACCTCCTACTTATACTTTGATACGATTTTCTCAACATTTTGTTCTCAACGAACACCTGACACTCTCCCATGTTTGTATGTTGCCCCTCCCTCCCCCCAATTTTTGGACATTATTTCCCCTCTGCCCATCCCCAGCCCCCCTCAAACCCACAAAGCCCCACCCAAAGGCAACCCCTTGCCCCCATTTTGTCCCTTCTTTGTGCTCATACTTACCGCCAGATCATCATAGATTCCACCCCTGCAGACGTTAACTCACATCCTTCCTCCACCCCCCGATTTCCTGTAAGCCTCTTTTCCAGACCCTAGCTCTCTGAGGCAGTTTGCTTATTTCATATCATTGAGGTCATGTAGTATTTGTCCTTCAATGCCTGGGTTGCTTCACTCAACATAAGATTCTCAAGGTTCATCCATGTTATCACGTGTGATTGTAGTGTATTTGTTCTTACTGCCGAGTAGTGTTCCATTGTGTGTATATACCACATTTTATTGATCCACTCGTCTGTTGATGGACATTTGGATTGATTCCAACTTTTGGCAATAGTAAACAATGCTGCTATGAACATCGGTGTACATATATCTGTTTGTGTCCTTGTTTTCAGTTCTGATGGGTATATACCCAGCAGTGGTATTGCTGGGTCATATGGCAAATCTATGTTTAGTTTTTTGAGAAACCGCCAAACTGTCCTCCAGAACGGTTGGATCCTTCTGCATTCCCACCAGCAGTGGATGAGTATTCCCCTTTCTTCACATCCTCTCCAGCATTTGTATTCTTCTGTTTTTTTCATAGCTGCCAATCTTATGGGAGTAAGATGGTATCTCATTGTAGTTTTGATTTGCATTTCCCTGATAGCTAGAGATTTGGAGATTTTTTCATGTGCTTTTTAGCCATTTGTATTTCTTCTTTGGAGAATTGTCTGTTTAAGTCTTTTTCCCATTTTTAAAATGGGTTGTTTATCTTTTTGTTTTCAAGATTTATGAGTTCTTTATATATGCAAGTTATAAGCCTCTTATCAGATATATGGTTGCCAAATATTTTCTCCCATTGTGTGGGTTCCCTTTTTACTTTCTTGACAAACTCTGTTGAGGTGCAGAAGGCTTTAATTTTGAGGAAGTCCCATTTATCTATTTGTTCTTTTGCTCCTCATGCTTTTGGTGTGATATTCATGAAGCCATTTCCTATTACAAGGTCCTGTAGATGTTTCCCTACACTGGCTTTCCAAGATCTTTATGGTCTTGGCTCTTATATTTAGGTCTTTGATCCATCTTGAGTTGATCTTTGTATAAGGTGTGAGATGGTAATCCTCTTTCATTCCTCTACATATGGCTATCCAGTTCTCTAGGCACCATTTGTTGAATAAGCCATTCTCTCCCAGTTGAGAGGTTTGGTGGCTTTATTGAATATTATATGGCTATATACATGAGGTTCTACATCTGAACTTTCAAGTTCGATTCCATTGGTCTGTGTGTCTCTCCTTATGCCAATACCATGCTGTTTTCACTACTGTAGCTTTGTAGTATGTTATTGAAGTCAGGAAGTGTGATTCCTCCTATTTCGTTTTCTTTTTCAATATATCTTTGGCTATTCGGGGCTTCTTTCCTTTCCAAATAAATTTCATAGTTAGTTTTTCTAGTCCTTAAAGAAGGCTGTGTTGATTTTTATTGGATTGCATTGAATGTGTAGATCAGTTTTGGTAGGATAGACATCTTAATAATATTCAGTCTTCCTATCCATGAACAAGGAATATTCTTCCATTTATTTAGTCTTCTTTGATTTCCTTGAACAGTCTTGTATAGTTCTCAGTATATAAGTTTTTTACCTCTTTAGTTAAATTTATTTCTAAGTATTTGATTTTTTAATTTACTATTGTGAATGGTATTTGTTTCTTGATTTCCTCCTGATCTTGCTCATTATTGGTGTACAAAAATGCTACTGATTTTTCGCATTGATCTTATAACCTGCGACTTTGCTGAACTCATTTATGAGTTCTAGAAGCTTTGTTGTAGATCTCTCAGGGTTTTCTGCAAATAGTGAAATTTTGACTTCTTTCCTTCCAATTTGAATGCCTTTTATATCTGGTTCCTTGCCTCAGTGCTCGGGCAAGTACTTCCAAGACAATGTTAAATAGGAGCGGAGACAATGGGCATCCTTGTCTTGTTCCTGAGTTTAGAGGGAAGGATTTCAGGATTTCGCCATGTAAACAATGTTGGCTGTAGGTTTTTCATATATACTCTTTATCATGTTGAAAAAGTTTCCTTGTATTCCGATCTTTTGAGAGTGTTTTTATCAAGAAGGGGTGCTGTATTTTGTCAAATGCCTTTTCTGCATCTATAGATATAATCATGTGATTTTTTTCCTTCAATCTGTTTATATGGTGTATCACATTGATTGATTTTCTTATGTTGAACCATCCTTGCATACCTGGAATAAATCCCACTTGGTCATGGTGTATAATTCATTTAATGTGTGTTGAATATGATTAGCAAGTATTTTGTTAAGTATTTTTGCGTCTAGGTTCATTAGAGAAATTGGTCTGTAATTTTCCTTTCTTGTGGTGTCTTTGTTTGGCTTTGGTACTAGGATAATGTTGGCCTCATAGAAGGTGGCAATGTTCCTTCTGTTTCAATTTTTTGGAATAGTTTCAACAGGATTGGTGTTAGTTCTTTCCAGAATGTTTGTAGAATTCACCTGTGAAGCCGTCTGGCCCTGGGCTCTTCTTAGTTGGGAGATTTTTAATGACTGATTCTATCTCTTTGCTTATGATTGGTTTGTTAAGATCATCAATTTCTTCTTTCGTCAATGTGGGCTGCTTATGTGTTTCTAGGAATTTGTCCATTTCCTCTAAATTGTCATTTTTGTTGGAGTATAGTTTTTCAAAGTATCCTCTTATGATAGGCTTTATTTCTGTGGGATCAGTGGTGATATCACCTTTCTCATTTCTTATTTTGTGTATTTGCAGCTTTTCTCTTTTTTTCTTTGTTAGTCTCGCTAAATGTTTGTCAATTTTGTTGATCTTCTTCAAAAAACCTGCTCTTGTTCTTGTTTATTTTTTCAAGTGCTTTCTTATTTTCTATTTCATTTAGTTCTGCTCTTATCTTTGTTATGTCCTTCCTTCTGCTTCCTGTTGGGTTACTTTGTTGTTGTTTTTCTAATTCTGTCAAAAGTGCAGTTAGTTCTTCAATTTTTGCTCTTTCTTCTTTTTTGATATGTGAATTTATGGCTATAAATTTCCCTCTCAGTACTGCTTTTGCTGCATCCCATAAATTTTGGTATGTTGTGTTATCATTATCATTTGTTTCAAGGTAGTCATTGATTTCTTTTGAGATTTCCTCTTTAACCCACTGTTATTCTAAGAGTTTGCTGTTTAATTTCCAAATCGTGGTGTGAAGTGTGGGCCTTCATCCCTTGCAAATTTCCAGCTTCACTCCACTGTGATCAGAGATATTGTTTTGTATGATTTTGATCTTTCTGAATTCATTAAGCCTTTCTTTGTGGCCTAGCATATGATGTATCTTGGAGAATGTTCCATGTGCACTTGAGAAAAATGTATATCCTGCTGTGTTTGGGTGTAATGATCTATATATATCTATTAGATTCAGCTTTTCTAGTATACTGTTCAAATGTTTTGTTTCTTTAGTGATTCTCTTTTGAGATGTTCTCTCCAGATTTGATAGTGGTGTATTAAAATCCCCCACTATAATTGTAGATGTATCTATTCTTTCACTTAGTTTTTCCAGCGTTTTTCTCACGTATTTAGAGGCACCCTTGTTAGGAGCATAAATAATTATGATCCTTCGATCTTCTTGACAGATTGTCCCTTTCACTAAAATGTAGTATCCTTCTTTGTCTCTCACAATTGTTTTGCATTTAAAGTCTATTTTGTCTGATATTAATATAGCTATTCCTGCCCTTTTTTGGTTGTTGTTTGCTTGTATAATGGTTTTCCAGCCATTCACTTTCAACCTCCATGAGTCTCTGGGTCTAAGATGTGTCTCTTGTAGACAGCATATAGATGGGTCATATTTCCTTATCCAGTGTCCCAGTCTGAATCTTTTGATAGGTGAGTTTAGTCCGTTGACATTCAGTGTTATTACGTTCAGAGAATTATTTGTGGTAGCCATATTTTGGTTGGATTTGTGTTTGTTATATTTTGTTTGTAGTATTTTATTTTCCCCTTCTATTTTTGTCTTTTTTGTTACTCTTACACTCTCCTCCATCTCTGACTGTCCTGTTTTTTCCTTTCTTCCTGCAGAACTCCCTTTAGAATTTCTTGAAGGGGAGGTTTCTTGTTGGTATACTCTTTCAGTTTCGTTTATCTGTGAATATTTTGAACTCTCCATCATTTTTGAATGCTAGTTTAGCTGGATAGAGTATTCTTGGTTGGAAATTTTTTTCCTTTAGTACCTTGACTATATCATACCACTGCCTTCTTGCCTCCATCGTTTCAGATGAGAAAGCAGCACTTAATCTTGTGGAGCTTCCCTTGTATGTGATGGTTTTTCTTTTCTCTTGCTGCTTTTAGGATTTTCTCTTCGTCTTGAGCATTGGATAATTTGACAAGTATATGTCTTGGGGTGGGCCTGTTGGGTTTATGACCAGTGGAGTGTGCTGTGCTTCTTGATATGTACATCTGTCTCTTTCAGTAGATTTGGAAGTTTTCAGTCATTATTTCCTGCAACACTCCTTCTGACCCCTTTCCCTTCTCTTCTCCTTCTGGAATGCCTATAATACGTATGTTTGAGCATTTGCATTGGATTTTTTCTACCTTTTTATTGACCACTTCTACTATGTTTGATTTCCAATGCACTGTCTTCCACATCACTAATTCTCTGCTCTGCCTCTTCTAGTCTGCTGATATTTGCTGCAAGTGTATTTTTGATTTCTTGAATTGTGGTGTTCATTTCCATCATATCTGTTATTTTTTTGCTCATGTCTGCAATTTCCCCTCCAAGTGTTGTCTTCATGTTGTTAACCTCTTTCATTACTTCATCAAGTTTGTCAGTGATAAATGTTCTGAGATCTTTCATTGCTTGTGCGAAGATCTGCTCCCTTCCTGATTTTTAGTTCGTTGATTGGATTCAGCCATGTCTTTCTGATTACTGGTTTGGTTTGTAGATTTTTGCTGCTGTCTTGTCATCATTTCTTCTTGACGGGTTTAATCAGTTCCTTAGCTTCTTTGTCTAGTCTTGGAGATTAATTAGCTGTTGTTTTTGCGTAAGTGTTATATCTTCTCTTTGTCCCTTGTTCTTCTTATTCTGATTTCTTATTGCTGGTTAAGTTCACTTTAAAGGAAAGTATTAGTGCTGGGGAAAGGCAATTGTGTAAGGAAGGAAAAAGTGTAAAGTAGTATTGGTGATATAAGTTAACAAAGCAACAATATGAGTTCTGGGAGGATGGAGGTTAGATCATGTAAATTGTGCAGAGTTATAGTAGTAGGAAAGTACCTATAATGAGGTAGACAACTGAATATGGGAGGAATGTGGTATGTACTAAGAAGCTATTTTTTTGTAAGAGAGGGAAAGAGAAAAGAGAGGTAATAGTTTCAAGGGTGCATACCAGATGGAAAAGTAAACAAAGGTATTAGAAATTAAGAGTTAGACACTTTGTGGGTCAAAGAAAGGGAGGTGGAATATAGGAGAGATAGCCAATGGTGAAGGATATCAAGTTGTAGGGGAAAGGGGATAGTGCAGATAGCCTAAATCTATTCACAGAGAAATGAGGCAGTGGAGGATGAGGAAACCCATCAAATGTGAGGTGTTTCCTGCAGGACCTATTGTATTGTTAAGATATAATAGAATAAGAAGAAGATCAGGGACAAGAAAGAGAGGAATAAAAAACACACACACACACACAAAGAACAGAAACCCTGCCGCCGGACTCGGCCCGGCTCGGCCCCGCCCCCCCGGTGCCACTGCTCGGCACTCGGGCCAGCTCGGCCCCACCCCCTGGCCACTGCTGCTCACCGCTCAGCCCAGCTCACCCCCCGCCCTGGCCACTGCCGCTCGGTGCTCGGCCCGGCTCCCCTGCCGCCGCGGCCCCAGACGCCTCGGCTCCGCCTACCCAAGGAGGGAGTCCTCCACACGTAGCTGGAATGTCCATATATATTTCACAGACGGATCCTCTCTGTTACCTTCCCTCCAAATTGATGTCCAGACACCTCCGGACCAGCAAAAATCCCGAAACAGCCCGGTCCCAAAGAGTCTCCAACGCTGCCCAGCTGATTCCCGGCAGGAGCTAGTAACTGGGAAGTTCACTCAGCCGCCATCTTGCTCTCTCCTCCACTCCCCATTAACATTTAAACTTAAGTATTAATATAAGCACTTATTTAATATTTGGCCATTTGATAGAACTCTTAGAAATTTTTATTTATTAATTTATATCACCATCCAGAGGTATCAAAATATAAACTGACATTGAACAAACACAAAACAATTACAACACATTAATAGGAACGTACAGTTTACAATTGACTCGTAATTCTTACTTTCTTACTTTTTTGATATAGCTGTTTTTAAGTTCTCCATCATAGCACATCTTAGATTTTACTGTTTTTAAGATTTTTTCTGGAATCCATGTTCCCTGTAACATGCAAGCTTGTGCTTGGAAACATTTTTATTAGTTATCAGCAATCAGTTAAGATAACTTGAGCGGAAAATGGACTTTGGCCCAGTGGTTAGGGCATCCGTATACCACATGGGAGGTCCACGCTTCAAGCCCCAGATCTCCTTGACCCGTGTGGAGCTGGCCCATGTGCAGTGTGATGCACGCAAGGAGTGCGGTGCCACACAGGGGTGTCCCCCACATAGGGGGGCCCCACACGCAAGGAGTGCGCCCCGTAAGGAGAGCCACCCAGCGAGAAGGAGCATCCTGCCAAAGAATGGCACCACCCACACTTCCTGTGCTGCTGATGACAACAGAAGCAGACAAAGAAACAAGACGCAGCAAAAAGACACAGAAAACAGACAACCAGGGGAGGGGAATTAAATACATAAATAAATAAATAAATCTTTAAAAAAAAAGATAACTTGAGCGGCATAAATGTAGTTAAGCACGGGAAACGGACTTTGGCCCAGTGGTTCGGGCGTCTGTCTACCACATGGGAGGTCCGCGGTTCAAGCCCCGGGCCTCCTTGACCCGTGTGGAGCTGGCCCAAGCGCAGTGCTGATGCGCGCAAGGAGTGCGGTGCTACACGGGGTGTCCCCCGTGTAGGGGAGCCCCACGCGCAAGGAGTGCACCCATAAGGAGAGCCGCCCAGCACGAAGGAGGGAGCAGCCTGCCCAGGAATGGCGCCACCCACACTTCCCGTGCCGCTAACGACAACAGAAGCGGACAAAGAAACAAGACGCAGCAAAAAGACACAGAAAACAGACAACCAGGGGAGGGGAGGGGAATTAAATAAAAATAAATCTTAAAAAAAAAAGGGGGGTTAAAAAATGTAGTTAAGCTCTTATTTAGCAGTTTAGAACACACATTTCTTGGATTACTACTCTGTAAGACTATACTGAGACTTGAAGTTCAGGAGTAAACTATTGATTTAAAACCAAAAATTCCTTTTAACACCTTGATAAAAATTTTGTACTAGTTTTATTATTTTGGTTAAATAGGCCCAATCAGAATTAGCATGGAAATAAAACAGAACACTAATGTTGCTATGTTTATCTCCTTTTCCAAGAGTTTAATTTTATTAACACCCACTATCCCACAACTACATTATTATGTAGACAGCAGGGGTTTACAGAGTTGCTGCCAGAATAATTTCCTTATCTTAGTTAACACTTTAACAGAGAGTTTTCTTACAAGCCTGATTTCACTAATAAGGACTTTATTTAGTATTTTTACCTGTTTTAAAATTTCCCATAGTTTAAAAGGTATTGGTTCATGATGGAACTCAGCACCTCCTTGAGGATTATTAGCATCTGATGGAGTTGGTCATGATATAACCAGAAAACCTGATAAGAATTGCATGGCCTCCAGATCCCCTTCTCAAGATCGTTGCAATAAACAGCATATGAAGGTTGTTTGAGGAGTGAGGTTGGAAACAACTATTTTTTTTTTAATCATACAGCAATGGTTTATTTTTTTGTCTTTATTTTTTTAAATATTACATTAAAAAAATATGAGGTCCCCATATACCCCCCACCCCCTCAGCACACTCCATTCCCCCATAGCAACAATCTCCTCCATCATCATGAAACATTCATTGCATTTGGTGAATACATCTCTGAGCACTGCTGCACCTCATGGTCAAAGGTCCCCATCATAGCCCACACTCAACCACTTCCCATTCAGTAGGCCATGGGAGGACATACAATGTCTGGTAACTGTCCCTACAGCATCACCCAGGACAACTCCAAGTCCTGAAAATGCCTACACATCTCATCTCTTCCTCCCATTCCCCACACCCAGGAGCCACCATGGCCACTTTCTCCACACCAATGCCACATTTTCTTAGGTTACTAATCACAATAGTTCATGAATAGAATATCAGTAAGTCCACTCTAATCCATATTCTATTGCTGCATCCTGTAGACCTTGGAATGGTTGTGCCCACTCCACATCTGTATCCAGAGGGGGCTTAGATTCCACATGGATGCTGGATGCAATTCTCCTGCTTTCAGATGTAGGCACTCTTGGCTCCATGGTGTGGTGGTTGACCTTCTTCAACTCCATGTTAGCTGAGTGGGGTAAGTCCAATAAACCAGAGTGTAGGAGTTGAAGTCTGTTGAGGCTCAGGGCCTGGCTATCATACAGTCAGTCCAGAGATTCAGATCCCCTTGGTATATATTAAACCCCAGCATCAACTACAGTTCTGGTAAAAGTAACAGGAGAGGCTTGTGAAAAAAGATCACATCTGAGTCCAGCTCCATCACACAGAAACACAAACTCCAAAGAAGGGCCAACTGACATGGCACTGAACTCCATCTGCCATGACCATAGAACCTGTGGGTCTCTGTAGCCCTCAGAAGAACCAATACCCGGTGTTGTATCTACTTTGTCTCTGGGATACTTTGTCTCTCGGACTCTGCTGAGGTGTGCATAAAGGCAAACCCTCTGATAACCTCCCAGCTCTTTTTTGGAGACTCATAGCCATATAAACTCATTTGTCCTTTCCATTTCCCCCTTGATTCAGGTCAAAAAGCATTTTTAACTCCTGGTATTATATGTAGACTGAGATATTCTGCTGGTCCGAGTTGATCCTTTTATTCAAGGTGATTTTCTAGTTATATCATCAGCTGGTACTTGGTAGTAATCCCTTGGCACCAGGGAGGCTCATCCCCGGGAGTCATGTCCCATGCTGGGGGTAAGGCAACGCATTTACATACTGATTTTGGCTTCAAGACTGACCACATTTGAGCAACACGGAGGCTCTCAGGAGATAACTCTTAGGCACCCTGCAGCTCTAGGCCTTGTTCTTATTTCAGGTGCACAGGCTCACAAGCATAGTCATTAGTATCAAGGGCTCATTGTTGGAGCTCCATTCTTTTTTGTTTTTTGCCGTTGCACTTGGGGGATTGTTGCTGTTCCTTTAGGGATTGCGATAGAGCTCCCCTGGCTAGGAACTCAGCACTCCCTCAGTTGTTCTTTTTAATCATATCCACTATGAAAATAACCAAACATATTTCTGTACCCTGGATATATGCCCTGTAGAACTCCCTGCCAACCATGTTCCCCTGTCAATAACGTCCCACACCAGTATTTCTCTGCTGCCATTGTTGAACTTCTCTGTGATCCAAAACTTCCTGAAAAGTGAAGCCCAATATATTGCCAGGTTGCCTTAATAGTAAAATGGAATATAGCAATGAGTTTAAAGGATATAGAATACATATTAATTTGGAAAAATTAAGGTAAAAATAAATTGGGGTATCAAAAAATTTAAAAATGCAAAAGCTTTGTTTTTGATGTTTTGCCTTCCATCCCTGCAATAAGTGTTGCCCTGTATGCAAATTGTCAAGGCAACTACTTCCATCATTTCCTCAGTGTCTACGTCCTATCTTTTTCTTTTCTTTTTTTCTAATTATTAAGCTTATCTTCACAAGAGTTTTAGATCACAGTAATTCATATATACAATATACAGTACTCTCACATAGCCAACATAAAACCTTTTCCCTTCCACAGCAATAATCTTTTTACATATTAATACTATATTTACTGAAACTGATGTACAGATATTGAGACAATAGCTTTCAAACAAGGTAACATCTGTGTTTTCACAGTGGTTTATATTTTAGATGATTCAATTTTCTAAATTTTTAGTTATCTTATGTCTTACATTATGGTTTACATTTTAGCCTCTCAGCCCCTATATATTTTTGGTGTAATTTTACATGTCTTATATCCATCCTTGCATAATCTTGTGAAACAATTCTATTGCCCACACAGTTACATTGGTTCCATCTATTCAATATCTCTTCCCCCTCCGCTTAGGGCTCACACTGACAGTCAATCTTCATTGCTTGAAGGGTCACATTCAGAGATACTTGCAATAGTGTTGAGGGCTTGACATGCTAAACTGCCCTAATGCCCTGGGAACCACCATTTCTCTTGAGAGATACAGTTCCCTCTATTTGATGGCCTCAGTCCTCCCCAGGATGTGGTATACCTTCACTCTCATTATATGGGTCTCTAGCCAGTGATATAACCCACTATGGCAAAATGAGCATTCACATATTCCCTAGGAGCCTGTCCTGCATCAGATTATCCCCTTTAAGCATCTTGAACAGGTAACTTTCCTTATTATAGTTTTGAAAAGGTTTTCTCAGCATTATACTCTCAACCAAATACCTGACAATCTCCTATGTTCGTATGTTTACCCACCCTCCCCCCAATTTCTTGGGCAATACTACCCATCCTCCTATCCCTAACCCCCCACAAGACAACAAAGCCCCACCCAAAGGTAACCCTATGCCCCCATTTTATCCCTCCTTGTACAAATACTTACCTCATAGTTATCATAGATTTCACCCATGTAGGTGTCAGCTCGCAACCTTCCTCTACCCCCCAAATTCCTGTAAGCCTATCACCCAGGCTCTAGCTCTCTGAGGCAGCTTGGTTTACTTATTTCATAACATTGAGATCATGTAGTATTTGTCCTTCAATGCGTGGGCTGCTTCACTCAAAATAAGGTTCTCAAGATTCATCAATGTTATCACGTGTGTTTGCAGTGTATTTGTTTTTAAAGCCTAGTCGTATTCCATTGTATGTGTATGCCACATTTTATTTATCCATTCATCTGTTGATGGGCATTTGGGTTGATTCCAACTTTTGGCAATAGTGAAGAATGCTGCTGTGAAAATTGGTGTGCATATATCAGTTTGTGTCCTTGTTTTCAATTCTATTGGGTATATCCCCAGCAGTGGAATTGCTAGGTCATATGGCAAATCTATGGCTAGTTTTTTAAGAAACTGCCAAACTGTCCTCCAGAATGGTTGGATCCTTCTGCATTACCACCAACAGTGGATGAGTGTTCCCATTCCTCCACATCCTCTCCGGCATTTGTAGTCTTTTGTTTTTTTCATAGCTGCCAATCTTATGGGTGTAAGATGGTATCTCATTGTAGTTTTGATTTGCATTTCCCTGATAGCTAGAGATTTGGAGCATTTTTTTCATGTGCTTTCTAGCCATTTGTATTTCTTCTTTGGAGAAGTGTCTGTTTAAATCTTTTCCCCATTTTTTAAATGGGTTGTTTATCTTTTTATTTTCAAGATATAGGAGTTCTTTATATATGCAGGTTATAAGTCTCCTATCAGATATATGGTTACCAAATATTTTCTCCTATTGTGTAGGCTCTCTTTTCACTTTCTTGACAAACTCCTTTGAGGTGCAGAAGGCTTTAATTTTGAGGAGGTCCCATTTATCTACTTGTTCTTTTTTTCCTCATGCTTTTGGTGTGAAGTTCATGAAGCCATTTCCTATTACAACATCTTGTATATGCTTCCCTACACTGCTTTCCAAAGTCTTTATGGTCTTGGCTCTTATATTTAGGTCTTTGATCCATCTTGAGTTGATGTTTGTATAAGGTGTGAGATGGTAATCTCTTTCATTCTTTTACATATGGATATCCAGTTCTCCAGGCACCATTTTTTGAATAGGCCATTATTTCCCAGTTGAGAGGGTTTGGTGGCTTTACTGAATATTATATGACTATATATATGAGGATCTCTATCAGCTCTCAATTCAGTTCCATTGGTCTGTGTCTCTCCTTGTGCCAATACCATGCTTTTTTCTCTACTGTAGCTTTGCAGTATGTTTTGAAGTCAGGTAGTGTGATTCCTCCAATTTCGTTTTTCTTTTTTTTTTATTTCAAGATACTTTTATTTTTAAATCAGGTCACAACATCAAGCTTTTGGCCCATTCTGATGTTATAAAAGCTACAAATGCTTGCTCAGCAGGTCAGAGGCATCCCTTAGAAGTAGGTTTGAAAGTGAATAAAAATCCATACAGGGAAACGGACTTGGCCCAGTGGTTAGGGCATCTGTCTATCACATGGGAGGTCTGCGGTTCAAACCCCGGGCCTCCTTGACCCATGTGGAGCTGGCTCATGTGCAGTGCTGATGCATGCAAGGAGTGCAGTGCCACACAGGGGTGTCCCCCGCATAGGGGAGCCCTACGCACAAGGCGTGCGCCCTATAAGGAGAGCTGCCCAGCCCAAAAGAAAGTGCAGCCTGACCAGGAATGGCACCACCCACACTTCTCGTGCTGCTGACAACAACAGAAGCGGACAAAGAAACAAGACGCAGCAAATAGACACAGAGAACAGACAACCGGGGGAGGGGGGATTAAATAAATAAATACATCTTTTAAAAAAATCCATATAAAACAAAATAATCAACTACTTTCCATAGGAACACAGATAAGTGTAACCCCATCTCCTAGTCTTCCTTATTGCTGTTTCTGTGCCAATCCTACTCTTAGAAGGACATTTCAAAACTAGCAGTAATTAAGTTAAATGACCCCCCATTCAAGCTAAACTCACAGTTAGCAGCTACAAAAATGGTATTTACACATTAATACTAGCTGGAGCACAAGTGGCCGGGTGGCGCTTCATCCCACTTTCCCAAGCACAGGAAAAAGACAGAGCACTGGCGTCTTGCTCCTCTACTTTGGGTGGAAACCCCCCGATCTCGATTTGTTGCATGACTTGCCATGCAGGCCCTGACATCACATAGTAGATGGTTGGCCTCTGGAACCCATTGAAAGTGGAAGCAGTAGCCACAGTGTAAGCCCCCATGTTCTCAAACAGCATCCAGTCACCCACGTGCATTTCCGGCAGGCCACAGCACTCAACGATCCGATCAAGGCCATCACACGTGGGTCCCCATATGCTAGATGAGTAATATTTCTCATCTGGTTTGCATCTCTTCTGCAGAAGAGGCTTTACATGCTCATGACCATAAAGGACACAATTAAATGATCCATATACTCTGTCATTCACATAATACATAAAGGTTTGTTCACTCGATTCATCTTCATCATCAGAGCCTGTGTTCCTTAAATACAATTTTTTTTTGGCAATGATATTCACTGCAAGTGTGAAAGCTGAAGCAACATAATATCGGCCTGGTTCAGCTATGATTCTCACTCCAGAATCTAATGGGAAATACTTGTCTAATGCTGGATTAATGACACTGGTTATCTCTCCAAATGTAAGTTTCACATCATCAGTTCTGGGAAAGCCATCATCAATATCAAGCAGATACATGCTGAAACCAACCTCAGCTCCCATGTCAAAGACACAGCGGGCATCAGAGATGGCCTGCACAAAAGTTTCAGGATCAGTATAGCCACTTCCCACATGGAAGCTGACATCAATGACATCGATATCAAGCTCTTAAGCCCATTCCAAAAGAAGCCTGCTGATTTTGTGTGTGGCTCCAAATTTAACACTGAGTGGCAGACTGCTTTGGAGTCATTGGTGGCAATCCACAAAACCAACTTTTGCCTTTGGATGTGCCCTGGCCACTTTCATCAACTCAACCTCACTGTCAAAAGTCATCATCTCAACTCCATTATTGGCAGCATACTTAATTTGAGACACTTGTTTACAAGGGTTTGCGTAGATTATCCTCTGTGGCAGCACCCCAAGACTCTGTACCAACTGGATTTCAGTCTTGCTAGCACAATCAAATCCTATCCCTATGGAAGCCAGGGTCTTCACTGTGGCTTTATTGTCATTACATTTGACTGCAAAGAAGGGGGTGACACGAGGAAGAACTTTTAACCATCTCAGATGTTTCTTTAGAATGTCTCCAAGGTCCACAACATAGAAGGCATCTTTATCATCATCAGAAGAAACTTCATTAATTTTTTGGTCCAGAATGTCCTTGGCAGTAAAACCTTCATCAAGGAAATGGCAGTCAAACTCCTCATTACTGAAGTTGTTCATGGTTTCTTTTTTTTTTTTTTAAAGATTTATTTATTTATTTAATTCCCCCCCCCCCCCCGGTTGTCTGTTCTTGGTGTCTATTTGCTGCGTCTTGTTTCATTGTCCGCTTCTGTTGTCGTCAGCCGCACGGGAAGTGTGGGCGGCGCCATTCCTGGGCAGGCTGCACTTTCTTTTCACGCTGGGCGGCTTTCCTCACGGGCGCACTCCTTGCGCGTGGGGCTCTCACGCGGGGGACACCCTTGCGTGGCACGGCACTCCTTGCGCGCATCAGCACTGCGCATGGCCAGCTCCACACGGGCTCAAGGAAGCCTGGGGTTTGAACCGCGGACCTCCCATATGGTAGACGGACGCCCTAACCACTGGGCCAAAGTCCGTTTCCCAATGGTTTCTTGATGTTCCACTGAAACACAACAAAATGGAAAACTAAGAAACAGAATTTAAAGAGATTTCTTTGAGCTTTTCAGGAAGGCAATTCTCCAGGAATTCCAAATCTTGCTGAATTATAAGACTTGTGGCCTTGATGCAGCAGCGGAAATGTTCTCCTAGCACTTGGGTGCCAGGGCCACCCCCCGAGGAGGTCCTGCAGCCCACAATGCTGGCACCACCACTGCCCACCTCGCTCCCTCTGCCGGAGGACTGCTGGCCCAAGGAGGCGCCAGAGCTGCTGCCAGAGGGTGGTCGGTGGCAGGGCTGCAGGGACATGACTCATTTTTCTTTTTCAATATATCTTTAGCTATTCAGGGCCTCTTTCCTTTCCAAATAAATTTCATAGTGAGTTTTCCTAATTCCTTAAAGAATGCTGTGTTGATTTTTATTGGGATTGCATTGAATGTGTAGATCAGTTTTGGTAGGATAGACATCTTGATAATATTTAGTCTTCCTATCCATGAACAGGGAATATTCTTTCATTTATTTAGGTCTTCTTTGATTTCCTTGAACAGTCTTATGTAGTTTTCTGTGTATAAGTTTTTTACATCTTTAGTTAAGTTTATTCCCAGGTATCTGATGTTTTTATTTACTATTGTAAATGTATTTTTTTCTTGATTTCCTCCTGAGCTTGCTCATTATTTGTATATAGAAATACTACTGATTTTTGCACATTCATCTTATAACCTGCAACTTCACTAAACTCATTTATGAGTTCTGGAAGCCTTGTTGTAGACTACTAAGGGTTTTCTATGTATAGGATCATGTCATCTGCAAATAATGAAATTTTGACTTCTTCCTTTCCAATTTGAATGCCTTTTGTATCTGGTTCTTGCCTCAGTGCTCGAGCAAGTACTTCTAAGACAATGTTAAATAGAAGGGGTGAGATTGGGCATCCTTGTCTCATTCCTGATCTTAGAGGGAAGGATTTTAGGATTTCACCATTGTAAAAGATGTTGGTTGTGGATTTTTCATATATACTCTTTATCATGTACAAAAAATTTCCTTGTATTCTGATCTTTTGGAGTGTTTTTATCAAGAAAGGGTGCTGTATTTTGTCCAATTCTTTTTCTGCATCTATAGATATAATCGTGATTTTTTCCCTTTAATCTGCTTATATGGTTTATTACATTGATTGATTTGCTTATGTTGAACCATCCTTGCATACCCGGAATGAATCTCACTTGGTTATGGTATATAATTTGCTTAATGTGTTGTGCAATACAGTTAGCAACTATTTTGTTGAGGATTTTTGCATCTAGGTTCATTAGAGAGATTGGTCTGTAATTTTCCTTTCTTGTGGTGTCGTTTCTTTGTTTGGCTTTGGTACTAGGGTAATGTTGGCATCATAGAAGGAGTTAGGTAATGTTCCTTCTGTTTTGATTTTTTGGGAGAGTTTCAACAGGATTGGCATTAGTTCTTTCTGGAATGTTCTCTAGAATTCACCTGTGAAGCCATCTGGCCCTGGATTCTTCTTAGTTGGGAGGTTTTTAATGACTGATTCTATCTCTTTACTTGTGATTGGCTTGTTGAGATCATCAATTTATTCTTTCATCAATATAGACTGCTTATGTGTTTCTAGGAATTTGTCCATTTCCTCTGAATTGTCATTTTTGTTGAAATATAGGTTTTCAAAGTATCCTCTCATGATAATCTTTATTTCTGTGGGGTCAGTGGTGATATCTCCCTTCTCATTTCGTATTTTGTGTATTTGCATCTTCTCTCTCTTTTTCTTTGTTAGTCTAGCTAAGGGTTTGTCAATTTTATTGATATTCTCAAAGAACCAGCTTCTTGGTTTTGTTTATCCTTTCAAGTGCTTTCCTATTTTCTATTTCATTTAGTTCTGCTCTTATCTTTGTTCTTTCTTTCTTTCTTCTTCCTGTGGGGTTACTTTGTTGTTTTTTTTTTAACTAATTCCTCCAAATGTGCAGGTAGTTCTTCAATTTTTGCTCTTTCTTCTTTTTGGATGTATGAATTTATGGCTATAAATTTCCCTCTCAGTACTGCTTTTGCTGCACCCCATAAGTTTTGTATGTTGTGTTATCATTTTCATTAGTTTCAAGGTAGTTATTAATTTCTTTTGAGATTTCCTCTTTGACCCACTGTTTTTCTAAGAGTGTGCTGTTTAATTTCCATATCTTGGTGTGAAATATGGCTTCACTCCACTGTGGTCAGAGATATTATTTTTTATGATTTTGATCTTTCTGAATTCACTGAGCCTTTCTTTGTGGCCTAGCATATGGTCCATCTTGGAGAATGATCCGTGTGCACTTGAGAAAAATGTATATCTTGCTGTATTCGGGTGTAATGATCTGTATATGTCTATTAGATCCAACTCCTCTAATATACTGTTTAAAGTTTTTGTTTCTTTAGTGTTTCTCTTTTGAGATGTTCTATCCAAAGTTGGTCATGGTGTATTAAAATCTCCCACTATAATTGTAGAGGCATCTACTCTTTCACTTAGTTTTTCCAGTGTTTGCCTCATGTATTTGGAGGCACCCTTGTTAGGAGCATAAATATTTATGATTATTCATTCTTCTTGAGAGATTGTCCCTTTCACTAATATGTAGTAGCCTTCTTTGTCTCTCACAATTATTTCACATTTAAAGTCTATTTTGTCTGATATTAATATAGCTACTCCTGCCTGTTTTTGGTTATTGTTTGCTTGTAAGATTGTTTTCTAACCATTCACTTTCAACCTACATGAATCCCTGGGTCTAAGATGTGTTTCTTGTAGACAGCATATAGATGGGTCATATTTCCTTATCCAATGTCCCAGTCTGAATCTTTTGATAGGTGAGTTTAATCTGTTGACATTCAGTGTTATTACTTTCAAGGAATTATTTATGTTAGCCATATTTTGATTGGACTTGTGTTTGTCATATTTTGTTTGTTTTTTTCCTTCTCTTTTTGTCTTGTTCGTTGCTCTTACACTCTCCTCCAACTCTTCCTGTCCTGTTTTTTCCTTTCTGCAGAACTCCCTTTAGTATTTCTTGAAGGGCAGGGTTCTTTTTGGCATTCTCTTTCAATTTTTGTTTATCTGTGAATATTTTGAACTCTCCATCATTTTTGAATGCTAGTTTAGCTGGGTAGAGTATTCTTGGATGGATTTTTTTTTCCTTTTAGTACCTTGACTATATCATACCACTGCCTTCTTGCCTCCATGGTTTCAGATGAGAAAGCAGCACTTAATCTTATGGAGCTTCCCTTGTATGTGATGGTTTTCTTTTCTCTTGCTGCTTTTAGAATTTTTTCTTTGTCTTGAGCATTGGATAATTTGACAAGTATATGTCTTGGGGTAGGCCTATTGGGATTTATAATGTTTGGGATGTGTTGTGCTTCCTAGACATGTATATCCATCTCTCTCAGTAGATTTGGGAAGTTTTCAGCCATTATTTCCTCCAACAGCCTTTCTGTCCCCTTTCCCTTCTCTTCTCCTTCTGGGATGCCTATAATACATATGTTTGTGCATTTTGCATTGTCATTCAGGTTCCTAAGTCCTAGCTGGATTTTTTCTATCTTTTTATTGATCAGTTCTATTATCTGTTTGATTTCAGATGTAATGTCTTCCATGTTGCTAATTCTCTCCTCTGCCTCTTCTAATCTGCTGCTATATGCACCAAGTCTATTCTTCATTCCTTGAACTGTGGTGTTCATCCCCATCATATCTGTTATCTTTTTGCGTATGTCTGCAATTTCCTCTCCAAGCATTTTCTTCATATTGTTAATTTCTTCCTATACTTCAGTAAGCTGGTCGCTAATATATATTTTGAGATCTTTAATTACTTGTCTGATGTTCTGCTCCCTTTCCTGGCTTTTAGTTTGTTCATTGGATTCAGCCATGTTTTCCTGATTATTGGTTTGGTTTGTAGTTTTTTGTTGCTGTCTGGTCATCATTTTATCTTGATGGGTTTAATCATCTTGGGGATTAATTAGTTGTTCTTGCATAAGTGTTATGTCTTCTCTTTGTCACTTTGTTCTTCTTGTTCTTTGTTCTTGTTGCTGGCTAAGTTCACTTTGAAGGCAAATATTAGGGCCAGGGAAAGCAAAATGAGTAAGAAAAGAACGTGTGTAATGTAGTATTGGTAATAAATGTTAACAGAGCATAAATGTGAGATCTGGGAGAGTGGATATTAGACTCATGTAAATTGTGTTGAGTTATAGCAGTAAATAGAGTACCTATAATGAGACAGTCAAGTGAATATGGAAGGAATAGAGTATGAATTAAAAAGCCAGTGTTTTAATGAGAGAGGGAAAGAGAAAAGAAAGACAATAATATCAAGAGTGGACAAAAGACAAGAAACAGAACAAAGGTATTAGAAATTAAAAGTCAGACAATTTGGGGGCCAAAGAAAGGGAGGTGGAATGTAAAGGAGACAGTAGATGAGGGAGGATAACAAGATGTGGAGGAAAGGGGATAGTGTAGGTGGCCAAAATCAATTCACACAGAAAAGAGGAAATGGAGGATGAGGAAACACAAATGTGAAGTGCTCCCTGCAGCTCCTATTATATAAACTAAATATAATAAAATAAGAAGAAAAAGAGAGAAAAGAAAAAAAGAGAAGAAAAAAGAGGGTGGGCAAAGAAAAGGGAGGGAAACAAGCAAGAAAAAGAAAAGGAGGAAAAAAAACCCTAAATAAACAAAAAAGAACCTTGGGGGATAAAATGGGAGAAAAGACCAGAATATAATGCAATATTAGCAACCAAGACAAAAAAAGAACAAGAAAAAAGAAAAAAGAAAAAAGAAAAAAGAAAAAAAAAAACAAATGCTGAGGGCTAGAATAATCAAAGACATCAGTGGACCTCATTGTGCAGTGGATTCAGGGATGGCAAGCCTTTGATATTGCAGACACAAGGTGTGTGAGTCTCTGGAGTGTGGGCCACCAGGGTTTAGGGGACACAGACCTGGGAACTATGCATCCAGCTAACAGGGGCCTGGGAGCACTGCAGTGCAACACAGCCTTCAGGGATCCCTGCAGATGGGCACCAGCCCTAGGGAGAGGGGCCCCACCTGCAAACTCTGACCTCTGTGTCAGAAACCCAAAATTCCACCTCTTACAAGAATCTCTTCTGTCACTGTCTCATCAAATCGACATCCAGACACCTCCTGCCCTGCAAGCCTCTGAAACAGCCTGCTGGGTGTGCTGCTGCACTACAAAGAGTTCAGGGACCACCCCAGACAGGCTGCCAGCCCTAGGTGGAAGGGTTCCTCCTAAAACTTCTGTCCTCCACGTCAGAAACCGAAAGTTCCACCTCTTGCAAGAATCTCTTCTATCACTGTCTCACCAAATCTCCTCCGCCTTTTTGGCTCAGAATTTATTTCTTTCAAATGGCCCTCCACTTTCTGTTTCTCTATTGGTTTTGAAAATATAGTAATTTCTTCTTTGTCATCTTCCTCTGATTGTAAAGGATCTAAGGTGGCAGTAATTTGCTGGCACAAAGCTCACGCAGATAAAAGGAATGGATTCCCCTCTTTGATTTGCTCTCTGTAAAGCTTTCATTACACATCTCCACTGTTTCAAATTTAAAACATTATGCCCCTGAGGCTGAAACAAACCACAATATTTTTGTATTAAAGCAAACAATTCAATTAACTCACAACTTTTTACAGGCACCCCACTAGCTTTCAACGAAGTTTTTAACACTTGCAAATATTCTTCTACACTTCCCGTTTGAATACCCATTACCCTGATGATTTCGTGGAAATGTTACTTACCTAAAAGAAGACCTGAGACACACTGCTTTGGACATCATTCATGACCCTCGTAGGAGTCCTTTCCGTGGGTCCCAATGCTGTTTTGGAAGACTCACTTCTTTGGGCCCTGCTTTGGAGTGCCCAAAGCATTTGTTGGAGATTTGCCTCTGAACGTTATTGGGAATGAAAGAAAGAGAAAAAGAAGAATGAAAGAAAGAGAGAGAGAGCTGGGATCAGGGCGTCTGTGAGTAGAGACTCATCAGACAACTTTTTGTTTACAAGGCACTCTATATATACCCCAGTCTACATGAGAACAAGCAGCAACATGCAGTTAACTATCAGCATTCCTCATAGTCTAAGGAACTTAAGAAAATCTTATCTCAAGGTACAGTCTAGGTGTTCAATTTACTACAAAATGTATGTGCTCATCTTTTCTTTTAGTCTTTAACAGCTTCCTCCTGTTTACTGGGAACTCTTTATTACCACATTCCTTCGGTTGCAAGCATAGCCATGGAAACAGCATGTCTCTTCTTGTGAGACCACTGTGCCTCAGTTTCCAAAGGGAAAAAGCTATAGAATATTCCAGTCTGTAATTGGATGCAGAAGTTATACCATACTCAGCCATGAAAGGATAGTAGCTGCGGTTGCAACATTACATGAGGTGTCAGCTGACTTGGGCAGGGGGCGTACTTTTTAGTTAATAGAGCTCATGATTTGCTGGTTGCTAATCTCAAGAAAAACCTAGCATATGTCAACTCACAGACTGACCTTTTTTGAAATCATGCTGCTCACTCCTTAAAATATCCAAATCCTCTACTGTGATACTTTAAATCCAGTACTCTGTTGTCCATGCCTGAAAAAGATGATTCTCAAGATTGTGAGGTTCCTGTTTCTCAATTATTATCCCCAGGACCAGATTTACCAAAAATAAAGCAAAGCAAAGCAAAACACACACACACACACAAAACAAAACAAAACAAAACAACTGAGGTGAGGAGCCCCCGCTTCTCTAGACAGGGGGCTCGGGGTGGGGAGGTGCAGGCATGAGAGGATGCACAGTGACTCGAAGGACAACTGCGGAGATGAGGCGGATGGCGCAGGTCTACTTTATTGAGGAAGTACAAGCAGTTTTATAGAGTATGAAGAGAGGGGATTGGTGGAGGGTGATTGGGTTCTGATAGGCTAGCTTAGCTGTTGTTACCTTATAAGGGCATAGAAGCAGAACTCATCTACTAGGCTGGTCAGTAGTTACTAGGGAGAGCTTAAATTTGAGAGGGCTGAGCTGGATAGCTCACTGATAGGTGGAAGAGAGCAGGCATGTCTTTACGAGGTAGGAGGCCCTGAGATTGGCCCAGACGGAGGTGGTGTGAGGGGGCTTGTGTGAGTTTCCCCTGTGGGAGGCGTAGGTGCATACCTCGTCCCGAGGGGCCAGCTAAGGGAGACGTATTTCATGCCTCAGACCTCGGAGGCGGCCAGTTCTGAGAGCCAAACTTTTGCATGCTTGCCCTCAAACAACAACATAAAAATCCTTACTAAACCTGGTTTAGATCATATTTTAAGATGTGTCTTACCATAAAACAGAAACAGATATTTATGAGTCAGACTATGAAGTAACCACTACAGTAGAAGCAGTTACTGGTCAACAAGCCCCTAGCCTCACCATGCCCTAATGAGCTGTGGTAAAACTTTTAAATAGAAGCAGTCATTTAGCTAAAAGGAAATCACAATATTTATACTGACAGTAGATATGTGTTTGGAGTAATTCATGATTTGGGAAGTTTATGAAAACAAATGGACTCCCTGAAGTCATTAGGAACCAAATAAAGAATGGTAAATATCTGAAGTAATAGATGTATTTCTATCACCTAAGAAAAAGGTAAAACAAAGAAAAAATGTTGTGATAAAAGTGGAAGCTCACACTCACAAAACTTAGAAGAAAAATGCCAACCTAGCAGCTCAACATTATGTGGAGACAACAAAACAGTTTCCTTATACAATGTACCTCATAAGCCCTCTCCAAATGAGTTAGCTCACAGTTAGGAAAGTGTTTTTGTATTTGAAAAAGAAAAATAGAGTCAGTAGGGTCACCAATTAAATTCTGGGGATAGAATCAAGGAAGTGCTGGATAGTGCCCTGTTTGCCCTAGAGTCCCTAGAAGAAACTACATGTGAGCACTCCATGAAATTACCCATTACAGAATGCAAAAAATGAAAAAGGACAAGGAAATATATTGGTGGGCAGTCTTTGATAAGGTACTTTAAAAAATCTGTAACCAGGATCATACGTGACAGGCTTGTAAACTAGGCAAAATTTATTAATGTATGTATCTCCATAAACTTAACCTCCACAACTGGACTATTTGAACATCAGCTGAAGGGCTTTATCAGTCAGTTCTTTCAATGGATTATAATTATATATAGTTTATGGCTTACAGGTATTAAGAATGGGTTGAGGCATTCTCTTGTCAAAATAAGAATGCTTTAACTCTAGGGGAAAAAAAGAAAATGGTTTTCCAAAGCAGGGAGTACCCTTTGAACTCTCAAGCAAGCTTCAAACTCACTTCACAGGAAAGGTTATAAAAAAGAGTGTCAATAAACATTTATGTAATCTAAATATCTTTAAAATATATATATATGTATGTGTGTGTGTGTGTGTGTGTATATATATATATATATATATATAAAATTTGGTTCAAGTGTTTCCCATCCAACAAATCATCCATTGCCCATATCTTCCAACACCTATGGTAAGGTAGAATAAATCCATGAAATATATAAATTAAAGCTTAAATATTGACTCACTGGTGCTGTCTTGGCCAAAACATTCCCTTTGGTCCTGATGGTCCTGAGGTCTATGCCATCAGGCAACAACACTGATCCCACAAGAGGTAATTATAGGGCAGCCCATGTATGGCGAACAGTTCACTAGAGAGGATCTGTAACAGTTTGATGCTGGATGGATCCCAGAGAATCATGTCCTTAGAGCCAATCCATTCCTGTGGGAGTGGACCTACTGTAAATGGGACTCTTTGATTAGATTACTTCTGTAAGGTATGCCCCAGGGTGGGACTTAATCCTCTTACTAGAGTCCATATGGAAAGAGACAGACACAGGTGCTCAGAGTGAAATGCTCAGAAGTTGAGAGAGAAACCAGAAACTGAAAGCAACAGAGTTCAGAGGAGAAAGCAGAGACTGACAGATGACACCATGTACCTTCCCATATGACAGAAGAGTCCAGGATCACCCACAGCTGATCTTTGAGGAGAGAGCATTGCCAGAAGATGTCTTGATTTGGACTCTTTTCTCAGCTTCACAACTGTAAGCTTGCAAGTCAATAAACCCCCTTTGGAAAAGCCAACTCATTTGGGGAAGTATTGTTTTCATCAGCCTCGGTTAACTAAAACAGGATCCAATGATAGTGAATTGAGGTTTTTTCAGTATTGTAGGAAATCAGTGGAATATCCTCAAGGATTTTTTTTTTTAAGTTACTGAAGATTTACTGACCCTCTACCACCTAAAGACAACATTCCACCACCTGCAAACTGATGACATTATATTCTGGAAAAGAAAACAATGAAAAACCAATCTCTGACCTACTTGAAATAAACTTATCAGGTGTTAATAACTTCACATATAGCTGTCAAATTAGAAGGAAATGAGACTTGAGTACAACACATGCAGCTAAAACTGATGTCACTTCCAAGGTGGGTATATGAAATGGTACATGATTCAAAATTAAAATTAACCAAAATAATCCAGAAGCAGTTGACACTGTGTGTGTATCTGATGTGGAGAGGTACTGCCAAGATCATGGAACAAGAACACATTCAGCCAAGTGTTTTGTAGATTATGGGGAAGTTTTTTCAGTGATGAGGTACAAACACAGATACCCAGCAAGATAGCATGAAATGAGAGGTTCATAATATCAAAGAATCTGGAGGGGGAGAATGGAGAATCTTGGCATGGCAGGTCCCAGCTTACCTAGCCTAGGTTCCTGTGAGGGTTCATGGAAGGGCAGGTTGGAGCACATGTTTATTCCAGGCTCTTGTCTTTACTGTGACCCAGATGGGAAGGATCCAATGGATCCTGGGCCTGGCAGTTTCACAATATATGGTACAAAAAGCAGATGTGACTAAGGCCATGTGGAGAAGCTGAAAACAGCTTCTTATCATCCAAGCCATATGGAAATTGATGCCTTGCAAATAAATTACACAGCAGGAAAGAGCTGCAGTGGCAAGGGGGCAATTGAAAAGAAGTGGCAGAGGCTGATCATAGAAGCTGAGGTTAGCTCTTATCATCCATACCTGTGAAGGTGCAGGTGTTGCTAGTTGTGGTTATACCCAGGGAAGTGTTAACTCAGGTGGTTGCTCAAAATGACTAAGTCAGGACAAGGTGAAGATGTGTCGAAATAATTTATTTCATTACACCAAAATTCCCTTGTTTAATTGACACCCTTGTGCTTTTATCTATATTTACAATTTTGTTTTTATGCTTTTGTTATCTTCCTCAAAAGCGGATTTTCCATACTTTCTCTAGACATCAAGATAAAACCCTTAGTTTAAATAACACTATTAGGAGCAGATGTGGCTCAAGTGGTTGAATGTCCACTTCTCACATTGGAGATCCTGGATTCAGTTGCCTCATGCCTCCTAAAAAATTAAGAAAAACAAACAAGAAAAACAAAAGAAAAAATCAATTCAGTGAAGCCTATGTGGCTCAATGTTTGAGCTCCAGCTTCCCACATATGAGGTCTCTGGTTCAAACCCTGGCCTTGGTACATCAAACAGACAACAAAAACAACAACAAAAATCCCAAGGGGACTGCACTTCATCAGTCCAACAGTGGTTTATATGGACTAATATCCAGGTAACCCTTCCCAGGAGAACAAAAGGCAAGTCAGCAAAGCCAGCATCAGGTGGCCAAGGGTATTGGCTCTTCTAGGTTTGAATTTCCTAGTCTGAAAAGGCAGACTGTGCTCAGCACTCATTTTGCTTTGCTTAAAAAAAAACTTTCCCCTGAGAAAAGAAAAAAAAATCATACTTTCATTTTTTAAAAGCATCACTACATAAAATTATGGGTTTGCAAAGTAATAAAATTTGACATCCAAATAAAATAGTTTTTCTCCCAGGAATTTCTCAAACTCTTCTTGTGTCATATATGATGCTAACAAATATAAAGCAGGTAATCTAAATTTCAGTTTTGTGACAAAATGCATGTTTTTCCAAAGCTGCACAGAAAGCTCACCTAAACACTTGGGCCCTGAGAGAGTGGCCTTTAGGGAGCATGCTGGGCACCCAGCAGCCTCTGGGGCTGATCCAGAAGCAGAACCCCCTGTGAGTGGGAACTGGACCATGAAGGCAGCAGAGAGGCCACAGGAGCCCAGAGACTTGGTGGGAAATCTCAGTCTCCATTCAACCATGCTCTGTTTGGCGTTCTCTGCACAAACCAAAGGCACCTGGATCCACTGTGTGAGGAGAGTGATAAAAGCACCTGGGGAAGTGGCTGCCTCCACTGAGAAGACCAGGCTGGGGGAGCTCTCATTTACCCCCACAGAGCAGGGAAGAGCCTGAGGGCATTAAAGGACCACCTGCTCACAGGGCCTCTATTCTCTAAGCACCAAGCTCGAGCCCTTGCCCACCACATCCCTCCAGTATAAACCAGTGGTCTCTTTCTGACTGCACTCACCACTGGGGAGGCATTACTACTGCCTATGTGCAAAGAATGGTTTGTCAGGTCAAATCCTCCAAATCTGTAGATTCTCTGTGTGAAGGAGAGGCAGACAGGAGAGGAGTTACCCCTGAAGTAGCTGGCAGAGCAGCACACCAACCCCAGACCCCACGTGCAGGGTGTCGCTGAGCCACAGATGTGTGTGCAGGTGGAAGTGATGGCGGAGAGGGTGCAGAACTCAGGTTTCCAGGAACCTCTTGCCTAAACAGAGGTCCACAGTGCCCCTGACATACAAACACCATGATCACCACAAAGCTCTCTGCATATTCTGTGCCCTAAGATTCCCAGTCTTTTCATGACCCAGCCTCCCATTCAATCTCTCTTATGTCAGTGACAAACAAAATAAGGGCTATTTATACAGGGTCATGAGCTCAGCAGTTTTAGAAGAGAAGACAGAAGCCCAATGGCTCCAGAGAGCCTTCTAATGGGCTTCTGTGTAGTTTAAATCACTCAGAAAGGAATGAGGCTATGTTTATTGCATGCAGACAGGCAGGCTCATGCACTGCCACAACTTTACCAACTTACTTAAATATGACCCTTTTTCTAAACGTGTAAGGGGGAAGAGACCACATTTCCCCAGAAAGAAAAAGTTGGATGAACAACTGTCTTCAACCACACTCTTTAATTTCATCAGGAAATTATTGAAGTTTTATAAGGAAGAAGAACTTCAGTGTCCTTTTAGCTTGTTTCAAACTTCATGGAATGCCTTTATATTAGGTAACATAAGGCAGTAATTTTATATTTCCAGAACTTGATTTGAATACACTGTTGACTAAAAAACTAAACAAACAATACCTAAACTTCTAAGAAAATAAGTGAAAGCAAAAACACCCTATTTTTGACAAAGCTGATTATCTTTTAAATAGCTGTAATAAGATGTGAACAGCAGATACATGTTTCTCAAAGGACTATAGTTAATATTATGTATACTAGAACAGCACAATGAATATTAGAAATGCTGCTTATTTAAAATAGGCATGCTTGCTCTAAATACTTTAATTAGCTGACTGAGAAACACCCAGGAAGGGAAATTCCAGACACTGGGCTCCCAGATGTGGACTCAAATCCTGTGTCTGTCTTATGCAGTGTGATGAGTGAAGTGCTTAGACTCAGCTCTGGTTCCCCAGCAGCAACACTTATCATGGACTGAAGACTGGATGGCAGGTGCTCAGTGAGGGCCACTGCACTCATGACAGCCACCAGTGCCTCCTGACCACTATGACCCTGAAGTTGAGGCTCAGTCAATGCCACAGCCATGCAAATGAAGGGCTGGAATTCATTCTGTGAATTTCCACTCTAAAAGCAAAGCACACTGGGGAGGAATGGAAGGGCTGAATGTGGTAGTTTTGTCCAAAGAGGAGCAGTCAGCAGCCTTTCAAGGTGGCAGGTGATGAGGACACCACAGAACCTTCTCCCTCAGCAAACAGCTGCTGCTGCTTTGAATAATTTAGGGTGGTTGCAATCTCCAATGGGACATTCCTAATTTATAGCAATTTAATGGGATATCTGACTTCCTTTATAGTCAACTTGGCTGGACCTCGATCTACTCTGTAAAAAGAGAAAGACTCACATGCAAAAACGTTCACCAAACCACCTAACAAAGCAAATGGTGTTGCACCCACCCTTCAAGGCTGATTTTTAATATTAGCTTTCCCTTCCCACCTTATAAGGCCAAGTAAAGGTTCTCATGTTTACTAAGGCAATGATTTTATTTCACTTCCTTTCCCCTGACTCGGGCTTCATTGTTGTAGAATTTGAGAGAGGTTCAATTATTTGCATATAGAGAGGCCAGGACTCAGGAATGATTTTGAGAAGGAAAAATGGTTTATTGATGGCCAGCCGAACTTGAGAGTTTTTTGTTTGAATCCTGAGCCCCGAACAAGATTTTCAAAATGTCTTTTATACAGAGACGGAAGTCTAAATGGTCCCTTTGTTTCAGTTCTCAATAGGCTTGAATTAGCATATATATCTTCCACATCTTAGGTAAGCTTTTAGCATGGACTCCAGACATTCTAGATAAACTTATAACATATTTGGTTTGCATTTCCCCTAAATACTTAAAGTTTATAGACCTTGCATTGTTTAACTGTTTCCTGGGACTGGAGTCATTGCCATTGTCACTAAGGGCAGGGCTGCAGCCTCTTACCATTCTACACCCACAAGTCAAACAGCTTAGGTTATCTCTGAAGAGACAAAGAGCCTCCCACCCATAGCCCACATTATTTCCCCCCTTTGCCAAAGTTTAACTTGCTAAACTTTGGCATAATTATTGTTGGAGCTATGAGGTAGATGGCTGTTTGTTGTTTTGACTGATTATTTATTAGTCTTTAGTGCAGTATCCAGGGCTATTTTTAGAAGTTTAGAACTTTTCATTCTGGACAGCAGAATCTTGGGGCAGGGGCCTCCTGCAGTTATTCTGCTGCCACCGGCACTCACGTGGATTTCCAGTCAAGTTCCATATCCATCTATTACTTTCATTTTACCCTTAAAGAGTTTACACCTTTAATTTAAAAGGGGTGCTGAAGGGAGATGATTTCTTTCCTGTAACTGCTTCCTGCTGGCCATGGGCTGTAGTAATTGCCTAACAAGGTGTAAATTTCTTATTTTAACTGGAGGAAGATGCATCAGGCATTCTGTACGAAGTTGGATGAAGTTTTCATATGGTTAATAAGATGTTTACTCTGAAAGAAATAAATTTAATAAAAAATTTGGAATACCCATTTTTAAATGAGGACATTGGATTACAGAGGTAGACAAGGTTAGGTGCCTATAAAGATGGCATTCCTTCTTAAAAGCTGGTGGGAACAGCATATATATTCTTTTTTAAGTTATTTATCTTTAGAGAGATATTGCAACAGACACTTAGCTTTGTCTGAATCAGGACACATTCCAAGCTGTTTAATGTTTGGCATTCATTTGCTCTGTCAGATGCTCCTGGTGAACTGGCACTCCTTGGGCAACTGGCTTCATTCAGGATTAGAACACTAAGTTGGAAATGTTCTTAGTTTTCAGCTGTGGGAGTGATCAGAACTACAGAATAAAGGTTTTTTTTATAGCTTGGCTTTAATTGTACAATTTCCAGCAATTTTGACTTGTTTAATAGGTGACTCATCATCAGCAAGCAAGCCTCACCTTTGCTACACAGTAGAGTACAGCAGAATATAGTTAAGTTGACTGAGCCTGGCTGAGACTGCCACCTCATTCTACAGACATGTTTATTAACTGTTTAGAAAATGAATTCACTAGGAATTTAACATGTCCAATATACTTTCACATTTGATCTAAAACAGAAAAGATAATGTTATAATTATTAGGCATACATTTAGCACAGGATAAGAGTATAGCACTTAATATTAATTAATGTATTATTACGTAATGCAAAGGATTTAGAGTTGCAATTAATAGTTTTAAGTTTCAGGTTTGTAATACTTTACATGTTATCTCTCCATGAGAGCAGGCCATAATGCCAATTGTGTTTAAGTTTCACTTACAGTATCCTGGTATCATAGCTCCACTTAGCATGTTTTTCAATGCAGTGAGCAAGTCACAGCATCCTTGATCTTAGAGAGATTTTCCAGCGAGAGCTTGTGTGCTAGGCTTAGGGGTATAAATTGTGTCATTTTTCTTTGTTCAAGGCACCAGCCATATCTGGCTCTGTGCCCCTTCTTGCAAGATTGAAAATAAATTATTTTCTTCTCCACAATCTGGTGAGCCTTATTTTCTTCCAGAAGATTTCTTTCCAACAAAATAAATGTAATTAGTGGCTCTATTAACAAATTTCAGTAAGTAAAAGAAGAGTCCATAAAAACTATGAGAGATCTTTCCTGGATTATGATTAAACAAATTAAGTAATTGTGTAATGTGTTTTAAAACCTGGTAGTCAGTATGCTTTTAAATTATTCATTTTCATAACTTAAAGAAAAGAAGTTTTTAGCTTCCTGTAAGAGAAAAAGAGAACATTCCTTGCATAAACTATAATGGTTTCAATTTTATTTAACTTGAGTGTAATCTCCCATAGTTAATTTATAAACTAAATTAACATTATATATTGGAAAACAGACTTTGGCCCAGTGGTTAGGGCGTCCGTCTACCACATGGGAGGTCCACGGTTCAAACCCCAGGCCTCCTTGACCCGTGTGGAGCTGGCCATGCACAGCGCTGATGTGCGCAAGGAGTGCCGTGCCACGCAAGGGTGACCTCCGCGTGGGGGAGCCCCACGCGCAAGGAGTGCGCCCATGAGGAAAGCCGCCCAGCGTGAAAAGAAAGAGCAGCCTGCCCAGGAATGGCGCCGCCCACACTTCCCGTGCTGCTGATGACAACAGAAGCGGACAAAGAAACAAGAACAGACAACCAGGGGAGGGGGGGAAATTAAATAAATAAATAAATCTTTAAAAAAAAAAACATTATATGTATGAAATCTTTAGAGTAATAAAATTATAAGTTCACATTGGTGAAATTAGGCTAAAGGAAAAAATTGTAGATAAACTCTCTTAAATAAATAGAGTAAATATCTTTGGTTGGTAATTGTAACTTAATAAGTTTATTTAAACATGAGGTGGCTAGTCAATTTGGTTACAGTCAATTATAAAGAGTTTGTAAAACATCTTCCACACAGTAGTAAAACTGAGAAGCATTTTATTATCTGTAAGCAACTGCTTCATTTCTGGCTACATACAGGAGAATAGACAAGATGTGTGTGTACATTTTGAAATACTGCTTCTTTTGTTTAAAAAGATAAGAGCATCTAAGAGCTTAAGTAAAACAGAAGTAAAAAATAGTGGCCACCAGAGGTTCTGAGGCGAGGGAGAGGGAAGAATAGATATAATATGGGGACATTTGGGGCATTGGAATTTCCTGCATGACATTGCAATGACAGGTATAGCCCATTACATTTGGTCATAACTTATAAAATTGGGTAAGGCAGAGTGTAAGCTATAATAGAAACTATAGTACATTGTTAATAACAATGCTTCAATATGTGTTTATCAATTATAGCAAATTTACCACACTAATGAAAGATGTTAATGTGAAAAGTGTGGGAGGGTTAGGGTGAGGGGTTGGGGAATATGGGAATCCCCTATATTTTTTATTAAACATTTATATAATCTAAAGCTTCTTTAAAAATTAAAAAAAAAATTAAAGCTGTCAGAGAGTTTGAGAGGAATGAAACACAAGATAAAGAAAAATGCATGGAATCTAGTTTCCATCTTTGTGCCATTGAACCTTGTGACCTAAAACTGACTGTATCATCCATGACAAAAAAGGACATCTTATGGCTTGTTTCACATGTTCAAAAAAGCTAAAAAAACACACAAAAAAACAAAATAAGTCCTGCCCAATATATAGGCAGCTAGTTCAAATGATTATGCTAACTTATTTCTCCTAGTTGACTTGTTTGTAAGAGAATTATATATTTCTAACTATGTAACCCTAAAAACTCAGTTATTTTAGCAACATTAAATTTATTTTTATGTTTTTATACATATTGAAGTGTAAAAGTATCTCAGTCCATGTAGAAATCTTCTCCTTAATATAATTTACCTACTTGGGGAGGGGATATGGTTTAGTGAATATTCATTTCATTTTAGGAAAATTTCACTTCTCTTTATAGTTCATATTTGGGTTTTAATGTAATTTGAATTGGCTATATAGCTGGTTATTTTGGCAACATTAAATTTATTTTTATGTTTTCATACATATTGAAGCTTAAAAGTATCTCAGTTCATGTAGAATTCTTCTCCTTCTCCAACCATTCTGGAGGACAGTATGGCGGTTTCTCAAAAAACTAGCCATAGATTTGCCATATGACCCAGCAATACCACTGCTGGGTATATACCCAGCAGAACTGAAAACAAGGACACAAACAGATATATGTACACCAATGTTCATAGCAGCATTGTTCACTATCGCCAAAAGTTGGAATCAACCCAAATGCCCATCAACAGATGAGTGGATCAATAAAATGTGGTATATACACACAATGGAATACTACTCGGCTGTAAGAACAAACACACTACAAACACATGTGATAACATGGATGAATCTTGAGAACCTTATGTTGAGTGAAGCAACCTAGACATTGAAGGACAAATACTACATGACCTCAATGATATGAAATAACCAAGCTGCCCTAGATAGCAAGAGACTGAACGATAGGCTTACAGGAAATCGGAGGGTGGAGGAAGGATGTGAGCCGATGTCTGCAGGGGTGGAATTTAAGACGAGATGGTGGTAAGTATGAACACAAAGAAGAGATAAAAGGGGGGCAAGGGGTTGCCTTTGGTTGGGGCTTTGCGGGTTTGAGGGTGGCTGGGGAGGGACGGATGGGTAACATTGCCCAAAAGTGGGGGGAGGGAGGGGTAGCATACGAACACATGAGAGGGTCAGGTGTTAGTGGAGAGTAAAATGCCGAGAAAATCATATCAAAATATAATAAAGAGGGTTACCTGTTTAGAATGCTCAGAGGGGAGGGTCTGATGCAGGATGGGCTCCTGGGGAATGTCTAAATGCTCATTCTGCCAGAGTGGGTGACACCATGGGGTAGAAACCCAAGTAGTGAGAGTGGGGGTGGACCCACATCCTGGGGAGGACTAATGCCATCAAATAGAGGGAACTGTATCCCTCGAGAGAAAGGGTGGCTCCCAGGGCATTGGGGCAGTTGAGCAAGTTAGGCCCTGAGCACTATTCCATCTATATCTGGAAGTGGCTCCTCAGGAAACGGAGGTTGGCTGTCACTGTGGGCACCAAGGTGGAAGGGAAAATGGATGATAAATGTGTGGAACCAAGGTAAATGGGGGGTAAGAGAGGAGTTTCTTGAGAGTACACAAGGATGGATATAAAACATGTAATATTACACCATAACATATAGGAGATAACAGACTGATAATGTAAACCATAATGTAAAACATAGGATAACTAAGAATGTAAAAAACTGTGTATCCTAAAGTATGCACCATAATGTAAGCACAGATGTCACCTTGTTAGAAAGCTAGTGTCTCAGACTCTATACATCACGTTAAGTAAATATGATGTGACTAGGGTGTAAGAGTAGCACTGTGGAAGGGAAAAGGTTTTGTGGTGGATGTATGGGAGTGCTGTACATTATATATATGCATTGCTGAGGTCTAGGACTCCTGTGAAGAGAAGCTGAATAATTAGGGAAAAAAAAAAAAAGAAAAAGATAGGATGTAGAATTTTTTCCAAGTAAACACGTGTTCTTTATCTACCCCTTAAACCCATCGCTATATGCCATTCCCTAGTAAGGGACCCTGACATTATATTGGGCTTCAAATTTTGGGGAGTTCGGGATCACAGAGTGTTTCAACAATGGCAATGGAGGGATACTGGTATGGGATGCCATTGACAGGTGATATATGGCTGACAGGGAGCTGTACAGAACATATGTCCAGGGTGCATGGTAATGTTTGGTTATACTCATAGTGGTAACAATTAAAAACCACAGCAGGGGGGGTACTGGGTTCCTGACCAGTGGTGCTCTGTCATGGTCCCTAGGGGAGCAGCGACAGTCTCCCAGGTGCAGCGGCAGGGACCGGGAGGGAGTGAGGGTTCAACAGTGAGCCCCTGATGCTAATGACTATGCTTGTGAGCTGATAAGCCTAAAATAAGAACAAGGCCTAGAGCAACATTGTGCCTGGGAACTTCCTCCTGTCAGCCTTCATGTTACTCAAATGTGGCCAGTCTCGAAGCCAAACTCAGCATGTAAATGCAATGCCTTCCCCCCAGCGTGGGACATGACACCCGGGGATGAGCCTCCCTGGCACCAAGGGACCACTATCAACTACCAACTGATGATGCAACTGGAAAATGACCTTATATGGAAGGTTCAATGTGGATCAGCAGAATATCACTGTCTACATAAAATAACATGACTTTAAAATGCTGTTTGACCTAATGTAAGGGGGAAATGGAAAGGAGAAATGAGTTTATATGGCTACGAGTTTCTAAAAAAGAGTCTGGAGGCTGGCAGAAGGATTGCCCTTATGCACAACTGAGCAGAGTCAGAGAGACAGATAAAGCAGATACAACCCCCAGGTATTGGTTCCTTTGAGGGCTAAAGAGACCCATGGGAGTTATGGTCATGGCCGATGGGGTTAACTACCAGGTCAGATGGCCCCTCTTTGGAAATGGTGTTTATGTGTGATGAATCTGGACTCAGATGGGATCTCCCTTCATAAGACTTTCATGCTAATGTGCTGGAGGTGCAGTTAATGTTGGGATTTAAGATATATTTAGGGGATTTGAATCTCTGGACTGACAATGTGATAGCCAGGTCCTGAGCCTCAACAGACTCCAGCACCTACAATCTGTTTTATTGGACTTACCACACTCAGCTAAGATGGAGTTGAAGAAGGACAACCACCACACCATGGAGCCTAGAGTGATTACAACTGAAAGTGGGAGGATTGCATCCAGCATCCATGTGGAATCTGAGCCTCCTCTTGACATAGAGGTGCAATGGACACAACCAATCCAATGTCCACATAGAAGAGGTGGCATTGGATTGGGAAAAGTGAACATGGTGGCTGATGGGTATGGGGAAAGGCAGGAAGAGATGAGAGGTGGAGGCGTCTTTGGGACATGGAGCTGCCCTGGATGGTGCTTCAGGGGCAATCACTGGACATTGTATATCCTCACAGGGCCCACTGGATGGAATGGGGGAGAGTATGGGCCATGATGTGGACCATTGACTATGAGGTGCAGAGGTGCCCAAAGATGTACTTACCAAATCCAATGGATGTATCATGATGATGGGAGGGAGTGTTGCTGGGGGGGGGGGAGAGGTGGGGTGGGGGGGTGGGGTTGAATGGGACCTCACATATATATTTTTAATGTAATATTATTACAAAGTCATTAAAAAAAAAGAATTCTTCTCCTTCATATAATTTACCTACTTGGGGAGGGGATGGGGTTTAGTGAATATTCACTTCATTTTAGGAAAATTTCACTTCTGTTTATAGTTCATGTTTGGGCTTTAATGTAATTTGAATTGGCTATATAGCTGGTTTTTTAATTCTATCCTTCATATTTTAATTCATTTCCACCTTCACTTAAATAAAAATATCTGATTTTTCAAAATATAAGTAGGGGATTCACATATATGTTACTTAGTACCTTTCTTTTAAGGAGATAAATTCTGTGAGAGAGATTTATTATTTAAATTTTAGATACTCTTAAATCTTCTCATCCTTACTCTGCTCTTTCAGAGTCTCTTAAAATATTCTTTACAGGGAAGCAGACTTGGCCCAGTGGCTAGGGTGTCTGTCTACCACATGGGAGGTCCACAGTTCAAACTCCGGACCTCCTTGACCTGTGTGGAGCTGGCCCACATGCAGTGCTGATGTGCACAAGGAGTGCCGTGCCACACAGGGGTGTCCCCTGTGTAGTGGAGCCCCATGTGCAAGGAGCGTGCCCTGTAAGGAGAGCTGCCCAGCATGAAAGAACGTGCAGCCTGCCCAGGGATGGCACCACACACATGGAGAGCTGATGCAGCAAGATGATGCAACAAAAAGAGACACAGATTCCCATGCTGCTGTCAAAAGAAGCCAACAAAAGCAAGAATACACAGCAAATGGACACAGAGAACAAATGACTGGGGGTGGGGGGCAGGAAGGGGAGAGAAAAAAATCTTTAAAAAATATTCTTTACAGATAAATAGAAATTGGTAGTTATATTCTCTGCTACTGAAGTAAAAAATGTACCACTTGTTCTCCAGGTATAGGTGGTGATGATATTGTCCATTGAGAGTCTTTCAGAAGAGCCAATACAACTTTTTTAAGGCTCTGTAGTAAAATGTGGAGTTGTTCTGGGAGGTCCAGTGTGACAAACATTTTCAGGGTTTGGTGGGAATTGTTTGTTTCTCTCAAGTGAAAAGCAGTTTAATTCACTTTGAAGTGTCTTCTTAGACAGGATTACACAGTCTCTATTATTTGCCTAGACATCAGAACTTTGCTTAGGACCAGTTTCAGAAACCAGTGAATTCAGAAAGATTAATTCATAAATTATTTAAAAGGAAGAACTGTTTATTTAAAAAAAAAATAGCTGGAAAGGTCAACATTTCTCTAAATTATCCAGAAAATATACATCACTTCCTTCAAGAATAACAGGGTCATGGGATTCTAATATTGCTGTCAAACTGCACAGATTAACTTATTGATTTATGTATACATATGAGTCCTTCAGCAAAAGAGTATGAATAAACAAACCTTTAGATAAGTGGAGTTGAGTTTTAATTTAAAGTTCCAGTGTTTTGCTTCTGGTTATGACAGGTTGAGGGCAATAAAATAAACTGAACTATGAGTTTAGAATAGAACTGAGGGACAATTTTAAACAGCAACATAGTGTGTCTGTTACTAGCAGTAGATTGTTATAGATAGACTTCATGAAAAGAATAAACACATCCACATATGACTTACCCATGTATACGTATGTAAATATAAAACAAATGGCTGAAGGTATTGGTAATTAAGCAAAGCTATTCTCAAATACAGTAAAGCTTAATTAATTTTTAATTTATGATACCTCCAACTAGAGCTAAACAGAATATATCCTTTCTAAGAAGAGTTAGTATAAATGAGATAATTTAATATACATTCAGAGTATATCTATGCAGTGATTATGCTGCTTACAATGCAAAATTCTGAGCAAATGGAATCTCACTCTAAATGACTATGGATTATTAATGTGGTCTTGATTACCTAAATTTTAAAGCATGGTGTAAAATATTATTGATTGATTTACAAAGAAACAACTTATTAAGTGATTTTAAAAATTTAAAAAGCAATGCTATTAATCACTGCTACTTCTGTAAGGTTAGATCTATCTCAACTCCAGTTATTTATAGGGTTTCTAGCATTATGAATTTAACTGATTGCTGGGTTTGCCAATATCTAGATGATAAAGATGGACCTAAAATAGTGTTCCATTCAGGCAAAAGTGATCATTGGTCAAAAAAAGAGATAAATGTTTAATAAAAAGATTTGGTATCCTGTTAAAAATTAGTCAGCCCTTGTTACAGATCAATAAGTTAAATGTATTTGGCATTGGGACACTTTATTTGAAGCTTTAACTAGCTTTTCACAACTTATAATTTGGTGACTATAAACTCTTCTTTATGCAAGAAAACTGTAATAAGACAGGGCCAAAATTGGATATATACAAGACTGGTTGTATATATTGGTTGTATAAAACCAATCAATCAGGTTAGATTCAGACAATAGAGATGGGACTTCCATATTCAAAGACTGAGAGCTTAAAAGTGACTCCAATAATGATACTTTTACTGATGTAACAAAGAAAATCACTAAATTAGATATTCACTCAATGACAAGTATCCCACTTACATGTGTAATGCCTGCATTATCTCTTTCCCAATACGATAAACTTATATAACATGATTTCATCAATATTCAGGTTATATTTAAAATGGAAACTCAACATACTTAATTGGGAGTAATATACATGAATTGTTACATCATTTAAATAGGAATGCTTTCTTCTTTCTCAGACTAATGGACTCTTGTAAAATGGCAATGTGCTGATGCTTATATGACCTCCTTAAAGGGTAAAAAAATACAAACAGAGAGACATTCAAGGTGGTTTTCTGGATCTAATCTTAACCTAACTTTAGATCATATTGGATTGCTTATTTTCCATGTGGGAAAATATATAAAACTTTTCTCCATGTTTGCTCAGGAAGATGTGTACTAGGTTATCTTGTTCCATGTATACCAAAGATATTTACACTAGCAAGGGAATTTCCAGGAAGATGGCAGAGCAGGGAGATTCAGGACTCACTTCTCTTCCAAAAGAGCTAGTGAAGAGTCAGAAACTGTCTGTAACAGCTGTTCTGGAGCTCAGGAGGCCAAAGGAGCATTATACAGCATCCAGACAATGGTGTATGGAAAAGGCTGAGAAATTGTGCTAAAAACTGTATGTACAACATTATGATTATAATAAAAGCCACTGATTATACACTTTGGATAGATCATAGTGTATGTGAATACATCTCAAAAAAGCAACTTAATGAACTAATAAATAATTTTGCAAGAGTAGCCAGAAATAGCAACTATGAACAGCAGGGTAATCATAGAGAGGTTGAGAGGTGAGGAATTTTCTTGTTTGTTTTTTATTATTACTGAAATAATGGAAATGCTCCAATAATGATTGAAGTGATGAATGCACAACTATGTGATCATACCAAATTCCACTGTTTTTATACTTTGTATGAATTGTAAGCTTTATTAATATGTATAAATAAATTTGACTTGTTAAAAAAGAACACTACACAGTCTAATTACAATTTTTATCAAGTTTAAAAAATACTGAGTAGCTCACTCTGCAGTGACAGCTGGCACCCCTCCCCCATTCATGATATGAGCTATCTTAGGGTCTAGTCTCTGGCTGGCTGTTGTGGGTGGAGAGGAACATGGAAGTCTACCCTGAGAATGGTGGGGTTGAGCATATGTTTTGATCAGGAAGTTTTGATTACTGAGTTCCAGTTCTTAACTGCTGTTTTAGCTAATCCAGACAAGGACAACCACTGCCATTGATTCAACCCCACTGCTGACATGGAGGAAGGCAGCTAAAGCTTAAAGGCACAATGCCTCCTTAGGGTTGCAGGGAATAGTTTTCTAAAGGGTGCCATATTTTTGGCAGGCCAGGAATTCAAGCTTCACCGAGTTGTGAAAAAGGCTTCTGGTGTCTTACCTGTACCTCTCTCCAGTGCTCATTGGGGCTGGCCTGAGCCCTTTTTGTGAGTCTCTGGTCCTCATTTGACTGGAAATACTGACTTCAGAAAGTCCTTTCTGAGGTGACCATCCTCCAAGATTTTGTATATCATGTAAAACAGCTAGAGGCAATGAAAGGAGTGTGTAAAAAAAAAAAAAAAAAAAGAACAGATCAATATTCTCAGAGAAGGAACTAGAAAAAATCTTTTTTCTTAGGGTAAAACAATTGCACACATAGTACAATCTTAAAAATTATACCAAATATCCAGGGCTAGAATGAGATGAAGAACTGGGAAAATTTGATAAATTAAATACAGCCAATTCTAAGTGTCAGAGAAGAGTTTTAATATAAAGCCAATCAACAATAAAATACTAGGCAAGAGAAAGAAACTGACCTTCATGTTGGGGCACTTTGAAACTTCATGTGGAGCCCAGGAAAGATCACATATTCTTGGAGCTAATTCATTCCTGTGGGCTTGAGAACTTGAATTGGATTCAATTTGGGGTCTTTGATTGGATTGCTTCAGTGAGTCTAGGGTGGGTATTGGTCCTCTTGCTGGAGTCCTTTATAAATGGAGGGCTGAAAGCAGCAGATATAATATAGCCTGTGCACAAATCCAATCTTATTTCATTTCCAAATATGCCTAGAAAGCCAATTGAGAAGTATAAATTGTAGGCTTTGGATGTTCAGGAAGGATATAAGCTGGAATGTGGGGTGTTAGTGCTAAACGCTGACTTGGAATGTGGGGGATATGCATTAATTCAAGCTTACCTGGGGGATATAACCAATCCAATACTCCGATAAAACACTTGAAGAAACAAAAATATTTTTGCATACATACAAGCACAATTTTTCTCCCCACTCTTATTTCCTCTGTATAATAGGGACCCAAAAAATTCTATTTGGGGTGAGGTACAGCATCAGGCAACAGTCTGGCTTGCCTCTCTGGCCAGCTCTGGCGCGAAGTAGGTACTGCTTCCGCTAGGGTAAGGGTGGCTGGTACGGGTGCTCCACCCTCGGCCTGGTATGGGTGTCACCACCCTCGGCCCGCCCTTTGGCCCTCCCACCGCACGTCATCTCATGCCCCCCCTGCTTGCCGAGCTGACCACCTAGCCTTATAAGGGCATGTAGCACGCCCGGACCAATAGGGAGCTGGGGCCAGCAACGGCCCTCCCCGCACCAGCCCAGTATATCAGTGCCTGCAGTTCCGCAATAAACCAGATCTGCGCCATCAGCCAGTCTCCGTGGTCTGTCTCCTCTAGCCAGGCCACGTCGTCCTCGCCTCCTGCGACCACACGAAGCCCCGCAGAGGCTTCAACTGGCGCCCAATGTGGGGTACGAGCACCCGCTGCCCGTGAGCAGGTAAGGACCAATTCCTCCTCCGCTATGGGAGCCTCTTTCTCCAGCCAGCAGGCCCCGCAGGTTTGGGTGCTTGCTGGCCTACTGGCCTGCCACCAATGTAAGGTTTCGGCCAAGCAGCTCCAGACTTATTGGGATTTACTGATCCCCTTCAATCCCTGGCTTTCCACCACCAATCTATGGGACCCTGACACCTACCGCATGCTAGTTGATCGTGTTTCTGCCGCTATGGAACATGAAAACAAGCGCTTCCCCCCTGGCCTTATTCCCACGCTTATTGCCATCCACTCTTGCTTACTCGGTGCCGCTCTGCCTGTCACAGCCTATAACTGTGCCCGGCCAGACCCCCTCGAACAGGGCAATTCCGACCCCACGGATAATGATTCTGCCTCCTTAGTTTTTCAGCTTAATAACATCCTGGAGGAAGACGAGGCCACCCCGGGTCCACTGCTGCCCTCTAAAATCCAAAATGATCTTGCCCCAAAAGGCCACCTTGCCGTCGAACAAAATGGCGATTCCGCCACCGCCGGGTGCCTCCCTAGTGCTAACAAACAAGATGGCAAACTTCCTCCTTCTTCCTCGGCTAACACACGGAAGTCTCTGTATCCGGAGCTTCCTCCTTTGCCATCCCCTGACAAACAGGAAGAGGTCAACTTGAAAGAGGAACCATTACCTCACTCGCCCCCAACTGGAGCGGTTGCCTCGGGGGCAGAAATGAGGGCGGGGTTACACAACCCCTCTCTAAGCAATACCACAGCACCACCTAGCGGTAGCCCTATGTTAACCCTGTCCCTCCCTAGCACCTTCTCCCCTGCTTTAAACCCAACACTCGCTTTTACTCCAAGCACCCTGCACCCGCTTACTCTTCCTCCGGTGGCCCCTCCCCCCATGCTGCTTACCTTCCATCAAGCCATGCCCCCGCCTCAACAACCCCCTCAGCTATACCCGGTCAACCTAATGCCTACGCCTCAGTGCCCCCTCCCCTGGTACCTGTACAGTCCTTCGGAGGTAAAGCGCCTGTGTGAGGCCGTCCGGGAGGATGGACTAGGCAGCCCTTACGCCCAACAACTCCTTAATGACATCTCACTTAACTTAAACCTCCCCTATGACTGGCAAGCCGTTGCCCGAGCCATCCTTACTCCCGGCCAGTTTGTTAATTGGCGAGCCCACTTTCAAGATCAGGCTGAGCAGCAGGTGAGGGCCAACCACCCCAACGGCATTACTTTTCCCCTGAATGCCTTCCTCGGCTTACCGCCCTACAACGTCCCGGCAGCCTTCGCTCAGGCCACTGCCGTTTTCTGGGATCAGCTCCAGAGCATAGCTATGCGTGCTTTTGGCAATTGCTCCGCTATAAAAACTGAAACCTTCACTAAGCTTGTTCAGGGCAAGGAGGAGGATTTTTCTGCCTTTGTTTCGAGAGTTCAAGAGGCGTGTGCCCGCAAAGTAACCAATGAGCAGGCCCAAGCGGCTCTCGCGTGGGAGCTCATCTTAGAGGGGGCAAACCCTGTTTGCAAGCAAGCCATTGCTTCCAAATGGGAGGGTAGCCTCCATGAGTGGATTTTGGCCTGCAAAGACCTAGACCAAACCTCTCATACCCTTGCCACCTCCTTCACTTCTGCCCTTGCTTTGGCCATGGGACCTTGTTTCCGATGTAACCAGGAAAGACACTTTGCCCGCGACTGCCCCAACTCAAAGGGAGCCCCGCCTCCCAAAAGGCCACCGGAGCCAAACACACCTTCTACCCCATGTCCGAAGTGTAAGAGAGGCTATCATTGGGCCAGAGATTGTCACTCACGGTCAAACATAAACGGCAAGCCTTTAAACTTCAAAGGGGGCAAGCCTCAGCCCCACCCCCAAGAGGCACACCACCTGCCAAAACCCTAATGTGGTCCATCCCTATAACTGGGAATAAGCCTTCTATGGCCCTAAGGATTAACAACCACTGGTACCATGGCACCCTAGATTCTGGGGCTGAAATTTCTTGCTTCCCTGCCTGCTACGCCAAACATTGGGAAGTACAGCGTGGACCGCCCATTCAGGGGGCCACCGGGGACTCAGTCTCTCAACGAGCACGCTATCCCGTCACATGGGAAGATGAAGAAGGTCATACAGGTACCTTCCAGCCGCTCTTCCTGTCTGCCCTCACCACTATATTATGGGGGCGAGACATTTTAGAGCAAAGTGGAGCCGTCTTTTTTTTTTTTTTTTTTTTTTAATTTAGTATCTGTGTTTATTTGTACATAGACGTTTCAAATGATTTCTTTTTTTTTTTTTTAATTTTTTTATTTTTTATTGACTTTGTAATAATATTACATTAAAAATATATATGTGAGGTCCCATTCAACCCCACCCCCCCACCCCCCCTCTCCCCCCCCCCAACAACACTCATTCCCATCATCATGACACATCCATTGGATTTGGTAAGTACATCTTTGGGCACCTCTGCACCTCATATACATTGGTTTACATCATGGCCCATACTCTCCTCTATTCCATCAAGTAGGCCCTGTGAGGATTTACAATGTCCGGTGATTACCTCTGAAGCACCATCCAGGGCAGCTCCATGTCCCGAAGATGCCTCCACCTCTCATCTCTTCCTGCCTTTCCCCATACCCTTTGTCCATTATGTCCACTTTTCCCAATCCAATGCCACCTCTTTTATGTGGACACTGGATTGGTTGTGTCCATTGCACCTTTATGTCAAGAGGAGGCTCAGATTCCACCTGGATGCTGGATGCAATCCTCCCATTTTCAGTTGTAATCACTCTAGGCTCCATGGTGTGGTGGTTGTCCTTCTTCACCTCCAGTGGAGCCGTCTTAACCACGGTTCCCCCCCAATAGTTTGCGCCACTGCTCAGTTCGCTCCACCCAACCCCACCCCTCTGCAATGGGACACAGAGGAGCCTATTTGGGTCGAGCAGTGGCCCCTACCATCCCACAAACTTACCGCCCTGCGCACCCTAGTCCAAGAACAACTTGAGGCCGGCCATATTGAGCCTTCCACTAGCCCCTATAATTCGCCTGTCTTTATTATTCACAAAAAATCCACAGGCAAATACCGGCTTTTACATGACCTCAGGGAAATTAATAAACACATTCTTCCCATGGGGTCCAGCCAACCTGGCCTTCCTCACCCTACAGCAGTCCCCCATTGCTTTCATGTCGCTACGATCGACATCAAGGACTGTTTCTTTTCTATCCCACTGCATCCACAAGATCGACACAAGTTTGCCTTTACAGTCCCGCTCCCCAACCATCAGGGAGCCGCTTATCGGTATCAATGGAAAGTGCTCCTGCAAGGCATGAGGAATAGCCCTACCATCTGTCAAAATTTCGTCAACCTGGCGGTTGCCCCTCTCCGGCACCGAGCCTATATCATCCATTATATGGACGATATCCTCCTTGCCCATGAGAACCCCCACCAGCTGCAACTCATTCTCACACAGCTCAAACTAAACCTGTCACTTATAGGCCTCCACATTAAAGAGGAGAAGGTGCAGCTTAGCCCTCCTTTTACCTTCCTTGGGTTTCGGGTTGTGCACCATGTTGAGCCCATCGCCCCCCAACTGAATGTCCCCGCTCAGCTCTCATTAACTGAGTTGCAACAGCTATGCGGGAATATCAATTGGGTTAAATCAGCGCTTCCCATTTCTACGGCACAGCTCAACCCTCTCTTTGAGTTGTTACAAACATCCAGCAACCCACCCGAGGCAATTACTAAGAAAATCACCATCACACCAGAGGCGCGAAAAGCCATACAGGCCGTGAGTCGTTCCCTGCAGTCCTGCGCTCTCCAGCGCTACGACCCCACTCAACCAATTTTGGCACTTATTCTCGCCACTCCAGGAACTCCCACGGGAGTTCTGTGGCAGCAGGGACCCCTGTTGTGGCTACACCCATCCAAGAGCAAGCTCCAAAAGATATGCCCAGCTATTCGCCTTTGGATCTCTCTTGCTACAGACCTTAACACCCTCTGTCTGCATACATACCATGTTCCCCCCTCTACCATCGTCTGGCCACTCAATGCCAAGCAAACCACCCACCTCATCCAAACCAATGAGGATATGCAAGTCTTGCTTGAGGACTTTAGGGGAGAGTTCGACAATCACCTCCCCCACCACAAATTACTGCAGGGTCTGGTCCAACTCCCCTTTGCCGACCCATTCCATCCCTTCCCCTCTTCAACACCACTGCCCCATTCTACCACCATTTTCACAGACGCCTCCAAAACCAAATATGCGTTTGTAGTGTACCAACCTGGGCACCCCCATCCCCGTACGTTCACCTATACTAACCAATTCTCTGTGCAGACGGGTGAGCTACTGGCTGTGTATGCCACCCTCAGGGCCTCCCCGGCCGAGGCCGTCAGTATCTTCACTGACAGCCAGTATACACTCCAAGCCTGTCGTGTTCTGGCCTTTTCCACCTTCTTTCCTAAGGACACCCCCATCGACACGGCCCTGGCCTCGTTAAAGGAATTGCTCGAGTGCCGTACAGCTCCATGGTACGTGGCACACCTGAGAAGCCACTCAGACTTGCCCGGGTCCCTAACTCGGGGCAATGCCTTAGCCGACCAAGCAGTCTCCACCTATGCGCTCACCGCCATAGGGAACCTTATCAATCAAGCAAAGATACTTCACTCTAAATTTCATTTTTTGGCCGCCTCTCTTAAACATCTACTGCCGGACCTTTCTATAGACACATGTAAACATTTGGTGCACGCCTGCAAAACCTGCGCCCCTTTCCTGTCTCTAGGGCCCCTGCAGCCACAGGGGGTAAACCCCCGTGGCCTTAAACCAAATTCTCGATGGCAGCTAGATGTTACCCATGTACCGTCCTTTGGATGCCTCAAATATGTGCATGTGGCCGTCGACACCTTCTCTCACCTCTGCTATGCTGTCCCCCTCGCAGGAGAAACAGCCAAGCACTGCTTTAAGGCCCTAAGGCAAGCCATCCTTTTCATGGGAGTTCCATGGGAGCTAAAAACCGACAATGGCCCCACGTACCGCAGCTCCTCCTTTGCTGCCTTCCTCAGTCTCTACAACATCACTCACCATTTCAGGATCCCATACAACCCCCAGGGCCAGGCCATAGTGGAACACACCCACCGCCACTTAAAAATTCAAATACAAAAGGAGAGCGACTTGCACCCACACAGCCAACCAAGTGACATCGTAACAGCTTGTCTTATTCACATGAACCTCCTCTCCTTTGATAAGAATGGTCTCTCCCCCCTTCACAAACATTGGGGCCCCTCCTACGCACCAACGGTTGCCCCAATGGTTTATTGGAGAGACCCAGAAACACATACTTGGGAAGGGCCCAGCCCCCTTCTCACCCAAGGGAGAGGGTTCTCTTGTATCTTTCCAGAAAATGCCTCGCAGCCAATCTGGATCCCAGGCTGAAACATCAAGCCAGCCACCGCAGCAGCGACGGATGACGAGGAGGGAACGTCGCCAGCTGCACAGCCTCACCTACCAGATGACCCGCCTCATCCTCGACGAGCCGGCCACCGAGCCCAACACTGAGCTTATCCAGCTCCTGCGCCTGTACCACCGCGCCTGAGCTGTCCACCCACCACCAAATAACGCCCCCACCTTGCTTGTTCCCCTTCTCATCCTTCTTCTCTCCCTTGCCGCAACAGGAGAAGCCGCTAAGCCGTGCAGCCAGTATGAGCTTTGGGCCGCTTTACAAGCCCCCCTCCCCAGATTCCTCTTTCTGACCCGTTCTAGCCCCCTTTTCCCCGCCTTCTACCACACCTCCTGCGACCTCGGCCTCCCATGCAACCCTATGTTCCAACCTTCCTCCTCCCACCTCAACATTTCCGTTTCACCCCCCCCAGGACACCATTTTCCTCTCCCTCAGTAATCAGTCTGACTCGACCTTCCCCAACACCCTCTACTTCCTCCCTCACAATATCTGCAAAGTTTGGTACAATCACACCTCCGCCTCCGCACGCGCTTCTGGCATAGCCTACCGACTAGATGGCCTCTGGCCACCCACCTCCAACGCCACCCGATCCAAACAGTTTGCAGCTTATGTGCAACACCCCCCCGTCCCCAATTGCAGTCCCAAAGGCTCCCCCCGTGCTGTGCCCTTACAGTCTTTTCGCTGGCGCGACTGCACACACCCCAACCCTACTGCCACAGGCCTCTTCACCCCCATGGCCTTGCTTCCTAATGAAACAAGTACCACTATCTTCGCCGACCCGCTCCGGGTCACACCCGCATACTCCTTCTCTACCTTTTCCCTCTGTGGGCCCTCTTCCTGCCTCAACCTTCAACCCTTCGTCTGTCTCTCCAACTGCTCCCTCTCCGATGGCACTCTAACGGTCAACGGCTCAACGTCAACCTTCGCCAGTCGTTCCACTCAAACCATCCACACCTTTGCCTACGTTAAGCCCCCATTTGCCTTTTTCCTCTGCAGAACTCTAAGCTTCCCCTCCGCGGCCTGCTTTCTCTCCAACTTCTGGAATAACTCCTTCCCATACACTTTCCTGGTTCTCCAGCCACCCCTCGTATGGGTCCCCATCAACGCCTCTGATTGGGTCCCTCCCCAACTCTCCCCCTGTCCCCTGTCCCCATCAGATCTTGCACCCCGCAGGGTTCAGCGTGACTTCAGACTCTCCGCCGCCATCGCCGTCGCCTTCATCGCTTCCTTAGCAGCCGCCACTACCGCCGCCGTTGCCCTAACGCAAACCTCCCTCACTGCCGGAGTCGTCAACAACATCTTAGCAAAACCCAAGCATCCCTCAGCACTCAAATGGACATCAACCTTCTCCACCACCATGCCATCTTAAATCTCCAGCCACAAATAGACTTGCTTGCCCTGGATGTTGATACCCTTTATTCCCTTGCCAACACCCTGTGTGACGGGTGCTACCCGTTCTCCCAGCTCTGCATCACCCCCGTCCCTGTCAACCACTCCGACCACCAGTCCACCCTCAGAAACCTAATACTATCTTCTTATAATGCCTCCTTCTACAACCACACCCTGGCGCTTGAGGCCTACATAGAGAGTTATTCAGACCTAGCTATTCCCCAGCTCACCTCATCTGTCCTTGGGGAGCTGGGGCAAAAATTCACCAGCCTGTTCATCCCTGCCAGCCTGGCATTCTATGGCATTATTGGTGCCGGGCTCTTGCTCATCCTCCTCCTCCTCTGTTGTGTCCGTGGCGCCCTGTGGCATGCGCAGCAAGAGCAATGGCTTATTGCCACTGCCTCTCTGGTTCTTAGTAAAAACGAAGGGGGAGATGAGGCACAGCGTCAGGCAACAGTCTGGCTTGCCTTTCTGGCCAGCTCTGGCGCGAAGTAGGTACTGCTTCCGCTAGGGTAAGGGTGGCTGGTACGGGCGCTCCGCCCTCGGCCTGGTACAGGTGTCACCGCCCTTGGCCTGCCCTTCGGCCCTCCCACTGCACATCATCTCATGCCCCCCCTGCTTGCCGAGCCGACCACCTAGCCTTATAAGGGCATGTAGCCCGCCCGGACCAATAGGGAGCTGGGGCCAGCAACGGCCCTCCCCGCACCAGCCCAGTATATCAGTGCCTGCAGTTCCACAATAAACCAGATCTGCGCCATCAGCCAGTCTCCGTGGTCTGTCTCCTCTAGCCGGGCCACGTCGTCCTCACCTCCTGCGACCCCACGAAGCCCCGCAGAGGCTTCATTGGGGCTCAGTTTTTATTAGGACAGGAGTCCACCAATTCTGGCTGGTCAAAATAAATCAACTTCCAGGTGGTGGACTTGGTCCAGTGGTTAGGGTGTCCACCTACCACATAGGAGGTCCGCAGTTCAAACCCCGGACCTCCTTGACCAGTGTGGAGTTGGCCCATGTGCAGTGCTGATGTGCACAAGGAGTGCCATGCCATGCAGGGGTGTCCCCGCATAGGGGAGTCCCCCACACAAGGAGTGCACCCTGTAAGAAGAGTCGCCCAGCACAAAAGGAAGTGCAGCCTGCCCAGGAATGGTGCTGCACACGCGGAGATCTGACACAACAAGATGACGCAATAAAAAGAAACACAGATTTCCATGCCACTGACAACAATAGAAGTGGAAAAAGAAGATGCAACAAATAGACACAGAGAACAGACAACTGGAGTGGGGGGGGAGGAGAGAGAAATAAATAAATAAATCTTAAAAAAAAAATAATAAGTCAAATTCCTTCTCAGAGTTCTCATGTCCTGGCCTTCAACACCACATACACCTGACTTCTCTGCTACTACAATTCTGGGGGCTTGTCCAGGATTGCACTGAGAAGGTCAGAGGTGGCAACAATTGTTTGCCCCTTTCAGATGTCTCTGAGGAGGCTGGGAGGGCCCAGGTGAAACCCAGCTCTGGGTGCCCCTGGACTCCCCTTTTAGTCCAGAAAGAGGTTGTGGTCTTCACCAGAGCCCTCCTGGAAGAACCAGAGCACCAGTGGGTTTTAGAGATGATGAGAATGAAGCAAGGAGAACCACAAATCAGATGAGTAAGACCCCCAGGGGCATAGTGCAGGAAAAGCCTAATTCTAAAATAAGGAGGGAGACTGATCAGCTCTCTAAAAAGGGAGGCCCCAGTACACCTGAGAATACAGGAGGAAGCTACCTCCTCTCCAGGTCTGAGAAAAGGAAAGGGGGGTGGTTGTGTGTATGTGATTGTGGCAACTGGGTGAGGTGCAGAAAGTCACTTCTGTGTGGCAAGTGCAGAATCCTGATCTGTGGTTCTGTGGTGACCTCATATGATCAAGGGCAGTCTGGGGGTCCCTGCAAAGGGACCCTCTTCCAAGTGGGGGCTTATACAGACCTGCTAAGGTTAAGAGGTGCTGAAAGTTTCTGTGAGGGTTGTGACCAGAGATGGACTAAGTGTATGGCTTGAGTGACTGTTGTGTACCATCAGCACAGGGTGGAAACATGGGAAACACACAAAGTAGGACCCTGTTCATATGTATGCTGAAAAACTTCCCCCGTGCATTCCATGAAGATGTATACAGCATAAGGTTCCAACCAGGAAAGCTTAGGATGCTTTGTGAATTAGAATGGCCAACTTTTGGCATGGGCTGGCCACAGGATGGCATTTTATATCCCTGGATCATCCATAAAGTCCATGATGCAGTAACTGGAAACCCAGGACACCCAATTCCCCTACATTGATCCTTGGGAAAATACTGTAAGCCAAAATCCACCTTGGTTAGGGTAGTGCATGAATATGGAAGCTAGAATTTGCCTAATACAGAAACCAAGGAGTGCTGTCCAAGGGGCCAGACCAAACAATCACCATGCAAAGGGCCCAGAGAAAGTGTACCCTGAGTGCAGTGCCAATCTGCCCATTTTAGAAGGGCCATACAAACATGAATTTCTGCCCCCTTATGCAATGACTCCTGCCCCAGCAATACTAAGGAATGAAAATGAGCTAGTCTCTCTAAGCAGTGCCCCATTGTCATCATCCACACAGGGAAGTGTGACACCCATACCACCCCCACCACTGCTTTTATCACCATCTGAGAGGGCACCTATACCATCCCTGCAGTTGCCTTTATCGACATCTGCACCAGAGAGCCCTACACCATCCCTGTAGCAGCTTTTACCATCTCCTCAGTGTTCTTTGATACCTTCTGCAATGGAAAATACAGATCTGCAGCTTTTACAGCCCATTGCCCCTGGCAATGCTGCTGCAGTGCTGCCATGCAGTCAGGGGGGAGATGCTGAGAGGTAGCAACTTAAACCACAGGAAGCCCTAGGGGCAGAGGAAGCAGAGAGAAAGCCTGCCTACCAGCTACCTTTCCATGAAGGCTGGACCCCAATTTTTTACGATGCACATGGCTAGGTTTGGGGGGAAACTGGATATTCATCTATCAGCCCTTTACCACTGGAAAAGCCACACCTCACCATTCTCAGAGAAGCCTCAAGCCATGATGGACAAACCCACCTGGGTTGATTGTAAACAATTTATAATGACTTTATTAAACTTTGAAGAAAGAATGTGTGTCATGCAGGGAACTCTAACCTGGCTTAGCACCCACCTGAGGAAAGTTTGGACAGTGACCAATATGCCCACTTGCGTCCCCAGAGGAGGACCCCCTGTGGGATCCAAAGAGCACAACCAGGCTTAACTGACTAGAAACTTTCCATAAGGCCTTAGTTGAATGATTCAGGGTGGGGAGCCACAAGACAGTAAATATGGGAAAAACTACTCAAATTCTACAGGCTCTGGATGAGAGTCCAGCTCAATTCTATGAGAGGCTGTGCAACATGTTTTGTGTATGCATACCCTTCAAACCTAGATGCTCCTTAGAGCCAAACAATGGTTAACGCAGTGTTTGTTTCCCAATCACAAGCTGACACCCAAAGAAAACTGCAGAAGTTGGATGGGTTTGCTGGAATGACTAGCTCTCAAGTCATGAAAGTAGCTACTAAAGTCTATGTCAACCATGATGTAGAAACAAGGAAGGAAGAAAGTCAGAAGATGAAGAAGAAAGCAGATCTTCTGACAGTGGCAATCATGGAAAAATCCATTCCTGTGTCAAGGAGAGTAAACTGGGAATCCCCTGCCCCAAGGAGAGGGAAGGGCCTATGCTAGGGCAAAATTAGTGTGTGTACTGCAAAGAAGATGGGCATTGGAAGCAAGAGTGTCCCAGCTGGCCACTCGACCCTGCCACTGCAGCCAAAACATTAGCCAGAAAAGCTAGTGGGGCATCACAAACCAAAACCTGGGTCCAAAAAAGTTCAGGAAAAAACCCTGCAAATCAGATAATTGGGCTGGCAGGAATAGAGGACTCTGATGGAGATTATTAGGACAGACCGGGCTCCTATTCTCCCAGCCCTGCAGAGCCTATGGTCAGTGTCCAAATTGGGGGCCACACCATACATATGATGGTTGATGCTGGGGCTCAACATTCTGTAATGACCAAGCCAATTGGGGCACTCTCAAAAAGACAGGCCACTGTCATAGGTGCAACTGGCAAAAGTACCCAAGGGCCCTTCCTGCAAGCCAGGACCTGCAACATTGGGAGAAAAAACGTCACTCACAAATTCCTTTATCTTCCAGAGTGCCCAGTCCCCCTCCTGGGTTGCAATCTGCTGTCTAAACTGCAGCTCAAATTACCTTTGATGTCATGGGGCAATCCACACTGACACAGGGGCCACAGGACCCTCTGAGAATAGTGCTAAACCTTCCTCTGCAGGAGGAATGGAGACTGTTTTGCCTCAGTGAAACTGGCCAGTCCATTCCCATGCAGCTCCCTTTTCAAAGATGTGCCTGAAGTATGGGTAGAGGGTAACCCAATGGGGATGGCACATGACAGTCCTCCAATTATTATTGAAATGAAGGCCACAGCCAGTCCAATAAGCATAAAGCAATATCCAGTACCACGTGAAGCACAAGCAAATGTCCAGCTACTTATTCAGAGATTACTGAATGAAAGCATATTGAGGCCATGCCAGTCTCCATGGAACACCCCACTCTTTCCAGTTAAAAAAGCTGATGGGGATTACCACCCAGTCCAGGACTTACTAGCAGTTAATTTGGCAGTAATAACCCTTCATTCTGCAGTTTCTAATCCATATTCTTTTCTCAGCTTAATACCCTCATTGGCAATCTATTTTTCATGCCTAGATCTTAAGGATGCCTTCTTCTGCATTTGGGTAGTGCCCTGCAGCCAGCCAATTTCCACCTTTAGGTGGGAGAATCTGAACTCAGATGAAAAGCAGAAGCTAACATGGATGCGACTGCCTCAGGGGTTTAAAAATGCCCCCATTATTTTTGGACAAGGTCTGGCTAGTGATCTCAAATCCTTTAAACCAAAAAACCATAACTGTTTTCTCCTCCATTATGTAGATGACCTCATTCTCAGAAGTCCCACCTACCAAGACTGTGCTGGTGGAACCCATGCTCTTTTAAAGCATCTACAACAAAAAGGCTATCGAGTGTCTAAGAAAAAAGCCCAAATATGCCTACCTCAGGCCAGATATCTAGGTTATAAAAATAATGCAGGGGCACTGTGAATTGGGACTTGAAAGAAAGAAAGCAGAGTTCTTTCCAGAGGGCAGGTCAAGATGGTGGCTGAGTGAGCTTACCTGACAGTTTTTCCTGCAAAGAAGTGGCTGGGCAGCATTGGAGTTTCTCCAGGACCAGGCTGTTTTGGGATTTTTGCAGGACAGGTGTCTGGGCATCGATTTGGTGGGAAGGTAACGGAGAGGATTAGTCTATAAGATATAATTGAAACTCTATTGCACGGAAGTGAGAGCTGCACATGGGACACTCCCTCCTGGGGTGTGTGGAGCCATGGAACCAGCGCTGCTGCCGTGCTTTTTGGAGGCTCTGCAGTACTGGGGAATTCACAAGCCCTGGGCGGGCTGTTAGGGGGTTGACAGGACAGGATGCCTTTGCAGACCAATTTGGGGAGACAAACGGGGGTTTTGGTTGTGGACACAAGTAATAGCGCTTCCACCTGGAGCCCCACCCCCCCAAACCTGGCTGCCGATCTGCAGCAGACTTAGATTGCTGGCAATAAAGGGACATAACCAGAGGCTGTTACAGGGTGTAGCGGGGTGGTGGGGGTGGGGGGGGAACACGTCTGGAAGCCGATTGGGGAATATTTTGCAAAGCTTGTAAATTTCAGTTTTGGACTCTGTTGTCAGTATTTCCAGCTGGAGCCCCACTCCTGGGCCTGGCTTCTTCTGATCTGCATCATTAAATTGGATGCAGTGTAGAGGTGCCCTCAGGTGGCTGTTCCGGGGGCTTACAGGGTGGGAGGTGTCCTGAAGTTGAATTGATGATACATCCACAGAATAGACCCCAGTGAGTGAGTGAATTGTGGGGTTCAGACACATAAAATAGAGTTTGCGGATCTGACTTCCCCCATAGGGCTGGCACCCAGCTGCAGGGATCCCTGAAGGCTGTGTTACCCTGTGGTGCTCCCACGCTCCCTGTTGACCAGATTTGAGGTTGCCAGGTCTGAGTCCCCTAAACCCTGGTGGCCCACAACCCAGACTCACACCTCTTGAGTCTTCAATATCTCAGACTTTCCATCCCTGAATCTATCATGCCCTGAGGTCCATCTGAGGTCCTTGAATGTCCTAGCCCTCAATGTTTGCATTTTTTATTTTTTGTTTCATTTTGTTTTGTTTTTATTTTCATTTTATCTTATTTTTTATTTACTTTTTAAATGTCCTGATTGCTAACATTGCATTATCCCCTAGTCTTTTCTCCCAGTGTATCCCCCAAAGTCTTTTTTTTCCCAGTTATTTAGGGTTTTTTTTTTTGTTGTTGTTGTTATTCCTGTTCTGGTTGGTGTATATCTTTTTTTTCTTTTCCCTACCTGTTTCCTGCCCTTTACCCACACCCTTGTTCTTTCTTCCTTTCTTCTCTTTTTTTTCTGTTTTTTCTCTCTCTCTTGTCCCTCATTTTCTTCTCATTTTATCTTAATTATACAATAGGTGCTACAGGGAACACCTCACATTTGCTGGGTTTCCTCATGCTCCACTGCCTCATTTCTGTGTGAATTGATTTTGGCTACCTACACTATCCCCTTTCCCCTACATCTTGATATCCTCCATCATCTACTGTCTCTCCTATATTCCACCTCCCTTTCTTTGATCCACAAAGCATCTAACTCTTAATTTCTAATACCTTTGTTTTGTTTTTGGTCTGTTATCCACTCTTGAAACTATTACCTTTCTTTTCTCTTTCCCTCTCTCATGAAAATACTATCTTTTAAATTCATACCATATTCCTTCCATATTCAGTCGACTACCTCATTATAGGTACTCTACCTACTGCTATAACTCTACGCAACTTACATGAATCTAATATCCATCCTCCCAGATCTCATATTGTCACTCTATTAACATTTATCACCAATACTACTTTACACATTTCCTTGCTTATACAATTGACTTTCCCTGGCCCTAATACTTTCCTTTAAAGTGAACTCAACCAGTAATAAGAAATTAGAATAAGAAGAACAAAGTGACAAAGAGAAGATATAACACTTACACAAAAACAACAGTTAATTAATCCCCAAGACTAGACAAAGAAACTAAGGAACTGATTAAACCCATCAAGATAAAAATGATGACCAGACAGCAACAAAAATCTACAAACCAAACCAGTAATCAGGAAAACATGGCTGAATCCAATCAACAAACTAAAAATCAGGAAGGGGAGTAGAACTTTGCACAAGTAATGAAATATTTAAGGAACATTTATCACCGACAAATTTAATGAAGTAAAGGAAGAGGTTAACAACATGAAGACAACACTTGGAGGGGAGGGGAAATTGCAGGCATACGCAAAAAGCTAACAGATATGATGGGAATGAACACCACAGTTCAAGAAATAAAAAATACACTTGCAGCAAATATCAGCAGACTAGAAGAGGCAGAGCAGAGAATTAGTGATGTGGAAGAGTACATCGGAAATCAAACAGATAGAAGAATTGGTCGATAAAAAGATAGAAAAAATCCAGCTAGGACTTAGGGACCTGAATGATAATGCAAAACACTCAATCATACATGTTATAGGCATTCCAGAAGGAGAAGAGAAGGGAAAGATGTCAGAAGGAGTGTTGCAGGAAATAAAGGCTGAAAACTTCCCAAATCTACTGGAAGAGACAGAAGTACATATCCAAGAAGCACAGTGTACCCCAATCATCATAAACCGCAACAGGCCCACCCCAAGACATATACTTGTCAAATTATCCAATGCTCAAGACAAAGAGAAAATTCTAAAAGCAGCAAGAGAAAAGAAAACCATCACATACAAGGGAAGCTCCATAAGATTAAGTGCTGATTTCTCATCTGAAATCATGGAGGCAAGAAGGCAGTGATATGATATAGTCAAAGTACTAAAGGAAAAAAATCTCCAACCAAGAATACTCTATCCAGCTAAACTAGCATTCAAAAATGATGGAGAGTTCAAAATATTCACAGATAAACCGAAACTGAAAGAGTATGCCAACAAGAAACCTCCCCTTCAAGAAATTCTAAAGGGAGTTCTGCAGGAAGAAAGGAAAAAACAGGACAGGCAGAGTTGGAGGAGAGTGTAAGAGCAACAAAAAAGACAAAAAGGGAAGGGGAAAAAAAGCAAAAAAAAAAATGACAAACACTAGTCCAATCAAAATATTGCTAACACAAATAATTCCTTGAAAGTAATAATACTGAATGTCAACGGATTAAACTCACTTATCAAAAGATTCAGACTGAGACATTGGATGAGGAAATATGACCCATCTATATGCTGTCTACAAGAGACACATCTTAGACCCAGAGATTCATGGAGGTTGAAAGTGAATGGCTAGAAAACAATCATACAAGCAAACAATTACCAAAAAAAGGCAGGAGTAGCTATATTAATATCAGACAAAAATAGACTTTAAATGTGAAACAATTGTGAGAGACAAAGAAGGTTACTACATTTTAGTGAAAGGGACAATCTATCAAGAAGATCGAACAATCATAAATATTTATGCTCCTAACAAGGGTGCCTCTAAATACGTGTGGCAAACGCTGGAAAAACTAAGTGAAAGAATAGATGCATCTACAATTATAGTGGGGGATTTTAATACACCACTATCAACTCCAGACAGAACATCTCAAAAGAAAATCACTAAAGAAACAAAACATTTGAACAGTATATTAGAGGAGCTGGATCTAATAGACATATATAGATCATTATACCCAAACACAGCAGGATATACATTTTTCTCAAGTGCACATGGATCATTCTTCAAGATAGACCATATGCCATGCCACAAATAAAGGCTTAATGAATTCAGAAAGATTGAAATCATACAAAACAAAATCTCTGACCACAGTGGAGTGAAGCTGGAAATTTGCAAGGGTCAGAGGCCAAGATTTCACACCATGATTAGGAAATTAAACAGCACACTCTTAGAAAAACAGTGGGTCGAAGAGGAAATCTCAAAAGAAATCAATGACTACCTTGAAACAAATGATAATGATAACACAACATACCAAAATTTATGGGATGCAGCAAAAGCAGTACAGAGAGGGAAATTTATAGCCATAAATTCATATATCAAAAAAGAAGAGCAAAAATTGAAGAACTAACTGCATATTTGGAGGACTTAGAAAAAACAACAACAAAGTAATCCAACAGGAAGAAGAAGGAAGGGAATGACAAAGATAAGAGCACAACTAAATGAAATAGAAAATAAGAAAGCACTTGAAAAGATAAACAAGACCAAGAACTGGTTTTTTGAGAAGATCAACAAAATTGACAAACCTTTAGCGAGACTAACAAAGAAAAAAAGAGAGAAGCTGCAAATACACAAAACAAGAACTGAAAAAGGAGATATCACCACTGACCCCACAGAAATAAAGCCTATCATAAGAGGATACTTTGAAAAACTATACTCCAACAAAAATGACAATTCAGAGGAAATGGACAAATTCCTAGAAACACATAAACAACCCATATTGATGAAAGAAGAAATGGATGATCTCAACAAACCAATCACAAGTAAAGAGATAGAATCCGTCACTAAAAACCTCCAAACTAAGAAGAGCCCAGGGCCAGACAGCTTCACAGGTGAATTCTACAAAACATTCCAGGAAGAACTAACACCAATCCTGCTGAAACTATTAAAAAAAATCGAAACAGAAGGAACATTGCCGAACTCCTCCTATGATGCCAACATTACCCTAGTACCAAAGCCAAACAAAGATACCACAAGAAAGGAAAATTACAGACCTATTTCTCTAATGAACCTAGATGCAAAAATACTTAACAAAATACTTGCTAATCATATTCAACAACACATTAAATGAATTATACACAATGACCAAGTGGGATTTATTCCAGGTATGCAAGGATGGTTCAACATAAGAAAATCAATCAATGTGATACACCATATGAACAGATTGAAGGAAAAAAATCACATGATTATATCTATAGATGCAGAAAAGGCATTTGACAAAATACAGCACCCCTTCTTGATAAAAACACTCCAAAAGATCGGAATACAAGGAAACTTTTTCAACATGATAAAGAGTATATATGAAAAACATACAGCCAACATTGTTTACAATGGTGAAATCCTGAAATCCTTCCCTCTAAACTCAGGAACAAGACAAGGATGCCCATTGTCTCTGCTCCTATTTAACATTGCCTTGGAAGTACTTGCCCGAGCACTGAGGCAAGAACCAGATATAAAAGGCATTCAAATTGGAAGGGAAGAAGTCAAAATTTCATTATTTGCAGATGACATGATCCTATACATAGAAAACCCTGAGAGATCTACAACAAAGCTTCTAGAACTCATAAATGAGTTCAGCAAAGTCACAGGTTATAAGATCAATGCACAAAAATCAGTAGCATTTCTGTACACCAATAATGAGCAAGATCAGGAGGAAATCAAGAAACAAATACCATTCACAATAGTAAATAAAAAAATCAAATACTTAGGAATAAATTTAACTAAAGAGGTATAAAACTTATACACCGAGAACTATACAAGACTGTTCAAGGAAATCAAAGAAGACATAAATAAATGGAAGAACATTCCTTGTTCATGGATAGGAAGACTGAATATTATTAAGATGTCTATCCTACCAAAACTGATCTACACATTCAATGCAATACCAATAAAAATCAACACAGCCTTCTTTAAAGAACTAGAAAAACTAACTATGAAATTTATTTGGAAAGGAAAGAGGCCCTGAGTGGCCAAAGACATATTGAAAAAGAAAAACAAAATAGGAGGAATCACACTTCCTGACTTCAAAACATACTACAAAGCTACAGTAGTGAAAACAGAATGGTATTGGCATAAGGAGAGACACACAGACCAATGGAATTGAATTGAAAGTTCAGATATAGAACCTCATGTATATAGCCATATAATATTCAATAAAGCCACCAAACCCTCTCAACTGGGAGAGAATGGCCTATTCAACAAATGGTGCCTGGAGAACTGGATAGCCATATGTAGAAGAATGAAAGAGGATTACCATCTCACACCTTATACAAAGATCAACTCAAGATGGATCAAAGACCTAAATATAAGAGCCAAGACCATAAAGATCTTGGAAAGCAGTGTAGGGAAACATCTACAGGACCTTGTAATAGGAAATGGCTTCATGAATATCACACCAAAAGCATGAGCAGCAAAAGAGCAAATAGATAAATGGGACTTCCTCAAAATTAAAGCCTTCTGCACCTCAAAGGAGTTTGTCAAGAAAGTAAAAAGGGAACCCACACAATGGGAGAAAATATTTGGCAACCATATATCTGATAAGAGGCTTATAACTTGCATATATAAAGAACTCATAAATCTTGAAAACAAAAAGATAAACAACCAATTTAAAAAATGGGAAAAAGATTTAAAAAGACACTTCTCCAAAGAAGAAATACGAATGGCTAAAAAGCACATGAAAAAATGCTCCAAATCTCTAGCTATCAGGGAAATGCAAATCAAAACTACAATGAGATACCATCTCACTCCCATAAGATTGGCAGCTATGAAAAAAAATAGAAAATACAAATGCTGGAGAGGATGTCAAGAAAGGGGAACACTCATCCACTGCTGGTGGGAATGCAGAAGGATCCAACCATTCTGGAGGACAGTTTGGCGGTTTCTCAAAAAACTAAACATAGATTTGCCATATGACCCAGCAATACCACTGCTGGGTATATACCCATCAGATCTGAAAACAAGGACACAAACTGATATATGTACACCAATGTTCATAGCATCATTGTTCACTATCGCCAAAAGTTGGAATCAACCCAAATGCCCATCAACAGATGAGTGGATCAATAAAATGTGGTATATACACACAATGGAATACTACTCGGCTGTAAGAACAAATACACTACAATCACACGTGATAACATGGATGAACCTTGAGAATCTTTTGTTGAGTGAAGCAACCCAGGCATTGAAGGACAAATACTACATGACCTCAATGATTTGAAATAAGCAAACTGCCTCAGAGAGCTAGAGTCTGGAAAAGAGGCTTACAGGAAATCGGGGGGTGGAGGAAGGATGTGAGTTAACGTCTGCTGGGGTGGAATCTATGATGATCTGGCGGTAAGTATGAGCACAAAGAAGGGACAAAATGGGGGCAAGGGGTTGCCTTTGGGTGGGGCTTTGTGGGTTTGAGGGGACCTGGGGATGGGCAGAGGGGTAATATTGTCCAAAAATTGGGGGGAGGGAGGGGCAACATATGAACATGGGAAAGTGTCAGGTGTTCATTGAGAACAAAATGTTGAGAAAATCGTATCAAAGTATAGGTAGGAGGGTTACCTGTTTAGGATGCTCAGGGGATATGGTTTGATGCGGGACAGACTCCGGGGAAATAGCTGAAGGCTCATTTTGCCAAGGTGGGTTGTACCATTGGGAAGAGACCCAAGAAGTGAGAGTTAGGGTGGACCCACATCCTGGGGAGGACTAATGCCGTCAAATAGAGAGAACTGTATCTCTCATGAGAAAGGAAGGCTCCCAGGGCATTAGGGCAGTTGAGAAAGTCAGGCCCTGAATACTGCTGCAAGTATCTCTGGACATGGCTTCTTGGGAAATGGAGATTGGCTGGCATTGTGGGCCCCAAGGGGAGGGGAAAATGGATGTGGAATGGATGGAACCAAGGTAAATATGTGGGCAAGAGAGGAGTTTTGTGAGAGTACACGAGGATGAATATAAAACATGTAATATTACACCAAAAACATATAGGGGACGACAGACTAATAATGTAAACCATAAGGCAAAACATAGGATAACTAAAAAATTTAGAAAACTGTACAACCTAAAGTATGGACCACATAGTAAGCACAGATGTCACCTTGTTTGAAAGCTATTGTCTTGGAATCTGTACATCACTTTCAGGAAATATCATATGAATAAGTTAAAAGATTATCGCTGTGGAAGGGAAAAGGTTTTATGGTGGATCTGGGGAAGTACTGTATATTGTATATATGAATTTCAGTGATCTAAGACTCTTGTGAAACTGACATTATGTTGAGATTCACTTTACAGGAAGTTTTGGATCACAGAGTGGTTCAACAATGGCAGCGGAGGAATACTGATATAGGATGTTATTGACAGGATATATATGGTTGACAGGGAGTTATACAAGGCATATGCCCAGGGTATATAGTAATGTCTAGATATACTCATAGTGGAAACAATTAAAAACAACAGCTGGGGAGGGTACTGGGCCCCTGGCCGGGGGGTCACTATTGTGAACCATGGGGGAGAAGCAGCAGTCCCTCAGGGGCAACAGCAAGAACCGGGAAGGAAGGAGGGCCCAACAGTGGACTCCTGATACTAATGGCTATGCTTTTGAGCCTATACACATGCAATAAGAGCAAGGCCTAGAGTAGCACTGTGCCTGGGAGTTTCCTCCTGACAGCCTTCATGTTACTCAAATATGGCCACTCTCACAGCCAAACTCAGCATGTAGATGCAGTGCATTCCCCCCAGTGAGGGACATGACACCCAGGGATGAGCCTCCCTGGCACCGAGGGATCACTACCACATACCAGTTGAAGATGCAACTAGAAAATGACCTTGAATTAAAGGTTCAATACGGATCAGCAGAATATCCCTGTCTACATATAATAACATGACTTCAAAATGCTGTTTGACCTAATGTAAGGGGGAAATGGAAAGGAGAAATGAGATTATAAGGCTATGAGTCTCTAAAAAAGAGTCTGGAGGTTGTCAGAAGAAATGCCCTTATGCACAACTGAGCAGAGTCTAAGAGACAGATAAAGTAGATACAACCCCAGATATTGGTTCTTTTGAGGGATAAAGAGACCCACGGGTTCTATGGTCATGGCAGATGGGGTTCACTGCCATGGCAGATGGCCCTTCTTTGGAGCTGGTGTTTCTGCGTGATGGAATTGGACTCAGAGGGGGTCTCTTTTCACAAGACTTGCATGCTACTTTATTGGAATTGTATTTGGTGCTTGGGTTTAAGATATATTTAGGGGATTTGAATCTCTAGACTGATAATATGACACCCAGGCCCAGAGCCTCAACAGACTTCAGCTCCTACACTTTGATTTATTGGACTTTACCCACTCAGCTAACATGGAGTTGAAGAAGGTCAACCACCACACCATGGAGCCTAGAGTGTCTACAACTGAAAGCAGGAGGAGTGCATCCAGTATCCATGTGGAATCTAAGCCCCCACTTGACATAGATGTGCAATGGACACAACCAATCCAATGTCCACAGAAAAAATGTGGAATGGGTGTGGGAAGGGTAGCCATGGTGGCTGCTGGGTTTGGGGAATGGGAGGAAGAGATGAGATGTGGAGGCATTTTTGGGACGTGGAGTTGTCCTGGGTGGTACTTCACGGACAAGTACGGGACATTGTAGATCCCCCCAGGGCCCACTGGATGGAACGTGGGAGAGTGTGGGCTATGATGTGGACCATTGACTATGGGGTGCAGTGATGCTCAGTGATGTACTTACCAGGTGCAATGGATGTGTCACAATGATGGGAGAGAGTGTTGATGTGGGGGGAGAGGGGGGTGGGGGCGGTGGGGTTGAATGAGACCTCATATTTTTTTAATGTAATTTTAAAAAATAAATAAATAATAATAAAAAAAAGAATGATAGTGCCACATGAACTTTTATTGCTCTCATGCACACAATCAGTATTCACGGATATAGATTAGCAATCAATTTTGAAGATAGGGAACACTTACCCATAAGCTCAGTGAAGCAAAATGGTGGTATTCATTCTTCTCATCATGAGAACTGTATCACAAAACATTGCACTCATTATTATTATGCTTTGAGCTTTGTAAATAAAAACTGGTGTTTCTTCATTTGAATTTTATGCAGTATATATGTTAACAGAATAAAACAAACTTAAATTTTAAAAAAATTGACAAAGGACTAACGAAAATATTCAAAGGTTTAGTTGACAAGGACTGCACAACTCTGTGAAGAAAGTGAGAGCCACTGAGTATACACTTTGAATAGAATGTAAAAAGCATGGGACTCTATAAAACAGTGAGCCATGTGGTGGAAGATGGACTGTGGTTAACAGTACAAATAGGAGAGTGTTCTCTCATGAAGTATCACAGATGTACAATACTCATACTTGGTATTACTAATAGGGGGGCATATGGAAAAAATACACCAAATATATGCAATGGACCATGGTGGTAATACTATAATATTTTTTCATAATCTGTAACAAATATTTGACAACAATGTATTATTTTGGTTGAGGGGTGATATATGGGAATTCTGCACGTTATGCATGATTGTTTTGTAAGCTCAAAACTTCCATAATAAAAAATGGGGGGGAAATGAGGAAAATTGAATACTGTGCACTATACAGTATCTGCACAAATGATATGATAACCTAATACAAGCTGAGGCTTGGAGCCAGTTAGACACATCTGGATTCTGAGTATATTTGTAGGTATGGAAATGGGTGTCAGAAAGAGCAGAGGAGCTGACTCTAGGATGTTGGAGATGGAGCTGTGATTTGTGAAGCAGGGAGACCTGGGGGACCCGCCTTACCTTAAGTTATGCATGGGGAGGCGGGAATTGCCAGTGAAACAAGAGCAGCTGTGTCAGTCCTCATCAGCCCATTCCCTCAGCCAGGAAGGAAGGACAACATGGCGGTGGCTTCCTGACAGCCACTGCAGCCCCCCAGCCCGCCTGCCTAGAATTCCTATCCTTACTGAAAACTGCCCCCAAGCACATAAACCTCTTCCTCTCTCCCTCAGACAGGCCTTGCCTGAGGGACCTGATGCTGAAGCCAGCCCCAAGGAGGGGAAGTCAGGGAGCAGCCTGGTGCTAAGGACAAGAGGAGACAGGGAGGGTGCCCTCTGTGAAGTGAGAGACCTGGTGACCCACCTTGGGCTGATGTCCATCACGGAGTGGGTACTGCAGCAGAAGCGGCAGCAGTTCTGTCCCTCCTCAGACTTTTTCCAGTCAGGGCAGAAGGGCAGCATGTCTGTCACTTCCCTTCTCGTCATTTGCTGCAGTCCCAAGACCCAGCAGGCCCTGCAGCCACTGGGCTCTAAAGATCACTCCACCTCCCCCTCACATTGGCTCAGCAGGCACCCAGACTTCAATCCACCAATAGACACTGTGGTTACAAGCTCCCAGCCAGTCATAACCTGCAGGATGCCCAAGCTCCTCATTGGTCTGCACCTCGCCTCAAGCCCCAGGCCCTCCAGCGGCCACCCATACATGCTCTGCCTATCTTCCGCCGACTGCCCTTGCCTTGAGTCCCAGCCAGACTAGAGCTGAAAGGAAAGTAGTGAGAAGAGGTTGAAGAAGGGGCACCACGTCCAAGGTGGTGGAAGGAGGTATAGGACCACCTGCTCTGGATTTATCCCTCCAGGTGTGTGTGGGTGTGGCGGGAACCATTCCCAGCCTGGACAGTGGCAGTATTCGTAGCCAACGCGTGGCCGCTCCAACCCTCCTCCTCTGCCCGTTCCTCAGACAGCGCGGAAGAGCAACATGGCGGCGGCTCCCTGGAGGACTGGTGGCTCCGCCTTCCAGCAGTCATCCTGGCCTCAGCACGCCGTTGCCTGCCTCCCTTCAAACTCCCTTTTTCCCCTGCAGCTGCCACACCTGTGCATACATGTATGTACGCCCTCCCTCTCCCTCCCTCCCTCTCCCCTGTGGAGCTCAGTCAGAAGCGCTGCCCTGAGGAGGTAGGACAGGTATTGCAAGGAAGTCATGGCAGCTCCAGTCGGGTAGAAGAGCAGAATGATGGCATTTTGTTGTCCCTCCCTGCAGGCCCTTGTAGCCGGTAGGCCCCATGGCTACTGAGCGCTAATGCTCACCCCTCCTGAACTCACAATCCCCTAAGACAATTGCAGCTTTTTGCATGTTTTTTTTTTCTCAGAAAGGTCACTAACACAACTAGATTCTAGCGGTCACAGCTACTGATCAGGAGACACACCAGCAAAAGCTTCCTGCCTGCTAAGTGCTTATGCCATTTCCCTAAGGAAAACTGGATACCCCATTGGAGGGGTAACCAATAACAGCTGGACCCCTCCCCTTACCATTAACAAGGGAAAGAATAATTAATAGATTAAAGAGTGACCACAAAAGCCAAAGCCCTCTCTATCTGCCTAGAGGAGCCTGTAATAAATCACAGTATATATTTCCATCCTTCTCTTCCATTTCTCAGCAAGTTCTGTTCCTTTCCCCCATTTTCCAATAAATTCTTTTTACTGCATAAACTAAACTGCAAGTTATTAAATTCATAGCCAAAAACATAGAGTAATCCAGTACTTTCCTGGCTTCAAATCTCTCAGGGTTTGGTGCCAGGAAAGACCTCCATGGGCCTCTCTCCTAAGCTATATCTTGTCCAGGTCAATGGAATGGGACTTTAAAACATTTCTGGAGGCTCATCCACCAGTGAACCCTGAGATTGCCATTGAGTGACACTGTGTAAGAGACAGGGATCAGTTTAGTTTTCACATAAAGATACTGAAAAGCAGGGAGGAAGAAAATATTAATTAATGTAACCCAGCAGACTACTGCCTCAGTCTCCCAGTCCAAAGTTAAGCGGGAACAAAGGAAACCATCTTAAGCCAGTCCTATAGCTGGTAAAAAGGAGGCACACATGATTAATTGACTGCAATGGGCTTTCTCTTAAAAGCAATGGGACCACCATTTTTTCAGCTGGTGCTCAGCCAAAAGCTTATATGTTTCAGTTTTTTTTTATCTCTCCCCTCCCCCCCACTCCAGTTGTCTGTTCTCTGTGTCTATTTGCTGCATCTTCTTTGTCCAGTGGAACAGGAATCTGTGTTTCTTTTTGTTGTGTCATCTTGTTGTGTCAGCTCTCCATGTGTGCGGCACCATTCCTGGGCAAGCTGCACTTTCTTTCACACTGGGCAGCTCTCCTTATGGGGTGCACTCCTTGTGTGTGGAGTGCACCCCCTATGTGGGGACACCCCTGCGTGGCAAGGCACTCCTTGCGCACATCAGCACTGTGCATGGGCTAGCTCCACGCAGGTCAAGGAGGCCCGGGGTTTGAACCGCAGACCTCCCATGTGGTAGACGGATGCCTTAACCACTGGGCCAAGTCCACTGCCCTATATGTTTTAGTTTTGAAATCCTGACAATATGCATGCTAATTGCCTGCTATGGCGTGGCTATTCACTACAATCAATATGAGCAAACTGGTTTACAATTAGTGCTCTGAAAAAGCAACATGTGCTTTAGTTTTGTGCTTTTTGAAGATACATAGATCACAAAAAAATGTTAAATTAAAAAATAAAAGAGGCTCCCATATACCCCACACTCCATGCCCTCTCCTGCCACATCAACAACCTCTTTCATCATTGTGGCACATTCATTGCAATTGGTGACACCTTTTGGAGCACTACTGTACCACATGGATAATAGTTTACATTGTAGTTTGCATTCCCCCACAGTACATTCAGTGGATTATGGCAGGATATGATATGTCCAACATCTGTCCCTGCAAGATCATTTAGGAAACTCCAAGTCCTGAAAATTCCCCCACGTCACATAACTTCTCTCTACTTGCCTTCAGCAACTAACATAGCCACTTTCTCCATGTCAATGCTACAATTTCTTCCATTACTAAACACAATATTTCTATAGTAGAATACCAGTATGTCCATGCTAATCCATATTTTATTCTTCCATGCTGTGGACCCTGGGACAGTGATGTCCAATCCAACTTTATATTGAAAGGGGGCTTAGATCCCACATGGTGTTTTGATGTGATTCTCCTGCTTGCAGTTGTACACACTCTTGGGTCCCTAGTGTGGTGTTGACCATCTTCCCCTCCCTGTTAGCTGACCTGGGTAAGTCCAGTGAACTGGTGAGTAGGACTTGCACCTCTGCTGAGGCTCAGAGCCCAGTTGGCATATTGTTCAGTCTAGAGATTCATGTCTCCTGAGTATATAGCAAGCCCAGCACCAACCACAGGTTCAGTAAAAGTGACAGAAGACACATGTGTAGAGAGGTCACACCTGAGTCTGACTCCATCACACTCAGGGACACAAATTCCAAAGTAGGACCCACTGACAGAAACTGAACTCCAGAACCATCAGCCATGACCATAGAACCTGTGTGTCTCCATAGCCCTTGGGAGAACAAGTTAATTGTCTCTTATTTTAAAGATACATAGATCACAAAAAGTGATACACTAAAAGATACAAGAATGCCTTATACACCACACTCCATGAGCCCACTCATCCCACATCAACAACCTCTTTCAACATTGTGGCACATTCAGTGCATTCGGTGGACATATTTTGGAGATCTGCTATACCACACAGATTATAGTCTACATTGTAGTTTACACTCACCCCCAGTGCATTCATGGGTTATGGCAGAATATATAACGTCCTGCATCTGTCTCTAATATCATTCAGGACAACTCCAAGTCACAAAAATGTCCCCACATCACACCTCTTTTTCCCTCTCTTGCCCTCAGCAAATCCTGTGACTGCTGTCTTCACATCAATGATACAATTTCTTGGTTGCTAGAGTCACAATAATACTATAGTAGAATAACAGTAAGTCCACACTAATATATATTTTATTCCTCCATCCTGAAGACACAGGGATTATGATGTCCACTCCACCTCTAACTCAAGAGGGGGCTTAGATCCCAAATGTTTAATGGGTGTGATTCATCTACCAGAAGTTGTAGACATTCCCGTCTCCCTGGTGTTGTGGTGGAATATCTTTTTTTTTTTTTTAAAGATTTATTTATTTATTTAATTCCCCCCCCCCCCCCGGTTGTCTGTTCTTGGTGTCTATTTGCTGCGTCTTGTTTCTTTGTCCACTTCTGTTGTCATCAGCGGCACAGGAAGTGTGGGCGGCGCCATTCCTCGGCAGGCTGCTCTTTCTTTTCACGCTGGGCGGCTCTCCTCACGGGGGCACTCCTTGCGCATGGGGCTCCCCCACGCGGGGGACACCCTTGCGTGGCAAGGCACTCCTTGCTCGCATCAGCGCTGCGCATGGCCAGCTCCACACGGGTCAAGGAGGCCTGGGGTTTGAACCACGGACCTCCCATATGGTAGACGGACGCCCTAACCACTGGGCCAAAGTCCGTTTCCCTGGAATATCTTAACCTCTCTGTTAGCAGCACTCAGTAAGTCCAATGAACCAGATTTTAGTGTTGCAAATTTGCTGAGGCTAAGGGCCCAGATGGCACATGGTCAGTCCAAAGACTAGTCTCCTTGATATACAGCAATCCCAGCACCAACCACAGGTTAGTAAAAGTGACAGAAGAGGAATGTGCAGAAAGGTCACATCTAAGTCCAACTTCATCCCACTCAGGAGACCAATTCCAGAGTAGGGCCCACTGGCAAGTCCCTGAACTCCAGAGTCATCTGCCATGACTATAGAACCTGTGTGTCTCTGTAGCCCTCAGGAGCACCAGTACCTGGAGTTGTATCTACTCACCTGGTGATTGGAAAGAATCTAAAGTGTTTAGTTTTGAAATCTTGACAATATACATGTTGAATTGCCCATTATGGGGTAGCTTTTCACTACAGCCAATAGGAATTAAATGATTCCAGTTAGTCCTATGACTGAGCAACATGTGTTTAGCTTAGTTTTGTTTCTTTTAGTCATTCAAATTTATTACTTATGACAATGCAGGACAACAAAATACAACCGGTTTAGAAGATAATGGCAGTTTCATGTCTTGTAAATCCCATGCTTAACAAATGGTCCTGTAACCCCACTTGTACATATTTACTCAAGTGAACAGAAATTATTCCCACAAAAAATCTTGCCCCAAATGTTTAAGGAGCTTTGGGTTTTGACACCAAAAACTGGAAAAAAAAATAAAAAAGGGCATTAACAGGTGAAAAAAATGAGTGGAAAGAGGAGAAAAGTCTGATGCATTAAAACAAATAATATGGGGTCTGAGTGGCCCATGTCATCACAGAATAAAAAGACAGAGAAAGGGAGGTAATTGATTATTAAAATGAAAGTCTTTGAGCCCCTAATCTACTTAAACAAAAAAGTAGGGAAAGAGTCCTCTCCAGAGCTGACAGGTAGCCAAGGCACATGCCACCAGGCAAAGAATTCATAAGGCTAGGTTTTACTTAGGAAGATGAAGATGATGCAATGGACAGAGCACTTCTTTGAGCAATGCCGAAGAAGAGATCTGGAGTGCATCTCCAGCCGTAGCTCCCTTTGACCCAGTCCTGGAATTTTTTTTACCCAGAAAGCCCTCTTAATTCCCTGGCACCCTGGCTCAACTAAGACCTTTACTGCCAGCAATGCTTTGTCCAGGTTACCTATCAGCAAGAGAGAAGATCTCACAACAGCCACAAGTAAGGCCTAGGCAGTCACCCTACAGGAGCCCTACAAAGCCACATACCGGAAAGTTCCTGCCCCAACTCCAACATCAAAAGCCCAATCCCTGCTCCTCCAGGAATTTTGAGTATGGAAGAATTCTTATCCAATAGCATCATCTAGCGGTGACTTTTTGTTCTCACTTTCAGAGCTGTAGTTTATTTTATTTTTGCTTTTTATTTTAAAATTTTATTGTATTTTTTGAAGATACATAGATCACAAAAAATGTTACATTAAAAATACAAGAGGTTTCACATATACCCCACCCCCTATTCTCCCCACTCAACAACCTCTTTCATAATTGTGGCACATTCATTGGATTGGTGAATACATTTTTGAGCACAGTTAAACTTCATGGATAATGATTTACATTGTACTTTACACTCTCCCACAATACTTTCAGTGGTTTATGGCAAGATATATAAAGTCCAACATCTGTTCCTGCAATAGCATTTAGGACAACTCCAAGTCATGAAAATTCCTCCACATCACATCATTTTTTCCCTCTACATGCCCTCAGCAACTACAGTGGTCACTTTCTCCACCTCAATGCTACAATATCTTACATTGCTAGACACAATCGTTCTATAGTAGAATACCAATGAGTCCATTCTAATACATATTTTATTCCTCCATTCTGTGGCCCCTGGGATGTTGATGTCCCCTCCACCTCTAAATTGAGAGTAGGCTTATATCCCACATGGTGTTTGGATGCAATTCTCCTACTTGCAACTATAAGCATTCTTGATTGCAGGGTATGGTGTTTGACAATCTTCACTTTCCTGTTAACTGACCTGGGTAAGTCCAACAAACCAGAGATTAGGAGTTGAAACTCTGCTGAGGCTCAGAGCACAGGAGCCATTTGGCCAGTGTAGAGATTCATGTCTCCTGAGTATACAGCAACTCCAGCACCAACCTCAGATTCAGTAAAAATGACAGAAGAGGCATGTGTAGAAAGGTCATATCTGAGTCCAACTCCATCACACACAGGAACACAAATTCCAAAGGGCCCATTGGAAGGGCCTGAATCCAGAACCATATGACATGACCATAGAATCTGTGTGTCTCCAGGAGCCATCAGTAGTGAAATTCATTGTCTTTACTTTTAAAGATATGTAGATCACAAAAAAATGTTACATTAAATAGTATGAGGCTCCTCTATAACCCCAAACCCGACATCCCAAATCCTCCAACATCAACAACATCTTTCATCATTGTGGCATATTCAATGCATTGGGTGAATATATTTTGGAGCTCTGCTACACAACACAGATGGTTATGGCAGGATATATAATGTCCTGCATCTGTCTCTGCAATATCATTCAGGACAATTCCAAGTCCCAAAAATGATCCCACATCACAGCACTTTTTCCCTCTCCTGCACACAGCAAATCCTGTGACTGTTGTCTCCACATCACTGATACAATTTCTTGATTGCTAGAGTCACAATAGTACTGCAGTAGAATAATAGTAAGCCCATGCTAATATATATTTTATTCCTCCATCCTGATGACACAGGGATTGTGATGTCCACTCCACCTCTAAATCAAGAGGGAACTTAGATCCCATAAGGCTGATGGATGTCATTCATCTACCAGAAGATGCAGACACTCTTGACTCTGATGTGGTGGTGGATAAATTTTGCCACCCTATTAGCAGACCTTGGTAAGTCCAATGAACCAGAGATTAGGAGTTGCAAATCTGTTGAGGCTAAGGGTCTAGATGGCATGTGGCCAGTCCAGAGATTAAAGTCTCCTAGATATACACCAACCCCAGTGGAAACAGCAGGTTCAGTAAAGTGACAGAAAAGACTAGTGCAGAAAGGTCTCATCTAGGTCTCCCTATCCCCTGGGAGCACAAATTCCAGAGTAGGAACCATTGGGAGGGCCCTGAACTGCAGAGCCATCTGCCATGACTGTAGAACATTTGTGTCTCTGTAGCCCTCAGTAATACCAGTACCTGAGGTTGTGCCTACTCAGTTGGTCACTGGAAAGAATCTAAAGTGTTTAGCTTTGAAATCTTGACAATACACATGCTGAATTGCCTGCTATGGGGTAGATTTTCACCACAATCAGTAGGAATAATTGGTTACAATTAGTCCTATGACTGAGCAACGTGTGTTTAGTTTTGTTTATTTTTTTAGTAATTCAAATTTATTACCCAGGACAATGCAAAATGAAACAATACAACTAGTTTGAAGATAATGGAAGCCTCATACCCTGTAAATCATACACTTAACAAATGGTCCTGTAACCCCACTTGTACATATTTATTCAAGTGAACATAAATTATTTCCACAAAAAGTCCTGTCCCCAAATATTTCAGCAGCTTTGGTTTTGGTCACCAAGAACTGGAAATTATAAAGGAGGTCATTAATCAGTGAAAATAATGGGTGGGCACAGGAGAAAAGCCAGACACTTTAGTACAAATAATGATGGGTCTGGGGAAGCAGACTTGGCCCAGTGGATAGGGCATTCATCTACCACATGGGAGGTCTGTGGTTCAAACCCCGGGCCTCCTTTACCCATGTGGAGCTGGCCCATGCGCAGTGCTGATGCACACAAGGAGTGCCCTGCCATGCAGGGGTGCCCCCCACGTGGGGGAGCTTCATGCACAAGGAGTGGGCCATGTAAGGAGAGCTGCCCAGGGTGAAAGAAAGTGCAGCCTGCCCAAGAATGGTGCCACACACATGGAGAGCTGACCAAGCAAGATGATGCAACAAAAAGAAACACAGATCCCATGCTGCTGACAACAGAAGCAGACAAAAAGAAGAACACACATCAAATGGACACAGAGAACAGACAACTGGGGTGGGAGGGGAAGGGAAGAGTAATCAATAAAATAAATTAAAAAAATAAATAATAATGGATCTGAGTGTCCCATCACATCACAGAAAGAAAAAAAAGGCAGAGAATGGGAGGTACTTGTTATTTAACATGAAACTTTCTGAGCCCCTCTTGTATTTACACACAAAAGTAGGGAGAGATGCCTCTCCAGAGCTGACAGGTAGCCAAGACAGATGCCATCAGGCAAACAATTCACCAGGCCGGTTTTACTTAAAAAGAGGGACATGATGCAGTTCCTTGGCAGCCTGGACCACCAGCAATGGTGTGTCCACGTAACCTATCTGCACAAGAGAGGGTCTCACAACATTCACAAATAAGGCTCAGGACAGCCACCCTACAGAGCCCCACACAGCCCCTTTCTTGAAGAGTCCCAGTCCCTCTTCCTACATTAAAAAGCCAATTCCATGCTCCTCCAGGAAATTTCAGAATGGAAGAATTCCTATCCAACACCACCACCTAGCGGTGGCTTTTTGCTCTTTCAGAGTTGTAGCTATTTTTATTTTTCATTTTTATTTGAATTTTTAAATTTAAATATTTAATTGTACTTTTTGAAGATCCACAGATCACGAAAATGTTAAATTACAAAAAAGAAGATGTTCCCATATACCCCATACCCCACACCCCCTCCCACATCAGCGACATTTTTCATCATTGTGGCACATTCATTTCATTTGGTGAATTCATTTTGAAGCACTGCTGCATCTCATGTATAAGAGTTTACATTGTAGTTTACACTCTCCCACAATACCTTCAGTGGATATGGCAGGATATATAATGTCCAACATCTGTCCCTGCAATATCATTTAGGACAACTCCAAGTCCCAAAAATGACCCCACATCACATCTCTTCTTCCCTCTCTCAACCCTCAGCAGCTACCATGACCACTTTCTCCATATCAATGCTACAATTTCTTCCATTACCAATCACAATAGTTCCATAGTAGAATATCAGTAAGTGCACTCTAATCCATACTCTATGCCTCCATCCTGTGGACCCTGAGATGGTTATGTCCACTCCACCTTTATATAGAAAGGGGCTTGGATTCCACATGGATGATGGGTGCAATTCTCCTGCTTGCAGTTGTAGGCATTCTTGGCTCCCTGGTGTCATGGTTAACCTTCTTTGCCTCCCTGTTAGCTGGCTGGGGTAAATCTAATAAACCAGATGGTAGGAGTTGCAAGTCTGTTGAAGCTCAGGGTCAGGTTGTCACATGGACAGGCCAGGGATTCCGGTTTCCTGAGTGTACACCAACCCCAGTGCCAACCACATGTCTGGTAAAAGTAACAGAAGAGGCACGTGTAGAAAGGTCACATCTGAGTCAAACTCCATCATGTTCAGGAACACAAACTCCAAAGTAGGGCCAACTGACATGGCACTGAACTCCAGAGCCATCTGTCATGACCATAGAACCTGTGGGTCCCTGTAGTCCTCAGGAGAATGAGTACCTGGGGTTGTATCTGCTTTGTCTCAGGGATCCTGCTGAGATGTGCATAAGCATGACCCCTCTGATGACCTTCCAACTCTTTTGGAGACTCATAACCATGTAAACTCATTTGTCCTTTCCATTTCCCCCTTTTATTCAACATCAAAAAGCAGTTTTTAACACCTGATATTACATGCAGGCTGAGATATTCTGCTGGTCTGAGTTGACCCTTTTATTCAAGGTCTTTTTCTAGTTATGTCATCAGCTGATACTTGGTAGTAGTTCCTCAGTGCTAGGGAGGCTCATTCTCAGGAGTCATGGGCCATGCTGGGGGGAATGTAATACATTTACATGTCGAGTTTGACTTAGAGAGTGGCCACATTGAAGCAACATGGAGGCTCTTGGGAGGTAACTCTTAGGTACCCTGCAGCTCCAGGCCTTGTTCATATTTCAGGCACATAGGCTCATAAGCATAGTCATCAGTATCAAGGGCTCATTGTTGGACCATCATTTTTTATTCGTCTTTGCCATTTCACTTGGGGGATTGTTCCTGTTCACTTGGGGAATGTGATACAGCTCCCCTGACTAGGAACTCAGCACTCCCTCAGTTTACATTTTTAACTCTAACCACTATGAAAATATTCAAACACTTTTATGTACCCTGTATACATGCCCTGAAGAACTCACTCCCAGCCATGTGCCCTCTATCAATAACACCCGATGCCAGTGTTCCTCCCCTGCCACAGATGAACCTCTCTGTGGTCCAAAACTTCCTAAAAATGAAGCCTAATATATTGCCAGGTTCCATTAATAGTAAAATGGAATATAGTGATGGGTTTAAAGGTTAGATATAGAATACATGCTAATTTAGGAAAATAAATAAAGTAAAAATAAATTGGGGTATCAAAAAATGAAAAAGGTTTGTTTTGATGTTTTGCCTTTCATGCTGTGTATGTACAGTGACAAAACAATTTCTTCCATTTCTTCCTCAGTGTCTACATCCTTTCTTTCTCTTTTTATTTCTAATTATTAAGTTAGGACAGAATAGCATGTGCATTAGCTTTTCGAACTAAGCAAGGTACACAATTGACTAACTGCTAAGTGCTTTCTATCACTTACTCTAAAACCTAAATGGAACACTATTCTTCACTTAGAGAGAAACCCAACCAGATCTCTAACCCTAAGCCTAACCTAATCCCTGTGTTCAATGTTTGCTAAGTCTTTAAGCTTAGGTCTATGACAAAGGTACATATGCTTTACTATTCTGAACTAAGCAGCATATACACTTTGTTGCCTGCTATATGCTTTCTTTCACTTTCAGTGAAAGCTAAGCCTATCCCTAACACTAACCCTAACACTCACCTTAAGCCTATCTTTATCCCTAACCCCGTCCCAAACCCCAAGTCTCAACTTAACATAACACTAACCCAAAAGTCTATATTAGCTCACTCTTTAAACTTAGTTCTGTGCTCAAATAACATGTGTACTATGCAGTACACACACTTCTTTGCCATCTATGTGCTTTTATTCACTTACACAACATGAGTATATATGACTGAGCTGCCTCAATGACATGTAAAAAGTTAACTTAATCGATATGGTTGCAGTAAACATATCTCACTGACAGCAATGGGTTATCTCTTAGAATCTATGAGGCACGATGCTTGCATCTCATCCACATTCAAAAGTAATATGTTTTAACATTGTTCATTTTACAATACACAGGTTTTTTCTCTGCTGTGTGTAGGCTCTTAACTACACTTATAATGAACTCACTCTTTAAACTTAGTGCTGGAACAGAATAGCATGTGGATTCATTTTGTGAACTAAGGGTACACATTTGATTAACTGCTCAGTTACTTACACCAACTTACACCAACACCTAAACGGAACCCTATTCTTCACTTAGAGTGAAAACTAAATAGAACTCTAACCCTAAGCCTAACCCAATCCCTGTGGTCAATATTAGCTCGTTCTTTAAATTTAGTTCTATTACAAAGGTACATAGGCTTTACTATTGTGAATTAAGCAGCATATATATTTCATTGCCTGCTTTGTGCATTTTTTCACTTAGTGAAAGCTAATCCTATCCATAACAATAACCCTCTCACCCTAATGCTATTCCTATCCCTAACACTATCCCTTGCCCTGTCTAACCCTAACATAACACTAACCCAAGAGTGTATATTAGCTCACTCTTTACACAGAGTTCTATGCTTTGCTACTGTGAACTAAACAACATATACACTTATTTCACAGCTATGTGCTTCCTTTCATTTCCAGTGAAAACTAAGTTGATCCCTAACACTAACCCTAACTCTAACCCTAAACCTAACATTAACCCTATCCCTATCCCTAAACCTGTCCCTAACCCTAAGTTTAATCATAGCAAAACACTAACCCAAAAGTCTATATTAACTCACTCTCTAAACATGGTTCTATGACAGAGGTACATATGCTTTACTATTGTGAACTAAGCAGCATATACACTTCATTGTGTGCTTTGTGAGTTCTCACTTAGTGAAAGCTAAGCCTATACCTAACACTAGACCTCACTCTCACCCTAACTCTATCCCTATACCGACCCTGTCCCTAACCTTAAGTCTAACCTTAATATAACATTAATTGAAAGGACAATATTAGCTCACTCATTAAACTTAGTTCTATGACAGAGGTACATATGCTTTACTAATATGAACTAAGCAGCATATACACTTATTTGCCTGCTATGTGCTTTCTTTCACTTACACTGAAATCCTAACCCTATCCCTATCTCTAATTCTATCCCTAACCCTAAGTCTAACCCTAACATATCATTAATCCAAAGCCTATATTAGCTCACTCCTTAAACTTAGATTTATGGCAGATGTACTTATGCTTTATTATTGTTAACTAAGCAGCAGATACACTACACTGCCTGCTATGTGCTTTTTTCCACTTACAGCAAAAGCTAAGCCTATCCCTAACACTAACCCTAACTCTAATCCTAACCTTATCCCTAATCCTCACCCTTTCCCTAACCCTAAGTCTAACCCTAAGATAACACTAACCCAAAAGTCAATATTAGATTACACACTAAACTTATTTCTATGAATGAATAACATGTGTTTACCTTTGAGAATTATGCAGCACACACACTTCATTGCAGCCTACATGCTTTTTTTCACTTATTCAACATGTGTATATACGATTGAACTACCACAATGACATCAAATAAATTAACTTACTTTTAATATGGATGCAGGAAACATGTCTCATTGACCACAATGGGTTTTCTCTTAGAAGCAATGACACATGATGCTTGCATCTTGTCCACATTCAAGAGCCACGTGTTTTAACATTGTCCTTTTTGCAATACACAGGGTTTTTTTGCCTGCTATGTGTAGACTCTTAACTACACTCATAATGAACTCACTCTTTAAACTTAGTGCTAGGACAAAATAACAGGTGCATTAGTTTTGCAAACTAAGCAAGACACACATTTGTGTAACTGCTATGTGCTTTCTATCTCTTACATTAAAACCTGTACTGAAAACTATTCTTTACCTAGAGTAAAATCCAGTCAGATCTCTAACCCTAAGCCTAACCCAATACCTGTGGTCAATACTGGCTCACTCTTTAAACTTAGTTCTATGACAAAGGTACATATGCTTTACTATTGTGAACTAAGTAACATATACACTTCATTGCTGCCTTTGTGCATTTTTTTCAATTACTGAAAGCTAAGCCTGTCTCTAAAACTAACCCTAACTCTAACCCAAACCCTATCCCATCCTTAATACTGTCCCTAACCTGAAGTCTAACCTTAACATAACACTAATCCAAAAGTCAATATTAGCTCACTCTTTAAACTTAGTTCTATGCTCGAGTAACTTGGGCTTTACTTTTGAGAACTATGCAGGATGCACACTTCTTTGCCGTCTATGTGCTTTTTCTCACTTACACAACTTGTGTATATATGACTGAGCTGCCACGGTGAGACATAAGTAATCAACTTACTTTCCATAGGAATGCAGGAAACATAGCTTATTTACAGCAGAGTGTTTTCTCTTAGAAGCAATGAAGTACCAAGCTTGCATCTCATCCACGATTCAAAAGTAATGTGTATAGTGTTGTTGTTTTCATAATACACGGGTTTTATTTGCCTGCTATGTTTAGAATCTTACCTACACTCATAATGAACTCACTCTTCAAAATTAGTGCTAGGGCAGAAGAGCATGTGCACTAGTTTTGTGAAGTAAGCAATGTACATATTTGATTAACAGCTAAGAGCTATCACTTACAGGAAAACCTAAACAGAAGCCTATTCTTCACATAGAGAGAAACTGAACCAGACCTCAAATCCTGAGCCTAACCCAATCCATGTGGTCAATATAATGTCACTCTTTAAGCTGAGTTCTATGACAATGGTACATATGCTTTACTACTGTTAACAAGGCAGTATATACACTTATTTGTATGTTATGTGCTTTCTTTCACATACAGTGAAAACTAAGCCTATCCCAAAAACTAACCCTGGCTCTAACCCTAACCTTATACCAATCCCTAACCCTCCCTAACCATATGTCTAACCCTAACATAACATTAACCCAACTGTCTATATTAGCTTAGTTTAAACTTAGTTCTATGACAGAGTTACATATGCTTTACTATTGTGAACTAAACAGCATATACACTTTGTTGACTGCTATGTGCTTTCTTTGACTCATAGTGAAAGGTAAGAATATCCTTATTACTAACCCTAACTCTAACCCAAACCATAACCCTATCCTTAACCCTGTCCCTAACCTTAAGTCTAACCCTAATATAACACTAACCCAAAAGTCAATATTAGCTCACTATTTAAACTTAGTTTTATGCTCGAGTCAATTGTGCATTACTTTTGAGAACTATACATTTCTTTGCCATCTATGTGCTTTTCTCACTTACACAACTTGTGTATATATGACTGAGATACCACAATGACATGTACAAAATTTCCTTATTTCAATATGGATGTAGGAAACATGTCTTATTGACAGCAATGGGTTATCTCTTAGGCAATGAGGCATGATGCATCTCATCCACATTCAAAAGTAATGTGTTTTAATATTGTCCTTTTCTCTTTTTTTAATTTTTTATTCATTTTTAAAAAAAATATTACATTCAAAAAATATGAAGTCCCACTCAACCCCACCGCCCCCACCCCCCACCCCCCTAACAGCAACACCCTTTCCCATTATCATGACACATCCACTGCACCTGGCAAGTACATCTCTGGGCATCGCCGCACCCCATAGTCAACGGTCCACATCATAGCCCACACTCTCCCATGTTCCACCCAGTGGGCCCTGGGGGGATCTACAATGTCCCGTAGTTGTCCGTGAAGCACCACTCAGGACAACTCCACGTCCCAAAAACGCCTCCCCATCTCATCTCTTCCTCCCATTCCCCACACCCAGCAGCCACCATGGCCACCCTTCCCACACCAATGCCACATTTTCTCTGTTGTCCTTTTCATAGTACATGGTTTTTGTTGCCTGCTATGTGTAGGTTCTTAACTATAATCATAATGAATTCACTCTTTAAACTTAGACTGAGGACATAGCAGCATGGTCTTTGCAAACAAAGCAATGTACACGTTGCATTAACTGCTAAGGGCTTTCTGTCACTTACACTAAAAGCTAAACTGAGGCCTATTCTTCACTTAGAGAGAAACCTAACTGGATTTCTAACCCTAAGCCTAACCCAATCCCTGTAGTCAATATTAGAACACTTTTTATACTAAGTTCTAAAACAAAGGTTTATGTGATTTACTAGTGTGAAGTAAGCAACATATATACTTATTTGCTTTATATGTGCTTTCATTCACTTACAGTGAAAGCGAAGGCTATCCCTAAAACTAAATCTAGCTCTAACCCTATCCCTATCCCTATCCCTAATGCTGTCCCTAACCCTAAGTCTAAACCTAGCATAACATTAACCCAATAGTCTTTTTTTTTAAGATTTATTTATTTATTTATTTCTCTCCCTCCCCCCCCCATTCCGGTTGTCTGTTCTCTATGTCTATTTGCTTCTTCTTCTTTGTCCACTTCTGTTGTTGTCAGTGGCATAGGAATCTGTGTTTCTTTTTGTTGTGTCATTTTGTTATGTCAGCTCTCTGTGTGTGCAGCACCATTCCTGGGCAGTCTGCACTTTCTTTCACACTGGGTGGCTCTCCTTACAGGGTGCACTCCTTGCATGTGGCACTCCCCTACACGGGGGACCCCCCTGCGTGGCACGGCACTCCTTGTGTGGATCAACACTGCACATGGGCCAGCTCCACAAGGATCAAGGAGGCCCGGGGTTTGAACTATGGACCTCCCATGTGGTAGATGGATGCCCTAACCACTGGGCCAAGTCCGCCACCCCTAGTAGTCTTATTAGCTCACTCTTATACTTAGTTCTATACACAGGTGCATATACTTTACTATTGTGAATTAAGCAGCATAGACATTTCATTGTCTGCTATGTGCTTTCTTTCACTTATACTGAATGGTAAGCATACCCTAACACTAACCCTAACTCTAAGCCTAACACTATCCCTATACTTAACCTAAAATCTAACCCTAACATAACACTAACCAACACATCAATATAAGCTCACTCTATAAATTTAATTCTATGCTCGAGTCACTTGTAATTTCGTTTTGATAACTATGCACTACACACAATTCTATACCTTCTATGTACTTTTTCTCACTTACACAACTTGTGTATATAAGACTGAGTTACCACAGTGAAACATAAGAAATTAACTTACTTTCAATAGGAATGCAAGAAACATGTTTAATTGACAGAAATAGGTTTTCTAATAGAAGGAATGAGGCATGAAGCTTGCATCACATCCAAATTAAAAAGTAATGAGTTATAATATTGTCCTGTTTGTAATACAAGGGTTTTACTGCCAGCTATATGTAGGCTTATAAACTACACTCATTAAAAACTCACACTGTAAACTTAGTGCTAGGACAAAATAGCATGTGCATTGGTTTTGTGAACTAAGATATGTACACATTTCATTAACAGATAAGGGCTTTCTATCACTTACACTAAAACTTAAACAGAAGCCTATTCTTCACATAGAGAGAAACCTGACCAGAACAAAAACCCTAAGCCTACAACCCCTGTGGTCAATATTATCTCACATTTTAAGCTTAGTTCTATAAAAGTGTACATATGCTTTACTTCTGTGAACTAAACAGGAGATGCACAGATTTGCCTGCTATGCGCTTTCTTTCACTTACAGTGTCAGATAACCCTCTCCTTAAAACTATCCCTAAGCATGTTCATATCCATATTCCTGTCCCTAACCCATACCTAAGCACAGCAAAACACGAATCCAAAAGTCAATGATAGCTCACTCATTAAGCTTAGTTCTATGCTCGAGTTACTTATGACTTACTTTTGAGAACCATGCAGTACTCACACTTCTTTGCCATCTACGTGCATTTACTCACTTACAAAACTTGTGTATATAAGACTGATATACCAGAATGGGTTGTAAGTAATTAACTTATTTTCAATAGGACTGCAGGAAACATGTCTCATTGACAGCAATGTATTTTCTCTTTGAAGCAATCTGGAATGATACTCGACCATCGCCCACACTGAATATAATGTGTTTTCACATTGTCTTTTTGTAATCCACGGGGTTTGTTTGCCTGCTAGGTGTAGAATCTTAACTAAAATTCTATTGAACTCACTCTTAAAACTTAGTTCTAGGACTGTGTCACAAGGGCATTACTTTTGGGGACTAAGCATGGTACACATTTGGTTAACTGCTAAGGATTTTCTCTTACTTACACTGACACCTAAAGCGAATTCCATTCTTCATCTAGAGAGGAACCTAACCTAATTGGACCTTAAGCCTAACCCAAATCCTGGGGCAATATTAGCTGGTTCTTTAATCTTAGTTGCTTGAGAATGGTACATATGCTTTACTTTTGTGAACTAAGCAGCATATGCAGAGATGTCCCTGCTATGTGCTCTCATTCACTTATAGTGCCAGCTAAGCCTATTCCTAAAACTAACTGTACTTCTATCCCTAAGCATATCCATACCCATATCCCTGCCTCTCACCCATAACTAAGCCTACCATATCAGGAATCTAAATTCAAGCTTAGCTCACTCTTTAAACTTAGTTCTATGCTCAAGTACCTTGTGCTTTACTTTTGAGAACTATGCAGTACTCACACTTTGCCATCCATGGGCTTTTCCTCAATTACACAACTTGTGTATATATGACTGAGATATCAGAATGAGTTGCATGTAATTAACTTATTTTCAATAGGAATCAGGAAACATGTCTCATTGACAGCAGTGTGTTTTCTCTTTGAAGGAAACTGGCATGATACTAGAACCTCTACCACATTGAAATGTAATGTGTTTTCACATTGTCTTTTTTGTAGTACATGAGATTTTTTGCCTGATACATGTAGGCTCTTAACTATGATCATATTGAACTCACACTTCAAACTTAGTGCTAGGACTGAATTGCTAGGGCATGAGGCTTGGGAATGAAGGAATGTACACATTTGGTTAACTGCTAAGGGTTTTCTATCACTTACACTGACACTTAAACAGAAGCCTAATCTGCACCTAGAAAGAAACTTAGCTGGATTTAGACCCTAAGCCTAACCCACATCCTGGGACAATATTAGCTCACTCTTTTATTTTAGTTCTATGACAGTGGTACATATGCTTTATTTCTGTGAACTAAGAAGCATATGCAGAGATTTCCCTTCTATGTGCTTTCTTTCAATTATACTGCCAGCTCAGCCTAGCCCTACGACTAACCTAGTCTATATTCCTAAGCATATCCATATCCACATTCCTGACACTAGCATGACATGAACTCAAAATCATGCTTACCATACTATTTAAACTTAGTTCTATGATCAAGTAACTTATGTTTCCTTCCAGAATTATGCAGTACTCACTTCTTTGCCATCAATTGGTTTTTCCTCACTTACACAATTTGTGTATATATGACTCATATACCAGAATGAGAAGTAAGTAATTGATTGACTTTCAATAGGAATGCAGTAAACAGGTCTCATTAGCAGCAATACATTTTCTCTGTAAAGCAACCAGGCATGATACTGGAACCTCATCCACATTGAAATGTAATGTGTGCTAACATTGTCCTTTAGGTAGCACATGGGATTTTGCCTGCTAAGTGTAAGCTCTTACCAACAATAATACTGAACTCACTCTTCAAACTTAGTGCTATGACCGAATCGCTAATGCATTAGTTTCAGGAACTAAGCAGGGTACACATTTGGTAACTGCTAAGGGTTTTCCACCACTTACACTGACACCTAAGCAGAAGCCCATTCTTAACCAAGACAGACAGCTGTATATAGAACCTAAGCCTCATCCAAGACCTGGGGGAATATTAGCTTGTGATTTAATCTTCGTTGTATGATCATGGCACATATGCTTTACTTATGTGAACTAAGCAACATATGCAGAGATTTCCTTGCTATGTGCTTTCATACACTTGTAGTGCCAGCTATACTTATCCCTAAAACTAACCCTATCTTAATCTCCAAGTATTTCCATAACTGCATCTATCTCACTGTACCATATCTAAGACTAGCATAACACAAATTCCAAAATTAATCTTCCTCACACAGACAGACAACAGTATCTGGACCCTAAACTTTCCAAGACCTGGGGAAATATTAGCTTACTCTTTAATCTTAGTTGAATGACCATGGCACATGTGCTGTACTTCTGAGAACTAATCAACTTAGGCAGAGATGTCTCTGCTATGTACTTTCATTCACTTTTTGGGACAGCTATGCCTATCTCTAAAAGTAATGGTATTTTAAAAAATATATATATTTTTTAATTTTATTCATTTTGTAAAAATATTACATTTAAAAAAATGAGGTCCCATTCAACCCCACCACCACCACCCCACCACTCCCCCACCAGCAACACTCACTCCCATCATCATGACACATCCATTGCATTTGGTAAGTACATCTCTGGGCATCTCTGCACCTCATGGTCAATGGTCCACATCATAGCCCATACTCTCTCACGTTCCATCCAGTGGGCCCTGGGAGGATTTACAATGTCCAGTGATTGTCCCTGAAGCACCATCCAGGTCAACTCCAAGTCCCAAAAACACCTCCACATCTCATCTCTTCCTCCCATTCCCCATACCCATCAGCCACCATGGCCACTTTTCCCACACCAATGCCACCTTTTCTCTGTGAACCTTGGATTGGTTGTATCTGTTGCACCTCTATGTCAAGAGGAGGCTCAGATTCCACATGGATAATGGATGCAATCCTCCTGCTTTCAGTTGTAGGCACTCTAGGCTCCATGGTGTGGTGGTTGTCCTTCTTCAACTCCATGTTAGCTGAGTGGAGTAAGTCCAATAAATCAGAGTGTAGGAGCTGAAGTCTGTTGAGGCTCAGGACCTGTCTATCATATTGTCAGTCCAGAGATTCAAATCCCCTAAATATATCTTAAACCCCAACACCAACTACAATTCCAGTAAAGTAGCATGAAAGTCTTGTGAAAAGAGATCCCATCTGAGTCCAGAGTAACGGTATCTATATCACCAAGCATACCCATATCCATATTCCTGTCCCCAGCCCATATCTAAGCCTAGAAAAACCCAAACTCCAAAATTAATCCCGAGTTACTCTTTAAACTTAGTCCTATGATTGATTAATTTGTAATTTACTTTTGATAATTATGAAGAAAACACACTTCTTTGCTTTCTATGGGCTTTTCTATCTTTCACAGTGTCTATATATGGCTGATATACCAGAATGAGATGAAAGTAATTAAACTACTTTCAACAGTAAAGCAGCATACCTTCTCAGCAATGCATTTTCTCCTCAGAACAATCAAGCACTCTATTGGTCCCTCATCCCCATTAAAAGGTAATGTGTTTAAACATTGTCCTTTCATAGAACACAGGATTTTTTGCCTGTTCCCTTTGGGCTCTTAACTACAGTCACATTGATCTCACTCTTCAAACTTAGAATTATGACTGATGCAGAAGTACATTAGTTTCAGGAACTAAGCTTGGTAAACATTTGGTAAAATGCTAAGGGTTTTCCATCACTTACACTGATACCTAAACAGAAGCACATTCCTTACTGAGAGAGAACACTGTATCTAGAGAGAAAGCCTCAACTAAAATCTGAGACAATATTAGCTTGCTCCTTAATCCTAGTTTTATGACTGTGGCACATATGCTTTACTTCAGCAAACTAAGCAAAGTCTGCAGAGATTTACCTGCTATGTGCTTTCATTCACTTCTAGTGCCAGCTATGCCTATCCTTAAAACTGACCCTATCTTTATCCCCAAGTATGACTTGGAGCAGTAGCAACTTACTCTTTAAACCTAGCTGAATGACCATGCCATGTGCCATCATCATTCAAGTAGGTTTAAAGAGTAAGCTGCTACTGCCCCAGGTCATACTTGAGGATAGAGATAGGGTTAGATTTAGGTTAGATTTAGGGATAGCCAAAGCTGGCACTAAAAGTGAATGAAAGCAGATAGCAGGAAAATCTCTGCAGACTTTGCTTAGTTTGCAGAAGTAAAGCATATGTGTCACTGTCATACACCTAGGAATAAAAAACAAGATAATATTGTCCTAAGACTTGGGTGAGCCTTAGGCTCTAAAAATGGTTGTCTCTATGGGGGAAAACAGGCTTCTATTTAGGTATCAGTGTAAGTGGTGGAAATGCATTAGCAGTTTACCAAAAGTGTACCTTGCTTAGTTCCTGAAACTAATGCACTAGCGATTCATCTTAGCACTAAGTGCGAAGAGTGAGATTGAAGTGACTGCACTTAAAGGCCACAGGGAGCAAGCCAAAATCCCATGTGGAACAAAAGGATAATGGTAAAACACATTACATTTCAAGGGAAGGAGGATTCAGGAGAGTTCCTGAGTGCTTTAAGGAGAAAACGAATTGCTGTCAAGACGTACTGCATTCCTATGAAAAGTAAGTTAAATTCTTATATCTCATTCTAATCTCAGTCATATATACAGATTGTGACAGAGAGGAAAAGCCCATAGACAGCAAAGAGGTGTGTTTCCTTTATAGTTATTAAAAGTAAAACACAAGGAACTCGAGCATAGAACTAAGTTGAAAGAGTGGGCTAAGATTGACTTTGGGGTTCGGGTTATGCTAGGCTTAGATGTGGGCTGGGAAGTGACAAATTCATATGGATATGCTTGGTGATATAGATAGGGTTCCTTTTAGAGATAGGCCTAGCTGGCAATAAGAGTGCAAGAAAGCACATAGCAGAAAACTCTCTGCCTATGCTGCTTAGTACACAGAAGTAAAGCACATGAGCCATGGTCATTCAACTAAGTTTAAGGAGTAATCTGTTACTGCCCCAGGTCTTGCATGTGGATTGGGTGCTCTTACTAATGTCATCCTGGGTAAGGAAGACTGACATTGAAGTTTGTGTTATGCACGGATTAGATAGGGTACAGCAGCAGGAATTTGGATAAGGCTATACTTGAGATTAGAGACAGAGTTAGTTTTAGGGATAGGCAAAGATGGCACTAAGAGTGAATTAAAGCACATAGCAGGAAACTATCTGCACACATTGCTTAGTTAACAGAAGTAAAACACATGTGCCAGGGTCATTTAACTAGGTTTAAAAAGTAAGCTGCTACTGCCCCAGGTTATATTTGGGGATAGAGATAGGGTTAGTTTTAGGGATAGGCAAAGCTAGCTCAAAAAGTGAATGAAAGCAGATTGCTGGAAAATCTCTGTACATCTTCCTAAGTTCACAGAATTAAAGCACATGTGCCATGGTCATTCAACTAGGTTTAAGGAGTAAGCTACTACTGCCCCAGGTCATACTTGAGGATAGACGTAGGGTTAGTTTTAGGGATAGGCAAATCTGGCACGAAAAGTGAATGAAAGCAGATAGCAGTGAAATCTCTGCACACCATGCTTAGTTTGCAGAAGTAAAGCATATGTGCCCAGGTCATACACCTAGAAATAAAGAGCAAGCTAATATTTCCCAGGACTTGGTTGAGCCTTAGGCTCTAGAAATGGTTTTCTCTCTGGGTGAAAACAGGCTTCTGTTTAGACATCAGTGTAAGTGGTGGAAAAGCCTTCACAGATTACAAATGTGCACCTTGCTTAGTTCCTGAAACTAACGCACTAGCGATTCGGCCCTAGCACTAAGTGGGAAGAGTGAGATCAAAGTGACTTTAGGTAAAAGCCCACAGTGGGCAGGCAAAAAATCCCCTGTGTTACAAAAGGATATTGGTAAAACACAATACATTTCAAAGGGAAGGATGATCAAGGAAAGTGACTGATTGCTTTGAGGAGAAAAGGCATTGCTGTCAAGGAGTACTGCATTCCTGTGGAAAGTAAGTTAAATACTTAAATCTCATTCAGGTGTATCAGACATATATATAAATTTTCTGACAGAGAGGAAAAGCTCATAGAGAGCAAAGAGGTGTATGTCCTTCATAGATATTAAAAGTAAAACACAAGGAACTGGACAATAGAACTAAGTTTAAAGAGGGGGCTATGATTGACTTTGGGGTTCGTGTTATGCTAGGCTGAGATATGGCCTGGGAGATGGCAAAAGCTTATGGAAATGCTTGGTGATATAGACAGAATTCCTTTTAGAGTTAGGCCTAGCTGGTATGAAGAGTGAAAGAAAGCACATAGCAGAAAACGCTCTGCCTGTGCTGCTTAGTTCACAGAAGTAAAGTACATGAGCCAAGGCCATTTAACTAAGTTTAAAGAGTAACTGGCTACTGTCTCAATTCTTGAGTGCAGTGAGCATGCTCTTACTATTGTCATCCTGGGTGAGAAAGACTAACTTTGGAGTTCGTGTTATGCTAACTTTAGTTAGGGTACAGTGGTAGGAATATGGATAAGGCTATACTGGATGATGGAGATAGGGTTAGCTTTAGGAATAGGCAAAGCTGGTGCTAAAAGAGAATGAAAGCAGATAGCAGGAAAATCTTTGCACACCTTGATTAGTTCAGAAAAGTAAAGCATATGTTCCATGGTCATTCACTTAGATTTAAAGAGTAAGGTGCTATTGCCCCAGGTCATTCCTGGGAAGGAGGATCCAACAGAGTGCCTGATTGATTTGAGGAGAAAATGCATTGTTGTCAAGGAGTACTGCATTTCCAAAGGAAGGTAAGTTAAATGCTTATATCTCATTCTGGTATCTCAAGCATATATGCAGACATTGTGACAGAGAGGAAAAGCCCATAGACAGCAAAGAGGTGTATTTCCTTCATAGTTCTTCAAAGTAAAACACAAGAAACTCGAGCTTAAAACTAAGAATGAAGAGTGGGCTAAGAATGAATTGCAGATTCCTGTTATGATGGGTTTATATAGGGTAGAGTGGAAGGGATTTGGAAAGGGGTATACAAGTGGTTAAAGACAGGGTTAATTTAGGGATAGGCAAAGCTGGCACAAAAATGGAAGGAAAGCAGGAGGCAGGAAAATCTCTGCACACCCTGCTGAGTTCACAGTAGTAAAGTACATGTGCCATGCTCATTCAAGTAGGTTTAAAGAGAAAGCTGCTACAGGCCCGGGTCCTGCTTCCATATAGAATAAAGGCTAGTTTTAGAGATAGGCAAATGTAGCACAAAAACTGAAGGAAAGCAGATAGCAGCAAATTCTCTGCACACCCTGCTTAGTTGACAGAAGTAAAGCAAATGTGCCATGCTCATTCAAGTAGGTTAAAAGAGTAAACTGCTGCAGCCCCAGGTTATGCTTGCTATGGAATAAAGGCTAGGTTTAGAGATAGGCAAGTTAGCACAAAAACTGAAGGAAAGAAGATAGCAGCAAAATCTCTGCACACCCTGCTTAGTTCACAGAAGTAAAGCACATGTGCCATACTCATTCAAGTAGGTTTAAAGACTAAGCTGCTACAGGCCCAGGTTATGCTTGAAAATGGAATAAAGGCTGGTTTTAGTGATAGGCAAAGGTAACACAAAAACTTAAGGAAAGCAGATAGCAGCAATATCTCTGCACACCCTGCTTAGTTCACAGAAGTAGACCGCAAGTGTCATGCTCATTCAGGTAGCTTTAAAGAGTAAGCTGCTACAGGCCCAGGTCATTCTTGCTTATACAGAATGGGTTAGTTTCAGGGATAGGCCTAGCAGGCACTAAAAGTGAGTGAAAGCTGATAGCAAGAAAATCTCTGCACATCTTGCTTAGTTCACAGAAATAAAACAGACGTGCCTTGATCTTTCAACCAGGATTAAAGAGTTAGTTGCTACTCTCCAGGTCATACTTGGGAATAGAGATAGGCTTACTTTCAGGGACTGAAAGTGAATGAAAGCAGATAGCAGGGAAATCTCTGCACACCTTGCTTTCTTTGCAGAAGTAAAGCATTTGTGCCACCATCATAAACCTAGGAATAAAGAGCAAGCTGATATTGACTCAGGATTTGCATGAGCCTTTGCCTCTAGAAACACTGTTCTCTCTGTGTGAAAACAGTGTTCTGTTTAAGTAGCAGTGTAAGTGGGGGAAAAGACTTAGCTGTTTCCCAAATGTGTACCCGATGCACTAGAATTTCAACCCTAGCATTAAGTGGGAAGAGTGAGAAAATTGTGACTGTAGATAAGAGCCCAGAGGGAACAGGCCAAAAATCCCGTGTGGTATGAAATGAGAATGGTAAAACACATTACATTTCACTGGGAAGGAGGATCCAGCAGAGGGCATGATTGCTTGGAGGGGAAAATGCATTGCTGTCAGGGAGTACTGCATTTCCTATGGAAAGTAAGTTCAATTCTTGCACTCATTCTGGTATCTCAGCCATATATGCAGACATTGTGACTGAGAGGAAAATCCCATAGACAGAAAAGAGGTGTGTTTCCTTCATAGTCCTTCATGTAAAACCCAAGGAACTCGAGCTTAGAACTAAGTTTAAACAGTGGGCTAAGAATGAATTGCAGGTTCATGTTATGATGGGGTTATATAGGGTAGAGTGGTAAGGATTTGGAATGGTGTATACAAGTGGTAAAAGAAAGGGTTAGTTTTAGGGATAGGCAAAGCTGTCACAAAACTGAAGGAAAGCAGGTAGAAGGAAAATCTCTGCACACACTGTTTAGTTCACAGAAGTAAAGAACATGTGCCATGGTCATTCAAGTAGGTTTAAAGAGTAAGCTGCTACAGCCCAAGGTTATGCTTGCATAGAGAATAAAGACTGGTTTTAGATAAAGGCCAAGGTAGGACAAAAACTGAAGGAAAGGAAAGAAAATATCAACAAAATCTCTGCACACCCTGCTTAGTTCACAGAAGTAAAGCACATGTGCCATGCCCATTCAAGTAGGTTTAAAGACTAAGCTGCTACAGCATCAGGTTATGCTTGCATATAGAATAAAGGCTAGCTTTAGAGATAGGCAAGTTAGCAGAAAAACTGAAGGAAAGCAGACAGCAGCAAAATATATGCACACACTGCTTAGTTCACAGAAGTGAAGCACATGTGCCCTGCTCATTGAAGTAGGTTTAAAGAGTAAGCTGCTATAGCCCCAGGTTATGCTTGCATATAGAATAAAGGCTGGTTTTAGAGATAGGCCAAGGTAGCACAAAAACTGAAGGAAAATAGATAGGAGCAAAATCTCTGCACACCCTGCTAGTTCAGAGAAGTAAAGCACATGTGCCATGCTCATTCAAGTAGGTTTAAAGAGTAAGCTGCTACAGCTGAAGGTTATGATTGCATATAGAATAAAGGCTAGTTTTAGAGATAGGCATGTTAGCACAAAAACTGAAGGAAAGCAGATAGCAACAAAATCTGTGCACACCCGGATTAGATCACAGAAGGAAAGCACAAGTACCATTTTCCTTCAAGTAGGTTTAAAGACTAATCTGCTACAGCCCCAGATTATGAGTGCATATAGAATAAAGGGTGGTATTAGAGATAAGCCAAGGTAGCACAAAAACTGAAGGAAAAAAGTCAGCATCAAAATCTCTTCACACACTTCTTAGTTCACAGAAGTAAAGCACATGGGCCATGCTCATTCAAGTAGGTTTAAAGAGTAAGCTACTACAGCCAGAGTTATGCTTGCATATAGAATAACAGCTAGTTTTAGAGAGAGGCAAGTTAGCACAAAAAGTGAAGGAAAGGAGATAGTCGGAAAATCACTACACATAATGCTTAGTTCACAGAAGTAAATCATATGTACCATGATCTTTCAGGTATGTCTAAAGAGTTAGCTGCTATACCCCAGGTCATGCTTTCATATATAGTAAATGCTGCGTTTGAGATAGGCATATTACCACAAAAACTGAAGGAAAGGAGGTAGCCGCAAAACCTCTGCACACAGTGCTTAGTTCTTAGAAGTAAAGCATATGTGCCATGCTCTTTCAAATAGGTTTAAAGAGTTAGGTTCTATACCCCAGGTTATGCTTTCATATACTGTATAGGCTACTTTTAGAGAGGGCAAGTAAGCACAAAAATTGAAGGAAAGGAGATAGCTGCAAAATCTCTGCACAAATGCTTAGTTCCCGAAAGGAAAAAACATGTGCCATCCTCTTTCAAGTAGGTTTAAAGAGTTAGCTGTTATACCGCCTGTTATGCTTTCATATATAATAAATGCTAGCTTTAGAGATAGACATGTTAGCACAAAAACTGAGGAAAGGAGATAGTGGTGAAATATCTGCATACAATCCTTAGTTCCCAGAAGTAAATCATATGTACCATGTTCTATCATTTAGGTTTAAAGAGTGAGCTGCTATACCCCCGGTTATACTTTCATATATAGTAAATGCTAGTTTTAGAGATAGGAATGTTAGCACAAAAACTGAAGGAAAGGAGATAGCTGCAAAATCTCTGCACACAATGCTTAGTTTGCAGAAGTAAATATTATGTACCATGCTCTTTCAGGTACGTTTAAAGAGTTAGCTGCTATACCCCCGGTAATGCTTTCATATAGTGTAAATGCTAGAGTTAGAGATAGGCATGTTAGCACACAAACTGAAGGAAGGAAGATAACCATAAAATCTCTGCAAACAATGCTTAGTTCCCTAAAGTAAAGCATATGTGACATCCTCTTTCAAGTAGGTTTAAAGAGCTAGCTGCTATACCCCCGGTTATGCTTTCATATTTAGTAAATGCTAGTTTTAGAGATAGGCATGTTAGCACAAAAACTGAAGGAAAGGAGATAGCTGCAAAATCTCTGCACAAAATGCTTAGTTCCCAGAAGAAAATCATATGTAGCATGTTCTTCCATTTACATTTAAAGAGTTAGCTGCTATTCTCCCAGTTATGCTTTCCTATATAGAAAAAGCTAGTTTCAGAGATAGGAATGTTAGCACAAATACTGAAGGAAAGGAGATAGTCACAAAATCTCTGCACTCAATACTTAGTTCCCAAAAGTAAAGCACATGTGACATCCTCTTTCAAGTAGGTTTAAAGAGTTAGCAGCTATATCCCCGGTTATGCTTTTATATATAGTAAAGGCTAGTTTTAGAGATAGGAATGTTAGCACAAAAACTGAAGAAAAGGAGATAGCAGCAAAATCTCTGCACACAATGCTTAGTTCCCTAAAGTAAAGCACATGTGCCATCCTCTTTCAAGTAGGTTTAAAGAGTTAGCTGTAATACCCCTGGTTATGCTTTCATATCGGAAATGCTAGTTTTAGAGATAGGTATGTTAGCACAAAAACTGAAGGAAAGGATATAGCTACAAAATCTCTGCACACAATCCTTAGTTATGAGAAGTAAATCATATGTACCATGTCCTTTCATTTAGGTTTAAAGAGTTAGCTGGTATACCCCCGGGTAGGCTTTCCTATATAGTAAATTCTAGTTTTAGAGATAGGAATGTTAGCGCAAAAACTGAAGGAGAAGAGATAGCTGCAAAAGCTCTGCACACAATGCTTAGTTCCCAGAGTAAATCATATGTACCATGTTCTTTCATTTAGGTTTAAAGAGTTAGCTGCTATACCCCTGGTTATGCTTTCCTATATAGTAAATGCTAGTTTTATAGATAGGAATGTTAGCACAAAAACTGAAAGAAAGGACATAGCTGCAAAATCTCTGCACACAATGTTTAGTTCCCTAAATTAAAGCACATGCGACATCCTCTTTCAAGTAGGTTTAAAGAGTTAGCTGCTATACCCCTGGTTATGCTTTCCTATATAGTAAATTCAAGTTTTAGAAATAGGAATGTCAGCACAAAAATTGAAGGAAAGCAGATAGCTGAAAAATCTCTGTTCAAAATGCTTAGTTCCCATAAGTAAATCATATATACCAGGTTCTTTCTTTTAGGTTTAAAGAGTTAGATGCTATACCCATGGTTATGCTTTCCTATATAGTAAATGCAAGTTTTAGAAATAGGCATGGTATCACAAAAACTGAAGGAAAGGAGATAGGTGCAAAATCTCTGCACACAATGCATAGCTCACAGAAGTAAATCATATGTACCATGTTCTTTCATTTAGGTTTAAAGAGTTAGCTGCTATACACCCGGTTATGCTTTCCTATATAGTAAACTCTAGTTTTAGAGATAGGAGTGTTAGTGCAAAAACTGAAGTAAAGGAGATAGCTGCAAAATCTCTGCACACAATGCTTAGTTCCCAGAAGTAAATCATATATACCAGGTTCTTTTTTCCAGGTTTAAAGAGTTAACTGCTATACCCCTGGTTTTGCTTTCCTATATACTAAATGCTAGTTTTAGTGATAGGCATGTTAGCACAAAAACTGAAGGAAAGAAGATAGCTGCTAAATCTCTGCACAGAATGCTTAGTTCCCAGAAGTAAATCATATGTACCATGATATTTAATTTAGGTCTAAAGAATTACGTGCTATACCCCCGATTATGCTTTCCTATATAGTAAATGCTAGTTTTACTGATAGGCATGTTAGCACAAAAACTGAAGGAACGGAAATAGCAGCAAAATCTCTGTACACAATGCTTAGTTCTCAGAAGTAAATCATATGTACCATGCTCTTTAGGTAGACTTAAAGAGTTAGCTGCTATATGCCCGGTTATGCTTTCATGTATTGTAAATGGTAGTGTTAGAGATAGGCATGTTAGCACAAAAACTAAAGGAAAGGAGATAGCCGCAAAATCTCTGCACACATTGCTTAGATCCCTAAACTAAAGCAAATGTGACATTCTCTTTCAAGGAGGTTTAAAGAGTTAGCTGCTATACCCCCAGATATGCTTTCCTATATAGTAAAGTCTAGTTATAGAGATAGGCATGTTAGCACAAAAACTGAAGGAAAGAAGATAGCGGCAAAATCTCTGCCCACAATGCTTAGTTCTCAGAAGTAAATCATATTTACCATGCTCTTTCAGATAGGTTTAAAGAGTTAGCTGCTATACGCCGAGGTATGCTTTCATATAGTATAAATGCGAGTATTAGAGATAGGCATGTAACCACAAAAACTGAAGGAAAGGAGATAGCCGCAAAATCTCTGCACACAATGCCTAGTTCCCTAAAGTAAAGCAAATGTGACATCCTCTTTCAAGTAGGTTTAAAAAGTTAGCTGCTATACCCCCGGTTATGATTTCATATATAGTATAAACTACTTTTAGAGATAGGCAAGTTAGCACAAAAACTGAAGGAAAGGAGATAGCTGCAAAACCTCTGCCCACAAAGCTTAGTTTCCAGAAGTAAATCATATGTACCATGTTCTTTCATTTAGGTTTAAGGAGTTAGCTGCTATAACCCCGGTTATGGTTTCCTATATAGTAAATGCTAGTTTTAGAGATAGGAATGTCAGCACAAAAACACAAGGAAAGGAGATAGCTGCAAAATCTCTCCACACAATAGTTAGTTTTCAGAAGTAAATCCTATATACCATGCTCTTTCAGGTAGGTTTAAAGAGGTAGCTGCTATACGCCAGGTTATACTTTCGTATAGTGTAAATGCTCTTGTTAGAAATAGGCATGTTAGCAGAAAAACTGATGGAAAGGAGATAGCCCCAAAATCTCTGCACAAAATGCTTAGTTCCCTAAAGTAAAGCACATGTGCCATCCATTTTCAAGTAGGTTTAAAGAATTAGCTGCTACACATCCGGTTATTCTTTCCTATATAGTAAATACGAGTTTTAGAGATAGGAATGTCAGCACAAAAACTGAAGGAAAGGAGATAGCTGCAAAATGTCTGCAACAATGCTTAGTTCCCAGAAGTAAATCATATGTACCATGCTTTTTCATCTAGGTTCAAAGAGTTAGCTGCTATACCCCTGGTTAAGCTTTCATAGAGTGTAAATGCTAGTGTAAAGATAGGCATTTTAGCACAAAAACTGAAGGAAAGGACATAGACGCAACATCTCTGCACACAATGCTAAGTTCCCTAAAGTAAAGCATATGGGCCATCCTCTTTCGAGTAGGTTTAAAGAGTTAGCTGATTTACCCCCAGTTATGCTTTCCTATGTAGTAAATGCTAGTTTTAGAGATAGCCATAATAGCACAAAAACTGAAGGCAAGGAGATAGCTGCAAAATCTCTACAATGCTTAGTTCCCTAAAGTAAGGCAAATGTGACATCCTCTTTCAAGTAGGTTTAAAGAGTTAGCTCCTAACATCCGGTTATGCTTGCTGATATTGTAAATGCGAGTTTTAGAGATAGGCAAGTTACCACAAAAACTGAAGGAAAGGAGATAGCTAAAAAATCTCTGCACACAGTTCTTAGTTCCCAGAAGTAAATCATATGTACCATGCTCCTTCAGGTAGGTTTAAGGAGTTAGCTGCTATACGCCCCAGTATGCTTCCATATAGTGTAAATGCTAGTGTTAGAGATAGGCATGTTAGCACAAAAACTGAAGGAAAAGATAGCTGCAAAATCTCTGCACACAATGCTTAGTTCCCTAAAGTAAAGCACATGTGACACCCTCTTTCAAGTGGATTTAAAGAGTTAGCTGCTATACCGTCAGTTATGCTTTCCTATATAGTAAATGCTAGTTTTAGAGATAGGAATATTAGCTCAAAAACTGAAGGAAAGGAGATAGCTGCAAAATCTTTGCACACAGTGCTTAGTTCTCAGAAGTAAATCATATGTACCATGGTGTTTCATTTAGTTTTAAAGAGTTAGCTCCTGTACCCTTGGTTATAATTTCCTATATAGTAAATGCTAGTTTTAGAGGTAGGAATGTTAGCACAAAAACTGAAGGAAAGGAGATAGCTGCAAAATCTCTGCACACAATGCTTAGTTCTCAGAAGTAAATCGTATGCGCCATGTTGTTTCATTTAGGTTTAAAGAGTTAGCTGCTATACCCTCGGTTATGCTTTCCTATATAGTAAATGCTAGTTTTAGAGATAGGAATGTTAGCACAAAAACTGAAGGAAAGGAGATAGCCTCAAAATCTCTTCACACAATGCTTAGTTCTCAGAAATAAATCATCCGTACCATGGTTTTTCTTCTACGTTTAAAGAGTTAGGTGCTATAACCCCGGTTATAGTTTCCTATAGAGTAAATGCTAGTGTTACAGATAGGCATATTAGCACAAAACTGAAGGAAAGTAGATAGCCACAAAATCTCTGCACTCATGCTTATTTCCCTAAAGTAAAGCACATGTGAGATACTCTTTCAAGTAGGTTTAAAGAGTTACCTTCTCTACCCTAGGTTAATCTTTCCTCTACAGTAAATACTAGTTTTATAGATAGGAATGATAGCATAAAAACTGAAGGAAAGGAGAGACCTGCAAAATCTCTACACACAATGCTTAGTTCTCAGAAGTAAAAAATATGTACCATGTTGTTTCATTTAGGTTTAGAGTTAGCTGCTATACCCTGGGTTATGCTTTCCTGTATAGTAAATGCAAGTTTCAGAGATAGGAATGTTAGCACAAAAACTGGAGGAAAGGATATAGCTGCATAATCTCTGCACACAATGCTTAGTTCTCACAAATAAATCATATGTACTATGTTGTTTCATTTAGGTTTAAAGACTTAGCTGCTATATGTTGCTGCCTCCCTCCACCCCTTCCCCCAGCCTTTGTTATCTTCTTCTTCCAGCAGTTGCTGTCCTTCCCGCCAGTCCCGCCCACGTCGCCAACATATAATCTGCCTTCTTCCTTAGCCACTGCTTACCTCATAGCCGCCTGCCCAGTTCCGCCTATCCATTATCACCCCGTAACCAACCCGCCCTAGCTCCAACCCCTCCCTCTACCCAACCCTATATAACTAAGTGTACTTCCTCAATAAATTAGACCTGCGCATAGACCTCGTCTCCGTGGTTCATTTCACCTAACCACGTGTCCCCCGAGCCTTGAGCCACCCGCTGCTGCCCCGGTCCGGCCGTGGCGTAGGCCCGACCCCCGGCAGCGATCCGCCCGCGTGCCAGCGACCCACCCGCAGCATCGCAGAGGCGGCCAACAATTGGCGCCCGGAACAGGGACTCTGCTCCCTTCTGTATGCGGTGGAGCGACATCTTCGTGTTCCTGTTTGGCCGGCCAGCCGCTCAATCTCCCGCACGGGACCCATCGCCGTCCTCCCGTGCCGCCGCTCAAGGTAGGGACTCTCCGGTGCTGTTCCCTTCCTCTCCGCCGTCCCAGCCCGCCCGTGAACCTAACCCGGCCCTCAGCGACAGCGAGTCTACCCCCCTCCTAAACCCTCCATCACAATGGGAGCCTCTCTCTCGTCCCGCCAAGTCCCTCAAGTACGTTTACTCGTGGCCCTTTTAGAAACTCACCACGTGAAGGTCTCTCTCCATCAACTACAGCGGTATTGGGACCTTCTCCTACCCTTTAACCCTTGGCTTGTCACCTGTGCTCTCTGGAGCCCAGAGACTTATGAATGTTTAATTCAGCGGGTAACGTCCGCTATGGAGCACGAACGCAAGCAGTTTCCCCCTGGCCTTATCCCGGCTCTCGTCGCTATCCGCGCCTGTCTCCAAGGTGTGCCCTCCCCTGCCTCCGCTCTCGCCTGTGAGCCTAGCCACCCTCTCACTTGCGACCCTGATGGAGATGACGATACTCGCTCTCTGCCCACCCAGCTCGAAGCCGCGCTCGAACTAAATCCCCCCACAGCCTCTGATCCAGAACCCAACCAAGAGGGCGACCTTCCGCCTTCTTCCTCCCCAACCGCGCCCTGCAAACAATGCCAACATGGCGTGCTTCCTCCTTCTTCTTCCTCTGCGCCATCTTCCCGCCTTTACCCGCCTCTTCCTGTCTTGTCACCATCCGGTCCCACCCCGGATGCCTGCCGGCCGTCATTTTCCGCTAAACCGGAAGAGCCTCCGGCGCCATCTTGGCCTGTGCCCGGAAGTGACGCGGCCACTCCGCCATCTTGGCCTGCGCCCGGAAGTGACGTGGCCACTCCGCCATCTTGGCCCGAGTCCGGAAGTGATGTCAGGCATGACGTCTCCGTGCCGCCATCTTGGCCAGTCAAAAACACAGTTACCGCTGCACCATCCTGGCCGGCGCCCGTTAGCTCTGCCAATGCCTCACCTCCATGGCCCACTTCACCTCCCGCCTTCCCCAGTAATCGCGAGAGCATCGTGAACCCCCCCTCCGCCGGCGTACGACACCGCCTTTCTCACCCCTCCCACTCCGCCTCTGGCTCAGATGTTCCCCCTTAATCCCGTTCGCACTCTGCAGAACCCACAAGCGTGGTTCCCCTTTTCCCCCAAAGACATTCAAATGCTTCGCAACGCGATAAAGGAAGATGGCCTTGCCAGTCCTCATGCCCAAGACATTCTTGAGCGCATGGCCATCTCGCGTTGCATCCCCTATGACTGGATCTCCCTAGCCCGAGCAGTTCTCTCCCCCGGACAGTTCATTGACTGGCGAGCCCATCTCGGTGTCTTAATCGACAATCAAATTGCTGACAACGCGCGTCAAGGTGTGCATTACCCCGCAAACGCATTTCTTGGGTTCGGCCCTTACGGCGATCCCAGCGCCTACACTGCCACCCCGCCTGGGTTTTTCCTCCAGCTCCGTGACTGTGTTTTTCGAGCCTTCCGCTCGTGCACCGCAGCCGCCCCAGAGCCTCTCATGAAGCTCTTCCAAAAACCTGAAGAGCCCTTTAACGAGTTCGTAGCTCGTGTGCAAGCCGCTGCAGAGAGGCGAGTTGTCGGCAGCACAGCCCGCGAGTCCTTCGTTAAAGACATCCTACAAGAGGGGGCTAACCCAGCTTGCAAAGCCATCATCCACCCCCTGCGTGACAAGCCACTCCAAGACTGGGTCCTCGCCTGTTCCGGAGTGTCCGGACAAACTTCTGCGCTCACAGCAGCTATCGTCGCTGCAGTTCAAACAACCAACACCTGCTTCCGCTGCGGCGAATTAGGCCACTTCGCTCGTGAGTGCCCCAATCTTCAGGCCCCACCGCAGCCAGTAGCCCAGTCTATAGTGCCACCACCGCGCCCTGCTCCTGCCGCCCGACCGCCCTCCACCCCCTGCCCGCGCTGTGGAAAAGGGTATCATTGGGCCCGTGACTGTTGTGTTCCAAGACAGCCTTTAAACGGGCGATGGGGCAGGCCTCAGTCCCTCCCCCAAGAGGCTCTCCGAAGAGCTCCAAAACCATAATGTGGACAATGCCTATTAAACGTCACCAAAAACCTTCATTAGAGCTCAAAATAGATGGGCAATGGCTTGATGGACTTTTAGACTCTGGTGCTGAAATCTCTTGTGTTCCCTTCGAGATCGCTGCGTTCAATCACTGGCCCCTCGAGACTGGCCCTCAAGTCATAGGTGCCACGGGAGCTGCTACCTCCTGGAAAACATCTCAGCCCCTGCACTGGAGCGACCGAGAGGGACATGAAGGCCAAATTTGCCCACTCGTACTCTCTTCAGTCCAGACCATCCTGTGGGGGAGAGATGTCCTCAGCCAGCTAAAAGCTCGAATCACCACAGAAACCTTCTTAGCTGCGCCGCCCCCCCCTTATAGGGGCCACTGCTCCCATCTCAAGACCTGACCCTATCCCTCTGGAATGGGACACAGAGGAGCCCATCTGGGTCGAGCAGTGGCCCTTGCCAGCTCACAAGCTACAAGCTCTCTCTACCCTTGTCGAAGAGCAATTACAAGCAGGGCATATTGAGCCGTCCACCAGTCCCTACAATTCGCCAATCTTCGCCATTAACAAGAAAAACACGGGCAAGTTCCGCCTTCTCCACGACCTTCGAGAAATCAACAAGCACATTAAGCCAATGGGATCACCTCAGCCAGGTTGCCTGCATCCCACCGCAGTCCCCCAGCATTTTTACGCGGCGACCATTGACATCAAGGACTGCTTTTTCTCTATTTCTCTTCACCCGCGAGACTGTCCGCAATTTGCGTTTACAGTCCCACGCACTAACAACCAGGGCGCAGCGCTTCGATTCCAATGGTGGGTACTGCCACAGGGTATGCGGAACAGCCCAACCATATGTCAGCTCTATGTCAACCATGCCATTGAGCCGCTACGCTCTAAATTCCATCCAGAGCAAACATACATCCTCCACTATATGGATGACCTTCTCTTAGCAGCGAGCTCCAGCGCGCTCCTCAATGACCTGCTTTCTGCAGTGATGACAAACCTTTCAAGCCTCGAACTTACCGTGCAATCAGACAAAATAAACCTCCAACCTCCTTTTCAATTTTTGGGCTTTCATTTTCATCACTTCATTCAGCCCACAAGCCCACAAATTCATGTTTCTCACAAAATGACGCTGACTGAACTCCAACAACTTTGCGGACAGATCAATTGGCTCCGCTCAGCGCTGCCCATCACAACCACGCAGATGCAACCCCTCTTCGAGCTCTTGCAGACCAAAGACAGCCCACCAACTGCAGCCACCCGTAGCATCACCATCACTCCTGCCGCTCGAGAAGTCGTCCAGCAAGTTAGCGCCGCTCTGCAGCAGTGCCGCCTGGAGCAGTTCTCCCCTAACCTTCCAATTTTGGCTTTAGTCCTGCCAACGCCAATCACTCCCACAGGTCTCTTGTGGCAAGATGGCCCTCTTCTTTTCCTGCATACGTCAAAAAGCAGACTCCCAAAAATCTGCCCCTTTACCAGGGCCTGGATCGCGTTAGCCACTGACTTGGTACTTCTCTCCATACAAACGTATGGCATCCCGCCACACACCATTGTTTGGCCTTTAGATGCAAAAGAAGTTACCTCCCTCATCATGAACAATGCCCAAATGCAAAGCCTGGTAGAGCTCTTTCGTGGCTCCTTTGACAACCATTATCCTCATCACCGATTGCTGCAGGGAATGTCTCAATTGGCGTTTTCCAACCCGTTCCGTCCATTGCCCGCGTGGAACCCAATCCCCTCAGCCATCACTGCCTTCACAGACGCCTCAAAAACGGCGTTTGCAGCCATCATATACACTCCTAAAAATCCTGAGCCCCGGCAACTGCTGTTCGCAAATGACTTTTCTGTTCAAGTAGGCGAACTTCTAGCTGTTGCTGCAGTCCTCAATCTCCACCCGGACCAGCCTCTCAACATTTTTACTGACAGCCTATACACGCTTCAGGTTTGCCGCAGCCTGCCACTTGCCACCTTTTTACCAGGCGATTCAAACATTGATCGAGCACTTGCCTTCGTGCAACGCCTGCTCGAGGAGAGACAACAGCCATGGTACATCACTCATTTAAGGAGTCACTCTAACCTCCCAGGGCCCCTAGCTCATGGCATCGACCTTGCCGACGCAGCTGTGTCGAGCCATAAAGTCTTTCCATTAGCCTCCAAGAACTACGATACATGTGAAGATCAGCTTGGAAACTCCATCAATAGGGCTAAGTTACTACACTCTCGGTTTCATTACTCTGCACGGACTATTCACAAACTTTATCCGGATCTGCCCATCGAAACCTGTAAACATCTGGTGCGCTCGTGTCGCGTTTGCGCGCCTCTTCTTCCCCTGGGGCCCCTACAACCTCAAGGCGTTAACCCTCGTGGCCTCCGACCTAACTCGAGGTGGCAATTAGATGTCACTCATGTCAGTGCCTTTGGCCGCCTCAAATATCTTCATGTGGCCATTGACACCTTTTCACATCTGTGCTATGCAGTTCCCCTCGCAGGAGAAAGCACCAAACATTGCATCAAGGCGCTCCGCCAAGCCATTCTGCTTATGGGAGTCCCATGGGACCTCAAAACAGATAATGGGCCAGCGTACCGCAGTGCTTCCTTTGCCCGCTTCGTACAGATGTATCACATCACACATCACTTCGGCATTCCATACAACCCACAAGGACAAGGAATCGTTGAACGCACTCACCAACAGCTCAAGCTGCTCATTCAAAAAGAGAGAGCCTCTTTTCCCCACAAAGCTCCAGCAGATGTTGTGACTGCTTGTCTCATTCACCACAATCTCTTAACTTTTGACAGTCAAGGACTCTCTCCCACACATAAGCATTGGGGGCCTATGTGGCCACCTTCTCAAGTTCCTCTAGTCTACTGGAAAGATCCAGCCACTAACCGCTGGCAAGATCTGGCCCCCCTGCTAGCACAAGGAAGAGGCTTCGCCTGTATCTTCCCAGAGACAGAACGACAGCCTATTTGGGTCCCAGGACGAAACATCCGGCCTGCGACGCAACCGCATAACCCAGATGACATCCCACGTCCACTGACACCAGAAAACAATGCTAATGGCAACGATTGAGACTCTTTTACCCACACTGACCCCAAAGTTCCACTAAATGATGAGCACACCATGCCCTCCGTACGAGATATTATTGACTGCGGAGGCCCAGATGCTGCCCCGTTCACCCAAGTTCAACACCAGCCAGTCCCCTCCTAAAAATGTTTCTGTTTAGACAAGTGCTCTCTCCAAGTTCCTTTCTACTGATTGCCCCCCCCCCGTGAGGGCTCTCTTTTCTTCCTCTTGTCGTTGCAGGTTTTTTCAAAAAGATCACTATGCGCCCCCAGGCAAACACATCTGAGTCTACCTCTCCTGCACCGTCACCTGTGGAAGCCACACCAGCCCTCTCTTGCCGCGAACGATGTCGCGTCGGTTCCTTGCCCGCCGCCTAAGCCGCCTTTCCCTTGAAGATGATGACCCCACCGAACGCCAAGTTCTCCAGCTCCTCCGACGAGCCCGCTCTGCCCATACCCACGCTCCCTGTCCCCCCACTCTCCCTCACCTCATTCATCTCCTTATCCTCATGCTGTCTTTAGCCTCCTCTGCTCAGGGCTCCTCTTCCCATCAGCCGTTCAACTGGACCCTCCAAACATTCCCAGAAAAAAGCGTTCTTGCTTACAATGTTACTAGCATAGCTCCCTCCTTCTTCACGCACGTTTGCCCTCTTGCTGGAATTTCCTTCCGTCCTGAATGCCGAATAGAAAACACCAGAAAAGCAAAAGTAGGCTTTCACCTTCCTTCATCTTGTCGAGGCAGAGATACAGCATACTTGCTTACCTGAAACAACCGCCTCCTTGGTCCTCAGTTCAACCCTGTATCCGGCTTTTACATCTGCCCTGCTAGTGCTCGAGGTTGCCATAACCCATCGCAATTCTTTTGCCCTTCCTGGGGATGTGAGACCATGGCTTATGGTTGGTCCAATGCCCCCAAGAGAGACCCATATATTTCTCTCCAAGTCATCAACAGCACCCGCTGGGACTTCATCTGGCTGACTGTGAAAAACCCAAACGACGATACTTGGTTGGCCGCTCGCCCCTACGGACTCCGGTTGTATATGAGCCACTACGATCATGGTGCTCTGTTTGAAATCCAAAAGCGCCCCGTCTCCACCCCACCCTCTGCCATTGGCCCCAATCAAATTCTTAACCCTCCCCCCACGTCTACTGTCCGTCTTCCGCCCCCATCTACTCCTCTCGATGCCTCTTCCACCTTGGCTACTACCACACTCTCTGCAAGTCTTAACTCCCTCCCCGCTCCTCGCATGCAGCCGCACCCTCTCCTCCCCTCTAGCCCCTACTTCAAACTCCTAAATGCCTCCTATTCCTCTCTCAATGCCTCCCACCCCAACCTCACCCACTCCTGCTGGTTATGCCTTTCCCCTAGCCTCCCCCTTTACGATCCACTCGCAATCCCCTCACCACTTTTCAACTCCTCTACAGAAGATTCCCCTTCTTCCTGCAATTGGAATCAGTCCACCCATGTCCCGCTCACTCTCACGCACATCTCCTCCAAAGGTCTATGCGTCCACCCCCGCTCTACCCACACTCCTAAGCTTACCGCTTGCTCCAACTATACCTCCCCTGAGGTCTCCGCCAAATACTTAGTCTCCTTAAATACTACTCAATGGCTTTGCTCTTCTACTGGACTTACCCCGTGCCTATCTGTCGCCACTCTCAACATGACTAACGAAACGTGTGTCCTCATCCTCCTTACGCCTCGAGTCATCTATCACACCCCAAGACATTTCTTTGAAGCCTTCGATCACACTCAAGAAGCCATCTACCTCCACAAATGCAAACCTATCACTGCTGTACTCACTGTCTCTTCCCTCCTGGCCGCAGCTGGGGCCGCCACTGGTGTCGCAGCCCTATCCACACAGGCCTCCGCCCTCCAAAGCCTCAGACAAGCAGTTGACACTGACATTATCTACCTCAGAGATGCAGTCAAATATCTTAGAGACTCTCTCAATTCCCTTTCTGAAGTTGTTCTGCAGAACCGCCGAGACCTCGACCTCCTCCTCCTTAAAGAAGGTGGCCTATGTGCAGCTCTAGGAGAAGAATGCTGTGTCTATGCCAACTACACTGGCTTAGTAGACTCCAGCCTAAAAGAACTTGAAAAAGGCCTCAACCAACGCCGACTCGAGCGAGCCCAGGCTGCCAGCTCCTGGGGTTTCCTGCAGCCCCTCCTCCCCTACCTCTTGCCTCTAATAACCCCAGTCTTGCTCCTCGTCCTAGGTCTCACCGTTGGTCCCTGGGCCGTTCGACGAATCATTCGCCTTGCCAAAGATCAAGCTAACAGCGTATTTTCTTCCTTTGTCCAGATCCATTACCAATGTCTCGCTACTACTGATCCCACTTCCCACCCTCGCCCACGTCCTCACCCCTCTCCCCACCATACATCCTGCCTGTAAGGCTACCTGCTGTGAGACTCCCTGCCTCTAGCCACCGGCACGGGTTTGCTTCCCTCGGCGTAAAGGGTCTGGGTGCACCCTCCGCCCCCCTTTATTGCTATATATCTGGGATGTCTTCGCAGTTAAGTTAGCCACAGCACAGGCCACCCCTAAAAGCGTGCGCAACATTAAGCCAAACATCTCGTCTAACACCAGCACGCGCCGACCCTAAGGGCTATGCATGCATCCTGATCAAATCTATGTCACTTGCCTATGGCCGGTCAATTCTGCCCCCTTACCCCTCGCCCTCCTCAGCCTGATACTCTATTTTCTTTTACTTTTCTTTAAAAAACAGAAGGAGCAATTGTTGCTGCCTCCCTCCACCCCTTCCCCCAGCCTTTGTTATCTTCTTCTTCCAGCCGTTGCTGTCCTTCCCGCCAGTCCCGCCCACATCGCCAACATATAATCTGCCTTCTTCCTTAGCCACTGCTTACCTCATAGCTGCCTGCCCAGTTCCGCCTATCCATTATCACCCCGTAACCAACCCACCCTAGCTCCAACCCCTCCCTCTACCCAACCCTATATAACTAAGTGTACTTCCTCAATAAATTAGACCTGCGCATAAACCTCGTCTCCGTGGTTCATTTCACCTAACCGTGCGTCCCCCGAGCCTTGAGCCGCCTGCTGCCGCCCTGGTCTGGCCGTGGCATTGGCCTGACCCCCAGCAGCGATCCGCCCGCGTGCAAGCGACCCGCCCGCAGCATCGCAGTGGCGGCCAACAGCTATACCCTCGGTTATATTTTCCTATATAGTAAATGCTAGTTTTAGATATAGGAATGTTATCACAAAAACTCAATGAAAGCAGATAGTTGCAAATTCTCTGCACACAATGCTTAGTTCTCTTAAGTAAATCCTTTGTGTCATGTTGTTTCATTTAGGTTTAAACAATTAGCTGCTATACTCTCGGTTATGCTTTCGTATATAGTGCAATGCTAGTTTTAGAGATAGGAATGTTAGCACAAAAACTGAAGGAAAGGAGATAGCTGCAAATCTCTGCACACAATGCTTAGTTCTCAGAAGTAAATCATATGTACCATGCTTTTTCATCTTGGTTTAAAGAGTTACTTGCAATACCCCTGGTTATGCTTTCCTATAGTTTAAAGGCTAGTGTTACAGATAGGCATATTAGCACAAAAACTGAAGGAAAGGAGATAGCCGCAAAATCTCTGCACTCAATGCTTAGTTTCATAAAGTAAAGCACATGTGACATCCTCTTTCAAGTAGGTTTAAAGACTTAGCTTCCATACCCTAGGTTAGTCTTTCCTATATAGTAAATTCTAGTTTTAGAGATAGGAATGTTAGCAAAAAAATTAAGGAAAGAAGAGAGCTGCAAACTCTGCACACAATGCTTAGTTCTCAGAAGTAAATCATGCTCTTTCAGGTAGGTTTAAAGAGTTAGCTGCTTTGCCCCCGGTTATACTTTCCTATAGTGTAAATGCTAGTGTTACAGATAGGCACATTAGCACAAAAACTGAAGGAAAGGAGATAGTCACAAATCTCTGCACTCAATGCTTAGTTCCCTAGAGTAAAGCACAAGTGACATCCTCTTTCAAGTATTTTTAAAGAGTTAGCTACTATACCCTTGGTTAATCTTTCCTATATAGTAAATGCTAGTTTTAGAGATTGGTATGTTAGCGCAAAAACTGAAGGAACAGAGATAGCTGTGAAATCTCTGCACACTATGCTTAGTTCTCAGAAGTAAATTATATGTACCATGTTGTTCCATTTAGGTTTAAAGAGTTAGCTGCTATACCCTCGGTTATGCTTTCCTACATAGTACACGCAAGTTTTAGAGATAGGAATGTTAGCACAAAAACTCAATGAAAGCATGTACCTGCAAAATCCCTGCACACAATGCTTAGCTCTTAAGTAAATCCTTTGTGCCATGTTGTTTCATTTAGGGTTAAACAGCTGCTATACTCTCGGTTATGCTTTCGTATATAGTAAATGCTAGTTTTAGAGATAGGAATGTAAGCACAAAAACTGAAGGAAAGGAGATAGCTGCAAATCTCTGCACACAATGCTTAGTTCTCAGAAGTAAATCATATGTACCATGCTTTTTCAGGTAGGTTTAAAGAGTTAGCTGCTATACCCCCGGTTATGCTTTCCTATAGTGTAAATGGTAGTGTTACAGATAGGCATGTTAGCACAAAAACTGAAGGAAAGGTGATAGCCACAAAATCTCTGCACTCAATGCTTAGTTCCATAAAGTAAAGCACATGTGAAATCCTCTTCCAAGTAGGTTTAAATTGTTAGCTACTATACCCTCGGTTATGCTTTCCTATCTAGTAAATGCAAGTTTTAGAGATAGCAATGTTAGCACTAAAAATGAAAGAAAGTAGATAGCTGCAAATCTCTGCACACAATGCTTAGTTCTCAGAAGGAAATCATATGTACAATGTTGTTTCATTTAGGTTTAAAGAGTTAACTGCTATGCCCTCGCTTATGCTTTCCTATATAGTAAATGCTATTTTTAGAGATAGGAATGTTAGCACTAAAACTGAAGGAAAGGAGATAGCTGCAAAATCTCTGCACACAATGCTTAGTTCTCAGAAGTAAATCATATGTGCCATGTTGTTTTTTAGGTTTAAAGAGTTAGCTGCTATACCCTCGGTTATGCTTTCTATATAGTAAATGCTAGTTTTAGAGATAGGTATGTTAGCACAAAAACTGAAGGAAATGGTATGGTCGCAAAATCTCTGCAAACAATGCTTACTTCTCAGAAGTAAATCATATGTACCATCGTTTTTCATCTACGTTTAAAGAATTAGCTGCTATACCCCCGGTTATGCTTTCCTATAGTGTAAATTCTAGTGTTACAGATAGGCATATTAGCACAAATATTGAAGGAAAGGAGATAGCCACAAAATCTCTGCACTAAATGCTTAGTTCCATAAAGTAAAGCACATGTGACATCCTCTTTCAAGTAGGTTTAAAGAGTTAGCTGCTATACCCTAGGTTATGCTTTCCTGTATAGTAAATGATAGTTTTAGGGATAGGAATGATAGCACAAAAACTTAAGGAAAGGAGATAGCTGCAAAATCTCTGCACACAATGCTTAGTTCTCCAAAGTAAACCATATTTACCATCTTGTTTCATTTAGGTTTAAAGTGCTAGCTGCCATACCCTCGGTTATGCTTTCCTATATAGTAAAGGCTAGTTTTAGGGATAGGAATGTTAGCACAAAAACTGAAGGAACGGAGATAGCTGCAAAATCTCTGCACACAATGCTTATTTCTCAGAAGTAAATCATATGTATCATGTTTTTTCATTTAGGTTTAAAGAGTTAGCTGCTATACCCTCGGTAATGCTTTCCTATATTGTAAATGCTAGTTTTAGAGATAGGAATTTTAGCCCAAAAACTGAAGGAAAGGAGATTGCTGCAATATTTCTGCACACAATGCTTAGTTCTCAAAAGGAAATCATATGTACCATGTTGTTTCATTTAGGTTTAAAGAGTTAGCTGCTATACCCTCGGTTATGCTTTCCTATATATTAAATCCTAGTTTTATAGATAGGAATGTTAGCACAAACTTGAAGGAAAGGAGATAGCTGCAAAATCTGCGTACACCATGCTTATTTCTCAGAAGTAAACCATATGTACCATCTTTTTTCATTTAGGTAAAGAGGTAGCTGCTATACCCTCGTTTATGCTTTCCTATTTGTAAATGGTGGTTTTAGAGATAGGAATGTTAGCACAAAAACTGAAGGAAAGGAGATAGCTGCAAAATCTCTGCACACAATGCTTAGTTCTCGGAAGTAAATCATATGTACCATTCTTTTTCAACTAGATTTAAAGAGTTAGCTGCTATACCCCCGGTTATGCTTTCCTATAGTGTAAGTGCTGGTGTGACATATCGGCATATTAGCACAAAAACTGAAGGAAAGGAGATAGCCGCAAAATCTCTGCACTCAATGATTAGTTTCATAAAGTAAAGCACATGTGACATCCTCTTTCAAGTAGGTTTAAAGAGTTAGCTGCTATACCCTATGTTAATCTTTCCTATATAGTAAATGCTAGTTTTAGAGATAGGAATGTTAGCACAAAAACTGAAGAAAAGGAGATAGCTGCAAAATCTCTGCACACAATGCTTAGTTCTCATAAATAAATCATATGTACCATGTTGTTTCATTTAGGTTTAAAGAATTTGGTGCTATACCCTCGGTTATGCTTTCCTATATAGTAAATGCAAGGTTTAGAGATAGGAATGTTAGCACAAACACTGATGGAAAGGAGATAGCTGCACAATCTCTGCACACAATGCTTAGTTCTCCGAAATAAACAATATGTGCGGTCACCCCTCGGGCTGAAGTGTGGTTTGCTGGCCTGGCGAGGGGCGGCTTCCATGGTAGGCCTTTTCCAAACCGCTGCCCCCATAATAGGGTGGTTTGTCTGGCCCACCGCCACCCCTGAAGGAAGCTCAGCATGGGCGCAGAGTGCCCTCGGTTCTCCCCTTCTCGGCAGTCATGCTTCCACGGCCGCCCCTTCTCCCAGATGGCGCCACTCGATGCCTTGTCAGGCGGCACCCTTCTTCTTCTTTCTCCCTGCGCAGGCGCAGGGTGGAAAAATCCAGTCTGCCCTTTTCCCTCCCCCCGACAGCAGCAACAGCCAGGCGTGGGCGGGAAACTCAATTCTGCCCTCTACCCCAGCAACAGCAGCCACCAATCATTAAACCCTGCCACTTCCCCCAGCAACAGCAACAGCCAATCCCTAATCACCACCCCTCCCCCGTCCAGTACCTCCCACTGACCTTTCTCCGGCAACCAATCAGAACAGGGCATGGCTTCGACCAATCAGCCTTCCCCAGCCCCTATAAAACTGTTGCCTCTCTCTCAATAAAGTGGACTTGCATGTTTACCTCGTCTCCGCAGTAGTTCTTCTGCTGTGCGCCCTCCAGTCCTGAGAGCACCTGACAAGGGCCTGGCCTCCCTTGTCCCCAGTTCATCGCCTGCTTCTCCGGGCGACCCCCTCGTCGCCGGCTTCGCCGGGCAACCCCGTCAGCCGAACTGCGCAACCTCTGTGAGACCGACCCCTCGTCTGCTGCCGGACCGACCCCTCGTCCCAAGTGGGACTGACCCCTCATCCCAAGTGGGACCGACCCCTCGTCCGCAGCGAGACCCCACCTCTACCGATCTAGCAAGCCGTCACAGCTGGCGCCCAACGTGGGGCAAGGCAACTCCACCATAGCCTCACTCCATAACCTGGCGGCCCCCCCTCCTCTCTTCTCACCGTGGGACTTCTCTCATGCAACATTGCTGCTACCTGAGCCTTGGCTTCCTCATATGATCCACGGCGGTCTGGGAGAATCGCTGGATGGCTTTCTACTTCCATGTCGGGGGCTTATACCGACCAGCTTTGATTAAGAGGAGCCTTGGATTTCTCGGGAGCGCACGCTTGCACGTCTGAAGTAACCCTACCACAGCCCTACGCCCTCCTCTCTTCTCACCCCTATCTTTTCACTCTGCATTGCTGCTCCTGAACCTTGGTGACCTCATACTATCCACGGCAGTCTGGGAGAATCGCTGGATGGCTTTCTCCTTCCATGTCGGGGGCTTATACCGACCCGCTATGATTAAGAGGCGCTAATAAAACTCTCAGGAGCGCGTGCTTGAGCACCTCCACCCCTGCCTTCACCTCTGCCTCCTCCCCTCCGTGCTTGCTCCCCTTTGCCTTGCTCCACTGCTCTTCGTTCTGCCTTCCCCTCGTCGGGGCCTTCCTTTGTGCCCGTGACCACCGTCGGAGTTCCATCGGCTCCAACCCCTCATCTCACTGCGCACTTCGGCTCCCATCGCCACGCTCTCAAGATAAGGGCCCCTTTTCTTATTGGCTCCAAAAGGCCATTAGCAATGGATAACATCCTTTCTGCTAAGCAAGCCCCGCAAGTTTGGGCCCTCGCCAGTCTCCTAGACACTCACCGGTGTAAGATCTCTTTGAAACAGCTCCAAGTATATTGGGACCTTCTTCTCCCCTTTAATCCGTGGCTTACCACGTGTCAGCTCTGGGACCCGGATACCTACACTTGCCTTATAGATAGGGTCACTTCTGCTGTGGAGCAGGAAGGTAAAAGATTCCCTCCTGGCTTATTACCAGGGCTTTTTACCATCCGCTCCTGCCTTCAAGGCGCCCCTACCATAGACTCCCCCTGGCCGCGCCACCACCGCCGCTGCTGTGATTGTCAGGACGGCGACTTTAACCGGGATCCTGATCAGGATCCTGATGCTGGCTCCGACTCCGACTCTGAGTCGCTTGTCGAGCGCCTTAATAACGTGCTCGAAGATTGTCCCCCTAAACAGTGTAATCTTGCAGCGCCGAGCGCCGGTGAAGATGGCGAACCTCCGCCTTCTTTGCCATCCGAAAAGGGGAGGCACTCTCAAGATGGCGGACTTCCGCCTTCTTCCTTGCTCAAAAAGGGGAGGTCCCTTTACCCCTCCCTCCCCCCGACGACTTCCTGCCTGGGCGGGCCGGAAGCTCCCTCCCCACCATCTTACCCCTCCGTGCAGGGCGGCCCATGGCCATCTTGTGGCACTGTTTGGGCACCAGAAGCTTCCGCCCCGCCATTTTCTCAAAGCGGTCCGTGGCCATCTTGTAGCCCACGACAGTTTTGTGGCCCGCCGCCATTTTGTAGTACCACTGGGGATGGCCCGCAGCCATTTTTAACACTGTATGGGCAATGGCTCCTCTCACGCCCTCCGCGCCAGCGACCCCCCCCGGCTCCGCCTCCCCCGAGCAGCCCCCTCCATCCGATCTGTGGCAGGCTGCCGCACGCGCAGCCCCCTGTAGCCTATTCTTGGACCCGTATTCCTCCCCCACCGGGGCACCTCCTACTACCTCCCTGCCACCGCCTACCACCCGCTTTCCCCTTAACGTAACTCCCACCCCTCAGCGTTCCTTTCTTTGGTACCCACATGATGTGGAAAGTGTTAAACAGCTCCGCAAGGCCGTTAAGGAGGACGAGTTAGGCAGCCCTTATGCTCAGCATTTGTTAGAGGAGATGTCCACCCTTCTGTGCATCCCCCTCGATTGGCTCCAACTGGCCCATGCCATCCTCACGCCTGGCCAGTTTATAAATTGGCATGCCCATTTTCATGCCAAGGCTGAAAAGCAGTTTGCAGCCAACGTTGCAATGGGTGTAAATCACCCACCAGAAGCCTTCACCGGCACTGGTCAGTTTAGCCAGGCTGTGGCCTACTACCGTGCTCCAGCTGGCTTCTGGCTTCAGATTCACGAGGTCACCCTATGGGCCTTTCACGCCTGCACTGCCAGTAGTGCTGACAAGTTCACTAAGCTCACACAGACCAAGGATGAGGACTTTTCTACCTAAGTTTCCAGAGTCCTCCAGGCGTGTGAGCACAGGGTCCACGATGAACAGGCTCAGTGCACCCTCGCCCATGAAATTATCCTCAAAGGGGCCAGCCCCATTTGTCAACAGGCAATCGCTACCATGAGGGAAAAGGCGATAGATGATTGGGTAATTGCCTGTAACGGTCTTGACCAACAGGCTGCTTCTTTCGCCAAGGCTGTCACAACAGCCATGGCACTTAACTCCTCTTGTTTCAAATGTGGCGAGCCAGGACATTTCGCCCGTGAATGCCCAGCAGTCTCTGCGCCGCCGGGCCCTCCTGTTCCTCCCCCCCCATCGCCCCGATGGGGCCCTTCTACCCCCTGCCCCCGCTGCGGCCGGGGGTACCATTGGGCTCGCGACTGCCGTATGCAGCCTCCCCTGCAGCGGCAGCAGCAGCAGCCATCTTTAAACTCCAGGAGGGGCAGGCCTCAGCCCCACCCCAAAGAGGCTCCCCGTCCCAACCTTCCAAAGCCCTGATGTGGACAGTCCCCATCACGTCCAAAAGGCCTACCATGAGGTTTAAGATTCACCACCGCTGGTACTCTGGGACCCTCGCCTCGGGTGCAGAGGTCTATTGTTTCCCTGCTCATTTCGCCGCCCAGTGGTCTGTTCAAGAAGGCCCTTCCATCCAAGGGGCCACTGGCTCCTCTACCTTCCTTCGCGCCAGTCACCCTATTGCCTGGGAGGATGGTGAGGGACGTGTGGGCACATTCCAGCCCCTCTTCCTTAGCACCCTTGATACTATACTTTGGGGGCGAGATGTCCTGGAGGAGTGCAGTGTTCAGTTAACCACTCAGCCCCCCCAATAGTTTGCGCCACTGCTCAATTAACACCTCCCACACCCACTCCTCTGCGGTGGGATACAGAGGAGCCTATTTGGGTGGAGCAGTGGCCCTTGCCATCCCACAAACTCCAAGCTCTTCATGAGCTGGTTCGAGAGCAGTTTGAATCTGGACATATAGAACTATCCACCAGTCCCTACAACTCGCCCGTTTTTATCGTTAAAAAGAAGGCCACTGGCAAATACTGCCTCCTACGTGATTTGAGGGAGATTAATAAGCATATCCTCCCCATGGGAACTCCCCACCTGGGACTCCCTCACCCAGTGGCCATTCCTAAACACTTTTTTGTGGCCACTCTAGATATAAAGGACTGCTTTTTTTCCATTCTGCTTCACCAAAAGGACCGCCCACGCTTTGCCTTTACCGTTCCTGTCCCCAACCATCGAGGGGCAGCCGATAGGTATCAGTGGAAAGTCCTTCCACAAGGCATGCGCAATAGCCTGGCCATCTGCCAGCTGTATGTGAACGCGGCAGTCGCCCCCTTGCGAGATCTGGGCTACCTCATCCACTATATGGATGATGTCCTGGTCGCATGTGAGACCCATGAGAAGCTGCAGTATGTCCTCTCTCAGCTTCGGCATAATCTGTCCGCCATTGGCTTAACAATCCAGAATGACAAGGTCAAACTTGAACCACCCTTAACCTTCCTGGGGTTCCATATCTCCCAGCATGTAACCCCAATGGCTGTACGATTAAATGTGCCAGACCGAGTCACCCTCACAGAGCTCCAGCAGCTCTGTGGAAATATCAATTGGGTCCGTCCTGCTCTGTCTGTTACAACGGCACAGCTCCAGCCATTATTTGCTCTCTTACAAACCAGTCATAAACCCCCCTCTGCCGTGTCCGCAAAGATAGCCATCACACCAGAAGCTTGAGCCGCCATTGCTGCTGTAGATAAGGCCCTTAATAACTGCTGCCTCCAGCGGTTTGATCCCCAGTGGCCTCTCCAGGCATTGGTCCTCCCCACCAAGGGAACACCCACCAGAGTTCTTTGGCAGGACGGGCCCCTCCTCTGGCTCCATCCTTCTAAGAGCAAGATGCAGAAGATCTGCCCCGCAGTGAGGCTATGGATCGCTCTCGCGGCTGATTTAGTGCAGCTGTCCATCCATACGTTTGAAACTCAGCCTGCTGTAATTGTTTGGCCACTCAATGCAAAATAAACCACCTCCCTCATTAGGGATAATGAGCAAATGCAGGTGCTGTGTGAGGGATTTTCAGGCGATTTCGATTGCCATTTCCCTAGTCACCGCCTACTCCAAGGCATGTCCCAACTCCCCTTCTGAAGTCCTTTTTTCCCCTTCCCATCTTCCTCCCCCTTTCCAAGGTCCGTCACTATTTTCACGGATGTGCCTAGAACTAAGTACTCCATGGTCGTGTACCTGGACGGAGTCGCAGAGCCGAAAGTCTTTACACATCTTAACCTACACTCCGTCCAGACGGGAGAGCTTTTGGCTATTGTAGAAGCATTTCACACCTTCCCCTGTGAACCTGTTAACATATTTATGAATAGCCTCTATTCTCTGCAAGTCTGCAGGGTCTTGGCATTAGCTACATTCTTCCCGACCTCCTCTCCTATTGATAAGGCACTAGATGCCCTTAAGACCCTTCTTGAAAAACGCATGGCACCCTGGTATATTGCTCATATCCGGAGCCACTCTGGGTTGCCTGGCCCCCTAGCGGCAGGCAACGACACCGCGGATCAGACGGTCTCCGCCCTTGCCCTTGATACTATCGGAGATGCTATTAATCAGGCTAAGTCTTTACATTCGAGGTTTCACTTTTCTGCTGCCTCACTACATCACCTTTTGCCTGAGTTGCCAATTGAGACTTGTAAGCACCTAGTGCGGACATGCAAAACCTGTGCCCCCTTCCTGCCTCTGGGACCTCTGCAACCGCAGGGGGTGAATCCCCGCGGCCTTAGGCCTAATTCCAGGTGGCAGATGGATGTCACGCATGTCCTGTCCTTTGGATGCCTTAAGTTCTTGCACGTTATAATTGACACCTTCTCCCACATGTGCTATGCAGTCCCCTTGCCTGGGGACTGCATTAAGGCCCTTCGGCAAGGGATTCTCTTCATGGGGGTCCCCTGAGACCTAAAGACGGATAACAGCCCTGCTTATCGCAGTGAGTCCTTTGCGAGGTTCCTTCAGCTCTACCAAATCGCCCACCATTTTGGTATCCCATATAACCCGCAAGGACAGGCCATTGTGGAGAGCTCCCATCGCCATCTGAAACAACAAATTGAAAAACAGAGGGAAATCCTCCCTCACGCTCCTCCTGGAGACATCATCACCGCTGTCCTAATCCATCTAAATCTCATGACCGTTGATAAGGATGGTCTCTCGGCAGTCCATAGGCATTGGGGCCCCTTGTACCACCCCACACAGGCCCCCTGGTCCTTTGGAAGGTCCCTCAAACAGGTCAGTGGCGTGGCCCGTGCCCCCTCCTTACCCAGGGCTGAGGTTTCGCTTGTGTCTTCCCGCAGGATGCCGCTCAGCCAATCTGGGTCCCTGGGAGATGCGTCAAACCCGCCACCTCAGCAGCAGATGTCCCGCAGGGAACGGCGCCAGATGCGAGTGATCCAGCACCAACTGAGCCAGCTCACCCTCCACCCCAAGAGACAACCATCCAACCCTGAAGTCCGTTCGCTGCTCGTACTCTACCGTCAGTGCAGACGCCGCAACCCTCGCCATGCTGGCGAGCCAATTAACATAGTCTCTCTCCTTCTCCTTATGCTCTCCCTCGCCACCTCTGGCCAAGCTAACCCCTCTCACCAGCCCTTCAATTGGACACTCGCTCTCTGGCAACAAGAAAGAGTTCTCGCCTATAATATCACCTCAGATGCCCTGTCCTTCACTGCACGTGTGTGTACTCTCACTAATCAGCAGAGCTGCTGGGGGTCTAAGCAACAATATGGCCCCTACAACCACCTTATATCGGGCTTTTACATTTGCCCTTCCTTTGCTCGAGGCTGCCATGATCCTGCACAATATTATTGCCCCTCCTGGGGCTGTGTAACCATGGCATACGGCTGGAGAGGCGCTCCAAACCGGGACCCCTATCTCTCCTTCCGCATTGCAAATACTTCCCAGTGGAACATAATCATCCTCACTGTTAAAGACCCTACTAACACTGCCTGGCTGCACGGCCGTACATATGGCATCCGGCTTTACATGTCAAGCTATGATTATGGCGCCTTCTTCATAATAAAAAAGAAATTGCCTACTCCCACCCCTTCAGTTGCAGTTGGTCCCAACGCAATCATCAACCCTCCCTCTCCTCCTTCTGCTGCGCTGAGGCCACTCATCAATCCTCCTTCTCCTCCTCCACCATCGACCATTCCCTCCTACATAACCTCCAGCAGTCAATCCTCTAATCCCGTCCGTACCCCTCCTACCCCTCTATCCCCACTACAGATCCATAACCCGCTTCTGTCTCTAGTCCAAGCTACCTTTCGTACACTTAACTCCTCTAATTCTAACCTTACCATTAGCTGCTGGCTATGCCTCTCCCCCTCACTTCCGCTCTACGAGGCCATAGCCACCAATGCCTCTTACCAATCTTCTGATAGCAGCAATCCCGCCTCTTGTAATTGGAACCAAATGAAGGTAGGACTGACAATCCAATCTGTCTCTCAAAGCGGGCTTTGCATCACCAGAATCGGAGGCACTGTTCACCCCTCCATGAAGACTCTTTGCAACCTTACAGTCACTCCTAACGTAACCTCAAAATTTCTTTTACCCCCCAATAATACAAGATGGCTGTGTTCCTCCACAGGTCACACCCCGTGTCTTAATGTCGGCACCCTCAACTCCATCAATGAAACCTGCGTGCTCGCAATCATACTCCCCCGGGTTTTTTATCATACAAATGACCAATTCTTTGATTCCTGGCAGCACTATCTCCTTCCAGACCATGTGCAGAAAAGAGAAATCATTACCGCCATTACTATCGCCTCTCTTCTAGGTCTTGTAGGAGCTGGCACCGGAATTGCAGCCTTAACCACTCACAGCACCGCTTTCTCGTCTCTCAGGGCAGCAGTCGACGAGGATGTCGCCCACCTCGAAATATCCGTCTGTCACCTAGAAAAATCGCTTAACTCCCTATCCGAAGTGGTTCTTCAAAATCGTAGGGGGTTAGACCTTCTCCTCCTCAAAGAGGGAGGCCTCTGTGCTGCTCTCGGCGAGGAGTGCTGTTTCTATGCTAACTACTCTGGTCTCATTCAGGACAATCTGGCCCAAGTCAGGGCCGGCCTGGAAAAGTGAAAAAGGGAGAGAGAATCCCAAGGAGGCTTCTCCTTGGGATTCAATGGCATCCTCCCCTACATCCTCCCCTTCGTAGGCCCCCTGATTATTGTCCTCTTCACACTGGCAGTCGGACCATGGGCTATTAGAAGGATTGTCCAACTCGCCAAGGATCAGGCTAATGCAATTTTTAGCACATATGTACAGGTCGGCTATCAGCAACTCACCACTGCCGAGGACACCCCCCCCCCCACTTCATCTTCTCGGCCTCCTCCTACCTGACCTCTTCCTGCTCACTCTTCCCGCAGGTGCCCCAAGTCTTCTGTAACTGCGGCCCCCCATGCTGCCATCACTCTCAAGCAGCTCGAGCCCTGCTAAATGGCCCGCAACCCGCTTTCCCCGGCCCGCGGCCTGCTTTCTAGCATCTAATAACGTTTCTGCTTTTGCCTCCCCATACTTCTGTGGAGCTTCCTCCTGTCTCGACCTCACTCCTCTTCTCAGCCATCCAAAGCGTCCCTTCTCGTCCTCCGCCCCCCTCCTTTTTTTTGCTTGAACCCCCATTGTATTGCAGATTAGGCCGACTCCTGTTGGTCCACCCCGTTAACATCAGCCTCTCTCGTGCCCGTGGAGACTTTGGCCTTCCTGTTTTCCTCGCCTACGTCTCCACCACTCCCAACGCTGCCGCCACCACCGCCACTGGTGCCCTGACGCGACTTGTCCTCACAGCTGCGATGTTCCAGACCATCACACAGTCTGCCTCTGCCACTGTTCATCGCTAAGGAGAGATCAACTACCTGTAGGGCGCTGTCATTCTAGACTTTTAACAGCAGATGGACCTTATAGCCGCCGACATCAATGAGAATTGGACATTGGCCACCCTTGTTTGCAACAGCAAGATACCGCCCCCCTAATTGTACATTTGTATCCCCATCATAACCACCTCCCCATTCAGTCCACTTCCCTCATTTGCTTACTGCCCTTGGGCCTCGGCTGCTTATTACTGCTGCCATCCTGGCCCTTATTTGAAAAGAAGGGGGAAAACAAACAATGAAGGAAAGGAGATTGCTGCACAATCTTTGCACACAATGCTTAGTTCTCAGAAGTAAACCATATGTACCATGTTGTTTCATTTAGGTTTAAAGAGTTAGCTGCTATACCTCCGGTTATGCTTTCCTATAGTGTAAATGCTAGTGTTACAGATAGGCATATTAGCACAAAAACTGAAGGAAAGGAGATAGCCGCAAAATCTCTGCACTCAATGCTTAGTTCCCTAAAGTAAAGCACATGTGACATCATCTTTCAAGGAGGTTTAGGAGTTAGCTGCTATAACCTAGGTTAGTCTTTCCTATATAGTAAATGCTAGTTTTAGAGATAGGAATGTTAGCACAAAAACTGAAGGAAAAGAGATAGCTGCAAATTCTCTGCACAAAATGCTTAGTTCTCAGAAGTAAATCATATGTACCACGTTGTTTCATTTAGGTTTAAAGAGTTAGCTGCTATACCCTCGGTTATGCTTTCCTATATAGTAAATGATAGTTTTAGAGATAGGAATGTTAGCACACAAACGGAAGGAAAGGAGATAGGTGCAAAATCTCTGCACACAATGCTTACTTTTCAGAAGTAAATCATATGTACCATGCTTTTTCAGGTAGGTTTAAAGAGTTAGCTGCTATACCCCCAGTTATTCTTTCCTATACTTTAAATGCTAGTGTTACAGATAGGCATATTAGCACAAAAACTGAAGTAAAGGAGATAGCCGCAAAATCTCTATACTCAATGCTTAGTTCCCTAAATTAAAGCACATGTGACATCCTCTTTCAAGTAGGTTTAAAGAGTTAGCTGCTATACCCTAGGTTAGGCTTTCCTGTATAGTAAATGCTAGTTTTAGAGATAGGAATGTTAGCACAAAAACTGAAGGAAAAGACATAGCTGCAAAATCTCTGCACACAATGCTTTGTTCTCAGAAGAAATCCTATGTACCATGTTGTTTCATTTAGGTTTAAAGACTTAGCTGCTATACCCTCAGTTATGCTTTCCTATATAGTAAATGCTAGTTTTAGAGATAGGTATGTTAGCACAGTAACTGAAGGAAAGGAGATAGCCACAAAATCTCTGCACGAAATGCTTACTAATCAGAAGTAAATAAAATGTACCATGGTTATTCATCTACGTTTAAAGAATTAGCTGCTATACACCCGGTTATGCTTTCCTATAGTGTAAATTCTAGTGTTACAGATAGGCATATTAGCACAAAAATTGAAGGAAAGGAGATACCTACAAAATCTCTGCAATAAATGCTAGTTCCATAAAGTAAAGCACATGTGACATCATCTTTAAAGTAGGTTTAAAGAGTTAGCTGCTATACCCTACGTTATGCTTTCATGTATAGTAAAGTATAGTTTTAGAGATAGGAATGATACCACAAAAACTGAAGAAAAGGAGATAGCTGCAAAATCTCTGCACACAATGCTTAGTTTTCAGAAGTAAATCATATGTACCATGCTTTTTCAGGTAGGTTTAAAGAGTTAGCTGCTATACCCCCGGTTATTCTTTCCTATACTTTAAATGCTAGTGTTACAGATAGGCATATTAGCACAAAAACTGAAGGAAATGAGGTAGCCGCAAAATCTCTGCACTCAATGCTTAGTTCCCTAAATTAAAGCACATGTGACATCCTCTTTCAAGTAGGTTTAAAGAGTTAGCTGCTATACCCTAGGTTAGGCTTTCCTACATAGTAAATGCTTTTTTAGAGATAGGAATGTAAGAACAAAAACTGAAAGAAAGGAGATAGCTGCAAAATCTCTGCACACAATGCTTAGTTCTCAGAAGTCAATTATATGTACCATGTTGTTTCATTTAGGTTTAAACAGTTAGCCTGCTATACCCTCGGTTATGCTTTCGTATATAGTAAATGCTAGTTTTAGAGATATGAATGTTAGCACAAAAATTGAAGATAAGGAGATAGCTGCAAAATCTCTGCACACAATGCTTAATTCTCAGAAGTAAATCATATGTACCATGTTTTTTAGGTAGGTTTAAAGAGTTCGCTGCTATACCCCTGGTTATGCTTTCCTATAGTGTAAATGCTAGTTTTAGAGATAGGCATATTAGCACAAAAACTGAAGGAAAGGAGATAGCCACAAAATCTCTGCACTCAATGCTTAGTTCCCTAAAGTAAAGCACATGTGACATCCTCTTTCAAGTAGGTTTAAAGAGTTAGCTGCTATACCCTCGGTTATGCTTTCCTATATAGTAAATGCTGTTTTAGAGGTAGGAATGTTACCACAAAAACTGAAGGAAAGGAGATAGCTGCAAAATCTCTGCACACAATGCTTAGTTCTCAGAAGTAAATCACATGTGCCATGTTGTTTCATTTAGGTATTAAGAGTTAGCTGCTATACACTCGGTTATGCTTTCGTATATAGTAAATGCTAGTTTTAGAGATATGAATGTTAGCACAAAAACTGAAGATAAGGAGATAGCAGCAAAATCTCTGCACACAATGCTTAATTCTCAGAAGTAAATCATATGTACCATGCTTTTTCAGGTAGGTTTAAAGAGTTCGCTGCTATACCCCTGGTTATGCTTTCCTATAATGTAAAGGCTAGTTTTAGTGATAGGCATATTAGCACAAAAACTGAAGGAAAGGAGATAGCCACAAAATCTCTGTACTCAATGCTTAGTTCCCTAAAGTAAAGCACATGTGACATCCTCTTTCAAGAAGGTTTAAAGAGTTAGCTGCTATACCCTCGGTTATGCTTTCCTATATAGTAAATGCTGTTTTAGAGGTAGGAATGATACCACAAAAACTGAAGGAAAAGAGATAGCTGCAAAATCTCAGCACACAATGCTTAGTTCTCAGAAGTAAATCATATGTGCCTTGTTGTTTCATTTAGGTTTAAAGAGTTAGCTGCTATACCCTCGGTTATTGTTTCCTATATAGTAAATGCTGGTTCTCGAGATAGGTATGTAAGCACAGAAACTGAAGGAAAGGAGAGAGCTGCAAAATCTCAGCACACAATGCTGAGTTCTCAGAAGTAAATCATATGTACCATGCTTTTTCAGGTAGGTCTAAAGAGTTAGCTGCTACACCCGCGGTTATGCTTTCCTATAGTGTAAATGCTAGTTTTAGAGATAGGAATGTTAGCACAAAAACTGAAGGAAAAGGGATAGCCGCAAAATCTCCGCACACAATGCTTAGTTCTCAGAAGTAAATCATATATGCCATGTTTCATTTAGGTTCAAAGAGTTAGCTGCTATACCCTTGGTTATGCTTTCGTATATAGTAAATGCTGGTTTTCGAGAGAGGTATGTTAGCAAAAAAACTGAAGGAAAGGAAATAGCTGCAAAATCTCTGCACACAATGCTTAGTTCTCAGAAGTAAATCATATGTACCATGCTTTTTCAGGTAGGTTTAAAGACTTAGCTGCTATACCCCCGGTTATGCTTTCCTATAGTGTAAATGCTAGTTTTAGAGATAGGCATATTAGCACAAAAGCTGAAGGAAAGGAGATAGCCACAAAATCTCTGTACTCAATGCTTAGTTCCCTAAAGTAAAGCACATGTGACATCCTCTTTCAAGTAGATTTAAAGAGTTTGTGCTATGCGGTGGCTTGCTCGGTCGGTAGAGGTGGGGTCTGGCTGCAGACGAAGGGTCGGTCCAGCTCAGGACGAGGGGTCAGTCCCGCTTGGGATGAGGGATCGGTCCCGCTTGGGACGAGGGGTCGGTCCGGCAGCAGACGAGGGGTCGGTCTCACAGGGGTTGCGCGGTTAGGCTGACGGGGTTGCCCGGCAAAGCTGGTGACGAAGGGGTCGCCCGGAGAAGCAGCCAATGAACTGGGGACAAGGGAGGCCACACCCTTGTCGGGGGCTCTCAGGACTGGAGGGCGCACGGCAGAAGAACTACCGGGGAGACGAGGTAAACACGCAGGTCCACTTTATTGAGGGAGAGGCAACAGTTTTATAGGGGATGGAGAAGGCTGATTGGTCGAAGCGACGCCCTGTTCTGATTGGTTGCTGGCAAAATGTCAGTGTGCGGTACTGGACGGGGGAGGGGTGGTGGTTAGGGATTGGCTGTTGCTGTTGCTGGGGGAAGGGGCAGGGTTTAGGGATTGGTGGCTGCTGTTGCTGGGGTAGAGGGCAGACTTGAGTTTCCTGCCCACGCCTGGCTGTTGCTGCTGTTGGGGGGAGGGAAAAGGGCAGACTGGATTTTTCTACCCATGCCTGGCTGTTGCTGCTGTTGGGGGAGGGGAAAAGGGCTCTCTGGAATTTTTCGTCCTGCACCTGCACAGGGAGAAAGAAGAAGGGTGCCGCCCCACAAGGCATCGTGTGGCACCATCCGGGAGGAGGGGCGGCCGCGGAAGCATGGCTGCCGAGAAGGGGAGACCCGAGGGCACTCTGTGCCCATGCCGAGCTCCCTTCATGGGTGGCGGTGAGCCAACCAGCCACCCTATTATGGGGGCAGTGGCTTGGCCTGCCTTGGCTGCTCCCCACCAGGCCAGCAAACCACACTTCAGCCCGAGGGGTGACCGCACTGCTATACCCTCGGTTATGCTTTCCTATATGGTAAATGCCAGTTTTAGAGATAGGAATGTTAGCAAAAAAACTGAAGGAAAGGAGATAGCTGCAAAATCTCTGCACACAATGCTGAGGTCTGAGAAGGAAATCATATGTGCCATGTTGTTTCATTTAGGTTTAAAGAGTTACCTGCTATACCCTCAGTTATGCTTTCCTATGTAGTAAATGCTGGTTTTAGAGATAGGTATGTTAGCACAAAAACTGAAGGAAAGGAGATAGCTGCAAAATCTCTGCACACAATGCTTAGTTCTCAGAAGTAAATCATATGACCATGCTTTTTCAGGTAGGTAAAGAGTTAGCTGTTATACCCCCGGTTATGCTTTCCTATAGTATAAATGCTAGTTTTAGAGATAGGAATATTAGCACAAAAACTGAAGGAAAGGAGATAGCCACAAAATCTCTGCACTCAATGCTTAGTCCCCTAAATAAAGCACATGTGACATCCTCTTTCAAGTAGGTTTAAAGAGTTAGCTGCTATACCCTTGGTTATGTTTTCCTATATGGTAAATGCTCGTATTAGATATAGGAATGTTAGCACAAAAACGGAAGGAAAGGAGATAGCTGCAAAATCTCTGCACACAATGCTTTGTTCTCAGAAGTAAATTATATGCACCATGTTGTTTCACTTAGGTTTAAAGCGTTAGCTGCTTTACCCACAGTTACGCTTTCGTATATAGTAAATTCTAGGTTTAGAGATAGGAATGTTAGCACAAAAACTGAAAGAAAGGAGAGAGCTGCAAAATCTCTGCACACAATGCTTAGTTTTCAGAAGTAAGACATATGTGCCATGTTGTTTCATTTAGGTTTAAAGAGTTAGCTGCTATTCCCTCGGTTATGCTTTCCTATATAGGAAATGCTGGATTTAGAGATAGGAATGTTAGCACAAAAACTGAAGGAAAGGAGATAGCTCCAAAATCTCAGCACACAATGCTGAGTACTCAGAAGTAAATCATACGTACCATGCTTTTGCAGGTTGGTTTAAAGAGTTAGCTGCTATACACCCGGTTATGCTTTCCTATTTAGGAAATGCTAGTGTTAGAGATAGGAATGTTAGCACAAAAACTGAAGGAAAGGAGATAGCTGCAAAATCTCTGCACACAACGCTTAGTTCGCAGAAGTAAATCATATGTGCCATGTTGTTTCATTTAGGTTTAAAGAGTTAGGTGCTATACCCTCGGTTATGCTTTCCTATAGTGTAAATGCTAGTTTTATTTTTATTTTTTATTTTTTATTTTTTTTGCCTATAAGAAACCCACTTTATTTACTTTCAAATTTAATTTTTTTAATTATCTTTTTTTAAAGTTAATATATCACACAAAATGTTACATTAAAAAACCCATTTTAAATATAAAGGCTAAGAGATTAAATGCAAAGGGATGTAAACAAAATATACCATGCTACCACTGATCAAAAGATAATAAGTTCTGAAAAAAGAGATTTCTGAGCAACAAAAATGATCAGAGATGAAGAGTGACATTCCATAATGATAAAGAGGTCAATTCCCCAAGAAGACATAACAGTCCTTAGTGTGTATGTGCCTAGCAACAAGGCATAAAAATACATGAGGCAAAAGCTGATAGAATGGCAAGGAGAAATATACAAATTCCCTATTACAGTTAGAGGCTTCAATACCCTTCTGAAAGTAATTGACAGATCCAGAAGGCAGAAAATCAGTAAGGATATAGTTAAACTGAACAGCACCATTAATCAACCAGAGCTAATTGATATTTAAAGAATACTTCATGCAATAACAGCAGAATACACATTCTTCTCAAGCTCACTTGGAACGTTACCAAGATAGACTGTGTCCTGGGCCAAAAAACACACTTTAGACCTTTTTAAAAAATAAAAATCACATAAAGTATGCTTTCAGACCATAGAATTAAATTAGATATCAACAACAGAAAGACAGCTTGGAAAATTAAAAAATATTTGGAGATAAAACAAGACATTTCTGAATACCACATGAGTCAAAGAAGAAGTCTCAAGAGAAAATAAAAACATATTTTGCACTAAATGAAAATACAGCTTATTAAATTTTGTGAAATGCAACAAAAGTATTGCTTAAATGGAAATGTACAGTGTTGAGTGAATATATTAGCAAAGAAAAAGATCTAAACTCAATAATCTGAACTTTCACCTTAGTAAACTAGGAAAAGAAGAGCAAAATAAACATAAAGTAAGCAGAAGAAGGAATAAAACTAGAACAGAAATCAATGAAATTCAGAATATACACATACACACAAATCAAGAGAACCAAAAATCGGTTCTTTAAAAAGATCAATTAAATTGGCAAATCTCTAGCCAGGCCAAACAAGAAAAAAAGAGAGTAGCCACAAATTAGCAACATCAGAAATGAAAGGGGCAACATTATTACTTATCCCATGGACATTAAATGGATAATCAAGGAATATTATGAACAACACTATGCCCCCAAACCTGATAATTTAGTTGAAGTGGGCCAATTCTTTGTAAGATTCAATCTACCAAAACTCGTACAAGAAAAAACAAATAATCTGAACAGTCCTATATTAAGTAAATTGAATCAGCAATTAACCTTCCAAAAAGTAAACATCAGATCCAGAAAGTTTCCCTGTAAATTCTACCAAATATTTCAAGAAAAAATGATATCAATATTTACAATTAATTCCAGAAAATAAAAGCAGAAGAAACACTTCCTAATTCATTTTATAGTGTCAGTATTTCCCTAATACCAAAACCAGACAAGGAAGGAAAATTAAAGACCAATATGTATCCGAACATAGATGTAAAAGTCCTCAACAAAATATTAGCAAAGCAAATCCAAGAATGTTTGAAAAGAATTTATATTATGACCTGGTGGGATTTATTCCAGGTATGTAACACTGGTTCAATATTTGAAAATCAATTAGTTTAATCCATAAAATCAACAGACTAAAGCAGAAAAACCAAATGACCATAACAATAAATGCAGAAAAACCATTTGACAAAATCCAATATCCATTCTTTTTTTTTTCAACATTAAAAAAAATAAATTATATTTAGTTTTAGTTTTACCAAAAAATTGCATAGAAAGTACCCCATCACAACTACCACCACCGTACATACTTTCTCCAGTTATTAACATCTTGCTTGAGTGTAGTTCATTTGCTGCAATTGATGAACTAATATTCACACATTATTAGGAACTAAATTCCATAGTTCCTATTATATACATTAGGGTACATTCTTAAAATTATACTGAAGTACAGCATTCATACATGAACATACATAAACAATAAGTATATTGCAAAAGTGAAAATACAAAACAAACATGCACATCCTCATACAAGGTTCCCATGTGTCACTTCCCACCACCACCACCCCTTGTATTGTTTTTTTTTTAATTTTATTTTTATTGACTTTGTAATAATATTACATTACAAATATATATGTGAGGTCCCATTCAACCCCACCCCCCCGCCCCACCTCTCCCCCCCCCAGCAACACTCATTCCCATCATCATGACACATCCATTGGATTTGGTAAGTACATCTTGGGGCACCTCTGCACGTCATAGTCAATGGTCCACATCATGGCCCATACTCTCCTCCATTCCATCCAGTGGGCCCTGTGAGCATTTACAATGTCCAGTGATTGCCTCTGAAGCGCCATCCAGGGCAGCTCCATGTCCCAAAGACGCCTCCACCTCTCATCTCTTCCTGCCTTTCCCCATACCCATCATAAATGCTAGTTTTAGATACAGGAATGTTAGCCCAAAAACTGAAGGAAAGAGACAGCTGCAAAATCTCTGCACACAATGCTTAGTTCTCAGAAGAAAATCATATGTGCCATGTTGTTTCATTTAGGTTGAAAGAGTTACGTGCTATACCCTCGGTTATGCTTTCCTATATAGGAAATGCTAGTTTTAGAGATAGGAATGTAAGCACAAAAACTGAAGGAAAGGAGAGAGCTGCAAAATCTCTGCACACAATGCTTAGTTCTAAGAAGTAAATCATATGTGCCATGTTGTTTCATATAGGTTTAAAGAGTTAGGTGCTATACCCTCGGTTACGCTTTCCTATATAGGAAATGCTAGTGTTAGAGATAGGAATGTTAGCACAAAAACTGAAGGAAAGGAGACAGCTGCAAAATATCTGCACACAACGCTTAGTTCTCAGAAGTAAATCATATGTGCCATGTTGTTTCATTTAAGTTTAAAGAGTTAGGTGCTATACCCTCGGTTATGCTTTCCTATAAAGGAAATGCAAGTTTTAGAGATATGAATATTACCACAAAAACGGAAGGAAAGGAGATAACTGCAAAATCTCTGCAAATTATGCTTAGTTCTCAGAAGTAAATCATATGTGCCATGTTGTTTCATTTAGGTTTAAAGAGTTAGGTGCTATACCCTCGGTTATGCTTTCCTATATAGGAAATGCTAGTGTTAGAGATAGGAATGTTAGCACAAAAACTGAAGGAAAGGAGATAGCGGCAAAATCCCTGCACAAAATGCTTAGATCTCAGAAGTAAATCATATGTGCCATGTTGTATCATTGAGGTTTAAAGAGTTAGGTGCTATACCATCGGTTATGCTTTCCAATATAGGAAATGCTAGTGTTAGAGATAGGAATGTTAGAACAAAAAATGAAGGAAAGGAGATAGCTGCAAAATCTCTGCACACAATGCTTAGTTCTCCGAGTTAAATCATATGTGCCATGTTGTTTCATTTAAGTTTAAAGACTTAGGTGCCATACCCTCGGTTATGCTCCCCTATAGTGTAAATGCTAGTTTTAGAGATACGAATGTTACCACAAAAACTGAAGGAAAGGAGATAGCTGCAAAATCTCTGCACACAATGCTTAGTTCTCAGAAGTAAATCATATGTGCCATGTTGTTTCATTTAGGTTTAAATATTAGGTGCTATACCCTCGGTTATGCTTTCCTATAAAACAAATGCTAGTTTTAGAGATAGGAATGTAAGCACAAAAACTGAAGGAAAGGAGATAGCTGAAAAATCTCTGCACACAATGCTTAGTTCTCAGAAGTAAATCATAGGTGCAATGTTGTTTCATTTAAGATTAAAGAGTTAGGTGCTATACCATCGGTTATGCTTTCTTATATAGGAAATGCTAGTGTTAGAGATAGGAATGTTAGCACAAAAACTGAAGGAAAGGAGATAGCTGCAAAATCTCTGTACACAATGCTTAGGTCTCAGAAGTAAATCATACGTGCCATGTTGTTTCATTTAAGTTAAAGAGTTAGGTGCTATACCCTCGGTTATGCTTTCCTATAAAGGAAATGCTATTTTTAAAATAACGAATGTCACCACAAAAACTGAAGGAAAGGAGATAGCTGCAAAATCTCTGCACACAATGCTTAGTTCTCAGAAGTAAATCATATGTTCCATGTTGTTTCATTTAGGTTTAAAGAGTTAGGTGCTATACCCTCGGTTATGCTTTCCTATATAGGAAATGCTAGTGTTAGAGATAGGAATGTTAGCACAAAAACTGAAGGAAAGGAGATAGCTGCAAAATCTCTGCACACAATGCTTAGTTCTCAGAAGTAAATCATATGTGCCATGTTGTTTCATTTAGGTTTAAAGAGTTAGGTGCTATACCCTCGGTTATGCTTTCCTATATAGGAAATGCTAGTTTTAGAGATACGAATATTACCTCAAGAATTGAAGGAAGGAGATAGCTGCAAAATCTCTGCACAAAATGCTTAGTTGTCAGAAGTAAATCATATGTGCCATGTTCTTTCATTTAGGTTTAAAGAGTTAGGTGCTATACCCTCGGTTTTGCTTTCCTCTAGTGTAAATGCTAGTTTTAGATATAGGAATGTTAGCACAAAAACTGAAGGAAAGAAGAGAGCTGCATAATCTCTGCACACAATGCTTAATTCTCAGAAGTAAATCATACGTGCCATGTTGTTTCATTTAGGTTTAAAGAGTTAGGTGTTATACCCTCGGTTATGCTTTCCTATATAAGAAATGCTAGTTTTAGAGATAGGAATGATAGCACAAAAACTGAAGGATAGGTGATAGCTGCAAAATCTCTGCGCACAATGCTTAGTTCACAGAAGTAAATCATATGTGCCATGTTGTTTCATTTAGGTTTAAATATTAGGTGCTATACCCTCGGTTATGCTTTCCTATATAACAAATGCAAGTTTTAGAGATAGGAATGTTAGCACAAAAACTGAAGGAAAGGAGATAGCTACAAAATCTCTGCACACAATGCTTAGTTCTCAGAAGTAAATCATATGTGCCATGTTGTTTCATTTAGGTTAAAAGAGTTAGGTGCTATACCCTCCGTTATGCTTTCCTATATAGGAAATGCTAGTGTGAGAGATAGGAATGTTAGCACAAAAACTGAAGGAAAGAAGATAGCTGCAAAATCTCTGCACACAATGCTTAGTTCACAGAAGTAAATGATAGGGGCCTTGTTGTTTCATTTAGGTTTAAAGAGTTAGGTGCTATACCCTCGGTTATGCTTTCCTATAGTGTAAATGCTAGTTTTAGAGATACAAATGTCACCACAAAAACTGAAGGAAAGGAGATAGCTGCAAAATCTCTGCACACAATGCTGAGTTCTCAGAAGTTAATCATATCTGACATCTTGTTTCATTTAGGTTTAAAGAGTTAGGTGCTATACCGCCTGTTATGCTTTCCTATAGTGTAAATGCTAGGTTTCCAGATAGGAATGTTAGCACAAAAACTGAAAGAAAGGAGATAGCCGCAAAATCTCTGCACTCAATGCTTAGTTCCCTAAAGTAAAGCACATGTGACATCCTCTTTCAAGAAGGTTTAAAGAGTTAGCTGCTATACCCTCGGTTATGCTTTCCTATATAGTAAATGCTGTTTTAGAGGCAGGAATGATACCACAAAAACTGAAGGAAAAGAGATAGCTGCAAAATCTCAGCAGACATTGCTTAGTTCTCAGAAGAAAATCATATGTGCCTTGTTGTTTCATTTAGGTTTAAAGAGTTAGCTGCTATACCCTCGGTTATTGTTTCCTATATAGTAAATGCTGGTTCTCGAGATAGGTATGTAAGCACAGAAACTGAAGGAAAGGAGAGAGCTGCAAAATCTCAGCACACAATGCTGAGTTCTCAGAAGTAAATCATATGTACCATGCTTTTTCAGGTAGGTCTAAAGAGTTAGCTGCTACACCCGCGGTTATGCTTTCCTATATTGTAAGTGCTAGTTTTACAGATAGGAATGTTAGCACAAAAATTGAAGCAATGGAGATAGCTGCAAAATCTCTGCACACAATGCTTAGTTCTCAGAAGTAGATCATATGTGCCATGTTGTTTCTTTTAGGTTTAAAGTGTTACCTGATATACAGCCGGTTTTATTTTCCTATACTGTAAACGCTAGGTTTACATATAGGAATGTTAGCACAAAAACTGAAATAAAGGAGATAGCCGCAAAATCTCTGCACACAATGATTACTTCTCAGAAGTAAATCATATGTGACATGTTGTTTCATTTAGGTTTAAAGAGTTTGTTGCTATACCGCCGGTTATGCTTTCCTATAGTGTAAATGCTAGTTTTACAGATAGGAACGTTAGCACAAAAACTGAAGTAAAGGAGATAACTGCAAAATCTCTGCACACAATGCTTATTTCTCAGAAGTAAATCATATGTGCCATGTTGTTTCATTTAGGTTTATAGAGTTGGCTGCTTAACCACCTTTTATGCTTTCCTATTGTGAAAGTGCTAGTTTTAGAGATAGGAATGTGAGCAGAAAAACTGAAAGAAAGGAGATAGCCACAAAATCTCTGCACACAATGCTTAGTTCTCTGAAGTAAATCGTATGTGTCATGTTGTTTCATTTAGGTTTCAAGAGTTAGCTTCTATACCCTCAGTTATGCTTTCGTATATAGTAAATGCTAGTATAAAGATATCAATGTTAGCACAATATCTGAAGTAAAGGAGATAGCTGCAAAATCTCTGCACAGAATGCTTAGTTCTCAGAAATAAGTCATATCTGCTACATTGTTTCATTTATGGTTAAAGAGTTAGCTACTATACAGCCGGTTATGCTTTCCTTTAGTGTAAATTGTAGTTTTACAAATAGGAATGTTAGCACAAAAACTGAAGTAAAGGAGATAGCTGCAAAATCTCTGCGCAGAATGCTTAGTTCTCAGAAGTAAATCATATGTGCAATGTTGTTTCATTTAGGTTTAAAGAGTTAGCTGCTATACCGCCTGTTATGCTTTCCTATAGTGTAAATGCTAGGTTTACAGATAAGAATGTTAGCCTAAAAACTAAAAGAAAGGAGATAGCTGCAAAATATTTGCACAAAATGATTAGTTCTCAGAAGTAAATCATATGTTCCATGTTGTTTCATTTAGGTTTAAAGAGTTAGCTGCTATACTGCCGGTTATGCTTTCCTATGTTGTAAGTGCTAGTTTTAGAGATAGGAATGTTAGCACAAAAACTGAAAGAAAGGAGATAACCACAAAATCTCTGCACAGAATGCTTACTTCTCAGAAGTAAATCATATGTGCTATGTTGTTTAATTACGTTTAAAGAGTTAGCTGTTATACTGCCTGTTATGCTTTCCTATTGTGTAAATGCTAGTTTTACAAATAGGAATGTTAGCAGAAAAACTGAAAGAAAGGAGATAGCTGCAAAATCTCTGCACAAAATGCTTAGTTCTCAGAACTAAATCATATGTGCCATGTTGTTTCATTTAGGTTTAAAGAGTTAGCTGCTATACCGCCGGTTATGCTTTCCTATAGTATAAATGGTAGTTTTAAAGATAGTAATGTTAGCACAAAAACTGCAGTAAAGGAGATAGCTAAAATATCTCTGCTCACAATGCTTAGTTCTCCGAAGTAAATCATATGTGCCGTATTGTTTCATTTAGGTTTAAAGTGTAAGCTGCTATACTGCCCGTTATGCTTTCCTATATTGTAAGTGCTAGTTTTACAGATAGGAATGTTAGCACAAAAACTGAAAGAAAGGGGATAGCCCCAAAATCTCTACACACAATGCTAAGTTCTCTGACATAAATCATATGTGTCATGTTGTTTCATTTAGGTTTCAAGAGTTAGCTGCTATACCCTCACTTATGCTTTCGTATATAGTAAATGCTAGGATAAAGATGTGAATGTTACCACAAAATGTGAAGTGAAGGAGAGAGCTGCAAAATCTCTGCACACAATGCTTAGTTCTGAGAAGTAAATCATATGTGCCATGTTGTTTCATTTAGGTTTAAAGAGTTTGCTGCTATACCACTGGTTATGCTTTTCTATAGTGTAAATGCAACTTTTACAGATAGGAATGTTAGCACAAAAATTGAAGTAAAGGAGATAGCAGCAAAATATCTGCACACAATGCTTACTTCTCAGAAGTAAATCATATGTGCCATGTTGTTTCATTTACGTTTACAGAGTTAGCTGCTGTCCTGCCGGTTATGCTTTCCTATTGTGTAAATGCTGGCTTTACAAATAGGAATGTTAGCACCAAAACTGAAAGAAAGGAGATAGCTGCAAATCTCTGCACACAATGCTTAGTTCTCAGAAGTAAATCATATGTGCCATGTTGTTTCATTTAGGTTTAAAGAGTTAGCTGCTATACCGCCGGTTATGCTTTCATATAGTGTAAATGGTAGTTTTACAGATAGAAATATTAGCACAAAAACTGAAGTAAAGGAGATAGCTGCAAAATCTCTGCACACAATGCTTAGTTCTCAGAAGTACATCATATGTGCCATGTTGTTTCATTTAGGTTTCAAGAGTTAGCTTCTATACCCTCAGTTATGCTTTCATATATAGTAAATGCTAGTATAAAGATATGAATGTTAGCACAAAATCTGAAGTAGAGAGAGCTGCAAAATCTCTGCACACAATGCTTAGTTCTGAGAAGTAAATCATATGTGCCATGTTGTTTCATTTAGGTTTAAAGAGTTAGCTGCTATACCGCCGGTTATGCTTTCCTATAGTGAAAATGGTAGTTTTACAGATAGGAATGTTAGCACAAAAATTGAAGTAAAGGAGATAGCTGCAAAATCTCTGCACACAATGCTTAGTTCTCAGAAATAAATCATATGTGCCATGTTGTTTCATTTAGGTTTAAAGAGTTAGCTGCCATACCACCGGTTATGCTTTCCTATTGTGTAAATGCTAGTTTTACAAATAGGAATGTTAGTACAAAAACTGAAAGAAAGGAGATGGCTGTAAAATCTCTGCCCACAATGGTTAGTTCTCAGAAGTAAATCATATGTGCCATGTTTTTTCATTTAGGTTTAAAGAGTTAGCTGCTATACCCCTGGTTATGCTTTTCTATAGTGTAAAAGGTAGTTTTACAGATAGTAATGTTAGCACAAAAACTGAAGTAAAGGAGATAGCTGCAAAATCTCTGCACACAATGCTTAGTTCTCAGAAATAAATCATATGTGCCATGTTGTTTCATTTAGGTTTAAAGACTTAGCTGCTATACCGCCGGTTATGCTTTCCTATAGCTTAAATGGTAGTTTTACATACAGGAATGTTAGCACAAAAACTGAAAGAAAGGAGATAATTGCAAAATCCCTGCACACAATGCTTAGTTCTGAGAAGTAAATCATATGTGCCATGTTGTTTCATTTAGGTTTATAGAGTTAGCTGCTATACTGCCCGTTATGCTTTCCTATATTGTAAGTGCTAGTTTTAGAGATAGGAATGATAGCACAAAAACTGAAAGAAAGGAGATAGCCGGAAAATCTCTACCACAATGCTTAGTTCTCTGAAGTAAATCATATGTGTCATGTTGTTTCATTTAGGTTTCAAGAGTTAGCTGCTATATCCTCAGTTATGCTTTCGTATATAGTAAATGCTAGTATAAAGATATCAATGGTAGCAAAAATCTGAAGAAAAGGAGATAGCTGCAAATGCTCTGCACACAATGCTTAGTTCTGAGAAATAAGTCATATCTGCTATGTTGTTTCATTTAGGTTTAAAGAGTTAGCTGCTATACCGCCGGTTATGCTTTCCTATAGTGTAAATGCTAGGTTTACGGATAGGAATGTTAGAACAAAAAATGAAAGAAAAGAGATAGCCGCAAATTCTCTGCACACAGTGCTTAGTTCTCAGAAATAAATCATATGTAACATGTTGTTTCATTTAGGTTTAAGGAGTTAGCTGCTATACCGCTGCTTATCCTTTCCTATAGTGTAATTGCTAGGTTTACAGGTAGGAATGTTAGCACAAAAGCTGAAAGAAAAGAGACAGCCGCAAAATCTCTGTACACAATGATTAGTTCTCAGAAGTAAATCATATGTGCCATGTTGTTTTATTTAGTTTTAAAGAGTTAGCTGCTATACCGCCGGTTATGCTTTCCCATAGTGTAAATGCTAGTTTTACAGACAGGAATTTTAGCAGAAAAACTGAAAGAAAGGAGAAAGCTGAAAAATCTCTGCACACAATGCTTAGTTCTCAGAAGTAAATCATATGTGCTATGCTGTTTCATTTAAGTTTAAAGAGTTAGCTGCTATACTGCCGGTTATGCTTTCCTATTGTGTAAATGCTAGTTTTACAAATAGGAATGTTAGCACAAAAACTGAAAGAAATGCAGTAGCTGCAAAATCTCTGCACACGATGCTTATTTCTCAGAAGTAAATTATATGTGCCATGTTGTTTCATTTAGGTTTAAAGAGTTAGCTGCTGTACTGCCGGTTATGCTTTACTATAGTGTAAAAGGAAGTTTTACAGATAGTAATGTTAGCACAAAAACTGAAGTAAAGGAGATGGCTGCAAAATCTCTGCACAAAATGCTTAGTTCTCAGAAGTAAATCATATGTGCCATGTTCTTTCATTTAGGTTTAAAGAGTTACCTGCTATACTGCCGGTTATGCTTTCCTATATTGTAAGTCCTAGTTTTACAGATAGTAATGTTAGCACAAAAACTGAAAAAAAAGAGATAGCCGCAAAACCTCTGCACACAATGATTAGTTCTCTGAAGTAAATCATATGTGTCATGTTGTTTCATTTAGGTTTAAAGAGTTAGCTGCTATACCGCCGGTTATGCTTTCCTATAGTTTAAATGGTAGTTTTACAGATAGGAATGTTAGCACAAAAACTGAAAGAAAGGAGATAGCTGCAAAATCTCTGCACACAATGCTTAGTTCTCAGAAGTAAATCATATGTGCTAATTTGTTTCATTTAGGTTTAAAGAGTTAGCGGCTATACTGCCGGTTATGCTTTCCTATATTGTAAGTGCTAGTTTTACAGAGAGGAATGTTAGCAGAAAAACTGAAAGAAAAGAGATAGCCACAAAATCTCTTCACGCAATGCTTAGTTCTCTGAAGTAAATCATATGTGTCATGTTGTTTCATTTAGGTTTCAACAGTTAGCTGCTATACCGCCGGTTATGCTTTCTTAGCGTGTAAAGGGTAGTGTTACAGATAGGAATGTTAGCACAAAAAATGAAGTAAAGCAGATAGCTGTAAAATATCTGCACACAATGCTTAGTTCTCAGAAGTAAATCATATGTGACATGTTGTTTCATTTAGGTTTAAAGAGTTAGCTGCTATACCGCCGGTTATGCTTTCCTATAGTGTAAATGCTAGGTTTACAGATAGGAATGTTAGCACAAAAACTGAAAGAAAGGAGATAGCCGCCTAATCTCTGCACACAGTGCTTAGTTCTCAGAAGTAAATCATATGTGACAATGTTGTTTCATTTAGGTTTAAGGAGTTACCTGCTATACCCCGGGTTATGCTTTCTTATAGTGTAAATGCTAGGTTTAAAGATAGGAATGATAGCACAAAAACTGAAAGTAAGGAGATAGCCGCAAAATCTATGCACACAATGATTAGTTCTCAGAAGTAAATCTTATGTGCCATGTTGTTTCTTTTAGGCTTAAAGAGTTAGCTGCTATACGGCCGGTTATGCTTTCCTATAGAGTAAATGCTATTTTTAAAGATAGGAATGTTAGCACAAAAACTGAAAGAAAGGAGAGCGCCGCAAAATCTCTGCACACAATGTTTAGTTCTCAGAAGTAAATCATATGTGCTATGTTGTTTCATTTAGGTTTAAAGAGTTAGCTGCTATACTGCCGGTTATGCTTTCCTATTGTGTAAATGCTAGTTTTACAAATAGGAATGTTAGCACAAAAACTGAAAGAAATGCAATAGCTGCAAAATCTCTGCACACGATGCTTATTTCTCAGAAGTAAATTATATGTGCCATGTTGTTTCATTTAGGTTTAAAGAGTTACCTGCTGTACTGCCGGTTATGCTTTCCTAAAGTGTAAATGGTAGTTTTACAGATAGTAATGTTCGCACAAAAACTGAAGTAAAGGAGATGGCTGCAAAATCTCTGAACACAATGCTTAGTTCTCAGAAGTAAATCATATGTGCCATGTTCTTTCATTTAGGTTTAAAGAGTTACCTGCTATACTGCCGGTTATGCTTTCCTATATTGTAAGTCCTTGTTTTACAGATAGGAATGTTAGCACAAAAACTGAAAGAAAGGAGATAGCCGTAAAATCTCTGCACACAATGATTAGTTCTCAGAAGTAAATCATATGTGCCATCTTGTTTCATTTAGGTTTAAAGAGTTCGCTGCTATACCGCCTGTTATGCTTTCCTATAGTGTAAATGGTAGTTTTACAGATAGGAATGTTAGCAAAAAAACTAAAGTAAATCTCTGCACACAATTCTTAGTTCACAGAAGTAAATCATATGTGCAATGTTGTTTCCTGTAGGTTTAAAGCGTTAGCTGCCCTACCACGGGTTATGCTTTCCTATAATGAAAATGGTAGTTTTATAGATAGGAATGTTATCACCAAAATTGAAAGAAAGGAGATAGGTGCAAAATCTCTGCACACAATGCTTACTTCTCAGAAGTAAATCATATGTGCCATGTTGTTTCATTTAGTTTTAAAGAGTTAGCTCCTATACCGACGGTTATACTTTCCTATAGAGTAAATGATAGTTTTACAGATAGGAATGTTAGCACAAAAACTGAAGAAAAGGAGATAGCTGAAAAATCTCTGCACACAATGCTTAGTTCTCAGAAGTAAATCATATGTGCCATGTTGTTTCATTTAGGTTTCAAGAGTTAGCTGCTATACCCTCAGTTATGCTTTCGTATATAATAATGCTAGTATAAAGATAAGAATGTTAGCACAAAATCTGAAGTAAAGGAGAGAGCTGCAAAATCTCTGCACACAATGCTTAGTTCTGAGAAGTAAATCATATGTTCCATGTTGTTTCATTTAGGTTTAAAGAGTTAGCTGCTATACTGCCGGTTATGCTTTCCTATTTTGTAAGTGCTAGGTTTAGAGATAGGAATGTTAGCACAAAAACTGAAAGAAAGGAGATAGCCACAAAATCTCTGCACATGGTGCTTAGTTCTCAGAAGTAAATTACATGTGTCATGTTGTTTCATTTAGGTTTCAAGAGTTAGCTGCTATACCCTCAGTTATGCTTTAATATATAGTAAATGCTAGTATAAAGATATCAATGTTAGGACAAAATCTGAAGTAAAGGAGATAGCTGCAAAATCTCTGCACACAATGCTTAGCTCTCAGAAGTAAATCATATGTACCATGTTGATTCATTTAGGTTTAAAGAGTTAGCTGCTATACCGCCGGTTATGCTTTCCTATAGTGTAAATGGTAGTTTTACAGATAGGAATGTTAGCACAAAAACTGAAGTTAAGGAGATAGTTGCAAAATCTCTGCACACAATGCTCAGTTCTCAGAAGCAAATCATATGTGCCATGTTGTTTCATTTAGGTTTAAAGAGTTAGCTGCTATACTGTCCTTTATGCTTTCCTATTTTGTAAGCGCTAGTTTTACAGATAGGAATGTTAGCACAAAAACTGAAAGAAAAGAGATAGCCGCAAAATCTCTGCACACAATCCTTAGTTCTCTGAAATAAATCATATGTGTCATGTTGTTTCATTTAGGTTTCACGAGTTACCTGCTCTACCGCCGGTTATGCTTTCCTGTAGTGTAAATGGTAGTTTTACAGATAGGATTGTTAGCACAAAAACTGAAAGAAAGTACATAGCCGCCTAATCTCTGCACACAGTGCTTAGTTCTCAGAAGTAAATCATATGTGACAATGTTGTTTCATTTAGGTTTTAGTAGTTAGCTGCTATTCCGCCAGTTATGCTTTCTTATAGTGTAAATGCTAGTTTTACAGATAGGAAGGTTAGCACAAAAACTAAAAGAAAGGAGATAGCCCCAAAATCTCTGCACACGATGCTTAGTTCTCAGAAGTAAATCATATGTGCCATGTTGTTTCATTTAAGTTTAAAGAGTTAGCTGCTATACTGCCGTTTATGCTTTCCTATATTGTGCTAGTTTTACAGATAGGAATGTTAGCACAAAAACTGAAAAAAAGGAGATAGCCCCAAAATCTCTGCAAACAATGCTTAGTTCTCTGAAGTAAATCATATGTGTCATGTTGTTTCATTTAGGTTTCAAGAGTTGCTGCTATACCCTCAGTTATGCTTTCGTATATAGTAAATGCTAGTATAAAGATATGAATGTTAGCACAAAACCTGAAGTAAAGGAGATAGCTGCAAAATCTCTGCACACAATGCTTAGTTCTGAGAAGTAAATCATATGTGCCATGTTGTTTCATTTAGGTTTAAAGAGTTAGCTGCTATACCGCCGGTTATGCTTTCCTATAGTGTAAATGGTAGTTTTACAGATAGGAATGTTAGCACAAAAACTGAAGTAAAGGAGATAGCTGCAAAATCTCTGCACACAATGCTTAGTACTCAGAAGTAAATCATATGTGGATGTTGTTTCATTTAGGTTTAAAAAGTTAGCTGCTCTACCGCCGGTTATGCTTTCCTATAGTTTAAATGGTAGTTTACAGACAGGAATGTTAGCACAAAAACTGAAAGAAAGGACATAGCCGCCTAATCTCTGCACACAATGCATAGTTCTCCGAAGTAAATCATATGTGCTTTGTTCTTTCATTTAGGTTTAAGAGTTAGCTGCTATACTGCCAGTTATATTTTCCTATTGTGTAAATGCTAGTTTTACAAATAGGAATGTTAGCACAAAAACTGAAAGAAATGCAGTAGCTGCAAAATCTCTGCACACCATGCTTAGTTCTCAGAAGTAAATCATATGTGTCATGTTGTTTCATTTAGGTTTAAAGAGTTAGCTGCTGTACTGCCGTTTATGCTTTCCTATATTGTAAGTGCTAGTTTTACAGACAGGAATGTTAGCACAAAAAGTGAAAGACAGGAGATAGCCCCAAAATCTCTGCACACAATGCTTAGTTCTCTGAAGTAAATCATATGTGTCATGTTATTTCATTTAGGTTTCAAGAGTTAGCTGCTATACCGTCAGTTATGTTTTCGTATATAGTAAATGCTAGTATAAAGATATGAATGTTAGCACAAAATGTGAAGTAAAGGAGAGAGATGCAAAATCTCTGCACACAATGCTTAGTTCTGAGAAGTAAATCATATGTGCCATGGTGTTTCATTTAGATTTAAAGAGTTAGGTGCTATACCGCCGGTTATGCTTTCCTATAGTGTAAATGGTAGTTTCACAGATAGGAATATTAGCACAAAAACAGAAAGAAAGGAGATAGCCCCAAAATCTCTGCACACAATGCTTAGTTCTCTGAAGTAAATCATATGTGTCATGTTGTTTCATTTAGGTTTCAAGAGTTAGCTGCTATACTGCCAGTTATGCTTTCCTATTGTGTCAATGCTAGTTTTACAAGTAGGAATGTTAGCACAAAAACTGAAAGAAATGAGATAGCAGCAAAACCTCTGCACTCGATGCTTAGTTCTCAGAAGTAAATCATATGTGCCATGTTCTTTCATTTAGTTTTAAAGAGTTAGCTGCTATACCCTCAGTTATGCTTTCGTATATAGTATATGTTAGTATAAAGATATGAATGTTAGCACAAAATCTGAAGTAAAGGAGAGAGCTGCAAAATCTCTGAACACAATGCTTAGTTCTGAGAAGGAAATCATATGTGCCATGTTGTTTCATTTAGGTTTCAAGAGTTAGCTGCTATACCCTCAGTTACCTTTCGTATATAGTAAATGCTAGTATAAAGATATGAATGTTAGCACAAAAACTGAAGTAAAGGAGATAGTTGCAAAATCTCTGCACACAATGCTTAGTTCTCAGAAGTAAATCATATGTGCCATGTTGTTTCATTTAGGTTAAAAGAGTTAGCTGCTATACCGCCGGTTATGCTTTCCTATAGTTTAAATGGTAGTTTTACAGATAGGAATGTTAGCACAAAAACTGAAAGAAAGGAGATAGCTGCAAAATCTCTGCACACAATGCTTAGTTCTCAGAAGTAAATCATATGTGCTAATTTGTTTCATTTAGGTTTAAAGAGTTAGCGGCTATACTGCCGGTTATGCTTTCCTATATTGTAAGTGCTAGTTTTACAGAGAGGAATGTTAGCAGAAAAACTGAAAGAAAAGAGATAGCCACAAAATCTCTTCACGCAATGCTTAGTTCTCTGAAGTAAATCATATGTGTCATGTTGTTTCATTTAGGTTTCAACAGTTAGCTGCTATACCGCCGGTTATGCTTTCTTAGCGTGTAAAGGGTAGTGTTACAGATAGGAATGTTAGCACAAAAAATGAAGTAAAGCAGATAGCTGTAAAATATCTGCACACAATGCTTAGTTCTCAGAAGTAAATCATATGTGACATGTTGTTTCATTTAGGTTTAAAGAGTTAGCTGCTATACCGCCGGTTATGCTTTCCTATAGTGTAAATGCTAGGTTTACAGATAGGAATGTTAGCACAAAAACTGAAAGAAAGGAGATAGCCGCCTAATCTCTGCACACAGTGCTTAGTTCTCAGAAGTAAATCATATGTGACAATGTTGTTTCATTTAGGTTTAAGGAGTTACCTGCTATACCCCGGGTTATGCTTTCTTATAGTGTAAATGCTAGGTTTAAAGATAGGAATGATAGCACAAAAACTGAAAGTAAGGAGATAGCCGCAAAATCTATGCACACAATGATTAGTTCTCAGAAGTAAATCTTATGTGCCATGTTGTTTCTTTTAGGCTTAAAGAGTTAGCTGCTATACGGCCGGTTATGCTTTCCTATAGTGTAAATGCTATTTTTAAAGATAGGAATGTTAGCACAAAAACTGAAAGAAAGGAGAGCGCCGCAAAATCTCTGCACACAATGTTTAGTTCTCAGAAGTAAATCATATGTGCTATGTTGTTTCATTTAGGTTTAAAGAGTTAGCTGCTATACTGCCGGTTATGCTTTCCTATTGTGTAAATGCTAGTTTTACAAATAGGAATGTTAGCACAAAAACTGAAAGAAATGCAATAGCTGCAAAATCTCTGCACACGATGCTTATTTCTCAGAAGTAAATTATATGTGCCATGTTGTTTCATTTAGGTTTAAAGAGTTACCTGCTGTACTGCCGGTTATGCTTTCCTAAAGTGTAAATGGTAGTTTTACAGATAGTAATGTTCGCACAAAAACTGAAGTAAAGGAGATGGCTGCAAAATCTCTGAACACAATGCTTAGTTCTCAGAAGTAAATCATATGTGCCATGTTCTTTCATTTAGGTTTAAAGAGTTACCTGCTATACTGCCGGTTATGCTTTCCTATATTGTAAGTCCTTGTTTTACAGATAGGAATGTTAGCACAAAAACTGAAAGAAAGGAGATAGCCGTAAAATCTCTGCACACAATGATTAGTTCTCAGAAGTAAATCATATGTGCCATCTTGTTTCATTTAGGTTTAAAGAGTTCGCTGCTATACCGCCTGTTATGCTTTCCTATAGTGTAAATGGTAGTTTTACAGATAGGAATGTTAGCAAAAAAACTAAAGTAAATCTCTGCACACAATTCTTAGTTCACAGAAGTAAATCATATGTGCAATGTTGTTTCCTGTAGGTTTAAAGCGTTAGCTGCCCTACCACGGGTTATGCTTTCCTATAATGAAAATGGTAGTTTTATAGATAGGAATGTTATCACCAAAATTGAAAGAAAGGAGATAGGTGCAAAATCTCTGCACACAATGCTTACTTCTCAGAAGTAAATCATATGTGCCATGTTGTTTCATTTAGTTTTAAAGAGTTAGCTCCTATACCGACGGTTATACTTTCCTATAGAGTAAATGATAGTTTTACAGATAGGAATGTTAGCACAAAAACTGAAGAAAAGGAGATAGCTGAAAAATCTCTGCACACAATGCTTAGTTCTCAGAAGTAAATCATATGTGCCATGTTGTTTCATTTAGGTTTCAAGAGTTAGCTGCTATACCCTCAGTTATGCTTTCGTATATAATAATGCTAGTATAAAGATAAGAATGTTAGCACAAAATCTGAAGTAAAGGAGAGAGCTGCAAAATCTCTGCACACAATGCTTAGTTCTGAGAAGTAAATCATATGTTCCATGTTGTTTCATTTAGGTTTAAAGAGTTAGCTGCTATACTGCCGGTTATGCTTTCCTATTTTGTAAGTGCTAGGTTTAGAGATAGGAATGTTAGCACAAAAACTGAAAGAAAGGAGATAGCCACAAAATCTCTGCACATGGTGCTTAGTTCTCAGAAGTAAATTACATGTGTCATGTTGTTTCATTTAGGTTTCAAGAGTTAGCTGCTATACCCTCAGTTATGCTTTAATATATAGTAAATGCTAGTATAAAGATATCAATGTTAGGACAAAATCTGAAGTAAAGGAGATAGCTGCAAAATCTCTGCACACAATGCTTAGCTCTCAGAAGTAAATCATATGTACCATGTTGATTCATTTAGGTTTAAAGAGTTAGCTGCTATACCGCCGGTTATGCTTTCCTATAGTGTAAATGGTAGTTTTACAGATAGGAATGTTAGCACAAAAACTGAAGTTAAGGAGATAGTTGCAAAATCTCTGCACACAATGCTCAGTTCTCAGAAGCAAATCATATGTGCCATGTTGTTTCATTTAGGTTTAAAGAGTTAGCTGCTATACTGTCCTTTATGCTTTCCTATTTTGTAAGCGCTAGTTTTACAGATAGGAATGTTAGCACAAAAACTGAAAGAAAAGAGATAGCCGCAAAATCTCTGCACACAATCCTTAGTTCTCTGAAATAAATCATATGTGTCATGTTGTTTCATTTAGGTTTCACGAGTTACCTGCTCTACCGCCGGTTATGCTTTCCTGTAGTGTAAATGGTAGTTTTACAGATAGGATTGTTAGCACAAAAACTGAAAGAAAGTACATAGCCGCCTAATCTCTGCACACAGTGCTTAGTTCTCAGAAGTAAATCATATGTGACAATGTTGTTTCATTTAGGTTTTAGTAGTTAGCTGCTATTCCGCCAGTTATGCTTTCTTATAGTGTAAATGCTAGTTTTACAGATAGGAAGGTTAGCACAAAAACTAAAAGAAAGGAGATAGCCCCAAAATCTCTGCACACGATGCTTAGTTCTCAGAAGTAAATCATATGTGCCATGTTGTTTCATTTAAGTTTAAAGAGTTAGCTGCTATACTGCCGTTTATGCTTTCCTATATTGTGCTAGTTTTACAGATAGGAATGTTAGCACAAAAACTGAAAAAAAGGAGATAGCCCCAAAATCTCTGCAAACAATGCTTAGTTCTCTGAAGTAAATCATATGTGTCATGTTGTTTCATTTAGGTTTCAAGAGTTGCTGCTATACCCTCAGTTATGCTTTCGTATATAGTAAATGCTAGTATAAAGATATGAATGTTAGCACAAAACCTGAAGTAAAGGAGATAGCTGCAAAATCTCTGCACACAATGCTTAGTTCTGAGAAGTAAATCATATGTGCCATGTTGTTTCATTTAGGTTTAAAGAGTTAGCTGCTATACCGCCGGTTATGCTTTCCTATAGTGTAAATGGTAGTTTTACAGATAGGAATGTTAGCACAAAAACTGAAGTAAAGGAGATAGCTGCAAAATCTCTGCACACAATGCTTAGTACTCAGAAGTAAATCATATGTGGATGTTGTTTCATTTAGGTTTAAAAAGTTAGCTGCTCTACCGCCGGTTATGCTTTCCTATAGTTTAAATGGTAGTTTACAGACAGGAATGTTAGCACAAAAACTGAAAGAAAGGACATAGCCGCCTAATCTCTGCACACAATGCATAGTTCTCCGAAGTAAATCATATGTGCTTTGTTCTTTCATTTAGGTTTAAGAGTTAGCTGCTATACTGCCAGTTATATTTTCCTATTGTGTAAATGCTAGTTTTACAAATAGGAATGTTAGCACAAAAACTGAAAGAAATGCAGTAGCTGCAAAATCTCTGCACACCATGCTTAGTTCTCAGAAGTAAATCATATGTGTCATGTTGTTTCATTTAGGTTTAAAGAGTTAGCTGCTGTACTGCCGTTTATGCTTTCCTATATTGTAAGTGCTAGTTTTACAGACAGGAATGTTAGCACAAAAAGTGAAAGACAGGAGATAGCCCCAAAATCTCTGCACACAATGCTTAGTTCTCTGAAGTAAATCATATGTGTCATGTTATTTCATTTAGGTTTCAAGAGTTAGCTGCTATACCGTCAGTTATGTTTTCGTATATAGTAAATGCTAGTATAAAGATATGAATGTTAGCACAAAATGTGAAGTAAAGGAGAGAGATGCAAAATCTCTGCACACAATGCTTAGTTCTGAGAAGTAAATCATATGTGCCATGGTGTTTCATTTAGATTTAAAGAGTTAGGTGCTATACCGCCGGTTATGCTTTCCTATAGTGTAAATGGTAGTTTCACAGATAGGAATATTAGCACAAAAACAGAAAGAAAGGAGATAGCCCCAAAATCTCTGCACACAATGCTTAGTTCTCTGAAGTAAATCATATGTGTCATGTTGTTTCATTTAGGTTTCAAGAGTTAGCTGCTATACTGCCAGTTATGCTTTCCTATTGTGTCAATGCTAGTTTTACAAGTAGGAATGTTAGCACAAAAACTGAAAGAAATGAGATAGCAGCAAAACCTCTGCACTCGATGCTTAGTTCTCAGAAGTAAATCATATGTGCCATGTTCTTTCATTTAGTTTTAAAGAGTTAGCTGCTATACCCTCAGTTATGCTTTCGTATATAGTATATGTTAGTATAAAGATATGAATGTTAGCACAAAATCTGAAGTAAAGGAGAGAGCTGCAAAATCTCTGAACACAATGCTTAGTTCTGAGAAGGAAATCATATGTGCCATGTTGTTTCATTTAGGTTTCAAGAGTTAGCTGCTATACCCTCAGTTACCTTTCGTATATAGTAAATGCTAGTATAAAGATATGAATGTTAGCACAAAAACTGAAGTAAAGGAGATAGTTGCAAAATCTCTGCACACAATGCTTAGTTCTCAGAAGTAAATCATATGTGCCATGTTGTTTCATTTAGGTTTAAAGAGTTAGCTGCTATACCGTCCGTTATGCTTTCCTATAGTGTAAAAGGTAGTTTTACAGATAAGAATATTAGCACAAAAACTGAAGTAAAGGAGATAGCTGCAAAATCTCTGCACAGAATGCTTAGTTCTCAGAAGTAAATCATATGTGCCATGTTGTTTCATTTAGGTTTAAAGAGTTAGCTGCTATACCGCCGGTTATGCTTTCCTATAGTTTAAAAGGTAGTTTTACAGATAGAAATGTTAGCACAAAAACTGAAAGAAAGGAGATAGCTGCAAAATCTCTGCATACAATGCTTAGTTCTCAGAAGCAAATCATATGTGCCACGTTGTTTCATTTAGGTTTAAAGAGTTAGATGCTATACTACCGGTTATGCTTTCCTATATTGTAAGTGCTAGTTTTACAGATAGTAATGTTAGCACAAAAACTGAAAGAAAAGAGATAGCCGCAGTACCTCTGCACACAATGCTTAGTTCTCTGAAGTAAATCATATGTGTCATGTTGTTTCATTTAAGTTTCAAGCGTTAGCTTCTATACCGCCTGTTATGCTTTCCTATAGTGTAAATAGTCGTTTTACAGATAGGAATGTTAGCACAAAAAATGAAGTAAAGGAGATAGCTGCAAAATGTCTGCACACAATGCTTAGTTCTCAGAAGTAAATCATATGTGACATGTTGTTTCATTTAGGTTTAAAGAGTTAGCTAGTATACCGCCGGTTTTGCTTTCCTATAGTGTAAATGCTAGGTTTACAGATAGGAATGTTAGCACAAAAACTGAAAGAAAGGAGATAGCCGAATAACTCTTCACACAGTGCTTAGTTCTCAGAAGTAAATCATATGTGACAATGTTGTTTCATTTAGGTTTAAGGAGTTAGCTGCTATACCACCGTTTATGCTTTCCTATATTGTAAGTGCTAGTTTTACAGATAGGAATGTTAGCACAAAAACTGAAAGAAAGAAGATAGCCCCAAAATCTCTGCACACAAATGCTTATTTCTCTGAAGTAAATCATATGTGTCATGTTGTTTCATTTAGGTTTCAAGAGTTAGCTGCTATACTGTTGGTTATGCTTTCCTTTTGTGTAAATTCTACTTTTACAAATAAGAATGTTAGCATAAAAACTAAAAGAAATGAGATAGCTGCAAAATCTCTGCACACCATGCTTAGTTCTCTGATGTAAATCATATGTGCCATGTTGTTTCATTTAGGTTTAAAGAGTTAGCTGCTATACTGCCGATTATGCTTTCCTATATTGTAAGTGCTAGTTTTACACATAGGAATGTTAGCACAAAAACTGAAAGAAAAGGGATAGCCGCAAAACCTCTGCACACAATGCTTAGTTCTATGAAGTAAATCATATGTGTCATGTTGTTTCATTTAGGTTTCAAGAGTTAGCTGCTATACCCTCAGTTATGCTTTCGTATATAGTAAATGCTAGTATAAAGATATGAATGTTAGCACAAAATCTGAAGTAAAGGAGAGAGCTTCAAAATCTCTGCACACAATGCTTAGTTCTGAGAAGTAAATCATATGTGCCATGTTGTTTCATTTAGGTTTAAAGAGTTAGCTGCTATACCGTCGGTTATGCTTTCCTATAGTGTAAAAGGTAGTTTTACAGATAAGAATGTTAGCACAAAAACTGAAGTAAAGGAGATAGCTGCAAAATCTCTGCACACAATGCTTAGTTCTCAGAAGTAAATCATATGTGCCATGTTGTTTCATTTAGGTTTAAAGAGTTAGCTGCTATACCGCCGTTTATGCTTTCCTATAGTTTAAAAGGTAGTTTTACAGATAGGAATGTTAGCACAAAAACTGAAAGAAAGGAGATAGCTGCAAAATCTCTGCATACAATGCTTAGTTCTCAGAAGCAAATCAAATGTGCCACGTTGTTTCATTTAGGTTTAAAGAGTTAGATGCTATACTACCGGTTATGCTTTCCTATATTGTAAGTGCTAGTTTTACAGATAGGAATGTTAGCACAAAAACTGAAAGAAAAGAGATAGCCGCAGTACCTCTGCACACAATGCTTAGTTCTCTGAAGTAATTCATATGTGTCATGTTGTTTCATTTAAGTTTCAAGCGTTAGCTTCTATACCGCCTGTTATGCTTTCCTATAGTGTAAATAGTCGTTTTACAGATAGGAATGTTACCACAAAAAATGAAGTAAAGGAGATAGCTGCAAAATGTCTGCACACAATGCTTAGTTCTCAGAAGTAAATCATATGTGACATGTTGTTTCATTTAGGTTTAAAGAGTTAGCTGCTATACCGCCGGTTATGCTTTCCTAGTGTGTAAATGCTAGTTTTACAGACAGGAATGTTAGCACAAAAACTGAAAGAAAGGAGATAGCCGCAAAATGTCTGCACACAATGTTTAGTTCTCAGAAGTAAATCATATGTGACATGTTGTTTCATTTAGGTTTAAAGAGTTAGCTGCTATACTGCCGGTTATGCTTTCCTATAGTGTTAATGGTAGTTTTACAGATAGGAATGTTAGCACAAAAACTAAAAGAAATGAGATAGCTGCAAAATCTCTGGACACGATGCTTAGTTCTCAGAAGTAAATCATATGTGCCATGTTGTTTCATTTAGGTTTAAAGAGTTAGGTGCTATACTGCCATTTATGCTTTCCTATATTGTAAGTGCTAGTTTTACAGATAGGAATGTTAGCACAAAAACTGAAAGGAAGGAGATAGCCCAAACTCTCTGCACACAATGCTTAGTTCTCTGAAGTAAATCATATGTGTCATGTTGTTTCATTAGGTTTCAAGAGTTAGCTGCTATACCCTCAGTTAGGCTTTCGTATATAGTAAATGCTAGTATAAAGATATGAAAGTTAGCACAAAATCTGAAGTAAAGGAGAGAGCTGCAAAATCTCTGCACACAATGCTTAGTTCTGAGAAGTAAATCATATGTGCCATGTTGTTTCATTTAGGTTTAAGGAGTTAGCCTCTATACCGCCGGTTATGCATTCCTATAGTGTAAATTGTAGTTTTACAGATAAGAATGTTAGCACAAAAACTGAAGTAAAGGAGATAGCTGCAAAATCTCTGTACACAATGCTTAGTTCTCAGAAGAAAATCAAATATGCCATGATGTTTCATTTAGGTTTAAAGAGTTAGCTGCTATATCACCGGTTATGCTTTCCTATAGTTTAAATGTTAGTTTTAGAGATAGGAATGTTAGCACAAAAACTGAAAGAAAGGAGATAGCTCCAATATCTCTGTAAACAATGCTTAGTTCTCAGAAGTAAATCATATGTGCCATGTTTTTTCATTTAGGTTTAAAGAGTTAGCTACTATACTGCCGGTTATGCTTTCCTATATTGTAAGTGCTCGTTTTACAGTTAGGAATGTTAGCACAAAAACTGAAAGAAAAGAGATAGCCGCAAAACCTCTGCACACAATGCTTAGTTCTCTGAAGTAAATCATATGTTTCATGTTGTTTCATTTAGGTTTAAAGAGTTAGCTGCTATACCACCGGTTATGCTTTCCTATACTGTAAATGCTAGCACAAAAACTGAAAGAAAGGAGATAGCTCCAAAATCTCTGCACACAATGCTTAGTTCTCAGAAGTAAATCATATGTGCTAATTTGTTTCATTTAGGTTTAAAGAGTTAGCGGCTATACTGCCGGTTATGCTTTCCTATATTGTAAGGGCTAGTTTTACAGATAGGAATGTTAGCACAAAAACTGAAAGAAAAGAGATAGCCGCAAAATCTCTGCACACAATGCTTATTTCTCTGAAGTAAATCATATGTGTCATGTTGTTTCATTTAGGTTTCAAGAGTTAGCTGCTATACCGCCGGTTATGCTTTCTTAGAGTGTAAATGGTAGTTTTACCTATAGGAATGTTAGCACAAAAAATGAAGTAAAGGAGATAGCTCCAAAATATCTGCACACAATGGTTAGTTCTCAGAAGTAAATCATATGTGCCATGTTGTTTCATTTAGGTTTAAAGAGTTAGCTGCTATACCGCCGGTTATGCTTTCCTATAGTGTAAATGCTAGGTTTACAGATAGGAATGTTAGCACAAAAACTGAAAGAAAGGAGATAGCCGCAAAATCTATGCACACAATGATTAGTTCTCAGAAGTAAATCATATGTGCCATGTTGTTTCTTTTAGGCTTAAAGAGTTAGCTGCTATACCGCCGGTTATGCTTTCCTATAGTGTAAATGCTAGTTTTACAGATAGGAATGTTAGCACAAAAACTGAAAGAAAGGAGATAGCCACAAAATGTCTGCACACAATGTTTAGTTGTCAGAAGTAAATCATATGTGCTATGTTGTTTCATTTAGGTTTAAAGAGTTAGCTGCTATACTGCCGGTTATGCTTTCCTATAGTGTAAATGCTAGGTTTACAGATAGGAATGTTAGCAAAAAAACTAAAAGAAATGATATAGCTGCAAAATCTCTGGACACGATGCTTAGTTCTCAGAAGTAAATCATATGTGCCATGCTGTTTCATTTCGGTTTAAAGAGTTAGCTCCTTTACTGCCGTTTATGCTTTCCTATATTGTCAGTGCTAGTTTTACAGATAGGAGTGTTAGCACAAAAACTGAACGAAAGGAGATAGCCCCAAAATCTCTGCACACAATGCTTATTTCACTGAAGTAAATCATATGTGTCATGTTGTTTCATTTAGGTTTCAAGAGTTAGCTGCTATACCCTCAGTTAGGCTTTCGTATATAGTAAATGCTAGTATAAAAATATGAATGTTAGCACAAAATCTGAAGTAAAGGAATGAGCTGCAAAATCTCTGCACACAATGATTACTTCTCAGCAGTAAATCGTATGTGCCATGTTGTTTCATTTATGTTTAAAGAGTTAGCTGCTTTACCCCCGGTTAAGATTTTCTATAGTGTAAATGGTAGTTTTACACATAGGATTGTTAGCACAAAAACTGAAAGAAAGGACATAGCCGCCTAATCTCTGCACACAGTGCTTAGTTCTCAGAAGTAAATCATATGTGACAATGTTGTTTCATTTAGGTTTAAGGAGTTAGCTGCTGTAAATGCTAGGTTTACAGATAGGAATGTTAGCACAAAAACTGAAAGAAAGAAAGGAGATAGCCGCAAAATCTCTGCACACAATGATTAGTTCTCTGAAGTAAATCATATGTGCCATGTTGTTTCATTTAGGTTTTAAGAGTTAGCTGCTATACCGCCGGCTTTGCTTTCCTATAGTGTAAATGCTAGTTTTATAGTTAGGAATGTTAGCACAAAAACTGAAAGAAAGGAGATAGCCGCAAAATCTCTGCACACAATGCTTAGTTCTCTGAAGTAAATCATAAGTGCCATGGTGTTTCATTTAGGTTTAAAGAGTTAGCTGCTATACCGCCGGCTTTGCTTTCCTATAGTGTAAATGCTAGTTTTACAGATAGGAATGTTAGCACAAAAACTGAAAGAAAGGAGATAGCCGCAAAATCTCTGCACACAATGCTTGGTTCTCAGAAGTAAATCATATGTGCCATGTTGTTTCATTTAGGTTTAAAGAGTTAGCTGCTATACCGCCGGTTATGCTTTCTTTTAGTGTAAAAGCTAGTCTTACAGCTAAGAATGTTAGCACAAAAACTGAAAGAAAGGAGATAGCCGCAAAATCTCTGCACAGGATTCTTAGGTCTCAGAAGTAAATCATATGTGCCATGTTGTTTAATTTAGTTTTAAAGAGTTAGCTGCTATACCGCCGGTTATGCTTTCCTATAATGTAAATGCTAGTTTTACAGATAGGAATGTTAGCACAAAAACTGAAGAAAAGGAGAAAGCTGAAAAATCTCTGCACACAATGCTTAGTTCTAAGAAGTAAATCGTATGTGCCATATTGTTTCATTTAGGTTTAAAGAGTTATCTGCTATACCGCCGGTTATGCTTTCCTATAGTGTAAACGGTAGATTTACAGATAGGAATGTTAGCACAAAAACTGAAAGAAAGGAGATAGCCGCAAAATCTCTGCACAGAATTCTTAGGTGTCAGAAGTAAATCATATGTGCCATGTTGTTTCATTTAGTTTTAAAGAGTTAGCTGCTATACCGCCGGTTATGCTTTCCTATAGTGTAAATGGTAGTTTTACTGGTAGGAATGTTAGCACAAAAACTGAAGAAAAGGAGATAGGTGAAAAATCTCTGCACAGAATGCCTAGTTCTCAGAAGTAAATCATAAGTGCCATGTTGTTTCATTTAGGTTTAAAAGGTTAGCTGCTATACCGCCGGTTATGCTTTCCTGTAGTGTAAATGGTAGTTTTACAGATAGGAATGATAGCACAAAAACTGAAGAAAAGGAGATAGCTGAAAAATCTCTGCACACAATGCTTAGTTCTCAGAGGTAAATCATATGTCCCATGTTGTTTCATTTAGGTTTAAAGAGTTAGCTGCTATACCGCCGGTTATGCTTTCCTATAGTGTAAATGTTAGTTTTACAGATAGGAATGTTAGCACAAAAACTGAAGAAAAGGAGATAGCTGAAAAATCTCTGCACAGAATGCTTAGTTCTCAGAAGTAAATCATATGTGCCATGTTATTTCATTTAGGTTTAAAGAGTTTGCTGCTATACTGCCGGTTATGCTTTCCTATAGTGTAAATGCTAGTTTTACAGATAAGAACGTTAGCACAAAACTTGAAAGAAAGGAGATAGCCGCAAAATCTCTGCACACAATGCTTAGGTTTCAGACGTAAATCATATGTGCCATGTTGTTTCATTTAGGTTTAAAGAGTTAGCTGCTATACCGCCGGCTTTGCTTTCCTATAGTGTAAAAGCTAGTTTTACAGATAGGAATGGTGGCACAAAAACTGAAAGAAAGGAGATAGCTACAAAATCTCTGCACACAATGCTTGGTTCTCAGAAGTAAATCATATGTGCCATGTTGTTTCATTTAGGTTTAAAGAGTTAGCTGCTATACTGCCGGTTATGCTTTCTTATAGTGTAAATGCTAGTTTTACAGACAGGAATGTTAGCACAAAAACTGAAAGAAAGGAGATAGCTGCAAAATCTCTGCACACAATGCTTAGTTCTCAGAAGTAAATCATATGTGCCATGTTGTTTCATTTAGGTTTAAAGAGTTAGCTGCTATACCCTTAGTTATGCTTTCGTATATAGTAAATACTAGTATAAAGATATGAAATTTAGCATAAAATCTTAAATAAAGGAGATAACTGCAAAAGCTCTGCACACAATGCTTAGTTCTCAGAAGTAAATCATATGTACCATGTGGTTTCATTTAGGTTTAAAGAGTTAGCTGCTATACTGCCGGTTATGCTTTCCTATAGTGTAAATGCGAGTTTTACAGATAAGAATGCTAGCACAAAAACTGAAAGAAAGGAGATAGCTGCTAAATCTCTGCACACAATTCTTAGGTCTCAGAAGTAAATCTTTTTTTTTTTTTTTTTTTTTTTAGATTTATTTATTTATTTAATTTCCCCCCCTCCCCTGGTTGTCTGTTCTTGGTGTCTATTTGCTGCGTCTTGTTTCTTTGTCCGCTTCTGTTGTTGTCAGCGGCACGGGAAGTGTGGGCGGCGCCATTCCTGGGCAGGCTGCTCTTTCTTTCCACGCTGGGCGGCTTTCCCCACGGGCGCACTCCTTTCGCGTGGGGCTTCCCCACGCGGGGGACACCCTTGCGTGGCACGGCACTCCTTGCGCGCATCAGCACTGCGCATGGCCAGCTCCACATGGGTCAAGGAGGCCCGGGGTTTGAACCGCAGACCTCCCATATGGTAGACGGACGCCCTAACCACTGGGCCAAAGTCCGTTTCCCTCAGAAGTAAATCTTATGTGCCATGTTGTTTCATTTACTTTCAAAGAGTTAGCTGCTATACCGCCGGCTTTGCTTTCCTATAGTGTAAATGCTAGTTTTACAGATAGGAATGTTAGCACAAAAAGTGAAAGAAAGGAGATAGCCGCAAAATCTCTGCACACAATGCTTAGTTCTCAGAAGTAAATCATATGTGCCATGTTGTTTCATTTAGGTTTAAAGAGTTAGCTGCTATACCGCCGGTTATGCTTTCCTATAGTGTAAAGGGTAGTTTTACAGATAGGAATGTTAGCACAGAAACTGAAGAAAAGGAGATAGCTGAAAAATCTCTGCACTCAATGCTTAGTTCTCAGAAGTAAATCATATGTGCCATGTTGTTTCATTTAGGTTTAAAGAGTTAGCTGCTATACTGCCGGTTATGCTTTCCTATAGTGTAAATGCAAGTTTTACAGATAAGAATGTTAGCACAAAAACTGAAAGAAAGGTGATAGCCGCAAAATCTCTGCACAGAATTCTTATGTCTCAGAAGTAAATCATATGTGCCCTGTTGTTTCATTTAGGGTTACAGAGTTGGCTGCTATACTGCTTGTTATGCTTTCCTATAGTGTAAATGGTGTTTTTACAGGTAGGAATCTTAGCACAAAAACTGAAGAAAAGGAGATAGCTAAAAAATCTCAGCACACAATGCTTAATTCTCAGAAGTAAATTATATGTGCCATGTTGTTTCATTTAAGTTTAAAGAGTTAGCTGCTATACCGTCGGTTATGCTTTCCTATAGTGTAAAGGCTAGTTTTACAGATAGGAATATTATCACAAAAACTGAAAGAAAGGAGAAAGCCTCAAAATCTCTGCACCCAATGCTTAGTACTCTGAAGTAAATCATATGTGCCATGTTGTTTCATTTAGTTTTAAAGAGTTAGCTGCTATACTGCCGGTTATGCTTTCTTATAGTGTAAATGGTAGTTTTACAGATAGGAATGTTAGCACAAAAACTGAAGAAAAGGAGATAGCTGAAAAATTTCTGCACACAATGCTTAGTTCTCAGAAGTAAATCATATGTGCCATGTTGTTTCATTTATGTTTAAACAGTTAGCTGCTATACCGCCGGTTATGCTTTCCCATAGTGTAAATGCTAGTTTTACAGATAGGAATGTTAGCACAAAAACTGAAGAAAAGGAGATAGCTGAAAAATCTCTGCACACAATGCTTAGTTCTCAGAAGTAAATCATATGTGCCATGTTGTTTCATTTAGGTTTAAAGAGTTAGCTGCTATACCGCCGGTTATGCTTTCCTTTAGTGTAAATGGTAGTTTTACAGATAGGAATGTTAGCACAAAAACTGAAAGAAAGGAGATAGCCGCAAAATCTCTGCACAGAATTCTTCGGTCTCAGAAGTAAATCATATGTGCCATGTTGTTTCATTTAGGTTTAAACAGTTAGCTGCTATACCACCGGTTATGCTTTTCTATAGTGTAAATGGTAGTTTTACAGATAGGAATTTTAGCACAAAAACTGAAGAGAAGGAGATAGCTGAAAAATCTCTGCACACAATGCTTAGTTCTCAGAAGTAAATCATATGTGCCATGTCGTTTCATTTAGGTTTAAAGAGTTAGCTGCTATACCGCTGGTTATGCTTTCCTATAGTGTAAATGCTAGTTTTACAGATAGGAATGTTAGCACAAAACCTGAAGAAATGAGATAGCCGCAAAATCTCTGCACACAATGCTTGGTTCTCAGAAGTAAATCATATGTACCATGTTGTTTCATTTAGGTTTAAAGAGTTAGCTGCTATACTGCCGGTTATGCTTTCCTATAGTGTAAATGCTAGTTGTACACATAGGAATGTTAGCAGAAAAACTTAAAGAAAGGAGATAGCCGCAAAATCTCTGCACACAATGCTTAGGTCTCAGAAGTAAATCATATGTGCCATGTTGTTTCATTTAGGTTTAAAGAGTTAGCTGCTATACCCTTAGTTATGCTTTCGTATATAGTAAATACTAGTATAAAGATATGAATGTTAGCACAAAAACTGAAGAAAAGGAGATAGCTGAAAAATCTCTGCACAGAATGCTTAGTTCTCAGAAGTAAATAATATGTGCCATGTTGTTTCATTTGGTTTAAAGAGTTAGCTGCTATATCGCCGGTTATGCTTATCTGTAGTATAAATGGTAGTTTTACAGAGACGAATGTTAGCACAAAAACTGAAGAAAAGGAGATAGCTGAAAAATCTCTGCACACAATGCTTAGTTCTCAGAGGTAAAACACATGTGCCATGTTGTTTAATTTAGGTTTAAAGAGTTAGCTGCTATACCGCCGGTTATGCTTTCCTATAGTGTAAATGGTAGTTTTACACATAGGAATGTTCGCACAAAAACTGAAGAAAAGGAGATAGCTGAAAAATCTCTGCACACAATGCTTAGTTCTCAGTAGTAAATCATATGTGCCATGTTATTTCATTTATGTTTAAAGAGTTAGCTCGTATACCGCCTGCTTTGCTTTCCTATAGTGTAAATGCTAGTTTTACAGATAGGAATGTTAGCACAAAAACTGAAAGAAAGGAGATAGCCGCAAAATCTCTGCACACAATGCTTAGTTCTCTGAAGTAAATCATATGTGCCATATTGTTTCATTTAGGTTTAAAGAGTTGCCTCCTATACCGCCGGTTATGCTTTCCTATAGTGTAAATGCAATTTTTACAGATAAGAATGTTAGCACAAAAACTCAAAGGAAGGAAATAGCCGCAATATCTCTGCACAGAATTCTTGGGTCTCAGAAGTAAATCATATGTGCCATGTTGTTTCATTTAGTTTTAAAGAGTTAGCTGCTATACCGCCGGCTTTGCTTTCCTATAGGGTAAATGGCAGTTTTACGGATAGGAATGTTAGCACAAAAACTGAAAGAAAGGAGATAGCCGCAAAATCTCTGTACACAATGCTTGGTTCTCAGAAGTGAATCATATGTGCCATGTTGTTTCATTTAGTTTTAAAAAGTTAGCTGCTATACCGCTTGTTATGCTTTCCTATAGTGTAAAAGCTAGTTTTACAGACAATAATGTTAGCACAAAAACTGAAAGAAAGTAGATAGCCGCAAAATCTCTGCACAGAATTCTTAGGTCTCAGAAGTCAATCATACGAGCCATGTTGTTTCATTTCGTTTTAAAGAGTTAGCTGCTATATCGCCGCTTATGCTTTCCTATATTGTAAATGGTAGTTTTACATATAGGAATGTTAGCAAAAAAAACGAAGAAAAGAGATAGCTGAAAAATCTCTACACACAATCCTTAGTTCTCAGAAGTAAATCATATGTGCCATATTGTTTCATTTAGGTTTAAAGAGTTGGCTGGTATACCGCCGGTTATGCTTTCCTGTAGTGTAAATGCTAGTTTAACAGATAAGAATGTTAGCACAAAAACTGAAAGGAAGGAAATAGCCGCAATATCTCTGCACAGAATTCTTAGGTCTCAGAAGTAAATCATATGTGCCATGTTGTTTCATTTAGTTTTAAAGAGTTAGCTGCTATACTGCCGGCTTTGCTTTCCTATAGTGTAAATGGTAGTTTTACAGATAGGAATGTTAGCACAAAAACTGAAAGAAAGGAGATAGCCGCAAAATCTCTGTACAGAATGCTTGGTTCTCAGAAGTAAATCATATGTGCCATGTTGTTTCATTTAGTTTTAAAGAGTTAGCTGCTATACCGCCGGTTATGCTTTCCTATAGTGTAATTTGTATTTTTACAGTTAGGAATGTTAGCAAAAAAACTGAAGAAAAGGAGATAGCTGAAAAATCTCTGCACACAATGCTTAGTTCTCAGAAGAAAATCATATGTACCATGTTGTTTCATTTAGGTTTTAAGAGTTAGCTGCTTTACCGCCGGCTTTGCTTTTCTATAGTGTAAATGCTGGTTTTACAGATAGGAATGTTAGCACAAAAACTGAAAGAAAGGAGGTAGCCGCAAAATCTCTGCACGGAATTCTTAGGTCTCAGAAATAAATCATATGTGCCATGTTGTTTCATTTAGGTTTAAAGAGTTAGCTGCTATACCGCCGGTTATGCTTTCCTATATTGTAAATGGGAGTTTTACAGATAGGAATGTTAGCACAAAAACTGAAAGAAAGGAGATAGCCCCAAAATCTCTGCACACAATGCTTAGTTCTCTGAAGTAAATCATATGTGCCATGTTGTTTCATTTAGGTTTAAAGAGTTAGCTGCTATACCGCCGGTTATGCTTTCCTATAGTGTAAATGGTAGTTTTACAGATAGGAATGTTAGCACAAAAACTGAAGAAAAGGAGATAGGTGAAAAATCTCTGCACAGAATGCTTAGTTCTCAGAAGTAAATCATAAGTGCCATGTTGTTTGATTTAGGTTTAAAGAGTTAGCTGCTATACCGCCGGTTATGCTTTCCTGTAGTGTAAATAGTAGTTTTACAGATAGAAATGTAAGCACAAAAACTGAAGAAAAGGAGATAGCTGAAAAATCTCTGCACACAATGCTTAGTTCTCAGAAGTAAATCATATGGGCCATGTTGTTTCATTTAGGTTTAAAGAGTTAGCTGCTATACCGCCGGCTTTGCTTTCCTATAATGTAAATGCTAGTTTTACAGATAGGAATGTTAGCACAAAAACCGAAAGAAAGGAGATAGCTGCAAAATCTCTGCACACAATGCTTGGTTCTCAGAAGTAAATCATATGTGCCATGTTGTTTCATTTAGGTTTAAAGAGTTAGCTGCTATACCGCCGTTTATGCTTTCATATACAGTAAATGGTAGTTTTACAGATAGGAATGTTAGCACAAAAACTGAAGAAAAGGAGATAGCTGAAAAATCTCTGCACACAATGCTTAGTTCTCAGAAGTAAATCATATGTGCCATGTTGTTTCATTTAGTTTTAAAGAGTTAGCTGCGATACCGCCGGTTATGCTTTCCTATAGTGTAAATGCTAGTTTTACAGATAAGAATGTTAGCACAAAAACTGAAAGAAAGGTGATACCCGCAAAATCTCTGCACAGAATTCTTATGTCTCAGAAGTAAATCATATGTGCCATATGGTTTCATTTAGTTTTAAAGAGTTAGCTGATATACCGCCGGTTATGCTTTCCTATTGTGTAAATGCTAGTTTTACAAATTGGACTGTTAGCCCAAAAACTGAAGAAAAGGAGATAGCTGAAAAATCTCTGAACACACTGCTTAGTTCTCAGAAATAACTCATATGTGCCATGTTGTTTCATTTAGGTTTTAAGAGTTAGCTGCTATACCGCCAGCTTTCCTTTCCTATAGTGTAAAAGCCAATTTTACAGATAGGAATGTTAGCACAAAAACTGAAAGAAAAGACATAGCCGCAAAATCTCTGCACACAATGCTTAGTTCTCTGAAGTAAATCATATGTGTCATGTTGTTTCATTTAGGTTTTAAGAGGTAGCTGCTATACCGCCGTCTTTGCTTTCCTATAGTGTAAATGCTAGTTTTACAGATAGGAATGTTAGCACAAAAACTGAAAGAAAGGAGATAGCCGAAAAATCTCTGCACACAATGCTTAGTTCTCTGAAGTAAATCATATGTGCCATGTTGTTTCATTTAGGTTTAAAGAGTTAGCTGCTATACCGCCGGTTATGCTTTCCTGTAGTGTAAATGGTAGTTTTACAGATAGTAATGTTAGCACAAAAACTGAAGAAGAGGAGATAGCTGAAAAATCTCTGCACACAATGCTTAGTTCTCAGAAGTAAATCATATGTGCCATGCTGTTTCATTTAGGTTTAAAGAGTTAGCTGCTATACCGCCGGTTATGCTTTCCTATAGTGTAAAGGGTAGTTTTACAGATAGGAATGTTAGCACAAAAACTGAATAAAAGGAGATAGCTGAAAAATCTCTGCACACAATGCTTAGTTCTCAGAAGAAAATCATATTTGCCCTGTTGTTTCATTTAGGTTTAAAGAGTTAGCTGCTATACCACCGGTTATGCTTTCCTATAGTGTAAATGCAAGTTTTACAGATAAGAATGTTAGAAGAAAAACTGAGAGAAAGAAGATAGCTGCAAAACCTCTGCACAGAATTCTTAGGTTTCAGATGTAAATCATATGTGCCATGTTGTTTCATTTAGGTTTAAAGAGTTAGCTGCTATACCGCCGGTTATGCTTTCCTATAGTGTAAATGGTAGTTTTACAGATAAGTATGTTAGCACAAAAACTGAAGAAAAGGAGATAACTGAAAAACTCTACACACTATGCTTAGTTCTCAGAAGTAAATCATATGTGCCATGTTGTTTCATTTGGGTTTAAACAGTTAGCTGCTGTACCGCCGGTTATGCTTTCCTATTGTGTAAATGCTAGTTTTACAGATAAGAATGTTAGCACAAAAACTGAAAGAAAGGAGATAGCCGCAAAATATCTGCACACAAGGCTTAGTTCTCTGAAGTAAATCATATGTGCCATGTTGTTTCATTTAGGTTTAAAGAGTTAGCTGCTATACCGCCGGTAATGCTTTCCTATAGTGTAAATGCTAGTTTTACAGATAAGAATGTTCGCACAAAAACTGAAAGAAAGGAGATAGCCGCAAAATCTCTGCAAAAATTACTTAGGTCTCAGAAGTAAATCATATGTGCCATGTTGTTTCATTTAGGATTAAAGAGTTAGCTGCTATACCGCCGGTTATGCTTTCCTATAGTGTAAATGGTAGTTTTACAGATAGGAATGTGAGCACAAAAACTGAAGAAAAGGAGATAGCTGAAAAATCTCTGCACACAATGCTTAGTTCTCAGAAGTAAATCATATGTGCCTTGTTGTTTCATTTAGGTTTAAAGAGTTAGCTCCTATACCGCCGGTTATGCTTTCCTATAGTGTAAATGGTAGTTTTACAGATAGGAATGTTAACACAAAAACTGAAGAAAAGGAGATAGATGAAAAATCTCTGCACACAATGCTTACTTCTCAGAAGTAAATCATATGTGCCATGTTGTTTCATTTAGGTTTAAAGAGTTAGCTCCTATACCGCCGGTTATGCTTTCCTATAGTATAAAAGGTAGTTTTACAGATAGGAATGTTAGCACAAAAACTGAAGAAAAGGAGATAGCTGAAAAATCTCTGCACACAATGCTTAGTTCTCAGAAGTAAATCATATGTGCCATGTTGTTTCATTTAGGTTTAAAGAGTTACCTGCTATACCGCCGGTTATGCTTTCCTATAGTGTAAATGCTAGTTTTACAGATAAGAATGTTAGCAAAAAACTGAAAGAGAGGAGATAGCCGCAAAATCTCTGCACAGAATTCTTAGGTCTCAGAAGTAAATCATATGTGCCATGTTTTTCATTTAGGTTTAAAGAGTTAGCTGCAATACCGCCGGTTATGCTTTCCTATAGTGTAAATGGTATTTTTACAGGAAGGAATGTTAGCACAAAAACTGAAGAAAAGGAGATAGCTGAAAAATCTCTGCACACAATGCTTAGTTCTCAGAAATAAATCATATGTGCCATGTTGTTTCATTTAGGTTTTAAGAGTTAGCTGCTATACCGCCGGTTATGCTTTCCTATAGTGTAAATGCTAGTTTTACAGATAGGAATGTTAGCACTAAAACTGAAAGAAAAGAGATAGCCGCAAAATCTCTGCACACAATGCTTAGTTCTCTGAAGTAAATCATATGTGCCATGTAGTTTCATTTAGGTTTTAAGAGGTAGCTGCTATACCGCCGGCTTTGCTTTCCTATAGTGTAAATGCTAGTTTTACATATAGGAATGTTAGCACAAAAAAAGAAAGAAAGGAGATAGCCGCAAAATCTCTAAACACAATGCTTAGTTCTCAGAAGTAAATCATATGTGCCATGTTGTTTCATTTAGGTTTAAAGAGTTAGCTGCTATACCGCCGGTTATGCTTTCCTGTAGTGTAAATGGTAGTTTTACAGATAGTAATGTTAGCACAAAAACTGAAGAAGAGGAGATAGCTGAAAAATCTCTGCACACAATGCTTAGTTCTCAGAAGTAAATCATATGTGCCATGCTGTTTCATTTAGGTTTAAAGAGTTAGCTGCTATACCGCCGGTTATGCTTTCCTATAGTGTAAATGGTAGTTTTACAGATAAGTATGTTAGCACAAAAACTGAAGAAAAGGAGATAGCTGAAAAATCTCTGCACACAATGCTTAGTTCTCAGAAGTAAATCATATGTGCCATGTTGTTTCATTTAGGTTTAAAGAGTTAGCTGCTATACCGCCGGTTATGCTTTCCTATAGTGTAAATGGTAGTTTTACAGATAGGAATGTTAACACAAAAACTGAAGAAAAGGAGATAGCTGAAAAATCTCTGCACACAATGCTTAGTTCTCAGAAATAAATCATATGTGCCATGTTGTTTCATTTAGGTTTTAAGAGTTAGCTGCTATACCGCCGGTTATGCTTTCCTATAGTGTAAATGCTAGTTTTACAGATAGGAATGTTAGCACTAAAACTGAAAAAAAAGAGATAGCCGCAAAATCTCTGCACACAATGCTTAGTTCTCTGAAGTAAATCATATGAGCCATGTAGTTTCATTTAGGTTTTAAGAGGTAGCTGCTATACCGCCGGCTTTGCTTTCCTATAGTGTAAATGCTAGTTTTACATATAGGAATGTTAGCACAAAAAAAGAAAGAAAGGAGATAGCCGCAAAATCTCTAAACACAATGCTTAGTTCTCAGAAGTAAATCATATGTGCCATGTTGTTTCATTTAGGTTTAAAGAGTTAGCTGCTATACCGCCGGTTATGCTTTCCTATACTGTAAGTGCAAGTTTTACAGATAAGAATGTTAGGACAAAAACTGAAAGAAAGGAGATAGCCGCAAAATCTCTGCACAAATTACTTAGGTCTCAGAAGTAAATCATATGTGCCATGTTCTTTCATTTTGGTTTAAAGAGGTAGCTGCTATACCGCCGGTTATGCTCTCCTATAGTGTAAATGGTAGTTTTACAGATAGGAATGTTAGCACAAAAACTGAAGAAAAGGAGATAGCTGAAAAATCTCTGCACACGATGCTTAGTTCTTAGAAGTAAATCATATGTGCCATGTTGTTTCATTTAGGTTTAAAAAGTTAGCTGGTATACCGCCGGTTATGCATTCCTAGAGTGTAAATGCTAGTTTTACAGATAAGAATTTTAGCAAAAAACTGAAAGAGAGGAGATAGCTGCAAAATCTCTGCACAGAATTCTTAGGTCTCAGAATTAAATCATATGTGCCATGTTGTTTCATTTAGGTTTAAAGAGTTAGCTGCTATACCGCCGGTTATGCTTTCCTATAGTGTAAATGGTATTTTTACAGGTAGGAATGTTAGCACAAAAACTGAAGAAAAGGAGATAGCTGAAAAATCTCTGTACACAATGCTTAGTTCTCAGAAGTAAATTATAAGTGCTACGTTGTTTCATTTAAGTTTAAAGAGTTAGCTGGTATACCCCTGTTATGCTTCCTATAGTGTAAAGGCTAGTTTTACAGATAGGAATGTTAGCACAAAAACTGAAAGAAAGGAGATAGCCGCAAAATCTCAGCACACAATGCTTAGTTCTCTGAAGTAAATCATATGTGCCATGTTGTTTCATTTAGGTTTAAAGAGTTAGCTGCTATACTGCCGGTTATGCTTTCCTATAGTGTAAATGGTAGTTTTACAGATAGGAATGTAAGCACAAAAACTGAATAAATGGAGATAGCTGAAAAATCTCTGCACACAATGCTTAGTTCTCAGAAGTAAATTATATGTGCCAATGAGTTTCATTTAGGTTTAAAGAGTTAGCTGCTATACCGCCGGTTATGCTTTCCTATAGTGTAAATGGTAGTTTTACAGATAGGAATGTTAGCACAAAAACAGAAGAAAGGGAGATAGCCGAAAAATCTCTGCACAAAATGCTTAGTTCTCAGAAGTAAATTATAAGTGCCATGTTGTTTCATTTTAGTTTAAAGAGTTAGCTGGTATACCGCCTGTTATGCTTCCTACAGTGTAAAAGGTAGTTTTACAGATAGGAATGTTCACACAAAAACTGAAAGAATAGAGATAGCCGCAAAATCTCTGCACACAAGGCTTACTTCTCTGAAGTAAATCATGTGCCATGTTGTTTCATTTAGGTTTTAAGAGGTAGCTGCTATACCGCCGGTTATGCTTTCCTATAGTGTAAATGCTAGTTTTACAGATAAGAATGTTAGCACAAAAACTGAAAGAAAGGAGATAGCCGCAAAATCTCTGCACAGAATTTTTAGGTCTCAGAAGTAAATCATACGTGCCATGTTGTTTCATTTAGGTTTAAAGCGTTAGCTGCTGTACCGCCGGTTGTGCTTTTCTATAGTGTAAATGGTATTTTTACAGGTAGGAATGTTAGCACAAAAACTGAAGAAGAGGAGATAGCTGAAAAATCTCTGCACACAATGCTTAGTTTTCTGACGTAAATCATATGTGCCATGTTGTTTCATTTAGGTTTAAAGAGTTAGCTGCTATACCGCCGGTTATGCTTTCCTATACTGTAAATGCAAGTTTTACAGATAGGAATGTTAGCACAAAAACTGAAAGAAAAGAGATAGCTGCAAAATCTCTGCACACAATGCTTAGTTCTCTGAAGTAAATCATATGTGCCATGTTGTTTCATTTAGGTTTTAAGAGGTAGCTGCAATACCGCCGGTTATGCTTTCCTATAGTGTAAATGGTATTTTTACAGGTAGGAATGTTAGCACAAAAACTGAAGAAAAGTTGATAGCTGAAAAATCTCTGCACACAATGCTTAGTTCTCAGAAATAAATCATATGTGCCATGTTGTTTCATTTAGGTTTTAAGAGTTAGCTGCTATACCGCCAGCTTTGCTTTCCTATAGTGTAAATGCTAGTTTTACAGATAGGAATGTTAGCACAAAACCTGAAAGAAAGGAGATAGCCGCAAAATCTCTAAACACAATGCTTATTTCTCAGAAGTAAATCATATGTGCCATGTTGTTTCATTTAGGTTTAAATAGGTAGCTGCTATACCGCCGGTAATGCTTTCCTATAGTATAAATGGTAGTTTTACAGATAGGAATGTTAGCACAAAAACTGAAGAAAAGGAGATAGCTGAAAAATCTCTGCACACAATGCTTAATTCTCAGAAGTAAATTATATGTGCCATGTTGTTTCATTTAGGTTTAAAGAGTTAGCTGCTATACCGCCGGTTATGCTTTCCTATAGTGTAAATGGTATTTTTACAGGTAGGAATGTTAGCACAAAAACTCAAGAAAAGGAGACAGCTGAAAAATCTCTGCACAGAATGCTTAGTTCTCAGCAGTAAATTATATGTGCCATGTTGTTTCATTTAAGTTTAAAGAGTTAGCTGCTATACCGTCGGTTATGCTTTCCTATAGTATAAATGCTAGTTAAACAGATAGAAATGTTAGCACAAAAACTGAAAGAAAGGAGATAGCCGCAAAATCTCTGCACACAATGCTTAGTTCCCTGAAGTAAATCATATGTGCCATGTTGTTTCATTTGGTTTTAAAGAGTTAGCTGCTATACTTCCGGTTATGCTTTCCTATAGTGTAAATGGTAGTTTTACAGATAGGAATGTTAGCACAAAAACTGAAGAAAAGGAGATAGCTGAAAAATCTCTGCACGCAATGCTTAGTTCTCAGAAGTAAATCATATGTACCATGTTGTTTCATTTAGGTTTACAGAGTTAGCTGCTATACCGCCGGTTATACTTTCCTATAGTGTAAATGCTAGTTTTACAGATAAGAATGTTAGCACAAAAACTGAAAGAAAGGAGATAGCCGCAAAATATCTTCACAAATTACTTAGTTCTCTGAAGTAAATTATACGTGCCATGTTGTTTCATTTGGTTTTAAAGAGTTAGCTGCTATACTTCCGGTTATGCTTTCCTATAGTGTAAATGCTAGTTTTACAGATAAGAATGTTAGCACAAAATCTGAAAGAAAGGTGATAGCCGCAAAATCTCTGCACAGAATTCTTATGTCTCAGAAGTAAATCATATGTGCCATGTTGTTTCATTTAGGTTTAAAGAGTTAGCTGCTATACCGCCGGTTATGCTTTCCTATAGTGTAAATGGTATTTTTACAGGTAGGAAAGTAAGCACAAAAACTGAAGAAAAGGAGATAGCTGAAAAATCTCTGCACACAATGCTTAGTTCTCAGAAATAAATAATATGTGCCTTGTTGTTTCATTTAGGTTTTAAGAGTTAGCTGCTATACCGCCAGCTTTGCTTTCCTATAGTGTAAAAGCTAGTTTTACAGATAGGAATGTTAGCTCAAAAACTGAAAGAAAGGAGATAGATGCAAAATCTCTGCATACAATGCTTAGTACTCTGAAGTAAATCATACGTGCCATGTTGTTTCATTTAGGTTTAAAGAGTTAGCTGCTATACCGCCGGTTATGCTTTCCTATATTGTAAATGGTATTTTTACAGGTAGGAATGTTAGCACAAAAACTGAAGAAGATGAGATAGCTGAAAAATCTCTGCACACAATGCTTAGTTCTCAGAAGTAAATCATATGTGCCATGTTGTTTCATGTAGGTTTAAAGAGTTAGCAGCTATACCACCGGTTATGCTTTCCTATAGTGTAAAGGGTAGTTTTACAGATAGGAATGTTAGCACAAAAACTGAAGAAAAGGAGATAGCTGGAAAATCTCTGCACACCATGCATAGTTCTCAGAAGTAAATCTTATGTGCCATGTTGTTTCCTTTAGGTTTAAAGAGTTAGCTGCTATCATGCCAGTTATGCTTTCCTATAGTGTAAATGCTAGTTTTACAGATAAGAATGTTAGCACAAAACCTGAAAGAAAGGAGATAGCCGCAAAATCTCTGCATACAATGCTTAGGTTTCAGAAGTAAATCATATGTGCCATGTCATTTCATTTAGGTTTAAAGAGTTAGCTGCTATACCGCCGGCTTTGCTTTCCTATACTGTAAATGCTAGTTTTACAGATAGGAATGTTAGCAAAAAAACTGAAGAAAAGGAGATAGCTGAAAACTCTCTGCACACAATGCTTAGTTCTCAGAAGTAAATCATATGTGCCATGCTGTTTCATTTAGGTTTAAAGAGTTAGCTGCTATACCGCCGGTTATGCTTTCCTATAGTGTAAATGGTAGTTTTACAGATAGGAATGTTAGCACAAAAACTGAAAGAAAGGAGATAGCCGCAAAATCTCTGCACAGAATTCTTATGTCTCAGAAGTAAATCATATGTGCCATGTTGCTTCATTTAGGTTTAAAGAGTTAGCTGCTATACCGCCGGTTATGCTTTCCTATAGTGTAAATGTTATTTTTACAGGTAGGAATGTTAGCACAAAAACTGAAGAAAAGGAGATAGCTGAAAAATCTCTGCACACAATGCTTAGTTCTCAGAAATAAATCATATGTACCATGTTGTTTCATTTAGGTTTTAAGAGTTAGCTGCTATACCGCCGGCTTTGCTTTCCTATAGTGTAAATGCAAGTTTTACAGATAGGAATGTTAGCACAAAAACTGAAAGACAAGAGATAGCGGCAAAATCTCTGCACACAATGCTTAGTTCTCTGAAGTATATCATATGTGCCATGTTGTTTCATTTAGGTTTTAAGAGGTAGCTGCTATACCGCCGGCTTTGCTTTCCTATAGTGTAAATGCTAGTTTTACAGATAGGAATGTTAGCACAAAAACTGAAGAAAGGGAGAGAGCCGAAAAATCTCTGTACACAATTCTTAGTTCTCAGAAGTAAATTATAAGTGCCATGTTGTTTCATTTTAGTTTAAAGAGTTAGCTGGTATACCGCCTGTTATGCTTCCTATAGTGTAAAAGGTAATTTTACAGATAGGAATGTTAGCACAAAAACTGAAAGAAAAGAGATAGCCGCAAAATCTCTGCACACAATGCTTAGTTCTCTTAAGTAAATCATATGTGCCATATTGTTTCATTTAGGTTTAAAGAGTTAGCTGCTATACCGCCGGTTATGCTTTCCTATAGTGTAAATGCACGTTTTACAGATAAGAATGTTAGCACAAAAACTGAAAGAAAGCAGATAGCCGCAAAATCTCTGCAAAGAATTCTTAGGTTTCAGATGTAAATCATATGTGTCATGTTGTTTCATTTAGGTTTAAAGAGTTAGCTGCTATACCGCCGCTTATGCTTTCCTATAGTGTAAATGGTAGTTTTACAGATAAGAATATTAGCATAAAAACTGAAGAAAAGGAGATAGCTGAAAAATCTCTAAACACAATGCTTAGTTCTCAGAAGTAAATCATATGTGCCATGTTGTTTCATTTGGGTTTAAAGAGTTAGCTGCTCTACCGCCGGTTATGCTTTCCTATAGTGTAAATGCTAGTTTTACAGATAGGAATGTTAGCACAAAAACTGAAAGAAAGGAGATAGCCGCAAAATCTCTGCACAGAAATCTTAGGTCTCAGAAGTAAATCATATGTGCCATGTTGCTTCATTTAGGTTTAAAGAGTTAGCTGCTATACCGCCGGTTATGCTTTCCTACAGTGTAAATGTTATTTTTACAGGTAGGAATGTTAGCACAAAAACTGAAGAAAAGGAGATAGCAGCAAAATGTCTGCACACAATGCTTAGTTCTCTGAAGTAAATCATATGTGCCATGTTGTTTCATTTAGGTTTAAAGAGTTAGCTGCTATACCGCCGGCTTTGCTTTCCTATAGTGTAAATGGTAGTTTTACAGATAGGAATGTTAGCACAAAAACTGAAGAAAAGGAGATAGCTGAAAAATCTCTACACACAATGCTTAGTTCTCTGAAGTATATCATATGTGCCATGTTGTTTCATTTAGGTTTTAAGAGGTAGCTGCTATACCGCCGGTTATGCTTTCCTACAGTGTAAATGCTAGTTTTACAGATAAGAATGTTAGCACAAAATCTGAAAGAAAGGTGATAGCCGCAAAATCTCTGCACAGAATTCTTATTTCTCAGAAGTAAATCATATGTGCCATGTTGTTTCATTTAGTTTTAAAGAGTTAGCTGCTATACCGCCGGTTATGCTTTCCTATAGTGTAAATGCTAGTTTTACAGATAGGACTGTTAGCACAAAAACTGAAGAAAAGGAGATAGCTGAAAAATCTCTGCACACAATGCTTAGTTCTCTGAAGTAAATCATATGTGCCATGTTGTTTCATTTAGGTTTAAAGAGTTAGCAGCTATACCGCCGGTTATGCTTTCCTATTGTGTAAATGCAAGTTTTACAGGTAATAATGTTAGCACAAAAACTGAAAGAGAAGAGATAGCCGCAAAAATCTCTGCACAGAATTCTTAGGTTTCAGATGTAAATCATATGTGCCATGTTGTTTCATTTAGGTTTAAAGAGTTAGCTGCTATACCGCCGGTTATGCTTTCCTATAGTGTAAATGGTAGTTTTACAGATAAGGATTTTAGCACAAAAACTGAAAAAAAGGAGATAGCTGAAAAACCTCTACACACAATGCTTAGTTTTCAGAAGTAAATCATATGTGCCATGTTGTTTCATTTGGGTTTAAAGAGTTAGCTGCTCTACCGCCGGTTATGCTTTCCGATAGTGTAAATGCTAGTTTTACAGATAAGAATGTTAGCACAAAAACTGAAAGAAAGGAGAGAGCCGCAAAATCTCTGCACAAATTACTTAGGTCTCAGAAGTAAATCATATGTGCCATGTTGTTTCATTTAGGTTTAAAGAGGTAGCTGCTATACCGCCGGTTATGCTTTCCTATAGTGTAAATGGTAGTTTTACAGATAGAAATCTTAGCACAAAAACTGAAGAAAAGGAGATAGCTGAAAAATCTCTGCACACAATGCTTCGTTCTCAGAAGTAAATCATATGTGCCATGTTGTTTCATTTAGGTTTAAAGAGGTAGCTGCTATACCGCCGGTTATGCTTTCCTATAGTGTAAATGCTAGTTTTACAGATAAGAATGTTAGCAAAAAACTGAAAGAGAGGAGATAGCCGCAAAATCTCTGCACAGAATTCTTAGGTCTCAGAAGTAAATCATATGTGCCATGTTGTTTCATTTAGGTTTAAAGAGTTAGCTGCAATACCGCCGGTTATGCTTTCCTATAGTGTAAATGGTATTTTTACAGGTAGAAATGTTAGCACAAAAACTGAAGAAAAGGAGATAGCTGAAAAATCTCTGCACACAATGCTTAGTTCTCAGAAGTAAATCATATTTGCCATGTTGTTTCATTTAGGTTTAAAGAGTTAGCTGCTATACCGCCGGTTATGCTTTCCTATAGTGTAAATGCGAGTTTTACAGTTAAGAATGTTAGCAAAAAACTGAAAGAGAGGAGATAGCCGCAAAATCTCTGCACAGAATTCTTGGGTCTCAGAAGTAAATCATATGTGCCATGTTGTTTCATTTAGGTTTAAAGAGTTAGCTGCAATACAGCCAGTTATGCTTTCCTATAGTGTAAATGGTATTTTTACAGGTAGGAATGTTAGCACAAAAACTGAAGAAAAGGAGATAGCTGAAAAATCTCTGCACACAATGCTTAGTTCTCAGAAATAAATCATACGTGCCATGTTGTTTCATTTAGGTTTTAAGAGTTAGCTGCTATACCTCCAGCTTTGCTTTCCTATAGTGTAAATGCTAGTTTTACAGATAGCAATGTTACCACAAAAACTGAAAGAAAGGAGATAGCCGCAAAATCTCTAAACACAATGCTTAGTTCTCAGAAGTAAATCATATGTGCCATGTTGTTTCATTTAGGTTTAAAGAGTTAGCTGCTATACCGCTGGTTATGCTTTCCTATAGTGTAAATGGTAGTTTTACAGATAGTAATGTTAGCACAAAAACTGAAGAAGAGGAGATAGCTGAAAAATCTCTGCACACAATGCTTAGTTCTCAGAAGTAAATCATATGTGCCATGCTGTTTCATTTAGGTTTAAAGAGTTAGCTGCTATACCGCCGGTTTTGCTTTCGTATTGTGTAAAGGGTAGTTTTACAGATAGGAATGTTAGCACAAAAACTGAATAAAAGGAGATAGCTGAAAATCTCTGCACACAATGCTTAGTTCTCAGAAGTAAATCATATTTGCCCTTTTGTTTCATTTAGGTTTAAAGAGTTAGCTGCTATACCACCGGTTATGCTTTCATATAGTGTAAATGCAAGTTTTACAGATAAGAATGTTAGCACAAAAACTGAGAGAAAGAAGATAGCTGCAAAATCTCTGCACAGAATTCTTAGGTTTCAGATGTAAATCATATGTGCCATGTTGTTTCATTTAGGTTTAAAGAGTTAGCTGCTATACCGCCGGTTATGCTTTCCTATAGTGTAAATGGTAGTTTTACAGATAAGAATGTTAGCACAAAAACTGAAGAAAAGGAGATAGCTGAAAAACTCTACACACTATGCTTAGTTCTCAGAAGTAAATCATATGTGCCATGTTGTTTCATTTGGGTTTAAAGAGTTAGCTGCTGTACCGCCGGTTATGCTTTCCTATAGTGTAAATGCTAGTTTTACAGATAAGAATGTTAGCACAAAAACTGAAAGAAAGGAGATAGCCACAAAATCTCTGCCCAAATTACTTAGGTCTCAGAAGTAAATCATATGTGTCATGTTGTTTCATTTAGGTTTAAAGAGTTAGCTGCTATACCGCTGGTTATGCTTTCCTATAGTGTAAATGGTAGTTTTACAGACAGGAATGTTAACACAAAAACTGAAGAAAAGGAGATAGCTGAAAAAACTCTGCACACAATGCTTAGTTCTCAGAAGTAAATCATATGTGCCATGTTGTTTCATTTAGGTTTAAAGAGTTAGCTGCTATACCGCCGGTTATGCTTTCCTATAGTGTAAATGGTAGTTTTACAGATAGGAATGTTAGCACAAAAACTGAAGAAAAGGAGATAGCTGAAAAATCTTTGCACACAATGCTTAGTTCTCAGAAGTAAATCATATGTGCCATGTTGTTTCATTTAGGTTTAAATAGTTAGCTGCTATACCGCCGGTTATGCTTTCCTATAGTGTAAATGCAAGTTTTACATATAAGAATGTTAGCACAAAAACTGAAAGAAAGGAGATAGCCGCAAAATCTCTGCACAGAATTCTTAGGTCTCAGAAGTAAATCATATGTGCCATGTTGTTTCATTTAGGTTTAAAGAGTTAGCTGCTATACCGCCGGTTATGCTTTCCTATAGTGTAAATGGTATTTTTACAGGTAGGAATGTTAGCACAAAAACTGAAGAAGAGGAGATAGCTAAAAAATCTCTGCACACAATGCTTAGTTCTCAGAAGTAAATCATATGTGCCATGTTGTTTCATTTAGGTTTAAAGAGTTAGCTGCTATACCGCCGGTTATGCTTTCCTATAGTGTAAATGGTAGTTTTACAGATAGGAATGTTAACACAAAAAATTAAGAAAAGGTGATAGCTGAAAAATCTCTGCACACAATGCTTAGTTCTCAGAAGTAAATCATATGTGCCATGTTGTTTCATTTAGGTTTAAAGAGTTAGCTGCTATACCGCCGGTTATGCTTTCCTATAGTGTAAATGGTAGCTTTACAGATAGGAATGTTAGCACAAAAACTGAAGAAAAGGAGATAGCTGAAAAATCTCTGCACACAATGCTTAGTTCTCTGAAGTAAATCATATGTGCCATGTTGTTTCATTTAGGTTTAAAGAGTTAGCTGCTATACCGCCGGTTATGGTTTCCTATAGTGTAAATGCAAGTTTTACAGATAAGAATGTTAGCACAAAAATTGAAAGAAAGGAGATAGCCGCAATCTCTGCACAGAATTCTTAGGTTTCAGATGTAAATCATATGTGCCATGTTGTTTCATTTAGGTTTAAAGAGTTAGCTGCTATACCGCCGGTTATGCTTTCCTATAGTGTAAATGGTAGTTTTACAGATAAGAATCTTAGCACAAAAACTGAAAGAAAGGAGATAGCCGCAAAATCTCTGCACACAATTCTTAGTTCTCAGAAGTAAATCATATGTGCCATGTTGTTTCATTTAGGTTTAAAGAGTTAGCTGCTATACCGCCGGTTATGCTTTCCTATAGTGTAAATGGTATTTTTACAGGTAGGAATGTTTGCACAAAAACTCAAGAAAAGGAGATAGCTGAAAAATCTCTGCACAGAATGCTTAGTTCTCAGCAGTAAATTATATGTGCCATGTTCTTTCATTTAAGTTTAAAGAGTTAGCTGCTATACCGTCGGTTATACTTTCCTATAGTGTAAATGCTAGTTTTACAGATAAGAATGTTAGCACAAAAACTGAAAGAAAGGAGATAGCCGCAAAATCTCTGCACAAATTACTTAGGTCTCAGAAGTAAATCATATGTGCCATGTTGTTTCATTTAGGTTTACAGAGTTAGCTGCTATACCGCCGGTTATACTTTCCTATAGTGTAAATGCTAGTTTTACAGATAAGAATGTTAGCACAAAAACTGAAAGAAAGGAGATAGCCGCAAAATCTCTGCACAAATTACTTAGGTCTCAGAAGTAAATCATATGTGCCATGTTGTTTCATTTAGATTTAAAGAGTTAGCTGCTATACCGCCGGTTATGCTTTCCTATAGTGTTAATGGTAGTTTTACAGATAGGAATGTTAGCACAAAAACTGAAGAAAAGGAGATAGTTGAAAAATCTCTGCCCACAATGCTTAGTTCTCAGAAGTAAATCATATGTGCCATGTTGTTTCATTTAGGTTTAAAGAGTTAGCTGCTATACCGCCGGTTATGCTTTCCTATAGTGTAAATGGTAGTTTTACAGATAGGAATGTTAACACAAAAACTGAACAAAAGGAGATAGCTGAAAAAACTCTGCACACAATGCTTAGTTCTCAGAAGTAAATCATATGTGCCATGTTGTTTCATTTAGGTTTAAAGAGTTAGCTGCTATACCACCGGTTATGCTTTCCTATAGTGTAAATGGTAGTTTTACAGATAGGAATGTTAGCACAAAAACTGAAGAAAAGGAGAAAGCTGAAAAATCTTTGCACACAATGCTTAGTTCTCAGAAGTAAATCATATGTGCCATGTTGTTTCATTTAGGTTTAAAGAGTTAGCTGCTATACCACCGGTTATGCTTTCCTATAGTGTAAATGCAAGTTTTACAGATAAGAATGTTAGCACAAAAACTGAAAGAAAGGAGATAGCCGCAAAATCTCTGCACAGAATTCTTAGGTCTCAGAAGTAAATCATATGTGCCATGTTGTTTCATTTAGGTTTAAAGAGTTAGCTGCTATACCGCCGGTTATGCTTTCCTATAGTGTAAATGGTAGTTTTACAGATAGGAATGTTAGCACAAAAACTGAAGAAAAGGAGATAGCTGAAAATCTCTACACACAATGCTTAGTTCTCAGAAGGAAATCATATGTGCAATGTTGTTTCATTTAGGTTTAAAGAGTTAGCTGCTATACCGCCGGTTATGCTTTCCTATAGTGTAAACGCTAGTTTTACAGATAAGAATGTTAGCACAAAATCTGAAAGAAAAGTGATAGCCGCAAAATCTCTGCACAAATTCTTATGTCTCAGAAGTAAATCATATGTGCCATGTTGTTTCATTTAGTTTTAAAGAGTTAGCTGCTATACCGCCGGTTATGCTTTCCTATAGTGTAAATGCTAGTTTTACAGATAGGACTTTTAGCACAAAAACTGAAGAAAAGGAGATAGCTGAAAAATCTCTGCACACAATGCTTAGTTCTCAGAAGTAAATCATATGTGCCATGTTGTTTCATTTAGGTTTAAAGAGTTAGCTGCTATACCGCCGGTTATGCTTTCCTATAGTGTAAATGGTATTTTTACAGGTAGGAATGTTAGCACAAAATCTCAAGAAAAGGAGATAGCTGAAAAATCTCTGCACAGAATGCTTAGTTCTCAGCTGTAAATTATATGTGCCATGTTGTTTCATTTAAGTTTAAAGAGTTAGCTGCTATGCCGTCGGTTATGCTTTCCTATAGTATAAATGCTAGTTTTACAGAGAGGAATGTTAGCACAAAAACTGAAAGAAAGGAGATAACAAAGTGACAAAGAGAAGATATAACACTTACGCAAAAACAACAGCTAATTAATCTCCAAGACTAGACAAAGAAGCTAAGGAACTGATTAAACCCGTCAAGAAAAAATGTTGACAAGACAGCAAGAAAAATCTACAAACCAAGCCAGTAATCAGGAAAACATGGCTGAATCCAATCAACAAACTGAAAATCAGGAAGGGGGGCAGGACTTCGCACAAGCAATGAAAGATCTCAGAACATTTATCACTGACAAATTTGATGAAGTAATGAAAGAGGTTAACAGCGTGAAGACAACACTTGGAGGGGAAATTGCAGACATGCGCAAAAAAATAACAGATATGATGGAAATGAACACCACAATTCAAGAAATCAAAAATACACTTGCAGCAAATATCAGCAGACTAGAAGAGGCAGAGCAGAGAATTAGTGATGTGGAAGACAGTGCATTGGAAATCAAACAGATAGTAGAAGTGGTCAATAAAAAGGTAGAAAAAATCCATATAGGACTTAGGGACCTGAATGATAACGCAAAACGCTCAAACATACGTATTATAGGCATTCCAGAAGGAGAAGAGAAGGGAAAGGGGTCAGAAGGAGTGTTGCAGGAAATAATGAATGAAAACTTCCCAAATCTACTGAAAGAGACAGATGTACATATCCAAGAAGCACAGCGCACTCCACTGGTCATAAACCCCAACAGGCCCACCCCAAGACATATACTTGTCAAATTATCCAATGCTCAAGACAAAGAAAAAATTCTAAAAGCAGCAAGAGAAAAGAAAACCATCACATACAAGGGAAACTCCATAAGATTAAGTGCTGATTTCTCATCTGAAACGATGGAGGCAAGAAGGCAGTGGTATGATATAGTCAAGGTACTAAAGGAAAAAAATCTCCAACCAAGAATACTCTATCCAGCTAAACTAGCATTCAAAAATGATGGAGAGTTCAAAATATTCACAGATAAACAGAAACTGAAAGAGTATATCAACAAGAAACCTCCCCTTCAAGAAATTCTTAAGGGAATTCTGCAGGAAGAAAGGAAAAAACAGGACAGTCAGAGATGGAGGAGAGTGTAAAAGCAACAAGAAAGACAAAAATAGAAGGGGAAAATAAAATAATACAAACAAAATATAACAAACACAAATCCAACCAAAATATGGCTACCATAAATAACTCTCTAAACGTAATAACACTGAATGTCAATGGATTAAACTCACCTATCAAAAGATTCAGACTGGGACACTGGATGAGGAAATACGACCCATCTATATGCTGCCTACAAGAGACACATCTTAGACCCAGAGACTCATGGAGGTTGAAAGTGAATGGCTGGAAAACAATCATACAAGCAAACAACAACCAAAAAAGGGCAGGAGTAGCTATATTAATATCAGACAAAATAGACTTTAAATGCGAAACAATTGTGAGAGACAAAGAAGGATACTATATTTTAGTGAAAGGGACAATTTGTCAAGAAGATCGAACAATCATAAATATTTATGCTCCTAACAAGGGCGCCTCTAAATATGTGAGGCAAACGCTGGAAAAACTAAGTGAAAGAATAGATGCATCTACAATTATAGTGGGGGATTTTAATACACCACTATCAACTCTGGACAGAACATCTCAAAAGAGAATCACTAAAGAAACAAAACATTTGAACAGTATATTAGAAGAGCTGGATCTAATAGACATATATAGATCATTACACCCAAACACAGCAGGATATACATTTTTCTCAAGCGCACATGGAACATTCTCCAAGATTGACCATATGCTAGGCCACAAAGAAAGGCTTAATGAATTCAGAAAGATCGAAATCATACAAAACAATATCTCTGACCACAGTGGAGTCAAGCTGGAAATTTGCAAGGGACAGAGACCCAGACTTCACACGACAATTTGGAAATTAAACAGCACACTCTTAGAAAAACAGTGGGTCAAAGAGGAAATCTCAAAAGAAATCAATGACTACCTTGAAACAAATGATAATGATAACACAACATACCAAAATTTATGGGATGCAGCAAAAGCGGTACTGAGAGGGAAATTTATAGCCATAAATTCATATATCAAAAAAGAAGAAAGAGCAGAAATTGAAGAATTAACTGCACATTTGAAGGAATTAGAAAAACAACAACAAAGTAACTCAACAGGAAGAAGAAGGAAGGAAATAACAAAGATAAGAGCAGAACTAAATGAAATAGAAAATAAGAAAGCACTTGAAAAAATAAACAAGACCAAGAGCTGGTTTTTTGAGAAGATCAACAAAATTGACAAACCTTTAGCGAGACTAACAAAGAAAAAAAGAGAAAAGATGCAAATACACAAAATAAGAAATGAGAAAGGTGATATCACCACTGACCCCACAGAAATAAAGACTATCATAAGAGGATACTTTGAAAAACTATATTCCAACAAAAATGACAATTTAGAGGAAATGGACAAATTCCTAGAAATACATAAGCAGCCCATACTGACGAAAGAAGAAATTGATGATCTTAACAAACCAATCAAAAGCAAAGAGATAGAATCAGTCATTAAAAATCTCCCAACTAAGAAGAGCCCAGGGCCAGATGGCTTCACAGGTGAATTCTACAAAACATTCCGGAAAGAACTAACACCAATCCTGTTGAAACTATTCCAAAAAATCGAAACAGAAGGAACACTGCCTAATTCCTTCTATGATGCCAACATTACCCTAGTACCAAAGCCAAACAAAGACACCACAAGAAAGGAAAATTACAGACCAATTTCTCTAATGAACCTAGACGCAAAAATACTTAACAAAATACTTGCTAATCGTATTCAACAACACATTAAACGAATTATACACCATGACCAAGTGGGATTTATCCCAGGTATGCAAGGATGGTTCAACATAAGAAAATCAATCAATGTAATACACCATATAAACAGATTGAGAGAAAAAAACCACATGATTATATCTATAGATGCAGAAAAGGCATTTGACAAAATACAGCACCCCTTCCTGATAAAAACACTCCAAAAGATCGGAATACAAGGAAACTTTTTGAACATGATAAAGAGTATATATGAAAAACCTAAAGCCAACATTGTTTACAATGGCGAAGTCCTGAAATCCTTCCCTCTAAAATCAGGAACAAGACAAGGATGCCCATTGTCTCTGCTCCTATTTAACATTGTCTTGGAAGTACTGGCTCGAGCACTGAGACAAGAACCAGATATAAAAGGCATTCAAATTGGAAGGGAAGAAGTCAAAATTTCATTATTTGCAGATGACATGATCCTATATATAGAAAACCCTGAGAGATCTACAACAAAGCTCCTAGAACTCATAAATGAGTTTAGCAAAGTCGCAGGTTATAAGATCAATGCGCAAAAATCAGTAGCATTTCTATACACCAATAATGAACAAGATCAGGAGGAAATCAAGAAACAAATACCATTCACAATAGTAAATAAAAAAATCAAATACTTAGGAATAAATTTAACTAAAGAGGTAAAAAACTTATACATCGAGAACTATACAAGATTGTTCAAGGAAATCAAAGAAGACCTAAATAAATGGAAGAATATTCCCTGTTCATGGATAGGAAGACTGAATATTATTAAGATGTCTATCCTACCAAAACTGATCTACACATTCAATGCAATCCCAATAAAAATCAACACAGCCTTCTTTAAGGAACTAGAAAAACTAACTATGAAATTTATTTGGAATAAAAAGAGGCCCCGAATAGCCAAAGACATATTGAAAAAGAAAAACGAAATAGGAGGAATCACACTTCCTGACTTCAAAACATACTACAAAGCTACAGTAGTGAAAACAGCATGGTAGTGGCATAAGGAGAGACATACAGACCAATGGAATCGAATTGAAAGTTCAGATATAGAACCTCATGTATATAGCCATATAATATTCGATAAAGCCACCAAACCCTCTCAACTGGGAGAGAATGGCCTATTCAACAAATGGTGCCTGGAGAACTGGATAGCCATATGTAGAAGAATGAAAGAGGATTACCATCTCACACCTTATACAAAGATCAACTCTAGATGGATCAAAGACCTAAATATAAGAGCCAAGACCATAAAGACCTTAGAAAGCAGTGTAGGGAAACATCTACAGGACCTTGTAATAGGAAATGGCTTCATGAATATCACACCAAAAGCACGAGCAGCAAAAGAACAAATAGATAAATGGGACTACCTCAAAATTAAAGCCTTCTGCACCTCAAAGGAGTTTGTCAAGAAAGTAAAAAGGGAACCCACACAATGGGAGAAAATATTTGGCAACCATATATCTGATAAGAGACTTATAACTTGCATATATAAAGAACTCATAGATCTCAAAAACAAAAAGATAAACAACCCATTTAAAAAATGGGAAAAAGATTTAAACAGACACTTCTCCAAAGAAGAAATACAAATGGCTAAAAAGCACATGAAAAAATGCTCCAAATCCCTAGCTATCAGGGAAATGCAAATCAAAACTACAATGAGATACCATCTTACTCCCATAAGATTGGCAGCCATGAAAAAAACAGTAGAATACAAATGCTGGAGAGGATGTGAAGAAAGGGGAACACTCATCCATTGCTGGTGGGAATGCAGAAGGATCCAACCATTCTGGAGGACAGTTTGGCAGTTTCTCAAAAAATTATCCATAGATTTGCCATATGACCCAGCAATACCACTGCTGGGTATATACCCATCAGATCTGAAAACAAGGACACAAACCGATATATGTACACCAATGTTCATAGCAGCATTGTTCACCATCGCCAAAAGTTGGAATCAATCCAAAAGTCCATCAACAGATGAGTGGATCAATAAAATGTGGTATATACACACAATGGAATACTACTCAGCTGTAAGAACCAATACACTACAATCGCACGTGATAACATGGATGAACCTTGAGAATCTTATGTTAAGTGAAGCAACCCAGGCATTGAAGAACAAATACTATATGACCTCAATGATATGAAATAAGTTAACTGCCTCAGAGAGCTAGAGTCTGGAAAAGTGGCTTACTGGAAATCGGGGGGTGGAGGAAGGATGTGAGTTAATGTCTGTAGGGGTGGAATCTGTGATGAGCTGGGGGTAAGTATGAGCACAAAGAAGGGACAAAATGGGGGCAAGGGGTTACCTTCGGGTGGGGTTTTCTGGGTTTGAGGGGGGCTGGGGATGGGAAGAGGGGTAATATGGTCCAAGAAATAGGTGGGAGGGAGGGACAACATACAAACATGGGAGAGTGCCAGAAGTTCGTTGAGAACTAAATGTTGAGTAAAACGTATCAAAGTATAAATAGGAGGGTCACCTGGTTAGGACGCTCAGGGGGTATGGTCTGATGCGGGACGGACTCCAGAGGGAATAGCTGAAGGCTCATTTTGCCAAGGTGGGTTCTACCATTGGGTGGGGTGGACCCATATCCTGGGGAAGACTAATGCCGTCGAATAGAGAGAACTGTATCTCTCGTGAGAAAGGACGGCTCCCAGGGCATTAGATTGGCAGGCGTTGTGGGCCCTAAGGGGAGGGGAAAATGGACATGCAATGGATAGAACAAAGGTAAATAAGGGGGCAAAAGAGGAGTTATGTGAGAGTACACGAGGATGAATATAAAACAGATAATATTACACCAAAAACATATAGGGGACGACAGACTAATAATGAAAACCATAAGACAAAACATAGGATAACTAAAAAATTTAGAAAACTGTACAACCTAAAGTATGGACCACATAGTAAGCACAAATGTTACCTTGTTTGAAAACTATAGTTTCGGAATCTGTACATCAGTTTCAGGAAATATGATATGAATAAGTTAAAAGATTATTGCTGAGGAAGGGAAAAGGTTTTATGGTGGATCTGGGGAAATACTGTATATTGTATATATGAATTTTGGTGATCTAAGACTCTTCTGAAGCTGACATTATGTTGGGATTCACTTTACGGGAAGTTTTGGATCACAGAGTGGTTCAACAATGGCAGCGGAGGAATACTGATATGGGATGTTATTGACAGGATATATATGGTTGACAGGGAGTTATACAGGGCATATGCCCAGGGTATATGGTAATGTCTATATATACTCATAGTGGAAACAATTAAAAACAACAGCTGGGGGGGTACTGGGCTCCTGGCCGGGGGGTCACTGTTGTGGGCCCTGGGAGAGCAGCGGCAATCCTCCAGGTGCAACGGCAAGAACCAGGAAGGAAGGAGGGCCCAACAGTGGGCTCTTGATACTAATGGCTACACTTTTGAGCCTATGCACCTGCAATAAGAACAAGGCCTAGAGTAGCATTGTGCCTGGGGGTTTCCTCCTGACAGCCTTCATGTTACTCAAATGTGGCCACTCTCACAGCCAAACTCAGCGTGTAGATGTGATGCATTCCCCCCAGCGTGGGACACGACACCCGGGGATGAGCCTCCCTGGCACCGAGGGATCACTACCACATACCAGCTGAAGAAGCAACTAGAAAATGACCTTGAATTAAAGATTCAATGCGGAACAGCAGAATATACCTGTCTACATATAATAACATGACTTCGGGAAGTGGTTTGACCTAATGTAAGGGGGAAAAGGAAAGGAGAAATGAGATTATAAGGCTGTGAGTCTCTAAAAAAGAGTCTGGAGGTTGTCAGAAGGAATACCCCTATGTACAACTGAACAGAGTCTAAGAGACAGATAAGGTAGATACAACCCCAGGTATTGGTTCTTTTGAGGGATAAAGAGACCCACGGGTTCTATGGTCATGGCAGAAGGGGTTCACTGCCATGACAGATGGCCCTTCTTTGGAGCTGGTGTTTCTGTGTGATGGAAATGGACTCAGAGGGGATCTCTTTTCACAAGACTTGCATGCTACTTTATTGGAATTGTAGTTGGTGCTGAGTTTAAGATATATGTAGGGGATTTGAATCTCTGGACTGATAATATGACACCCAGGCCCAGAGCCTCAACAGACTTCAGCTCCTACACTTTGACTTATTGGACTTACTCCACTCAGCTAACATGGAGTTGAAGAAGGTCAACCACCACAACATGGAGCCTAGAGTGTCTACAACTAGAAGCGGGAAGAGTGCATCCAGTACCCATGTGGAATCTAAGCCCTCACTTGACATAGGTGTGCAATGGACACAACCAATCCAATGTCCACAGAGGAAATGTGAAATGGGTGTGGGAATGGTAGCCATGGGGGCTGCTGGGTGTGGGGAAAGGGAGGAAGAGATGGGATGTGAAGGCGTTTTCGGGACGTGGAGTTGTCCTGGATAGTGCTTCACGGACAATTACGGGACACTGTAGATCCCCCCAGGGCCCACTGGATGGAACGTGAGAGAGTCTGGACTATGATGTGGACCATTGACTATGGGGTGCAGTGATGCTCAGAGATGAACTTACCAGGTGCAATGGATGTATCACGATGATGGGAGAGAGTGTTGCTGTGGGGGTAGTGGGGGGCGGGGGCGGTGGGGTTGAATGGGACCTCATATATTTTTTTTAATGTAATTAAAAAATAATAATAATAAATAAATATTTAAAAAAATATATTAAAAAAATAAAAATAAAAAAAATAAAGTAATCAAAAAAAAAAAAAGAAAGAAAGAAAGGAGATAGACGCAAAATCTCTGCACACAATGCTTAGTTCTCTGAAGTAAATCATATGTGCCATGTTGTTTCATTTAGTTTTAAAGAGTTAGCTGCTATACTGCCGGTTATGCTTTCCTATAGTGTAAATGATAGTTTTACAGATAGGAATGTTAGCACAAAAGCTGAACAAAAGGAGATAGCTGAAAAATCTCTGCACACAATGCTTAGTTCTCAGAAGTAAATCATATGTACCATGTTGTTTCATTTAGGTTTACAGAGTTAGCTTCTATACCGCCGGTTATACTTTCCTATAGTGTAAATGCTAGTTTTACAGATAAGAATGTTAGCACAAAAACTGAAAGAAAGGATATAGCTGCAAAATCTCTGCACAAATTAATTAGGTCTCAAAGTAAATCATATGTGCCATGTTGTTTCATTTAGGTTTAAAGAGTTAGCTGCTATACCGCCGGTTATGCTTTCCTATAGTGTAAATGGTAGTTTTAAAGATAGGAATGTTAGCACAAAAACTGAAGAAAAGGAGATAGCTGAAAAATCTTTGCACACAATGCTTAGTTCTCAGAAGTAAATCATATGTGCCATGTTGTTTCATTTAGGTTTAAAGAGTTAGCTGCTCTACCGCCGCTTAAGCTTTCCTATAGTGTAAATGCAAGGTTTACAGGTAAGAATGTTAGCACAAAAACTGAAAGAAAGGAGATAGCCGCAAAATCTCTGCAGAGAATTCTTAGGTCTCAGAAGTAAATCATATGTGCCATGGTGTTTCATTTAGGTTTAAAGAGTTAGCTGCTATACCGCCGGTTATGCTTTCCTATAGTGTAAATGGTAGTTTTACCGATAGGAATGTTAGCACAAAAACTGAAGAAAAGGAGATAGCTGAAAAATCTCTACACACAATGCTTAGTTCTCAGAAGTAAATCATATGTGACATGTTGTTTCATTTAGGTTTAAAGAGTTAGCTGCTATACCACCGGTTAAGCTTTCCTAAATTGTAAATGCTAGTTTTACAGATAAGAATGTTAGCACAAAATCTGAAAGAAAGGTGATAGCCGCAAAATCTCTGCACAGAATTCTTATGTCTCAGAAGTAAATCATATGGCCATGTTGTTTCATTTAGTTTTAAAGAGTTAGCTGCTATACCGCTGGTTATGCTTTCCTATAGTGTAAATGCTAGTTTTACAGATAGGACTGTTAGCACAAAAACTGAAGAAAAGGAGAGAGCTGAAAAATCTCTGCACACAATGCTTAGTTCTCAGAAGTAAATCATATGTGCCATGTTGTTTCATTTAGGTTTAAAGAGTTAGCTGCTATACCGCCGGTGATGCTTTCCTATAGTGTAAACGGTATTTTTACAGGTAGGATTGTGAGCACAAAAACTCAAGAAAAGGAGATAGCTGAAAAATCTCTGCACAGAATGCTTAATTCTCAGCAGTAAATTATATGTGCCATGTTGTTTCATTTAAGTTTAAAGAGTTAGCTGCTATACCGTCGGTTATGCTTTCCTATAGTGTAAATGGTATTTTTACAGGTAGGAATGTTAGCACAAAAACTGAAGAAGAGGAGATAGCCGGAAAATCTCTGCACACAATGCTTAGTTCTCAGAAGTAAATCATATGTGCCATGTTGTTTCATTTAGTTTTAAAGAGTTAGGTGCTATACTGCCGGTTATGCTTTCCTATAGTGTAAATGGTAGTGTTACAGATAGGAATGTTAGCACAAAGACTGAAGAAAAGGAGATAGCTGAAAAATCTCTGCACACAATGCTTAGTTCTCAGAAGTAAATCATATGTGCCATGTTGTTTCATTTAGGTTTAAAGAGTTAGCTGCTATACCGCCGGTTATGCTTTCCTATAGTGTAAATGGTATTTTTACAGGTAGGAATGTTAGCACAAAAACTGAAGAAGAGGAGATAGCTGAAAAATCTCTGCACACAATGCTTAGTTCTCAGAAGTAAATCATATGTGCCATGTTGTTTCATTTAGGTTTAAAGAGTTAGCTGCTATACCGCCGGTTATGCTTTCCTATAGTGTAAATGGTAGTTTTAAAGATAGGAATGTTAGCACAAAAACTGAAGAAAAGGAGATAGCTGAAAAAATCTTTGCACACAATGCTTAGTTCTCAGAAGTAAATCATATGTGCCATGTTGTTTCATTTAGGTTTAAAGAGTTAGCTGCTATACCGCTGGTTATGCTTTCCTATAGTGTAAATGTAAGTTTTACAGATAAGAATGTTAGCACAAAAACTGAAAGAAAGGAGATAGCTGCAAAATCTCTGCACAGAATTCTTAGGTCTCAGAAGTAAATCATATGTGCCATGTTGTTTCATTTAGGTTTAAAGAGTTAGCTGCTATACCACCGGTTATGCTTTCCTATAGTGTAAATGGTAGTTTTACCGATAGGAATGTTAGCACAAAAACTGAAGAAAAGGAGATAGCTGAAAAATCTCTGCACACAATGCTTAGGTCTCAGAAGTAAATCATATGTGCCATGTTGTTTCATTTATGTTTAAAGAGTTAGCTGCTCTACCGCCGGTTATGCTTTCCTATAGTGTAAATGCTAGTTTTACAGATAAGAATGTTAGCACAAAAACTGAAAGAAAGGAGATAGCCGCAAAATCTCTGCACACAATGCTTAGTTCTCAGAAGTAAATCATATGTGCCATGTTGTTTCATTTAGGTTTAAAGAGTTAGCAGCTATACTGCCGATAATGCTTTCCTATAGTGTAAATGGTATTTTTACAGGTAGGAATGTTAGCACAAAAACTCAAGAAAAGGAGATACCTGAAAAATCTCTGCACAGAGTGCTTAGTTCTCAGCAGTAAATTATATGTGCCAATTTGTTTCATTTAAGTTTAAAGAGTTAGCTGCTATACCGTCGGTTATGCTTTCCTATAGTATAAATGCTAGTTTTACAGATAGGAATGTTAGCACAAAAACTGAAAGAAAGGAGATAGCCGCAAAATCTCTGCACAAATTACTTAGGTCTCAGAAGTAAATGATATGTGCCATGTTGTTTCATTTAGGTTTAAAGAGTTAGCTGCTATACCGCCGGTTATGCTTTCGTATAGTGTAAATGCTAGTTTTACAGATAGGAATGTTAGCACAAAAACTGAAGAAAAGGAGATAGCCGAAAAATCTCTGCACACAATGCTTAGTTCTCAGAAGTAAATCATATGTGCCATGTTGTTTCATTTAGGTTTAAAGAGTTAGCTGCTATACCGCCGGTTATGCTTTCCTATAGTGTAAATGGTGGTTTTAAAGATAGGAATGTTAGCACAAAAACTGAAGAAAAGGAGATAGCTGAAAAATCTTTGCACACAATGCTTAGTTCTCAGAAGTAAATCATATGTGCCATGTTGTTTCATTTAGGTTTCAAGAGTTAGCTGCTATACCGCCGGTTATGCTTTCCTATAGTGTAAAAGCAAGTTTTACAGGTAAGAATGTTAGCACAAAAACTGAAAGAAAGGAGATAGCTGCAAAATCTATGCACAGAATTCTTAGGTCTCAGAAGTAAATCATTTGTGCCATGTTGTTTCATTTAGGTTTAAAGAGTTAGCTGCTATACCGCCGGTTATGCTTTCCTATAGTGTAAATGGTAGTTTTACCGATAGGAATGTTAGCACAAAAACTGAAGAAAAGGAGATAGCTGAAAAATCTCTACACACAATGCTTAGTTCTCAGAAGTAAATCATATGTGCCATGTTGTTTCATTTAGGTTTAAAGAGTTACCTGCTATACCGCCGGTTATGCTTTCCTAAAGTGTAAATGCTAGTTTTACAGATAAGAATGTTAGCACAAAATCAGAAAGAAAGGTGATAACAGCAAAATCTATGCACAGAATTCTTATGTCTCAGAAGTAAATCATATGTGCCATGTTGTTTCATTTAGTTTTAAAGAGTTAGCTGCTATACCGCCGGTTATGCTTTCCTATAGTGTAAATGCTAGTTTTACAGAGAGTACTGTTAGCACAAAAACTGAAAGAAAGGAGATAGCCACAAAATCTCTGCACACATTGCTTAGTTCTCTGAAGTAAATCTTATGTGCATTGTTGTTTCATTTAGTTTTAAAGAGTTAGCTGCTATACCGTCGGTTATGCTTTCGTATAGTTTAAATGGTAGTTTTACAGATAGGAATGTTAGCACAAAAACTGAAGAAAAGGAGATAGCCGAAAAATCTCTGCACACAATGCTTAGTTCTCAGAAGTAAATCATATGTGCCATGTTGTTTCATTTAGGTTTAAAGAGTTAGCTGCTATACCGCCGGTTATGCTTTCCAATAGTGTAAATGGTAGTTTTACAGAGAGGAATGTTAACACAAAAACTGAAGAAAAGGTGATAGCTGAAAAATCTCTGCACACAATGCTTAGTTCTCAGAAGTAAATCATATGTGCCATGTTGTTTCATTTAGGTTTAAAGAGTTAGCTGCTATACCGCCGGTTATGCTTTCCTGTAGTGTAAATGGTAGTTTTACAGATAGGAATGTTAGCACAAAAACTGAAGAAAAGGAGATAGCTGAAAAAGCTCTGCACACAATCTTAGTTCTCAGAAGTAAATCATATGTGCCATGTTGTTTCATTTAAGTTTAAAGAGTTAGGTGCTATACCACCGGTTATGCTTTCCTCTAGTGTAAATGCAAGTTTTACAGATAAGAATGTTAGCACAAAAACTGAAAGAAAGGAGATAGCCGCAAAATATTTGCACAGATTTCTTAGGTCTCAGAAGTAAATCATATGTGCCATGTTGTTTCATTTAGGTTTAAAGAGTTAGCTGCTATACCTCCGGTTATGCTTTCCTATAGTGTAAATGGTAGTTTTACAGATAGGAATGTTAGCACAAAAACTGAAGAAAAGTAGATAGCTGAAAAATCTCTACACACAATGCTTAGTTCTCAGAAGTAAATGATATGTGCCATGTTGTTTCATTTAGGTTTAAAGAGTTAGCTGCTATACCGCCGGTTATGCTTTCGTATAGTGTAAATGCTAGTTTTACAGATAGGAATGTTAGCACAAAAACTGAAGAAAAGGAGATAGCCGAAAAATCTCTGCACACAATGCTTAGTTCTCAGAAGTAAATCATATGTGCCATGTTGTTTCATTTAGGTTTAAAGAGTTAGCTGCTATACCGCCGGTTATGCTTTCCTATAGTGTAAATGGTGGTTTTAAACATAGGAATGTTAGCACAAAAACTGAAGAAAAGGAGATAGCTGAAAAATCTTTGCACACAATGCTTAGTTCTCAGAAGTAAATCATATGTGCCATGTTGTTTCATTTAGGTTTCAAGAGTTAGCTGCTATACCGCCGGTTATGCTTTCCTATAGTGTAAAAGCAAGTTTTACAGGTAAGAATGTTAGCACAAAAACTGAAAGAAAGGAGATAGCTGCAAAATCTCTGCACAGAATTCTTAGGTCTCAGAAGTAAATCATTTGTGCCATGTTGTTTCATTTAGGTTTAAAGAGTTAGCTGCTATACCGCCGGTTATGCTTTCCTATAGGGTAAATGGTAGTTTTACCGATAGGAATGTTAGCACAAAAACTGAAGAAAAGGAGATAGCTGAAAAATCTCTACACACAATGCTTAGTTCTCAGAAGTAAATCATATGTGACATGTTGTTTCATTTAGGTTTAAAGAGTTAGCTGCTATACCGCCGGTTAAGCTTTCCTAAATTGTAAATGCTAGTTTTACAGATAAGAATGTTAGCACAAAATCTGAAAGAAAGGTGATAGCCGCAAAATCTCTGCACAGAATTCTTATGTCTCAGAAGTAAATCATATGGCCATGTTGTTTCATTTAGTTTTAAAGAGTTAGCTGCTATACCGCTGGTTATGCTTTCCTATAGTGTAAATGCTAGTTTTACAGATAGGACTGTTAGCACAAAAACTGAAGAAAAGGAGAGAGCTGAAAAATCTCTGCACACAATGCTTAGTTCTCAGAAGTAAATCATATGTGCCATGTTGTTTCATTTAGGTTTAAAGAGTTAGCTGCTATACCGCCGGTGATGCTTTCCTATAGTGTAAACGGTATTTTTACAGGTAGGATTGTGAGCACAAAAACTCAAGAAAAGGAGATAGCTGAAAAATCTCTGCACAGAATGCTTAATTCTCAGCAGTAAATTATATGTGCCATGTTGTTTCATTTAAGTTTAAAGAGTTAGCTGCTATACCGTCGGTTATGCTTTCCTATAGTGTAAATGGTATTTTTACAGGTAGGAATGTTAGCACAAAAACTGAAGAAGAGGAGATAGCTGGAAAATCTCTGCACACAATGCTTAGTTCTCAGAAGTAAATCATATGTGCCATGTTGTTTCATTTAGTTTTAAAGAGTTAGGTGCTATACTGCCGGTTATGCTTTCCTATAGTGTAAATGGTAGTGTTACAGATAGGAATGTTAGCACAAAGACTGAAGAAAAGGAGATAGCTGAAAAATCTCTGCACACAATGCTTAGTTCTCAGAAGTAAATCATATGTGCCATGTTGTTTCATTTAGGTTTAAAGAGTTAGCTGCTATACCGCCGGTTATGCTTTCCTATAGTGTAAATGGTATTTTTACAGGTAGGAATGTTAGCACAAAAACTGAAGAAGAGGAGATAGCTGAAAAATCTCTGCACACAATGCTTAGTTCTCAGAAGTAAATCATATGTGCCATGTTGTTTCATTTAGGTTTAAAGAGTTAGCTGCTATACCGCCGGTTATGCTTTCCTATAGTGTAAATGGTAGTTTTAAAGATAGGAATGTTAGCACAAAAACTGAAGAAAAGGAGATAGCTGAAAAAATCTTTGCACACAATGCTTAGTTCTCAGAAGTAAATCATATGTGCCATGTTGTTTCATTTAGGTTTAAAGAGTTAGCTGCTATACCGCTGGTTATGCTTTCCTATAGTGTAAATGTAAGTTTTACAGATAAGAATGTTAGCACAAAAACTGAAAGAAAGGAGATAGCTGCAAAATCTCTGCACAGAATTCTTAGGTCTCAGAAGTAAATCATATGTGCCATGTTGTTTCATTTAGGTTTAAAGAGTTAGCTGCTATACCACCGGTTATGCTTTCCTATAGTGTAAATGGTAGTTTTACCGATAGGAATGTTAGCACAAAAACTGAAGAAAAGGAGATAGCTGAAAAATCTCTGCACACAATGCTTAGGTCTCAGAAGTACATCATATGTGCCATGTTGTTTCATTTATGTTTAAAGAGTTAGCTGCTCTACCGCCGGTTATGCTTTCCTATAGTGTAAATGCTAGTTTTACAGATAAGAATGTTAGCACAAAAACTGAAAGAAAGGAGATAGCCGCAAAATCTCTGCACACAATGCTTAGTTCTCAGAAGTAAATCATATGTGCCATGTTGTTTCATTTAGGTTTAAAGAGTTAGCAGCTATACTGCCGATAATGCTTTCCTATAGTGTAAATGGTATTTTTACAGGTAGGAATGTTAGCACAAAAACTCAAGAAAAGGAGATACCTGAAAAATCTCTGCACAGAGTGCTTAGTTCTCAGCAGTAAATTATATGTGCCAATTTGTTTCATTTAAGTTTAAAGAGTTAGCTGCTATACCGTCGGTTATGCTTTCCTATAGTATAAATGCTAGTTTTACAGATAGGAATGTTAGCACAAAAACTGAAAGAAAGGAGATAGCCGCAAAATCTCTGCACAAATTACTTAGGTCTCAGAAGTAAATGATATGTGCCATGTTGTTTCATTTAGGTTTAAAGAGTTAGCTGCTATACCGCCGGTTATGCTTTCGTATAGTGTAAATGCTAGTTTTACAGATAGGAATGTTAGCACAAAAACTGAAGAAAAGGAGATAGCCGAAAAATCTCTGCACACAATGCTTAGTTCTCAGAAGTAAATCATATGTGCCATGTTGTTTCATTTAGGTTTAAAGAGTTAGCTGCTATACCGCCGGTTATGCTTTCCTATAGTGTAAATGGTGGTTTTAAAGATAGGAATGTTAGCACAAAAACTGAAGAAAAGGAGATAGCTGAAAAATCTTTGCACACAATGCTTAGTTCTCAGAAGTAAATCATATGTGCCATGTTGTTTCATTTAGGTTTCAAGAGTTAGCTGCTATACCGCCGGTTATGCTTTCCTATAGTGTAAAAGCAAGTTTTACAGGTAAGAATGTTAGCACAAAAACTGAAAGAAAGGAGATAGCTGCAAAATCTCTGCACAGAATTCTTAGGTCTCAGAAGTAAATCATTTGTGCCATGTTGTTTCATTTAGGTTTAAAGAGTTAGCTGCTATACCGCCGGTTATGCTTTCCTATAGGGTAAATGGTAGTTTTACCGATAGGAATGTTAGCACAAAAACTGAAGAAAAGGAGATAGCTGAAAAATCTCTACACACAATGCTTAGTTCTCAGAAGTAAATCATATGTGACATGTTGTTTCATTTAGGTTTAAAGAGTTAGCTGCTATACCGCCGGTTAAGCTTTCCTAAATTGTAAATGCTAGTTTTACAGATAAGAATGTTAGCACAAAATCTGAAAGAAAGGTGATAGCCGCAAAATCTCTGCACAGAATTCTTATGTCTCAGAAGTAAATCATATGGCCATGTTGTTTCATTTAGTTTTAAAGAGTTAGCTGCTATACCGCTGGTTATGCTTTCCTATAGTGTAAATGCTAGTTTTACAGATAGGACTGTTAGCACAAAAACTGAAGAAAAGGAGAGAGCTGAAAAATCTCTGCACACAATGCTTAGTTCTCAGAAGTAAATCATATGTGCCATGTTGTTTCATTTAGGTTTAAAGAGTTAGCTGCTATACCGCCGGTGATGCTTTCCTATAGTGTAAACGGTATTTTTACAGGTAGGATTGTGAGCACAAAAACTCAAGAAAAGGAGATAGCTGAAAAATCTCTGCACAGAATGCTTAATTCTCAGCAGTAAATTATATGTGCCATGTTGTTTCATTTAAGTTTAAAGAGTTAGCTGCTATACCGTCGGTTATGCTTTCCTATAGTGTAAATGGTATTTTTACAGGTAGGAATGTTAGCACAAAAACTGAAGAAGAGGAGATAGCTGGAAAATCTCTGCACACAATGCTTAGTTCTCAGAAGTAAATCATATGTGCCATGTTGTTTCATTTAGTTTTAAAGAGTTAGGTGCTATACTGCCGGTTATGCTTTCCTATAGTGTAAATGGTAGTGTTACAGATAGGAATGTTAGCACAAAGACTGAAGAAAAGGAGATAGCTGAAAAATCTCTGCACACAATGCTTAGTTCTCAGAAGTAAATCATATGTGCCATGTTGTTTCATTTAGGTTTAAAGAGTTAGCTGCTATACCGCCGGTTATGCTTTCCTATAGTGTAAATGGTATTTTTACAGGTAGGAATGTTAGCACAAAAACTGAAGAAGAGGAGATAGCTGAAAAATCTCTGCACACAATGCTTAGTTCTCAGAAGTAAATCATATGTGCCATGTTGTTTCATTTAGGTTTAAAGAGTTAGCTGCTATACCGCCGGTTATGCTTTCCTATAGTGTAAATGGTAGTTTTAAAGATAGGAATGTTAGCACAAAAACTGAAGAAAAGGAGATAGCTGAAAAAATCTTTGCACACAATGCTTAGTTCTCAGAAGTAAATCATATGTGCCATGTTGTTTCATTTAGGTTTAAAGAGTTAGCTGCTATACCGCTGGTTATGCTTTCCTATAGTGTAAATGTAAGTTTTACAGATAAGAATGTTAGCACAAAAACTGAAAGAAAGGAGATAGCTGCAAAATCTCTGCACAGAATTCTTAGGTCTCAGAAGTAAATCATATGTGCCATGTTGTTTCATTTAGGTTTAAAGAGTTAGCTGCTATACCACCGGTTATGCTTTCCTATAGTGTAAATGGTAGTTTTACCGATAGGAATGTTAGCACAAAAACTGAAGAAAAGGAGATAGCTGAAAAATCTCTGCACACAATGCTTAGGTCTCAGAAGTAAATCATATGTGCCATGTTGTTTCATTTATGTTTAAAGAGTTAGCTGCTCTACCGCCGGTTATGCTTTCCTATAGTGTAAATGCTAGTTTTACAGATAAGAATGTTAGCACAAAAACTGAAAGAAAGGAGATAGCCGCAAAATCTCTGCACACAATGCTTAGTTCTCAGAAGTAAATCATATGTGCCATGTTGTTTCATTTAGGTTTAAAGAGTTAGCAGCTATACTGCCGATAATGCTTTCCTATAGTGTAAATGGTATTTTTACAGGTAGGAATGTTAGCACAAAAACTCAAGAAAAGGAGATACCTGAAAAATCTCTGCACAGAGTGCTTAGTTCTCAGCAGTAAATTATATGTGCCAATTTGTTTCATTTAAGTTTAAAGAGTTAGCTGCTATACCGTCGGTTATGCTTTCCTATAGTATAAATGCTAGTTTTACAGATAGGAATGTTAGCACAAAAACTGAAAGAAAGGAGATAGCCGCACAATCTCTGCACAAATTACTTAGGTCTCAGAAGTAAATGATATGTGCCATGTTGTTTCATTTAGGTTTAAAGAGTTAGCTGCTATACCGCCGGTTATGCTTTCGTATAGTGTAAATGCTAGTTTTACAGATAGGAATGTTAGCACAAAAACTGAAGAAAAGGAGATAGCCGAAAAATCTCTGCACACAATGCTTAGTTCTCAGAAGTAAATCATATGTGCCATGTTGTTTCATTTAGGTTTAAAGAGTTAGCTGCTATACCGCCGGTTATGCTTTCCTATAGTGTAAATGGTGGTTTTAAAGATAGGAATGTTAGCACAAAAACTGAAGAAAAGGAGATAGCTGAAAAATCTTTGCACACAATGCTTAGTTCTCAGAAGTAAATCATATGTGCCATGTTGTTTCATTTAGGTTTCAAGAGTTAGCTGCTATACCGCCGGTTATGCTTTCCTATAGTGTAAAAGCAAGTTTTACAGGTAAGAATGTTAGCACAAAAACTGAAAGAAAGGAGATAGCTGCAAAATCTATGCACAGAATTCTTAGGTCTCAGAAGTAAATCATTTGTGCCATGTTGTTTCATTTAGGTTTAAAGAGTTAGCTGCTATACCGCCGGTTATGCTTTCCTATAGTGTAAATGGTAGTTTTACCGATAGGAATGTTAGCACAAAAACTGAAGAAAAGGAGATAGCTGAAAAATCTCTACACACAATGCTTAGTTCTCAGAAGTAAATCATATGTGCCATGTTGTTTCATTTAGGTTTAAAGAGTTACCTGCTATACCGCCGGTTATGCTTTCCTAAAGTGTAAATGCTAGTTTTACAGATAAGAATGTTAGCACAAAATCTGAAAGAAAGGTGATAACAGCAAAATCTATGCACAGAATTCTTATGTCTCAGAAGTAAATCATATGTGCCATGTTGTTTCATTTAGTTTTAAAGAGTTAGCTGCTATACCGCCGGTTATGCTTTCCTATAGTGTAAATGCTAGTTTTACAGATAGTACTGTTAGCACAAAAACTGAAAGAAAGGAGATAGCCACAAAATCTCTGCACACATTGCTTAGTTCTCTGAAGTAAATCTTATGTGCATTGTTGTTTCATTTAGTTTTAAAGAGTTAGCTGCTATACCGTCGGTTATGCTTTCGTATAGTTTAAATGGTAGTTTTACAGATAGGAATGTTAGCACAAAAACTGAAGAAAAGGAGATAGCCGAAAAATCTCTGCACACAATGCTTAGTTCTCAGAAGTAAATCATATGTGCCATGTTGTTTCATTTAGGTTTAAAGAGTTAGCTGCTATACCGCCGGTTATGCTTTCCAATAGTGTAAATGGTAGTTTTACAGAGAGGAATGTTAACACAAAAACTGAAGAAAAGGTGATAGCTGAAAAATCTCTGCACACAATGCTTAGTTCTCAGAAGTAAATCATATGTGCCATGTTGTTTCATTTAGGTTTAAAGAGTTAGCTGCTATACCGCCGGTTATGCTTTCCTGTAGTGTAAATGGTAGTTTTACAGACAGGAATGTTAGCACAAAAACTGAAGAAAAGGAGATAGCTGAAAAAGCTCTGCACACAATCTTAGTTCTCAGAAGTAAATCATATGTGCCATGTTGTTTCATTTAAGTTTAAAGAGTTAGGTGCTATACCACCGGTTATGCTTTCCTCTAGTGTAAATGCAAGTTTTACAGATAAGAATGTTAGCACAAAAACTGAAAGAAAGGAGATAGCCGCAAAATATTTGCACAGATTTCTTAGGTCTCAGAAGTAAATCATATGTGCCATGTTGTTTCATTTAGGTTTAAAGAGTTAGCTGCTATACCTCCGGTTATGCTTTCCTATAGTGTAAATGGTAGTTTTACAGATAGGAATGTTAGCACAAAAACTGAAGAAAAGTAGATAGCTGAAAAATCTCTACACACAATGCTTAGTTCTCAGAAGTAAATCATATGTGCCATGTTGTTTCATTTAGGTTTAAAGAGTTAGCTGCTATACCGCCGGTTATACTTTCCTATAGTGTAAATGCTAGTTTACAGATAAGAATGTTAGCACAAAATCTGAAAGAAAGGTGATAGCCGCAAAATCTCTGCACAGAATTCTTATATCTCAGAAGTAAATCATATGTGCCATGTTGTTTCATTTAGTTTTAAAGAGTTAGCTGCTATACCGCCGGTTATGCTTTCCTATATTGTAAATGCTAGTTTTACAGATAGGACTGTTAGCACAAAAACTGAAGAAAAGGAGATAGCTGAAAAATCTCTGCACACAATGCTTAGTTCTCAGAAGTAAATCATATGTGCCATGTTGTTTCATTTAGGTTTAAAGAGTTAGCTGCTATACCGCCGGTTATGCTTTCCTATAGTGTAAATGGTAGTTTTACAGATAGGAATGCTAGCACAAAAACTGAAGAAAAGGAGTTAGCTGAAAAATATCTGCACACAATGCTTAGTTCTCAGAAGTAAATCATATGTGCCATGTTGTTTCATTTAGGTTTAAAGAGTTAGCTGCTATACCGCCGGTTATGCTTTCCTGTAGTGTAAATGGTAGTTTTACAGATAGGAATGTTAGCACAAAAACTGAAGAAAAGGAGATAGCTGAAAAATCTCTACACACAATGCTTAGTCTCAGAAGTAAATCATATGTGCCATGTTGTTTCATTTAGGTTTAAAGAGTTAGCTGTTATACCGCCGGATATGCTTTCCTCTAGTGTAAATGCAAGTTTTACAGATAAGAATGTTAGCACAAAAACTGAAAGAAAGGAGATAGCCGCAAAATATTTGCACAGATTTCTTAGGTCTCAGAAGTAAATCATATGTGCCATGTTGTTTCATTTAGGTTTAAAGAGTTAGCTGCTATACCGCCGGTTATGCTTTCCTATAGTGTAAATGGTAGTTTTACAGATAGGAATGTTAGCACAAAAACTGAAGAAAAGGAGATAGCTGAAAAATCTCTGGAAAGAATGCTTAGTTCTCAGCAGTAAATCATATGTGCCATGTTGTTTCATTTAGGTTTAAAGAGTTAGCTGCTATACCGCCGGTTATACTTTCCTATAGTGTAAATGCTAGTTTTACAGATAAGAATGTTAGCACAAAATCTGAAAGAAAGGTGATAGCCGCAAAATCTCTGCACAGAATTCTTATATCTCAGAAGTAAATCATATGTGCCATGTTGTTTCATTTAGGTTTAAAGAGTTAGCTGCTATACCGCCGGTTATGCTTTCCTATAGTGTAAATGGTATTTTTACAGGTAGGAATGTTAGCACAAAAACTCAAGAAAAGGAGATACCTGAAAAATCTCTGCACAGAATGCTTAGTTCTCAGCAGTAAATCATATGTGCCATGTTGTTTCATTTAAGTTTAAAGAGTTAGCTGCTATACCATCGGCTATGCTTTCCTATATTATAAATGCTAGTTTTACAGATAGGAATGTTAGTATAAAAACTGAAAGAAAGGAGATAGCCACAAAATCTCTGCACACATTGCTTAGTTTCTGAAGTAAATCTTATGTGCATTGTTGTTTCCTTTAGTTTTAAAGAGTTAGCTGCTATACCGCCCGTTATGATTTCGTATAGTGTAAATGGTAGTTTTACAGATAGGAATGTTAGCACAAAAACTGAAGAAAAGGAGATAGCTGAAAAATCTCTGCACACAATGCTTAGTTCTCAGAAGTAAATCATATGTGCCATGTTGTTTCATTTAGGTTTAAAGAGTTAGCTGCTATACCGCCGGTTATGCTTTCCTATAGTGTAAAAGCTAGTTTTACAGATAAGAATGTTAGCACAAAAACTGAAAGAAAGGAGATAGCCGCAAAATCTCTGCACAGAATTCTTAGGTCTCAGAAATAAATCATATGTGCCATGTTGTTTCACTTAGGTTTAAAGAGTTAGCTGCTATACCGCCGGTTATGCTTTCCTATAGTATAAATGCTAGTTTTACAGATAGGAATGTTAGCACAAAAACTGAAAGAAAGGAGATAGCCAGAAAATCTCTGCACACATTGCTTAGTTCTCTGAAGTAAATCTTATGTGCATTGTTGTTTCATTTAGTTTTAAAGAGTTAGCTGCTATACCGTCGGTTATGCTTTCGTATAGTTTAAATGGTAGTTTTACAGATAGGAATGTTAGCACAAAAACTGAAGAAAAGGAGATAGCCGAAAAATCTCTGCACACAATGCTTAGTTCTCAGAAGTAAATCATATGTGCCATGTTGTTTCATTTAGGTTTAAAGAGTTAGCTGCTATACCACCGGTTATGCTTTCCAATAGTGTAAATGGTAGTTTTACAGAGAGGAATGTTAACACAAAAACTGAAGAAAAGGTGATAGCTGAAAAATCTCTGCAAACAATGCTTAGTTCTCAGAAGTAAATCATATGTGCCATGTTGTTTCATTTAGGTTTAAAGAGTTAGCTGCTATACCGCCGGTTATGCTTTCCTGTAGTGTAAATGGTAGTTTTACAGATAGGAATGTTAGCACAAAAACTGAAGAAAAGGAGATAGCTGAAAAAGCTCTGCACACAATCTTAGTTCTCAGAAGTAAATCATATGTGCCATGTTGTTTCATTTAAGTTTAAAGAGTTAGGTGCTATACCACCGGTTATGCTTTCCTCTAGTGTAAATGCAAATTTTACAGATAAGAATGTTAGCACAAAAACTGAAAGAAAGGGGATAGCCGCAAAATATTCGCACAGATTTCTTAGGTCTCAGAAGTAAATCATATGTGCCATGTTGTTTCATTTAGGTTTAAAGAGTTAGCTGCTATACCGCCGGTTATGCTTTCCTATAGTGTAAATGGTAGTTTTACAGATAGGAATGTTAGCACAAAAACTGAAGAAAAGTAGATAGCTGAAAAATCTCTACACACAATGCTTAGTTCTCAGAAGTAAATCATATGTGCCATGTTGTTTCATTTAGGTTTAAAGAGTTAGCTGCTATACCGCCGGTTATACTTTCCTATAGTGTAAATGCTAGTTTACCGATAAGAATGTTAGCACAAAATCTGAAAGAAAGGTGATAGCCGCAAAATCTCTGCACAGAATTCTTATATCTCAGAAGTAAATCATATGTGCCATGTTGTTTCATTTAGTTTTAAAGAGTTAGCTGCTATACCGCCGGTTATGCTTTCCTATATTGTAAATGCTAGTTTTACAGATAGGACTGTTAGCACAAAAACTGAAGAAAAGGAGATAGCTGAAAAATCTCTGCACACAATGCTTAGTTCTCAGAAGTAAATCATATGTGCCATGTTGTTTCATTTAGGTTTAAAGAGTTAGCTGCTATACCGCCGGTTATGCTTTCCTATAGTGTAAATGGTAGTTTTACAGATAGGAATGCTAGCACAAAAACTGAAGAAAAGGAGTTAGCTGAAAAATATCTGCACACATTGCTTAGTTCTCAGAAGTAAATCATATGTGCCATGTTGTTTCATTTAGGTTTAAAGAGTTAGCTGCTATACCGCCGGTTATGCTTTCCTATAGTGTAAATGGTAGTTTTACAGATAGGAATGTTAGCACAAAAACTGAAGAAAAGGAGATAGCTGAAAAATCTCTGGAAAGAATGCTTAGTTCTCAGCAGTAAATCATATGTGCCATGTTGTTTCATTTAGGTTTAAAGAGTTAGCTGCTATACCGCCGGTTATACTTTCCTATAGTGTAAATGCTAGTTTTACAGATAAGAATGTTAGCACAAAATCTGAAAGAAAGGTGATAGCCGCAAAATCTCTGCACAGAATTCTTATATCTCAGAAGTAAATCATATGTGCCATGTTGTTTCATTTAGGTTTAAAGAGTTAGCTGCTATACCGCCGGTTATGCTTTCCTATAGTGTAAATGGTATTTTTACAGGTAGGAATGTTAGCACAAAAACTCAAGAAAAGGAGATACCTGAAAAATCTCTGCACAGAATGCTTAGTTCTCAGCAGTAAATCATATGTGCCATGTTGTTTCATTTAAGTTTAAAGAGTTAGCTGCTATACCATCGGTTATGCTTTCCTATAGCATAAATGCTAGTTTTACAGATAGGAATGTTAGTACAAAAACTGAAAGAAAGGAGATAGCCACAAAATCTCTGCACACATTGCTTAGTTTCTGAAGTAAATCTTATGTGCATTGTTGTTTCCTTTAGTTTTAAAGAGTTAGCTGCTATACCGCCCGTTATGATTTCGTATAGTGTAAATGGTAGTTTTACAGATAGGAATGTTAGCACAAAAACTGAAGAAAAGGAGATAGCTGAAAAATCTCTGCACACAATGCTTAGTTCTCAGAAGTAAATCATATGTGCCATGTTGTTTCATTTAGGTTTAAAGAGTTAGCTGCTATACCGCCGGTTATGCTTTCCTATAGTGTAAAAGCTAGTTTTACAGATAAGAATGTTAGCACAAAAACTGAAAGAAAGGAGATAGCCGCAAAATCTCTGCACAGAATTCTTAGGTCTCAGAAATAAATCATATGTGCCATGTTGTTTCACTTAGGTTTAAAGAGTTAGCTGCTATACCGCCGGTTATGCTTTCCTATAGTATAAATGCTAGTTTTACAGATAGGAATGTTAGCACAAAAACTGAAAGAAAGGAGATAGCCAGAAAATCTCTGCACACATTGCTTAGTTCTCTGAAGTAAATCTTATGTGCATTGTTGTTTCATTTAGTTTTAAAGAGTTAGCTGCTATACCGTCGGTTATGCTTTCGTATAGTTTAAATGGTAGTTTTACAGATAGGAATGTTAGCACAAAAACTGAAGAAAAGGAGATAGCCGAAAAATCTCTGCACACAATGCTTAGTTCTCAGAAGTAAATCATATGTGCCATGTTGTTTCATTTAGGTTTAAAGAGTTAGCTGCTATACCGCCGGTTATGCTTTCCAATAGTGTAAATGTTAGTTTTACAGAGAGGAATGTTAACACAAAAACTGAAGAAAAGGTGATAGCTGAAAAATCTCTGCAAACAATGCTTAGTTCTCAGAAGTAAATCATATGTGCCATGTTGTTTCATTTAGGTTTAAAGAGTTAGCTGCTATACCGCCGGTTATGCTTTCCTGTAGTGTAAATGGTAGTTTTACAGATAGGAATGTTAGCACAAAAACTGAAGAAAAGGAGATAGCTGAAAAAGCTCTGCACACAATCTTAGTTCTCAGAAGTAAATCATATGTGCCATGTTGTTTCATTTAAGTTTAAAGAGTTAGGTGCTATACCACCGGTTATGCTTTCCTCTAGTGTAAATGCAAGTTTTACAGATAAGAATGTTAGCACAAAAACTGAAAGAAAGGAGATAGCCGCAAAATATTCGCAGAGATTTCTTAGGTCTCAGAAGTAAATCATATGTGCCATGTTGTTTCATTTAGGTTTAAAGAGTTAGCTGCTATACCTCCGGTTATGCTTTCCTATAGTGTAAATGGTAGTTTTACAGATAGGAATGTTAGCACAAAAACTGAAGAAAAGTAGATAGCTGAAAAATCTCTACACACAATGCTTAGTTCTCAGAAGTAAATCATATGTGCCATGTTGTTTCATTTAGGTTTAAAGAGTTACCTGCTATACCGCCGGTTATGCTTTCCTAAAGTGTAAATGCTAGTTTTACAGATAAGAATGTTAGCACAAAATCTGAAAGAAAGGTGATAACAGCAAAATCTATGCACAGAATTCTTATGTCTCAGAAGTAAATCATATGTGCCATGTTGTTTCATTTAGTTTTAAAGAGTTAGCTGCTATACCGCCGGTTATGCTTTCCTATAGTGTAAATGCTAGTTTTACAGATAGTACTGTTAGCACAAAAACTGAAAGAAAGGAGATAGCCAGAAAATCTCTGCACACATTGCTTAGTTCTCTGAAGTAAATCTTATGTGCATTGTTGTTTCATTTAGTTTTAAAGAGTTAGCTGCTATACCGTCGGTTATGCTTTCGTATAGTTTAAATGGTAGTTTTACAGATAGGAATGTTAGCACAAAAACTGAAGAAAAGGAGATAGCCGAAAAATCTCTGCACACAATGCTTAGTTCTCAGAAGTAAATCATATGTGCCATGTTGTTTCATTTAGGTTTAAAGAGTTAGCTGCTATACCGCCGGTTATGCTTTCCAATAGTGTAAATGGTAGTTTTACAGAGAGGAATGTTAACACAAAAACTGAAGAAAAGGTGATAGCTGAAAAATCTCTGCAAACAATGCTTAGTTCTCAGAAGTAAATCATATGTGCCATGTTGTTTCATTTAGGTTTAAAGAGTTAGCTGCTATACCGCCGGTTATGCTTTCCTGTAGTGTAAATGGTAGTTTTACAGATAGGAATGCTAGCACAAAAACTGAAGAAAAGGAGTTAGCTGAAAAATATCTGCACACAATGCTTAGTTTTCAGAAGTAAATCATATGTGCCATGTTGTTTCATTTAGGTTTAAAGAGTTAGCTGCTATACCGCCGGTTATGCTTTCCTATAGTGTAAATGCTAGTTTTACAGATAAGAATGTTAGCACAAAAACTGAAAGAAAGGAGATAGCCGCAAAATCTCTGCACAGAATTCTTAGGTCTCAGAAGTAAATGATATGTGCCATGTTGTTTCATTTATGTTTAAAGAGTTAGCTGCTATACCGCCGGTTATGCTTTCCTATAGTGTAAATGGTAGTTTTACAGATAAGAATGTCAGCACAAAAACTGAAAGAAAGGAGATAGCCGCAAAATCTCTGCACACAATGCTTAGTTCTCAGAAGTAAATCATACGTGCCATGTTGTTTTATTTAGGTTTAAAGAGTTAGCTGCTATACCGCCGGTTATGCTTTCCTATAGTGTAAACGGTATTTTTACAGGTAGGAATGTTAGCACAAAAACTGAAGAAGAGGAGATAGCTGAAAAATCTCTGCACACAATGCTTAGTTCTCAGCAGTAAATCATATGTGCCATGTTGTTTCATTTAAGTTTAAAGAGTTAGCTGCTATACCGTCGGTTATGCTTTCCTATAGTATAAATGCTAGTTTTACAGATAGGAATGTTAGCACAAAAACTGAAAGAAAGGAGATAGCCGCAAAATCTCTGCACACATTGCTTAGTTCTCTGAAGTAAATCTTATGTACATTGTTGTTTCATTTAGTTTTAAAGAGTTAGCTGCTATACTGCCGGTTATGCTTTCCTATAGTGTAAATGGTAGTTTTACAGATAGGAATGTTAGCAAAAAAACTGAAGAAAAGGAGATAGCTGAAAAATCTCTGCACACAATGCTTAGTTCTCAGAAGTAAATCATATGTGCCATGTTGTTTCATTTAGGTTTAAAGAGTTAGCTGCTATACCGCCGGTTATGCTTTCCTGTAGTGTAAATGGTAGTTTTACAGATAGGAATGTTAGCACAAAAACTGAAGAAAAGGAGATAGCTGAAAAATCTCTACACACAATGCTTAGTTCTCAGAAGTAAATCATATGTGCCATGTTGTTTCATTTAGGTTTAAAGAGTTAGCTGTTATACCGCCGGATATGCTTTCCTCTAGTGTAAATGCAAGTTTTACAGATAAGAATGTTAGCACAAAAACTGAAAGAAAGGAGATAGCCGCAAAATATTTGCACAGATTTCTTAGGTCTCAGAAGTAAATCATATGTGCCATGTTGTTTCATTTAGGTTTAAAGAGTTAGCTGCTATACCGCCGGTTATGCTTTCCTATAGTGTAAATGGTAGTTTTACAGATAGGAATGTTAGCACAAAAACTGAAGAAAAGGAGATAGCTGAAAAATCTCTGGAAAGAATGCTTAGTTCTCAGCAGTAAATCATATGTGCCATGTTGTTTCATTTAGGTTTAAAGAGTTAGCTGCTATACCGCCGGTTATACTTTCCTATAGTGTAAATGCTAGTTTTACAGATAAGAATGTTAGCACAAAATCTGAAAGAAAGGTGATAGCCGCAAAATCTCTGCACAGAATTCTTATATCTCAGAAGTAAATCATATGTGCCATGTTGTTTCATTTAGGTTTAAAGAGTTAGCTGCTATACCGCCGGTTATGCTTTCCTATAGTGTAAATGGTATTTTTACAGGTAGGAATGTTAGCACAAAAACTCAAGAAAAGGAGATACCTGAAAAATCTCTGCACAGAATGCTTAGTTCTCAGCAGTAAATCATATGTGCCATGTTGTTTCATTTAAGTTTAAAGAGTTAGCTGCTATACCATCGGTTATGCTTTCCTATATTATAAATGCTAGTTTTACAGATAGGAATGTTAGTATAAAAACTGAAAGAAAGGAGATAGCCACAAAATCTCTGCACACATTGCTTAGTTTCTGAAGTAAATCTTATGTGCATTGTTGTTTCCTTTAGTTTTAAAGAGTTAGCTGCTATACCGCCCGTTATGATTTCGTATAGTGTAAATGGTAGTTTTACAGATAGGAATGTTAGCACAAAAACTGAAGAAAAGGAGATAGCTGAAAAATCTCTGCACACAATGCTTAGTTCTCAGAAGTAAATCATATGTGCCATGTTGTTTCATTTAGGTTTAAAGAGTTAGCTGCTATACCGCCGGTTATGCTTTCCTATAGTGTAAAAGCTAGTTTTACAGATAAGAATGTTAGCACAAAAACTGAAAGAAAGGAGATAGCCGCAAAATCTCTGCACAGAATTCTTAGGTCTCAGAAATAAATCATATGTGCCATGTTGTTTCACTTAGGTTTAAAGAGTTAGCTGCTATACCGCCGGTTATGCTTTCCTATAGTATAAATGCTAGTTTTACAGATAGGAATGTTAGCACAAAAACTGAAAGAAAGGAGATAGCCAGAAAATCTCTGCACACATTGCTTAGTTCTCTGAAGTAAATCTTATGTGCATTGTTGTTTCATTTAGTTTTAAAGAGTTAGCTGCTATACCGTCGGTTATGCTTTCGTATAGTTTAAATGGTAGTTTTACAGATAGGAATGTTAGCACAAAAACTGAAGAAAAGGAGATAGCCGAAAAATCTCTGCACACAATGCTTAGTTCTCAGAAGTAAATCATATGTGCCATGTTGTTTCATTTAGGTTTAAAGAGTTAGCTGCTATACCGCCGGTTATGCTTTCCAATAGTGTAAATGTTAGTTTTACAGAGAGGAATGTTAACACAAAAACTGAAGAAAAGGTGATAGCTGAAAAGTCTCTGCAAACAATGCTTAGTTCTCAGAAGTAAATCATATGTGCCATGTTGTTTCATTTAGGTTTAAAGAGTTAGCTGCTATACCGCCGGTTATGCTTTCCTGTAGTGTAAATGGTAGTTTTACAGATAGGAATGTTAGCACAAAAACTGAAGAAAAGGAGATAGCTGAAAAAGCTCTGCACACAATCTTAGTTCTCAGAAGTAAATCATATGTGCCATGTTGTTTCATTTAAGTTTAAAGAGTTAGGTGCTATACCACCGGTTATGCTTTCCTCTAGTGTAAATGCAAGTTTTACAGATAAGAATGTTAGCACAAAAACTGAAAGAAAGGAGATAGCCGCAAAATATTCGCAGAGATTTCTTAGGTCTCAGAAGTAAATCATATGTGCCATGTTGTTTCATTTAGGTTTAAAGAGTTAGCTGCTATACCTCCGGTTATGCTTTCCTATAGTGTAAATGGTAGTTTTACAGATAGGAATGTTAGCACAAAAACTGAAGAAAAGTAGATAGCTGAAAAATCTCTACACACAATGCTTAGTTCTCAGAAGTAAATCATATGTGCCATGTTGTTTCATTTAGGTTTAAAGAGTTACCTGCTATACCGCCGGTTATGCTTTCCTAAAGTGTAAATGCTAGTTTTACAGATAAGAATGTTAGCACAAAATCTGAAAGAAAGGTGATAACAGCAAAATCTATGCACAGAATTCTTATGTCTCAGAAGTAAATCATATGTGCCATGTTGTTTCATTTAGTTTTAAAGAGTTAGCTGCTATACCGCCGGTTATGCTTTCCTATAGTGTAAATGCTAGTTTTACAGATAGTACTGTTAGCACAAAAACTGAAAGAAAGGAGATAGCCAGAAAATCTCTGCACACATTGCTTAGTTCTCTGAAGTAAATCTTATGTGCATTGTTGTTTCATTTAGTTTTAAAGAGTTAGCTGCTATACCGTCGGTTATGCTTTCGTATAGTTTAAATGGTAGTTTTACAGATAGGAATGTTAGCACAAAAACTGAAGAAAAGGAGATAGCCGAAAAATCTCTGCACACAATGCTTAGTTCTCAGAAGTAAATCATATGTGCCATGTTGTTTCATTTAGGTTTAAAGAGTTAGCTGCTATACCGCCGGTTATGCTTTCCAATAGTGTAAATGGTAGTTTTACAGAGAGGAATGTTAACACAAAAACTGAAGAAAAGGTGATAGCTGAAAAATCTCTGCAAACAATGCTTAGTTCTCAGAAGTAAATCATATGTGCCATGTTGTTTCATTTAGGTTTAAAGAGTTAGCTGCTATACCGCCGGTTATGCTTTCCTGTAGTGTAAATGGTAGTTTTACAGATAGGAATGTTAGCACAAAAACTGAAGAAAAGGAGATAGCTGAAAAAGCTCTGCACACAATCTTAGTTCTCAGAAGTAAATCATATGTGCCATGTTGTTTCATTTAAGTTTAAAGAGTTAGGTGCTATACCACCGGTTATGCTTTCTTCTAGTGTAAATGCAAGTTTTACAAATAAGAATGTTAGCACAAAAACTGAAAGAAAGGAGATAGCCGCAAAATATTTGCACAGATTTCTTAGGTCTCAGAAGTAAATCATATGTGCCATGTTGTTTCATTTAGGTTTAAAGAGTTAGCTGCTATACCTCCGGTTATGCTTTCCTATAGTGTAAATGGTAGTTTTACAGATAGGAATGTTAGCACAAAAACTGAAGAAAAGTAGATAGCTGAAAAATCTCTACACACAATGCTTAGTTCTCAGAAGTAAATCATATGTGCCATGTTGTTTCATTTAGGTTTAAAGAGTTAGCTGCTATACCGCCGGTTATACTTTCCTATAGTGTAAATGCTAGTTTACAGATAAGAATGTTAGCACAAAATCTGAAAGAAAGGTGATAGCCGCAAAATCTCTGCACAGAATTCTTATATCTCAGAAGTAAATCATATGTGCCATGTTGTTTCATTTAGTTTTAAAGAGTTAGCTGCTATACCGCCGGTTATGCTTTCCTATATTGTAAATGCTAGTTTTACAGATAGGACTGTTAGCACAAAAACTGAAGAAAAGGAGATAGCTGAAAAATCTCTGCACACAATGCTTAGTTCTCAGAAGTAAATCATATGTGCCATGTTGTTTCATTTAGGTTTAAAGAGTTAGCTGCTATACCGCCGGTTATGCTTTCCTATAGTGTAAATGGTAGTTTTACAGATAGGAATGCTAGCACAAAAACTGAAGAAAAGGAGTTAGCTGAAAAATATCTGCACACAATGCTTTGTTCTCAGAAGTAAATCATATGTGCCATGTTGTTTCATTTAGGTTTAAAGAGTTAGCTGCTATACCGCCGGTTATGCTTTCCTATAGTGTAAATGCTAGTTTTACAGATAAGAATGTTAGCACAAAAACTGAAAGAAAGGAGATAGCCGCAAAATCTCTGCACAGAATTCTTAGGTCTCAGAAGTAAATGATATGTGCCATGTTGTTTCATTTATGTTTAAAGAGTTAGCTGCTATACCGCCGGTTATGCTTTCCTATAGTGTAAATGGTAGTTTTACAGATAAGAATGTCAGCACAAAAACTGAAAGAAAGGAGATAGCCGCAAAATCTCTGCACACAATGCTTAGTTCTCAGAAGTAAATCATACGTGCCATGTTGTTTTATTTAGGTTTAAAGAGTTAGCTGCTATACCGCCGGTTATGCTTTCCTATAGTGTAAACGGTATTTTTACAGGTAGGAATGTTAGCACAAAAACTGAAGAAGAGGAGATAGCTGAAAAATCTCTGCACACAATGCTTAGTTCTCAGCAGTAAATCATATGTGCCATGTTGTTTCATTTAAGTTTAAAGAGTTAGCTGCTATACCGTCGGTTATGCTTTCCTATAGTATAAATGCTAGTTTTACAGATAGGAATGTTAGCACAAAAACTGAAAGAAAGGAGATAGCCGCAAAATCTCTGCACACATTGCTTAGTTCTCTGAAGTAAATCTTATGTACATTGTTGTTTCATTTAGTTTTAAAGAGTTAGCTGCTATACTGCCGGTTATGCTTTCCTATAGTGTAAATGGTAGTTTTACAGATAGGAATGTTAGCAAAAAAACTGAAGAAAAGGAGATAGCTGAAAAATCTCTGCACACAATGCTTAGTTCTCAGAAGTAAATCATATGTGCCATGTTGTTTCATTTAGGTTTAAAGAGTTAGCTGCTATACCGCCGGTTATGCTTTCCTGTAGTGTAAATGGTAGTTTTACAGATAGGAATGTTAGCACAAAAACTGAAGAAAAGGAGATAGCTGAAAAATCTCTACACACAATGCTTAGTTCTCAGAAGTAAATCATATGTGCCATGTTGTTTCATTTAGGTTTAAAGAGTTAGCTGTTATACCGCCGGATATGCTTTCCTCTAGTGTAAATGCAAGTTTTACAGATAAGAATGTTAGCACAAAAACTGAAAGAAAGGAGATAGCCGCAAAATATTTGCACAGATTTCTTAGGTCTCAGAAGTAAATCATATGTGCCATGTTGTTTCATTTAGGTTTAAAGAGTTAGCTGCTATACCGCCGGTTATGCTTTCCTATAGTGTAAATGGTAGTTTTACAGATAGGAATGTTAGCACAAAAACTGAAGAAAAGGAGATAGCTGAAAAATCTCTGGAAAGAATGCTTAGTTCTCAGCAGTAAATCATATGTGCCATGTTGTTTCATTTAGGTTTAAAGAGTTAGCTGCTATACCGCCGGTTATACTTTCCTATAGTGTAAATGCTAGTTTTACAGATAAGAATGTTAGCACAAAATCTGAAAGAAAGGTGATAGCCGCAAAATCTCTGCACAGAATTCTTATATCTCAGAAGTAAATCATATGTGCCATGTTGTTTCATTTAGGTTTAAAGAGTTAGCTGCTATACCGCCGGTTATGCTTTCCTATAGTGTAAATGGTATTTTTACAGGTAGGAATGTTAGCACAAAAACTCAAGAAAAGGAGATACCTGAAAAATCTCTGCACAGAATGCTTAGTTCTCAGCAGTAAATCATATGTGCCATGTTGTTTCATTTAAGTTTAAAGAGTTAGCTGCTATACCATCGGTTATGCTTTCCTATATTATAAATGCTAGTTTTACAGATAGGAATGTTAGTATAAAAACTGAAAGAAAGGAGATAGCCACAAAATCTCTGCACACATTGCTTAGTTTCTGAAGTAAATCTTATGTGCATTGTTGTTTCCTTTAGTTTTAAAGAGTTAGCTGCTATACCGCCCGTTATGATTTCGTATAGTGTAAATGGTAGTTTTACAGATAGGAATGTTAGCACAAAAACTGAAGAAAAGGAGATAGCTGAAAAATCTCTGCACACAATGCTTAGTTCTCAGAAGTAAATCATATGTGCCATGTTGTTTCATTTAGGTTTAAAGAGTTAGCTGCTATACCGCCGGTTATGCTTTCCTATAGTGTAAAAGCTAGTTTTACAGATAAGAATGTTAGCACAAAAACTGAAAGAAAGGAGATAGCCGCAAAATCTCTGCACAGAATTCTTAGGTCTCAGAAATAAATCATATGTGCCATGTTGTTTCACTTAGGTTTAAAGAGTTAGCTGCTATACCGCCGGTTATGCTTTCCTATAGTATAAATGCTAGTTTTACAGATAGGAATGTTAGCACAAAAACTGAAAGAAAGGAGATAGCCAGAAAATCTCTGCACACATTGCTTAGTTCTCTGAAGTAAATCTTATGTGCATTTTTGTTTCATTTAGTTTTAAAGAGTTAGCTGCTATACCGTCGGTTATGCTTTCGTATAGTTTAAATGGTAGTTTTACAGATAGGAATGTTAGCACAAAAACTGAAGAAAAGGAGATAGCCGAAAAATCTCTGCACACAATGCTTAGTTCTCAGAAGTAAATCATATGTGCCATGTTGTTTCATTTAGGTTTAAAGAGTTAGCTGCTATACCGCCGGTTATGCTTTCCAATAGTGTAAATGGTAGTTTTACAGAGAGGAATGTTAACACAAAAACTGAAGAAAAGGTGATAGCTGAAAAATCTCTGCAAACAATGCTTAGTTCTCAGAAGTAAATCATATGTGCCATGTTGTTTCATTTAGGTTTAAAGAGTTAGCTGCTATACCGCCGGTTATGCTTTCCTGTAGTGTAAATGGTAGTTTTACAGATAGGAATGTTAGCACAAAAACTGAAGAAAAGGAGATAGCTGAAAAAGCTCTGCACACAATCTTAGTTCTCAGAAGTAAATCATATGTGCCATGTTGTTTCATTTAAGTTTAAAGAGTTAGGTGCTATACCACCGGTTATGCTTTCCTCTAGTGTAAATGCAAATTTTACAGATAAGAATGTTAGCACAAAAACTGAAAGAAAGGAGATAGCCGCAAAATATTCGCACAGATTTCTTAGGTCTCAGAAGTAAATCATATGTGCCATGTTGTTTCATTTAGGTTTAAAGAGTTAGCTGCTATACCGCCGGTTATGCTTTCCTATAGTGTAAATGGTAGTTTTACAGATAGGAATGTTAGCACAAAAACTGAAGAAAAGTAGATAGCTGAAAAATCTCTACACACAATGCTTAGTTCTCAGAAGTAAATCATATGTGCCATGTTGTTTCATTTAGGTTTAAAGAGTTAGCTGCTATACCGCCGGTTATGCTTTCCTATAGTGTAAATGGTAGTTTTACAGATAGGAATGCTAGCACAAAAACTGAAGAAAAGGAGTTAGCTGAAAAATATCTGCACACAATGCTTAGTTCTCAGAAGTAAATCATATGTGCCATGTTGTTTCATTTAGGTTTAAAGAGTTAGCTGCTATACCGCCGGTTATGCTTTCCTATAGTGTAAATGGTAGTTTTACAGATAGGAATGTTAGCACAAAAACTGAAGAAAAGGAGATAGCTGAAAAATCTCTGGAAAGAATGCTTAGTTCTCAGCAGTAAGTCATATGTGCCATGTTGTTTCATTTAGGTTTAAAGAGTTAGCTGCTATACCGCCGGTTATACTTTCCTATAGTGTAAATGCTAGTTTTACAGATAAGAATGTTAGCACAAAATCTGAAAGAAAGGTGATAGCCGCAAAATCTCTGCACAGAATTCTTATATCTCAGAAGTAAATCATATGTGCCATGTTGTTTCATTTAGGTTTAAAGAGTTAGCTGCTATACCGCCGGTTATGCTTTCCTATAGTGTAAATGGTATTTTTACAGGTAGGAATGTTAGCACAAAAACTCAAGAAAAGGAGATACCTGAAAAATCTCTGCACAGAATGCTTAGTTCTCAGCAGTAAATCATATGTGCCATGTTGTTTCATTTAAGTTTAAAGAGTTAGCTGCTATACCATCGGTTATGCTTTCCTATAGTATAAATGCTAGTTTTACAGATAGGAATGTTAGTACAAAAACTGAAAGAAAGGAGATAGCCACAAAATCTCTGCACACATTGCTTAGTTTCTGAAGTAAATCTTATGTGCATTGTTGTTTCCTTTAGTTTTAAAGAGTTAGCTGCTATACCGCCCGTTATGATTTCGTATAGTGTAAATGGTAGTTTTACAGATAGGAATGTTAGCACAAAAACTGAAGAAAAGGAGATAGCTGAAAAATCTCTGCACACAATGCTTAGTTCTCAGAAGTAAATCATATGTGCCATGTTGTTTCATTTAGGTTTAAAGAGTTAGCTGCTATACCGCCGGTTATGCTTTCCTATAGTGTAAAAGCTAGTTTTACAGATAAGAATGTTAGCACAAAAACTGAAAGAAAGGAGATAGCCGCAAAATCTCTGCACAGAATTCTTAGGTCTCAGAAATAAATCATATGTGCCATGTTGTTTCACTTAGGTTTAAAGAGTTAGCTGCTATACCGCCGGTTATGCTTTCCTATAGTATAAATGCTAGTTTTACAGATAGGAATGTTAGCACAAAAACTGAAAGAAAGGAGATAGCCAGAAAATCTCTGCACACATTGCTTAGTTCTCTGAAGTAAATCTTATGTGCATTGTTGTTTCATTTAGTTTTAAAGAGTTAGCTGCTATACCGTCGGTTATGCTTTCGTATAGTTTAAATGGTAGTTTTACAGATAGGAATGTTAGCACAAAAACTGAAGAAAAGGAGATAGCCGAAAAATCTCTGCACACAATGCTTAGTTCTCAGAAGTAAATCATATGTGCCATGTTGTTTCATTTAGGTTTAAAGAGTTAGCTGCTATACCGCCGGTTATGCTTTCCAATAGTGTAAATGGTAGTTTTACAGATAGGAATGTTAGCACAAAAACTGAAGAAAAGGAGATAGCTGAAAAAGCTCTGCACACAATCTTAGTTCTCAGAAGTAAATCATATGTGCCATGTTGTTTCATTTAAGTTTAAAGAGTTAGGTGCTATACCACCGGTTATGCTTTCCTGTAGTGTAAATGCAAGTTTTACAGATAAGAATGTTAGCACAAAAACTGAAAGAAAGGAGATAGCCGCAAAATATTCGCAGAGATTTCTTAGGTCTCAGAAGTAAATCATATGTGCCATGTTGTTTCATTTAGGTTTAAAGAGTTAGCTGCTATACCGCCGGTTATGCTTTCCTATAGTGTAAATGGTAGTTTTACAGATAGGAATGTTAGCACAAAAACTGAAGAAAAGTAGATAGCTGAAAAATCTCTACACACAATGCTTAGTTCTCAGAAGTAAATCATATGTGCCATGTTGTTTCATTTAGGTTTAAAGAGTTAGCTGCTATACCGCCGGTTATACTTTCCTATAGTGTAAATGCTAGTTTACCGATAAGAATGTTAGCACAAAATCTGAAAGAAAGGTGATAGCCGCAAAATCTCTGCACAGAATTCTTATATCTCAGAAGTAAATCATATGTGCCATGTTGTTTCATTTAGTTTTAAAGAGTTAGCTGCTATACCGCCGGTTATGCTTTCCTATATTGTAAATGCTAGTTTTACAGATAGGACTGTTAGCACAAAAACTGAAGAAAAGGAGATAGCTGAAAAATCTCTGCACACAATGCTTAGTTCTCAGAAGTAAATCATATGTGCCATGTTGTTTCATTTAGGTTTAAAGAGTTAGCTGCTATACCGCCGGTTATTCTTTCCTATAGTGTAAATGGTAGTTTTACAGATAGGAATGCTAGCACAAAAACTGAAGAAAAGGAGTTAGCTGAAAAATATCTGCACACAATGCTTAGTTCTCAGAAGTAAATCATATGTGCCATGTTGTTTCATTTAGGTTTAAAGAGTTAGCTGCTATACCGCCGGTTATGCTTTCCTATAGTGTAAATGGTAGTTTTACAGATAGGAATGTTAGCACAAAAACTGAAGAAAAGGAGATAGCTGAAAAATCTCTGGAAAGAATGCTTAGTTCTCAGCAGTAAATCATATGTGCCATGTTGTTTCATTTAGGTTTAAAGAGTTAGCTGCTATACCGCCGGTTATACTTTCCTATAGTGTAAATGCTAGTTTTACAGATAAGAATGTTAGCACAAAATCTGAAAGAAAGGTGATAGCCGCAAAATCTCTGCACAGAATTCTTATATCTCTGAAGTAAATCATATGTGCCATGTTGTTTCATTTAGGTTTAAAGAGTTAGCTGCTATACCGCCGGTTATGCTTTCCTATAGTGTAAATGGTATTTTTACAGGTAGGAATGTTAGCACAAAAACTCAAGAAAAGGAGATACCTGAAAAATCTCTGCACAGAATGCTTAGTTCTCAGCAGTAAATCATATGTGCCATGTTGTTTCATTTAAGTTTAAAGAGTTAGCTGCTATACCATCGGTTATGCTTTCCTATAGTATAAATGCTAGTTTTACAGATAGGAATGTTAGTACAAAAACTGAAAGAAAGGAGATAGCCACAAAATCTCTGCACACATTGCTTAGTTTCTGAAGTAAATCTTATGTGCATTGTTGTTTCCTTTAGTTTTAAAGAGTTAGCTGCTATACCGCCCGTTATGATTTCGTATAGTGTAAATGGTAGTTTTACAGATAGGAATGTTAGCACAAAAACTGAAGAAAAGGAGATAGCTGAAAAATCTCTGCACACAATGCTTAGTTCTCAGAAGTAAATCATATGTGCCATGTTGTTTCATTTAGGTTTAAAGAGTTAGCTGCTATACCGCCGGTTATGCTTTCCTATAGTGTAAAAGCTAGTTTTACAGATAAGAATGTTAGCACAAAAACTGAAAGAAAGGAGATAGCCGCAAAATCTCTGCACAGAATTCTTAGGTCTCAGAAATAAATCATATGTGCCATGTTGTTTCACTTAGGTTTAAAGAGTTAGCTGCTATACCGCCGGTTATGCTTTCCTATAGTATAAATGCTAGTTTTACAGATAGGAATGTTAGCACAAAAACTGAAAGAAAGGAGATAGCCAGAAAATCTCTGCACACATTGCTTAGTTCTCTGAAGTAAATCTTATGTGCATTGTTGTTTCATTTAGTTTTAAAGAGTTAGCTGCTATACCGTCGGTTATGCTTTCGTATAGTTTAAATGGTAGTTTTACAGATAGGAATGTTAGCACAAAAACTGAAGAAAAGGAGATAGCCGAAAAATCTCTGCACACAATGCTTAGTTCTCAGAAGTAAATCATATGTGCCATGTTGTTTCATTTAGGTTTAAAGAGTTAGCTGCTATACCGCCGGTTATGCTTTCCAATAGTGTAAATGGTAGTTTTACAGAGAGGAATGTTAACACAAAAACTGAAGAAAAGGTGATACCTGAAAAATCTCTGCAAACAATGCTTAGTTCTCAGAAGTAAATCATATGTGCCATGTTGTTTCATTTAGGTTTAAAGAGTTAGCTGCTATACCGCCGGTTATGCTTTCCTGTAGTGTAAATGGTAGTTTTACAGATAGGAATGTTAGCACAAAAACTGAAGAAAAGGAGATAGCTGAAAAAGCTCTGCACACAATCTTAGTTCTCAGAAGTAAATCATATGTGCCATGTTGTTTCATTTAAGTTTAAAGTGTTAGGTGCTATACCACCGGTTATGCTTTCCTCTAGTGTAAATGCAAGTTTTACAGATAAGAATGTTAGCACAAAAACTGAAAGAAAGGAGATAGCCGCAAAATATTCGCACAGATTTCTTAGGTCTCAGAAGTAAATCATATGTGCCATGTTGTTTCACTTAGGTTTAAAGAGTTAGCTGCTATACCGCCGGTTATGCTTTCCTATAGTGTAAAAGGTAGTTTTACAGATAGGAATGTTAGCACAAAAACTGAAGAAAAGGAGATAGCCGAAAAATCTCTGCACACAATGCTTAGTTCTCAGAAGTAAATCATATGTACCATGTTGTTTCATTTAGGTTTACAGAGTTAGCTGCTATACCGCCGGTTATACTTTCCTATAGTGTAAATGCTAGTTTTACAGATAAGAATGTCAGCACAAAAACTGAAAGAAAGGAGATAGCCGCAAAATCTCAGCACAAATTACTTAGGTCTCAGAAGTAAATCATATGTGCCATGTTGTTTCATTTATGTTCAAAGAGTTAGCTGCTATACCGCCGGTTATGCTTTCCTATAGTGTAAATGGTAGTTTTACCGATAGGAATGTTAGCACAAAAACTGAAGAAAAGGAGATAGCTGAAAAATCTCTGCACACAATGCTTAGGTCTCAGAAGTAAATCATATGTGCCATGTTGTTCCATTTATGTTTAAAGAGTTAGCTGCTATACCGCCGGTTATGCTTTCCTATAGTGTAAATGCTAGTTTTACAGATAAGAATGTTAGCACAAAAACTGAAAGAAAGGAGATAGCCGCAAAATCTCTGCACACATTGCTTAGTTCTCTGAAGTAAATCTTATGTGCATTGTTGTTTCATTTAGTTTTAAAGAGTTAGCTGCTATACTGCCGGTTATGCTTTCCTATAGTGTAAATGGTAATTTTACAGATAGGAATGTTAGCACAAAAACTAAAGAAAAGGAGTTAGCTGAAAAATCTCTGCACACAATGCTTAGTTCTCAGAAGTAAATCATATGTACCATGTTGTTTCATTTAGGTGTACAGAGTTAGCTGCTATACCGCCGGTTATACTTTCCTATAGTGTAAATGCTAGTTTTACAGATAAGAATGTTAGCACAAAAACTGAAAGAAAGGAAATAGCTGCAAAATCTCTGCACAAATTACTTAGGTCTCAGAAGCAAATAATATGTGCCATGTTGTTTCATTTAGGTTTAAAGAGTTAGCTGCTATACCGCCGGTTATGCTTTCGTATAGTGTAAATGGTAGTTTTACAGATAGGAATGTTAGCACAAAAACTGAAGAAAAGGAGATAGCTGAAAAATCTCTGCACACAATGCTTAGTTCTCAGAAGTAAATCATATGTGCCATGTTGTTTCATTTAGGTTTAAAGAGTTAGCTGCTATACCGCCGGTTATGCTTTCCTGTAGTGTAAATGGTAGTTTTACAGATAGGAATGTTAGCACAAAAACTGAAGAAAAGGAGATAGCTGAAAAATCTCTGCACACAATGCTTAGTTCTCAGAAGTAAATCATATGTGCCATGTTGTTTCATTTAGGTTTAAAGAGTTAGCTGCTATACCGCTGGTTATGCTTTCCTATAGTGTAAATGCTAGTTTTACAGATAAGAATGTTAGCACATAAACTGAAAGAAAGGAGATAGCCGCAAAATCTCTGCACAGAATTCTTAGGTCTCAGAAGTAAATCATATGTGCCATGTTGTTTCATTTAGGTTTGAAGAGTTAGCTGCTATACCGCCGGTTATGCTTTCCTATAGTGTAAATGGTAGTTTTACCGATAGGAATGTTAGCAGAAAAACTGAAGAAAAAGAGATAGCTGAAAAATCTCTGGAAAGAATGCTTAGTTCTCAGCAGTAAATTATATGTGCCATGTTGTTCATTTAAGTTTAAAGAGTTAGCTGCTATACCATCGGTTATGCTTTCCTATAGTATAAATGCTAGTTTTACAGATAGGAATGTTAGCACAAAAACTGAAAGAAAGGAGATAGCCGCAAAATCTCTGCACACATTGCTTAGTTCTCTGAAGTAAATCTTATGTGCATTGTTTTTTCATTTAGGTTTAAAGAGTTAGCTGCTATACCGCCGGTTATGCTTTCCTATAGTGTAAAAGCTAGTTTTACAGATAAGAATGTTAGCACAAAAACTGAAAGAAAGGAGATAGCCGCAAAATCTCTGCACAGAATTCTTAGGTCTCAGAAATAAATCATATGTGCCATGTTGTTTCACTTAGGTTTAAAGAGTTAGCTGCTATACCGCCGGTTATGCTTTCCTATAGTGTAAAAGGTAGTTTTACAGATAGGAATGTTAGCACAAAAACTGAAGAAAAGGAGATAGCCGAAAAATCTCTGCACACAATGCTTAGTTCTCAGAAGTAAATCATATGTACCATGTTGTTTCATTTAGGTTTACAGAGTTAGCTGCTATACCGCCGGTTATACTTTCCTATAGTGTAAATGCTGGTTTTACAGATAAGAATGTCAGCACAAAAACTTAAAGAAAGGAGATAGCCGCAAAATCTCAGCACAAATTACTTAGGTCTCAGAAGTAAATCATATGTGCCATGTTGTTTCATTTATGTTCAAAGAGTTAGCTGCTATACCGCCAGTTATGCTTTCCTATAGTGTAAATGGTAGTTTTACCGATAGGAATGTTAGCACAAAAACTGAAAGAATGGAGATAGCCGCAAAATCTCTGCACACATTGCTTAGTTCTCTGAAGTAAATCTTATGTGCATTGTTGTTTTATTTAGTTTTAAAGAGTTAGCTGCTATACCGTCGGTTATGCTTTCGTATAGTGTAAATGGTAGTTTTACAGATAGGAATGTTAGCACAAAAACTGAAGAAAAGGAGATAGCTGAAAAATCTCTGCACACAATGCTTAGTTCTCAGAAGTAAATCATATGTGCCATGTTGTTTCATTTAGGTTTAAAGAGGTAGCTGCTATACCGCCGGTTATGCTTTCCTATAGTGTAAATGGTAGTTTTACAGATAGGAATGTTAACACAAAAACTGAAGAAAAGGTGATAGCTGAAAAATCTCTGCACACAATGCTTAGTTCTCAGAAGTAAATCATATGTGCCATGTTGTTTCATTTAGGTTTAAAGACTTAGCTGCTATACCGCCGGTTATGCTTTCCTGTAGTGTAAATGGTAGTTTTACAGATAGGAATGTTAGCACAAAAACTGAAGAAAAGGAGATAGCTGAAAAATCTCTGCACACAATGCTTAGTTCTCAGAAGTAAATCATATGTGCCATGTTGTTTGATTTAGGTTTAAAGAGGTAGCTGCTATACCGCCGGTTATGCTTTCCTATAGTGTAAATGGTAGTTTTACAGATAGGAATGTTAACACAAAAACTGAAGAAAAGGTGATAGCTGAAAAATCTCTGCACACAATGCTTAGTTCTCAGAAGTAAATCATATGTGCCATGTTGTTTCATTTAGGTTTAAAGAGTTAGCTGCTATACCGCCGGTTATGCTTTCCTGTAGTGTAAATGGTTGTTTTACAGATAGGAATGTTAGCACAAAAACTGAAGAAAAGGAGATAGCTGAAAAATCTCTGCACACAATGCTTAGTTCTCAGAAGTAAATCATATGTGCCATGTTGTTTCATTTAGGTTTAAAGAGTTAGCTGCTTTACCGCCGGTTATGCTTTCCTGTAGTGTAAATGCAAGTTTTACAGATAAGAATGTTAGCACAAAAACTGAAAGAAAGGAGATAGTCGCAAAATATTTGCACAGATTTCTTAGGTCTCAGAAGTAAATCATATGTGCCATGTTGTTTCATTTAGGTTTAAAGAGTTAGCTGCTATACCGCCGGTTATGCTTTCCTATAGTGTAAATGGTAGTTTTACAGATAGGAATGTTAGCACAAAAACTGAACAAAAGGAGATAGCTGAAAAATCTCTACACACAATGCTTAGTTCTCAGAAGTAAATCATATGTGCCATGTTGTTTCATTTAATTTTAAAGAGTTAGCTGCTATACCGCCGGTTATACTTTCCTATAGTGTAAATGCTAGTTTTACAGATAAGAATGTTAGCACAAAATCTGAAAGAAAGGTGATAGCCGCAAAATCTCTGCACAGAATTCTTATATCTCAGAAGTAAATCATATGTGCCATGTTGTTTCATTTAGTTTTAAAGAGTTAGCTGCTATACAGCCGGTTATGCTTTCCTATATTGTAAATGCTAGTTTTACAGATAGGACTGTTAGCACAAAAACTGAAGAAAAGGAGATAGCTGAAAAATCTCTGCACACAATGCTTAGTTCTCAGAAGTAAATCATATGTGCCTTGTTGTTATATTTAGGTTTAAAGAGTTAGCTGCTATACCGCCGGTTATGCTTTCCTATAGTGTAAATGGTAGTTTTACAGATAGGAATGTTAGCACAAAAACTGAAGAAAAGGAGATAGCTGAAAAATCTCTGCACACAATGCTTAGTTCTCAGAAGTAAATCATATGTACCATGTTGTTTCATTTATGTTTACAGAGTTAGCTGCTATACCGCCGGTTATACTTTCCTATAGTGTAAATGCTAGTTTTACAGATAAGAATGTTAGCACAAAGACTGAAAGAAAGGAGATAGCCGCAAAATCTCTGCACAAATTACTTAGGTCTCAGAAGTAAATCATATGTGCCATGTTGTTTCATTTAGGTTTAAAGAGTTAGCTGCTATACCGCCGGTTATGCTTTCGTATAGTGTAAATGGTAGTTTTACAGATAGGAATGTTAGCACAAAAACTGAAGAAAAGGAGATAGCTGAAAAAACTCTGCACACAATGCTTAGTTCTCAGAAGTAAATCATATGTGCCATGTTGTTTCATTTAGGTTTAAAGAGTTAGCTGCTATACCGCCGGTTAGTCTTTCGTATAGTGTAAATGGTAGTTTTACAGATTGGAATGTTAACACAAAAACTGAAGAAAAGGTGATAGCTGAAAAATCTCTGCACACAATGCTTAGTTCTCAGAAGTAAATCATATGTGCCATGTTGTTTCATTTAGGTTTAAAGAGTTAGCTGCTATACCGCCGGTTATGCTTTCCTGTAGTGTAAATGGTAGTTTTACAGATAGGAATGTTAGCACAAAAACTGAAGAAAAGGAGATAGCTGAAAAATCTCTGCACACAATGCTTAGTTCTCAGAAGTAAATCATATGTGCCATGTTGTTTCATTTAGGTTTAAAGAGTTAGCTGCTATACCGCTGGTTATGCTTTCCTATAGTGTAAATGCTAGTTTTACAGATAAGAATGTTAGCACAAACACTGAAAGAAAGGAGATAGCCGCAAAATCTCTGCACAGAATTCTTAGTTCTCAGAAGTAAATCATATGTGCCATGTTGTTTCATTTAGGTTTAAAGAGTTAGCTGCTATACCGCCGGTTATGCTTTCCTATAGTGTAAATGGTAGTTTTACCGATAGGAATGTTAGCACAAAAACTGAAGAAAAGGAGATAGCTGAAAAATCTCTGCACACAATGCTTAGGTCTCAGAAGTAAATCATATGTGCCATGTTGTTTCATTTATGTTTAAAGAGTTAGCTGCTATACCGCCGGTTATGCTTTCCTATAGTGTAAATGCTAGTTTTTCAGATAAGAATGTTAGCACAAAAACTGAAAGAAAGGAGATAGCCGCAAAATCTCTGCACACAATGCTTAGTTCTCAGAAGAAAATCATATGTGCCATGTTGTTTCATTTAGGTTTAAAGAGTTAGCTGCTATACCGCCGGTTATGCTTTCCTATAGTGTAAATGGTATTTTTACAGGTAGGAATGTTAGCACCAAAACTCAAGAAAAGGAGATACCTGAAAAATCTCTGGAAAGAATGCTTAGTTCTCAGCAGTAAATTATATGTGCCATGTTGTTTCATTTAAGTTTAAAGAGTTAGCTGCTATACCATCGGTTATGCTTTCCTATAGTATAAATGCTAGTTTTACAGATAGGAATTTTAGCACAAAAACTGAAAGAAAGGAGGTAGCCGCAAAATCTCTGCACACATTGCTTAGTTCTCTGAAGTAAATCTTATGTGCATTGTTGTTTCATTTAGTTTTAAAGAGTTAGCTGCTATACCGTCGGTTATGCTTTCATATAGTGTAAATGGTAGTTTTACAGATAGGAATGTTAGCACAAAAACTGAAGAAAAGGAGATAGCTGAAAAATCTCTGCACACAATGCTTAGTTCTCAGAAGTAAATCATATGTGCCATGTTGTTTCATTTAGGTTTAAAGAGTTAGCTGCTATACCGCCGGTTATGCTTTCCTATAGTGTAAATGGTAGTTTTACAGATAGGAATGTTAACACAAAAACAGAAGAAAAGGTGATAGCTGAAAAATCTCTGCACACCATGCTTAGTTCTCAGAAGTAAATCATATGTGCCATGTTGTTTCATTTAGGTTTACAGAGTTAGCTGCTATACCGCCGGTTATACTTTCCTATAGTGTAAATGCTAGTTTTACAGATAAGAATGTTAGCACAAAAACAGAAAGAAAGGAGATAGCCGCAAAATCTCTGCACAAATTACTTAGGTCTCAGAAGTAAATCATATGTGCCATGTTGTTTCATTTAGGTTTAAAGAGTTAGGTGCTATACCGCCGGTTATGCTTTCATATAGTGTAAATGGTAGTTTTACAGATAGGAATGTTAGCACAAAAACTGAAGAAAAGGAGATAGCTGAAAAATCTCTGCACAAAATGCTTAGTTCTCAGAAGTAAATCATATGTGCCATGTTGTTTCATTTAGGTTTAAAGAGTTAGCTGCTATACCGCCGGTTATGCTTTCCTATAGTGTAAATGGTAGTTTTACAGATAGGAATGTTAGCACAAAAACTGAAGAAAAGGAGATAGCTGAAAAATCTCTGCACACAATGCTTAGCTCTCAGAAGGAAATCATATGTGCCATGTTGTTTCATTTAGGTTTAAAGAGTTAGCTGCTATACCGCCGGTTATGCTTTCCTATAGTGTAAATGCTAGTATTACAGATAAGAATGTTAGCACAAAATCTGAAAGGTGATAGCCGCAAAATCTCTGCACAGAATTCTTATATCTCAGAAGTAAATCATATGTGCCATGTTGTTTCATTTAGTTTTAAAGAGTTAGCTGCTATACCGCCGGTTATGTTTTCCTATAGTTTAAATTCTAGTTTTACAGATAGTACTGTTAGCACAAAAACGGAAGAAAAGGAGATAGCTGAAAAATCTCTACACACAATGCTTACTTCTCAGAAGTAAATCATATGTGCCATGTTGTTTCATTTAGGTTTAAAGAGTTAGCTGCTATACCGCCGGTTATGCTTTCCTATAGTGTAAATGGTAGTTTTACAGATAAGAATGTTAGCACAAAAACTGAAGAAAAGGAGATAGCTGAAAAATCTCTGCACACAATGCTTAGTTCTCAGAAGTAAATCATATGTGCCATGTTGTTTCATTTAGGTTTAAAGAGTTAGCTGCTATACCGCCGGTTATGCTTTCCTATAGTGTAAATGGTATTTTTACAGGTAGGAATGTTAGCACAAAAACTGAAGAAGAGGAGATAGCTGAAAAATCTCTGCACACAATGCTTAGTTCTCAGAAGTAAATCATATGTGCCATGTTGTTTCATTTAGGTTTAAAGAGTTAGCTGCGATAACGCCGGTTATGCTTTGCTATAGTGTAAATGGTAGTTTTACAGATAGGAATGTTAACACAAAAACTGAAGAAAAGGAGATAGCTGAAAAATCTCTGTACACAATGCTTAGTTCTCAGAAGTAAATCATATGTGCCATGTTGTTTCATTTCGGTTTAAAGAGTTAGCTGCTATACCGCCGGTTATGCTTTCCTATAGTGTAAATGCTAGTTTTACAGTTAAGAATGTTAGCACAAAAACTGAAAGAAAGGAGATAGCCGCAAAATCTCTGCACAGAATTCTTAGGTTTCAGATGTAAATCATATGTGCCATGTTGTGTCATTTAGGTTTAAAGAGTTAGCTGCTATACCGCCGGTTATGCTTTCCTATAGTGTGAATGGTAGTTTTACAGATAAGAATGTTAGCACAAGAACTGAAGAAAAGGAGATAGCTGAAAAATCTCTACACACAATGCTTAGTTCTCAGAAGTAAATCATATGTGCCATGTTGTTTCATTTGGGTTTAAAGAGTTAGCTGCTAAACCGCCGGTTATGCTTTCCTATAGTGTAAATGCTAGTTTTACAGATAAGAATGTTAGCACAAAAACTGAAAGAAAGGAGATAGCCGCAAAATCTCTGCACACATTGCTTAGTTCTCTGAAGTAAATCTTATGTGCATTGTTGTTTCATTTAGTTTTAAAGAGTTAGCTGCTATACTGCCGGTTATGCTTTCCTATAGTGTAAATGGTAATATTACAGATAGGAATGTTAGCACAAAAACTGAAGAAAAGGAGATAGCTGCAAAATCTCTGCACACAATGCTTAGTTCTCAGATGTAAATCATATGTACCCTGTTGTTTCATTTAGGTTTACAGAGTTAGCTGCTATACCGCCGGTTATACTTTCCTATAATGTAAAAGCTAGTTTTACAGATAAGAATGTTAGCACAAAAACTGAAAGAAAGGAGATAGCCGCAAAATCTTTGCACAAATTACTTAGGTCTCAGAAGTAAATCATATGTGCCATGTTGTTTAATTTAGTTTTAAAGAGTTAGCTGCTATACCGCCGTTTATGCTTTCGTATAGTGTAAATGGTAGTTTTACAGATAGGAATGTTAGCACAAAAACTGAAGAAAAGGAGATAGCTGAAAAATCTCTGCACACAATGCTTAGTTCTCAGAAGTAAATCATATGTGCCATGTTGTTTCATTTAGGTTTAAAGAGTTAGCTGCTATACCGCCGGTTAGGCTTTCCTATAGTATAAATGGTAGTTTTACAGATTGGAATGTTAACACAAAAACTGAAGAAAAGGTGATAGCTGAAAAATCTCTGCACACAATGCTTAGTTCTCAGAAGTAAATCATATGTGCCATGTTGTTTCATTTAGGTTTAAAGAGTTAGCTGCTATACCGCCGGTTATGCTTTCCGGTAGTGTAAATGGTAGTTTTACAGATAGGAATGTTAGCACAAAAACTGAAGAAAAGGAGATCGCTGAAAAATCTCTGCACACAATGCTTAGTTCTCAGAAGTAAATCATATGTGCCATGTTGTTTCATTTATGTTTAAAGAATTAGCTGCTATAGCGCCGGTTATGCTTTCCTGTACTGTAAATGCTAGTTTTACAGATAAGAATATTAGCACAAAAACTGAAAGAAAGGAGATAGCCACAAAATCTCTGCACACAATGCTTAGTTCTCAGAAGTAAATCATATGTGCCATGTTGTTTCATTTAGGTTTAAAGAGTTAGCAGCTATACCGCCGGTTATGCTTTCCTATAGTGTAAATGGTATTTTTACAGGTAGGAATGTTAGCACAAAAACTCAAGAAAAGGAGATACCTGAAAAATCTCTGGAAAGAATGCTTAGTTCTCAGCAGTAAATTATATGTGCCATGTTGTTTCATTTAAGTTTAAAGAGTTAGCTGCTATACCATCGGTTATGCTTTCCTATAGTGTAAATGCAAGTTTTACAGATAGGAATGTTAGCACAAAAACTGAAAGAAAGGAGATACCCGCAAAATCTCTGCACACATTGCTTAGTTCTCTGAAGTAAATCTTATGTGCATTGTTGTTTCATTTAGTTTTAAAGAGTTAGCTGCTATACCGTCGGTTATGCTTTCGTATAGTGTAAATGGTAGTTTTACAGATAGGAATGTTAGCACAAAAACTGAAGAAAAGGAGATAGCTGAAAAATCTGTGCACACAATGCTTCGTTCTCAGATATAAATCATATGTGCCATGTTGTTTCATTTAGGTTTAAAGAGTTAGCTGCTATACCGCCGGTTATGCTTTCCTATAGTGCAAATGGTAGTTTTACAGATAGGAATGTTAACACAAAAACTGAAGAAAAGGTGATAGCTGAAAAATCTCTGCACACAATGCTTAGTTCTCAGAAGTAAATCATATGTGCCATGTTGTTTCATTTAGGTTTACAGAGTTAGCTGCTATACCGCCAGTTATACTTTCCTATAGTGTAAATGCTAGTTTTACAGATAAGAATGTTAGCACAAAAACAGAAAGAAAGGAGATAGCCGCAAAATCTCTGCACAAATTACTTAGGTCTCAGAAGTAAATCATATGTGCCATGTTGTTTCATTTAGGTTTAAAGAGTTACGTGCTATACCGCCGGTTATGCTTTCCTATAGTGTAAATGGTAGTTTTACAGATAGGAATGTTAACACAAAAACTGAAGAAAAGGAGAGAGCTGAAAAATCTCTGCGCACAATGCTTAGTTCTCAGAAGGAAATCATATGTGCCATGTTGTTTCATTTAGGTTTAAAGAGTTAGCTGCGATAACGCCGGTTATGCTTTCCTATAGTGTAAATGGTAGTTTTACAGATAGGAATGTTAACACAAAAACTGAAGAAAAGGAGAGAGCTGAAAAATCTCTGCGCACAATGCTTAGTTCTCAGAAGTAAATCATATGTGCCATGTTGTTTCATTTAGGTTTAAAGAGTTAGCTGCTATACCGCCGGTTATGCTTTCGTATAGTGTAAATGCTAGGGTTACAGATAGGAATGTTAGCACAAAAACTGAAGAAAAGGAGATAGCTGAAAAATCTCTGCACACAATGCTTAGTTCTCAGAAGTAAATCATATGTGCCATGTTGTTTCATTTAGGTTTAAAGAGTTAGCTGCTATACCGCCGGTTATGCTTTCCTCTAGTGTAAATGCAAGTTTTACAGATAAGAATGTTAGCACAAAAACTGAAAGAAAGGAGATAGCCGCAAAATATCCGCACAGAATTCTTAGGTCTCAGAAGTAAATCATATGTGTCATGTTGTTTCATTTAGGTTTAAAGAGTTAGCTGCTATACCGCCGGTTATGCTTTCCTATAGTGTAAATGCTAGTTTTACAGATAGGAATGTTAGCACAAAAACTGAAAGAAAGGAGATAGCCGCAAAATCTCTGCACAGAATTCTTGTGTCTCAGAAGTAAATCATATGTGCCATGTTGTTTCATTTAGGTTTAAAGAGTTAGCTGCTATACCGCCGGTTATGCTTTCCTATAGTGTAAAGGGTAGTTTTACCGATAGGAATGTTAGCACAAAAACTGAAGAAGAGGAGATAGCTGAAAAATCTCTGCACACAATGCTTAGTTCTCAGAAGTGAATCATATGTGCCATGTTGTTTCATTTAGGTTTAAAGAGTTAGCTGCGATAACGCCGGTTATGCTTTCCTATAGTGTAAATGGTAGTTTTACAGATAGGAATGTTAACACAAAAACTGAAGAAAAGGAGATAGCTGAAAAATCTCTGCACACAATGCTTAGTTCTCAGAAGTAAATCATATGTGCCATGTTGTTTCATTTAGGTTTAAAGAGTTAGCTGTTATACCACCGGTTATGCTTTCCTATAGTGTAAATGGTAGTTTTACAGATAGGAATGTTAGCACAAAAACTGAAGAAAAGGAGATAGCTGAAAAATCTCTGCACACAATGCTTAGTTCTCAGAAGTAAATCATATGTGCCATGTTGTTTCATTTAGGTTTAAAGAGTTAGCTGCTATACCGCCGTTTATGCTTTCCTCTAGAGTAAATGCAAGTTTTACAGATAAGAATGTTAGCACAAAAACTGAAAGAAGGAGATAGCTGCAAAATATTCACACAGATATCTTAGGTCTCAGAAATAAATCATATGTGCCATGTTGTTTCATTTAGGTTTAAAGAGTTAGCTGCTATACCGCCGGTTATGCTTTCCTATTGTGTAAATGGTAGTTTTACAGATAGGAATGTTAGCTCAAAAACTGAAGAAAAGGAGAGAGCTGAAAAATCTCTGCACTCAATGCTTAGTTCTCAGAAGTAAATCATATGTGCCATGTTGTTTCATTTAGGTTTAAAGAGTTAGCTGCTATACCGCCGGTTATGCTTTCCTATAGTGTAAATGATAGTTTTACAGATAAGAATGTTAGCACAAAAACTGAAAGAAAGGAGATAGCAGCAAAATCTCTGCACAGAATTCTTAGGTCTCAGAAGTAAATCATATGTGCCATGTTGTTTCATTTATGTTTAAATAGTTAGCTGCTATACCGCCGGTTATGCTTTCCTATAGTGTAAATGCTGGTTTTACAGATAAGAATGTTAGCACAAAAACTGAAAGAAAGGAGATAGCCGCAAAATCTATGCACACAATGCTTAGTTCTCAGAAGTAAATCATATGTGCCATGTTGTTTCATTTAGGTTTAAAGAGTTAGCTGCTATACCGCCGGTTATGCTTTCCTATAGTGTAAATGGTATTTTTACAGGTAGGAATGTTAGCACAAAAACTCAAGAAAACGAGATACCTGAAAAATCTCTGCACAGAATGCTTACTTCTCAGCAGTAAATTATATGTGCCATGTTGTTTCATTTAGGTTTAAAGAGTTAGCTGCTATACCGCAGGTTATGCTTTCCTCTAGTGTAAATGCAAGTTTTACAGATAAGAATGTTAGCACAAAAACTGAAAGAAAGGAGATAGCTGCAAAATATTCGCACAGATATCTTAGGTCTCAGAAGTAAATCATATGTGCCATGTTGTTTCATTTAGGGTTAAAGAGTTAGCTGCTATACCGCCGGTTATGCTTTCCTATAGTGTAAACGGTAGTTTTACAAATAGGAATGTTAGCACAAAAACTGAAGAAAAGGAGATAGCTGAAAAATCTCTGCACACAATGCTTAGTTCTCAGAAGTAAATCATATGTACCATGTTGTTTCATTTAGGTTTACAGTTAGCTGCTATAACGCCGGTTATACTTTCTTATAGTGTAAATGCTAGTTTTACAGATAAGAATGTTAGCACAAAAACTGAAAGAAAGGAGATAGCCGCAAAATCCCTGCACAAATTACTTAGGTCTCAGAAGTAAATCATATGTGCCATGTTGTTTCATTTAGGTTTAAAGAGTTAGCTGCTATACCGCCGGTTATGCTTTCGTATAGTGTAAATGCTAGGGTTACAGATAGGAATGTTAGCACAAAAACTGAAGAAAAGGAGATAGCTGAAAAATCTCTGCACACAATGCTTAGTTCTCAGAAGTAAATCATATGTGCCATGTTGTTTCATTTAGGTTTAAAGAGTTAGCTGCTATACCGCCGGTTATGCTTTCCTCTAGTGTAAATGCAAGTTTTACAGATAAGAATGTTAGCACAAAAACTGAAAGAAAGGAGATAGCCGCAAAATATCCGCACAGAATTCTTAGGTCTCAGAAGTAAATCATATGTGTCATGTTGTTTCATTTAGGTTTAAAGAGTTAGCTGCTATACCGCCGGTTATGCTTTCCTATAGTGTAAATGCTAGTTTTACAGATAGGAATGTTAGCACAAAAACTGAAAGAAAGGAGATAGCCGCAAAATCTCTGCACAGAATTCTTGTGTCTCAGAAGTAAATCATATGTGCCATGTTGTTTCATTTAGGTTTAAAGAGTTAGCTGCTATACCGCCGGTTATGCTTTCCTATAGTGTAAATGCTAGTTTTACAGATAAGAATGTTAGCAAAAAACTGAAAGAGTGGAGATAGCTGCAAAATCTCTGCACAGAATTCTTAGGTCTCAGAAGTAAATCATATGTGCCATGTTGTTTCATTTTGTTTTAAAGAGTTAGCTGCAATACCGCCGGTTATGCTTTCCTATAGTGTAAATGGTATTTTTACAGGTAGGAATGTTAGCACAATAACTGAACAAAAGGAGATAGGTGAAAAATCTCTGCACACAATGCTTAGTTCTCAGAAATAAATCATATGTGCCATGTTGTTTCATTTAGGTTTTAAGAGTTAGCTGCTATACGGCCAGCTTTGCTTTCCTTTAGTGTAAATGCTAGTTTTACAGATAGGAATGTTAGCACAAAAACTGAAAGAAAAGAGATAGCCGCAAAATCTCTGCACACAATGCTTACTTCTTTGAAGTAAATCATATGTGCCATGTTGTTTCATTTAGGTTTTAAGAGGTAGCTGCTATACCACCGGCTTTGCTTTCCTATAGTGTAAATGCTAGTTTTACATATAGGAATGTTAGCACAAAAACTGAAAGAAAGGAGATAGCCGCAAAATCTCTGCACAAATTACTTAGGTCTCAGAAGTAAATCATATGTGCCATGTTGTTTCATTTAGGTTTAAAGAGTTAGCTGCTATACCGACGGTTATGCTTTCCTATAGTGTAAATGGTAGTTTTCCAGATAGGAATGTTAGCACAAAAACTCAAGAAAAGGAGATAGCTGAAAAATCTCTGCACACAATGCTTAGTTCTCAGAAGTAAATCATATGTGCCATGTTGTGTCATTTAGGTTTAATGAGTTAGCTGCTATACCGCCGGTTATGCTTTCCTATAGTGTAAATGGTATTTTTACAGGTAGGAATGTTAGCACAAAAACTGAAGAAGAGGAGATAGCTGAAAAATCTCTGCACACAATGCTTAGTTCTCAGAAGTAAATCATATGTGCCATGTTGTTTCATTTAGGTTTAAAGAGTTAGCTCCTATACCGCCGGTTATGCTTTCCTATAGTGTAAATGGTAGTTTTAAAGATAGGAATGTTAGCACAAAAACTGAAGAAAAGGAGATAGCTGAAAAATCTTTGCACACAATGCTTAGTTCTCAGAAGGAAATCACAAGTGCCATGTTGTTTCATTTAGGTTTAAAGAGTTAGCTGCTATACCGCTGGTTATGCTTTCCTATAGTGTAAATGCAAGTTTTACAGATAAGAATGTTAGCACAAAAACTGAAAGAAAGGAGATAGCTGCAAAATCTCTGCACAGAATTCTTAGGTCTCAGAAGTAAATCATATGTGCCATGTTGTTTCATTTAGTTTTAAAGAGTTAGCTGCTATACCGCCGGTTATGCTTTCCTATAGTGTAAATGGTAGTTTTACCGATAGGAATGTTAGCACAAAAACTGAAGAAAAGGAGATAGCTGAAAAATCTCTGCACACAATGCTTAGGTCTCAGAAGTAAATCATATGTGCCATGTTGTTTCATTTATGTTTAAAGAGTTAGCTGCTATACCGCCGGTTATGCTTTCCTATAGTGTAAATGATAGTTTTACAGATAAGAATGTTAGCACAAAAACTGAAAGAAAGGAGATAGCCGCAAAATCTCTGCACACAATGCTTAGTTCTCAGAAGTAAATCATATGTGCCATGTTGTTTCATTTAGGTTTAAAGAGTTAGCAGCTATACCGCCGGTTATGCTTTCCTATAGTGTAAATGGTATTTTTACAGGTAGGAATGTTAGCACAAAAACTCAAGAAAAGGAGATACCTGAAAAATCTCTACACACAATGCTTAGTTCTCAGAAGAAAATCATATGTGCCATGTTGTTTCATTTAGTTTTAAAGAGTTAGCTGCTATACCGCCGGTTATGCTTTCCTATAGTGTAAATGCTAGTTTTACAGATAGGACTGTTAGCACAAAAACTGAAGAAAAGGAGATAGCTAAAAAATCTCTGAACACAATGCTTAGTTCTCAGAAGTAAATCATATGTGCCATGTTGTTTCATTTAGGTTTAAAGAGTTAGCTGCTATACCGCCGGTTATGCTTTCCTATAGTGTAAATGCTATTTTTACAGGTAGGAATGTTAGCACAAAAACTCAAGAAAAGGAGATACCTGAAAAATCTCTGGAAAGAATGCTTAGTTCTCAGCAGTAAATTATATGTGCCATGTTGTTTCATTTAAGTTTAAAGAGTTAGCTGCTATACCATCGGTTATGCTTTCCTATAGTATAAATGGTAGTTTTACAGATAGGAATGTTAGCACAAAAACGGAAAGAAAAGAGATAGCCGCAAAATCTCTGCACACATTGCTTAGTTCTCTGAAGTAAATCTTATGTGCATTGTTGTTTCATTTAGTTTTAAAGAGTTAGCTGCTATACCGTCGGTTATGCTTTCGTATAGTTTAAATGGTAGTTTTACAGATAGGAATGTTAGCACAAAAACTGAAGAAAAGGAGATAGCTGAAAAATCTCTGCACACAATGCTTAGTTTTCAGAAGTAAACCATATGTGCCATGTTGTTTCATTTAGATTGAAAGAGTTAGCTGCTATACCGCCGGTTATGCTTTCCTATAGTGTAAATGCTAGTTTTACAGATAAGAATGTTAGCACAAAAACTGACAGAGAGGAGATAGCCGCAAAATCTCTGCACAGAATTCTTAGGTCTCAGAAGTAAATCATATGTGCCATGTTGTTTCATTTAGGTTTAAAGAGTTAGCTGCTATACCGCCGGTTATTCTTTCCTATAGTGTAAATGGTAGTTTTACAGATAGTAATGTTAGCAAAAAAATTGAAGAAGAGGAGATAGCTGAAAAATTTCTGCACACCATGCTTAGTTCTCAGAAGTAAATCATATGTGCCATGCTGTTTCATTTAGGTTTAAAGAGTTAGCTGCTGTACCACCAGTTATGCTTTCCTATAGTGTAAAGGGTAGTTTTACAGATAGGAATGTTAGCAAAAAACTGAATAAAAGGAGATAGCTGAAAAATCTCTGCACACAATGCTTAGTTCTCAGAAGTAAATCATAAGTGCCATGTTGTTTCATTTAGGTTTAAAGAGTTAGCTGCTATACCGCCGGTTATGCTTTCCTATAGTGTAAATGCTAGTTTTACAGATAGGAGTGTTAGCACAAAAACTAAAGAAAAGGAGATAGCTGAAAAATCTCTGCACACAATGGTTAGTTCTCAGAAGTAAAACATATGTGCCATGTTGTTTCATTTAGGTTTAAAGAGTTAGCTGCTATACCGCCGGTTATGCTTTCCTATAGTGTAAATGGTATTTTTACAGGTAGGAATGTTAGCACTCAAGAAAAGGAGATAGCTGAAAAATCTATGCACAGAATGCTTAGTTTTCAGCAGTAAATTATATGTGCCATGTTGTTTCATTTAAGTTTAAAGAGTTAGCTGCTATACCGTCGGTTATGCTTTCCTATAGTATAAATGCTAGTTTTACAGATAGGAATGTTAGCACAAAAACTGAATGAAAGGAAATAGCCACAAAATCTCTGCACACAATGCTTAGTTCTCTGAAGTAAATCATATGTGCTATGTTGTTTCATTTAGTTTTAAAGAGTTAGCTGCTATACTGCCGGTTATGCTTTCCTATAGTATAAATGGTAGTTTTACAGATAGGAATGTTAGCACAAAAACTGAAGAAAAGGAGATAGCTGAAAAATCTCTGTGCACAATGCTTAGTTCTCAGAAGTAAATCATATGTACCATGTTGTTTCATTTAGGTTTACAGAGTTAGCTGTTATACCGCCGGTTATGCTTTCCTATAGTGTAAATGCTAGTTTTACAGATAAGTATGTTAGCACAAAAACTGAAAGAAAGGAGATAGCCGCAAAATCTCTGCACAAATTACTTAGGTCTCAGAAGTAAATCATATGTGCCATGTTGTTTCATTTGGGTTTAAAGAGTTAGCTGCTATACCGCCGGTTATGCTTTCCTATAGTGTAAATGGTAGTTTTAGAGATAGAAATGTTAACACAAAAACTGAAGAAAAGGAGATAGCTGAAAAAACGCTGCACACAATGCTTAGTTCTCAGAAGTAAATCATATGTGCCATGTTGTTTCATTTAGGTTTAAAGAGTTAGCTGCTATACCGCCGGTTATGCTTTCCTATAGTGTAAAAGGTTGTTTTAAAGATAGGAATGTTAGCACAAAAACTGAAGAAAAGGAGATAGCTGAAAAATCTTTGCACACAATGCTTAGTTCTCAGAAGTAAATCATATGTGCCATGTTGTTTCATTTAGGTTTAAAGAGTTACCTGCTATACCGCCGGTTATGCTTTCCTATAGTGTAAATGCAAGTTTTACAGATAAGAATGTTAGCACAAAAACTGAAAGAAAGGAGATAGCCACAAAATCTCTGCACAGAATTCTTAGGTCTCAGAAGTAAATCATATGTGCCATGTTGTTTCATTTAGGTTTAAAGAGTTAGCTGCTATACCGCCGGTTATGATTTCCTATAGTGTAAATGGTAGTTTTACAGATAAGGATGTTAGCACAAAAACTGAAGAAAAGGAGATAGCTGAAAAATCTCTACACACAATGCTTACTTCTCAGAAGTAAATCGTATGTGCCATGTTGTTTCATTTAGGTTTAAAGAGTTAGCTGCTATACCGTCGGTTATGCTTTCCTATAGTGTAAATGCTAGTTTTACAGATAAGGATGTTAGCACAAAATCTGAAAGAAAGGTGATAGCCGCAAAATCTCTGCACAGAATTCTTATGTCTCAGAAGTAAATCATATGTGCAATGTTGTTTCATTTAGTTTTAAAGAGTTAGCTGCTATACCGCCGGTTATGCTTCCTACAGTCTAAATGCTAGTTTTACAGATAGGAGTGTTAGCACAAAAACTTAAGAAAAGGAAATAGCTGAAAAATCTCTGCACACAATGCTTAGTTCTCAGAAGTAAATCATATGTGCCATGTTGTTTCATTTAGGTTTAAAGAGTTAGCTGGTATACAGCCGCTTATGCTTTCCTATAGTGAAAATGGTAGTTTTACAGATAGGAATGTTAGCAAAAAAACTGAAGAAAAGGAGTTAGCTGAAAAATCTCTGCACACAATGCTTAATTCTCAGAAGTAAATCATATGTGCCTAGTTGTTTCATTTAGGTTTAAAGAGTTAGCTGCTATACCGCCGGTTATGCTTTCCTATAGTGTAAAAGCTAGTTTTACAGATAAGAATGTTAGCACAAAAACTGAAAGAAAGGAGATAGCCGGAAAATCTCTGCACAGAATTCTTGGGTCTCTGAAGTAAATCATATGTGCCATGTTGTTTCATCTAGGTTTAAAGAGTTAGCTGCTATACCGCCGGTTATGCTTTCCTATAGTGTAAATGGTAGTATTACAGATAGGAATGTTAGCACAAAAACTGAAGAAAAGGAGATAGCTGAAAAATCTCTGCACACAACGCTTAGTTCTCAGAAGTAAATCATATGTACCATGTTGTTTCATTTAGGTTTACAGAGTTAGCTGCTATACCGCCGGTTATACTTTCCTATAGTGAAAATGCTAGTTTTACAGATAAGAATGTTAGCACAAAAACTGAAAGAAAGGAGATAGCCGCACAATCTCTGCACAAATTACTTAGGTCTCAGAAGTAAATCATATGTGCCATGTTGTTTCATTTAGGTTTAAAGAGTTAGCTGCTATACCGCCGGTTATGCTTTCCTATAGTGTAAAAGGTAGTTTTAAAGATAGGAATGTTAGCGCAAAATCTGAAAGAAAAGTGATAGCCGCAAAATCTCTGCACAGAATTCTTATGTCTCAGAAGTAAATCATATGTGCCATGTTGTTTCATTTAGTTTCAAAGAGTTAGCTGCTATACCGCCGGTTATGCTTTCCTACAGTGTAAATGCTAGTTTTGCAGATAGGACTGTTAGCACAAAAACTGAAGAAAAGGAGAGAGCTGAAAAATCTCTGCACACAATGCTTAGTTCTCAGAAGTAAATCATATGTGCCATGTTGTTTCATTTAGGTTTAAAGAGTTAGCTGCTATACCGCCGGTGATGCTTTCCTATAGTGTAAATGGTATTTTTACAGGTAGGATTGTGAGCACAAAAACTGAAGAAAAGGAGATAGCTGAAAAATCTCTGCACAGAATGCTTAATTCTCAGCAGTAAATTATATGTGCCATGTTGTTTCATTTAAGTTTAAAGAGTTAGCTGCTGTACCGTCGGTTATGCTTTCCTATAGTATAAATGCTAGTTTTACAGAGAGGAATGTTAGCACAATGACTGAAAGAAAGGAGATAGCCGCAAAATCTCTGCGCACAATGCTTAGTTCTCTGAAGTAAATCATATCTGCCATGTTTTTTAATTTAGTTTTAAAGAGTTAGCTGCTATACTGCCGGTTATGCTTTCCTATACTGTAAATGGTAGTTTTACAGATAGGAATGTTAGCACAAAAACTGAACAAAAGGAGATAGCTGAAAAATCTCTGCACACAATGCTTAGTTCTCAGAAGTAAATCATATGTACCATGTTGTTTCATTTAGGTTTACAGAGTTAGCTGCTATACCGCCGGTTATACTTTCCTATAGTGTAAATGCTAGTTTTACAGATAAGAATGTTAGCACGAAAACTGAAAGAAAGGAGATAGCCGCAAAATCTCTGCACAAATTACTTAGGTCTCAGAAGTAAATCATATGTGCCATGTTATTTCATTTAGGTTTAAAGAGTTAGCTGCTATACCGCCGGTTATGCTTTCCTATACAGTAAATGGTAGTTTTACAGATAGGAATGTTAGCACAAAAACTGAAGAAAAGGAGATAGCTGAAAAATCTCTGCACACAATGCTTAGTTCTCAGAAGTAAATCATATGTGCCATGTTGTTTCATTTAGGTTTAAAGAGTTAGCTGCTATACCGCCGGTTATGCTTTCCTATAGTGTAAATGGTATTTTTACAGGTAGGAATGTTAGCAAAAAAACTGAAGAAGAGGAGATAGCTGAAAAATCTCTGCACACAATGCTTAGTTCTCAGAAGTAAATCATATGTGCCATGTTGTTTCATTTAGGTTTAAAGAGTTAGCTGCTATACCGCCGGTTATGCTTTCCTATAGTGGAAATGGTAGTTTTAAAGATAGGAATGTTAGCACAAAAACTGAAGAAAAGGAGATAGCTGAAAAATCTTTGCACACAATGCTTAGTTCTCAGAAGTAAATCATATGTGCCATGTTGTTTCATTTAGGTTTAAAGAGTTAGCTGCTATACCGCTGGTTATGCTTTCCTATAGTGTAAATGCAAGTTTTACAGATAAGAATGTTAGCACAAAAACTGAAAGAAAGGAGATAGCTGCAAAATCTCTGCACAGAATTCTTAGGTCTCAGAAGTAAATCATATGTGAGATGTTGTTTCATTTAGTTTTAAAGAGTTAGCTGCTATACCGCCGGTTATGCTTTCCTATAGTGTAAATGGTAGTTTTACCGATAGGAATGTTAGCACAAAAACTGAAGAAAAGGAGATAGCTGAAAAATCTCTGCACACAATGCTTAGGTCTCAGAAGTAAATCATATGTGCCATGTTTTTTCATTTATGTTTAAAGAGTTAGCTGCTATACCGCCGGTTATGCTTTCCTATAATGTAAATGCTAGTTTTACAGATAAGAATGTTAGCACAAAAACTGAAAGAAAGGAGATAGCCGCAAAATCTCTGCACACAATGCTTAGTTCTCAGAAGTAAATCATATGTGCCATGTTGATTCATTTAGGTTTAAAGAGTTAGCAGCTATACCGCTGGTTATGCTTTCCTATAGTGTAAATGGTATTTTTACAGGTAGGAATGTTAGCACAAAAACTCAAGAAAAGGAGATACCTGAAAAATCTCTGCACAGAATGCTTAGTTCTCAGCAGTAAATTATATGTGCCATTTTGTTTCATTTAAGTTTAAAGAGTTAGCTGCTATACCGTCGGTTATGCTTTCCTATAGTATAAATGCTAGTTTTACAGATAGGAATGTTAGCACAAAAACTGAAAGAAAGGAGATAGCCGCAAAATCTCTGCACACATTGCTTAGTTCTCTGAAGTAAATCTTATGTGCATTGTGGTTTCATTTAGTTTTAAAGAGTTAGCTGCTATACTGCCGGTTATGCTTTCCTATAGTGTAAATGTTAGTTTTACAGATAGGAATGTTAGCACAAAAACTGAAGAAAAGGAGATAGCTGAAAAATCTCTACACACAATGCTTAGTTCTCAGAAGTAAATCATATGTGCCATGTTGTTTCAATTAGGTTTAAAGAGTTTGCTGCTATACCGCCGGTTATGCTTTCCTATAGTGTAAATGGTATTTTTACAGGTAGGAATGTTAGCACAAAAACTCAAGAAAAGGAGATACCTGAAAAATCTCTGCACAGAATGCTTAGTTCTCAGCAGTAAATTATATGTGCCATGTTGTTTCATTTAAGTTTAAAGAGTTAGCTGCTATACCGTCGGTTATGCTTTCCCATAGTATAAATGCTAGTTTTACAGATAGGAATGTTAGCATAAAAACTGAAAGAAAGGAGATAGCCGCAAAATCTCTGCACACATTGCTTAGTTTCTGAAGTAAATCTTATGTGCATTGTTGTTTCATTTAGTTTTAAAGAGTTAGCTGCTATACTGGCCGTTATGATTTCCTATAGTGTAAATGGTAGTTTTACAGATAGGAATGTTAGCACAAAGACTGAAGAAAAGGAGATAGCTGAAAAATCTCTGCACACAATGCTTAGTTCTCAGAAGTAAATCATATGTGCCATGTTGTTTCATTTAGGTTTAAAGAGTTAGCTGCTTTACCGCCGGTTACGCTTTCCTCTCGTGTAAATGCAAGTTTTACAGATAAGAATGTTAGCACAAAAACTGAAAGAAAGGAGATAGCCGCAAAATATTTGCACAGATTTCTTAGGTCTTAGAAGTAAATCATATGTGCCATGTTGTTTCATTTAGGTTTAAAGAGTTAGCTGCTATACCGCCGGTTATGCTTTCCTATAGTGTAAATGGTAGTTTTACAGATAGGACTGTTAGCACAAAAACTGAAGAAAAGGAGATAGCTGAAAAATCTCTGCACACAATGCTTAGTTCTCAGAAGTAAATCATATGTGCCTTGTTGTTTCATTTAGGTTTAAAGAGTGAGCTGCTATACCTCCGGTTATGCTTTCTTATAGTGTAAATGGTAGTTTTTCAGATAGGAATGTTAGCACAAAAACTGAAGAAAAGGAGTTAGCTGAAAAAAATCTGCACACAATGCTTAGTTCTCAGAAGTAAATCATATGTGCCATGTTGTTTCATTTAGGTTTAAAGAGTTAGCTGCTGTATCGCCGGTTATGCTTTACTATAGTGTAAATGCAAGTTTTACAGATAGGAATGTTAGCACAAAAACTGAAAGAAATGAGATAGCCGCAAAATCTCTGCACAGAATTCTTAGGTCTCAGAAGTAAATCATATGTGCCATGTTGTTTCATTTAGGTTTAAAGAGTTAGCTGCTATACCGCCGGTTATGCTTTCCTATAGTGTAAATGGTAGTTTTACAGATAGGAATGTTAGCACAAAAACTGAAGAAAAGGAGATAGCTGAAAAATCTCTACACACAATGCTTAGTTCTCAGAAGAAAATCATATTTGCCATGTTGTTTCATTTAGGTTTAAAGAGATAGCTGCTATACCGCCGGTTATGCTTTCCTATAGTGTAAATGCTAGTTTTACAGATAATAATGTTAGCACAAAATCTGAAAGAAAGGTGATAGCCGCAAAATCTCTGCACAGAATTCTTATATCTCAGAAGTAAATCATATGTGCCATGTTGTTTCATTTAGTTTTAAAGAGTTAGCTGCTATACCGCCGGTTATGCTTTCCTATATTGTAAATGTAAGTTTTACAGATAGGACTGTTAGCACAAAAACTGAAGAAAAGGAGATAGCTGAAAAATCTCTGCACACAATGCTTAGTTCTCAGAAGTAAATCATATGTGCCTTGTTGTTTCATTTAGGTTTAAAGAGTTAGCTGCTATACCGCCGGTTATGCTTTCTTATAGTGTAAATGGTAGTTTTTCAGATAGGAATGTTAGCACAAAAACTGAAGAAAAGGAGTTAGCTGAAAAATATCTGCACACAATGCTTAGTTCTCAGAAGTAAATCATATGTGCCATGTTGTTTCATTTAGGTTTAAAGAGTTAGCTGCTATACCGCCGGTTATGCTTTCCTATAGTGTAAATGCTAGTTTTACAGATAAGAATGTTAGCACAAAAACTGAATGAAAGGAGATAGCCGCAAAATCTCTGCACAGAATTCTTAGGTCTCAGAAGTAAATCATATGTGCCATGTTGTTTCATTTAGGTTTAAAGAGTTAGCTGCTATACCACCGGTTATGCTTTCCTATAGTGTAAATGGTAGTTTTACAGATAGGAATGTTAGCACAAAAATTGAAGAAAAGGAGATAGCTGAAAAATCTCTACACACAATGCTTAGTTCTCAGAAGAAAATCATATGTGCCATGTTGTTTCATTTAGGTTTAAAGAGTTTGCTGCTATACCGCCGGTTATGCTTTCCTCTAGTGTAAATGCAAGTTTTACAGATAAGAATGTTAGCACAAAAACTGAAAGAAAGGACATAGCTGCAAAATATTGCACAGATTTCTTAGGTCTCAGAAGTAAATCATATGTGCCATGTTGTTTCATTTAGGTTTAAAGAGTTAGCTGCTATATCGCCGGTTATGCTTTCCTAGAGTGTAAAGGGTAGTTTTACAAATAGGAATGTTAGCACAAAAACTGAAGAAAAGGAGATAGCTGAAAAATCTCTGCACACAATGCTTAGTTCTCAGAAGTAAATCATATGTGCCATGTTGTTTCATTTAGGTTCAAAGAGTTAGCTGCTATACCCCCGGTTATGCTTTCCTATAGAGTAAATGCTAGTTTTACAGATAAGAATGTTAGCACAAAATCTGAAAGAAAGGTGATAGCCGCAAAATCTCTGCACAGAATTCTTATGTCTCAGAAGTAAATCCTATGTGCCATGTTGTTTCATTTAGTTTTAAAGAGTTAGCTGCTATACCGCCGGTTATGCTTTCCTATAGTGTAAATGCTAGTTTTACAGATAGGACTGTTAGCACAAAAACTGAAGAAAAGGAGATAGCTGAAAAATCTATGCACACAATGCTTAGTTCTCAGAAATAAATCATATGTGCCATGTTCTTTCATTTAGGTTTTAAGAGGTAGGTGCTATACCGCCGGCTTTGCTTTCCTATAGTGTAAATGCTAGTTTTACAGATAGTGATGTTAGCACAAAAACTGAAAGAAAGTAGATAGCCGCAAAATCTCTGCACAAATTACTTAGGTCTCAGAAGTAAATCATATGTGCCATGTTGTTTCATTTAGGTTTAAAGAGTTAGCTGCTATACCGCCGGTTATGCTTTCCTATAGTGTAAAAGGTAGTTTTACAGATAGGAATGTTAGCACAAAAACTGAAGAAAAGGAGATAGCTGAAAAATCTCTGCACACAATGCTTAGTTCTCAGGAGTAAATCATATGTACCATGTTGTTTCATTTAGGTTAAAAGAGTTAGCTGCTATACCACCGGTTATGCTTTCCTATAGTGTAAATGGTAGTTTTACAGATAGGAATGTTAGCACAAAAACTGAAGAAAAGGAGATAGCTGAAAAATCTCTGCACACAATGCTTAGTTCTCAGAAGTAAATCATATGTGCCATGTTGTTTCATTTAGGTTTAAAGAGTTAGCTGCTATACCGCCGGTTATGCTTTCCTCTAGTGTAAATGCAAGTTTTACAGATAAGAATGTTAGCACAAAAACTGAAAGAAAGGAGATAGCTGCAAAATATTCGCACAGATTTCTTAGGTCTCATAAGTAAATCATATGTGCCATGTTGTTTCATTTAGGTTTAAATAGTTAGCTGCTATACCGCCGGTTATGCTTTCCTAGAGTGTAAAGGGTAGTTTTACAAATAGGAATGTTAGCACAAAAACTGAAAGAAAGGAAATAGCCGCAAAATCTCTGCACACAATGCTTAGTTGTCAGAAGTAAATCATATGTGCCATGTTGTTTCATTTAGGTTTAAAGAGTTAGATGCTATACCGCCGGTTATGCTTTCCTATAGTGTAAATGGTATTTTTACAGGTAGGAATGTTAGCACAAAAACTCAAGAAAAGGAGATACCTGAAAAATCTCTGCACAGAATGCTTAGTTCTCAGCAGTAAATTATATGTGACATGTTGTTTCTTTTAAGTTTAAAGAGTTAGCTGCTATACCGTCGGTTATGCTTTCCTATAGTATAAATGCTAGTTTTACAGATAGGAATGTTAGCACAAAAACTGAAAGAAAGGAGATAGCCGCAAAATCTCTGCACACATTGCTTAGTCCTCTGAAGTAAATCTTATGTGCATTGTTGTTTCATTTAGTTTTAAAGAGTTAGCTGCTATACTGCCGGTTATGCTTTCCTATATTGTAAATGGTAGTTTTACAGATAGGAATGTTAGCACAAAAACTGAAGAAAAGGAGATAGCTGAAAAATCTCTGCACACAATGCTTAGTTCTCAGAAGTAAATCATATGTACCATGTTGTTTCATTTAGGTTTACAGAGTTAGCTGCTATACCGCCGGTTATACTTTCCTATAGTGTAAATGCTAGTTTTACAGATAAGAATGTTAGCACAAAAACTGAAAGAAAGGAGATAGCCGCAAAATCTCTGCACAAATTATTTAGGTCTCAGAAGTAAATCATATGTGCCATGCTGTATCATTTAGGTTTAAAGAGTTAGCTGCTATACCGCCGGTTATGCTTTCCTATAGTGTAAATGGAAGTTTTAAAGATAGGAATGTTAGCAGAAAAACTGAAGAAAAGGAGATAGCTGAAAATTCTTTGCACACAATGCTTAGTTCTCAGAAGTAAATCATATGTGCCTTTTTGTTTCATTTAGGTTTAAAGAGTTAGCTGCTATACCGCCGGTTATGCTTTCCTATAGTGTAAATGCAAGTTTTACAGATAAGAATCTTTGCACAAAAACTGAAAGAAAGGAGATAGCCGCAAAATCTCTGCACGGAATTCTTAGGTCTCTGAAGTAAATCATATGTGCCATGTTGTTTCATTTAGGTTTAAAGAGTGAGCTGCTATACCGCCGGTTATGCTTTCCTATAGTGTAAATGGTAGTTTTACCGATAGGAATGTTAGCACAAAAACTGAAGAAAAGGAGATAGCTGAAAAATCTCTGCACACAATGCTTAGTTCTCAGAAGTAAATCATATGTGCCTTGTTTTTCATTTAGGTTTAAAGAGTTAGCTGCTATACCGCCGGTTATGCTTTCTTATAGTGTAAATGGTAGTTTTTCAGATAGGAATGTTAGCACAAAAACTGAAGAAAAGGAGTTAGCAGAAAAATATCTGCACACAATGCTTAGTTCTCAGAAGTAAATCATATGTGCCATGTTGTTTCATTTAGGTTTAAAGAGTTAGCTGCTATACCGCCGGTTATGCTTTCCTATAGTGTAAATGCTAGTTTTACAGATAAGAATGTTAGCACAAAAACTGAATGAAAGGAGATAGCCGCAAAATCTCTGCACAGAATTCTTAGGTCTCACAAGTAAATCATATGTGCCATGTTGTTTTATTTAGGTTTAAAGAGTTAGCTGCTATACCGCCGGTTATGCTTTCCTATAGTGTAAATGGTAGTTTTACAGATAGGAATGTTAGTACAAAAACTGAAGAAAAGGAGATAGCTGAAAAATCTCTACACACAATGCTTAGTTCTCAGAAGAAAATCATATGTGCCATGTTGTTTCATTTAGGTTTAAAGAGTTAGCTGCTATACCGCCGGTTATGCTTTCCTATAGTGTAAATGCTAGTTTTACAGATAAGAATGTTAGCACAAAATCTGAAAGAAATGTGATAGCCACAAAATCTCTGCACAGAATTCTTATATCTCAGAAGTAAATCATATGTGCCATGTTGTTTCATTTAGTTTTAAAGAGTTAGCTGCTATACCGCCGGTTATGCTTTCCTATATTGTAAATGCTAGTTTTACAGATAGGACTGTTAGCACAAAAACTGAAGAAAAGGAGATAGCTGAAAAATCTCTGCACACAATGCTTAGTTCTCAGAAGTAAATCATATGTGCCTTGTTGTTTCATTTAGGTTTAAAGAGTTAGGTGCTATACCGCCGGTTATGCTTTCCTATAGTGTAAATGGTATTTTTACAGGTAGGAATGTTAGCACAAAAACTGAAGAAGAGGAGATAGCTGAAAAATCTCTGCACACAATGCTTAGTTCTCAGAAGTAAATCATATGTTCCATGTTGTTTCATTTAGGTTTAAAGAGTTAGCTGCGATAACGCCGGTTATGCTTTCCTATAGTGTAAAAGGTAGTTTTACAGATAGGAATGTTAACAGAAAAACTGAAGAAAAGGAGATAGCTGAAAAATCTCTGCACACAGTGCTTAGTTCTCAGAAGTAAATCATATGTACCATGTTGTTTCATTTAGGTTATAAGAGTTAGCTGCTATACCACCGGTTATGCTTTCCTATAGTGTAAAAGGTAGTTTTACAGATAGGAATGTTAGCACAAAAACTGAAGAAAAGGAGATAGCTGAAAAATCTCTGCACACAATGCTTAGTTCTCAGAAGTAAATCATATGTGCCATGTTGTTTCATTTAGGTTTAAAGAGTTAGCTGCTATACCACCGGTTATGTTTTCCTCTAGTGTAAATGCAAGTTTTACAGATAAGAATGTTAGCACAAAAACTGAAAGAAAGGAGATAGCTGCAAAATATTCGCACAGATTTCTTAGGTCTCAGAAGTAAATCATATGTGCCATGTTGTTTCATTTAGGTTTAAAGAGTTAGCTGGTATACCGCCGGTTATGCTTTCCTATAGTTTAAATGGTAGTTTTACAAATAGGAATGTTAGCACAAAAACTGAAGAAAAGGAGATAGCTGAAAAATCTCTGCAGACAATGCTTAGTTTTCAGAAGTAAATCATATGTACCATGTTGTTTCATTTAGGTTTACAGAGTTAGCTGCTATACCGCCGTTTATACTTTCCTATAGTGTAAATGCTAGTTTTACAGATAAGAATGTTAGCACAAAAACTGAAAGAAAGGAGATAGCCGCAAAATCTCTGCACAAATTACTTAGGTCTCAGAAGTAAATCATATGTGCCATGTTGTTTCATTTAGGTTTAAAGAGTTAGCTGCTATACCGCCGATTATGCTTTCGTATAGTGTAAATGGTAGTGTTACAGATAGGAATGTTAGCACAAAAACTGAAGAAAAGGAGATAGCTGAAAAATGTCTGCACACAATGCTTAGTTCTCAGAAGTAAATCATATGTGCCATGTTGTTTCATTTAGGTTTAAAGAGTTAGCTGCTATACCACCGGTTACGCTTTCCTACTGTGTAAATGGTAGTTTTACAGATAGGAATGTTAGCACAAAAACTGAAGAAAAGGAGAGAGCTGAAAAATCTCCGCACACAATGCTTAGTTCTCAGAAGTAAATCATATGTGCCATGTTGTTTGATTTAGGTTTAAAGAGTTAGCTGCTATACCGCCGGTTATGCTTTCCTCTAGTGTAAATGCTAGTTTTACAGATAGGAATGTTAGCACAAAAACTGAAGAAAAGGAGATAGCTGAAAAATCCCTACACACAATGCTTAGTTCTCAGAAGTAAATCATATCTGCCATGTTGTTTCATTTAGGTTTAAAGAGTTAGCTGCTATACCGCCGGTTATGCTTTCCTATAGAGTAAATGCTAGTTTTACAGATAAGAATGTTAGCACAAAATCTGAAAGAAAGGTGATAGCCGCAAAATCTCTGCACAGAATTCTTATGTCTCAGAAGTAAATCATATGTGCCATGTTGTTTCATTTAGTTTTAAAGAGTTAGCTGCTATACCGCCGGTTATGCTTTCCTATAGTGTAAATGCTAGTTTTACAGATAGGACTGTTGGCACAAAAACTGAAGAAAAGGAGATAGCTGAAAAATCTCTGCACACAATGCTTAGTTCTCAGAAATAAATCATATGTGCCATGTTGTTTCATTTAGGTTTAAGAGGTAGGTGCTATACCGCCGGCTTTGCTTTCCTATAGTGTAAATGCTAGTTTTACAGATAGGAATGTTAGCACAAAAACTGAAAGAAAGGAGATAGCCGCAAAATCTCTGCCCAAATTACTTAGGTCTCAGAAGTAAATCATATGTGCCATGTTGTTTCATTTAGGTTTAAAGAGTTAGCTGCGATAACGCCGGTTATGCTTTCCTATAGTGTAAAAGGTAGTTTTACAGATAGGAATGTTAACACAAAAACTGAAGAAAAGGAGATAGCTGAAAAATCTCTGCACACAATGCTTAGTTCTCAGAAGTAAATCATATGTACCATGTTTTTTCATTTAGGATTAAAGAGTTAGCTGCTATACCACCGGTTATGCTTTCCTATAGTTTAAATGGTAGTTTTACAGATAGGAATGTTAGCACAAAAACTGAAGAATAGGAGATAGCTGAAAAATCTCTGCACACAATGCTTAGTTCTCAGAAGTAAATCATATGTGCCATGTTGTTTCATTTAGGTTTAAAGAGTTAGCTGCTATACCGCCGGTTATGCTTTCCTCTAGTGTAAATGCAAGTTTTACAGATAATAATGTTAGCACAAAAACTGAAAGGAGATAGCTGCAAAATATTCGCACAGATTTCTTAGGTCTCAGAAGTAAATCATATGTGCCATGTTGTTTCATTTAGGTTTAAAGAGTTAGCTGCTATATCGCCGGTTATGCTTTCCTAGAGTGTAAAGGGTAGTTTTACAAATAGGAATGTTAGCACAAAAACTGAAGAAAAGGAGATAGCTGAAAAATCTCTGCACACAATGCTTAGTTCTCAGAAGTAAATCATATGTGCCTTGTTGTTTCATTTAGGTTTAAAGAGTTAGGTGCTATACCGCCGGTTATGCTTTCCTATAGTGTAAATGGTATTTTTACAGGTAGGAATGTTAGCACAAAAACTGAAGAAGAGGAGATACCTGAAAAATCTCTGCACACAATGCTTAGTTCTCAGAAGTAAATCATATGTTCCATGTTGTTTCATTTAGGTTTAAAGAGTTAGCTGCGATAACGCCGGTTATGCTTTCCTATAGTGTAAAAGGTAGTTTTACAGATAGGAATGTTAACAGAAAAACTGAAGAAAAGGAGATAGCTGAAAAATCTCTGCACACAGTGCTTAGTTCTCAGAAGTAAATCATATGTACCATGTTGTTTCATTTAGGTTATAAGAGTTAGCTGCTATACCACCGGTTATGCTTTCCTATAGTGTAAATGGTAGTTTTACAGATAGGAATGTTAGCACAAAAACTGAAGAAAAGGAGATAGATGAAAAATCTCTGCACACAATGCTTAGTTCTCAGAAGTAAATCATATGTGCCATGTTGTTTCATTTAGGTTTAAAGAGTTAGCTGCTATACCACCGGTTATGTTTTCCTCTAGTGTAAATGCAAGTTTTACAGATAAGAATGTTAGCACAAAAACTGAAAGAAAGGAGATAGCTGCAAAATATTCGCACAGATTTCTTAGGTCTCAGAAGTAAATCATATGTGCCATGTTGTTTCATTTAGGTTTAAAGAGTTAGCTGGTATACCGCCGGTTATGCTTTCCTATAGTTTAAATGGTAGTTTTACAAATAGGAATGTTAGCACAAAAACTGAAGAAAAGGAGATAGCTGAAAAATCTCTGCACACAATGCTTAGTTTTCAGAAGTAAATCATATGTACCATGTTGTTTCATTTAGGTTTACAGAGTTAGCTGCTATACCGCCGTTTATACTTTCCTATAGTGTAAATGCTAGTTTTACAGATAAGAATGTTAGCACAAAAACTGAAAGAAAGGTGATAGCCGCAAAATCTCTGCACAAATTACTTAGGTCTCAGAAGTAAATCATATGTGCCATGTTGTTTCATTTAGGTTTAAAGAGTTAGCTGCTATACCGCCGGTTATGCTTTCGTATAGTGTAAATGGTAGTGTTACAGATAGGAATGTTAGCACAAAAACTGAAGAAAAGGAGATAGCTGAAAAATGTCTGCACACAATGCTTAGTTCTCAGAAGTAAATCATATGTGCCATGTTGTTTCATTTAGGTTTAAAGAGTTAGCTGCTATACCACCGGTTACGCTTTCCTACTGTGTAAATGGTAGTTTTACAGATAGGAATGTTAGCACAAAAACTGAAGAAAAGGAGAGAGCGGAAAAATCTCCACACACAATGCTTAGTTCTCAGAAGTAAATCATATGTGCCATGTTGTTTGATTTAGGTTTAAAGAGTTAGCTGCTATACCGCCGGTTATGCTTTCCTCTAGTGTAAATGCTAGTTTTACAGATAGGAATGTTAGCACAAAAACTGAAGAAAAGGAGATAGCTGAAAAATCCCTACACACAATGCTTAGTTCTCAGAAGTAAATCATATGTGCCATGTTGTTTCATTTAGGTTTAAAGAGTTAGCTGCTATACCGCCGGTTATGCTTTCCTATAGAGTAAATGCTAGTTTTACAGATAAGAATGTTAGCACAAAATCTGAAAGAAAGGTGATAGCCGCAAAATCTCTGCACAGAATTCTTATGTCTCAGAAGTAAATCATATGTGCCATGTTGTTTCATTTAGTTTTAAAGAGTTAGCTGCTATACCGCCGGTTATGCTTTCCTATAGTGTAAATGCTAGTTTTACAGATAGGACTGTTGGCACAAAAACTGAAGAAAAGGAGATAGCTGAAAAATCTCTGCACACAATGCTTAGTTCTCAGAAATAAATCATATGTGCCATGTTGTTTCATTTAGGTTTAAGAGGTAGGTGCTATACCGCCGGCTTTGCTTTCCTATAGTGTAAATGCTAGTTTTACAGATAGGAATGTTAGCACAAAAACTGAAAGAAAGGAGATAGCCGCAAAATCTCTGCCCAAATTACTTAGGTCTCAGAAGTAAATCATATGTGCCATGTTGTTTCATTTAGGTTTAAAGAGTTAGCTGCGATAACGCCGGTTATGCTTTCCTATAGTGTAAAAGGTAGTTTTACAGATAGGAATGTTAACACAAAAACTGAAGAAAAGGAGATAGCTGAAAAATCTCTGCACACAATGCTTAGTTCTCAGAAGTAAATCATATGTACCATGTTTTTTCATTTAGGATTAAAGAGTTAGCTGCTATACCACCGGTTATGCTTTCCTATAGTTTAAATGGTAGTTTTACAGATAGGAATGTTAGCACAAAAACTGAAGAATAGGAGATAGCTGAAAAATCTCTGCACACAATGCTTAGTTCTCAGAAGTAAATCATATGTGCCATGTTGTTTCATTTAGGTTTAAAGAGTTAGCTGCTATACCGCCGGTTATGCTTTCCTCTAGTGTAAATGCAAGTTTTACAGATAATAATGTTAGCACAAAAACTGAAAGGAGATAGCTGCAAAATATTTGCACAGATTTCTTAGGTCTCAGAAGTAAATCATATGTGCCATGTTGTTTCATTTAGGTTTAAAGAGTTAGCTGCTATACTGCCGGTTATGCTTTCCTAGAGCGTAAAGGGTAGTTTTACAAATAGGAATGTTAGCACAAAAACTGAAGAAAAGGAGATAGCTGAAAAATCTCTGCACACAATGCTTAGTTCTCAGAAGTAAATCATATGTGCCATGTTGTTTCATTTAGGTTCAAAGAGTTAGCTGCTATACCACCGGTTATGCTTTCCTATAGAGTAAATGCTAGTTTTACAGATAAGAATGTTAGCACAAAATCTGAAAGAAAGGTGATAGCCGCAAAATCTCTGCACAGAATTCTTATGTCTCAGAAGTAAATCATATGTGCCATGTTTTTTCATTTAGGTTTAAAGAGTTAGCTGCTATACCGCCGGTTATGCTTTCCGATAGTGTAAATGCTAGTTTTACAGATAGGACTGTTAGCACAAAAACTGAAGAAAAGGAGATAGCTGAAAAATCTCTGCACACAATGCTTAGTTCTCAGAAATAAATCATATGTGCCATGTTGTTTCATTTAGGTTTTAAGAGGTAGGTGCTATACAGCCGGCTTTGCTTTCCTATAGTGTAAATGCTAGTTTTACAGATAGGAATGTTAGCACAAAAACTGAAAGAAAGGAGATAGCCGCAAAATCTCTGCACAAATTACTTAGGTCTCAGAAGTAAATCATATGTGCCATGTTGTTTCATTTAGGTTTAAAGAGTTAGCTGCTATACCGCCGGTTATGCTTTCCTATAGTGTAAATGGTAGTTTTACAGATAGGAATGTTAGCACAAAAACTGAAGAAAAGGAGATAGCTGAAAAATCTCTGCACACAATGCTTAGTTCTCAGAAATAAATCATATGTGCCATGTTGTTTCATTTAGGTTTAAAGAGTTAGCTGCTATACCGCCGGTTATGCTTTCCTATAGTGTAAATGGTATTTTTACAGGTAGGAATGGTAGCACAAAAACTGAAGAAGAGGAGATAGCTGAAAAATCTCTGCACACAATGCTTAGTTCTCAGAAGTAAATCATATGTGCCATGTTGTTTCATTTAGGTTTAAAGAGTTAGCTGCGATAACGCCGGTTATGCTTTCCTAGAGTGTAAAAGGTAGTTTTACAGATAGGAATGTTAACACAAAAACTGAAGAAAAGGAGATAGCTGAAAAATCTCTGCACACAATGCTTAGTTCTCAGAAGTAAATCATATGTACCATGTTTTTTCATTTAGGATTAAAGAGTTAGCTGCTATACCACCGGTTATGCTTTCCTATAGTGTAAATGGTAGTTTTACAGATAGGAATGTTAGCACAAAAACTGAAGAAAAGGAGATAGCTGAAAAATCTCTGCACACAATGCTTAGTTCTCAGAAGTAAATCATATGTGCCATGTTGTTTCATTTAGGTTTAAAGAGTTAGCTGCTATACCGCCGGTTATGCTTTCCTCTAGTGTAAATGCAAGTTTTACAGATAAGAATGTTAGCACAAAAACTGAAAGAAAGGAGATAGCTGCAAAATATTCGCACAGATTTCTTACGTCTCAGAAGTAAATCATATGTGCCATGTTGTTTCATTTAGGTTTAAAGAGTTAGCTGCTATATCGCCGGTTATGCTTTCCTAGAGTGTAAAGGGTAGTTTTACAAATAGGAATGTTAGCACAAAAACTGAAGAAAAGGAGATAGCTGAAAAATCTCTGCACACAATGCTTAGTTCTCAGAAGTAAATCATATGTGCCATGTTGTTTCATTTAGGTTTAAAGAGTTAGCTGCTATACCGCCGGTTATGCTTTCCTATAGTGTAAATGGTATTTTTACAGGTAGAAATGTTAGCACAAAAACTGAAGAAGAGGAGATAGCTGAAAAATCTCTGCACACAATGCTTAGTTCTCAGAAGTAAATCATATGTGCCATGTTGTTTCATTTAGGTTTAAAGAGTTAGCTGCGATAACGCCGGTTATGCTTTCCTATAGTGTAAAAGGTAGTTTTACAGATAGGAATGTTAACACAAAAACTGAAGAAAAGGAGATAGCTGAAAAATCTCTGCACACAATGCTTAGTTCTCAGAAGTAAATCATATGTACCATGTTGTTTCATTTAGGTTAAAAGAGTTAGCTCCTATACCACCGGTTATGCTTTCCTATAGTGTAAACGGTAGTTTTACAGATAGGAATGTTAGCACAAAAACTGAAGAAAAGGAGATAGCTGAAAAATCTCTGCACACAATGCTTAGTTCTCAGAAGTAAATCATATGTGCCATGTTGTTTCATTTAGGTTTAAAGAGTTAGCTGCTATACCGCCGGTTATGCTTTCCTCTAGTGTAAATGCAACTTTTACAGATAAGAATGTTAGCACAAAAACTGAAAGAAAGGAGATAGCTGCAAAATATTCGCACAGATTTCTTAGGTCTCAGAAGTAAATCATATGTGCCATGTTGTTTCATTTAGGTTTAAAGAGTTAGCTGCTATACCGCCGGTTATGCTTTCCTAGAGTGTAAAGGGTAGTTTTACAAATAGGAATGTTAGCACAAAAACTGAAGAAAAGGAGATAGCTGAAAAATCTCTGCCCACAATGCTTAGTTCTGTGAAGTAAATCATATGTGCCATGTTGTTTCATTTAGGTTTTAAGAGTTAGCTGCTATACTGCCGGTTATGCTTTCCTATAGTGTAAATGCTAGTTTTACAGATAAGAATGTTAGCACAAAACCTGAAAGAAAGGAGATAGCCGCAAAATCTCTGCAAACAATGCTTAGGTATCAGAAGTAAATCATATGTGCCATGTTGTTTCATTTAGGTTTAAAGAGTTAGCTGCTATACCGCTGGTTAGGCTTTCCTATAGTGTAAATGCTAGTTCTACAGATAATAATGTTAGCCCAAAAACAGAAAGAAAGAGATAGACGCAAAATCTCTGCACAGAATTCTTAGGTCTCAGAAATAAATCATATGCGCCATGTTGTTTCATTTAGGTTTCAAGAGTTAGCTGCTATACCACCGGTTATGCTTTCCTATAGTGTAAATGGTAGTTTTACAGATAGGAATGTTAGCACAAAAACTGAAGAAAAGGAGATAGCTGAAAAATCTCTGCACACAATGCTTAGTTCTCAGAAGTAAATCATATGTGCCATGTTGTTTCATTTAGGTTTAAAGAGTTAGCTGCTATACCGCCGGTTATGCTTTCCTCTAGTGTAAATGGAAGTTTTACAGATAAGAATGTTAGCACAAAAACTGAAAGAAAGGAGATAGCCGCAAAATATTCGCACAGATTTCTTAGGTCTCAGAAGTAAATCATATGTGCCATGTTGTTTCATTTAGGTTTAAAGAGTAAGCTGCTATACCGCCGGTTATGCTTTCCTATAGTGTAAATGGTAGTTTTACAGATAGGAATGTTAGCACAAAAACTGAAGAAAAGGAGATAGCTGAAAAATCTCTACACACAATGATTAGTTCTCAGAAGTAAATCATATGTGCCATGTTGTTTCATTTAGGTTTAAAGAGTTAGCTGCTATACCGCCGGTTATACTTTCCTCTAGTGTAAATGCTAGTTTACAGATAAGAATGTTAGCACAAAATCTGAAAGAAAAGTGATAGCCGCAAAATCTCTGCACAGAATTCTTATGTCTCAGAAGTAAATCATATGTGCCATGTTGTTTCATTTAGTTTTAAAGAGTTAGCTGCTATACCGCCGGTTATGCTTTCCTATAGTGTAAATGGTAGTTTTACAGATAGGAATGTTAGCACAAAAACTGAAGAAAAGGAGATAGCTGAAAAATCTCTGCACACAATGCTTAGTTCTCAGAAGTAAATCATATGTGCCATGTTGTTTCATTTAGGTTTAAAGAGTTAGCTGCTATACCGCCGGTTATGCTTTCATATAGTGTAAATGGTATTTTTACAGGTAGGAATGTTAGCACAAAAACTGAAGAAATGGAGATAACTGAAAAATCTCTGCACACAATGCTTAGTTCTCAGAAGTAAATTATATGTGCCATGTTGTTTCATTTAAGTTTAAAGAGTTAGCTGCTATACCGTCGGTTATGCTTTCCTATAGTATAAATGCTAGTTTTACAGAGTGGAATGTTAGCACAATAACTGAAAGAAATGAGATAGCCGCAAAATCTCTACACACAATGCTTAGTTCTCTGAAGTAAATCATATGTGCCATGTTGTTTCATTTAGTTTTAAAGAGTTAGCTCCTATACCGACGGTTATACTTTCCTATAGAGTAAATGGTAGTTTTACAGATAGGAATGTTAGCAAAAAACTGAAGAAAAGGAGATAGCTGAAAAATCTCTACACACAATGCTTAGTTCTCAGAAGTAAATCATATGTGCCATGTTGTTTCATTTAGGTTTAAAGAGTTAGCTGCTATACCGCCGGTTAGGCTTTCTTATAGTGTAAATGGTAGTTTTACAGAAAGGAATGTTAGCACAAAAACTGAAGAAAAGGAGTTAGCTGAAAAATCTCTGCACACAATGCTTAGTTCTCAGAAGTAAATCATATGTGCCATGTTGTTTCATTTAGGTTTAAAGAGTTAGCTGCTATACCGCCGGTTATGCTTTCCTATAGTGTAAATGCTAGTTTTACAGATAAGAAGTTAGCACAAAAACTGAGAGAAAAGAGATAGCCGCAAAATCTCTGCACAGAATTCTTAGGTCTCAGAAGGAAATCATATGTGCAATGTTGTTTCATTTATGTTTAAAGAGTTAGCTGCTATACCGCCGGTTATGCTTTCCTATAGTGTAAATGCTAGTTTTGCAGATAAGAATGTTAGCACAAAAACTGAAAGAAAGGAGATAGCCGCAAAATCTCTGCACACAATGCTTATTTGTCAGAAGTAAATCATATGTGCCATGTTGTTTCATTTAGGTTTAAAGAGTTAGATGCTATACCGCCGGTTATGCTTTCCTATAGTGTAAATGGTATTTTTACTGGTAGGAATGTTAGCACAAAAACTCAAGAAAAGGAGATACCTGAAAAATCTCTGCTAGAATGCTTAGTTCTCAGCAGTAAATTATATGTGCCATGTTGTTTCATTTAAGTTTAAAGAGTTAGCTGCTATACCGTCGGTTATGCTTTCCTATAGTATAAATGCTAGTTTTACAGATAGGAATGTTAGCACAAAAACTGAAAGAAAGGAGATAGCCGCAAAATCTCTGCACACATTGCTTAGTTCTCTGAAGTAAATCTTATGTGCATTGTTGTTTCATTTAGTTTTAAAGAGTTAGCTGCTATACTGCCGGTTATGCTTTCCTATAGTGTAAATGGTAGTTTTACAGATAGGAATGTTAGCACAAAAACTGAAGAAAAGGAGATAGCTGAAAAATCTCTGCACACAATGCTTAGTTCTCAGAAGTAAATCATATGTACCATGTTGTTTCATTTAGGTTTACAGAGTTAGCTGCTAGACCGCCGGTTATACTTTCCTATAGTGTAAATGCTAGTTTTACAGATAAGAATGTTAGCACAAAAACTGAAAGAAAGGAGATAGCCGCAAAATCTCTGCACAAATTACTTAGGTCTCAGAAGTAAATCATATGTGCCATGTTGTTTCATTTAGGTTTAAAGAGTTAGCTGCTATACCGCCGGTTATGCTTTCCTATAGTGTAAATGGAAGTTTTAAAGATAGGAATGTTAGCACAAAAACTGAAGAAAAGGAGATAGCTGAAAAATCTCTGCACACAATGCTTAGTTCTCAGAAGTAAATCATATGTGCCATGTTGTTTCATTTAGGTTTAAAGAGTTAGCTGCTATACCTCCGGTTATGCTTTCCTATAGTGTAAATGCAAGTTTTACAGATAAGAATGTTTGCACAAAAACTGAAAGAAAGGAGATAGCCGCAAAAACTGTTCACAGAATTCTTAGGTCTCTGAAGTAAATCATATGTGCCATGTTGTTTCATTTAGGTTTAAAGAGTTAGCTGCTATACCGTCGGTTATGCTTTCCTATAGTGTAAATGGTACTTTTATCGATAGGAATGTTAGCACAAAAACTGAAGAAAAGGAGATAGCTGAAAAATCTCTGCACACAATGCTTAGTTCTCAGAAGTAAATCATATGTGCCATGTTGTTTCATTTAGGTTTAAAGAGTTAGCTGCTATACCGCCGGTTATGCTTTCATATAGTGTAAATGGTATTTTTACAGGTTGGAATGTTAGCACAAAAACTCAAGAAAAGGAGATACCTGAAAAATCTCTGCAGAGAATGCTTACTTCTCAGCAGTAAATTATATGTGCCATGTTGTTTCATTTAAGTTTAAAGAGTTAGCTGCTATACCGTCGGTTATGCTTTCCTATAGTATAAATGCTAGTTTTACAGAGTGGAATGTTAGCACAATAACTGAAAGAAAGGAGATAGCCGCAAAATCTCTACACACAATGCTTAGTTCTCAGAAGTAAATCATATGTGCCATGTTGTTTCATTTAGGTTTAAAGAGTTAGCTGCTATACCGCCGGTTATGCTTTCCTATAGTGTAAATGGTAGTTTTACAGATAGGAGTGTTAACACAAAAACTGAAGAAAAGGAGACAGCTGAAAAAACTCTGCACACAATGCTTAGTTCTAAGAAGTAAATCATATGTGCCATGTTGTTTCATTTAGGTTTAAAGAGTTAGCTGCTATACCGCCGGTTATGCTTTCCTATAGTGTAAATGGTAGTTTTACCGATAGGAATGTTAGCACAAAAACTGAAGAAAAGGGGATAGCTGAAAAATCTCTGCACACAATGCTTAGTTCTCAGAAGTAAATCATATGTGCCATGTTGTTTCATTTAGGTTTAAAGAGTTAGCTGCTATACCGCTGGTTATGCTTTCTTATAGTGTAAATGGTAGTTTTACAGAAAGGAATGTTAGCACAAAAACTGAAGAAAAGGAGTTAGCTGAAAAATCTCTGCACACAATGCTTAGTTCTCAGAAGTAAATCTTATGTGCCATGTTGTTTCATTTAGGTTTAAAGAGTTAGCTGCTATACCGCCGGTTATGCTTTCCTATAGTGTAAATGCTAGTTTTACAGATAAGAAGTTAGCACAAAAACTGAGAGAAAGGAGATAGCCGCAAAATCTCTGCACAGAATTCTTAGGTCTCAGAAGGAAATCATATGTGCAATGTTGTTTCATTTATGTTTAAAGAGTTAGCTGCTATACCGCCGGTTATGCTTTCCTATAGTGTAAATGCTAGTTTTACAGATAAGAATGTTAGCACAAAAACTGAAAGAAAGGAGATAGCCGCAAAATCTCTGCACACAATGCTTAGTTGTCAGAAGTAAATCATATGTGCCATGTTGTTTCATTTAGGTTTAAAGAGTTAGATGCTATACCGCCGGTTATGCATTCCTATAGTGTAAATGGTATTTTTACAGGTAGGAATGTTAGCACAAAAACTCAAGAAAAGGAGATACCTGAAAAATCTCTGCTAGAATGCTTAGTTCTCAGCAGTAAATTATATGTGCCATGTTGTTTCATTTAAGTTTAAAGAGTTAGCTGCTATACCGTCGGTTATGCTTTCCTATAGTATAAATGCTAGTTTTACAGATAGGAATGTTAGCACAAAAACTGAAAGAAAGGAGATAGCCGCAAAATCTCTGCACACATTGCTTAGTTCTCTGAAGTAAATCTTATGTGCATTGTTGTTTCATTTAGTTTTAAAGAGTTAGCTGCTATACTGCCGGTTATGCTTTCCTATAGTGTAAATGGTAGTTTTACAGATAGGAATGTTAGCACAAAAACTGAAGAAAAGGAGATAGCTGAAAAATCTCTGCACACAATGCTTAGTTCTCAGAAGTAAATCATATGTACCATGTTGTTTCATTTAGGTTTACAGAGTTAGCTGCTAGACCGCCGGTTATACGTTCCTATAGTGTAAATGCAAGTTTTACAGATAAGAATGTTTACACAAAAACTGAAAGAAAGGAGATAGCCGCAAAAACTCTTCACAGAATTCTTAGGTCTCTGAAGTAAATCATATGTGCCATGTTGTTTCATTTAGGTTTAAAGAGTTAGCTGCTATACCGTCGGTTATGCTTTCCTATAGTGTAAATGGTAGTTTTACCGATAGGAATGTTAGCACAAAAACTGAAGAAAAGGAGATAGCTGAAAAATCTCTGCACACAATGCTTAGTTCTCAGAAGTAAATCATATGTGCCATGTTGTTTCATTTAGGTTTAAAGAGTTAGCTGCTATACCGCCGGTTATGCTTTCATATAGTGTAAATGGTATTTTTACAGGTAGGAATGTTAGCACAAAAACTGAAGAAGAGGAGATAGCTTAAAAATCTCTGCACAGAATGCTTAGTTCTCAGAAGTAAATCATATGTGCCATGTTGTTTCATTTAGGTTTAAAGAGTTAGCTGCTATACCGCCGGTTATGCTTTCCTATAGTGTAAATGGTAGTTTTACAGATAGGACTGTTAACACAAAAACTGAAGAAAAGGAGATAGCTGAAAAAACTCTGCACACAATGCTTAGTTCTCAGAAGTAAATAATATGTACCATGTTGTTTCATTTAGGTTTAAAGAGTTAGCTGCTCTACCGCCGGTTATGCTTTCCTTTAGTGTAAATGGTAGTTTTACCGATAGGAATGTTAGCACAAAAACTGAAGAAAAGGAGATAGCTGAAAAATCTCTGCACACAATGCTTAGTTCTCAGAAGTAAATCATATGTGCCATGTTGTTTCATTTAGGTTTAAAGAGTTAGCTGCTATACCGCCGGTTATGCTTTCATATAGTGTAAATGGTATTTTTACAGGTAGGAATGTTAGCACAAAAATTCAAGAAAAGGAGATACCTGAAAAATCTCTGCAGAGAATGCTTAGTTCTCAGCAGTAAATTATATGTGCCATGTTGTTTCATTTAAGTTTAAAGAGTTAGCTGCTATACCGTCGGTTATGCTTTCCTATAGTATAAATGCTAGTTTTACAGAGTGGAATGTTAGCACAATAACTGAAAGAAAGGAGATACCCGCAAAATCTCTACACACAATGCTTAGTTCTCTGAAGTAAATCATATGTGCCATGTTGTTTCATTTAGTTTTAAAGAGTTAGCTCCTATACCGACGGTTAAACTTTCCTATAGAGTAAATGGTAGTTTTACAGATAGGAATGTTAGCACAAAAACTGAAGAAAAGGAGATAGCTGAAAAATCTCTGCACACAATGCTTAGTTCTCAGAAGTAAATCATATGTGCCATGTTGTTTCATTTAGGTTTAAAGAGTTAGCTGCTATACCGCCAGTTATGCTTTCCTATAGTGCAAATGGTATTTTTACAGGTAGGAATGTTAGCACAAAAACTGAAGAAGAGGAGATAGCTGAAAAATCTCTGCACACAATGCTTAGTTCTCAGAAGTAAATCATATGTGCCATGTTGTTTCATTTAGGTTTAAAGAGTTAGCTGCTATACCGCCGGTTATGCTTTCCTTTAGTGTAAATGGTAGTTTTACCGATAGGAATGTTAGCACAAAAACTGAAGAAAAGGAGATAGCTGAAAAATCTCTGCACACAATGCTTAGTTCTCAGAAGTAAATCATATGTGCCATGTTGTTTCATTTAGGTTTAAAAAGTTAGCTGCTATACCGCCGGTTATGCTTTCATATAGTGTAAATGGTATTTTTACAGGTAGGAATGTTAGCACAAAAATTCAAGAAAAGGAGATACCTGAAAAATCTCTGCAGAGAATGCTTAGTTCTCAGCAGTAAATTATATGTGCCATGTTGTTTCATTTAAGTTTAAAGAGTTAGCTGCTATACCGTCGGTTATGCTTTCCTATAGTATAAATGCTAGTTTTACAGAGTGGAATGTTAGCACAATAACTGAAAGAAAGGAGATACCCGCAAAATCTCTACACACAATGCTTAGTTCTCTGAAGTAAATCATATGTGCCATGTTGTTTCATTTAGTTTTAAAGAGTTAGCTCCTATACCGACGGTTAAACTTTCCTATAGAGTAAAGGGTAGTTTTACAGATAGGAATGTTAGCACAAAAACTGAAGAAAAGGAGATAGCTGAAAAATCTCTGCACACAATGCTTAGTTCTCAGAAGTAAATCATATGTGCCATGTTGTTTCATTTAGGTTTAAAGAGTTAGCTGCTATACCGGCAGTTATGCTTTCCTATAGTGCAAATGGTATTTTTACAGGTAGGAATGTTAGCACAAAAACTGAAGAAGAGGAGATAGCTGAAAAATCTCTGCACACAATGCTTAGTTCTCAGAAGTAAATCATATGTGCCATGTTGTTTCATTTAGGTTTAAAGAGTTAGCTGCTATACCGCCGGTTATGCTTTCCTATAGTGTAAATGGTAGATTTACAGATAGGACTGTTAACACAAAAACTGAAGAAAAGGAGATAGCTGAAAAAACTCTGCACACAATGCTTAGTTCTCAGAAGTAAATCATATGTGCCATGTTGTTTCATTTAGGTTTAAAGAGTTAGCTGCTATACCGCCGGTTATGCTTTCCTATAGTGTAAATGGTAGTTTTAAAGATAGGAATGTTTGCAGAAAAAGTGAAGAAAAGGAGATAGCTGAAAAATCTTTGCACACAATGCTTAGTTCTCAGAAGTAAATCATAAGTGCCATGTTGTTTCATTCAGTTTTAAAGAGTTAGCAGCTATATCGCCGGTTATGCTTTCCTATAGTGTAAATGGAAGTTTTAAAGATAGGAATGTTAGCACAAAAACTGAAGAAAAGGAGATAGCTGAAAAATCTCTGCACACAATGCTTAGTTCTCAGAAGTAAATCATATGTGCCATGTTGTTTCATTTAGGTTTAAAGAGTTAGCTGCTATACCTCCGGTTATGCTTTCCTATAGTGTAAATGCAAGTTTTACAGATAAGAATGTTTGCACAAAAACTGAAAGAAAGGAGATAGCCTCAAAAACTCTTCACAGAATTCTTAGGTCTCTGAAGTAAATCATATGTGCCATGTTGTTTCATTTAGGTTTAAAGAGTTAGCTGCTATACCGTCGGTTATGCTTTCCTATAGTGTAAATGGTACTTTTATCGATAGGAATGTTAGCACAAAAACTGAAGAAAAGGAGATAGCTGAAAAATCTCTGCACACAATGCTTAGTTCTCAGAAGTAAATCATATGTGCCATGTTGTTTCATTTAGGTTTAAAGAGTTAGCTGCTATACCGCCGGTTATGCTTTCATATAGTGTAAATGGTATTTTTACAGGTTGGAATGTTAGCACAAAAACTCAAGAAAAGGAGATACCTGAAAAATCTCTGCAGAGAATGCTTACTTCTCAGCAGTAAATTATATGTGCCATGTTGTTTCATTTAAGTTTAAAGAGTTAGCTGCTATACCGTCGGTTATGCTTTCCTATAGTATAAATGCTAGTTTTACAGAGTGGAATGTTAGCACAATAACTGAAAGAAAGGAGATAGCCGCAAAATCTCTACACACAATGCTTAGTTCTCAGAAGTAAATCATATGTGCCATGTTGTTTCATTTAGGTTTAAAGAGTTAGCTGCTATACCGCCGGTTATGCTTTCCTATAGTGTAAATGGTAGTTTTACAGATAGGAGTGTTAACACAAAAACTGAAGAAAAGGAGACAGCTGAAAAAACTCTGCACACAATGCTTAGTTCTCAGAAGTAAATCATATGTGCCATGTTGTTTCATTTAGGTTTAAAGAGTTAGCTGCTATACCGCCGGTTATGCTTTCCTATAGTGTAAATGGTAGTTTTACCGATAGGAATGTTAGCACAAAAACTGAAGAAAAGGGGATAGCTGAAAAATCTCTGCACACAATGCTTAGTTCTCAGAAGTAAATCATATGTGCCATGTTGTTTCATTTAGGTTTAAAGAGTTAGCTGCTATACCGCTGGTTATGCTTTCTTATAGTGTAAATGGTAGTTTTACAGAAAGGAATGTTAGCACAAAAACTGAAGAAAAGGAGTTAGCTGAAAAATCTCTGCACACAATGCTTAGTTCTCAGAAGTAAATCTTATGTGCCATGTTGTTTCATTTAGGTTTAAAGAGTTAGCTGCTATACCGCCGGTTATGCTTTCCTATAGTGTAAATGCTAGTTTTACAGATAAGAAGTTAGCACAAAAACTGAGAGAAAGGAGATAGCCGCAAAATCTCTGCACAGAATTCTTAGGTCTCAGAAGGAAATCATATGTGCAATGTTGTTTCATTTATGTTTAAAGAGTTAGCTGCTATACCGCCAGTTATGCTTTCCTATAGTGTAAATGCTAGTTTTACAGATAAGAATGTTAGCACAAAAACTGAAAGAAAGGAGATAGCCGCAAAATCTCTGCACACAATGCTTAGTTGTCAGAAGTAAATCATATGTGCCATGTTGTTTCATTTAGGTTTAAAGAGTTAGATGCTATACCGCCGGTTATGCATTCCTATAGTGTAAATGGTATTTTTACAGGTAGGAATGTTAGCACAAAAACTCAAGAAAAGGAGATACCTGAAAAATCTCTGCTAGAATGCTTAGTTCTCAGCAGTAAATTATATGTGCCATGTTGTTTCATTTAAGTTTAAAGAGTTAGCTGCTATACCGTCGGTTATGCTTTCCTATAGTATAAATGCTAGTTTTACAGATAGGAATGTTAGCACAAAAACTGAAAGAAAGGAGATAGCCGCAAAATCTCTGCACACATTGCTTAGTTCTCTGAAGTAAATCTTATGTGCATTGTTGTTTCATTTAGTTTTAAAGAGTTAGCTGCTATACTGCCGGTTATGCTTTCCTATAGTGTAAAGGGTAGTTTTACAGATAGGAATGTTAGCACAAAAACTGAAGAAAAGGAGATAGCTGAAAAATCTCTGCACACAATGCTTAGTTCTCAGAAGTAAATCATATGTACCATGTTGTTTCATTTAGGTTTACAGAGTTAGCTGCTAGACCGCCGGTTATACGTTCCTATAGTGTAAATGCAAGTTTTACAGATAAGAATGTTTACACAAAAACTGAAAGAAAGGAGATAGCCGCAAAAACTCTTCACAGAATTCTTAGGTCTCTGAAGTAAATCATATGTGCCATGTTGTTTCATTTAGGTTTAAAGAGTTAGCTGCTATACCGTCGGTTATGCTTTCCTATAGTGTAAATGGTAGTTTTACCGATAGGAATGTTAGCACAAAAACTGAAGAAAAGGAGATAGCTGTAAAATCTCTGCACACAATGCTTAGTTCTCAGAAGTAAATCATATGTGCCATGTTGTTTCATTTAGGTTTAAAGAGTTAGCTGCTATACCGCCGGTTATGCTTTCATATAGTGTAAATGGTATTTTTACATTTAGGAATGTTAGCACAAAAACTCAAGAAAAGGAGATACCTGAAAAATCTCTGCAGAGAATGCTTACTTCTCAGCAGTAAATTATATGTGCCATGTTGTTTCATTTAAGTTTAAACAGTTAGCTGCTATACCGTCGGTTATGCTTTCCTATAGTATAAATGCTAGTTTTACAGAGTGGAATGTTAGCACAATAACTGAAAGAAAGGAGATAGCCGCAAAATCTCTACACACAATGCGTAGTTCTCTGAAGTAAATCATATGTGCCATGTTGTTTCATTTAGTTTTAAAGAGTTAGCTCCTATACCGACGGTTATACTTTCCTATAGAGTAAATGGTAGTTTTACAGATAGGAATGTTAGCACAAAAACTGAAGAAAAGGAGATAGCTGAAAAATCTCTGCACACAATGCTTAGTTCTCAGAAGTAAATCATATGTGCCATGTTGTTTCATTTAGGTTTAAAGAGTTAGCTGCTATACCGCCGGTTATGCTTTCCTATAGTGTAAATGGTAGTTTTACAGATAGCAGTGTTAACACAAAAACTGAAGAAAAGGAGACAGCTGAAAAAACTCTGCACACAATGCTTAGTTCTCAGAAGTAAATCATATGTGCCATGTTGTTTCATTTAGGTTTAAAGAGTTAGCTGCTATACCGCCGGTTATGCTTTCCTATAGTGTAAATGGTAGTTTTACCGATAGGAATGTTAGCACAAAAACTGAAGAAAAGGGGATAGCTGAAAAATCTCTGCACACAATGCTTAGTTCTCAGAAGTAAATCATATGTGCCATGTTGTTTCATTTAGGTTTAAAGAGTTAGCTGCTATACCGCTGGTTATGCTTTCTTATAGTGTAAATGGTAGTTTTACAGAAAGGAATGTTAGCACAAAAACTGAAGAAAAGGAGTTAGCTGAAAAATCTCTGCACACAATGCTTAGTTCTCAGAAGTAAATCTTATGTGCCATGTTGTTTCATTTAGGTTTAAAGAGTTAGCTGCTATACCGCCGGTTATGCTTTCCTATAGTGTAAATGCTAGTTTTACAGATAAGAAGTTAGCACAAAAACTGAGAGAAAGGAGATAGCCGCAAAATCTCTGCACAGAATTCTTAGGTCTCAGAAGGAAATCATATTTGCAATGTTGTTTCATTTATGTTTAAAGAGTTAGCTGCTATACCGCCAGTTATGCTTTCCTATAGTGTAAATGCTAGTTTTACAGATAAGAATGTTAGCACAAAAACTGAAAGAAAGGAGATAGCCGCAAAATCTCTGCACACAATGCTTAGTTGTCAGAAGTAAATCATATGTGCCATGTTGTTTCATTTAGGTTTAAAGAGTTAGATGCTATACCGCCGGTTATGCATTCCTATAGTGTAAATGGTATTTTTACAGGTAGGAATGTTAGCACAAAAACTCAAGAAAAGGAGATACCTGAAAAATCTCTGCTAGAATGCTTAGTTCTCAGCAGTAAATTATATGTGCCATGTTGTTTCATTTAAGTTTAAAGAGTTAGCTGCTATACCGTCGGTTATGCTTTCCTATAGTATAAATGCTAGTTTTACAGATAGGAATGTTAGCACAAAAACTGAAAGAAAGGAGATAGCCGCAAAATCTCTGCACACATTGCTTAGTTCTCTGAAGTAAATCTTATGTGCATTGTTGTTTCATTTAGTTTTAAAGAGTTAGCTGCTATACTGCCGGTTATGCTTTCCTATAGTGTAAATGGTAGTTTTACAGATAGGAATGTTAGCACAAAAACTGAAGAAAAGGAGATAGCTGAAAAATCTCTGCACACAATGCTTAGTTCTCAGAAGTAAATCATATGTACCATGTTGTTTCATTTAGGTTTACAGAGTTAGCTGCTAGACCGCCGGTTATACGTTCCTATAGTGTAAATGCAAGTTTTACAGATAAGAATGTTTACACAAAAACTGAAAGAAAGGAGATAGCTGCAAAAACTCTTCACAGAATTCTTAGGTCTCTGAAGTAAATCATATGTGCCATGTTGTTTCATTTAGGTTTAAAGAGTTAGCTGCTATACCGTCGGTTATGCTTTCCTATAGTGTAAATGGTAGTTTTACCGATAGGAATGTTAGCACAAAAACTGAAGAAAAGGAGATAGCTGAAAAATCTCTGCACACAATGCTTAGTTCTCAGAAGTAAATCATATGTGCCATGTTGTTTCATTTAGGTTTAAAGAGTTAGCTGCTATACCGCCGGTTATGCTTTCATATAGTGTAAATGGTATTTTTACATTTAGGAATGTTAGCACAAAAACTCAAGAAAAGGAGATACCTGAAAAATCTCTGCAGAGAATGCTTACTTCTCAGCAGTAAATTATATGTGCCATGTTGTTTCATTTAAGTTTAAAGAGTTAGCTGCTATACCGTCGGTTATGCTTTCCTATAGTATAAATGCTAGTTTTACAGAGTGGAATGTTAGCACAATAACTGAAAGAAAGGAGATAGCCGCAAAATCTCTACACACAATGCGTAGTTCTCTGAAGTAAATCATATGTGCCATATTGTTTCATTTAGTTTTAAAGAGTTAGCTCCTATACCGACGGTTATACTTTCCTATAGAGTAAATGGTAGTTTTACAGATAGGAATGTTAGCACAAAAACTGAAGAAAAGGAGATAGCTGAAAAATCTCTGCACACAATGCTTAGTTCTCAGAAGTAAATCATATGTGCCATGTTGTTTCATTTAGGTTTAAAGAGTTAGCTGCTATACCGCCAGTTATGCTTTCCTATAGTGCAAATGGTATTTTTACAGGTAGGAATGTTAGCACAAAAACTGAAGAAGAGGAGATAGCTTAAAAATCTCTGCACACAATGCTTAGTTCCCAGAAGTAAATCATATGTGCCATGTTGTTTCATTTAGGTTTAAAGAGTTAGCTGCTATACCGCCGGTTATGCTTTCCTATAGTGTAAATGGTAGTTTTACAGATAGGACTGTTAACACAAAAACTGAAGAAAAGGAGATAGCTGAAAAAACTCTGCACACAATGCTTAGTTCTCAGAAGTAAATAATATGTGCCATGTTGTTTCATTTAGGTTTAAAGAGTTAGCTGCTATACCGCCGGTTATGCTTTCCTTTAGTGTAAATGGTAGTTTTACCGATAGGAATGTTAGCACAAAAACTGAAGAAAAGGAGATAGCTGAAAAATCTCTGCACACAATGCTTAGTTCTCAGAAGTAAATCATATGTGCCATGTTGTTTCATTTAGGTTTAAAGAGTTAGCTACTATACCGCCGGTTATGCTTTCATATAGTGTAAATGGTATTTTTACAGGTAGGAATGTTAGCACAAAAATTCAAGAAAAGGAGATACCTGAAAAATCTCTGCAGAGAATGCTTAGTTCTCAGCAGTAAATTATATGTGCCATGTTGTTTCATTTAAGTTTAAAGAGTTAGCTGCTATACCGTCGGTTATGCTTTCCTATAGTATAAATGCTAGTTTTACAGAGTGGAATGTTAGCACAATAACTGAAAGAAAGGAGATACCCGCAAAATCTCTACACACAATGCTTAGTTCTCTGAAGTAAATCATATGTGCCATGTTGTTTCATTTAGTTTTAAAGAGTTAGCTCCTATACCGACGGTTAAACTTTCCTATAGAGTAAATGGTAGTTTTACAGATAGGAATGTTAGCACAAAAACTGAAGAAAAGGAGATAGCTGAAAAATCTCTGCACACAATGCTTAGTTCTCAGAAGTAAATCATATGTGCCATGTTGTTTCATTTAGGTTTAAAGAGTTAGCTGCTATACCGCCAGTTATGCTTTCCTATAGTGCAAATGGTATTTTTACAGGTAGGAATGTTAGCACAAAAACTGAAGAAGAGGAGATAGCTGAAAAATCTCTGCACACAATGCTTAGTTCTCAGAAGTAAATCATATGTGCCATGTTGTTTCATTTAGGTTTAAAGAGTTAGCTGCTATACCGCCGGTTATGCTTTCCTATAGTGTAAATGGTAGTTTTACAGATAGGACTGTTAACACAAAAACTGAAGAAAAGGAGATAGCTGAAAAAACTCTGCACACAATGCTTAGTTCTCAGAAGTAAATCATATGTGCCATGTTGTTTCATTTAGGTTTAAAGAGTTAGCTGCTATACCGCCGGTTATGCTTTCCTATAGTGTAAATGGTAGTTTTAAAGATAGGAATGTTTGCAGAAAAAGTGAAGAAAAGGAGATAGCTGAAAAATCTTTGCACACAATGCTTAGTTCTCAGAAGTAAATCATAAGTGCCATGTTGTTTCATTCTGTTTTAAAGAGTTAGCAGCTATACCGCCGGTTATTCTTTCCTATAGTGTAAATGCAACTTTTACAGATAAGAATGTTAGCACAAAAACTGAAAGAAAGGAGATAGCCGCAAAATCTCTGCACACAATGCTTAGCTCTCAGAAGTAAATCATATGTGCCATATTGTTTCATTTAGGTTTAAAGAGTTAGCTGCTATACCGCCGGTTATGCTTTCCTATAGTGTAAGTGGTATTTTTACAGGTAGGAATGTTAGCACAAAAACTGAAGAAGAGGAGATAGCTGAAAAATCTCTACACACAATGCTTAGTTCTCAGAAGTAAATCATATGTGCCATGTTGTTTCATTTAGGTTCAAAGAGTTAGCTGCTATACCGCCGGTTATGCTTTCCTATAGAGTAAATGCTAGTTTTACAGATAAGAATGTTAGCACAAAATCTGAAAGAAAGGTGATAGCCGCAAAATCTCTGCACAGAATTCTTATGTCTCAGAAGTAAATCATATGTGCCATGTTGTTTCATTTAGTTTTAAAGAGTTAGCTGCTATACCGCCGGTTATGCTTTCGTATAGTGTAAATGCTAGTTTTACAGATAGGACTGTTAGCACAAAAACTGAAGAAAAGGAGATAGCTGAAAAATCTCTGCACACAATGCTTAGTTCTCAGAAATAAATCATATGTGCCATGTTGTTTCATTTAGGTTTTAAGAGGTAGGTGCTACAGTGCCGGCTTTGCTTTCCTATAGTGTAAATGCTAGTTTCACAGATAGGAATGTTAGCACAAAAACTGAAAGAAAGGAGATAGCCGCAAAATCTCTGCACAAATTACTTAGGTCTCAGAAGTAAATCATATGTGCCATGTTGTTTCATTTAGGTTTAAAGAGTTAGCTGCTATACAGCCGGTTATGCTTTCCTATAGTGTAAATGGTAGTTTTACAGATAGGAATGTTAGCACAAAAACTGAAGAAAAGGAGATAGCTGAAAAATCTCTGCACACAATGCTTAGTTCTCAGAAGTAAATCATATGTACCATGTTGTTTCATTTAGGTTTACAGAGTTAGCTGTTATACCGCCGGTTATACTTTCCTATAGTGTAAATGCTAGTTTTACAGGTAGGAATGTTAGCACAAAAACTGAAAGAAAGGAGATAGCCGCAAAATCTCTGCACAAATTACTTAGGTCTCAGAAGTAAATCATATGTGCCATGTTGTTTCATTTAGGTTTAAAGAGTTAGCTGCTATACCGCCGGTTATGCTTTCGTATAGTGTAAATGGTAGTGTTACAGATAGGAATGTTAGCACAAAAACTGAAGAAAAGGAGATAGCTGAAAAATCTCTGCACACAATGCTTAGTTCTCAGAAGTAAATCATATGTGCCATGTTGTTTCATTTAGGTTTAAAGAGTTACCTGCTATACCGCCGGTTACGCTTTCCTACTGTGTAAATGGTAGTTTTACAGATAGGAATGTTAGCACAAAAACTGAAGAAAAGGAGAGAGCTGAAAAATCTCTGCACACAATGCTTAGTTTCCAGAAGTAAATCATATGTGCCATGTTGTTTCATTTAGGTTTAAAGAGTTAGCTGCTATACCGCCGGTTATGCTTTCCTCTAGTGTAAATGCAAGTTTTACAGATAAGAATGTTAGCACAAAAACTGAAAGAAAGGAGATAGCTGCAAAATATTCGCACAGATTTCTTAGGTCCCAGAAGTAAATCATATGTGCCATGTTGTTTCATTTAGGTTTAAAGAGTTAGCTGGTATACCGGCGGTTATGCTTTCCTATAGTGTAAATGCTAGTTTTACAGATAGGAATGTTAGCACAAAAACTGAAGAAAAGGAGATAGCTAAAAAATCTCTCCACACAATGCTTAGTTCTCAGAAGTAAATCATATGTGCCATGTTCTTTCATTTAGGTTCAAAGAGTTAGCTGCTATACCGCCGGTTATGCTTTCCTATAGAGTAAATGCTAGTTTTACAGATAAGAATGTTAGCAGAAAATCTGAAAGAAAGGTGATAGCCGCAAAATCTCTGCACAGAATTCTTATGTCTCAGAAGTAAATCATATGTGCCATGTTGTTTCATTTAGTTTTAAAGAGTTAGCTGCTATACCGCCGGTTATGCTTTCCTATAGTGTAAATGGTAGTTTTACAGATAGGACTGTTAGCACAAAAACTGAAGAAAAGGAGATAGCTGAAAAATCTCTGCACACAATGCTTAGTTCTCAGAAGTAAATAATATGTGCCATGTTGTTTCATTTAGGTTTAAAGAGTTAGCTGCTATACCGCCGGTTATGCTTTCCTTTAGTGTAAATGGTAGTTTTACCGATAGGAATGTTAGCACAAAAACTGAAGAAAAGGAGATAGCTGAAAAATCTCTGCACACAATGCTTAGTTCTCAGAAGTAAATCATATGTGCCATGTTGTTTCATTTAGATTTAAAGAGTTAGCTGTTATACCGCCGGTTATGCTTTCATATAGTGTAAATGGTATTTTTACAGGTAGGAATGTTAGCACAAAAATTCAAGAAAAGGAGATACCTGAAAAATCTCTGCAGAGAATGCTTAATTCTCAGCAGTAAATTATATGTGCCATGTTGTTTCATTTAAGTTTAAAGAGTTAGCTGCTATACCGTCGGTTATGCTTTCCTATAGTATAAATGCTAGTTTTACAGAGTGGAATGTTAGCACAATAACTGAAAGAAAGGAGATAGCCGCAAAATCTCTACACACAATGCTTAGTTCTCTGAAGTAAATCATATGTGCCATGTTGTTTCATTTAGTTTTAAAGAGTTAGCTCCTATACCGACGGTTAAACTTTCCTATAGAGTAAATGGTAGTTTTACAGATAGGAATGTTAGCACAAAAACTGAAGAAAAGGAGATAGCTGAAAAATCTCTGCACACAATGCTTAGTTCTCAGAAGTAAATCATATGTGCCATGTTGTTTCATTTAGGTTTAAAGAGTTAGCTGCTCTACCGCCGGTTATGCTTTCCTATAGTGCAAATGGTATTTTTACAGGTAGGAATGTTAGCACAAAAACTGAAGAAGAGGAGATAGCTGAAAAATCTCTGCACACAATGCTTAGTTCTCAGAAGTAAATCATATGTGCCATGTTGTTTCATTTAGGTTTAAAGAGTTAGCTGCTATACCGTCGGTTATGCTTTCCTATAGTGTAAATGGTAGATTTACAGATAGGACTGTTAACACAAAAACTGAAGAAAAGGAGATAGCTGAAAAATCTCTGCACACAATGCTTAGTTCTGAGAAGTAAATCATATGTGCCATGTTGTTTCATTTAGGTTTAAAGAGTTAGCTGCTATACCGCCGGTTATGCTTTCCTATAGTGTAAATGGTAGTTTTAAAGATAGGAATGTTTGCAGAAAAAGTGAAGAAAAGGAGATAGCTGAAAAATCTTTGCACACAATGCTTAGTTCTCAGAAGTAAATCATAAGTGCCATGTTGTTTCATTCAGTTTTAAAGAGTTAGCAGCTATACCGCCGTTTATTCTTTCCTATAGTGTAAATGCAACTTTTACAGATAAGAATGTTAGCACAAAAACTGAAAGAAAGGAGATAGCCGCAAAATCTCTGTACACAATGCTTAGTTCTCAGAAGTAAATCATATGTGCCATATTGTTTCATTTAGGTTTAAAGAGTTAGCTGCTATACCGCCGGTTATGCTTTCCTATACTGTAAGTGGTATTTTTACAGGTAGGAATGTTAGCAGAAAAACTCAAGAAAAGGAGATACCTGAAAAATCTCTGCACAGAATGCTTAGTTCTCAACAGTAAATTATATGTGCCATGTTGTTTCATTTAGGTTTAAAGAGTTAGCTGCTATACCGCCGGTTATGCTTTCCTCTAGTGTAAATGCAAGTTTTACAGAAAAGAATGTTAGCACAAAAACTGAAAGAAAGGAGATAGCCGCAAAATATCCACACAGAATTCTTAGGTCTTAGAAGTAAATCATATGTGCCATGTTGTTTCATTTAGGTTTAAAGAGTTAGCTGCTATACCGCCGGTTATGCTTTCCTATAGTGTAAATGCTAGTTTTACAGATAGGAATGTTAGCACAAAAACTGAAGAAAAGGAGATAGCTGAAAAATCTCTACACACAATGCTTAGTTCTCAGAAGTAAATCATATGTGCCATGTTGTTTCATTTAGGTCCAAAGAGTTAGCTGCTATACCGCCGGTTATGCTTTCCTATAGAGTAAATTCTGGTTTTACAGATAAGAATGTTAGCACAAAATCTGAAAGAAAGGTGATAGCCGCAAAATCTCTGCACAGAATTCTTATGTCTCAGAAGTAAATCATATGTGCCATGTTGTTTCATTTAGTTTTAAAGAGTTAGCTGCTATACCGCCGGTTATGCTTTCGTATAGTGTAAATGCTAGTTTTACAGATAGGACTGTTAGCACAAAAACTGAAGAAAAGGAGATAGCTGAAAAATCTCTGCACACAATGCTTAGTTCTCAGAAATAAATCATATGTGCCATGTTGTTTCATTTAGGTTTTAAGAGGTAGGTGCTACAGTGCCGGCTTTGCTTTCCTATAGTGTAAATGCTAGTTTCACAGATAGGAATGTTAGCACAAAAACTGAAAGAAAGGAGATAGCCGCAAAATCTCTGCACAAATTACTTAGGTCTCAGAAGTAAATCATATGTGCCATGTTGTTTCATTTAGGTTTAAAGAGTTAGCTGCTATACCGCCGGTTATGCTTTCGTATAGTGTAAATGGTAGTGTTACAGATAGGAATGTTAGCACAAAAACTGAAGAAAAGGAGATAGCTGAAAAATCTCTGCACACAATGCTTAGTTCTCAGAAGTAAATCATATGTGCCATGTTGTTTCATTTAGGTTTAAAGAGTTAGCTGCTCTACCGCCGGTTATGCTTTCCTATAGTGCAAATGGTATTTTTACAGGTAGGAATGTTAGCACAAAAACTGAAGAAGAGGAGATAGCTGAAAAATCTCTGCACACAATGCTTAGTTCTCAGAAGTAAATCATATGTGCCATGTTGTTTCATTTAGGTTTAAAGAGTTAGCTGCTATACCGCCGGTTATGCTTTCCTATAGTGTAAATGGTAGATTTACAGATAGGACTGTTAACACAAAAACTGAAGAAAAGGAGATAGCTGAAAAATCTCTGCACACAATGCTTAGTTCTGAGAAGTAAATCATATGTGCCATGTTGTTTCATTTAGGTTTAAAGAGTTAGCTGCTATACCGCCGGTTATGCTTTCCTATAGTGTAAATGGTAGTTTTAAAGATAGGAATGTTTGCAGAAAAAGTGAAGAAAAGGAGATAGCTGAAAAATCTTTGCACACAATGCTTAGTTCTCAGAAGTAAATCATAAGTGCCATGTTGTTTCATTCAGTTTTAAAGAGTTAGCAGCTATACCGCCGTTTATTCTTTCCTATAGTGTAAATGCAACTTTTACAGATAAGAATGTTAGCACAAAAACTGAAAAGAAAGGAGATAGCCGCAAAATCTCTGCACACAATGCTTAGTTCTCAGAAGTAAATCATATGTGCCATATTGTTCATTTAGGTTTAAAGAGTTAGCTGCTATACCGCCGGTTATGCTTTCCTATAGTGTAAGTGGTATTTTTACAGGTAGGAATGTTAGCAGAAAAACTCAAGAAAAGGAGATACCTGAAAAATCTCTGCACAGAATGCTTAGTTCTCAACAGTAAATTATATGTGCATGTTGTTTCATTTAGGTTTAAAGAGTTAGCTGCTATACCGCCGGTTATGCTTTCCTCTAGTGTAAATGCAAGTTTTACAGAAAGAATGTTAGCACAAAAACTGAAGAAAGGAGATAGCCGCAAAATATCCACACAGAATTCTAGGTCTCAGAAGTAAATCATATGTGCCATGTGTTTCATTTAGGTTTAAAGAGTTAGCTGCTATACCGCCGGTTATGCTTTCCTATAGTGTAAATGCTAGTTTTACAGATAGGAATGTTAGCACAAAAACTGAAGAAAGGAGATAGCTGAAAAATCTCTACACACAATGCTTAGTTCTCAGAAGTAAATCATATGTGCCATGTTGTTTCATTTAGGTTCAAAGAGTTAGCTGCTATACCGCCGGTTATGCTTTCCTATAGAGGTAAATTCTGGTTTTACAGATAAGAATGTTAGCACAAAAATCTGAAAGAAAGGTGATAGCCGCAAAATCTCTGCACAGAATTCTTATGTCTCAGAAGTAAATCATATGTGCCATGTTGTTTCATTTAGTTTTAAAGAGTTAGCTGCTATACCGCCGGTTATGCTTTCGTATAGTGTAAATGCTAGTTTTACAGATAGGACTGTTAGCACAAAAACTGAAGAAAAGGAGATAGCTGAAAAAATCTCTGCACACAATGCTTAGTTCTCAGAAATAAATCATATGTGCCATGTTGTTTCATTTAGGTTTTTAAGAGGTAGGTGCTACAGTGCCGGCTTTGCTTTCCTATAGTGTAATGCTAGTTTCACAGATAGGAATGTTAGCACAAAAACTGAAAGAAAGGAGATAGCCGCAAAATCTCTGCACAGATTACTTAGGTCTCAGAAGTAAATCATATGTGCCATGTTGTTTCATTTAGTTTTAAAGAGTTAGCTGCTATACCGCCGGTTATGCTTTCGTATAGTGTAAATGGTAGTGTTACAGATAGGAATGTTAGCACAAAAACTGAAGAAAAGGAGATAGCTGAAAAATCTCTGCACACAATGCTTAGTTCTCAGAAGTAAATCATATGTGCCATGTTGTTTCATTTAGGTTTAAAGAGTTACCTGCTATACCGCCGGTTACGCTTTCCTACTGTGTAAATGGTAGTTTTACAGATAGGAATGTTAGCACAAAACTGAAGAAAAGGAGAGAGCTGAAAAAATCTCTGCACACAATGCTTAGTTTCCAGAAGTAAATCATATGTGCCATGTTGTTTCATTTAGGTTTAAAGAGTTAGCTGCTATACCGCCGGTTATGCTTTCCTCTAGTGTAAATGCAAGTTTTACAGATAAGAATGTTAGCACAAAAACTGAAAGAAAGGAGATAGCTGCAAAATATTCGCACAGATTTCTTAGGTCTCAGAAGTAAATCATATGTGCCATGTTGTTCATTTAGGTTTAAAGAGTTAGCTGGTATACCGCCGGTTATGCTTTCCTATAGTGTAAATGCTAGTTTTACAGATAGGAATGTTAGCACAAAAACTGAAGAAAAGGAGATAGCTAAAAATCTCTCCACACAATGCTTAGTTCTCAGAAGTAAATCATATGTGCCATGTTGTTTCATTTAGGTTCAAAGAGTTAGCTGCTATACCCGCCGGTTATGCTTTCCTATAGAGTAAATGCTAGTTTTACAGATAAGAATGTTAGCACAAAATCTGAAAGAAAGGTGATAGCCGCAAAATCTCTGCACAGAATTCTTATGTCTCAGAAGTAAATCATATGTGCCATGTTGTTTCATTTAGTTTTAAAGAGTTAGCTGCTATACCGCCGGTTATGCTTTCCTATAGTGTATATGGTAGTTTTACAGATAGGACTGTTAGCACAAAAACTGAAGAAAAGGAGATAGCTGAAAAATCTCTGCACACAATGCATTAGTTCTCAGAAGTAAATAATATGTGCCATGTTGTTTCATTTAGGTTTAAAGAGTTAGCTGCTTTACCGCCGGTTATGCTTTTCTTTAGTGTAAATGGTAGTTTTACCGATAGGAATGTTAGCACAAAAACTGAAGAAAAGGAGATAGCTGAAAAATCTCTGCACACAATGCTTAGTTCTCAGAAGTAAATCATATGTGCCATGTTGTTTCATTTAGGTTTAAAGAGTTAGCTGCTATACCGCCGGTTATGCTTTCATATAGTGTAAATGGTATTTTTACAGGTAGGAATGTTAGCACAAAAATTCAAGAAAAGGAGATACCTGAAAAATCTCTGCAGAGAATGCTTAATTCTCAGCAGTAAATTATATGTGCCATGTTGTTTCATTTAGGTTTAAAGAGTTAGCTGCTATACCGCCAGTTATGCTTTCCTATAGTGCAAATTGTATTTTTACAGGTAGGAATGTTAGCACAAAAACTGAAGAAGAGGAGATAGCTGAAAAATCTCTGCACACAATGCTTAGTTCTCAGAAGTAAATCATATGTGCCATGTTGTTTCATTTAGGTTTAAAGAGTTAGCTGCTATACCGCCGGTTATGCTTTCATATAGTGTAAATGGTAGATTTACAGATAGGACTGTTAACACAAAAACTGAAGAAAAGGAGATAGCTGAAAAAACTCTGCACACAATGCTTAGTCTCAGAAGTAAATCATATGTGCCATGTTGTTTCATTTAGGTTTAAAGAGTTAGCTGCTATACCGCCGGTTATGCTTTCCTATAGTGTAAATGGTAGTTTAAAGATAGGAATGTTTGCAGAAAAAGTGAAGAAAAGGAGATAGCTGAAAAATCTTTGCACACAATGCTTAGTTCTCAGAAGTAAATCATAAGTGCCATGTTGTTTCATTCTGTTTTAAAGAGTTAGCAGCTATACCGCCGGTTATTCTTTCCTATAGTGTAAATGCAACTTTTACAGATAAGAATGTTAGCACAAAAACTGAAAGAAAGGAGATAGCCGCAAAATCTCTGCACACAATGCTTAGCTCTCAGAAGTAAATCATATGTGCCATATTGTTTCATTTAGGTTTAAAGAGTTAGCTGCTATACCGCCGGTTATGCTTTCCTATAGTGTAAGTGGTATTTTTACAGGTAGGAATGTTAGCACAAAAACTGAAGAAGAGGAGATAGCTGAAAAATCTCTACACACAATGCTTAGTTCTCAGAAGTAAATCATATGTGCCATGTTGTTTCATTTAGGTTCAAAGAGTTAGCTGCTATACCGCCGGTTATGCTTTCCTATAGAGTAAATGCTAGTTTTACAGATAAGAATGTTAGCACAAAATCTGAAAGAAAGGTGATAGCCGCAAAATCTCTGCACAGAATTCTTATGTCTCAGAAGTAAATCATATGTGCCATGTTGTTTCATTTAGTTTTAAAGAGTTAGCTGCTATACCGCCGGTTATGCTTTCGTATAGTGTAAATGCTAGTTTTACAGATAGGACTGTTAGCACAAAAACTGAAGAAAAGGAGATAGCTGAAAAATCTCTGCACACAATGCTTAGTTCTCAGAAATAAATCATATGTGCCATGTTGTTTCATTTAGGTTTTAAGAGGTAGGTGCTACAGTGCCGGCTTTGCTTTCCTATAGTGTAAATGCTAGTTTCACAGATAGGAATGTTAGCACAAAAACTGAAAGAAAGGAGATAGCCGCAAAATCTCTGCACAAATTACTTAGGTCTCAGAAGTAAATCATATGTGCCATGTTGTTTCATTTAGGTTTAAAGAGTTAGCTGCTATACAGCCGGTTATGCTTTCCTATAGTGTAAATGGTAGTTTTACAGATAGGAATGTTAGCACAAAAACTGAAGAAAAGGAGATAGCTGAAAAATCTCTGCACACAATGCTTAGTTCTCAGAAGTAAATCATATGTACCATGTTGTTTCATTTAGGTTTACAGAGTTAGCTGTTATACCGCCGGTTATACTTTCCTATAGTGTAAATGCTAGTTTTACAGGTAGGAATGTTAGCACAAAAACTGAAAGAAAGGAGATAGCCGCAAAATCTCTGCACAAATTACTTAGGTCTCAGAAGTAAATCATATGTGCCATGTTGTTTCATTTAGGTTTAAAGAGTTAGCTGCTATACCGCCGGTTATGCTTTCGTATAGTGTAAATGGTAGTGTTACAGATAGGAATGTTAGCACAAAAACTGAAGAAAAGGAGATAGCTGAAAAATCTCTGCACACAATGCTTAGTTCTCAGAAGTAAATCATATGTGCCATGTTGTTTCATTTAGGTTTAAAGAGTTACCTGCTATACCGCCGGTTACGCTTTCCTACTGTGTAAATGGTAGTTTTACAGATAGGAATGTTAGCACAAAAACTGAAGAAAAGGAGAGAGCTGAAAAATCTCTGCACACAATGCTTAGTTTCCAGAAGTAAATCATATGTGCCATGTTGTTTCATTTAGGTTTAAAGAGTTAGCTGCTATACCGCCGGTTATGCTTTCCTCTAGTGTAAATGCAAGTTTTACAGATAAGAATGTTAGCACAAAAACTGAAAGAAAGGAGATAGCTGCAAAATATTCGCACAGATTTCTTAGGTCTCAGAAGTAAATCATATGTGCCATGTTGTTTCATTTAGGTTTAAAGAGTTAGCTGGTATACCGCCGGTTATGCTTTCCTATAGTGTAAATGCTAGTTTTACAGATAGGAATGTTAGCACAAAAACTGAAGAAAAGGAGATAGCAAAAAAATCTCTCCACACAATGCTTAGTTCTCAGATGTAAATCATATGTGCCATGTTGTTTCATTTAGGTTCAAAGAGTTAGCTGCTATACCGCCGGTTATGCTTTCCTATAGAGTAAATGCTAGTTTTACAGATAAGAATGTTAGCACAAAATCTGAAAGAAAGGTGATAGCCGCAAAATCTCTGCACAGAATTCTTATGTCTCAGAAGTAAATCATATGTGCCATGTTGTTTCATTTAGTTTTAAAGAGTTAGCTGCTATACCGCCGGTTATGCTTTCCTATAGTGTAAATGGTAGTTTTACAGATAGGACTGTTAGCACAAAAACTGAAGAAAAGGAGATAGCTGAAAAATCTCTGCACACAATGCTTAGTTCTCAGAAGTAAATAATATGTGCCATGTTGTTTCATTTAGGTTTAAAGAGTTAGCTGCTATACCGCCGGTTATGCTTTCCTTTAGTGTAAATGGTAGTTTTACCGATAGGAATGTTAGCACAAAAACTGAAGAAAAGGAGATAGCTGAAAAATCTCTGCACACAATGCTTAGTTCTCAGAAGTAAATCATATGTGCCATGTTGTTTCATTTAGGTTTAAAGAGTTAGCTGCTATACCGCCGGTTATGCTTTCATATAGTGTAAATGGTATTTTTACAGGTAGGAATGTTAGCACAAAAATTCAAGAAAAGGAGATACCTGAAAAATCTCTGCAGAGAATGCTTAATTCTCAGCAGTAAATTATATGTGCCATGTTGTTTCATTTAGGTTTAAAGAGTTAGCTGCTATACCGCCAGTTATGCTTTCCTATAGTGCAAATTGTATTTTTACAGGTAGGAATGTTAGCACAAAAACTGAAGAAGAGGAGATAGCTGAAAAATCTCTGCACACAATGCTTAGTTCTCAGAAGTAAATCATATGTGCCATGTTGTTTCATTTAGGTTTAAAGAGTTAGCTGCTATACCGCCGGTTATGCTTTCCTATAGTGTAAATGGTAGATTTACAGATAGGACTGTTAACACAAAAACTGAAGAAAAGGAGATAGCTGAAAAAACTCTGCACACAATGCTTAGTTCTCAGAAGTAAATCATATGTGCCATGTTGTTTCATTTAGGTTTAAAGAGTTAGCTGCTATACCGCCGGTTATGCTTTCCTATAGTGTAAATGGTAGTTTTAAAGATAGGAATGTTTGCAGAAAAAGTGAAGAAAAGGAGATAGCTGAAAAATCTTTGCACACAATGCTTAGTTCTCAGAAGTAAATCATAAGTGCCATGTTGTTTCATTCTGTTTTAAAGAGTTAGCAGCTATACCGCCGGTTATTCTTTCCTATAGTGTAAATGCAACTTTTACAGATAAGAATGTTAGCACAAAAACTGAAAGAAAGGAGATAGCCGCAAAATCTCTGCACACAATGCTTAGCTCTCAGAAGTAAATCATATGTGCCATATTGTTTCATTTAGGTTTAAAGAGTTAGCTGCTATACCGCCGGTTATGCTTTCCTATAGTGTAAGTGGTATTTTTACAGGTAGGAATGTTAGCACAAAAACTGAAGAAGAGGAGATAGCTGAAAAATCTCTACACACAATGCTTAGTTCTCAGAAGTAAATCATATGTGCCATGTTGTTTCATTTAGGTTCAAAGAGTTAGCTGCTATACCGCCGGTTATGCTTTCCTATAGAGTAAATGCTAGTTTTACAGATAAGAATGTTAGCACAAAATCTGAAAGAAAGGTGATAGCCGCAAAATCTCTGCACAGAATTCTTATGTCTCAGAAGTAAATCATATGTGCCATGTTGTTTCATTTAGTTTTAAAGAGTTAGCTGCTATACCGCCGGTTATGCTTTCGTATAGTGTAAATGCTAGTTTTACAGATAGGACTGTTAGCACAAAAACTGAAGAAAAGGAGATAGCTGAAAAATCTCTGCACACAATGCTTAGTTCTCAGAAATAAATCATATGTGCCATGTTGTTTCATTTAGGTTTTAAGAGGTAGGTGCTACAGTGCCGGCTTTGCTTTCCTATAGTGTAAATGCTAGTTTCACAGATAGGAATGTTAGCACAAAAACTGAAAGAAAGGAGATAGCCGCAAAATCTCTGCACAAATTACTTAGGTCTCAGAAGTAAATCATATGTGCCATGTTGTTTCATTTAGGTTTAAAGAGTTAGCTGCTATACAGCCGGTTATGCTTTCCTATAGTGTAAATGGTAGTTTTACAGATAGGAATGTTAGCACAAAAACTGAAGAAAAGGAGATAGCTGAAAAATCTCTGCACACAATGCTTAGTTCTCAGAAGTAAATCATATGTACCATGTTGTTTCATTTAGGTTTACAGAGTTAGCTGTTATACCGCCGGTTATACTTTCCTATAGTGTAAATGCTAGTTTTACAGGTAGGAATGTTAGCACAAAAACTGAAAGAAAGGAGATAGCCGCAAAATCTCTGCACAAATTACTTAGGTCTCAGAAGTAAATCATATGTGCCATGTTGTTTCATTTAGGTTTAAAGAGTTAGCTGCTATACCGCCGGTTATGCTTTCGTATAGTGTAAATGGTAGTGTTACAGATAGGAATGTTAGCACAAAAACTGAAGAAAAGGAGATAGCTGAAAAATCTCTGCACACAATGCTTAGTTCTCAGAAGTAAATCATATGTGCCATGTTGTTTCATTTAGGTTTAAAGAGTTACCTGCTATACCGCCGGTTACGCTTTCCTACTGTGTAAATGGTAGTTTTACAGATAGGAATGTTAGCACAAAAACTGAAGAAAAGGAGAGAGCTGAAAAATCTCTGCACACAATGCTTAGTTTCCAGAAGTAAATCATATGTGCCATGTTGTTTCATTTAGGTTTAAAGAGTTAGCTGCTATACCGCCGGTTATGCTTTCCTCTAGTGTAAATGCAAGTTTTACAGATAAGAATGTTAGCACAAAAACTGAAAGAAAGGAGATAGCTGCAAAATATTCGCACAGATTTCTTAGGTCTCAGAAGTAAATCATATGTGCCATGTTGTTTCATTTAGGTTTAAAGAGTTAGCTGGTATACCGCCGGTTATGCTTTCCTATAGTGTAAATGCTAGTTTTACAGATAGGAATGTTAGCACAAAAACTGAAGAAAAGGAGATAGCTAAAAAATCTCTCCACACAATGCTTAGTTCTCAGAAGTAAATCATATGTGCCATGTTGTTTCATTTAGGTTTAAAGAGTTAGCTGCTATACCGCCGGTTATGCTTTCCTATAGAGTAAATGCTAGTTTTACAGATAAGAATGTTAGCACAAAATCTGAAAGAAAGGTGATAGCCGCAAAATCTCTGCACAGAATTCTTATGTCTCAGAAGTAAATCATATGTGCCATGTTGTTTCATTTAGTTTTAAAGAGTTAGCTGCTATACCGCCGGTTATGCTTTCCTATAGTGTAAATGGTAGTTTTACAGATAGGACTGTTAGCACAAAAACTGAAGAAAAGGAGATAGCTGAAAAATCTCTGCACACAATGCTTAGTTCTCAGAAGTAAATAATATGTGCCATGTTGTTTCATTTAGGTTTAAAGAGTTAGCTGCTATACCGCCGGTTATGCTTTCCTTTAGTGTAAATGGTACTTTTACCGATAGGAATGTTAGCACAAAAACTGAAGAAAAGGAGATAGCTGAAAAATCTCTGCACACAATGCTTAGTTCTCAGAAGTAAATCATATGTGCCATGTTGTTTCATTTAGTTTTAAAGAGTTAGCTGCTATACCTCCGGTTATGCTTTCATATAGTGTAAATGGTATTTTTACAGGTAGGAATGTTAGCACAAAAATTCAAGAAAAGGAGATACCTGAAAAATCTCTGCAGAGAATGCTTAATTCTCAGCAGTAAATTATATGTGCCATGTTGTTTCATTTAAGTTTAAAGAGTTAGCTGCTATACCGTCGGTTATGCTTTCCTATAGTATAAATGCTAGTTTTACAGAGTGGAATGTTAGCACAATAACTGAAAGAAAGGAGATAGCCGCAAAATCTCTACACACAATGCTTAGTTCTCTGAAGTAAATCATATGTGCCATGTTGTTTCATTTAGTTTTAAAGAGTTAGCTCCTATACCGACGGTTAAACTTTCCTATAGAGTAAATGGTAGTTTTACAGATAGGAATGTTAGCACAAAAACTGAAGAAAAGGAGATAGCTGAAAAATCTCTGCACACAATGCTTAGTTCTCAGAAGTAAATCATATGTGCCATGTTGTTTCATTTAGGTTTAAAGAGTTAGCTGCTCTACCTCCGGTTATGCTTTCCTATAGTGCAAATGGTATTTTTACAGGTAGGAATGTTAGCACAAAAACTGAAGAAGAGGAGATAGCTGAAAAATCTCTGCACACAATGCTTAGTTCTCAGAAGTAAATCATATGTGCCATGTTGTTTCATTTAGGTTTAAAGAGTTAGCTGCTATACCGTCGGTTATGCTTTCCTATAGTGTAAATGGTAGATTTACAGATAGGACTGTTAACACAAAAACTGAAGAAAAGGAGATAGCTGAAAAATCTCTGCACACAATGCTTAGTTCTGAGAAGTAAATCATATGTGCCATGTTGTTTCATTTAGGTTTAAAGAGTTAGCTGCTATACCGCCGGTTATGCTTTCCTATAGTGTAAATGGTAGTTTTAAAGATAGGAATGTTTGCAGAAAAAGTGAAGAAAAGGAGATAGCTGAAAAATCTTTGCACACAATGCTTAGTTCTCAGAAGTAAATCATAAGTGCCTTGTTGTTTCATTCAGTTTTAAAGAGTTAGCAGCTATACCGCCGTTTATTCTTTCCTATAGTGTAAATGCAACTTTTACAGATAAGAATGTTAGCACAAAAACTGAAAGAAAGGAGATAGCCGCAAAATCTCTGCACACAATGCTTAGTTCTCAGAAGTAAATCATATGTGCCATATTGTTTCATTTAGGTTTAAAGAGTTAGCTGCTATACCGCCGGTTATGCTTTCCTATAGTGTAAGTGGTATTTTTACAGGTAGGAATGTTAGCAGAAAAACTCAAGAAAAGGAGATACCTGAAAAATCTCTGCACAGAATGCTTAGTTTTCAACAGTAAATTATATGTGCCATGTTGTTTCATTTAGGTTTAAAGAGTTAGCTGCTATACCGCCGGTTATGCTTTCCTCTAGTGTAAATGCAAGTTTTACAGAAAAGAATGTTAGCACAAAAACTGAAAGAAAGGAGATAGCCGCAAAATATCCACACAGAATTCTTAGGTCTCAGAAGTAAATCATATGTGCCATGTTGTTTCATTTAGGTTTAAAGAGTTAGCTGCTATACCGCCGGTTATGCTTTCCTATAGTGTAAATGCTAGTTTTACAGATAGGAATGTTAGCACAAAAACTGAAGAAAAGGAGATAGCTGAAAAATCTCTACACACAATGCTTAGTTCTCAGAAGTAAATCATATGTGCCATGTTGTTTCATTTAGGTTCAAAGAGTTAGCTGCTATACCGCCGGTTATGCTTTCCTATAGAGTAAATTCTGGTTTTACAGATAAGAATGTTAGCACAAAATCTGAAAGAAAGGTGATAGCCGCAAAATCTCTGCACAGAATTCTTATGTCTCAGAAGTAAATCATATGTGCCATGTTGTTTCATTTAGTTTTAAAGAGTTAGCTGCTATACCGCCGGTTATGCTTTCGTATAGTGTAAATGCTAGTTTTACAGATAGGACTGTTAGCACAAAAACTGAAGAAAAGGAGATAGCTGAAAAATCTCTGCACACAATGCTTAGTTCTCAGAAATAAATCATATGTGCCATGTTGTTTCATTTAGGTTTTAAGAGGTAGGTGCTACAGTGCCGGCTTTGCTTTCCTATAGTGTAAATGCTAGTTTCACAGATAGGAATGTTAGCACAAAAACTGAAAGAAAGGAGATAGCCGCAAAATCTCTGCACAAATTACTTAGGTCTCAGAAGTAAATCATATGTGCCATGTTGTTTCATTTAGGTTTAAAGAGTTAGCTGCTATACCGCCGGTTATGCTTTCGTATAGTGTAAATGGTAGTGTTACAGATAGGAATGTTAGCACAAAAACTGAAGAAAAGGAGATAGCTGAAAAATCTCTGCACACAATGCTTAGTTCTCAGAAGTAAATCATATGTGCCATGTTGTTTCATTTAGGTTTAAAGAGTTAGCTGCTCTACCGCCGGTTATGCTTTCCTATAGTGCAAATGGTATTTTTACAGGTAGGAATGTTAGCACAAAAACTGAAGAAGAGGAGATAGCTGAAAAATCTCTGCACACAATGCTTAGTTCTCAGAAGTAAATCATATGTGCCATGTTGTTTCATTTAGGTTTAAAGAGTTAGCTGCTATACCGCCGGTTATGCTTTCCTATAGTGTAAATGGTAGATTTACAGATAGGACTGTTAACACAAAAACTGAAGAAAAGGAGATAGCTGAAAAATCTCTGCACACAATGCTTAGTTCTGAGAAGTAAATCATATGTGCCATGTTGTTTCATTTAGGTTTAAAGAGTTAGCTGCTATACCGCCGGTTATGCTTTCCTATAGTGTAAATGGTAGTTTTAAAGATAGGAATGTTTGCAGAAAAAGTGAAGAAAAGGAGATAGCTGAAAAATCTTTGCACACAATGCTTAGTTCTCAGAAGTAAATCATAAGTGCCATGTTGTTTCATTCAGTTTTAAAGAGTTAGCAGCTATACCGCCGTTTATTCTTTCCTATAGTGTAAATGCAACTTTTACAGATAAGAATGTTAGCACAAAAACTGAAAGAAAGGAGATAGCCGCAAAATCTCTGCACACAATGCTTAGTTCTCAGAAGTAAATCATATGTGCCATATTGTTTCATTTAGGTTTAAAGAGTTAGCTGCTATACCGCCGGTTATGCTTTCCTATAGTGTAAGTGGTATTTTTACAGGTAGGAATGTTAGCAGAAAAACTCAAGAAAAGGAGATACCTGAAAAATCTCTGCACAGAATGCTTAGTTCTCAACAGTAAATTATATGTGCCATGTTGTTTCATTTAGGTTTAAAGAGTTAGCTGCTATACCGCCGGTTATGCTTTCCTCTAGTGTAAATGCAAGTTTTACAGAAAAGAATGTTAGCACAAAAACTGAAAGAAAGGAGATAGCCGCAAAATATCCACACAGAATTCTTAGGTCTCAGAAGTAAATCATATGTGCCATGTTGTTTCATTTAGGTTTAAAGAGTTAGCTGCTATACCGCCGGTTATGCTTTCCTATAGTGTAAATGCTAGTTTTACAGATAGGAATGTTAGCACAAAAACTGAAGAAAAGGAGATAGCTGAAAAATCTCTACACACAATGCTTAGTTCTCAGAAGTAAATCATATGTGCCATGTTGTTTCATTTAGGTTCAAAGAGTTAGCTGCTATACCGCCGGTTATGCTTTCCTATAGAGTAAATTCTGGTTTTACAGATAAGAATGTTAGCACAAAATCTGAAAGAAAGGTGATAGCCGCAAAATCTCTGCACAGAATTCTTATGTCTCAGAAGTAAATCATATGTGCCATGTTGTTTCATTTAGTTTTAAAGAGTTAGCTGCTATACCGCCGGTTATGCTTTCGTATAGTGTAAATGCTAGTTTTACAGATAGGACTGTTAGCACAAAAACTGAAGAAAAGGAGATAGCTGAAAAATCTCTGCACACAATGCTTAGTTCTCAGAAATAAATCATATGTGCCATGTTGTTTCATTTAGGTTTTAAGAGGTAGGTGCTACAGTGCCGGCTTTGCTTTCCTATAGTGTAAATGCTAGTTTCACAGATAGGAATGTTAGCACAAAAACTGAAAGAAAGGAGATAGCCGCAAAATCTCTGCACAAATTACTTAGGTCTCAGAAGTAAATCATATGTGCCATGTTGTTTCATTTAGGTTTAAAGAGTTAGCTGCTATACCGCCGGTTATGCTTTCGTATAGTGTAAATGGTAGTGTTACAGATAGGAATGTTAGCACAAAAACTGAAGAAAAGGAGATAGCTGAAAAATCTCTGCACACAATGCTTAGTTCTCAGAAGTAAATCATATGTGCCATGTTGTTTCATTTAGGTTTAAAGAGTTACCTGCTATACCGCCGGTTACGCTTTCCTACTGTGTAAATGGTAGTTTTACAGATAGGAATGTTAGCACAAAAACTGAAGAAAAGGAGAGAGCTGAAAAATCTCTGCACACAATGCTTAGTTTCCAGAAGTAAATCATATGTGCCATGTTGTTTCATTTAGGTTTAAAGAGTTAGCTGCTATACCGCCGGTTATGCTTTCCTCTAGTGTAAATGCAAGTTTTACAGATAAGAATGTTAGCACAAAAACTGAAAGAAAGGAGATAGCTGCAAAATATTCGCACAGATTTCTTAGGTCTCAGAAGTAAATCATATGTGCCATGTTGTTTCATTTAGGTTTAAAGAGTTAGCTGGTATACCGCCGGTTATGCTTTCCTATAGTGTAAATGCTAGTTTTACAGATAGGAATGTTAGCACAAAAACTGAAGAAAAGGAGATAGCTAAAAAATCTCTCCACACAATGCTTAGTTCTCAGAAGTAAATCATATGTGCCATGTTGTTTCATTTAGGTTCAAAGAGTTAGCTGCTATACCGCCGGTTATGCTTTCCTATAGAGTAAATGCTAGTTTTACAGATAAGAATGTTAGCACAAAATCTGAAAGAAAGGTGATAGCCGCAAAATCTCTGCACAGAATTCTTATGTCTCAGAAGTAAATCATATGTGCCATGTTGTTTCATTTAGTTTTAAAGAGTTAGCTGCTATACCGCCGGTTATGCTTTCCTATAGTGTAAATGGTAGTTTTACAGATAGGACTGTTAGCACAAAAACTGAAGAAAAGGAGATAGCTGAAAAATCTCTGCACACAATGCTTAGTTCTCAGAAGTAAATAATATGTGCCATGTTGTTTCATTTAGGTTTAAAGAGTTAGCTGCTATACCGCCGGTTATGCTTTCCTTTAGTGTAAATGGTAGTTTTACCGATAGGAATGTTAGCACAAAAACTGAAGAAAAGGAGATAGCTGAAAAATCTCTGCACACAATGCTTAGTTCTCAGAAGTAAATCATATGTGCCATGTTGTTTCATTTAGGTTTAAAGAGTTAGCTGCTATACCGCCGGTTATGCTTTCATATAGTGTAAATGGTATTTTTACAGGTAGGAATGTTAGCACAAAAATTCAAGAAAAGGAGATACCTGAAAAATCTCTGCAGAGAATGCTTAATTCTCAGCAGTAAATTATATGTGCCATGTTGTTTCATTTAAGTTTAAAGAGTTAGCTGCTATACCGTCGGTTATGCTTTCCTATAGTATAAATGCTAGTTTTACAGAGTGGAATGTTAGCACAATAACTGAAAGAAAGGAGATAGCCGCAAAATCTCTACACACAATGCTTAGTTCTCTGAAGTAAATCATATGTGCCATGTTGTTTCATTTAGTTTTAAAGAGTTAGCTCCTATACCGACGGTTAAACTTTCCTATAGAGTAAATGGTAGTTTTACAGATAGGAATGATAGCACAAAAACTGAAGAAAAGGAGATAGCTGAAAAATCTCTGCACACAATGCTTAGTTCTCAGAAGTAAATCATATGTGCCATGTTGTTTCATTTAGGTTTAAAGAGTTAGCTGCTCTACCGCCGGTTATGCTTTCCTATAGTGCAAATGGTATTTTTACAGGTAGGAATGTTAGCACAAAAACTGAAGAAGAGGAGATAGCTGAAAAATCTCTGCACACAATGCTTAGTTCTCAGAAGTAAATCATATGTGCCATGTTGTTTCATTTAGGTTTAAAGAGTTAGCTGCTATACCGCCGGTTATGCTTTCCTATAGTGTAAATGGTAGATTTACAGATAGGACTGTTAACACAAAAACTGAAGAAAAGGAGATAGCTGAAAAATCTCTGCACACAATGCTTAGTTCTGAGAAGTAAATCATATGTGCCATGTTGTTTCATTTAGGTTTAAAGAGTTAGCTGCTATACCGCCGGTTATGCTTTCCTATAGTGTAAATGGTAGTTTTAAAGATAGGAATGTTTGCAGAAAAAGTGAAGAAAAGGAGATAGCTGAAAAATCTTTGCACACAATGCTTAGTTCTCAGAAGTAAATCATAAGTGCCATGTTGTTTCATTCAGTTTTAAAGAGTTAGCAGCTATACCGCCGTTTATTCTTTCCTATAGTGTAAATGCAACTTTTACAGATAAGAATGTTAGCACAAAAACTGAAAGAAAGGAGATAGCCGCAAAATCTCTGCACACAGTGCTTAGTTCTCAGAAGTAAATCATATGTGCCATATTGTTTCATTTAGGTTTAAAGAGTTAGCTGCTATACCGCCGGTTATGCTTTCCTATAGTGTAAGTGGTATTTTTACAGGTAGGAATGTTAGCAGAAAAACTCAAGAAAAGGAGATACCTGAAAAATCTCTGCACAGAATGCTTAGTTCTCAACAGTAAATTATATGTGCCATGTTGTTTCATTTAGGTTTAAAGAGTTAGCTGCTATACCGCCGGTTATGCTTTCCTCTAGTGTAAATGCAAGTTTTACAGAAAAGAATGTTAGCACAAAAACTGAAAGAAAGGAGATAGCCGCAAAATATCCACACAGAATTCTTAGGTCTCAGAAGTAAATCATATGTGCCATGTTGTTTCATTTAGGTTTAAAGAGTTAGCTGCTATACCGCCGGTTATGCTTTCCTATAGTGTAAATGCTAGTTTTACAGATAGGAATGTTAGCACAAAAACTGAAGAAAAGGAGATAGCTGAAAAATCTCTACACACAATGCTTAGTTCTCAGAAGTAAATCATATGTGCCATGTTGTTTCATTTAGGTTCAAAGAGTTAGCTGCTATACCGCCGGTTATGCTTTCCTATAGAGTAAATTCTGGTTTTACAGATAAGAATGTTAGCACAAAATCTGAAAGAAAGGTGATAGCCGCAAAATCTCTGCACAGAATTCTTATGTCTCAGAAGTAAATCATATGTGCCATGTTGTTTCATTTAGTTTTAAAGAGTTAGCTGCTATACCGCCGGTTATGCTTTCGTATAGTGTAAATGCTAGTTTTACAGATAGGACTGTTAGCACAAAAACTGAAGAAAAGGAGATAGCTGAAAAATCTCTGCACACAATGCTTAGTTCTCAGAAATAAATCATATGTGCCATGTTGTTTCATTTAGGTTTTAAGAGGTAGGTGCTACAGTGCCGGCTTTGCTTTCCTATAGTGTAAATGCTAGTTTCACAGATAGGAATGTTAGCACAAAAACTGAAAGAAAGGAGATAGCCGCAAAATCTCTGCACAAATTACTTAGGTCTCAGAAGTAAATCATATGTGCCATGTTGTTTCATTTAGGTTTAAAGAGTTAGCTGCTATACAGCCGGTTATGCTTTCCTATAGTGTAAATGGTAGTTTTACAGATAGGAATGTTAGCACAAAAACTGAAGAAAAGGAGATAGCTGAAAAATCTCTGCACACAATGCTTAGTTCTCAGAAGTAAATCATATGTACCATGTTGTTTCATTTAGGTTTACAGAGTTAGCTGTTATACCGCCGGTTATACTTTCCTATAGTGTAAATGCTAGTTTTACAGGTAGGAATGTTAGCACAAAAACTGAAAGAAAGGAGATAGCCACAAAATCTCTGCACAAATTACTTAGGTCTCAGAAGTAAATCATATGTGCCATGTTGTTTCATTTAGGTTTAAAGAGTTAGCTGCTATACCGCCGGTTATGCTTTCGTATAGTGTAAATGGTAGTGTTACAAATAGGAATGTTAGCACAAAAACTGAAGAAAAGGAGATAGCTGAAAAATCTCTGCACACAATGCTTAGTTCTCAGAAGTAAATCATATGTGCCATGTTGTTTCATTTAGGTTTAAAGAGTTACCTGCTATACCGCCGGTTACGCTTTCCTACTGTGTAAATGGTAGTTTTACAGATAGGAATGTTAGCACAAAAACTGAAGAAAAGGAGAGAGCTGAAAAATCTCTGCACACAATGCTTAGTTCTCAGAAGTAAATCATATGTGCCATGTTGTTTCATTTAGGCTTAAAGAGTTAGCTGCTATACCGCCGGTTATGCTTTCCTCTAGTGTAAACGCGTTTTACAGATAAGAATGTTAGCACAAAAACTGAAAGAAAGGAGATAGCTGCAAAATATTCGCACAGATTTCTTAGGTCTCAGAAGTAAATCATATGTGCCATGTTGTTTCATTTAGGTTTAAAGAGTTAGCTGGTATACCGCCGGTTATGCTTTCGTATAGTGTAAATGCTAGTTTTACAGATAGGAATGTTAGCACAAAAACTGAAGAAAAGGAGATAGCTGAAAAATCTCTCCACACAATGCTTAGTTCTCAGAAGTAAATTACATGTGCCATGTTGTTTCATTTAGGTTCAAAGAGTTAGCTGCTATACCGCCGGTTATGCTTTCCTATAGAGTAAACGCTAGTTTTACAGATAAGAATGTTAGCACAAAATCTGAAAGAAAGGTGATAGCCGCAAAATCTCTGCACAGAATTCTTATGTCTCAGAAGTAAATCATATGTGCCATGTTGTTTCATTTAGGTTTAAAGAGTTAGCTGCTATACCGCCGGTTATGCTTTCCTTTAGTGTAAATGGTAGTTTTACCGATAGGAATGTTAGCACAAAAACTGAAGAAAAGGAGATAGGTGAAAAATCTCTGCACACAATGCTTAGTTCTCAGAAGTAAATCATATGTGCCATGTTGTTTCATTTAGGTTTAAAGAGTTAGCTGCTACACCGCCGGTTATGCTTTCATATAGTGTAAATGGTATTTTTACAGGTAGGAATGTTAGCACAAAAATTCAAGAAAAGGAGATACGTGAAAAATCTCTGCAGAGAATGCTTATTTCTCAACAGTAAATTATATGTGCCATGTAGTTTCATTTAAGTTTAAAGAGTTAGCTGCTATACCGTCGGTTATGCTTTCCTATAGTATAAATGCTAGTTTTACAGAGTGGAATGTTAGCACAATAACTGAAAGAAAGGAGATAGCCGCAAAATCTCTACACACAATGCTTAGTTCTCTGAAGTAAATCATATGTGCCATGTTGTTTCATTTAGTTTTAAAGAGTTAGCTCCTATACCGACGGTTAAACTTTCCTATAGAGTAAATGGTAGTTTTACAGATAGGAATGTTAGCACAAAAACTGAAGAAAAGGAGATAGCTGAAAAATCTCTGCACACAATGCTTAGTTCTCAGAAGTAAATCATATGTGCCATGTTGTTTCATTTAGGTTTAAAGAGTTAGCTGCTATACCGCCGGTTATGCTTTCCTATAGTGCAAATGGTATTTTTACAGGTAGGAATGTTAGCACAAAAACTGAAAAAGAGGAGATAGCTGAGAAATCTCTGCACACAATGCTTAGTTCTCAGAAGTAAATCATATGTGCCATGTTGTTTCATTTAGGTTTAAAGAGTTAGCTGCTATACCGCCGGTTATGCTTTCCTATAGTGTAAATGGTAGATTTACAGATAGGACTGTTAACACAAAAACTGAAGAAAAGGAGATAGCTGAAAAAACTCTGCGCACAATGCTTAGTTCTGAGAAGTAAATCATATGTGCCATGTTGTTTCATTTAGGTTTAAAGAGTTAGCTGCTATACCGCCGGTTATGCTTTCCTATAGTGTAAATGGTAGTTTTAAAGATAGGAATGTTTGCAGAAAAAGTGAAGAAAAGGAGATAGCTGAAAAATCTTTGCACACAATGCTTAGTTCTCAGAAGTAAATCATAAGTGCCATGTTGTTTCATTCAGTTTTAAAGAGTTAGCAGCTATACCGCCGGTTATTCTTTCCTATAGTGTAAATGCAACTTTTACAGATAAGAATGTTAGCACAAAAACTGAAAGAAAGGAGATAGCCGCAAAATCTCTGCACACAATGCTTAGCTCTCAGAAGTAAATCATATGTGCCATATTGTTTCATTTAGGTTTAAAGAGTTTGCTGCTATACCGCCGGTTATGCTTTCCTATAGTGTAAGTGGTATATTTACAGGTAGGAATGTTAGCACAAAAACTGAAGAAGAGGAGATAGCTGAAAAATCTCTACACACAATGCTTAGTTCTCAGAAGTAAATCATATGTGCCATGTTGTTTCATTTAGGTTCAAAGAGTTAGCTGCTATACCGCCGGTTATGCTTTCCTATAGAGTAAATGCTAGTTTTACAGATAAGAATGTTAGCACAAAATCTGAAAGAAAGGTGATAGCCGCAAAATCTCTGCACAGAATTCTTATGTCTCAGAAGTAAATCATATGTGCCATGTTGTTTCATTTAGTTTTAAAGAGTTAGCTGCTATACCGCCGGTTATGCTTTCGTATAGTGTAAATGCTAGTTTTACAGATAGGACTGTTAGCACAAAAACTGAAGAAAAGGAGATAGCTGAAAAATCTCTGCACACAATGCTTAGTTCTCAGAAATAAATCATATGTGCCATGTTGTTTCATTTAGGTTTTAAGAGGTAGGTGCTACACCACCGGCTTTGTTTTCCTATAGTGTAAATGCTAGTTTTACAGATAGGAATGTTAGCACAAAAACTGAAAGAAAGGAGATAGCCGCAAAATCTCTGCACAAATTACTTAGGTCTCAGGAGTAAATCATATGTGCCATGTTGTTTCATTTAGGTTTAAAGAGTTAGCTGCTATACAGCCGGTTATGCTTTCCTATAGTGTAAATGGTAGTTTTACAGATAGGAATGTTAGCACAAAAACTGAAGAAAAGGAGATAGCTGAAAAATCTCTGCACACAATGCTTAGTTCTCAGAAGTAAATCATATGTACCATGTTGTTTCATTTAGGTTTACAGAGTTAGCTGTTATACCGCCGGTTATACTTTCCTATAGTGTAAATGCTAGTTTTACAGGTAGGAATGTTAGCACAAAAACTGAAAGAAAGGAGATAGCCGCAAAATCTCTGCACAAATTACTTAGGTCTCAGAAGTAAATCATATGTGCCATGTTGTTTCATTTAGGTTTAAAGAGTTAGCTGCTATACCGCCGGTTATGCTTTCGTATAGTGTAAATGGTAGTGTTACAGATAGGAATGTTAGCACAAAAACTGAAGAAAAGGAGATAGCTGAAAAATCTCTGCACACAATGCTTAGTTCTCAGAAGTAAATCATATGTGCCATGTTGTTTCATTTAGGTTTAAAGAGTTACCTGCTATACCGCCGGTTACGCTTTCCTACTGTGTAAATGGTAGTTTTACAGATAGGAATGTTAGCACAAAAACTGAAGAAAAGGAGAGAGCTGAAAAATCTCTGCACACAATGCTTAGTTCTCAGAAGTAAATCATATGTGCCATGTTGTTTCATTTAGGTTTAAAGAGTTAGCTGCTATACCGCCAGTTATGCTTTCCTATAGTGCAAATGGTATTTTTACAGGTAGGAATGTTAGCACAAAAACTGAAGAAGAGGAGATAGCTGAAAAATCTCTGCACACAATGCTTAGGTCTCAGAAGTAAATCATATGTGCCATGTTGTTTCATTTAGGTTTAAAGAGTTAGCTGCTATACCGCCGGTTATGCTTTCCTATAGTGTAAATGGTAGATTTACAGATAGGACTGTTAACACAAAAACTGAAGAAAAGGAGATAGCTGAAAAAACTCTGCACACAATGCTTAGTTCTCAGAAGTAAATCATATGTGCCATGTTGTTTCATTTAGGTTTAAAGAGTTAGCTGCTATACCGCCGGTTATGCTTTCCTATAGTGTAAATGGTAGTTTTAAAGATAGGAATGTTTGCAGAAAAAGTGAAGAAAAGGAGATAGCTGAAAAATCTTTGCACACAATGCTTAGTTCTCAGAAGTAAATCATAAGTGCCATGTTGTTTCATTCAGTTTTAAAGAGTTAGCAGCTATACCGCCGGTTATTCTTTCCTATAGTGTAAATGCAACTTTTACAGATAAGAATGTTAGCACAAAAACTGAAAGAAAGGAGATAGCCGCAAAATCTCTGCACACAATGCTTAGCTCTCAGAAGTAAATCATATGTGCCATATTGTTTCATTTAGGTTTAAAGAGTTAGCTGCTATACCGCCGGTTATGCTTTCCTATAGTGTAAGTGGTATTTTTACAGGTAGGAATGTTAGCACAAAAACTGAAGAAGAGGAGATAGCTGAAAAATCTCTACACACAATGCTTAGTTCTCAGAAGTAAATCATATGTGCCATGTTGTTTCATTTAGGTTCAAAGAGTTAGCTGCTATACCGCCGGTTATGCTTTCCTATAGAGTAAATGCTAGTTTTACAGATAAGAATGTTAGCACAAAATCTGAAAGAAAGGTGATAGCCGCAAAATCTCTGCACAGAATTCTTATGTCTCAGAAGTAAATCATATGTGCCATGTTGTTTCATTTAGTTTTAAAGAGTTAGCTGCTATACCGCCGGTTATGCTTTCGTATAGTGTAAATGCTAGTTTTACAGATAGGACTGTTAGCACAAAAACTGAAGAAAAGGAGATAGCTGAAAAATCTCTGCACACAATGCTTAGTTCTCAGAAATAAATCATATGTGCCATGTTGTTTCATTTAGGTTTTAAGAGGTAGGTGCTACAGTGCCGGCTTTGCTTTCCTATAGTGTAAATGCTAGTTTCACAGATAGGAATGTTAGCACAAAAACTGAAAGAAAGGAGATAGCCGCAAAATCTCTGCACAAATTACTTAGGTCTCAGAAGTAAATCATATGTGCCATGTTGTTTCATTTAGGTTTAAAGAGTTAGCTGCTATACAGCCGGTTATGCTTTCCTATAGTGTAAATGGTAGTTTTACAGATAGGAATGTTAGCACAAAAACTGAAGAAAAGGAGATAGCTGAAAAATCTCTGCACACAATGCTTAGTTCTCAGAAGTAAATCATATGTACCATGTTGTTTCATTTAGGTTTACAGAGTTAGCTGTTATACCGCCGGTTATACTTTCCTATAGTGTAAATGCTAGTTTTACAGGTAGGAATGTTAGCACAAAAACTGAAAGAAAGGAGATAGCCGCAAAATCTCTGCACAAATTACTTAGGTCTCAGAAGTAAATCATATGTGCCATGTTGTTTCATTTAGGTTTAAAGAGTTAGCTGCTATACCGCCGGTTATGCTTTCGTATAGTGTAAATGGTAGTGTTACAGATAGGAATGTTAGCACAAAAACTGAAGAAAAGGAGATAGCTGAAAAATCTCTGCACACAATGCTTAGTTCTCAGAAGTAAATCATATGTGCCATGTTGTTTCATTTAGGTTTAAAGAGTTACCTGCTATACCGCCGGTTACGCTTTCCTACTGTGTAAATGGTAGTTTTACAGATAGGAATGTTAGCACAAAAACTGAAGAAAAGGAGAGAGCTGAAAAATCTCTGCACACAATGCTTAGTTTCCAGAAGTAAATCATATGTGCCATGTTGTTTCATTTAGGTTTAAAGAGTTAGCTGCTATACCGCCGGTTATGCTTTCCTCTAGTGTAAATGCAAGTTTTACAGATAAGAATGTTAGCACAAAAACTGAAAGAAAGGAGATAGCTGCAAAATATTCGCACAGATTTCTTAGGTCTCAGAAGTAAATCATATGTGCCATGTTGTTTCATTTAGGTTTAAAGAGTTAGCTGGTATACCGCCGGTTATGCTTTCCTATAGTGTAAATGCTAGTTTTACAGATAGGAATGTTAGCACAAAAACTGAAGAAAAGGAGATAGCTAAAAAATCTCTCCACACAATGCTTAGTTCTCAGAAGTAAATCATATGTGCCATGTTGTTTCATTTAGGTTCAAAGAGTTAGCTGCTATACCGCCGGTTATGCTTTCCTATAGAGTAAATGCTAGTTTTACAGATAAGAATGTTAGCACAAAATCTGAAAGAAAGGTGATAGCCGCAAAATCTCTGCACAGAATTCTTATGTCTCAGAAGTAAATCATATGTGCCATGTTGTTTCATTTAGTTTTAAAGAGTTAGCTGCTATACCGCCGGTTATGCTTTCCTATAGTGTAAATGGTAGTTTTACAGATAGGACTGTTAGCACAAAAACTGAAGAAAAGGAGATAGCTGAAAAATCTCTGCACACAATGCTTAGTTCTCAGAAGTAAATAATATGTGCCATGTTGTTTCATTTAGGTTTAAAGAGTTAGCTGCTATACCGCCGGTTATGCTTTCCTTTAGTGTAAATGGTAGTTTTACCGATAGGAATGTTAGCACAAAAACTGAAGAAAAGGAGATAGCTGAAAAATCTCTGCACACAATGCTTAGTTCTCAGAAGTAAATCATATGTGCCATGTTGTTTCATTTAGGTTTAAAGAGTTAGCTGCTATACCGCCGGTTATGCTTTCATATAGTGTAAATGGTATTTTTACAGGTAGGAATGTTAGCACAAAAATTCAAGAAAAGGAGATACCTGAAAAATCTCTGCAGAGAATGCTTAATTCTCAGCAGTAAATTATATGTGCCATGTTGTTTCATTTAAGTTTAAAGAGTTAGCTGCTATACCGTCGGTTATGCTTTCCTATAGTATAAATGCTAGTTTTACAGAGTGGAATGTTAGCACAATAACTGGAAGAAAGGAGATAGCCGCAAAATCTCTACACACAATGCTTAGTTCTCTGAAGTAAATCATATGTGCCATGTTGTTTCATTTAGTTTTAAAGAGTTAGCTCCTATACCGACGGTTAAACTTTCCTATAGAGTAAATGGTAGTTTTACAGATAGGAATGTTAGCACAAAAACTGAAGAAAAGGAGATAGCTGAAAAATCTCTGCACACAATGCTTAGTTCTCAGAAGTAAATCATATGTGCCATGTTGTTTCATTTAGGTTTAAAGAGTTAGCTGCTCTACCGCCGGTTATGCTTTCCTATAGTGCAAATGGTATTTTTACAGGTAGGAATGTTAGCACAAAAACTGAAGAAGAGGAGATAGCTGAAAAATCTCTGCACACAATGCTTAGTTCTCAGAAGTAAATCATATGTGCCATGTTGTCTCATTTAGATTTAAAGAGTTAGCTGCTATACCGCCGGTTATGCTTTCCTATAGTGTAAATGGTAGATTTACAGATAGGACTGTTAACACAAAAACTGAAGAAAAGGAGATAGCTGAAAAATCTCTGCACACAATGCTTAGTTCTGAGAAGTAAATCATATGTGCCATGTTGTTTCATTTAGGTTTAAAGAGTTAGCTGCTATACCGCCGGTTATGCTTTCCTATAGTGTAAATGGTAGTTTTAAAGATAGGAATGTTTGCAGAAAAAGTGAAGAAAAGGAGATAGCTGAAAAATCTTTGCACACAATGCTTAGTTCTCAGAAGTAAATCATAAGTGCCATGTTGTTTCATTCAGTTTTAAAGAGTTAGCAGCTATACCGCCGTTTATTCTTTCCTATAGTGTAAATGCAACTTTTACAGATAAGAATGTTAGCACAAAAACTGAAAGAAAGGAGATAGCCGCAAAATCTCTGCACACAATGCTTAGTTCTCAGAAGTAAATCATATGTGCCATATTGTTTCATTTAGGTTTAAAGAGTTAGCTGCTATACCGCCGGTTATGCTTTCCTATAGTGTAAGTGGTATTTTTACAGGTAGGAATGTTAGCAGAAAAACTCAAGAAAAGGAGATACCTGAAAAATCTCTGCACAGAATGCTTAGTTCTCAACAGTAAATTATATGTGCCATGTTGTTTCATTTAGGTTTAAAGAGTTAGCTGCTATACCGCCGGTTATGCTTTCCTCTAGTGTAAATGCAAGTTTTACAGAAAAGAATTTTAGCACAAAAACTGAAAGAAAGGAGATAGCCGCAAAATATCCACACAGAATTCTTAGGTCTCAGAAGTAAATCATATGTGCCATGTTGTTTCATTTAGGTTTAAAGAGTTAGCTGCTATACCGCCGGTTATGCTTTCCTATAGTGTAAATGCTAGTTTTACAGATAGGAATGTGAGCACAAAAACTGAAGAAAAGGAGATAGCTGAAAAATCTCTACACACAATGCTTAGTTCTCAGAAGTAAATCATATGTGCCATGTTGTTTCATTTAGGTTCAAAGAGTTAGCTGCTATACCGCCGGTTATGCTTTCCTATAGAGTAAATTCTGGTTTTACAGATAAGAATGTTAGCACAAAATCTGAAAGAAAGGTGATAGCCGCAAAATCTCTGCACAGAATTCTTATGTCTCAGAAGTAAATCATATGTGCCATGTTGTTTCATTTAGTTTTAAAGAGTTAGCTGCTATACCGCCGGTTATGCTTTCGTATAGTGTAAATGCTAGTTTTACAGATAGGACTGTTAGCACAAAAACTGAAGAAAAGGAGATAGCTGAAAAATCTCTGCACACAATGCTTAGTTCTCAGAAATAAATCATATGTGCCATGTTGTTTCATTTAGGTTTTAAGAGGTAGGTGCTACAGTGCCGGCTTTGCTTTCCTATAGTGTAAATGCTAGTTTCACAGATAGGAATGTTAGCACAAAAACTGAAAGAAAGGAGATAGCCGCAAAATCTCTGCACAAATTACTTAGGTCTCAGAAGTAAATCATATGTGCCATGTTGTTTCATTTAGGTTTAAAGAGTTAGCTGCTATACAGCCGGTTATGCTTTCCTATAGTGTAAATGGTAGTTTTACAGATTGGAATGTTAGCACAAAAACTGAAGAAAAGGAGATAGCTGAAAAATCTCTGCACACAATGCTTAGTTCTCAGAAGTAAATCATATGTACCATGTTGTTTCATTTAGGTTTACAGAGTTAGCTGTTATACCGCCGGTTATACTTTCCTATAGTGTAAATGCTAGTTTTACAGGTAGGAATGTTAGCACAAAAACTGAAAGAAAGGAGATAGCCACAAAATCTCTGCACAAATTACTTAGGTCTCAGAAGTAAATCATATGTGCCATGTTGTTTCATTTAGGTTTAAAGAGTTAGCTGCTATACCGCCGGTTATGCTTTCGTATAGTGTAAATGGTAGTGTTACAAATAGGAATGTTAGCACAAAAACTGAAGAAAAGGAGATAGCTGAAAAATCTCTGCACACAATGCTTAGTTCTCAGAAGTAAATCATATGTGCCATGTTGTTTCATTTAGGTTTAAAGAGTTACCTGCTATACCGCCGGTTACGCTTTCCTACTGTGTAAATGGTAGTTTTACAGATAGGAATGTTAGCACAAAAACTGAAGAAAAGGAGAGAGCTGAAAAATCTCTGCACACAATGCTTAGTTCTCAGAAGTAAATCATATGTGCCATGTTGTTTCATTTAGGTTTAAAGAGTTAGCTGCTATACCGCCGGTTATGCTTTCCTCTAGTGTAAACGCGTTTTACAGATAAGAATGTTAGCACAAAAACTGAAAGAAAGGAGATAGCTGCAAAATATTCGCACAGATTTCTTAGGTCTCAGAAGTAAATCATATGTGCCATGTTGTTTCATTTAGGTTTAAAGAGTTAGCTGGTATACCGCCGGTTATGCTTTCGTATAGTGTAAATGCTAGTTTTACAGATAGGAATGTTAGCACAAAAACTGTAGAAAAGGAGATAGCTGAAAAATCTCTCCACACAATGCTTAGTTCTCAGAAGTAAATTATATGTGCCATGTTGTTTCATTTAGGTTCAAAGAGTTAGCTGCTATACCGCCGGTTATGCTTTCCTATAGAGTAAACGCTAGTTTTACAGATAAGAATGTTAGCACAAAATCTGAAAGAAAGGTGATAGCCGCAAAATCTCTGCACAGAATTCTTATGTCTCAGAAGTAAATCATATGTGCCATGTTGTTTCATTTAGGTTTAAAGAGTTAGCTGCTATACCGCCGGTTATGCTTTCCTTTAGTGTAAATGGTAGTTTTACCGATAGGAATGTTAGCACAAAAACTGAAGAAAAGGAGATAGGTGAAAAATCTCTGCACACAATGCTTAGTTCTCAGAAGTAAATCATATGTGCCATGTTGTTTCATTTAGGTTTAAAGAGTTAGCTGCTACAACGCCGGTTATGCTTTCATATAGTGTAAATGGTATTTTTACAGGTAGGAATGTTAGCACAAAAATTCAAGAAAAGGAGATACGTGAAAAATCTCTGCAGAGAATGCTTATTTCTCAACAGTAAATTATATGTGCCATGTAGTTTCATTTAAGTTTAAAGAGTTAGCTGCTATACCGTCGGTTATGCTTTCCTATAGTATAAATGCTAGTTTTACAGAGTGGAATGTTAGCACAATAACTGAAAGAAAGGAGATAGCCGCAAAATCTCTACACACAATGCTTTGTTCTCTGAAGTAAATCATATGTGCCATGTTGTTTCATTTAGTTTTAAAGAGTTAGCTCCTATACCGACGGTTAAACTTTCCTATAGAGTAAATGGTAGTTTTACAGATAGGAATGTTAGCACAAAAACTGAAGAAAAGGAGATAGCTGAAAAATCTCTGCACACAATGCTTAGTTCTCAGAAGTAAATCATATGTGCCATGTTGTTTCATTTAGGTTTAAAGAGTTAGCTGCTATACCGCCGGTTATGCTTTCCTATAGTGCAAATGGTATTTTTACAGGTAGGAATGTTAGCACAAAAACTGAAAAAGAGGAGATAGCTGAAAAATCTCTGCACACAATGCTTAGTTCTCAGAAGTAAATCATATGTGCCATGTTGTTTCATTTAGGTTCAAAGAGTTAGCTGCTATACCGCCGGTTATGCTTTCCTATAGAGTAAATGCTAGTTTTACAGATAAGAATGTTAGCACAAAATCTGAAAGAAAGGTGATAGCCGCAAAATCTCTGCACAGAATTCTTATGTCTCAGAAGTAAATCATATGTGCCATGTTGTTTCATTTAGTTTTAAAGAGTTAGCTGCTATACCGCCGGTTATGCTTTCCTATAGTGTAAATGGTAGTTTTACAGATAGGACTGTTAGCACAAAAACTGAAGAAAAGGAGATAGCTGAAAAATCTCTGCACACAATGCTTAGTTCTCAGAAGTAAATAATATGTGCCATGTTGTTTCATTTAGGTTTAAAGAGTTAGCTGCTATACCGCCGGTTATGCTTTCCTTTAGTGTAAATGGTAGTTTTACCGATAGGAATGTTAGCACAAAAACTGAAGAAAAGGAGATAGCTGAAAAATCTCTGCACACAATGCTTAGTTCTCAGAAGTAAATCATATGTGCCATGTTGTTTCATTTAGGTTTAAAGAGTTAGCTGCTATACCGCCGGTTATGCTTTCATATAGTGTAAATGGTATTTTTACAGGTAGGAATGTTAGCACAAAAATTCAAGAAAAGGAGATACCTGAAAAATCTCTGCAGAGAATGCTTAATTCTCAGCAGTAAATTATATGTGCCATGTTGTTTCATTTAAGTTTAAAGAGTTAGCTGCTATACCGTCGGTTATGCTTTCCTATAGTATAAATGCTAGTTTTACAGAGTGGAATGTTAGCACAATAACTGGAAGAAAGGAGATAGCCGCAAAATCTCTACACACAATGCTTAGTTCTCTGAAGTAAATCATATGTGCCATGTTGTTTCATTTAGTTTTAAAGAGTTAGCTCCTATACCGACGGTTAAACTTTCCTATAGAGTAAATGGTAGTTTTACAGATAGGAATGTTAGCACAAAAACTGAAGAAAAGGAGATAGCTGAAAAATCTCTGCACACAATGCTTAGTTCTCAGAAGTAAATCATATGTGCCATGTTGTTTCATTTAGGTTTAAAGAGTTAGCTGCTCTACCGCCGGTTATGCTTTCCTATAGTGCAAATGGTATTTTTACAGGTAGGAATGTTAGCACAAAAACTGAAGAAGAGGAGATAGCTGAAAAATCTCTGCACACAATGCTTAGTTCTCAGAAGTAAATCATATGTGCCATGTTGTCTCATTTAGATTTAAAGAGTTAGCTGCTATACCGCCGGTTATGCTTTCCTATAGTGTAAATGGTAGATTTACAGATAGGACTGTTAACACAAAAACTGAAGAAAAGGAGATAGCTGAAAAATCTCTGCACACAATGCTTAGTTCTGAGAAGTAAATCATATGTGCCATGTTGTTTCATTTAGGTTTAAAGAGTTAGCTGCTATACCGCCGGTTATGCTTTCCTATAGTGTAAATGGTAGTTTTAAAGATAGGAATGTTTGCAGAAAAAGTGAAGAAAAGGAGATAGCTGAAAAATCTTTGCACACAATGCTTAGTTCTCAGAAGTAAATCATAAGTGCCATGTTGTTTCATTCAGTTTTAAAGAGTTAGCAGCTATACCGCCGTTTATTCTTTCCTATAGTGTAAATGCAACTTTTACAGATAAGAATGTTAGCACAAAAACTGAAAGAAAGGAGATAGCCGCAAAATCTCTGCACACAATGCTTAGTTCTCAGAAGTAAATCATATGTGCCATATTGTTTCATTTAGGTTTAAAGAGTTAGCTGCTATACCGCCGGTTATGCTTTCCTATAGTGTAAGTGGTATTTTTACAGGTAGGAATGTTAGCAGAAAAACTCAAGAAAAGGAGATACCTGAAAAATCTCTGCACAGAATGCTTAGTTCTCAACAGTAAATTATATGTGCCATGTTGTTTCATTTAGGTTTAAAGAGTTAGCTGCTATACCGCCGGTTATGCTTTCCTCTAGTGTAAATGCAAGTTTTACAGAAAAGAATTTTAGCACAAAAACTGAAAGAAAGGAGATAGCCGCAAAATATCCACACAGAATTCTTAGGTCTCAGAAGTAAATCATATGTGCCATGTTGTTTCATTTAGGTTTAAAGAGTTAGCTGCTATACCGCCGGTTATGCTTTCCTATAGTGTAAATGCTAGTTTTACAGATAGGAATGTGAGCACAAAAACTGAAGAAAAGGAGATAGCTGAAAAATCTCTACACACAATGCTTAGTTCTCAGAAGTAAATCATATGTGCCATGTTGTTTCATTTAGGTTCAAAGAGTTAGCTGCTATACCGCCGGTTATGCTTTCCTATAGAGTAAATTCTGGTTTTACAGATAAGAATGTTAGCACAAAATCTGAAAGAAAGGTGATAGCCGCAAAATCTCTGCACAGAATTCTTATGTCTCAGAAGTAAATCATATGTGCCATGTTGTTTCATTTAGTTTTAAAGAGTTAGCTGCTATACCGCCGGTTATGCTTTCGTATAGTGTAAATGCTAGTTTTACAGATAGGACTGTTAGCACAAAAACTGAAGAAAAGGAGATAGCTGAAAAATCTCTGCACACAATGCTTAGTTCTCAGAAATAAATCATATGTGCCATGTTGTTTCATTTAGGTTTTAAGAGGTAGGTGCTACAGTGCCGGCTTTGCTTTCCTATAGTGTAAATGCTAGTTTCACAGATAGGAATGTTAGCACAAAAACTGAAAGAAAGGAGATAGCCGCAAAATCTCTGCACAAATTACTTAGGTCTCAGAAGTAAATCATATGTGCCATGTTGTTTCATTTAGGTTTAAAGAGTTAGCTGCTATACAGCCGGTTATGCTTTCCTATAGTGTAAATGGTAGTTTTACAGATTGGAATGTTAGCACAAAAACTGAAGAAAAGGAGATAGCTGAAAAATCTCTGCACACAATGCTTAGTTCTCAGAAGTAAATCATATGTACCATGTTGTTTCATTTAGGTTTACAGAGTTAGCTGTTATACCGCCGGTTATACTTTCCTATAGTGTAAATGCTAGTTTTACAGGTAGGAATGTTAGCACAAAAACTGAAAGAAAGGAGATAGCCACAAAATCTCTGCACAAATTACTTAGGTCTCAGAAGTAAATCATATGTGCCATGTTGTTTCATTTAGGTTTAAAGAGTTAGCTGCTATACCGCCGGTTATGCTTTCGTATAGTGTAAATGGTAGTGTTACAAATAGGAATGTTAGCACAAAAACTGAAGAAAAGGAGATAGCTGAAAAATCTCTGCACACAATGCTTAGTTCTCAGAAGTAAATCATATGTGCCATGTTGTTTCATTTAGGTTTAAAGAGTTACCTGCTATACCGCCGGTTACGCTTTCCTACTGTGTAAATGGTAGTTTTACAGATAGGAATGTTAGCACAAAAACTGAAGAAAAGGAGAGAGCTGAAAAATCTCTGCACACAATGCTTAGTTCTCAGAAGTAAATCATATGTGCCATGTTGTTTCATTTAGGTTTAAAGAGTTAGCTGCTATACCGCCGGTTATGCTTTCCTCTAGTGTAAACGCGTTTTACAGATAAGAATGTTAGCACAAAAACTGAAAGAAAGGAGATAGCTGCAAAATATTCGCACAGATTTCTTAGGTCTCAGAAGTAAATCATATGTGCCATGTTGTTTCATTTAGGTTTAAAGAGTTAGCTGGTATACCGCCGGTTATGCTTTCGTATAGTGTAAATGCTAGTTTTACAGATAGGAATGTTAGCACAAAAACTGTAGAAAAGGAGATAGCTGAAAAATCTCTCCACACAATGCTTAGTTCTCAGAAGTAAATTATATGTGCCATGTTGTTTCATTTAGGTTCAAAGAGTTAGCTGCTATACCGCCGGTTATGCTTTCCTATAGAGTAAACGCTAGTTTTACAGATAAGAATGTTAGCACAAAATCTGAAAGAAAGGTGATAGCCGCAAAATCTCTGCACAGAATTCTTATGTCTCAGAAGTAAATCATATGTGCCATGTTGTTTCATTTAGGTTTAAAGAGTTAGCTGCTATACCGCCGGTTATGCTTTCCTTTAGTGTAAATGGTAGTTTTACCGATAGGAATGTTAGCACAAAAACTGAAGAAAAGGAGATAGGTGAAAAATCTCTGCACACAATGCTTAGTTCTCAGAAGTAAATCATATGTGCCATGTTGTTTCATTTAGGTTTAAAGAGTTAGCTGCTACAACGCCGGTTATGCTTTCATATAGTGTAAATGGTATTTTTACAGGTAGGAATGTTAGCACAAAAATTCAAGAAAAGGAGATACGTGAAAAATCTCTGCAGAGAATGCTTATTTCTCAACAGTAAATTATATGTGCCATGTAGTTTCATTTAAGTTTAAAGAGTTAGCTGCTATACCGTCGGTTATGCTTTCCTATAGTATAAATGCTAGTTTTACAGAGTGGAATGTTAGCACAATAACTGAAAGAAAGGAGATAGCCGCAAAATCTCTACACACAATGCTTTGTTCTCTGAAGTAAATCATATGTGCCATGTTGTTTCATTTAGTTTTAAAGAGTTAGCTCCTATACCGACGGTTAAACTTTCCTATAGAGTAAATGGTAGTTTTACAGATAGGAATGTTAGCACAAAAACTGAAGAAAAGGAGATAGCTGAAAAATCTCTGCACACAATGCTTAGTTCTCAGAAGTAAATCATATGTGCCATGTTGTTTCATTTAGGTTTAAAGAGTTAGCTGCTATACCGCCGGTTATGCTTTCCTATAGTGCAAATGGTATTTTTACAGGTAGGAATGTTAGCACAAAAACTGAAAAAGAGGAGATAGCTGAAAAATCTCTGCACACAATGCTTAGTTCTCAGAAGTAAATCATATGTGCCATGTTGTTTCATTTAGGTTTAAAGAGTTAGCTGCTATACCGCCGGTTATGCTTTCCTATAGTGTAAATGGTAGATTTACAGATAGGACTGTTAACACAAAAACTGAAGAAAAGGAGATAGCTGAAAAAACTCTGCACACAATGCTTAGTTCTGAGAAGTAAATCATATGTGCCATGTTGTTTCATTTAGGTTTAAAGAGTTAGCTGCTATACCGCCGGTTATGCTTTCCTATAGTGTAAATGGTAGTTTTAAAGATAGGAATGTTTGCAGAAAAAGTGAAGAAAAGGAGATAGCTGAAAAATCTTTGCACACAATGCTTAGTTCTCAGAAGTAAATCATAAGTGCCATGTTGTTTCATTCAGTTTTAAAGAGTTAGCAGCTATACCGCCGGTTATTCTTTCCTATAGTGTAAATGCAACTTTTACATATAAGAATGTTAGCACAAAAACTGAAAGAAAGGAGATAGCCGCAAAATCTCTGCACACAATGCTTAGTTCTCAGAAATAAATCATATGTGCCATGTTGTTTCATTTAGGTTTTAAGAGGTAGGTGCTACACCACCGGCTTTGTTTTCCTATAGTGTAAATGCTAGTTTTACAGATAGGAATGTTAGCACAAAAACTGAAAGAAAGGAGATAGCCGCAAAATCTCTGCACAAATTACTTAGGTCTCAGGAGTAAATCATATGTGCCATGTTGTTTCATTTAGGTTTAAAGAGTTAGCTGCTATACAGCCGGTTATGCTTTCCTATAGTGTAAATGGTAGTTTTACAGATAGGAATGTTAGCACAAAAACTGAAGAAAAGGAGATAGCTGAAAAATCTCTGCACACAATGCTTAGTTCTCAGAAGTAAATCATATGTACCATGTTGTTTCATTTAGGTTTACAGAGTTAGCTGTTATACCGCCGGTTATACTTTCCTATAGTGTAAATGCTAGTTTTACAGGTAGGAATGTTAGCACAAAAACTGAAAGAAAGGAGATAGCCGCAAAATCTCTGCTCAAATTACTTAGGTCTCAGAAGTAAATCATATGTGCCATGTTGTTTCATTTAGGTTTAAAGAGTTAGCTGCTATACCGCCGGTTATGCTTTCGTATAGTGTAAATGGTAGTGTTACAGATAGGAATGTTAGCACAAAAACTGAAGAAAAGGAGATAGCTGAAAAATCTCTGCACACAATGCTTAGTTCTCAGAAGTAAATCATATGTGCCATGTTGTTTCATTTAGGTTTAAAGAGTTACCTGCTATACCGCCGGTTACGCTTTCCTACTGTGTAAATGGTAGTTTTACAGATAGGAATGTTAGCACAAAAACTGAAGAAAAGGAGAGAGCTGAAAAATCTCTGCACAGAATTCTTATGTCTCAGAAGTAAATCATATGTGCCATGTTGTTTCATTTAGTTTTAAAGAGTTAGCTGCTATACCGCCGGTTATGCTTTCCTATAGTGCAAATGGTATTTTTACAGGTAGGAATGTTAGCACAAAAACTGAAGAAGAGGAGATAGCTGAAAAATCTCTGCACACAATGCTTAGTTCTCAGAAGTAAATCATATGTGCCATGTTGTTTCATTTAGGTTTAAAGAGTTAGCTGCTATACCGCCGGTTATGCTTTCCTATAGTGTAAATGGTAGTTTTACAGATAGGAATGTTTGCAGAAAAAGTGAAGAAAAGGAGATAGCTGAAAAATCTTTGCACACAATGCTTAGTTCTCAGAAGTAAATCATAAGTGCCATGTTGTTTCATTCAGTTTTAAAGAGTTAGCAGCTATACCGCCGTTTATTCTTTCCTATAGTGTAAATGCAACTTTTACAGATAAGAATGTTAGCACAAAAACTGAAAGAAAGGAGATAGCCGCAAAATCTCTGCACACAATGCTCAGTTCTCAGAAGTAAATCATATGTGCCATATTGTTTCATTCAGGTTTAAAGAGTTAGCTGCTATACCGCCGGTTATGCTTTCCTATAGTGTAAGTGGTATTTTTACAGGTAGGAATGTTAGCAGAAAAACTCAAGAAAAGGAGATACCTGAAAAATCTCTGCACAGAATGCTTAGTTCTCAACAGTAAATTATATGTGCCATGTTGTTTCATTTAGGTTTAAAGAGTTAGCTGCTATACCGCCGGTTATGCTTTCCTCTAGTGTAAATGCAAGTTTTACAGAAAAGAATGTTAGCACAAAAAATGAAAGAAAGGAGATAGCCGCAAAATATCCACACAGAATTCTTAGGTCTCAGAAGTAAATCATATGTGCCATGTTGTTTCATTTAGGTTTAAAGAGTAAGCTGCTATACCGCCGGTTATGCTTTCCTATAGTGTAAATGCTAGTTTTACAGATAGGAATGTTAGCACAAAAACTGAAGAAAAGGAGATAGCTGAAAAATCTCTACACACAATGCTTAGTTCTCAGAAGTAAATGATATGTGCCATGTTGTTTCATTTAGGTTCAAAAAGTTAGCTGCTATACCGCCGGTTATGCTTTCCTATAGAGTAAATGCTAGTTTTACAGCTAAGAATGTTAGCACAAAATCTGAAAGAAAGGTGATAGCCGCAAAATCTCTGCACAGAATTCTTATGTCTCAGAAGTAAATCATATGTGCCATGTTGTTTCATTTAGTTTTAAAGAGTTAGCTGCTATACCGCCGGTTATGCTTTCGTATAGTGTAAATGCTAGTTTTACAGATAGGACTGTTAGCACAAAAACTGAAGAAAAGGAGATAGCTGAAAAATCTCTGCACACAATGCTTAGTTCTCAGAAATAAATCATATGTGCCATGTTGTTTCATTTAGGTTTTAAGAGGTAGGTGCTACACCGCCGGCTTTGCTTTCCTATAGTGTAAATGCTAGTTTTACAGATAGGAATGTTAGCACAAAAACTGAAAGAAAGGAGATAGCCGCAAAATCTCTGCACAAATTACTTAGGTCTCAGAAGTAAATCATATGTGCCATGATGTTTCATTTAGGTTTAAAGAGTTAGCTGCTATACAGCCGGTTATGATTTCCTATAGTGTAAATGGTAGTTTTACAGATAGGAATGTTAGCACAAAAACTGAAGAAAAGGAGATAGCTGAAAAATCTCTGCACACAATGCTTAGTTCTCAGAAGTAAATCATATGTACCATGTTGTTTCATTTAGGTTTACAGAGTTAGCTGTTATACCGCCGGTTATACTTTCCTATAGTGTAAATGCTAGTTTTACAGGTAGGAATGTTAGCACAAAAACTGAAAGAAAGTAGATAGCCGCAAAATCTCTGCACAAATTACTTAGGTCTCAGAAGTAAATCATATGTGCCATGTTGTTTCATTTAGGTTTAAAGAGTTAGCTGCTATACCGCCGGTTATTCTTTCGTATAGTGTAAATGGTAGTGTTACTGATAGGAATGTTAGCACAAAAACTGAAGAAAAGGAGATAGCTGAAAAATCTCTGCACACAATGCTTAGTTCTCAGAAGTAAATCATATGTGCCATGTTGTTTCATTTAGGTTTAAAGAGTTACCTGCTATACCCCCGGTTACGCTTTCCTACTGTGTAAATGGTAGTTTTACAGATAGGAATGTTAGCACAAAAACTGAAGAAAAGGAGAGAGCTGAAAAATCTCTGCACACAATGCTTAGTTCTCAGAAGTAAATCATATGTGCCATGTTGTTTCATTTAGGTTTAAAGAGTTAGCTGCTATACCGCCGGTTATGCTTTCCTCTAGTGTAAATGCAAGTTTTACAGATAAGAATGTTAGCACAAAAACTGAAAGAAAGGAGATAGCTGCAAAATATTCGCACAGATTTCTTAGGTCTCAGATGTAAATCATATGTGCCATGTTGTTTCATTTAGGTTTAAAGAATTAGCTGCGATAACGCCGGTTATGCTTTCCTATAGTGTAAATGGTAGTTTTACAGATAGGAATGTTAACACAAAAACTGAAGAAAAGGAGATAGCTGAAAAATCTCTGCACACAATGCTTAGTTCTCAGAAGTAAATCATATGTACCATGTTGTTTCATTTAGGTTTAAGAGTTAGCTGCTATACCACCGGTTATGCTTTCCTATAGTGTAAATGGTAGTTTTACAGATAGGAATGTTAGCACAAAAACTGAAGAAAAGGAGATAGCTGAAAAATCTCTGCACACAATGCTTAGTTCTCAGAAGTAAATCATATGTGCCATGTTGTTTCATTTAGGTTTAAAGAGTTAGCTGCTATACCGCCGGTTATGCTTTCCTATAGTGTAAATGCAAGTTTTACAGATAAGAATGTTAGCACAAAAACTGAAAGAAAGGAGATAGCTGCAAAATATTCGCACAGATTTCTTAGGTCTCAGAAGTAAATCATATGTGCCATGTTGTTTCATTTAGGTTTAAAGAGTTAGCTGCTATACCACCGGTTATGCTTTCCTATAGTGTAAATGGTAGTTTTACAAATAGGAATGTTAGCACAAAAACTGAAGAAAAGGAGATAGCTGAAAAATCTCTGCACACAATGCTTAGTTCTCAGAAGTAAATTATATGTACCATGTTGTTTCATTTAGGTTTACAGAGTTAGCTGCTATACCGCCGGTTATACTTTCCTACAGTGTAAATGCTAGTTTTACAGATAAGAATGTTAGCACAAAAACTGAAAGAAAGGAGATAGCCGCAAAATCTCTGCACAAATTACTTAGGTCTCAGAAGTAAATCATATGTGCCATGTTGTTTCATTTAGGTTTAAAGAGTTAGCTGCTATACCACCGGTTATGCTTTCCTATAGTGTAAATGGTAGTTTTACAGATAGGAATGTTAGCACAAAAACTGAAGAAAAGGAGATAGCTGAAAATCTCTGCACACAATGCTTAGTTCTCAGAAGTAAATCATATGTGCCATGTTGTTTCATTTAGGTTTAAAGAGTTAGCTGCTATACCGCCGGTTATGCTTTCCTATAGTGTAAATGGTATTTTTACAGGTAGGAATGTTAGCACAAAAACTGAAGAAGAGGAGATAGCTGAAAAATCTCTGCACACAATGATTAGTTCTCAGAAGTAAATCATATGTGCCATGTTGTTTCATTTAGGTTTAAAGAGTTAGCTGCGATAACGCCGGTTATGCTTTCCTATAGTGTAAATGGTAGTTTTACAGATAGAATGTTAGCACAAAAACTGAAGAAAAGGAGATAGCTGAAAAATCTCTGCACACAATGCTTAGTTCTCAGAAGTAAATCATATGTGCCATGTTGTTTCATTTAGGTTTAAAGAGTTAGCTGCTATACCGCCGGTTATGCTTTCCTATAGTGTAAATGCAAGTTTTACAGATAAGAATGTTAGCACAAAAACTGAAAGAAAGGAGATAGCTGCAAAATATTCCCACAGATTTCTTAGGTCTCAGAAGTAAATCATATGTGCCATGTTGTTTCATTTAGGTTTAAAGAGTTAGCTGCTATACCACCGGTTATGCTTTCCTATAGTGTAAATGGTAGTTTTACAAATAGGAATGTTAGCACAAAAACTGAAGAAAAGGAGTAGCTGAAAAATCTCAGAAAACAATGCTTAGTTCTCAGAAGTAAATCATATGTACCATGTTGTTTCATTTAGGTTTACAGAGTTAGCTGCTATACCGCCGGTTATACTTTCCTATAGTGTAAAAGCTAGTTTTACAGATAAGAATGTTAGCACAAAAACTGAAAGAAAGGAGATAGCCGCAAAATCTCTGCACAAATTACTTAGGTCTCTGAAGTAAATCATATGTGCCATGTTGTTTCATATAGGTTTAAAGAGTTAGCTGCTATACCGCCGGTTATGCTTTCCTATAGTGTAAATGGTAGTTTTACAGATAGGAATGTTAGCACAAAAACTGAAGAAAAGGAGATAGCTGAAAATCTCTGCACACAATGCTTAGTTCTCAGAAGTAAATCATATGTGCCATGTTGTTTCATTTAGGTTTAAAGAGTTAGCTGCTATACCGCCGGTTATGCTTTCCTATAATGTAAATGGTATTTTTACAGGTAGGAATGTTAGCACAAAAACTGAAGAAGAGGAGATAGCTGAAAAAATTCTGCACACAATGCTTAGTTCTCAGAAGTAAATCATATGTGCCGTGTTGTTTCATTTAGGTTTAAAGAGTTAGCTGCGATAACGCCGGTTATGCTTTCCTATAGTGTAAATGGTAGTTTTACAGATAGGAATGTTAACACAAAAACTGAAGAAAAGGAGATAGCTGAAAAATCTCTGCACACAATGCTTAGTTCTCAGAAGTAAATCATATGTGCCATGTTGTTTCATTTAGGTTTAAAGAGTTAGCTGCTATACCGCCGGTTATGCTTTCCTATAGTGTAAATGGTAGTTTTACAGATAGGAATGTTAGCACAAAAACTGAAGAAAAGGAGATAGCTGAAAAATCTCTGCACACAATGCTTAGTTCTCAGAAGTAAATCATATGTGCCATGTTGTTTCATTTAGGTTTAAAGAGTTAGCTGCTATACCGCCGGTTATGCTTTCCTATAGTGTAAATGAAAGTTTTACAGATAAGAATGTTAGCACAAAAACTGAAAGAAAGGAGATAGCTGCAAAATATTCGCACAGATTTCTTAGGTCTCAGAAGTAAATCATATGTGCCATGTTGTTTCATTTAGGTTTAAAGAGTTAGCTGCTATACCACCGGTTATGCTTTCCTATAGTGTAAATGGTAGTATTACAAATAGGAATGTTAGCACAAAAACTGAAAAAAAGGAGATAGCTGCAAAATCTCTTCACACAATGCTTAGTTCTCAGAAGTAAATCATATGTACCATGTTGTTTCATTTAGGTTTACAGAGTTAGCTGCTATACCGCCGGTTATACTTTCCTACAGTGTAAATGCTAGTTTTACAGATAAGAATGTTAGCACAAAAACTGAAAGAAAGGAGATAGCCGCAAAATCTCTGCACAAATTACTTAGGTCTCAGAAGTAAATCATATGTGCCATGTTGTTTCATTTAGGTTTAAAGAGTTAGCTGCTATACCACCGGTTATGCTTTCCTATAGTGTAAATGGTAGTTTTACAGATAGGAATGTTAGCACAAAAACTGAAGAAAAGGAGATAGCTGAAAATCTCTGCACACAATGCTTAGTTCTCAGAAGTAAATCATATGTGCCATATTGTTTCATTTAGGTTTAAAGAGTTAGCTGCTATACCGCCGGTTATGCTTTCCTATAGTGTAAATGGTATTTTTACAGGTAGAAATGTTAGCACAAAAACTGAAGAAGAGGAGATAGCTGAAAAATCTCTGCACACAATGATTAGTTCTCAGAAGTAAATCATATGTGCCATGTTGTTTCATTTAGGTTTAAAGAGTTAGCTGCGATAACGCCGGTTATGCTTTCCTATAGTGTAAATGGTAGTTTTACAGATAGGAATGTTAACACAAAAACTGAAGAAAAGGAGATAGCTGAAAATCTCTGCACACAATGCTTAGTTCTCAGAAGTAAATCATATGTACCATGTTGTTTCATTTAGGTTTAAAGAGTTAGCTGCTATACCACCGGTTATCCTTTCCTATAGTGTAAATGGTAGTTTTACAGATAGGAATGTTAGCACAAAAACTGAAGAAGAGGAGATAGCTGAAAAATCTCTGCACACAATGCTTAGTTCTCAGAAGTAAATCATATGTGCCATGTTGTTTCATTTAGGTTTAAAGAGTTAGCTGCTATACCGCCGGTTATGCTTTCCTATAGTGTAAATGCAAGTTTTACAGATAAGAATGTTAGCACAAAAACTGAAAGAAAGGAGATAGCTGCAAAATATTCGCACAGACTTCTTAGGTCTCAGAAGTAAATCATATGTGCCATGTTGTTTCATTTAGGTTTAAAGAGTTAGCTGCTATACCACCGGTTATGCTTTCCTATAGTGTAAATGGTAGTTTTACAAATAGGAATGTTAGCACAAAAACTGAAGAAAAGGAGATAGCTGAAAAATCTCTGCACACAATGCTTAGTTCTCAGAAGTAAATTATATGTACCATGTTGTTTCATTTAGGTTTACAGAGTTAGCTGCTATACCGCCGGTTATACTTTCCTACAGTGTAAATGCTAGTTTTACAGATAAGAATGTTAGCACAAAAACTGAAAGAAAGGAGATAGCCGCAAAATCTCTGCACAAATTACTTAGGTCTCAGAAGTAAATCATATGTGCCATGTTGTTTCATTTAGGTTTAAAGAGTTAGCTGCTATACCACCGGTTATGCTTTCCTATAGTGTAAATGGTAGTTTTACAGATAGGAATGTTAGCACAAAAACTGAAGAAAAGGAGATAGCTGAAAATCTCTGCACACAATGCTTAGTTCTCAGAAGTAAATCATATGTGCCATGTTGTTTCATTTAGGTTTAAAGAGTTAGCTGCTATACCGCCGGTTATGCTTTCCTATAGTGTAAATGGTATTTTTACAGGTAGGAATGTTAGCACAAAAACTGAAGAAGAGGAGATAGCTGAAAAATCTCTGCACACAATGATTAGTTCTCAGAAGTAAATCATATGTGCCATGTTGTTTCATTTAGGTTTAAAGAGTTAGCTGCGATAACGCCGGTTATGCTCTCCTATAGTGTAAATGGTAGTTTTACAGATAGGAATGTTAACACAAAAACTGAAGAAAAGGAGATAGCTGAAATTCTCTGCACACAATGCTTAGTTCTCAGAAGTAAATCATATGTGCCATGTTGTTTCATATAGGTTTAAAGAGTTAGCTGCTATACCGCCGGTTATGCTTTCCTATAGTGTAAATGGTAGTTTTACAGATAGGAATGTTAGCACAAAAACTGAAGAAAAGGAGATAGCTGAAAAATCTCTGCACACAATGCTTAGTTCTCAGAAGTAAATCATATGTGCCATGTTGTTTCATTTAGGTTTAAAGAGTTAGCTGCTATACCGCCGGTTATGCTTTCCTATAGTGTAAATGCAAGTTTTACAGATAAGAATGTTAGCACAAAAACTGAAAGAAAGGAGATAGCTGCAAAATATTCCCACAGATTTCTTAGGTCTCAGAAGTAAATCATATGTGCCATGTTGTTTCATTTAGGTTTAAAGAGTTAGCTGCTATACCACCGGTTATGCTTTCCTATAGTGTAAATGGTAGTTTTACAAATAGGAATGTTAGCACAAAAACTGAAGAAAAGGAGTAGCTGAAAAATCTCAGAAAACAATGCTTAGTTCTCAGAAGTAAATCATATGTACCATGTTGTTTCATTTAGGTTTACAGAGGTAGCTGCTATACCGCCGGTTATACTTTCCTATAGTGTAAAAGCTAGTTTTACAGATAAGAATGTTAGCACAAAAACTGAAAGAAAGGAGATAGCCGCAAAATCTCTGCACAAATTACTTAGGTCTCTGAAGTAAATCATATGTGCCATGTTGTTTCATATAGGTTTAAAGAGTTAGCTGCTATACCGCCGGTTATGCTTTCCTATAGTGTAAATGGTAGTTTTACAGATAGGAATGTTAGCACAAAAACTGAAGAAAAGGAGATAGCTGAAAATCTCTGCACACAATGCTTAGTTCTCAGAAGTAAATCATATGTGCCATGTTGTTTCATTTAGGTTTAAAGAGTTAGCTGCTATACCGCCGGTTATGCTTTCCTATAATGTAAATGGTATTTTTACAGGTAGGAATGTTAGCACAAAAACTGAAGAAGAGGAGATAGCTGAAAAATCTCTGCACACAATGCTTAGTTCTCAGAAGTAAATCATATGTGCCATGTTGTTTCATTTAGGTTTAAAGAGTTAGCTGCGATAACGCCGGTTATGCTTTCCTATAGTGTAAATGGTAGTTTTACAGATAGGAATGTTAACACAAAAACTGAAGAAAAGGAGATAGCTGAAAAATCTCTGCACACAATGCTTAGTTCTCAGAAGTAAATCATATGTGCCATGTTGTTTCATTTAGGTTTAAAGAGTTAGCTGCTATACCGCCGGTTATGCTTTCCTATAGTGTAAATGGTAGTTTTACAGATAGGAATGTTAGCACAAAAACTGAAGAAAAGGAGATAGCTGAAAAATCTCTGCACACAATGCTTAGTTCTCAGAAGTAAATCATATGTGCCATGTTGTTTCATTTAGGTTTAAAGAGTTAGCTGCTATACCGCCGGTTATGCTTTCCTATAGTGTAAATGAAAGTTTTACAGATAAGAATGTTAGCACAAAAACTGAAAGAAAGGAGATAGCTGCAAAATATTCGCACAGATTTCTTAGGTCTCAGAAGTAAATCATATGTGCCATGTTGTTTCATTTAGGTTTAAAGAGTTAGCTGCTATACCACCGGTTATGCTTTCCTATAGTGTAAATGGTAGTTTTACAAATAGGAATGTTAGCACAAAAACTGAAAAAAAGGAGATAGCTGCAAAATCTCTTCACACAATGCTTAGTTCTCAGAAGTAAATCATATGTACCATGTTGTTTCATTTAGGTTTACAGAATTAGCTGCTATACCGCCGGTTATACCTTCCTACAGTATAAATGCTAGTTTTACAGATAAGAATGTTAGCACAAAAACTGAAAGAAAGGAGATAGCCGCAAAATCTCTGCACAAATTACTTAGGTCTCAGAAGTAAATCATATGTGCCATGTTGTTTCATTGAGGTTTAAAGAGTTAGCTGCTATACCGCCGGTTATGCTTTCCTATAGTGTAAATGGTATTTTTACAGGTAGGAATGTTAGCACAAAAACTGAAGAAGAGGAGATAGCTGAAAAATCTCTGCACACAATGATTAGTTCTCAGAAGTAAATCATATGTGCCATGTTGTTTCATTTAGGTTTAAAGAGTTAGCTGCGATAACGCCGGTTATGCTTTCCTATAGTGTAAATGGTAGTTTTACAGATAGGAATGTTAACACAAAAACTGAAGAAAAGGAGATAGCTGAAAATCTCTGCACACAATGCTTAGTTCTCAGAAGTAAATCATATGTACCATGTTGTTTCATTTAGGTTTAAAGAGTTAGCTGCTATACCACCGGTTATGCTTTCCTATAGTGTAAATGGTAGTTTTACAGATAGGAATGTTAGCACAAAAACTGAAGAAAAGGAGATAGCTGAAAAATCTCTGCACACAATGCTTAGTTCTCAGAAGTAAATCATATGTGCCATGTTGTTTCATTTAGGTTTAAAGAGTTAGCTGCTATACCGCCGGTTATGCTTTCCTATAGTGTAAATGCAAGTTTTACAGATAAGAATGTTAGCACAAAAACTGAAAGAAAGGAGATAGCTGCAAAATATTCCCACAGATTTCTTAGGTCTCAGAAGTAAATCATATGTGCCATGTTGTTTCATTTAGGTTTAAAGAGTTAGCTGCTATACCACCGGTTATGCTTTCCTATAGTGTAAATGGTAGTTTTACAAATAGGAATGTTAGCACAAAAACTGAAGAAAAGGAGTAGCTGAAAAATCTCTGAAAACAATGCTTAGTTCTCAGAAGTAAATCATATGTACCATGTTGTTTCATTTAGGTTTACAGAGTTAGCTGCTATACCGCCGGTTATACTTTCCTACAGTGTAAAAGCTAGTTTTACAGATAAGAATGTTAGCACAAAAACTGAAAGAAAGGAGATAGCTGCAAAATCTCTGCACAAATTACTTAGGTCTCTGAAGTAAATCATATGTGCCATGTTGTTTCATATAGGTTTAAAGAGTTAGCTGCTATACCGCCGGTTATGCTTTCCTATAGTGTAAATGGTAGTTTTACAGATAGGAATGTTAGCACAAAAACTGAAGAAAAGGAGATAGCTGAAAATCTCTGCACACAATGCTTAGTTCTCAGAAGTAAATCATATGTGCCATGTTGTTTCATTTAGGTTTAAAGAGTTAGCTGCTATACCGCCGGTTATGCTTTCCTATAGTGTAAATGGTATTTTTACAGGTAGGAATGTTAGCACAAAAACTGAAGAAGAGGAGATAGCTGAAAAATCTCTGCACACAATGCTTAGTTCTCAGAAGTAAATCATATGTGCCATGTTGTTTCATTTAGGTTTAAAGAGTTAGCTGCGATAACGCCGGTTATGCTTTCCTATAGTGTAAATGGTAGTTTTACAGATAGGAATGTTAACACAAAAACTGAAGAAAAGGAGATAGCTGAAAAATCTCTGCACACAATGCTTAGTTCTCAGAAGTAAATCATATGTGCCATGTTGTTTCATTTAGGTTTAAAGAGTTAGCTGCTATACCGCCGGTTATGCTTTCCTATAGTGTAAATGCAAGTTTTACAGATAAGAATGTTAGCACAAAAACTGAAAGAAAGGAGATAGCTGAAAAATATTCGCACAGATTTCTTAGGTCTCAGAAGTAAATCATATGTGCCATGTTGTTTCATTTAGGTTTAAAGAGTTAGCTGCTATACCACCGGTTATGCTTTCCTATAGTGTAAATGGTAGTTTTACAAATAGGAATGTTAGCACAAAAACTGAAGAAAAGGAGATAGCTGAAAAATCTCTGCACACAATGCTTAGTTCTCAGAAGTAAATCATATGTACCATGTTGTTTCATTTAGGTTTACAGAGTTAGCTGCTATACCGCCGGTTATGCTTTCCTATAGTGTAAATGCTAGTTTTACAGATAGGAATGTTAGCACAAAAACTGAAGAAAAGGAGATAGCTGAAAAATCTCTACACACAATGCTTAGTTCTCAGAAGTAAATCATATGTGCCATGTTGTTTCATTTAGGTTCAAAGAGTTAGCTGCTATACCGCCGGTTATGCTTTCCTATAGAGTAAATGCTAGTTTTACAGATAAGAATGTTAGCACAAAATCTGAAAGAAAGGTGATAGCCGCAAAATCTCTGCACAGAATTCTTATGTCTCAGAAGTAAATCATATGTGCCATGTTGTTTCATTTAGTTTTAAAGAGTTAGCTGCTATACCGCCGGTTATGCTTTCCTATACTGTAAATGCTAGTTTTACAGATAGGACTGTTAGCACAAAAACTGAAGAAAAGGAGATAGCTGAAAAATCTCTGCACACAATGCTTAGTTCTCAGAAATAAATCATATGTGCCATGTTGTTTCATTTAGGTTTTAAGAGGTAGCTGCTATACCGCCGGCTTTGCTTTCCTATAGTGTAAATGCTAGTTTTACAGATAGGAATGTTAGCAGAAAAACTGAAAGAAAGGAGATAGCCGCAAAATCTCCACACAAATTACTTAGGTCTCAGATGTAAATCATATGTGCCATGTTGTTTCATTTAGTTTTAAAGAGTTAGCTGCTATACCGCCGGTTATGGCTTCCTATAGTGTAAATGCTAGTTTTACAGATAGGACTGTTAGCACAAAAACTGAAGAAAAGGAGATAGCTGAAAAATCTCTGCACACAATGCTTAGTTCTAAGAAATAAATCATATGTGCCATGTTGTTTCATTTAGGTTTTAAGAGGTAGCTGCTATACCGCCGGCTTTGCTTTCCTATAGTGTAAATGCTAGTTTTACAGATAGGAATGTTAGCACAAAAACTGAAAGAAAGGAGATAGCCGCAAAATCTCTGCACAAATTACTTAGGTCTCAGAAGTAAATCATATGTGCCATGTTGTTTCATTTAGGTTTAAAGAGTTAGCTGCTATACCGCCGGTTATGCTTTCCTATAGTGTAAATGGTAGTTTTACAGATAGGAATGTTAGCACAAAAACTGAAGAAAAGGAGATAGCTGAAAAATCTCTGCACACAATGCTTAGTTCTCAGAAGTAAATCATATGTGCCATGTTGTTTCATTTAGGTTTAAAGAGTTAGCTGCTATACCGCCGGTTATGCTTTCCTATAGTGTAAATGGTAGTTTTACAAATAGGAATGTTAGCACAAAAACTGAAGAAAAGGAGATAGCTGAAAAATCTCTGCAAACAATGCTTAGTTCTCAGAAGTAAATCATATGTACCATGTTGTTTCATTTAGGTTTACAGAGTTAGCTGCTATAACCGCCGGTTATACTTTCCTATAGTGTAAAAGCTAGTTTTACAGATAAGAATGTTAGCACAAAAACTGAAAGAAAGGAGATAGCCGCAAAATCTCTGCACAAATTATTTAGGTCTCTGAAGTAAATCATATGTGCCATGTTGTTTCATATAGGTTTAAAGAGTTAGCTGCTATACCACCGGTTATGCTTTCCTATAGTGTAAATGGTAGTTTTACAGATAGGAATGTTAGCACAAAAACTGAAGAAAAGGAGATAGCTGAAAAATCTCTGCACACAATGCTTAGTTCTCAGAAGTAAATCATATGTGCCATGTTGTTCCATTTAGGTTTAAAGAGTTAGCTGCTATACCGCCGGTTATGCTCTCCTATAGTGTAAATGCAAGTTTTACAGATAAGAATGTTAGCACAAAAACTGAAAGAAAGGAGATAGCTCCAAAACATTCGCACAGGTTTCTTAGTTTTCAGAAGTAAATCATATGTGCCATGTTGTTTCATTTAGGTTTAAAGAGTTAGCTGCTATACCACCGGTTATGCTTTCCTATAGTGTAAATGGTAGTTTTACAAATAGGAATGTTAGCACAAAAACTGAAGAAAAGGAGATAGCTGAAAAATCTCTGCACACAATGCTTAGTTCTCAGAAGTAAATCATATGTACCATGTTGTTTCATTTAAGTTTACAGAGTTAGCTGCTATACCGCCGGTTATACTTTCCTATAGTGTAAATGCTAGTTTTACAGATAAGAATGTTAGCACAAAAACTGAAAGAAAGGAGATAGCCGCAAAATCTCTGCACAAATTACTTAGGTCTCAGAAGTAAATCATATGTGCCATGTTGTTTCATTTAGGTTTAAAGAGTTAGCTGCTATACCGCCGGTTATGCTTTCGTATAGTGTAAATGGCAGTGTTACAGATAGGAATGTTAGCACAAAAACTGAAGAAAAGGAGATAGCTGAAAAATCTCTGCACACAATGCTTAGTTCTCAGAAGTAAATCATATGTGCCATGTTGTTTCATTTAGGTTTAAAGAGTTAGCTGCTATAACGCCGGTTATGCTTTCCTACTGTGTAAATGGTAGTTTTACAGATAGGAATGTTAGCACAAAAACTGAAGAAAAGGAGAGAGCTGAACAATCTCTGCACACATTGCTTAGTTCTCAGAAGTAAATCATATGTGCCATGTTGTTTCATTTAGGTTTAAAGAGTTAGCTGCTATACCGCCGGTTATGCTTTCCTCTAGTGTAAATGAAAGTTTTACAGATAAGAATGTTAGCACAAAAACTGAAAGAAAGGAGATAGCCGCAAAATATCCGCACAGAATTCTTAGGTCTCAGAAGTAAATCATATGTGCCATGTTGTTTCATTTAAGTTTAAAGAGTTAGCTGCTATACCGCCGGTTATGCTTTCCTATAGTGTAAATGCTAGTTTTACAGATAGGAATGTTAGCACAAAAAACTGAAGAAAAGGAGATAGCTGAAAAATCTCTACACACAATGCTTAGTTCTCAGAAGTAAATCATATGTGCCATGTTGTTTCATTTAGGTTCAAAGAGTTAGCTGCTATACCGCCGGTTATGCTTTCCTATAGAGTAAATGCTAGTTTTACAGATAAGAATGTTAGCACAAAATCTGAAAGAAAGGTGATAGCCGCAAAATCTCTGCACAGAATTCTTATGTCTCAGAAGTAAATCATATGTGCCATGTTGTTTCATTTAGTTTTAAAGAGTTAGCTGCTATACCGCCGGTTATGCTTTCCTATAGTGTAAATGCTAGTTTTACAGATAGGACTGTTAGCACAAAAACTGAAGAAAAGGAGATAGCTGAAAAATCTCTGCACACAATGCTTAGTTCTCAGAAATAAATAATATGTGCCATGTTGTTTCATTTAGGTTTTAAGAGGTAGCTGCTATACCGCCGGCTTTGCTTTCCTATAGTGTAAATGCTAGTTTTACAGATAGGAATGTTAGCACAAAAACTGAAAGAAAGGAGATAGCCGCAAAATCTCTGCACAAATTACTTAGGTCTCAGAAGTAAATCATATGTGCCATGTTGTTTCATTTAGGTTTAAAGAGTTAGCTGCTATACCGCCGGTTATGCTTTCCTATAGTGTAAATGGTAGTTTTACAGATAGGAATGTTAGCACAAAAACTGAAGAAAAGGAGATAGCTGAAAAATCTCTGCACACAATGCTTAGTTCTCAGAAGTAAATCATATGTACCATGTTGTTTAATTTAGGTTTAAAGAGTTAGCTGCTATACCACCGGTTATGCTTTCCTATAGTGTAAATGGTAGTTTTACAGATAGGAATGTTAGCACAAAAACTGAAGAAAAGGAGATAGCTGAAAATCTCTGCACACAATGCTTAGTTCTCAGAAGTAAATCATATGTGCCATGTTGTTTCATTTAGGTTTAAAGAGTTAGCTGCTATACCGCCGGTTATGCTTTCCTCTAGTGTAAATGCAAGTTTTACAGATAAGAATGTTAGCACAAAAACTGAAAGAAAGGAGATAGCTGCAAAATATTCGCACAGATTTCTTAGGTCTCAGAAGTAAATCATATGTGCCATGTTGTTTCATTTAGGTTTAAAGAGTTAGCTGCTATACCGCCGGTTATGCTTTCCTATAGTGTAAATGCTAGTTTTACAGATAGGAATGTTAGCACAAAAACTGAAGAAAAGGAGATAGCTGAAAAATCTCTACACACAATGCTTAGTTCTCAGAAGTAAATCATATGTGCCATGTTGTTTCATTTATGTTCAAAGAGTTAGCTGCTATACCGCCGGTTATGCTTTCCTATAGAGTAAATGCTAGTTTTACAGATAAGAATGTTAGCACAAAATCTGAAAGAAAGGTGATAGCCGCAAAATCTCTGCACAGAATTCTTATGTCTCAGAAGTAAATCATATGTGCCATGTTGTTTCATTTAGTTTTAAAGAGTTAGCTGCTATACCGCCGGTTATGGCTTCCTATAGTGTAAATGCTAGTTTTACAGATAGGACTGTTAGCACAAAAACTGAAGAAAAGGAGATAGCTGAAAAATCTCTGCACACAATGCTTAGTTCTCAGAAATAAATCATATGTGCCATGTTGTTTCATTTAGGTTTTAAGAGGTAGCTGCTATACCGCCGGCTTTGCTTTCCTATAGTGTAAATGCTAGTTTTACAGATAGGAATGTTAGCACAAAAACTGAAAGAAAGGAGATAGCCGCAAAATCTCTGCACAATTTACTTAGGTCTCAGAAGTAAATCATATGTGCCATGTTGTTTCATTTAGGTTTAAAGAGTTAGCTGCTATACCGCCGGTTATGCTTTCCTATAGTGTAAATGGTAGTTTTAGAGATAGGAATGTTAGCACAAAAACTGAAGAAAAGGAGATAGCTGAAAAATCTCTGCACACAATGCTTAGTTCTCAGAAGTAAATCATATGTGCCATGTTGTTTCATTTAGGTTTAAAGAGTTAGCTGCTATACCGCCGGTTATGCTTTCCTACTGTGTAAATGGTAGTTTTACAGATAGGAATGTTAGCACAAAAACTGAAGAAAAGGAGAGAGCTGAAAAATCTCTGCACACATTGCTTAGTTCTCAGAAGTAAATCATATGTGCCATGTTGTTTCATTTAGGTTTAAAGAGTTAGCTGCTATACCGCCGGTTATGCTTTCCTATAGTGTAAATGGTAGTTTTACAAATAGGAATGTTAGCACAAAAACTGAAGAAAAGGAGATAGCTGAAAAATCTCTGCAAACAATGCTTAGTTCTCAGAAGTAAATCATATGTACCATGTTGTTTCATTTAGGTTTACAGAGTTAGCTGCTATACCGCCGGTTATACTTTCCTATAGTGTAAAAGCTAGTTTTACAGATAAGAATGTTAGCACAAAAACTGAAAGAAAGGAGATAGCCGCAAAATCTCTGCACAAATTATTTAGGTCTCTGAAGTAAATCATATGTGCCATGTTGTTTCATATAGGTTTAAAGAGTTAGCTGCTATACCACCGGTTATGCTTTCCTATAGTGTAAATGGTAGTTTTACAGATAGGAATGTTAGCACAAAAACTGAAGAAAAGGAGATAGCTGAAAAATCTCTGCACACAATGCTTAGTTCTCAGAAGTAAATCATATGTGCCATGTTGTTCCATTTAGGTTTAAAGAGTTAGCTGCTATACCGCCGGTTATGCTCTCCTATAGTGTAAATGCAAGTTTTACAGATAAGAATGTTAGCACAAAAACTGAAAGAAAGGAGATAGCTCCAAAACATTCGCACAGGTTTCTTAGTTTTCAGAAGTAAATCATATGTGCCATGTTGTTTCATTTAGGTTTAAAGAGTTAGCTGCTATACCACCGGTTATGCTTTCCTATAGTGTAAATGGTAGTTTTACAAATAGGAATGTTAGCACAAAAACTGAAGAAAAGGAGATAGCTGAAAAATCTCTGCACACAATGCTTAGTTCTCAGAAGTAAATCATATGTACCATGTTGTTTCATTTAAGTTTACAGAGTTAGCTGCTATACCGCCGGTTATACTTTCCTATAGTGTAAATGCTAGTTTTACAGATAAGAATGTTAGCACAAAAACTGAAAGAAAGGAGATAGCCGCAAAATCTCTGCACAAATTACTTAGGTCTCAGAAGTAAATCATATGTGCCATGTTGTTTCATTTAGGTTTAAAGAGTTAGCTGCTATACCGCCGGTTATGCTTTCGTATAGTGTAAATGGCAGTGTTACAGATAGGAATGTTAGCACAAAAACTGAAGAAAAGGAGATAGCTGAAAAATCTCTGCACACAATGCTTAGTTCTCAGAAGTAAATCATATGTGCCATGTTGTTTCATTTAGGTTTAAAGAGTTAGCTGCTATAACGCCGGTTATGCTTTCCTACTGTGTAAATGGTAGTTTTACAGATAGGAATGTTAGCACAAAAACTGAAGAAAAGGAGAGAGCTGAACAATCTCTGCACACATTGCTTAGTTCTCAGAAGTAAATCATATGTGCCATGTTGTTTCATTTAGGTTTAAAGAGTTAGCTGCTATACCGCCGGTTATGCTTTCCTCTAGTGTAAATGAAAGTTTTACAGATAAGAATGTTAGCACAAAAACTGAAAGAAAGGAGATAGCCGCAAAATATCCGCACAGAATTCTTAGGTCTCAGAAGTAAATCATATGTGCCATGTTGTTTCATTTAAGTTTAAAGAGTTAGCTGCTATACCGCCGGTTATGCTTTCCTATAGTGTAAATGCTAGTTTTACAGATAGGAATGTTAGCACAAAAAACTGAAGAAAAGGAGATAGCTGAAAAATCTCTACACACAATGCTTAGTTCTCAGAAGTAAATCATATGTGCCATGTTGTTTCATTTAGGTTCAAAGAGTTAGCTGCTATACCGCCGGTTATGCTTTCCTATAGAGTAAATGCTAGTTTTACAGATAAGAATGTTAGCACAAAATCTGAAAGAAAGGTGATAGCCGCAAAATCTCTGCACAGAATTCTTATGTCTCAGAAGTAAATCATATGTGCCATGTTGTTTCATTTAGTTTTAAAGAGTTAGCTGCTATACCGCCGGTTATGCTTTCCTATAGTGTAAATGCTGGTTTTACAGATAGGACTGTTAGCACAAAAACTGAAGAAAAGGAGATAGCTGAAAAATCTCTGCACACAATGCTTAGTTCTCAGAAATAAATAATATGTGCCATGTTGTTTCATTTAGGTTTTAAGAGGTAGCTGCTATACCGCCGGCTTTGCTTTCCTATAGTGTAAATGCTAGTTTTACAGATAGGAATGTTAGCACAAAAACTGAAAGAAAGGAGATAGCCGCAAAATCTCTGCACAAATTACTTAGGTCTCAGAAGTAAATCATATGTGCCATGTTGTTTCATTTAGGTTTAAAGAGTTAGCTGCTATACCGCCGGTTATGCTTTCCTATAGTGTAAATGGTAGTTTTACAGATAGGAATGTTAGCACAAAAACTGAAGAAAAGGAGATAGCTGAAAAATCTCTGCACACAATGCTTAGTTCTCAGAAGTAAATCATATGTACCATGTTGTTTAATTTAGGTTTAAAGAGTTAGCTGCTATACCACCGGTTATGCTTTCCTATAGTGTAAATGGTAGTTTTACAGATAGGAATGTTAGCACAAAAACTGAAGAAAAGGAGATAGCTGAAAATCTCTGCACACAATGCTTAGTTCTCAGAAGTAAATCATATGTGCCATGTTGTTTCATTTAGGTTTAAAGAGTTAGCTGCTATACCGCCGGTTATGCTTTCCTCTAGTGTAAATGCAAGTTTTACAGATAAGAATGTTAGCACAAAAACTGAAAGAAAGGAGATAGCTGCAAAATATTCGCACAGATTTCTTAGGTCTCAGAAGTAAATCATATGTGCCATGTTGTTTCATTTAGGTTTAAAGAGTTAGCTGCTATACCGCCGGTTATGCTTTCCTATAGTGTAAATGCTAGTTTTACAGATAGGAATGTTAGCACAAAAACTGAAGAAAAGGAGATAGCTGAAAAATCTCTACACACAATGCTTAGTTCTCAGAAGTAAATCATATGTGCCATGTTGTTTCATTTATGTTCAAAGAGTTAGCTGCTATACCGCCGGTTATGCTTTCCTATAGAGTAAATGCTAGTTTTACAGATAAGAATGTTAGCACAAAATCTGAAAGAAAGGTGATAGCCGCAAAATCTCTGCACAGAATTCTTATGTCTCAGAAGTAAATCATATGTGCCATGTTGTTTCATTTAGTTTTAAAGAGTTAGCTGCTATACCGCCGGTTATGGCTTCCTATAGTGTAAATGCTAGTTTTACAGATAGGACTGTTAGCACAAAAACTGAAGAAAAGGAGATAGCTGAAAAATCTCTGCACACAATGCTTAGTTCTCAGAAATAAATCATATGTGCCATGTTGTTTCATTTAGGTTTTAAGAGGTAGCTGCTATACCGCCGGCTTTGCTTTCCTATAGTGTAAATGCTAGTTTTACAGATAGGAATGTTAGCACAAAAACTGAAAGAAAGGAGATAGCCGCAAAATCTCTGCACAATTTACTTAGGTCTCAGAAGTAAATCATATGTGCCATGTTGTTTCATTTAGGTTTAAAGAGTTAGCTGCTATACCGCCGGTTATGCTTTCCTATAGTGTAAATGGTAGTTTTAGAGATAGGAATGTTAGCACAAAAACTGAAGAAAAGGAGATAGCTGAAAAATCTCTGCACACAATGCTTAGTTCTCAGAAGTAAATCATATGTGCCATGTTGTTTCATTTAGGTTTAAAGAGTTAGCTGCTATACCGCCGGTTATGCTTTCCTACTGTGTAAATGGTAGTTTTACAGATAGGAATGTTAGCACAAAAACTGAAGAAAAGGAGAGAGCTGAAAAATCTCTGCACACATTGCTTAGTTCTCAGAAGTAAATCATATGTGCCATGTTGTTTCATTTAGGTTTAAAGAGTTAGCTGCTATACCGCCGGTTATGCTTTCCTCTAGTGTAAATGCAAGTTTTACAGATAAGAATGTTAGCACAAAAACTGAAAGAAAGTAGATAGCCGCAAAATATCCGCACAGAATTCTTAGGTCTCAGAAGTAAATCATATGTGCCATGTTGTTTCATTTAGGTTTAAAGAGTTAGCTGCTATACCACCGGTTATGCTTTCCTATAGTGTAAATGGTAGTTTTACAAATAGGAATGTTAGCACAAAAACTGAAGAAAAGGAGATAGCTGAAAAATCTCTGCACACAATGCTTAGTTCTCAGAAGTAAATCATATGTACCATGTTGTTTCATTTAAGTTTACAGAGTTAGCTGCTATACCGCCGGTTATACTTTCCTATAGTGTAAATGCTAGTTTTACAGATAAAATGTTAGCACAAAAACTGAAGAAAAGGAGAGAGCTGAAGAATCTCTGCACACATTGCTTAGTTCTCAGAAGTAAATCATATGTGCCATGTTGTTTCATTTAGGTTTAAAGAGTTAGCTGCTATACCGCCGGTTATGCTTTCCTCTAGTGTAAATGAAAGTTTTACAGATAAGAATGTTAGCACAAAAACTGAAAGAAAGGAGATAGCCGCAAAATATCCGCACAGAATTCTTAGGTCTCAGAAGTAAATCATATGTGCCATGTTGTTTCATTTAAGTTTAAAGAGTTAGCTGCTATACCGCCGGTTATGCTTTCCTATAGTGTAAATGCTAGTTTTACAGATAGGAATGTTAGCACAAAAAACTGAAGAAAAGGAGATAGCTGAAAAATCTCTACACACAATGCTTACTTCTCAGAAGTAAATCATATGTGCCATGTTGTTTCATTTAGGTTCAAAGAGTTAGCTGCTATACCGCCGGTTATGCTTTCCTATAGAGTAAATGCTAGTTTTACAGATAAGAATGTTAGCACAAAATCTGAAAGAAAGGTGATAGCCGCAAAATCTCTGCACAGAATTCTTATGTCTCAGAAGTAAATCATATGTGCCATGTTGTTTCATTTAGTTTTAAAGAGTTAGCTGCTATACCGCCGGTTATGTTTTCCTATAGTGTAAATGCTAGTTTTACAGATAGGAATGTTAGCACAAAAACTGAAGAAAAGGAGATAGCTGAAAATCTCTGCACACAATGCTTAGTTCTCAGAAGTAAATCATATGTGCCATGTTGTTTCATTTAGGTTTAAAGAGTTAGCTGCTATACCGCCGGTTATGCTTTCCTCTAGTGTAAATGCAAGTTTTACAGATAAGAATGTTAGCACAAAAACTGAAAGAAAGGAGATATCTGCAAAATATTCGCACAGATTTCTTAGGTCTCAGAAGTAAATCATATGTGCCATGTTGTTTCATTTAGGTTTAAAGAGTTAGCTGCTATACCGCCGGTTATGCTTTCCTATAGTGTAAATGCTAGTTTTACAGATAGGAATGTTAGCACAAAAACTGAAGAAAAGGAGATAGCTGAAAAATCTCTACACACAATGCTTAGTTCTCAGAAGTAAATCATATGTGCCATGTTGTTTCATTTATGTTCAAAGAGTTAGCTGCTATACCGCCGGTTATGCTTTCCTATAGAGTAAATGCTAGTTTTACAGATAACAATGTTAGCACAAAATCTGAAAGAAAGGTGATAGCCGCAAAATCTCTGCGCAGAATTCTTATGTCTCAGAAGTAAATCATATGTGCCATGTTGTTTCATTTAGTTTTAAAGAGTTAGCTGCTATACCGCCGGTTATGGCTTCCTATAGTGTAAATGCTAGTTTTACAGATAGGATTGTTAGCACAAAAACTGAAGAAAAGGAGATAGCTGAAAAATCTCTGCACACAATGCTTAGTTCTCAGAAATAAATCATATGTGCCATGTTGTTTCATTTAGGTTTTAAGAGGTAGCTGCTATACCGCCGGCTTTGCTTTCCTATAGTGTAAATGCTAGTTTTACAGATAGGAATGTTAGCACAAAAACTGAAAGAAAGGAGATAGCCGCAAAATCTCTGCACAAATTACTTAGGTCTCAGAAGTAAATCATATGTGCCATGTTGTTTCATTTAGGTTTAAAGAGTTATCTGCTATACCGCCGGTTATGCTTTCCTATAGTGTAAATGGTAGTTTTACAGATAGGAATGTTAGCACAAAAACTGAAGAAAAGGAGATAGCTGAAAAATCTCTGCACACAATGCTTAGTTCTCAGAAATAAATCATATGTGCCATGTTGTTTCATTTAGGTTTTAAGAGGTAGCTGCTATACCGCCGGCTTTGCTTTCCTATAGTGTAAATGCTAGTTTTACAGATAGGAATGTTAGCACAAAAACTGAAAGAAAGGAGATAGCCGCAAAATCTCTGCACAAATTACTTAGGTCTCAGAAGTAAATCATATGTGCCATGTTGTTTCATTTAGGTTTAAAGAGTTAGCTGCTATACCGCCGGTTATGCTTTCCTATAGTGTAAATGGTAGTTTTACAGATAGGAATGTTAGCACAAAAACTGAAGAAAAGGAGATAGCTGAAAAATCTCTGCACACAATGCTTAGTTCTCAGAAGTAAATCATATGTGCCATGTTGTTTCATTTAGGTTTAAAGAGTTAGCTGCTATACCGCCGGTTATGCTTTCCTATAGTGTAAATGGTAGTTTTACAAATAGGAATGTTAGCACAAAAACTGAAGAAAAGGAGATAGCTGAAAAATCTCTGCAAACAATGCTTAGTTCTCAGAAGTAAATCATATGTACCATGTTGTTTCATTTAGGTTTACAGAGTTAGCTGCTATACCGCCGGTTATACTTTCCTATAGTGTAAAAGCTAGTTTTACAGATAAGAATGTTAGCACAAAAACTGAAAGAAAGGAGATAGCCGCAAAATCTCTGCACGAATTACTTAGGTCTCTGAAGTAAATCATATGTGCCATGTTGTTTCATATAGGTTTAAAGAGTTAGCTGCTATACCACCGGTTATGCTTTCCTATAGTGTAAATGGTAGTTTTACAGATAGGAATGTTAGCACAAAAACTGAAGAAAAGGAGATAGCTGAAAAATCTCTGCACACAATGCTTAGTTCTCAGAAGTAAATCATATGTGCCATGTTGTTCCATTTAGGTTTAAAGAGTTAGCTGCTATACCGCCGGTTATGCTCTCCTATAGTGTAAATGCAAGTTTTACAGATAAGAATGTTAGCACAAAAACTGAAAGAAAGGAGATAGCTGCAAAACATTCGCACAGGTTTCTTAGTTTTCAGAAGTAAATCATATGTGCCATGTTGTTTCATTTAGGTTTAAAGAGTTAGCTGCTATACCACCGGTTATGCTTTCCTATAGTGTAAATGGTAGTTTTACAAATAGGAATGTTAGCACAAAAACTGAAGAAAAGGAGATAGCTGAAAAATCTCTGCACACAATGCTTAGTTCTCAGAAGTAAATCATATGTACCATGTTGTTTCATTTAAGTTTACAGAGTTAGCTGCTATACCGCCGGTTATACTTTCCTATAGTGTAAATGCTAGTTTTACAGATAAGAATGTTAGCACAAAAACTGAAAGAAAGGAGATAGCCGCAAAATCTCTGCACAAATTACTTAGGTCTCAGAAGTAAATCATATGTGCCATGTTGTTTCATTTAGGTTTAAAGAGTTAGCTGCTATACCGCCGGTTATGCTTTCGTATAGTGTAAATGGCAGTGTTACAGATAGGAATGTTAGCACAAAAACTGAAGAAAAGGAGATAGCTGAAAAATCTCTGCACACAATGCTTAGTTCTCAGAAGTAAATCATATGTGCCATGTTGTTTCATTTAGGTTTAAAGAGTTAGCTGCTATAACGCCGGTTATGCTTTCCTACTGTGTAAATGGTAGTTTTACAGATAGGAATGTTAGCACAAAAACTGAAGAAAAGGAGAGAGCTGAACAATCTCTGCACACATTGCTTAGTTCTCAGAAGTAAATCATATGTGCCATGTTGTTTCATTTAGGTTTAAAGAGTTAGCTGCTATACCGCCGGTTATGCTTTCCTCTAGTGTAAATGAAAGTTTTACAGATAAGAATGTTAGCACAAAAACTGAAAGAAAGGAGATAGCCGCAAAATATCCGCACAGAATTCTTAGGTCTCAGAAGTAAATCATATGTGCCATGTTGTTTCATTTAAGTTTAAAGAGTTAGCTGCTATACCGCCGGTTATGCTTTCCTATAGTGTAAATGCTAGTTTTACAGATAGGAATGTTAGCACAAAAAACTGAAGAAAAGGAGATAGCTGAAAAATCTCTACACACAATGCTTAGTTCTCAGAAGTAAATCATATGTGCCATGTTGTTTCATTTAGGTTCAAAGAGTTAGCTGCTATACCGCCGGTTATGCTTTCCTATAGAGTAAATGCTAGTTTTACAGATAAGAATGTTAGCACAAAATCTGAAAGAAAGGTGATAGCCGCAAAATCTCTGCACAGAATTCTTATGTCTCAGAAGTAAATCATATGTGCCATGTTGTTTCATTTAGTTTTAAAGAGTTAGCTGCTATACCGCCGGTTATGCTTTCCTATAGTGTAAATGCTAGTTTTACAGATAGGACTGTTAGCACAAAAACTGAAGAAAAGGAGATAGCTGAAAAATCTCTGCACACAATGCTTAGTTCTCAGAAATAAATAATATGTGCCATGTTGTTTCATTTAGGTTTTAAGAGGTAGCTGCTATACCGCCGGCTTTGCTTTCCTATAGTGTAAATGCTAGTTTTACAGATAGGAATGTTAGCACAAAAACTGAAAGAAAGGAGATAGCCGCAAAATCTCTGCACAAATTACTTAGGTCTCAGAAGTAAATCATATGTGCCATGTTGTTTCATTTAGGTTTAAAGAGTTAGCTGCTATACCGCCGGTTATGCTTTCCTATAGTGTAAATGCAAGTTTTACAGATAAGAATGTTAGCACAAAAACTGAAAGAAAGGAGATAGCTGCAAAATATTCGCACAGACTTCTTAGGTCTCAGAAGTAAATCATATGTGCCATGTTGTTTCATTTAGGTTTAAAGAGTTAGCTGCTATACCACCGGTTATGCTTTCCTATAGTGTAAATGGTAGTTTTACAAATAGGAATGTTAGCACAAAAACTGAAGAAAAGGAGATAGCTGAAAAATCTCTGCACACAATGCTTAGTTCTCAGAAGTAAATTATATGTACCATGTTGTTTCATTTAGGTTTACAGAGTTAGCTGCTATACCGCCGGTTATACTTTCCTACAGTGTAAATGCTAGTTTTACAGATAAGAATGTTAGCACAAAAACTGAAAGAAAGGAGATAGCCGCAAAATCTCTGCACAAATTACTTAGGTCTCAGAAGTAAATCATATGTGCCATGTTGTTTCATTTAGGTTTAAAGAGTTAGCTGCTATACCACCGGTTATGCTTTCCTATAGTGTAAATGGTAGTTTTACAGATAGGAATGTTAGCACAAAAACTGAAGAAAAGGAGATAGCTGAAAATCTCTGCACACAATGCTTAGTTCTCAGAAGTAAATCATATGTGCCATGTTGTTTCATTTAGGTTTAAAGAGTTAGCTGCTATACCGCCGGTTATGCTTTCCTATAGTGTAAATGGTATTTTTACAGGTAGGAATGTTAGCACAAAAACTGAAGAAGAGGAGATAGCTGAAAAATCTCTGCACGCAATGATTAGTTCTCAGAAGTAAATCATATGTGCCATGTTGTTTCATTTAGGTTTAAAGAGTTAGCTGCGATAACGCCGGTTATGCTTTCCTATAGTGTAAATGGTAGTTTTACAGATAGGAATGTTAACACAAAAACTGAAGAAAAGGAGATAGCTGAAAATCTCTGCACACAATGCTTAGTTCTCAGAAGTAAATCATATGTACCATGTTGTTTCATTTAGGTTTAAAGAGTTAGCTGCTATACCACCGGTTATGCTTTCCTATAGTGTAAATGGTAGTTTTACAGATAGGAATGTTAGCACAAAAACTGAAGAAAAGGAGATAGCTGAAAAATCTCTGCACACAATGCTTAGTTCTCAGAAGTAAATCATATGTGCCATGTTGTTTCATTTAGGTTTAAAGAGTTAGCTGCTATACCGCCGGTTATGCTTTCCTATAGTGTAAATGCAAGTTTTACAGATAAGAATGTTAGCACAAAAACTGAAAGAAAGGAGATAGCTGCAAAATATTCCCACAGATTTCTTAGGTCTCAGAAGTAAATCATATGTGCCATGTTGTTTCATTTAGGTTTAAAGAGTTAGCTGCTATACCACCGGTTATGCTTTCCTATAGTGTAAATGGTAGTTTTACAAATAGGAATGTTAGCACAAAAACTGAAGAAAAGGAGTAGCTGAAAAATCTCAGAAAACAATGCTTAGTTCTCAGAAGTAAATCATATGTACCATGTTGTTTCATTTAGGTTTACAGAGTTAGCTGCTATACCGCCGGTTATACTTTCCTATAGTGTAAAAGCTAGTTTTACAGATAAGAATGTTAGCACAAAAACTGAAAGAAAGGAGATAGCCGCAAAATCTCTGCACAAATTACTTAGGTCTCTGAAGTAAATCATATGTGCCATGTTGTTTCATATAGGTTTAAAGAGTTAGCTGCTATACCGCCGGTTATGCTTTCCTATAGTGTAAATGGTAGTTTTACAGATAGGAATGTTAGCACAAAAACTGAAGAAAAGGAGATAGCTGAAAATCTCTGCACACAATGCTTAGTTCTCAGAAGGAAATCATATGTGCCATGTTGTTTCATTTAGGTTTAAAGAGTTAGCTGCTATACCGCCGGTTATGCTTTCCTATAATGTAAATGGTATTTTTACAGGTAGGAATGTTAGCACAAAAACTGAAGAAGAGGAGATAGCTGAAAAATCTCTGCACACAATGCTTAGTTCTCAGAAGTAAATCATATGTGCCATGTTGTTTCATTTAGGTTTAAAGAGTTAGGTGCGATAACGCCGGTTATGCTTCCTATAGTGTAAATGGTAGTTTTACAGATAGGAATGTTAACACAAAAACTGAAGAAAAGGAGATAGCTGAAAAATCTCTGCACACAATGCTTAGTTCTCAGAAGTAAATCATATGTGCCATGTTGTTTCATTTAGGTTTAAAGAGTTAGCTGCTATACCGCCGGTTATGCTTTCCTATAGTGTAAATGGTAGTTTTACAGATAGGAATGTTAGCACAAAAACTGAAGAAAAGGAGATAGCTGAAAAATCTCTGCACACAATGCTTAGTTCTCAGAAGTAAATCATATGTGCCATGTTGTTTCATTTAGGTTTAAAGAGTTAGCTGCTATACCGCCGGTTATGCTTTCCTATAGTGTAAATGAAAGTTTTACAGATAAGAATGTTAGCACAAAAACTGAAAGAAAGGAGATAGCTGCAAAATATTCGCACAGATTTCTTAGGTCTCAGAAGTAAATCATATGTGCCATGTTGTTTCATTTAGGTTTAAAGAGTTAGCTGCTATACCACCGGTTATGCTTTCCTATAGTGTAAATGGTAGTTTTACAAATAGGAATGTTAGCACAAAAACTGAAAAAAAGGAGATAGCTGCAAAATCTCTTCACACAATGCTTAGTTCTCAGAAGTAAATCATATGTACCATGTTGTTTCATTTAGGTTTACAGAGTTAGCTGCTATACCGCCGGTTATACTTTCCTACAGTGTAAATGCTAGTTTTACAGATAAGAATGTTAGCACAAAAACTGAAAGAAAGGAGATAGCCGCAAAATCTCTGCACAAATTACTTAGGTCTCAGAAGTAAATCATATGTGCCATGTTGTTTCATTGAGGTTTAAAGAGTTAGCTGCTATACCACCGGTTATGCTTTCCTATAGTGTAAATGGTAGTTTTACAGATAGGAATGTTAGCACAAAAACTGAAGAAAAGGAGATAGCTGAAAATCTCTGCACACAATGCTTAGTTCTCAGAAGTAAATCATATGTGCCATGTTGTTTCATTTAGGTTTAAAGAGTTAGCTGCTATACCGCCGGTTATGCTTTCCTATAGTGTAAATGGTATTTTTACAGGTAGGAATGTTAGCACAAAAACTGAAGAAGAGGAGATAGCTGAAAAATCTCTGCACACAATGATTAGTTCTCAGAAGTAAATCATATGTGCCATGTTGTTTCATTTAGGTTTAAAGAGTTAGGTGCGATAACGCCGGTTATGCTTTCCTATAGTGTAAATGGTAGTTTTACAGATAGGAATGTTAACACAAAAACTGAAGAAAAGGAGATAGCTGAAAATCTCTGCACACAATGCTTAGTTCTCAGAAGTAAATCATATGTACCATGTTGTTTCATTTAGGTTTAAAGAGTTAGCTGCTATACCACCGGTTATGCTTTCCTATAGTGTAAATGGTAGTTTTACAGATAGGAATGTTAGCACAAAAACTGAAGAAAAGGAGATAGCTGAAAAATCTCTGCACACAATGCTTAGTTCTCAGAAGTAAATCATATGTGCCATGTTGTTTCATTTAGGTTTAAAGAGTTAGCTGCTATACCGCCGGTTATGCTTTCCTATAGTGTAAATGCAAGTTTTACAGATAAGAATGTTAGCACAAAAACTGAAAGAAAGTAGATAGCTGCAAAATATTCCCACAGATTTCTTAGGTCTCAGAAGTAAATCGTATGTGCCATGTTGTTTCATTTAGGTTTAAAGAGTTAGCTGCTATACCACCGGTTATGCTTTCCTATAGTGTAAATGGTAGTTTTACAAATAGGAATGTTAGCACAAAAACTGAAGAAAAGGAGTAGCTGAAAAATCTCTGAAAACAATGCTTAGTTCTCAGAAGTAAATCATATGTACCATGTTGTTTCATTTAGGTTTACAGAGTTAGCTGCTATACCGCCGGTTATACTTTCCTACAGTGTAAAAGCTAGTTTTACAGATAAGAATGTTAGCACAAAAACTGAAAGAAAGGAGATAGCTGCAAAATCTCTGCACAAATTACTTAGGTCTCTGAAGTAAATCATATGTGCCATGTTGTTTCATATAGGTTTAAAGAGTTAGCTGCTATACCGCCGGTTATGCTTTCCTATAGTGTAAATGGTAGTTTTACAGATAGGAATGTTAGCACAAAAACTGAAGAAAAGGAGATAGCTGAAAATCTCTGCACACAATGCTTAGTTCTCAGAAGTAAATCATATGTGCCATGTTGTTTCATTTAGGTTTAAAGAGTTAGCTGCTATACCGCCGGTTATGCTTTCCTATAGTGTAAATGGTATTTTTACAGGTAGGAATGTTAGCACAAAAACTGAAGAAGAGGAGATAGCTGAAAAATCTCTGCACACAATGCTTAGTTCTCAGAAGTAAATCATATGTGCCATGTTGTTTCATTTAGGTTTAAAGAGTTAGCTGCGATAACGCCGGTTATGCTTTCCTATAGTGTAAATGGTAGTTTTACAGATAGGAATGTTAACACAAAAACTGAAGAAAAGGAGATAGCTGAAAAATCTCTGCACACAATGCTTAGTTCTCAGAAGTAAATCATATGTACCATGTTGTTTCATTTAGGTTTAAAGAGTTAGCTGCTATACCACCGGTTATGCTTTCCTATAGTGTAAATGGTAGTTTTACAGATAGGAATGTTAGCACAAAAACTGAAGAAAAGGAGATAGCTGAAAAATCTCTGCACACAATGCTTAGTTCTCCGAAGTAAATCATATGTGCCATGTTGTTTCATTTAGGTTTAAAGAGTTAGCTGCTATACCGCCGGTTATGCTTTCCTATAGTGTAAATGCAAGTTTTACAGATAAGAATGTTAGCACAAAAACTGAAAGAAAGGAGATAGCTGCAAAATATTCGCACAGATTTCTTAGGTCTCAGAAGTAAATCATATGTGCCATGTTGTTTCATTTAGGTTTAAAGAGTTAGCTGCTATACCACCGGTTATGCTTTCCTATAGTGTAAATGGTAGTTTTACAAATAGGAATGTTAGCACAAAAACTGAAGAAAAGGAGATAGCTGAAAAATCTCTGCACACAATGCTTAGTTCTCAGAAGTAAATCATATGTACCATGTTGTTTCATTTAGGTTTACAGAGTTAGCTGCTATACCGCCGGTTATGCTTTCCTATAGTGTAAATGCTAGTTTTACAGATAGGAATGTTAGCACAAAAACTGAAGAAAAGGAGATAGCTGAAAAATCTCTACACACAATGCTTAGTTCTCAGAAGTAAATCATATGTGCCATGTTGTTTCATTTAGGTTCAAAGAGTTAGCTGCTATACCGCCGGTTATGCTTTCCTATAGAGTAAATGCTAGTTTTACAGATAAGAATGTTAGCACAAAATCTGAAAGAAAGGTGATAGCCGCAAAATCTCTGCACAGAATTCTCATGTCTCAGAAGTAAATCATATGTGCCATGTTGTTTCATTTAGTTTTAAAGAGTTAGCTGCTATACCGCCGGTTATGCTTTCCTATACTGTAAATGCTAGTTTTACAGATAGGACTGTTAGCACAAAAACTGAAGAAAAGGAGATAGCTGAAAAATCTCTGCACACAATGCTTAGTTCTCAGAAATAAATCATATGTGCCATGTTGTTTCATTTAGGTTTTAAGAGGTAGCTGCTATACCGCCGGCTTTGCTTTCCTATAGTGTAAATGCTAGTTTTACAGATAGGAATGTTAGCAGAAAAACTGAAAGAAAGGAGATAGCCGCAAAATCTCCGCACAAATTACTTAGGTCTCAGATGTAAATCATATGTGCCATGTTGTTTCATTTAGTTTTAAAGAGTTAGCTGCTATACCGCCGGTTATGGCTTCCTATAGTGTAAATGCTAGTTTTACAGATAGGACTGTTAGCACAAAAACTGAAGAAAAGGAGATAGCTGAAAAATCTCTGCACACAATGCTTAGTTCTCAGAAATAAATCATATGTGCCATGTTGTTTCATTTAGGTTTTAAGAGGTAGCTGCTATACCGCTGGCTTTGCTTTCCTATAGTGTAAATGCTAGTTTTACAGATAGGAATGTAAGCACAAAAACTGAAAGAAAGGAGATAGCCGCAAAATCTCTGCACAAATTACTTAGGTCTCAGAAGTAAATCATATGTGCCATGTTGTTTCATTTAGGTTTAAAGAGTTAGCTGCTATACCGCCGGTTATGCTTTCCTATAGTGTAAATGGTAGTTTTACAGATAGGAATGTTAGCACAAAAACTGAAGAAAAGGAGATAGCTGAAAAATCTCTGCACACAATGCTTAGTTCTCAGAAGTAAATCATATGTGCCATGTTGTTTCATTTAGGTTTAAAGAGTTAGCTGCTATACCGCCGGTTATGCTTTCCTATAGTGTAAATGGTAGTTTTACAAATAGGAATGTTAGCACAAAAACTGAAGAAAAGGAGATAGCTGAAAAATCTCTGCAAACAATGCTTAGTTCTCAGAAGTAAATCATATGTACCATGTTGTTTCATTTAGGTTTACAGAGTTAGCTGCTATACCGCCGGTTATACTTTCCTATAGTGTAAAAGCTAGTTTTACAGATAAGAATGTTAGCACAAAAACTGAAAGAAAGGAGATAGCCGCAAAATCTCTGCACAAATTACTTAGGTCTCTGAAGTAAATCATATGTGCCATGTTGTTTCATATAGGTTTAAAGAGTTAGCTGCTATACCACCGGTTATGCTTTCCTATAGTGTAAATGGTAGTTTTACAGATAGGAATGTTAGCACAAAAACTGAAGAAAAGGAGATAGCTGAAAAATCTCTGCACACAATGCTTAGTTCTCAGAAGTAAATCATATGTGCCATGTTGTTCCATTTAGGTTTAAAGAGTTAGCTGCTATACCGCCGGTTATGCTCTCCTATAGTGTAAATGCAAGTTTTACAGATAAGAATGTTAGCACAAAAACTGAAAGAAAGGAGATAGCTGCAAAACATTCGCACAGGTTTCTTAGTTTTCAGAAGTAAATCATATGTGCCATGTTGTTTCATTTAGGTTTAAAGAGTTAGCTGCTATACCACCGGTTATGCTTTCCTAGAGTGTAAATGGTAGTTTTACAAATAGGAATGTTAGCACAAAAACTGAAGAAAAGGAGATAGCTGAAAAATCTCTGCACACAATGCTTAGTTCTCAGAAGTAAATCATATGTACCATGTTGTTTCATTTAAGTTTACAGAGTTAGCTGCTATACCGCCGGTTATACTTTCCTATAGTGTAAATGCTAGTTTTACAGATAAGAATGTTAGCACAAAAACTGAAAGAAAGGAGATAGCCGCAAAATCTCTGCACAAATTACTTAGGTCTCAGAAGTAAATCATATGTGCCATGTTGTTTCATTTAGGTTTAAAGAGTTAGCTGCTATACCGCCGGTTATGCTTTCGTATAGTGTAAATGGCAGTGTTACAGATAGGAATGTTAGCACAAAAACTGAAGAAAAGGAGATAGCTGAAAAATCTCTGCACACAATGCTTAGTTCTCAGAAGTAAATCATATGTGCCATGTTGTTTCATTTAGGTTTAAAGAGTTAGCTGCTATAACGCCGGTTATGCTTTCCTACTGTGTAAATGGTAGTTTTACAGATAGGAATGTTAGCACAAAAACTGAAGAAAAGGAGAGAGCTGAACAATCTCTGCACACATTGCTTAGTTCTCAGAAGTAAATCATATGTGCCATGTTGTTTCATTTAGGTTTAAAGAGTTAGCTGCTATACCGCCGGTTATGCTTTCCTCTAGTGTAAATGAAAGTTTTACAGATAAGAATGTTAGCACAAAAACTGAAAGAAAGGAGATAGCCGCAAAATATCCGCACAGAATTCTTAGGTCTCAGAAGTAAATCATATGTGCCATGTTGTTTCATTTAAGTTTAAAGAGTTAGCTGCTATACCGCCGGTTATGCTTTCCTATAGTGTAAATGCTAGTTTTACAGATAGGAATGTTAGCACAAAAAACTGAAGAAAAGGAGATAGCTGAAAAATCTCTACACACAATGCTTAGTTCTCAGAAGTAAATCATATGTGCCATATTGTTTCATTTAGGTTCAAAGAGTTAGCTGCTATACCGCCGGTTATGCTTTCCTATAGAGTAAATGCTAGTTTTACAGATAAGAATGTTAGCACAAAATCTGAAAGAAAGGTGATAGCCGCAAAATCTCTGCACAGAATTCTTATGTCTCAGAAGTAAATCATATGTGCCATGTTGTTTCATTTAGTTTTAAAGAGTTAGCTGCTATACCGCCGGTTATGCTTTCCTATAGTGTAAATGCTAGTTTTACAGATAGGACTGTTAGCACAAAAACTGAAGAAAAGGAGATAGCTGAAAAATCTCTGCACACAATGCTTAGTTCTCAGAAATAAATAATATGTGCCATGTTGTTTCATTTAGGTTTTAAGAGGTAGCTGCTATACCGCCGGCTTTGCTTTCCTATAGTGTAAATGCTAGTTTTACAGATAGGAATGTTAGCACAAAAACTGAAAGAAAGGAGATAGCCGCAAAATCTCTGCACAAATTACTTAGGTCTCAGAAGTAAATCATATGTGCCATGTTGTTTCATTTAGGTTTAAAGAGTTAGCTGCTATACCGCCGGTTATGCTTTCCTATAGTGTAAATGGTAGTTTTACAGATAGGAATGTTAGCACAAAAACTGAAGAAAAGGAGATAGCTGAAAAATCTCTGCACACAATGCTTAGTTCTCAGAAGTAAATCATATGTACCATGTTGTTTCATTTAGGTTTAAAGAGTTAGCTGCTATACCACCGGTTATGCTTTCCTATAGTGTAAATGGTAGTTTTACAGATAGGAATGTTAGCACAAAAACTGAAGAAAAGGAGATAGCTGAAAATCTCTGCACACAATGCTTAGTTCTCAGAAGTAAATCATATGTGCCATGTTGTTTCATTTAGGTTTAAAGAGTTAGCTGCTATACCGCCGGTTATGCTTTCCTCTAGTGTAAATGCAAGTTTTACAGATAAGAATGTTAGCACAAAAACTGAAAGAAAGGAGATAGCCGCAAAATATCCGCACAGAATTCTTAGGTCTCAGAAGTAAATCATATGTGCCATGTTGTTTCATTTAGGTTTAAAGAGTTAGCTGCTATACCGCCGGTTATGCTTTCCTATAGTGTAAATGCTAGTTTTACAGATAGGAATGTTAGCACAAAAACTGAAGAAAAGGAGATAGCTGAAAAATCTCTACACACAATGCTTAGTTCTCAGAAGTAAATCATATGTGCCATGTTGTTTCATTTAGGTTCAAAGAGTTAGCTGCTATACCGCCGGTTATGCTTTCCTATAGAGTAAATGCTAGTTTTACAGATAAGAATGTTAGCACAAAATCTGAAAGAAAAGTGATAGCCGCAAAATCTCTGCACAGAATTCTTATGTCTCAGAAGTAAATCATATGTGCCATGTTGTTTCATTTAGTTTTAAAGAGTTAGCTGCTATACCGCCGGTTATGCTTTCCTATAGTGTAAATGCTAGTTTTACAGATAGGACTGTTAGCACAAAAACTGAAGAAAAGGAGATAGCTGAAAAATCTCTGCACACAATGCTTAGTTCTCAGAAATAAATCATATGTGCCATGTTGTTTCATTTAGGTTTTAAGAGGTAGCTGCTATACCGCCGGCTTTGCTTTCCTATAGTGTAAATGCTAGTTTTACAGATAGGAATGTTAGCACAAAAACTGAAAGAAAGGAGATAGCCGCAAACTCTCTGCACAAATTACTTAGGTCTCAGAAGTAAATCATATGTGCCATGTTGTTTCATTTAGGTTTAAAGAGTTAGCTGCTATACCGCCGGTTATGCTTTCCTATAGTGTAAATGGTAGTTTTACAGAGAGGAATGTTAGCACAAAAACTGAAGAAAAAGAGATAGCTGAAAAATCTCTACACACAATGCTTAGTTCTCAGAAGTAAATCATATGTGCCATGTTGTTTCATTTCGGTTTAAAGAGTTAGCTGCTATACCGCCGGTTATGCTTTCCCATAGTGTAAACGGTATTTTTACAGGTAGGAATGTTAGCACAAAAACTGAAGAAGAGGAGATAGCTGAAAAATCTCTGCACAAAATGCTTAGTTCTCAGAAGCAAATCATATGTGCCATGTTGTTTCATTTAGGTTTAAAGAGTTAGCTGCGATAACGCCGGTTATGCTTTCCTATAGTGTAAAAGGTAGTTTTACAGATAGGAATGTTAACACAAAAACTGAAGAAAAGGAGATAGCTGAAAAATCTCTGCACACAATGCTTAGTTCTCAGAAGTAAATCATATGTACCATGTTGTTTCATTTAGGTTTAAAGAGTTAGCTGCTATACCACCGGTTATGCTTTCCTATAGTGTAAATGGTAGTTTTACAGATAGGAATGTTAACACAAAAACTGAAGAAAAGGAGATAGCTGAAAAATCTCTGCACACAATGCTTAGTTCTCAGAAGTAAATCATATGTGCCATGTTGTTTCATTTAGGTTTAAAGAGTTACTGCTATACCGCCGGTTATGATTTCCTCTAGTGTAAATGCAAGTTTTACAGATAAGAATGTTAGCACAAAAACTGAAAGAAAGGAGATAGCTGCAAAATATTCGCACAGATTTCTTAGGTCTCAGAAGTAAATCATATGTGCCATGTTGTTTCATTTAGGTTTAAAGAGTTAGCTGCTATACCGCCGGTTATGCTTTCCTATAGTGTAAATGCTAGTTTTACAGATAGGAATTTTAGCACAAACTGAAGAAAAGGAGATAGCTGAAAAATCTCTACACACAATGCTTAGTTCTCAGAAGTAAATCATATGTGCCATGTTGTTTCATTTATGTTGAAAGAGTTAGCTGCTATACCGCCGGTTATGCTTTCCTATAGAGTAAATGCTAGTTTTACAGATAAGAATGTTAGCACAAAATCTGAAAGAAAGGTGATAGCCGCAAAATCTCTGCACAGAATTCTTATGTCTCAGAAGTAAATCATATGTGCCATGTTGTTTCATTTAGTTTTAAAGAGTTAGCTGCTATACCGCCGGTTATGCTTTCCTATAGTGTAAATGCTAGTTTTACAGATAGGACTGTTAGCACAAAAACTGAAGAAAAGGAGATAGCTGAAAAATCTCTGCACACAATGCTTAGTTCTCAGAAATAAATCATATGTGCCATGTTGTTTCATTTAGGTTTTAAGAGGTAGCTGCTATACCGCCGGCTTTGCTTTCCTATAGTGTAAATGCTAGTTTTACAGATAGGAATGTTAGCACAAAAACTGAAAGAAAGGAGATAGCCGCAAACTCTCTGCACAAATTACTTAGGTCTCAGAAGTAAATCATATGTGCCATGTTGTTTCATTTAGGTTTAAAGAGTTAGCTGCTATACCGCCGGTTATGCTTTCCTATAGTGTAAATGGTAGTTTTACAGAGAGGAATGTTAGCACAAAAACTGAAGAAAAAGAGATAGCTGAAAAATCTCTGCACACCATGCTTAGTTCTCAGAAGTAAATCATATGTGCCATGTTGTTTCATTTCGGTTTAAAGAGTTAGCTGCTATACCGCCGGTTATGCTTTCCTATAGTGGAAACGGTATTTTTACAGGTAGGAATGTTAGCACAAAAACTGAAGAAGAGGAGATAGCTGAAAAATCTCTGCACAAAATGCTTAGTTCTCAGAAGCAAATCATATGTGCCATGTTGTTTCATTTAGGTTTAAAGAGTTAGCTGCGATAACGCCGGTTATGCTTTCCTATAGTGTAAAAGGTAGTTTTACAGATAGGAATGTTAACACAAAAACTGAAGAAAAGGAGATAGCTGAAAAATCTCTGCACACAATGCTTAGTTCTCAGAAGTAAATCATATGTACCATGTTGTTTCATTTAGGTTTAAAGAGTTAGCTGCTATACCACCGGTTATGCTTTCCTATAGTGTAAATGGTAGTTTTACAGATAGGAATGTTAACACAAAAACTGAAGAAAAGGAGATAGCTGAAAAATCTCTGCACACAATGCTTAGTTCTCAGAAGTAAATCATATGTGCCATGTTGTTTCATTTAGGTTTAAAGAGTTACTGCTATACCGCCGGTTATGATTTCCTCTAGTGTAAATGCAAGTTTTACAGATAAGAATGTTAGCACAAAAACTGAAAGAAAGGAGATAGCTGCAAAATATTCGCACAGATTTCTTAGGTCTCAGAAGTAAATCATATGTGCCATGTTGTTTCATTTAGGTTTAAAGAGTTAGCTGCTATACCGCCGGTTATGCTTTCCTATAGTGTAAATGCTAGTTTTACAGATAGGAATTTTAGCACAAAAACTGAAGAAAAGGAGATAGCTGAAAAATCTCTACACACAATGCTTAGTTCTCAGAAGTAAATCATATGTGCCATGTTGTTTCATTTATGTTGAAAGAGTTAGGTGCTATACCGCCGGTTATGCTTTCCTATAGAGTAAATGCTACTTTTACAGATAAGAATGTTAGCACAAAATCTGAAAGAAAGGTGATAGCCGCAAAATCTCTGCACAGAATTCTTATGTCTCAGAAGTAAATCATATGTGCCATGTTGTTTCATTTAGTTTTAAAGTGTTAGCTGCTATACCGCCTGTTATGCTTTCCTATAGTGTAAATGGTAGTTTTACAGATAGGACTGTTAGCACAAAAACTGAAGAAAAGGAGATAGCTGAAAAATCTCTGCACACAATGCTTAGTTCTCAGAAATAAATATTATGTGCCATGTTGTTTCATTTAGGTTTTAAGAGGTAGCTGCTATCCCGCCGGCTTTGCTTTCCTATAGAGTAAATGCTAGTTTTACAGATAGGAATGTTAGCACAAAAACTGAAAGAAAGGAGATAGGTGCAAAATCTCTGCACAAATTACTTAGGTCTCAGAAGTAAATCATATGTGCCATGTTGTTTCATTTCGGTTTAAAGAGTTAGCTGCTATACCGCCGGTTATGCTTTCCTATAGTGTAAACGGTATTTTTACAGGTAGGAATGTTAGCACAAAAACTGAAGAAGAGGAGATAGCTGAAAAATCTCTGCACAAAATGCTTAGTTCTCAGAAGCAAATCATATGTGCCATGTTGTTTCATTTAGGTTTAAAGAGTTAGCTGCGATAACGCCGGTTATGCTTTCCTATAGTGTAAAAGGTAGTTTTACAGATAGGAATGTTAACACAAAAACTGAAGAAAAGGAGATAGCTGAAAAATCTCTGCACACAATGCTTAGTTCTCAGAAGTAAATCATATGTACCATGTTGTTTCATTTAGGTTTAAAGAGTTAGCTGCTATACCACCGGTTATGCTTTCCTATAGTGTAAATGGTAGTTTTACAGATAGGAATGTTAACACAAAAACTGAAGAAAAGGAGATAGCTGAAAAATCTCTGCACACAATGCTTAGTTCTCAGAAGTAAATCATATGTGCCATGTTGTTTCATTTAGGTTTAAAGAGTTAGCTGCTATACCACCGGTTATGCTTTCCTATAGTGTAAATGGTAGTTTTACAGATAGGAATGTTAGCACAAAACTGAAGAAAAGGAGATAGCTGAAAAATCTCTGCACACAATGCTTAGTTCTCAGAAGTAAATCATATGTGCCATGTTGTTTCATTTAGGTTTAAAGAGTTAGCTGCTATACCGCCGGTTATGCTTTCCTATAGTGTAAATGGTATTTTTACAGGTAGGAATGTTAGTACAAAAACTGAAGAAGAGGAGATAGCTGACAAATCTCTGCACAAAATGCTTAGTTCTCAGAAGCAAATCATATGTGCCATTTTGTTTCATTTAGGTTTAAAGAGTTAGCTGCGATAACGCCGGTTATGCTTTCCTATAGTGTAAAAGGTAGTTTTACAGATAGGAATGTTAACACAAAAACTGAAGAAAAGGAGATAGCTGAAAAATCTCTGCACACAATGCTTAGTTCTCAGAAGTAAATCATATGTACCATGTTGTTTCATTTAGGTTTAAAGAGTTAGCTGCTATACCACCGGTTATGCTTTCCTATAGTGTAAATGGTAGTTTTACAGATAGGAATGTTAGCACAAAAACTGAAGAAAAGGAGATAGCTGAAAAATCTCTGCACACAATGCTTAGTTCTCAGAAGTAAATCATATGTGCCATGTTGTTTCATTTAGGTTTAAAGAGTTAGCTGCTATACCGCCGGTTATGCTTTCCTATAGTGTAAATGCAAGTTTTACAGATAAGAATGTTAGCACAAAAACTGAAAGAAAGGAGATAGCTGCAAAATATTTGCACAGATTTCTTAGGTCTCAGAAGTAAATCATATGTGCCATGTTGTTTCATTTAGGTTTTAAGAGGTAGCTGCTATACCGCCGGCTTTGCTTTCCTATAGTGTAAATGCTAGTTTTACAGATAAGAATGTTAGCACAAAAGCTGAAAGAAAGGAGATAGCCGCAAAATCTCTGCACAAATTACTTAGTTCTCAGAAGTAAATCATATGTGCCATGTTGTTTCATTTAGGATTAAAGAGTTTGCTGCTATACCGTCGGTTATGCTTTCCTAAAGTGTAAATGGTAGTTTTACAGATAGGAATGTTAGCACAAAAACTGAAGAAAAGGAGATAGCTGAAAAATCTCTGCACACAATGCTTAGTTCTCAGAAGTAAATCATATGTGCCATGTTGTTTCATTTAGGTTTAAAGAGTTAGCTGCTATACCGCCCGTTATGCTTTCCTATAGTGTAAATGGTATTTTTACAGGTAGGAATGTTAGCACAAAAACTGAAGAAGAGGAGATAGCTGAAAAATCTCTGCACACAATGCTTAGTTCTCAGAAGTAAATCATATGTGCCATGTTGTTTCATTTAGGTTTAAAGAGTTAGCTGCGATAACGCCGGTTATGCTTTCCTATAGTGTAAAAGGTAGTTTTACAGATAGGAATGTTAACACAAAAACTGAAGAAAAGGAGATAGCTGAAAAATCTCTGCGCACAATGCTTAGTTCTCAGAAGTAAATCATATGTACCATGTTGTTTCATTTAGGTTTAAAGAGTTAGCTGCTATACCACCGGTTATGCTTTCCTATAGTGTAAATGGTAGTTTTACAGATAGGAATGTTAGCACAAAAACTGAAGAAAAGGAGATAGCTGAAAAATCTCTGCACACAATGCTTAGTTCTCAGAAGTAAATCATATGTGCCATGTTGTTTCATTTAGGTTTAAAGAGTTACTGCTATACCGCCGGTTATGTTTTCCTCTAGTGTAAATGCAAGTTTTACAGATAAGAATGTTAGCACAAAAACTGAAAGAAAGGAGATAGCTGCAAAATATTCGCACAGATTTCTTAGGTCTCAGAATTAAATCATATGTGCCATGTTGTTTCATTTAGGTTTAAAGAGTTAGCTGCTATACCGCCGGTTATGCTTTCCTATAGTGTAAATGCTAGTTTTACAGATAGGAATTTTAGCACAAAAACTGAAGAAAAGGAGATAGCTGAAAAATCTCTACACACAATGCTTAGTTCTCATAAGTAAATCATATGTGCCATGTTGTTTCATTTATGTTGAAAGAGTTAGCTGCTATACCTCCGGTTATGCTTTCCTATAGAGTAAATGCTAGTTTTACAGATAAGAATGTTAGCACAAAATCTGAAAGAAAGGTGATAGCCGCAAAATCTCTGCACAGAATTCTTATGTCTCAGAAGTAAATCATATGTGCCATGTTGTTTCATTTAGTTTTAAAGTGTTAGCTGCTATACCGCCGGTTATGCTTTCCTATAGTGTAAATGCTAGTTTTACAGATAGGACTGTTAGCACAAAAACTGAAGAAAAGGAGATAGCTGAAAAATCTCTGCACAAAATGCTTAGTTCTCAGAAATAAATATTATGTGCCATGTTGTTTCATTTAGGTTTTAAGAGGTAGCTGCTATCCCGCCGGCTTTGCTTTCCTATAGAGTAAATGCTAGTTTTACAGATAGGAATGTTAGCACAAAAACTGAAAGAAAGGAGATAGCTGCAAAATCTCTGCACAAATTACTTAGGTCTCAGAAGTAAATCATATGTGCCATGTTGTTTCATTTAGGTTTAAAGAGTTAGCTGCTATACCACCGGTTATGCTTTCCTATAGTGTAAATGGTAGTTTTACAGATAGGAATGTTAGCACAAAAACTGAAGAAAAGGAGATAGCTGAAAAATCTCTGCACACAATGCTTAGTTCTCAGAAGTAAATCATATGTGCCATGTTGTTTCATTTAGGTTTAAAGAGTTAGCTGCTATACCGCCGGTTATGCTTTCCTATAGTGTAAATGGTAGTTTTACAAATAGGAATGTTAGCACAAAAACTGAAGAAGAGGAGATAGCTGACAAATCTCTGCACAAAATGCTTAGTTCTCAGAAGCAAATCATATGTGCCATTTTGTTTCATTTAGGTTTAAAGAGTTAGCTGCGATAACGCCGGTTATGCTTTCCTATAGTGTAAAAGGTAGTTTTACAGATAGGAATGTTAACACAAAAACTGAAGAAAAGGAGATAGCTGAAAAATCTCTGCACACAATGCTTAGTTCTCAGAAGTAAATCATATGTACCATGTTGTTTCATTTAGGTTTAAAGAGTTAGCTGCTATACCACCGGTTATGCTTTCCTATAGTGTAAATGGTAGTTTTACAGATAGGAATGTTAACACAAAAACTGAAGAAAAGGAGATAGCTGAAAAATCTCTGCACACAATGCTTAGTTCTCAGAAGTAAATCATATGTGCCATGTTGTTTCATTTAGGTTTAAAGAGTTACTGCTATACCGCCGGTTATGATTTCCTCTAGTGTAAATGCAAGTTTTACAGATAAGAATGTTAGCACAAAAACTGAAAGAAAGGAGATAGCTGCAAAATATTCGCACAGATTTCTTAGGTCTCAGAAGTAAATCATATGTGCCATGTTGTTTCATTTAGGTTTAAAGAGTTAGCTGCTATACCGCCGGTTATGCTTTCCTATAGTGTAAATGCTAGTTTTACAGATAGGAATTTTAGCACAAAAACTGAAGAAAAGGAGATAGCTGAAAAATCTCTACACACAATGCTTAGTTCTCAGAAGTAAATCATATGTGCCATGTTGTTTCATTTATGTTGAAAGAGTTAGCTGCTATACCGCCGGTTATGCTTTCCTATAGAGTAAAGGCTACTTTTACAGATAAGAATGTTAGCACAAAATCTGAAAGAAAGGTGATAGCCGCAAAATCTCTGCACAGAATTCTTATGTCTCAGAAGTAAATCATATGTGCCATGTTGTTTCATTTAGTTTTAAAGTGTTAGCTGCTATACCGCCTGTTATGCTTTCCTATAGTGTAAATGGTAGTTTTACAGATAGGACTGTTAGCACAAAAACTGAAGAAAAGGAGATAGCTGAAAAATCTCTGCACACAATGCTTAGTTCTCAGAAATAAATATTATGTGCTATGTTGTTTCATTTAGGTTTTAAGAGGTAGCTGCTATCCCGCCGGCTTTGCTTTCCTATAGAGTAAATGCTAGTTTTACAGATAGGAATGTTAGCACAAGAACTGAAAGAAAGGAGATAGCTGCAAAATCTCTGCACAAATTACTTAGGTCTCAGAAGTAAATCATATGTGCCATGTTGTTTCATTTAGGTTTAAAGAGTTAGCTGCTATACCACCGGTTATGCTTTCCTATAGTGTAAATGGTAGTTTTACAGATAGGAATGTTAGCACAAAACTGAAGAAAAGGAGATAGCTGAAAAATCTCTGCACACAATGCTTAGTTCTCAGAAGTAAATCATATGTGCCATGTTGTTTCATTTAGGTTTAAAGAGTTAGCTGCTATACCGCCGGTTATGCTTTCCTATAGTGTAAATGGTATTTTTACAGGTAGGAATGTTAGTACAAAAACTGAAGAAGAGGAGATAGCTGACAAATCTCTGCACAAAATGCTTAGTTCTCAGAAGCAAATCATATGTGCCATTTTGTTTCATTTAGGTTTAAAGAGTTAGCTGCGATAACGCCGGTTATGCTTTCCTATAGTGTAAAAGGTAGTTTTACAGATAGGAATGTTAACACAAAAACTGAAGAAAAGGAGATAGCTGAAAAATCTCTGCACACAATGCTTAGTTCTCAGAAGTAAATCATATGTACCATGTTGTTTCATTTAGGTTTAAAGAGTTAGCTGCTATACCACCGGTTATGCTTTCCTATAGTGTAAATGGTAGTTTTACAGATAGGAATGTTAGCACAAAAACTGAAGAAAAGGAGATAGCTGAAAAATCTCTGCACACAATGCTTAGTTCTCAGAAGTAAATCATATGTGCCATGTTGATTCATTTAGGTTTAAAGAGTTAGCTGCTATACCGCCGGTTATGCTTTCCTATAGTGTAAATGCAAGTTTTACAGATAAGAATGTTAGCACAAAAACTGAAAGAAAGGAGATAGCTGCAAAATATTTGCACAGATTTCTTAGGTCTCAGAAGTAAATCATATGTGCCATGTTGTTTCATTTAGGTTTTAAGAGGTAGCTGCTATACCGCCGGCTTCGCTTTCCTATAGTGTAAATGCTAGTTTTACAGATAAGAATGTTAGCACAAAAGCTGAAAGAAAGGAGATAGCCGCAAAATCTCTGCACAAATTACTTAGTTCTCAGAAGTAAATCATATGTGCCATGTTGTTTCATTTAGGATTAAAGAGTTTGCTGCTATACCGTCGGTTATGCTTTCCTAAAGTGTAAATGGTAGTTTTACAGATAGGAATGTTAGCACAAAAACTGAAGAAAAGGAGATAGCTGAAAAATCTCTGCACACAATGCTTAGTTCTCAGAAGTAAATCATATGTGCCATGTTGTTTCATTTAGGTTTAAAGAGTTAGCTGCTATACCGCCCGTTATGCTTTCCTATAGTGTAAATGGTATTTTTACAGGTAGGAATGTTAGCACAAAAACTGAAGAAGAGGAGATAGCTGAAAAATCTCTGCACACAATGCTTAGTTCTCAGAAGTAAATCATATGTGCCATGTTGTTTCATTTAGGTTTAAAGAGTTAGCTGCGATAACGCCGGTTATGCTTTCCTATAGTGTAAAAGGTAGTTTTACAGATAGGAATGTTAACACAAAAACTGAAGAAAAGGAGATAGCTGAAAAATCTCTGCGCACAATGCTTAGTTCTCAGAAGTAAATCATATGTACCATGTTGTTTCATTTAGGTTTAAAGAGTTAGCTGCTATACCACCGGTCATGCTTTCCTATAGTGTAAATGGTAGTTTTACAGATAGTAATGTTAGCACAAAAACTGAAGAAAAGGAGATAGCTGAAAAATCTCTGCACACAATGCTTAGTTCTCATAAGTAAATCATATGTGCCATGTTGTTTCATTTATGTTGAAAGAGTTAGCTGCTATACCGCCGGTTATGCTTTCCTATAGAGTAAATGCTAGTTTTACAGATAAGAATGTTAGCACAAAATCTGAAAGAAAGGTGATAGCCGCAAAATCTCTGCACAGAATTCTTATGTCTCAGAAGTAAATCATATGTGCCATGTTGTTTCATTTAGTTTTAAAGTGTTAGCTGCTATACCGCCGGTTATGCTTTCCTATAGTGTAAATGCTAGTTTTACAGATAGGACTGTTAGCACAAAAACTGAAGAAAAGGAGATAGCTGAAAAATCTCTGCACAAAATGCTTAGTTCTCAGAAATAAATATTATGTGCCATGTTGTTTCATTTAGGTTTTAAGAGGTAGCTGCTATCCCGCCGGCTTTGCTTTCCTATAGAGTAAATGCTAGTTTTACAGATAGGAATGTTAGCACAAAAACTGAAAGAAAGGAGATAGCTGCAAAATCTCTGCACAAATTACTTAGGTCTCAGAAGTAAATCATATGTGCCATGTTGTTTCATTTAGGTTTAAAGAGTTAGCTGCTATACCACCGGTTATGCTTTCCTATAGTGTAAATGGTAGTTTTACAGATAGGAATGTTAGCACAAAAACTGAAGAAAAGGAGATAGCTGAAAAATCTCTGCACACAATGCTTAGTTCTCAGAAGTAAATCATATGTGCCATGTTGTTTCATTTAGGTTTAAAGAGTTAGCTGCTATACCGCCGGTTATGCTTTCCTATAGTGTAAATGGTATTTTTACAGGTAGGAATGTTAGCACAAAAACTGAAGAAGAGGAGATAGCTGACAAATCTCTGCACAAAATGCTTAGTTCTCAGAAGCAAATCATATGTGCCATTTTGTTTCATTTAGGTTTAAAGAGTTAGCTGCGATAACGCCGGTTATGCTTTCCTATAGTGTAAAAGGTAGTTTTACAGATAGGAATGTTAACACAAAAACTGAAGAAAAGGAGATAGCTGAAAAATCTCTGCACACAATGCTTAGTTCTCAGAAGTAAATCATATGTACCATGTTGTTTCATTTAGGTTTAAAGAGTTAGCTGCTATACCACCGGTTATGCTTTCCTATAGTGTAAATGGTAGTTTTACAGATAGGAATGTTAGCACAAAAACTGAAGAAAAGGAGATAGCTGAAAAATCTCTGCACACAATGCTTAGTTCTCAGAAGTAAATCATATGTGCCATGTTGTTTCATTTAGGTTTAAAGAGTTAGCTGCTATACCGCCGGTTATGCTTTCCTATAGTGTAAATGCAAGTTTTACAGATAAGAATGTTAGCACAAAAACTGAAAGAAAGGAGATAGCTGCAAAATATTTGCACAGATTTCTTAGGTCTCAGAAGTAAATCATATGTGCCATGTTGTTTCATTTAGGTTTTAAGAGGTAGCTGCTATACCGCCGGCTTTGCTTTCCTATAGTGTAAATGCTAGTTTTACAGATAAGAATGTTAGCACAAAAGCTGAAAGAAAGGAGATAGCCGCAAAATCTCTGCACAAATTACTTAGGTCTCAGATGTAAATCATATGTGCCATGTTGTTTCATTTAGGATTAAAGAGTTTGCTGCTATACCGTCGGTTATGCTTTCCTAAAGTGTAAATGGTAGGTTTACAGATAGGAATGTTAGCACAAAAACTGAAGAAAAGGAGATAGCTGAAAAATCTCTGCACACAATGCTTAGTTCTCAGAAGTAAATCATATGTGCCATGTTGTTTCATTTAGATTTAAAGAGTTAGCTGCTATACCGCCCGTTATGCTTTCCTATAGTGTAAATGGTATTTTTACAGGTAGGAATGTTAGCACAAAAACTGAAGAAGAGGAGATAGCTGAAAAATCTCTGCACACAATGCTTAGTTCTCAGAAGTAAATCATATGTGCCATGTTGTTTCATTTAGGTTTAAAGAGTTAGCTGCGATAACGCCGGTCATGCTTTCCTATAATGTAAAAGGTAGTTTTACAGATAGGAATGTTAACACAAAAACTGAAGAAAAGGAGATAGCTGAAAAATCTCTGCGCACAATGCTTAGTTCTCAGAAGTAAATCATATGTACCATGTTGTTTCATTTAGGTTTAAAGAGTTAGCTGCTATACCACCGGTTATGCTTTCCTATAGTGTAAATGGTAGTTTTACAGATAGGAATGTTAGCACAAAAACTGAAGAAAAGGAGAGAGCTGAAAAATCTCTGCACACAATGCTTAGTTCTCAGAAGTAAATCATATGTGCCATGTTGTTTCATTTAGGTTTAAAGAGTTAGCTGCTATACCGCCGGTTATGCTTTCCTCGAGTGTAAATGCAAGTTTTACAGATAAGAATGTTAGCACAAAAACTGAAAGAAAGGAGATAGCTGCAAAATATTCGCACAGATTTCTTAGGTTTCAGAAGTAAATCATATGTGCCATGTTGTTTCATTTAGGTTTAAAGAGTTAGCTGGTATACCGCCGGTTATGCTATCCTATCGTGTAAATGGTAGTTTTACAAATAGGAATGTTAGCACAAAAACTGAAGAAAAGGAGATAGCTGAAAAATCTCTGCAAACAATGCTTAGTTCTCAGAAGTAAATCATATGTACCATGTTGTTTCATTTAGGTTTACAGAGTTAGCTGCTATACCGCCGGTTATACTTTCCTATAGTGTAAATGCAAGTTTTTCAGATAAGAATGTTAGCACAAAAACTGAAAGAAAGGAGATAGCCGCAAAATCTCTGCACAAGTTACTTAGGTCTCAGAAGTAAATCATATGTGCCATGTTGTTTCATTTAGGTTTAAAGAGTTAGCTGCTATACCGCCGGTTATGCTTTCGTATAGTGTAAATGGTAGTGTTACAGATAGGAATGTTAGCACAAAAACTGAAGAAAAGGAGATAGCTGAAAAATCTCTGCACACAATGCTTAGTTCTCAGAAGTAAATCATATGTGCCATGTTGTTTCATTTAGGTTTAAAGAGTTAGCTGCTATACCGCCGATTATGCTTTCCTCTAGTGTAAATGCAAGTTTTACAGATAAGAATGTTAGCACAAAAACTGAAAGAAAGGAGATAGCCGCAAAATATCCGCACAGAATTCTTAGGTCTCAGAAGTAAATCATATGTGCCATGTTGTTTCATTTAGGTTTAAAGAGTTAGCTGCTATACTGCCGGTTATGCTGTTCTATAGTGTAAATGCTAGTTTTACAGATAGGAATATTAGCCCAAAAACTGAAGAAAAGGAGATAGCTGAAAAATCTCTACACACAATGCTTAGTTCTAAGAAGTAAATCATATGTGCCATGTTGTTTCATTTAGGTTCAAAGAGTTAGCTGCTATACCGACGGTTATGCTTTCCTATAGAGTAAATGCTAGTTTTACAGATAAGAATGTTAGCACAAAATCTGAAAGAAAGGTGATAGCCGCAAAATCTCTGCACAGAATTCTTATGTCTCAGAAGTAAATCATATGTGCCATGTTGTTTCATTTAGTTTTAAAGAGTTAGCTGCTATACCGCCGGTTATGCTTTCCTATAGTGTAAATGCTAGTTTTACAGATAGGACTGTTAGCACAAAAACTGAAGAAAAGGAGATAGCTGAAAAATCTCTGCACACAATGCTTAGTTCTCAGAAACAAATCATATGTGCCATGTTGTTTCATTTAGGTTTTAAGAGGTAGCTGCTATACCGCCGGCTTTGCTTTCCTATAGTGTAAATGCTAGTTTTACAGATAGGAATGTTAGCACAAAAACTGAAAGAAAGGAGATAGCCGCAAAATCTCTGCACAAATTACTTAGGTCTCAGAAGTAAATCATATGTGCCATGTTGTTTCATTTAGGTTTAAAGAGTTAGCTGCTATACCGCCGGTTATGCTTTCCTATAGTGTAAATGGTAGTTTTACCGATAGGAATGTTAGCACAAAAACTGAAGAAAAGGAGATAGCTGAAAAATCTCTGCACACAATGCTTAGTTCTCAGAAGTAAATCATATGTGCCATGTTGTTTCATTTAGGTTTAAAGAGTTAGCTGCTATACCGCCGGTTATGCTTTCCTATAGTGTAAATGCAAGTTTTACAGATAAGAATGTTAGCACAAAAACTGAAAGAAAGGAGATAGCTGCAAAACATTCGCACAGATTTCTTAGTTCTCAGAAGTAAATCATATGTGCCATGTTGTTTCATTTAGGTTTAAATAGTTAGCTGCTATACCACCGGTTATGCTTTCCTATAGTGTAAATGGTAGTTTTACAAATAGGAATGTTAGCACAAAAACTGAAGAAAAGGAGATAGCTGAAAAATCTCTGGACACAATGCTTAGTTCTCAGAAGTAAATCATATGTACCATGTTGTTTCATTTAGGTTTACAGAGTTAGCTGCTATACCGCCGGTTATACTTTCCTATAGTGTAAATGCTAGTTTTACAGATAAGAATGTTAGCACAAAAACTGAAAGAAAGGAGATAGCCGCAAAATCTCTGCACAAATTACTTAGGTCTCAGAAGTAAATCATATGTGCCATGTTGTTTCATTTAAGTTTAAAGAGTTAGCTGCTATACCGCCGGTTATGCTTTCGTATAGTGTAAATGGCAGTGTTACAGATAGGAATGTTAGCACAAAAACTGAAGAAAAGGAGATAGCTGAAAAATCTCTGCACACAATGCTTAGTTCTCAGAAGTAAATCATATGTGCCATGTTGTTTCATTTAGGTTTAAAGAGTTAGCTGCTATAACGCCGGTTATGCTTTCCTACTGTGTAAATGGTAGTTTTACAGATAGGAATGTTAGCACAAAAACTGAAGAAAAGGAGAGAGCTGAACAATCTCTGCACACATTGCTTAGTTCTCAGAAGTAAATCATATGTGCCATGTTGTTTCATTTAGGTTTAAAGAGTTAGCTGCTATACCGCCGGTTATGCTTTCCTCTAGTGTAAATGAAAGTTTTACAGATAAGAATGTTAGCACAAAAACTGAAAGAAAGGAGATAGCCGCAAAATATCCGCACAGAATTCTTAGGTCTCAGAAGTAAATCATATGTGCCATGTTGTTTCATTTAAGTTTAAAGAGTTAGCTGCTATACCGCCGGTTATGCTTTCCTATAGTGTAAATGCTAGTTTTACAGATAGGAATGTTAGCACAAAAAACTGAAGAAAAGGAGATAGCTGAAAAATCTCTACACACAATGCTTAGTTCTCAGAAGTAAATCATATGTGCCATGTTGTTTCATTTAGGTTCAAAGAGTTAGCTGCTATACCGCCGGTTATGCTTTCCTATAGAGTAAATGCTAGTTTTACAGATAAGAATGTTAGCACAAAATCTGAAAGAAAGGTGATAGCTGCAAAATCTCTGCACAGAATTCTTATGTCTCAGAAGTAAATCATATGTGCCATGTTGTTTCATTTAGTTTTAAAGAGTTAGCTGCTATACCGCCGGTTATGCTTTCCTATAGTGTAAATGCTAGTTTTACAGATAGGACTGTTAGCACAAAAACTGAAGAAAAGGAGATAGCTGAAAAATCTCTGCACACAATGCTTAGTTCTCAGAAATAAATAATATGTGCCATGTTGTTTCATTTAGGTTTTAAGAGGTAGCTGCTATACCGCCGGCTTTGCTTTCCTATAGTGTAAATGCTAGTTTTACAGATAGGAATGTTAGCACAAAAACTGAAAGAAAGGAGATAGCCGCAAAATCTCTGCACAAATTACTTAGGTCTCAGAAGTAAATCATATGTGCCATGTTGTTTCATTTAGGTTTAAAGAGTTAGCTGCTATACCGCCGGTTATGCTTTCCTATAGTGTAAAGGGTAGTTTTACAGATAGGAATGTTAGCACAAAAACTGAAGAAAAGGAGATAGCTGAAAAATCTCTGCACACAATGCTTAGTTCTCAGAAGTAAATCATATGTACCATGTTGTTTCATTTAGGTTTAAAGAGTTAGCTGCTATACCACCGGTTATGCTTTCCTATAGTGTAAATGTTAGTTTTACAGATAGGAATGTTAGCACAAAAACTGAAGAAAAGGAGATAGCTGAAAATCTCTGCACACAATGCTTAGTTCTCAGAAGTAAATCATATGTGCCATGTTGTTTAATTTAGGTTTAAAGAGTTAGCTGCTATACCGCCGGTTATGCTTTCCTCGAGTGTCAATGCAAGTTTTACAGATAAGAATGTTAGCACAAAAACTGAAAGAAAGGAGATAGCTGCAAAATATTCGCACAGATTTCTTAGGTCTCAGAAGTAAATCATATGTGCCATGTTGTTTCATTTAGGTTTAAAGAGTTAGCTGCTATACCGCCGGTTATGCTTTCCTCTAGTGTAAATGCAAGTTTTACAGATAAGAATGTTAGCACAAAAACTGAAAGAAAGGAGATAGCTGCAAAATATTCGCACAGATTTCTTAGGTCTCAGAAGTAAATCATATGTGCCATGTTGTTTCATTTACGTTTAAAGAGTTAGCTGCTATACCACCGGTTATGCTTTCCTCTAGTGTAAATGCAAGTTTTACAGATAAGAATCTTAGCACAAAAACTGAAAGAAAGGAGATAGCTGCAAAATATTCACACAGATTTCTTAGGTCTCAGAAGTAAATCATATGTGCCATGTTGTTTCATTTAGGTTTAAAGAGTTAGCTGGTATACCGCCGGTTATGCTTTCCTATAGTGTAAATGGTAGTTTTACAAATAGGAATGTTAGCACAAAAACTGAAGAAAAGGAGATAGCTGAAAAATCTTTGCAAACAATGCTTAGTTCTCAGAAGTAAATCATATGTACCATGTTGTTTCATTTAGGTTTACAGAGTTAGCTGCTATAACGCCGGTTATACTTTCCTATAGTGTAAATGCTAGTTTTACAGATAAGAATGTTAGCACAAAAACTGAAAGAAAGGAGATAGCCGCAAAATCTCTGCACAAATTACTTAGGTCTCAGAAGTAAATCATATGTGCCATGTTGTTTCATTTAGGTTTAAAGAGTTAGCTGCTATACCGCCGGTTATGCTTTCCTACTGTGTAAATGGTAGTTTTACAGATAGGAATGTTAGCACAAAAACTGAAGAAAAGGAGAGAGCTGAAAAATCTCTGCACACATTGCTTAGTTCTCAGAAGTAAATCATATGTGCCATGCTGTTTCATTTAGGTTTAAAGAGTTAGCTGCTATACCGCCGGTTATGCTTTCCTCTAGTGTAAATGCAAGTTTTACAGATAAGAATGTTAGCACAAAAACTGAAAGAAAGGAGATAGCCGCAAAGTATCCGCACAGCATTCTTAGGTCTCAGAAGTAAATCATATGTGCCATGTTGTTTCATTTAGGTTTAAAGAGTTAGCTGCTATACCGCCGGTTATGCTTTCCTATAGTGTAAATGCTAGTTTTACAGATAGGAATGTTAGCACAAAAACTGAAGAAAAGGAGATAGCTGAAAAATCTCTACACACAATGCTTAGTTCTCAGAAGTAAATCATATGTGCCATGTTGTTTCATTTAGGTTCAAAGAGTTAGCTGCTATACCGCCGGTTATGCTTTCCTATAGAGTAAATGCTAGTTTTACAGATAAGAACGTTAGCACAAAATCTGAAAGAAAAGTGATAGCCGCAAAATCTCTGCACAGAATTCTTATGTCTCAGAAGTAAATCATATGTGCCATGTTGTTTCATTTAGTTTTAAAGAGTTAGCTGCTATACCGCCGGTTATGCTTTCCTATAGTATAAATGCTAGTTTTACAGATAGGACTGTTAGCACAAAAACTGAAGAAAAGGAGATAGCTGAAAAATCTCTGCACACAATGCTTAGTTCTCAGAAATAAATCATATGTGCCATGTTGTTTCATTTAGGTTTTAAGAGGTAGCTGCTATACCGCCGGCTTTGCTTTCCTATAGTGTAAATGCTAGTTTTACAGATAGGAATGTTAGCACAAAAACTGAAAGAAAGGAGATAGCCGCAAACTCTCTGCACAAATTACTTAGGTCTCAGAAGTAAATCATATGTGCCATGTTGTTTCATTTAGGTTCAAAGAGTTAGCTGCTATACCGCCGGTTATGCTTTCCTATAGTGTAAATGGTAGTTTTACAGAGAGGAATGTTAGCACAAAAACTGAAGAAAAAGAGATAGCTGAAAAATCTCTGCACACAATGCTTAGTTCTCAGAAGTAAATCATATGTGCCATGTTGTTTCATTTCGGTTTAAAGAGTTAGCTGCTATACCGCCGGTTATGCTTTCCTATAGTGTAAACGGTATTTTTACAGGTAGGAATGTTAGCACAAAAACTGAAGAAGAGGAGATAGCTGAAAAATCTCTGCACAAAATGCTTAGTTCTCAGAAGCAAATCATATGTGCCATGTTGTTTCATTTAGGTTTAAAGAGTTAGCTGCGATAACGCCGGTTATGCTTTCCTATAGTGTAAATGGTAGTTTTACAGATAGGAATGTTAGCACAAAAACTGAAGAAAAGGAGATAGCTGAAAAATCTCTGAACACAATGCTTAGTTCTCAGAAGTAAATCATATGTGCCATGTTGTTTCATTTAGGTTTAAAGAGTTAGCTGCTATACCGCCGGTTATGCTTTCCTATAGTGTAAATGGTATTTTTACAGGTAGGAATGTTAGCACAAAAACTGAAGAAGAGGAGATAGCTGACAAATCTCTGCACAAAATGCTTAGTTCTCAGAAGCAAATCATATGTGCCATTTTGTTTCATTTAGGTTTAAAGAGTTAGCTGCGATAACGCCGGTTATGCTTTCCTATAGTGTAAAAGGTAGTTTTACAGATAGGAATGTTAACACAAAAACTGAAGAAAAGGAGATAGCTGAAAAATCTCTGCACACAATGCTTAGTTCTCAGAAGTAAATCATATGTACCATGTTGTTTCATTTAGGTTTAAAGAGTTAGCTGCTATACCACCGGTTATGCTTTCCTATAGTGTAAATGGTAGTTTTACAGATAGGAATGTTAGCACAAAAACTGAAGAAAAGGAGATAGCTGAAAAATCTCTGCACACAATGCTTAGTTCTCAGAAGTAAATCATATGTGCCATGTTGTTTCATTTAGGTTTAAAGACTTAGCTGCTATACCGCCGTTTATGCTTTCCTCTAGAGTAAATGCAAGTTTTACAGATAAGAATGTTAGCACAAAAAGTGAAAGAAAGGAGATAGCTGCAAAATATTTGCACAGATTTCTTAGGTCTCAGAAGTAAATCATATGTGCCATGTTGTTTCATTTAGGTTTAAAGAGTTAGCTGCTATACCGCCGGTTATGCTTTCCTATAGTGTAAATGCTAGTTTTACAGATAGGAATGTTAGCACAAAAACTGAAGAAAAGGAGATAGCTGAAAAATCTCTGCACACAATGCTTAGTTCTCAGAAGTAAATCATATGTGCCATGTTGTTTCATTTATGTTCAAAGAGTTAGCTGCTATACCGCCGGTTATGCTTTCCTATAGAGTAAATGCTAGTTTTACAGATAAGAATGTTAGCACAAAATCTGAAAGAAAGGTGAGAGCCGCAAAATCTCTGCACAGAATTCTTATGTCTCAGAAGTAAATCATATGTGCCATGTTGTTTCATTTAGTTTTAAAGAGTTAGCTGCTATACCGCCGGTTATGCTTTCCTATAGTGTAAATGCTTGTTTTACAGCTAGGACTGTTAGCACAAAAACTGAAGAAAAGGAGATAGCTGAAAAATCTCTGCACACAATGCTTAGTTCTCTGAAATAAATCATATGTGCCATGTTGTTTCATTTAGGTTTTAAGAGGTAGCTGCTATACCGCCGGCTTTGCTTTCCTATAGTGTAAATGCTAGTTTTACAGATAAGAATGTTAGCACAAAAGCTGAAAGAAAGGAGATAGCCGCAAAATCTCTGAACAAATTACTTAGGTCTCAGAAGTAAATCATATGTGCCATGTTGTTTCATTTAGGATTAAAGAGTTTGCTGCTATACCGTCGGTTATGCTTTCCTAAAGTGTAAATGGTAGTTTTACAGATAGGAATGTTAGCACAAAAACTGAAGAAAAGGAGATAGCTGAAAAATCTCTGCACACAATGCTTAGTTCTCAGAAGTAAATCATATGTGCCATGTTGTTTCATTTAGGTTTAAAGAGTTAGCTGCTATACCGCCCGTTATGCTTTCCTATAGTGTAAATGGTATTTTTACAGGTAGGAATGTTAGCACAAAAACTGAAGAAGAGGAGATAGCTGAAAAATCTCTGCACACAATGCTTAGTTCTCAGAAGTAAATCATATGTGCCATGTTGTTTCATTTAGGTTTAAAGAGTTAGCTGCGATAACGCCGGTTATGCTTTCCTATAGTGTAAAAGGTAGTTTTACAGATAGGAATGTTAACACAAAAACTGAAGAAAAGGAGATAGCTGAAAAATCTCTGCGCACAATGCTTAGTTCTCAGAAGTAAATCATAAGTACCATGTTGTTTCATTTAAGTTTAAAGAGTTAGCTGCTATACCACCGGTTATGCTTTCCTATAGTGTAAATGGTAGTTTTACAGATAGGAATGTTAGCACAAAAACTGAAGAAAAGGAGATAGCTGAAAAATCTCTGCACACAATGCTTAGTTCTCAGAAGTAAATCATATGTGCCATGTTGTTTCATTTAGGTTTAAAGAGTTAGCTGCTATACCGCCGGTTATGCTTTCCTCTAGTGTAAATGCAAGTTTTACAGATAAGAATGTTAGCACAAAAACTGAAAGAAAGGAGATAGCTGCAAAATATTCGCACAGATTTCTTAGGTCTCAGAAGTAAATCATATGTGCCATGTTGTTTCATTTACGTTTAAAGAGTTAGCTGCTATACCACCGGTTATGCTTTCCTATAGTGTAAATGGTAGTTTTACAGATAGGAATGTTAGCACAAAAACTGAAGAAAAGGAGATAGCTGAAAAATCTCTGCACACAATGCTTAGTTCTCAGAGGTAAATCATATGTGCCATGTTGTTTAATTTAGGTTTAAAGAGTTAGCTGCTATACCGCCGGTTATGCTTTCCTCTAGTGTAAATGCAAGTTTTACAGATAAGAATGTTAGCACAAAAACTGAAAGAAAGGAGATAGCTGCAAAATATTCACACAGATTTCTTAGGTCTCCGAAGTAAATCATATGTGCCATGTTGTTTCATTTAGGTTTAAAGAGTTAGCTTGTATACCGCCGGTTATGCTTTCCTATAGTGTAAATGGTAGTTTTACAGATAGGAATGTTAGCACAAAAACTGAAGAAAAGGAGATAGCTGAAAAATCTCTGCAAACAATGCTTAGTTCTCAGAAGTAAATCATATGTACCATGTTGTTTCATTTAGGTTTACAGAGTTAGCTGCTATAACGCCGGTTATACTTTCCTATAGTGTAAATGCTAGTTTTACAGATAAGAATGTTAGCACAAAAACTGAAAGAAAGGAGATAGCCGCAAAATCTCTGCACAAATTACTTAGGTCTCAGAAGTAAATCATATGTGCCATGTTGTTTCATTTAGGTTTAAAGAGTTAGCTGCTATACCGCCGGTTATGCTTTCGTATAGTGTAAATGGTAGTGTTACAGATAGGAATGTTAGCACAAAAACTGAAGAAAAGGAGATAGCTGAAAAATCTCTGCACACAATGCTTAGTTCTCAGAAGTAAAACCTATGTGCCATGTTGTTTCATTTAGGTTTAAAGAGTTACCTGCTATACCGCCGGTTACGCTTTCCTACTGTGTAAATGGTAGTTTTACAGATAGGAATGTTAGCACAAAAAATGAAGAAAAGGAGAGAGCTGAAAAATCTCTGCACACAATGCTTAGTTCTCAGAAGTAAATCATATGTGCCATGTTGTTTCATTTAGGTTTAAAGAGTTAGCTGCTATACCGCCAGTTATGCTTTCCTCGAGTGTAAATGCAAGTTTTACAGATAAGAATGTTAGCACAAAAACTGAAAGAAAGGAGATAGCTGCAAAATATTCGCACAGATTTCTTAGGTTTCAGAAGTAAATCATATGTGCCATGTTGTTTCATTTAGGTTTAAAGAGTTAGCTGCTATACTGCCGGTTATGCTTTCGTATAGTGTAAATGGTAGTGTTACAGATAGGAATGTTAGCATAAAAACTGAAAAAGAGGAGATAGCTGAAAAATCTCTGCACACAATGCTTAGTTCTCAGAAGTATATCATATGTGCCATGTTGTTTCATTTAGGTTTAAAGAGTTAGCTGCTATACCGCCGGTTATGCTTTCCTATAGTGTAAATGGTAGTTTTACAGATAAGAATGTTAACATAAAAACTGAAGAAAAGGATATAGCTGAAAAATCTCTGCACACAATGCTTAGTTCTCAGAAGTAAATCATATGTGCCTTGTTGTTTCATTTAGGTTTAAAGAGTTAGCTGCTATACAGCCGGTTATGCTTTCCTATAGTGTAAATGGTAGTTTTTCAGATAGGAATGTTAACACAAAAACTGAAGAAAAGGAGATAGCTGAAAAATCTCTGCACACAATGCTTAGTTCTCAGAAGTAAATCATATGTACCATGTTGTTTCATTTAGGTTTAAAGAGTTAGCTGCTATACCGCCGGTTATGCTTTCCTATTGTGTAAATTGTAGTTTTACAGATAGGAATGTTAGCACAAAAACTGAAGAAAAGGAGAGAGCTGAAAAATCTCTGCACACAATGCTTAGTTCTCAGAAGTAAATCATATATGCCATGTTGTTTCATTTAGGTTTAAAGAGTTAGCTGCTATACCGCCGGTTTTGCTTTCCTCTAGTGCAAATGCAAGTTTTACAGATAAGAATGTTAGCACAAAAACTGAAAGAAAGGAGATAGCCGCTAAATATCCGCACAGAATTCTTAGGTCTCAGAAGTAAATCAAAAGTGCCATGTTGTTTCATTAAGGTTTAAAGAGTTAGCTGCTATACCGCCGGTTATGCTTTCCAATAGTGTAAATGCTAGTTTTACAGATAGGAATGTTAGCACAAAAACTGAAGAAAAGGAGAAAGCTGAAAAATCTCTACACACAATGCTTAGTTCTCAGAAGTAAATTATATGTGCCATGTTGTTTCATTTAGGTTCAAAGAGTTAGCTGCTATACCGCCGGTTATGCTTTCCTATAGAGTAAATGCTAGTTTTACAGATAAGAATGTTAGCACAAAATCTGAAAGAAAGGTGATAGCCGCAAAATCTCTGCACAGAATTCTTATGTCTCAGAAGTAAATCATATGTGCCATGTTGTTTCATTTAGTTTTAAAGAGTTAGCTGCTATACCGCCGGTTATGCTTTCCTATAATGTAAATGCTAGTTTTACAGATAGGACTGTTAGCACGAAAACTGAAGAAAAGGAGATAGCTGAAAAATCTCTGCACACACTGTTTAGTTCTCAGAAGTAAATCATATGTGCCATGTTGTTTCATTTAGGTTTAAAGAGTTAGCTGCTATGCCGCCGGTTATGCTTTCTTATAGTGTAAATGGTAGTTTTACAGATAGGAATGTTAGCACAAAAACTGAAGAAAAGGAGTTAACTGAAAAATCTCTGCACACAATGCGTACTTCTCAGAAGTAAATCATATGTGCCAATTTGTTTCATTTAGGTTTAAAGAGTTAGCTGCTATACCGCCGGTTATGCTTTCCTATAGTGTAAAAGCTAGTTTTACAGATAAGAATGTTAGCACAAAAACTGAAAGAAAGGAGATAGCCGCAAAATCTCTGCACACAATGCTTAGTACTCAGAAGTAAATCATATGTGCCATGTTGTTTCATTTAGGTTTAAAGAGTTAGCTGCTATACCGCCGGTTATGCTTTCCTATAGTGTAAATGCTAGTTTTACAGATAAGAATGTTAGCACAAAATCTGAAAGAAAGGTGATAGCCGCAAAATCTCTGCAAAGAATTCTTATATCTCAGAAGTAAATCATATGTGCCATGTTGTTTCATTTAGTTTTAAAGAGTTAGCTGCTATACCGCCAGTTATGCTTTCCTATAGTGTAAATGGTAGTTTTCAGATAGGAATGTTAGCACAAAAACTGAAGAAAAGGAGATAGCCGCAAAATCTCTGCACAGAATTCTTAGGTCTCAGAAGTAAATCATATGTGCCATGTTGTTTCATTTAGGTTTTAAGAGGTAGCTGCTATACCGCCGGCTTTGCTTTCCTATAGTGTAAATGCTAGTTTTACAGATAGGAATGTTAGCATAAAAACTGAAAGAAAGGAGATAGCCGCAAAATCTCTGCACAAATTACTTAGGTCTCAGAAGTAAATCATATGTGCCATGTTGTTTCATTTAGGATTAAAGAGTTAGCTGCTATACCGCCGGTTATGCTTTCCTATAGTGTAAATGGTATTTTTACAGGTTGGAAGGTTAGCACAAAAACTGAAGAAGAGGAGATAGCTGAAAAATCTCTGCACACAATGCTTAGTTCTCAGAAGTAAATCATATGTGCCATGTTGTTTCATTTATGTTCAAAGAGTTAGCTGCTATACCGCCAGTTATGCTTTCCTATAGAGTAAATGCTAGTTTTACAGATAAGAATGTTAGCACAAAATCTGAAAGAAAGGTGATAACCCCAAAATCTCTGCACAGAATTCTTATGTCTCAGAAGTAAATCATATGTGCCATGTGGTTTCATTTAGTTTTAAAGAGTTAGCTGCTATACCGCCGGTTATGGCTTCCTATAGTGTAAATGCTAGTTTTACAGATAGGACTGTTAGCACAAAAACTGAAGAAAAGGAGATAGCTGAAAAATCTCTGCACACAATGCTTAGTTCTCAGAAATAAATCATATGTGCCATGTTGTTTCATTTAGGTTTTAAGAGGTAGCTGCTATACCGCCGGCTTTGCTTTCCTATAGTGTAAATGCTAGTTTTACAGATAGGAATGTTAGCACAAAAACTGAAAGAAAGGAGATAGCCGCAAAATCTCTGCACAATTTACTTAGGTCTCAGAAGTAAATCATATGTGCCATGTTGTTTCATTTAGGTTTAAAGAGTTAGCTGCTATACCGCCGGTTATGCTTTCCTATAGTGTAAATGGTAGTTTTAGAGATAGGAATGTTAGCACAAAAACTGAAGAAAAGGAGATAGCTGAAAAATCTCTGCACACAATGCTTAGTTCTCAGAAGTAAATCATATGTGCCATGTTGTTTCATTTAGGTTTTAAGAGTTAGCTGCTATACCACCGGTTATGCTTTCCTATAGTGTAAATGGTAGTTTTACAGATAGGAATGTTAGCACAAAAACTGAAGAAAAGGAGATAGCTGAAAAATCTCTACACACAATGCTTAGTTCTCAGAAGTAAATCATATGTGCCATGTTGTTTCATTTAGGTTTAAAGAGTTAGCTGCTATACCGCCGGTTATGCTTTCCTATAGTTTAAATGGTATTTTTACAGGTAGGAATGTTAGCACAAAAACTGAAAGAAAGGAGATAGCTGCAAAACATTCGCACAGATTTCTTAGTTCTCAGAAGTAAATCATATGTGCCATGTTGTTTCATTTAGGTTTAAAGAGTTAGCTGCTATACCACCGGTTATGCTTTCCTATAGTGTAAATTGTAGTTTTACAAATAGGAATGTTAGCACAAAAACTGAAGAAAAGGAGATAGCTGAAAAATCTCTGGACACAATGCTTAGTTCTCAGAAGTAAATCATATGTACCATGTTCTTTCATTTAGGTTTACAGAGTTAGCTGCTATACCGCCGGTTATACTTTCCTATAGTGTAAATGCTAGTTTTACAGATAAGAATGTTAGCACAAAAACTGAAAGAAAGGAGATAGCCACAAAATCTCTGCACAAATTACTTAGGTCTCAGAAGTAAATCTTATGTGCCATGTTGTTTCATTTAGGTTTAAAGAGTGAGGTGCTATACCGCCGGTTATGCTTTCGTATAGTGTAAATGGCAGTGTTACAGATAGGAATGTTAGCACAAAAACTGAAGAAAAGGAGATAGCTGAAAAATCTCTGCACACAATGCTTAGTTCTCAGAAGTAAATCATATGTGCCATGTTGTTTCATTTAGGTTTAAAGAGTTAGCTGCTATAACGCCGGTTATGCTTTCCTACTGTGTAAAGGGTAGTTTTACAGATAGGAATGTTAGCACAAAAACTGAAGAAAAGGAGAGAGCTGAACAATCTCTGCACACATTGCTTAGTTCTCAGAAGTAAATCATATGTGCCATGTTGTTTCATTTAGGTTTAAAGAGTTAGCTGCTATACCGCCGGTTATGCTTTCCTCTAGTGTAAATGAAAGTTTTACAGATAAGAATGTTAGCACAAAAACTGAAAGAAAGGAGATAGCCGCAAAATATCCGCACAGAATTCTTAGGTCTCAGAAGTAAATCATATGTGCCATGTTGTTTCATTTAAGTTTAAAGAGTTAGCTGCTATACCGCCGGTTATGCTTTCCTATAGTGTAAATGCTAGTTTTACAGATAGGAATGTTAGCACAAAAAACTGAAGAAAAGGAGATAGCTGAAAAATCTCTACACACAATGCTTAGTTCTCAGAAGTAAATCATATGTGCCATGTTGTTTCATTTAGGTTCAAAGAGTTAGCTGCTATACCGCCGGTTATGCTTTCCTATAGAGTAAATGCTAGTTTTACAGATAAGAATGTTAGCACAAAATCTGAAAGAAAGGTGATAGCTGCAAAATCTCTGCACAGAATTCTTATGTCTCAGAAGTAAATCATATGTGCCATGTTGTTTCATTTAGGTTTAAAGAGTTAGCTGCTATACCGCCGGTTATGCTTTCCTATAGTGTAAATGCTAGTTTTACAGATAGGACTGTTAGCACAAAAACTGAAGAAAAGGAGATAGCTGAAAAATCTCTGCACACAATGCTTAGTTCTCAGAAATAAATAATATGTGCCATGTTGTTTCATTTAGGTTTTAAGAGGTAGCTGCTATACCGCCGGCTTTGCTTTCCTATAGTGTAAATGCTAGTTTTACAGATAGGAATGTTAGCACAAAAACTGAAAGAAAGGAGATAGCCGCAAAATCTCTGCACAAATTACTTAGGTCTCAGAAGTAAATCATATGTGCCATGTTGTTTCATTTAGGTTTAAAGAGTTAGTTGCTATACCGCCGGTTATGCTTTCCTATAGTGTAAAGGGTAGTTTTACAGATAGGAATGTTAGCACAAAAACTGAAGAAAAGGAGATAGCTGAAAAATCTCTGCACACAATGCTTAGTTCTCAGAAGTAAATCATATGTACCATGTTGTTTCATTTAGGTTTAAAGAGTTAGCTGCTATACCACCGGTTATGCTTTCCTATAGTGTAAATGGTAGTTTTACAGATAGGAATGTTAGCACAAAAACTGAAGAAAAGGAGATAGCTGAAAATCTCTGCACACAATGCTTAGTTCTCAGAAGTAAATCATATGTGCCATGTTGTTTAATTTAGGTTTAAAGAGTTAGCTGCTATACCGCCGGTTATGCTTTCCTCGAGTGTAAATGCAAGTTTTACAGATAAGAATGTTAGCACAAAAACTGAAAGAAAGGAGATAGCTGCAAAATATTCGCACAGATTTCTTAGGTCTCAGAAGTAAATCATATGTGCCATGTTGTTTCATTTAGGTTTAAAGAGTTAGCTGCTATACCGCCGGTTATGCTTTCCTCTAGTGTAAATGCAAGTTTTACAGATAAGAATGTTAGCACAAAAACTGAAAGAAAGGAGATAGCTGCAAAATATTCGCACAGATTTCTTAGGTCTCAGAAGTAAATCATATGTGCCATGTTGTTTCATTTACGTTTAAAGAGTTAGCTGCTATACCACCGGTTATGCTTTCCTCTAGTGTAAATGCAAGTTTTACAGATAAGAATGTTAGCACAAAAACTGAAAGAAAGGAGATAGCTGCAAAATATTCACACAGATTTCTTAGGTCTCAGAAGTAAATCATATGTGCCATGTTGTTTCATTTAGGTTTAAAGAGTTAGCTGGTATACCGCCGGTTATGCTTTCCTATAGTGTAAATGGTAGTTTTACAAATAGGAATGTTAGCACAAAAACTGAAGAAAAGGAGATAGCTGAAAAATCTCTGCAAACAATGCTTAGTTCTCAGAAGTAAATCATATGTACCATGTTGTTTCATTTAGGTTTACAGAGTTAGCTGCTATAACGCCGGTTATACTTTCCTATAGTGTAAATGCTAGTTTTACAGATAAGAATGTTAGCACAAAAACTGAAAGAAAGGAGATAGCCGCAAAATCTCTGCACAAATTACTTAGGTCTCAGAAGTAAATCATATGTGCCATGTTGTTTCATTTAGGTTTAAAGAGTTAGCTGCTATACCGCCGGTTATGCTTTCGTATAGTGTAAATGGTAGTGTTACAGATAGGAATGTTAGCACAAAAACTGAAGAAAAGGAGATAGCTGAAAAATCTCTGCACACAATGCTTAGTTCTCAGAAGTAAATCATATGTGCCATGTTGTTTCATTTAGGTTTAAAGAGTTAGCTGCTATACCGCCGGTTACGCTTTCCTACTGTGTAAATGGTAGTTTTACAGATAGGAATGTTAGCACAAAAACTGAAGAAAAGGAGAGAGCTGAAAAATCTCTGCACACAAAGCTTAGTTCTCAGAAGTAAATCATATGTGCCATGTAGTTTCATTTAGGTTTAAAGAGTTAGCTGCTATACCGCCGGTTATGCTTTCCTCGAGTGTAAATGCAAGTTTTACAGATAAGAATGTTAGCACAAAAACTGAAAGAAAGGAGATAGCTGCAAAATATTTGCACAGATTTCTTAGGTCTCAGAAGTAAATCATATGTGCCATGTTGTTTCATTTAGGTTTAAAGAGTTAGCTGCTATACCGCCGGTTATGCTTTCCTATAGTGTAAATGCTAGTTTTACAGATAGGAATGTTAGCACAAAAACTGAAGAAAAGGAGATAGCTGAAAAATCTCTGCACACAATGCTTAGTTCTCAGAAGTAAATCATATGTGCCATGTTGTTTCATTTAGGTTTAAAGAGTTAGCTGCTATACCGCCGGTTATGCTTTCCTACTGTGTAAATGGTAGTTTTACAGATAGGAATGTTAGCACAAAAACTGAAGAAAAGGAGAGAGCTGAAAAATCTCTGCACACATTGCTTAGTTCTCAGAAGTAAATCATATGTGCCATGTTGTTTCATTTAGGTTTAAAGAGTTAGCTGCTATACCGCCGGTTATGATTTCCTCTAGTGTAAATGCAAGTTTTACAGATAAGAATGTTAGCACAAAAACTGAAAGAAAGGAGATAGCCGCAAAATATCCGCACAGAATTCTTAGGTCTCAGAAGTAAATCATATGTGCCATGTTGTTTCATTTAGGTTTAAAGAGTTAGCTGCTATACCGCCGGTTATGCTTTCCTATAGTGTAAATGCTAGTTTTACAGATAGGAATGTTAGCACAAAAACTGAAGAAAAGGAGATAGCTGAAAAATCTCTACACACAATGCTTAGTTCTCAGAAGTAAATCATATGTGCCATGTTGTTTCATTTAGGTTCAAAGAGTTAGCTGCTATACCGCCGGTTATGCTTTCCTATAGAGTAAATGCTAGTTTTACAGATAAGAATGTTAGCACAAAATCTGAAAGAAAAGTGATAGCCGCAAAATCTCTGCACAGAATTCTTATGTCTCAGAAGTAAATCATATGTGCCATGTTGTTTCATTTAGTTTTAAAGAGTTAGCTGCTATACCGCCGGTTATGCTTTCCTATAGTGTAAATGCTAGTTTTACAGATAGGACTGTTAGCACAAAAACTGAAGAAAAGGAGATAGCTGAAAAATCTCTGCACACAATGCTTAGTTCTCAGAAATAAATCATATGTGCCATGTTGTTTCATTTAGGTTTTAAGAGGTAGCTGCTATACCGCCGGCTTTGCTTTCCTATAGTGTAAATGCTAGTTTTACAGATAGGAATGTTAGCACAAAAACTGAAAGAAAGGAGATAGCCGCAAACTCTCTGCACAAATTACTTAGGTCTCAGAAGTAAATCATATGTGCCATGTTGTTTCATTTAGGTTTAAAGAGTTAGCTGCTATACCGCCGGTTATGCTTTCCTATAGTGTAAATGGTAGTTTTACAGAGAGGAATGTTAGCACAAAAACTGAAGAAAAAGAGATAGCTGAAAAATCTCTGCACACAATGCTTAGTTCTCAGAAGTAAATCATATGTGCCATGTTGTTTCATTTCGGTTAAAAGAGTTAGCTGCTATACCGCCGGTTATGCTTTCCTATAGTGTAAACGGTATTTTTACAGGTAGGAATGTTAGCACAAAAACTGAAGAAGAGGAGATAGCTGAAAAATCTCTGCACAAAATGCTTAGTTCTCAGAAGTAAATTATATGTGCCATGTTGTTCCATTTAGGTTCAAAGAGTTAGCTGCTATACCGCCGGTTATGCTTTCCTATAGAGTAAATGCTAGTTTTACAGATAAGAATGTTAGCACAAAATCTGAAAGAAAGGTGATAGCCGCAAAATCTCTGCACAGAATTCTTATGTCTCAGAAGTAAATCATATGTGCCATGTTGTTTCATTTAGTTTTAAAGAGTTAGCTGCTATACCGCCGGTTATGCTTTCCTATAATGTAAATGCTTGTTTTACAGATAGGACTGTTAGCACGAAAACTGAAGAAAAGGAGATAGCTGAAAAATCTCTGCACACACTGTTTAGTTCTCAGAAGTAAATCATATGTGCCATGTTGTTTCATTTAGGTTTAAAGAGTTAGCTGCTATGCCGCCGGTTATGCTTTCTTATAGTGTAAATGGTAGTTTTACAGATAGGAATGTTAGCACAAAAACTGAAGAAAAGGAGTTAACTGAAAAATCTCTGCACACAATGCGTACTTCTCAGAAGTAAATCATATGTGCCAATTTGTTTCATTTAGGTTTAAAGAGTTAGCTGCTATACCGCCGGTTATGCTTTCCTATAGTGTAAAAGCTAGTTTTACAGATAAGAATGTTAGCACAAAAACTGAAAGAAAGGAGATAGCCGCAAAATCTCTGCACACAATGCTTAGTTCTCAGAAGTAAATCATATGTGCCATGTTGTTTCATTTAGGTTTAAAGAGTTAGCTGCTATACCGCCGGTTATGCTTTCCTATAGTGTAAATGCTAGTTTTACAGATAAGAATGTTAGCACAAAATCTGAAAGAAAGGTGATAGCCGCAAAATCTCTGCACAGAATTCTTATATCTCAGAAGTAAATCATATGTGCCATGTTGTTTCATTTAGTTTTAAAGAGTTAGCTGCTATACCGCCAGTTATGCTTTCCTATAGTGTAAATGGTAGTTTTACAGATAGGAATGTTAGCACAAAAACTGAAGAAAAGGAGATAGCCGCAAAATCTCTGCACAGAATTCTTAGGTCTCAGAAGTAAATCATATGTGCCATGTTGTTTCATTTAGGTTTTAAGAGGTAGCTGCTATACCGCCGGCTTTGCTTTCCTATAGTGTAAATGCTAGTTTTACAGATAGGAATGTTAGCATAAAAACTGAAAGAAAGGAGATAGCCGCAAAATCTCTGCACAAATTACTTAGGTCTCAGAAGTAAATCATATGTGCCATGTTGTTTCATTTAGGATTAAAGAGTTAGCTGCTATACCGCCGGTTATGCTTTCCTATAGTGTAAATGGTAGTTTTCCAGATAGGAATGTTAGCACAAAAACTGAAGAAAAGGAGATAGCTGAAAAATCTCTGCACACAATGCTTAGTTCTCAGAAGTAAATCATATGTGCCATGTTGTTTCATTTCGGTTTAAAGAGTTAGCTGCTATACCGCGGGTTATGCTTTCCTATAGTGTAAATGGTATTTTTACAGGTAGGAAGGTTAGCACAAAAACTGAAGAAGAGGAGATAGCTGAAAAATCTCTGCACACAATGCTTAGTTCTCAGAAGTAAATCATATGTGCCATGTTGTTTCATTTAGGTTTAAAGAGTTAGCTGCGATAACGCCGGTTATGCTTTCCTATAGTGTAAAAGGTAGTTTTACAGATAGGAATGTTAACACAAAAACTGAAGAAAAGGAGATAGCTGAAAAATCTCTGCACACAATGCTTAGTTCTCAGAAGTAAATTCTTTGTACCATGTTGTTTCATTTAGGTTTAAAGAGTTAGCTGCTATACCACCGGTTATGCTTTCCTATAGTGTAAATGGTAGTTTTACAGATAGGAATGTTAGCACAAAAACTGAAGAAAAGGAGATAGCTGAAAAATCTCTGCACACAAGGCTTAGTTCTCAGAAGTAAATCATATGTGCCAATTTGTTTCATTTAGGTTTAAAGAGTTAGCTGCTATACCGCCGGTTATGCTTTCCTCTAGTGTGAATGCAAGTTTTACAGAAAAGAATTATAGCACAAAACCTGAAAGAAAGGAGACAGCTGCAAAATATTCGCACAGATTTCTGAGGTCTCAGAAATAAATCATATGTGCCACGTTGTTTCATTTAGGTTTAAAGAGTTAGCTGCTCTACCGCCGGTTATGCTTTCCTATAGTGTAAATGGTAGTTTTACAAATAGGAATGTTAGCACAAAAACTGAAGAAAAGGAGATAGCTGAAAAATCTCTGCACAAAATGCTTAGTTCTCAGAAGTAAATCATATGTGCCATGTTGTTTCATTTAGGTTTAAAGAGTTAGCTGCTCTACCGCCGGTTATGCTTTCCTCTAGTGCAAATCAAGTTTTACAGATAAGAATGTTAGCACAAAAACTGAAAGAAAGGAGATAGCCGCGAAATATCCGCACAGAATTCTTAGGTCTCAGAAGTAAATCATATGTGCCATGTTGTTTCATTTAGGTTTAAAGAGTTAGCTGCTATACCGCCGGTTATGCTTTCCAATACTGTAAATGCTAGTTTTACAGATAGGAATGTTAGCACAAAAACTGAAGAAAAGGAGATAGCTGAAAAATCTCTACACACAATGCTTACTTCTCAGAAGTAAATCATATGTGCCATGTTGTTTCATTTAGGTTCAAAGAGTTAGCTGCTATACCGCCGGTTATGCTTTCCTATCGAGTAAATGCTAGTTTTACAGATAAGAATGTTAGCACAAAATCTGAAAGAAAGGTGATAGCCGCAAAATCTCTGCACAGAATTCTTATGTCTCAGAAGTAAATCATATGTGCCATGTTGTTTCATTTAGTTTTAAAGAGTTAGCTGCTATACCGCCGGTTATGCTTCCCTATAATGTAAATGCTAGTTTTACAGATAGGACTGTTAGCACAAAAACTGAAGAAAAGGAGATAGCTGAAAAATCTCTGCACACACTGTTTAGTTCTCAGAAGTAAATCATATGTGCCATGTTGTTTCATTTAGGTTTAAAGAGTTAGCTGCTATGCCGCCGGTTATGCTTTCTTATAGTGTAAATGGTAGTTTTACAGATAGGAATGTCAGCACAAAAACTGAAGAAAAGGAGTTAACTGAAAAATCTCTGCACACAATGCGTACTTCTCAGAAGTAAATCATATGTGCCAATTTGTTTCATTTAGGTTTAAAGAGTTAGCTGCTATACCGTCGGTTATGCTTTCCTATAGTGTAAAAGCTAGTTTTACAGATAAGAATGTTAGCACAAAAACTGAAAGAAAGGAGATAGCCGCAAAATCTCTGCACACAATGCTTAGTTCTCAGAAGTAAATCATATGTGCCATGTTGTTTCATTTAGGGTTAAAGAGTTAGCTGCTATACCGCCGGTTATGCTTTCCTATAATGTAAATGCTAGTTTTACAGATAAGAATGTTAGCACAAAATCTGAAAGAAAGGTGATAGCCGCAAAATCTCTGCACACAATTCTTATATCTCAGAAGTAAATCATATGTGCCATGTTGTTTCATTTAGTTTTAAAGAGTTAGCTGCTATACCGCCGGTTATGCTTTCCTATAGTGTAAATGGTAGTTTTACAGATAGGAATGTTAGCACAAAAACTGAAGAAAAGGAGATAGCTGAAAAATCTCTGCACACAATGCTTAGTTCTCAGAAGTAAATCATATGTGCCATGTTGTTTCATTTAGGTTTAAAGAGTTAGCTGCTATACCGCCCGTTATGCTTTCCTATAGTGTAAATGCTAGTTTTACAGATAAGTATGTTAGCAAAAAACTGAAAGAGAGGAGATAGCCGCAAAATTTCTGCACAGAATTCTTAGGTCTCAGAAGTAAATCATATGTGCCATGTTGTTTCATTTAAGTTTTAAGAGGTAGATGCTATACCGCCAGCTTTGCTTTACTATAGTGTAAATGCTAGTTTTACAGATAGGAATGTTAGCACAAAAACTGAAAGAAAGCAGATAGCCGCAAAATCTCTGCACAAATTACTTAGGTCTCAGAAGTATCATATGTGCCATGTTGTTTCATTTAGGTTTAAGGAGTTAGCTGCTATACCGCCGGTTATGCTTTCCTATAGTGTAAATGGTAGTTTTCCAGATAGGAATGTTAGCACAAAAACTGAAGAAAAGGAGATAGCTGAAAAATCTCTGCACACAATGCTTAGTTCTCAGAAGTAAATCATATGTGCCATGTTGTTTCATTTCGGTTTAAAGAGTTAGCTGCTATACCGCCGGTTATGCTTTCCTATAGTGTAAATGGTATTTTTACAGGTAGGAAGGTTAGCACAAAAACTGAAGAAGAGGAGATAGCTGAAAAATCTCTGCACACAATGCTTAGTTCTCAGAAGTAAATCATATGTGCCATGTTGTTTCATTTAGGTTTAAAGAGTTAGCTGCGATAACGCCGGTTATGCTTTCCTATAGTGTAAATGGTAGTTTTCCAGATAGGAATGTTAACACAAAAACTCAAGAAAAGGAGATAGCTGAAAAATCTCTGCACACAATGTTTAGTTCTCAGAAGTAAAAAAATATATGCCATGTTGTTTCATTTAGGTTTAAAGAGTTAGCTGCTATACCGCCGGTTATTCTTTCCTATAGTGTAAATGGTAGTTTTACAGATAGGAATGTTAGCACAAAAACTGAAGAAAAAGAGATAGCTGAAAAATCTCTGCACACAATGCTTAGTTTTCAGAAGTAAATCATATGTGCCATGTTGTTTCATTTAGGTTTAAAGAGTTAGCTGCTATACCGCCGGGTATGCTTTCCTCTAGTGTAAATGCAAGTTTTACAGATAAGAATGTTAGCACAAAAACTGATATAAAGGAGATAGCTGCAAAATATTTGCACAGATTTCTTAGGTCTCAGAAGTAAATCATATGTGCCATGTTGTTTCATTTAGGTTTAAAGAGTTAGCTGCTATACCGCCGGTTATGCTTTCCTATAGTGTAAATGGTAGTTTTACAAATAGGAATGTTAGCACAAAAACTGAAGAAAAGGAGATAGCTGAAAAATCTCTGCAAACAATGCTTAGTTCTCAGAAGTAAATCATATGTACCATGTTGTTTCATTTAGTTTTACAGAGTTAGCTGCTATACCGCCGGTTATACTTTCCTATAGTGTAAAAGCTAGTTTTACAGATAAGAATGTTAGCAGAAAAACTGAAAGAAAGGAGATAGCCGCAAAATCTCTGCACAAATTACTTAGGTCTCAGAAGTAAATCATATGTGCCATGTTGTTTCATTTAGGTTTAAAGAGTTAGCTGCTATACCGCCGGTTATGCTTTCGTATAGTGTAAATGGTAGTGTTACAGATAGGAATGTTAGCACAAAAACTGAAGAAAAGGAGATAGCTGAAAAATCTCTGCACACAATGCTTAGTTCTCAGAAGTAAATCATATGTGCCATGTTGTTTCATTTAGGTTTAAAGAGTTAGCTGCTATACCGCCGGTTACGCTTTCCTACTGTGTAAATGGTAGTTTTACAGATAGGAATGTTAGCACAAAAACTGAAGAAAAGGAGAGAGCTGAAAAATCTCTGCACACAATGCTTAGTTCTCAGAAGGAAATCATATGTGCCATGTTGTTTCATTTAGGTTTAAAGAGTTAGCTGCGATAACGCCGGTTATGCTTTCCTATAGTGTAAATGGTAGTTTTACAGATAGGAATGTTAACACAAAAACTGAAGAAAAGGAGATAGCTGAAAAATCTCTGCACACAATGCTTAGTTCTCAGAAGTAAATCATATGTACCATATTGTTTCATTTAGGTTTAAAGAGTTAGCTGCTATACCACCGGTTATGCTTTCCTATAGTGTAAATGGTAGTTTTACAGATAGGAATGTTAGCACAAAAACTGAAGAAAAGGAGATAGCTGAAAAATCTCTGCACACAATGCTTAGTTCTCAGAAGTAAATCATATGTGCCATGTTGTTTCATTTAGGTTTAAAGAGTTAGCTGCTATACCGCCGGTTATGCTTTCCTCTAGTGTAAATGCAAGTTTTACAGATAAGAATGTTAGCACAAAAACTGAAAGAAAGGAGATAGCTGCAAAATATTAGCACAGATTTCTTAGGTCTCAGAAGTAAATCATATGTGCCATGTTGTTTCATTTTGGTTTAAAGAGTTAGCTGCTATACCGCCGGTTATGCTTTCCTATAGTGTAAATGGTAGTTTTACAAATAGGAATGTTAGCACAAAAACTGAAGAAAAGGAGATAGCTGAAAAATCTCTGCACACAATGCTTAGATCTCAGAAGTAAATCATATGTACCATGTTGTTTCATTTAGGTTTACAGAGTTAGGTGCTATACCGCCGGTTATACTTTCCTATAGTGTAAATGCTAGTTTTAGAGATAATAATGTTAGCACAAAAACTGAAAGAAAGGAGATAGCCGCAAAATCTCTGCACAAATTACTTAGGTCTCAGAAGTAAATCATATGTCCCATGTTGTTTCATTTAGGTTTAAAGAGTTAGCTACTATACTGCCGGTTATGCTTTCGTATAGTGTAAATGGTAGTGTTACAGATAGGAATGTTAGCATAAAAACTGAAAAAGAGGAGATACCTGAAAAATCTCTGCAGAGAATGCTTACTTCTCAGCAGTAAATTATATGTGCCATGTTGTTTCATTTAAGTTTAAAGAGTTAGCTGCTATACCGTCGGTTATGCTTTCCTATAGTATAAATGCTAGTTTTACAGAGTGGAATGTTAGCACAATAACTGAAAGAAAGGAGATAGCCGCAAAATCTCTACACACAATGCTTAGTTCTCTGAAGTAAATCATATGTGCCGTGTTGTTTCATTTAGTTTTAAAGAGTTAGCTCCTATACCGACGGTTATACTTTCCTATAGAGTAAATGGTAGTTTTACAGATAGGAATGTTAGCACAAAAACTGAAGAAAAGGAGATAGCTGAAAAATCTCTGCACACAATGCCTAGTTCTCAGAAGTAAATCATATGTGCCATGTTGTTTCATTTAGGTTTAAAGAGTTACCTGCTATACCGCCGGTTATGCTTTCCTATAGTGCAAATGGTATTTTTACAGGTAGGAATGTTAGCACAAAAACTGAAGAAGAGCAGATAGCTGAAAAATCTCTGCACACAATGCTTAGTTCTCAGAAGTAAATCATATGTGCCATGTTGTTTCATTTAGGTTTAAAGAGTTAGCTGCTATACCGCCGGTTATGCTTTCCTATAGTGTAAATGGTAGTTTTACAGATAGGACTGTTAACACAAAAACTGAAGAAAAGGAGATAGCTGAAAAAACTCTGCACACAATGCTTAGTTCTCAGAAGTAAATCATATGTGCCATGTTGTTTCATTTAGGTTTAAAGAGTTAGCTGCTATACCGCCGGTTACGCTTTCATATAGTGTAAATGGTATTTTTACAGGTAGGAATGTTAGCACAAAAACTCAAGAAAAGGAGATACCTGAAAAATCTCTGCAGAGAATGCTTACTTCTCAGCAGTAAATTATATGTGCCATGTTGTTTCATTTAAGTTTAAAGAGTTAGCTGCTATACCGTCGGTTATGCTTTCCTATAGTATAAATGCTAGTTTTACAGAGTGGAATGTTAGCAGAATAACTGAAAGAAAGGAGATAGTCGCAAAATCTCTACACACAATGCTTAGTTCTCTGAAGTAAATCATATGTGCCATGTTGTTTCATTTAGTTTTAAAGAGTTAGCTCCTATACCGACGGTTAAACTTTCCTATAGAGTAAATGGTAGTTTTACAGATAGGAATGTTAGCACAAAAACTGAAGAAAAGGTGATAGCTGAAAAATCTCTGCACACAATGCTTAGTTCTCAGAAGTAAATCATATGTGCCATGTTGTTTCATTTAGGTTTAAAGAGTTAGCTGCTATACCGCCGGTTATGCTTTCCTATAGTGCAAATGGTGTTTTTACAGGTAGGAATGTTAGCACAAAAACTGAAGAAAAGGAGATAGCTGAAAAATCTCTGCACACAATGCTTAGTTCTCAGAAGTAAATCATATGTGCCATGTTGTTTCATTTAGGTTTAAAGAGTTAGCTGCTATACCGCCGGTTATGCTTTCCTATAGTGTAAATGGTAGATTTACAGATAGGACTGTTAACACAAAAACTGAAGAAAAGGAGATAGCTGAAAAAACTCTGCACACAATGCTTAGTTCTCAGAAGTAAATTATATGTGCCATGTTGTTTCATTTAGGTTTAAAGAGTTAGCTGCTATACCGCCGGTTATGCTTTCCTATAGTGTAAATGGTAGTTTTAAAGATAGGAATGTTTGCAGAAAAAGTGAAGAAAAGGAGATAGCTGAAAAATCTTTGCACACAATGCTTAGTTCTCAGAAGTAAATCATAAGTGCCATGTTGTTTCATTCAGTTTTAAAGAGTTAGCAGCTATACCGCCGGTTATTCTTTCCTATAGTGTAAATGCAAGTTTTACAGATAAGAATGTTAGCACAAAAACTGAAAGAAAGGAGATAGCCGCAAAATATCCACACAGAATTCTTAGGTCTCAGAAGTAAATCATATGTGCCATGTTGTTTCATTTAGGTTTAAATAGTTAGCTGCTATACCGCCGGTTATGCTTTCCTATAGTGTAAATGCTAGTTTTACAGATAGAAATGTTAGCACAAAAACTGAAGAAAAGGCGATAGCTGAAAAATCTCTACACACAATGCTTAGTTCTCAGAAGTAAATCATATGTGCCATGTTGTTTCATTTAGGTTCAAAGAGTTAGCTGCTATACCGCCGGTTATGCTTTCCTATAGAGTAAATGCTAGTTTTACAGATAAGAATGTTAGCACAAAATCTGAAAGAAAGGTGATAGCCGCAAAATCTCTGCACAGAATTCTTATGTCTCAGAAGTAAATCATATGTGCCATGTTGTTTCATTTAGTTTTAAAGAGTTAGCTGCTATACCGCCGGTTATGCTTTCCTATAGTGTAAATGCTAGTTTTACAGATAGGACTGTTAGCACAAAAACTGAAGAAAAGGAGATAGCTGAAAAATCTCTGAACACAATGCTTAGTTCTCAGAAATAAATCATATGTGCCATGTTGTTTCATTTAGGTTTTAAGAGGTAGCTGCTATACCGCCGGCTTTGCTTTCCTATAGTGTAAATGCTAGTTTTACAGATAGGAATGTTAGCACAAAAGCTGAAAGAAAGGAGATAGCCGCAAAATCTCTGCCCAAATTACTTAGGTCTCAGAAGTAAATCATATGTGCCATGTTGTTTCATTTAGGATTAAAGAGTTTGCTGCTACACCGTCGGTTATTCTTTCCTATAGTGTAAATGGTAGTTTTACAGATAGGAATGTTAGCACAAAAACAGAAGAAAAGGAGATAGCTGAAAAATCTCTGCACACAATGCTTAGTTCTCAGAAGTAAATCATATGTGCCATGTTGTTTCATTTAGGTTTAAAGAGTTAGCTGCGATAACGCCGGTTATGCTTTCCTATAGTGTAAAAGGTAGTTTTACAGATAGAAATGTTAGCACAAAAACTGAAGAAAAGGAGATAGCTGAAAAATCTCTGCACACAATGCTTAGTTCTCAGAAGTAAATCATATGTGCCATGTTGTTTCATTTAGGTTTAAAGAGTTAGCTGCTATTCCGCCGGTTATGCTTTCCTCTAGTGTAAATGCAAGTTTTACAGATAAGAATGTTAGCACAAAAACTGAAAGAAAGGAGATAGCTGCAAAATATTCGCACAGATTTCTTAGGTCTCAGAAGTAAATCATATGTGCCATGTTGTTTCATTTAGGTTTAAAGAGTTAGCTGCTATACCGCCGGTTATGCTTTCCTATAGTGTAAATGGTAGTTTTACAAATAGGAAAGTTAGCACAAAAACTGAAGAAAAGGAGATAGCTGAAAAATCTCTGCACACAATGCTTACTTCTCAGAAGTAAATCATATGTACCATGTTGTTTCATTTAGGTTTACAGAGTTAGCTGCTATACCGCCCGTTATACTTTCCTATAGTGTAAAAGCTAGTTTTAGAGATAATAATGTTAGCACAAAAACTGAAAGAAAAGAGATAGCCGCAAAATCTCTGCACAAATTACTTAGGTCTCAGAAGTAAATCATATGTGCCATGTTGTTTCATTTAGGTTTAAAGAGTTAGCTGCTATACTGCCGGTTATGCTTTCGTATAGTGTAAATGGTAGTGTTACAGATAGGAATGTTAGCATAAAAACTGAAAAAGAGGAGATAGCTGAAAAATCTCTGCACACAATGCTTAGTTCTCAGAAGTATATCATATGTGCCATGTTGTTTCATTTAGGTTTAAAGAGTTAGCTGCTATACCGCCGGTTATGCTTTCCTATAGTGTAAATGGTAGTTTTACAGATAGGAATGTTAACATAAAAACTGAAGAAAAGGATATAGCTGAAAAATCTCTGCACACAATGCTTAGTTCTCAGAAGTAAATCATATGTGCCTTGTTGTTTCATTTAGGTTTAAAGAGTTAGCTGCTATACCGCCGGTTATGCTTTCCTATAGTGTAAATGGTAGTTTTACAGATAGGAATGTTAACACAAAAACTGAAGAAAAGGAGATAGCTGAAAAATCTCTGCACACAATGCTTAGTTCTCAGAAGTAAATCATATGTACCATGTTGTTTCATTTAGGTTTAAAGAGTTAGCTGCTATACCGCCGGTTATGCTTTCCTATTGTGTAAATTGTAGTTTTACAGATAGGAATGTTAGCACAAAAACTGAAGAAAAGGAGAGAGCTGAAAAATCTCTGCACACAATGCTTAGTTCTCAGAAGTAAATCATATGTGCCATGTTGTTTCATTTAGGTTTAAAGAGTTAGCTGCTATACCGCCGGTTATGCTTTCCTCTAGTGCAAATGCAAGTTTTACAGATAAGAATGTTAGCACAAAAACTGAAAGAAAGGAGATAGCCGCTAAATATCCGCACAGAATTCTTAGGTCTCAGAAGTAAATCATATGTGCCATGTTGTTTCATTTAGGTTTAAAGAGTTAGCTGCTATACCGCCGGTTATGCTTTCCAATAGTGTAAATGCTAGTTTTACAGATAGGAATGTTAGCACAAAAACTGAAGAAAAGGAGATAGCTGAAAAATCTCTACACACAATGCTTAGTTCTCAGAAGTAAATCATATGTGCCATGTTGTTTCATTTAGGTTCAAAGAGTTAGCTGCTATACCGCCGGTTATGCTTTCCTATAGAGTAAATGCTAGTTTTACAGATAAGAATTTTAGCACAAAATCTGAAAGAAAGGTGATAGCCGCAAAATCTCTGCAAAGAATTATTATGTCTCAGAAATAAATCATATGTGCCATGTTGTTTCATTTAGGTTTAAAGAGTTAGCTGCTATGCCGCCGGTTATGCTTCCTTATAGTGTAAATGGTAGTTTTACAGATAGGAATGTTAGCACAAAAACTGAAGAAAAGGAGTTAACTGAAAAATCTCTGCACACAATGCGTACTTCTCAGAAGTAAATCATATGTGCCAATTTGTTTCATTTAGGTTTAAAGAGTTAGCTGCTATACCGCCGGTTATGCTTCCCTATAGTGTAAAAGCTAGTTTTACAGATAAGAATGTTAGCACAAAAACTGAAAGAAAGGAGATAGCCACAAAATCTCTGCACACAATGCTTAGTTCTCAGAAGTAAATCGTATGTGCCATGTTGTTTCATTTAGGGTTAAAGAGTTAGCTGCTATACCGCCGGTTATGCTTTCCTATAGTGTAAATGCTAGTTTTACAGATAAGAATGTTAGCACAAAATCTGAAAGAAAGGTGATAGCCGCAAAATCTCTGCACAGAATTCTTATATCTCAGAAGTAAATCATATGTGCCATGTTGTTTCATTTAGTTTTAAAGAGTTAGCTGCTATACCGCCGGTTATGCTTTCCTATAGTGTAAATGGTAGTTTTACAGATAGGAATGTTAGCACAAAAACTGAAGAAAAGGAGATAGCTGAAAAATCTCTGCACACAATGCTTAGTTCTCAGAAGTAAATCATATGTGCCATGTTGTTTCCTTTCGGTTTAAAGAGTTAGCTGCTGTACCGCCGGTTATGCTTTCCTCTAGTGTAAATGCAAGTTTTACAGATAAGAATGTTAGCACAAAAACTGAAAGAAAGGAGATAGCTGCAAAATATTCGCACAGATTTCTTAGGTCTCAGAATTAAATCATATGTGCCATGTTGTTTCATTTAGGTTTAAAGAGTTAGCTGCTATACCGCCGGTTATGCTTTCCTATAGTGTAAATGGTAGTTTTACAAATAGGAATGTTAGCACAAAAACTGAAGAAAAGGAGATAGCTGAAAAATCTCTGCACACAATGCTTAGTTCTCAGAAGTAAATCATATGTACCATGTTGTTTCATTTACGTTTACAGAGTTAGCTGCTATACCGCCGGTTATACTTTCCTATAGTGTAAATGCTAGTTTTAGAGATAATAATGTTAGCACAAAAACTGAAAGAAAGGAGATAGCCGCAAAATCTCTGCACAAATTACTTAGGTCTCAGAAGTAAATCATATGTGCCATGTTGTTTCATTTAGGTTTAAAGAGTTAGCTGCTATACTGCCGGTTATGCTTTCGTATAGTGTAAATGGTAGTGTTACAGATAGGAATGTTAGCATAAAAACTGAAAAAGAGGAGATAGCTGAAAAATCTCTGCACACAATGCTTAGTTCTCAGAAGTATATCATATGTGCCATGTTGTTTCATTTAGGTTTAAAGAGTTAGCTGCTATACCGCCGGTTATGCTTTCCTATAGTGTAAATGGTAGTTTTACTTATAGGAATGTTAACATAAAAACTGAAGAAAAGGATATAGCTGAAAAATCTCTGCACACAATGCTTAGTTCTCAGAAGTAAATCATATGTGCCTTGTTGTTTCATTTAGGTTTAAAGAGTTAGCTGCTATACCGCCGGTTATGCTTTCCTATAGTGTAAATGGTAGTTTTACAGATAGGAATGTTAACACAAAAACTGAAGAAAAGGAGATAGCTGAAAAATCTCTGCACACAACGCTTAGTTCTCAGAAGTAAATCATATGTACCATGTTGTTTCATTTAGGTTTAAAGAGTTAGCTGCTATACCGCCGGTTATGCTTTCCTATTGTGTAAATTGTAGTTTTACAGATAGGAATGTTAGCACAAAAACTGAAGAAAAGGAGAGAGCTGAAAAATGTCTGCACACAATGCTTAGTTCTCAGAAGTAAATCATATGTGCCATGTTGTTTCATTTAGGTTTAAAGAGTTAGCTGCTATACCGCCGGTTATGCTTTCCTCTAGTGCAAATGCAAGTTTTACAGATAAGAATGTTAGCACAAAAACTGAAAGAAAGGAGATAGCCGCTAAATATCCACACAGAATTCTTAGGTCTCAGAAGTAAATCATATGTGCCATGTTGTTTCATTTAGGTTTAAAGAGTTAGCTGCTATACCGCCGGTTATGCTTTCCAATAGTGTAAATGCTAGTTTTACAGATAGGAATGTTAGCACAAAAACTGAAGAAAAGGAGATAGCTGAAAAATCTCTACACACAATGCTTAGTTCTCAGAAGTAAATCATATGTGCCATGTTGTTTCATTTAGGTTCAAAGAGTTAGCTGCTATACCGCCGGTTATGCTTTCCTATAGTGTAAATGGTAGTTTTACAGATAGGAATGTTAGCACAAAAACTGAAGAAAAGGAGTTAACTGAAAAATCTCTGCACACAATGCGTACTTCTCAGAAGTAAATCATATGTGCCAATTTGTTTCATTTAGGTTTAAAGAGTTAGCTGCTATACCGCCGGTTATGCTTTCCTATAGTGTAAAAGCTAGTTTTACAGATAAGAATGTTAGCACAAAAACTGAAAGAAAGGAGATAGCCTCAAAATCTATGCACACAATGCTTAGTTCTCAGAAGTAAATCATATGTGCCATGTTGTTTCATTTAGGTTTAAAGAGTTAGCTGCTATACCGCCGGTTATGCTTTCCTATAGTGTAAATGCTAGTTTTACAGATAAGAATGTTAGCACAAAATCTGAAAGAAAGGTGATAGCCGCAAAATCTCTGCACAGAATTCTTATATCTCAGAAGTAAATCATATGTGCCATGTTGTTTCATTTAGTTTTAAAGAGTTAGCTGCTATACCGCCGGTTATGCTTTCCTATAGTGTAAATGGTAGTTTTACAGATAGGAATGTTAGCCCAAAAACTGAAGAAAAGGAGATAGCTGAAAAATCTCTGCACACAATGCTTAGTTCTCAGAAGTAAATCATATGTGCCATGTTGTTTCATTTCGGTTTAAAGAGTTAGCTGCTATACCGCCGGTTATGCTTTCCTATAGTGTAAATGGTATTTTTACAGGTAGGAATGTTAGCACAAAAACTGAAGAAGAGGAGATAGCTGAAAAATCTCTGCACACAATGCTTAGTTCTCAGAAGTAAATCATATGTGCCATGTTGTTTCATTTAGGTTCAAAGAGTTAGCTGCTATACCGCCGGTTATGCTTTCCTATAGAGTAAATGCTAGTTTTACAGATAAGAATTTTAGCACAAAATCTGAAAGAAAGGTGATAGCCGCAAAATCTCTGCAAAGAATTATTATGTCTCAGAAATAAATCATATGTGCCATGTTGTTTTATTTAGTTTTAAAGATTTAGCTGCTATACCTCCGGTTATGCTTTCCTATAATTTAAATGCTAGTTTTACAGATAGGACTGTTAGCACAAAAACTGAAGAAAAGGAGATAGCTGAAAAATCTCTGCACACACTGTTTAGTTCTCAGAAGTAAATCATATGTGCCATGTTGTTTCATTTAGGTTTAAAGAGTTAGCTGCTATGCCGCCGGTTATGCTTCCTTATAGTGTAAATGGTAGTTTTACAGATAGCAATGTTAGCACAAAAACTGAAGAAAAGGAGTTAACTGAAAAATCTCTGCACACAATGCGTACTTCTCAGAAGTAAATCATATGTGCCAATTTGTTTCATTTAGGTTTAAAGAGTTAGCTGCTATACCGCCGGTTATGCTTCCCTATAGTGTAAAAGCTAGTTTTACAGATAAGAATGTTAGCACAAAAACTGAAAGAAAGGAGATAGCCACAAAATCTCTGCACACAATGCTTAGTTCTCAGAAGTAAATCGTATGTGCCATGTTGTTTCATTTAGGGTTAAAGAGTTAGCTGCTATACCGCCGGTTATGCTTTCCTATAGTGTAAATGCTAGTTTTACAGATAAGAATGTTAGCACAAAATCTGAAAGAAAGGTGATAGCCGCAAAATCTCTGCACAGAATTCTTATATCTCAGAAGTAAATCATATGTGCCATGTTGTTTCATTTAGTTTTAAAGAGTTAGCTGCTATACCGCCGGTTATGCTTTCCTATAGTGTAAATGGTAGTTTTACAGATAGGAATGTTAACACAAAAACTGAAGAAAAGGAGATAGCTGAAAAATCTCTGCACACAATGCTTAGTTCTCAGAAGTAAATCATATGTGCCATGTTGTTTCCTTTCGGTTTAAAGAGTTAGCTGCTGTACCGCCGGTTATGCTTTCCTCTAGTGTAAATGCAAGTTTTACAGATAAGAATGTTAGCACAAAAACTGAAAGAAAGGAGATAGCTGCAAAATATTCGCACAGATTTCTTAGGTCTCAGAATTAAATCATATGTGCCATGTTCTTTCATTTAGGTTTAAAGAGTTAGCTGCTATACCGCCGGTTATGCTTTCCTATAGTGTAAATGGTAGTTTTACAAATAGGAATGTTAGCACAAAAACTGAAGAAAAGGAGATAGCTGAAAAATCTCTGCACACAATGCTTAGTTCTCAGAAGTAAATCATATGTACCATGTTGTTTCATTTACGTTTACAGAGTTAGCTGCTATACCGCCGGTTATACTTTCCTATAGTGTAAATGCTAGTTTTAGAGATAATAATGTTAGCACAAAAACTGAAAGAAAGGAGATAGCCGCAAAATCTCTGCACAAATTACTTAGGTCTCAGAAGTAAATCATATGTGCCATGTTGTTTCATTTAGGTTTAAAGAGTTAGCTGCTATACTGCCGGTTATGCTTTCGTATAGTGTAAATGGTAGTGTTACAGATAGGAATGTTAGCATAAAAACTGAAAAAGAGGAGATAGCTGAAAAATCTCTGCACACAATGCTTAGTTCTCAGAAGTATATCATATGTGCCATGTTGTTTCATTTAGGTTTAAAGAGTTAGCTGCTATACCGCCGGTTATGCTTTCCTATAGTGTAAATGGTAGTTTTACTTATAGGAATGTTAACATAAAAACTGAAGAAAAGGATATAGCTGAAAAATCTCTGCACACAATGCTTAGTTCTCAGAAGTAAATCATATGTGCCTTGTTGTTTCATTTAGGTTTAAAGAGTTAGCTGCTATACCGCCGGTTATGCTTTCCTATAGTGTAAATGGTAGTTTTACAGATAGGAATGTTAACACAAAAACTGAAGAAAAGGAGATAGCTGAAAAATCTCTGCACACAACGCTTAGTTCTCAGAAGTAAATCATATGTACCATGTTGTTTCATTTAGGTTTAAAGAGTTAGCTGCTATACCGCCGGTTATGCTTTCCTATTGTGTAAATTGTAGTTTTACAGATAGGAATGTTAGCACAAAAACTGAAGAAAAGGAGAGAGCTGAAAAATGTCTGCACACAATGCTTAGTTCTCAGAAGTAAATCATATGTGCCATGTTGTTTCATTTAGGTTTAAAGAGTTAGCTGCTATACCGCCGGTTATGCTTTCCTCTAGTGCAAATGCAAGTTTTACAGATAAGAATGTTAGCACAAAAACTGAAAGAAAGGAGATAGCCGCTAAATATCCACACAGAATTCTTAGGTCTCAGAAGTAAATCATATGTGCCATGTTGTTTCATTTAGGTTTAAAGAGTTAGCTGCTATACCGCCGGTTATGCTTTCCAATAGTGTAAATGCTAGTTTTACAGATAGGAATGTTAGCACAAAAACTGAAGAAAAGGAGATAGCTGAAAAATCTCTACACACAATGCTTAGTTCTCAGAAGTAAATCATATGTGCCATGTTGTTTCATTTAGGTTCAAAGAGTTAGCTGCTATACCGCCGGTTATGCTTTCCTATAGTGTAAATGGTAGTTTTACAGATAGGAATGTTAGCACAAAAACTGAAGAAAAGGAGTTAACTGAAAAATCTCTGCACACAATGCGTACTTCTCAGAAGTAAATCATATGTGCCAATTTGTTTCATTTAGGTTTAAAGAGTTAGCTGCTATACCGCCGGTTATGCTTTCCTATAGTGTAAAAGCTAGTTTTACAGATAAGAATGTTAGCACAAAAACTGAAAGAAAGGAGATAGCCTCAAAATCTATGCACACAATGCTTAGTTCTCAGAAGTAAATCATATGTGCCATGTTGTTTCATTTAGGTTTAAAGAGTTAGCTGCTATACCGCCGGTTATGCTTTCCTATAGTGTAAATGCTAGTTTTACAGATAAGAATGTTAGCACAAAATCTGAAAGAAAGGTGATAGCCGCAAAATCTCTGCACAGAATTCTTATATCTCAGAAGTAAATCATATGTGCCATGTTGTTTCATTTAGTTTTAAAGAGTTAGCTGCTATACCGCCGGTTATGCTTTCCTATAGTGTAAATGGTAGTTTTACAGATAGGAATGTTAGCCCAAAAACTGAAGAAAAGGAGATAGCTGAAAAATCTCTGCACACAATGCTTAGTTCTCAGAAGTAAATCATATGTGCCATGTTGTTTCATTTCGGTTTAAAGAGTTAGCTGCTATACCGCCGGTTATGCTTTCCTATAGTGTAAATGGTATTTTTACAGGTAGGAATGTTAGCACAAAAACTGAAGAAGAGGAGATAGCTGAAAAATCTCTGCACACAATGCTTAGTTCTCAGAAGTAAATCATATGTGCCATGTTGTTTCATTGAGGTTTAAAGAGTTAGCTGCGATAACGCCGGTTATGCTTTCCTATAGTATAAATGGTAGTTTTACAGATAGGAATGTTAACACAAAAACTGAAGAAAAGGAGATAGCTGAAAAATCTCTGCGCACAATGTTTAGTTCTCAGAAGTAAATCATATGTGCCATGTTGTTTCATTTAGGTTTAAAGAGTTAGCTGCTATACCGCCGGTTATGCTTTCCTATAGTGTAAATGGTAGTTTTACAGATAGGAATGTTAGCACAAAAACTGAAGAAAAAGAGATAGCTGAAAAATCTCTGCACACAATGCTTAGTTCTCAGAAGTAAATCATATGTGCCATGTTGTTTCATTTAGGTTTAAAGAGTTAGCTGCTATGCCGCCGGTTATGCTTCCTTATAGTGTAAATGGAAGTTTTACAGATAGGAATGTTAGCACAAAAACTGAAGAAAAGGAGTTAACTGAAAAATCTCTGCACACAATGCGTACTTCTCAGAAGTAAATCATATGTGCCAATTTGTTTCATTTAGGTTTAAAGAGTTAGCTGCTATACCGCCGGTTATGCTTCCCTATAGTGTAAAAGCTAGTTTTACAGATAAGAATGTTAGCACAAAAACTGAAAGAAAGGAGATAGCCACAAAATCTCTGCACACAATGCTTAGTTCTCAGAAGTAAATCGTATGTGCCATGTTGTTTCATTTAGGGTTAAAGAGTTAGCTGCTATACCGCCGGTTATGCTTTCCTATAGTGTAAATGCTAGTTTTACAGATAAGAATGTTAGCACAAAATCTGAAAGAAAGGTGATAGCCGCAAAATCTCTGCACAGAATTCTTATATCTCAGAAGTAAATCATATGTGCCATGTTGTTTCATTTAGTTTTAAAGAGTTAGCTGCTATACCGCCGGTTATGCTTTCCTATAGTGTAAATGGTAGTTTTACAGATAGGAATGTTAACACAAAAACTGAAGAAAAGGAGATAGCTGAAAAATCTCTGCACACAATGCTTAGTTCTCAGAAGTAAATCATATGTACCATATTGTTTCATTTAGGTTTAAAGAGTTAGCTGCTATACCACCGGTTATGCTTTCCTATAGTGTAAATGGTAGTTTTACAGATAGGAATGTTAGCACAAAAACTGAAGAAAAGGAGATAGCTGAAAAATCTCTGCACACAATGCTTAGTTCTCAGAAGTAAATCATATGTGCCATGTTGTTTCATTTAGGTTTAAAGAGTTAGCTGCTATACCGCCGGTTATGCTTTCCTCTAGTGTAAATGCAAGTTTTACAGATAAGAATGTTAGCACAAAAACTGAAAGAAAGGAGATAGCTGCAAAATATTAGCACAGATTTCTTAGGTCTCAGAAGTAAATCATATGTGCCATGTTGTTTCATTTTGGTTTAAAGAGTTAGCTGCTATACCGCCGGTTATGCTTTCCTATAGTGTAAATGGTAGTTTTACAAATAGGAATGTTAGCACAAAAACTGAAGAAAAGGAGATAGCTGAAAAATCTCTGCACACAATGCTTAGATCTCAGAAGTAAATCATATGTACCATGTTGTTTCATTTAGGTTTACAGAGTTAGGTGCTATACCGCCGGTTATACTTTCCTATAGTGTAAATGCTAGTTTTAGAGATAATAATGTTAGCACAAAAACTGAAAGAAAGGAGATAGCCGCAAAATCTCTGCACAAATTACTTAGGTCTCAGAAGTAAATCATATGTCCCATGTTGTTTCATTTAGGTTTAAAGAGTTAGCTGCTATACTGCCGGTTATGCTTTCGTATAGTGTAAATGGTAGTGTTACAGATAGGAATGTTAGCATAAAAACTGAAAAAGAGGAGATACCTGAAAAATCTCTGCAGAGAATGCTTACTTCTCAGCAGTAAATTATATGTGCCATGTTGTTTCATTTAAGTTTAAAGAGTTAGCTGCTATACCGTCGGTTATGCTTTCCTATAGTATAAATGCTAGTTTTACAGAGTGGAATGTTAGCACAATAACTGAAAGAAAGGAGATAGCCGCAAAATCTCTACACACAATGCTTAGTTCTCTGAAGTAAATCATATGTGCCGTGTTGTTTCATTTAGTTTTAAAGAGTTAGCTCCTATACCGACGGTTATACTTTCCTATAGAGTAAATGGTAGTTTTACAGATAGGAATGTTAGCACAAAAACTGAAGAAAAGGAGATAGCTGAAAAATCTCTGCACACAATGCTTAGTTCTCAGAAGTAAATCATATGTGCCATGTTGTTTCATTTAGGTTTAAAGAGTTACCTGCTATACCGCCGGTTATGCTTTCCTATAGTGCAAATGGTATTTTTACAGGTAGGAATGTTAGCACAAAAACTGAAGAAGAGCAGATAGCTGAAAAATCTCTGCACACAATGCTTAGTTCTCAGAAGTAAATCATATGTGCCATGTTGTTTCATTTAGGTTTAAAGAGTTAGCTGCTATACCGCCGGTTATGCTTTCCTATAGTGTAAATGGTAGTTTTACAGATAGGACTGTTAACACAAAAACTGAAGAAAAGGAGATAGCTGAAAAAACTCTGCACACAATGCTTAGTTCTCAGAAGTAAATCATATGTGCCATGTTGTTTCATTTAGGTTTAAAGAGTTAGCTGCTATACCGCCGGTTATGCTTTCCTATAGTGTAAATGGTAGTTTTACCGATAGGAATGTTAGCACAAAAACTGAAGAAAAGGAGATAGCTGAAAAATCTCTGCACACAATGCTTAGTTCTCAGAAGTAAATCATATGTGCCATGTTGTTTCATTTAGGTTTAAAGAGTTAGCTGCTATACCGCCGGTTACGCTTTCATATAGTGTAAATGGTATTTTTACAGGTAGGAATGTTAGCACAAAAACTCAAGAAAAGGAGATACCTGAAAAATCTCTGCAGAGAATGCTTACTTCTCAGCAGTAAATTATATGTGCCATGTTGTTTCATTTAGGTTTAAAGAGTTAGCTGCTATACCGCCGGTTATGCTTTCCTATAGTGTAAATGCTAGTTTTACAGATAAGAATGTTAGCACAAAATCTGAAAGAAAGGTGATAGCCGCAAAATCTCTGCACAGAATTCTTATATCTCAGAAGTAAATCATATGTGCCATGTTGTTTCATTTAGTTTTAAAGAGTTAGCTGCTATACCGCCGGTTATGCTTTCCTATAGTGTAAATGGTAGTTTTACAGATAAGAATGTTAGCACAAAAACTGAAGAAAAGGAGATAGCTGAAAAATCTCTGCACACAATGCTTAGTTCTCAGAAGTAAATCATATGTGCCATGTTGTTTCATTTAGGTTTAAAGAGTTAGCTGCTGTACCGCCGGTTATGCTTTCCTATAGTGTAAATGCTAGTTTTACAGATAAGTATGTTAGCAAAAAACTGAAAGAGAGGAGATAGCCGCAAAATCTCTGCACAGAATTCTTAGGTCTCAGAAGTAAATCATATGTGCCATGTTGTTTCATTTAGGTTTTAAGAGGTAGCTGCTATACCGCCGGCTTTGCTTTCCTATAGTGTAAATGCTAGTTTTACAGATAGGAATGTTAGCACAAAAACTGAAAGAAAGGAGATAGCCGCAAAATCTCTGCACAAATTACTTAGGTCTCAGAAGTAAATCATATGTGCCATGTTGTTTCATTTAGGTTTAAAGAGTTAGCTTCTATACCGCCGGTTATGCTTTCCTATAGTGTAAATGGTAGTTTTCCAGATAGGAATGTTAGCCCAAAAACTGAAGAAAAGGAGATAGCTGAAAAATCTCTGCACACAATGCTTAGTTCTCAGAAGTAAATCATATGTGCCATGTTGTTTCATTTCGGTTTAAAGAGTTAGCTGCTATGCCGCCGGTTATGCTTCCTTATAGTGTAAATGGAAGTTTTACAGATAGGAATGTTAGCACAAAAACTGAAGAAAAGGAGTTAACTGAAAAATCTCTGCACACAATGCGTACTTCTCAGAAGTAAATCATATGTGCCAATTTGTTTCATTTAGGTTTAAAGAGTTAGCTGCTATACCGCCGGTTATGCTTCCCTATAGTGTAAAAGCTAGTTTTACAGATAAGAATGTTAGCACAAAAACTGAAAGAAAGGAGATAGCCACAAAATCTCTGCACACAATGCTTAGTTCTCAGAAGTAAATCGTATGTGCCATGTTGTTTCATTTAGGGTTAAAGAGTTAGCTGCTATACCGCCGGTTATGCTTTCCTATAGTGTAAATGCTAGTTTTACAGATAAGAATGTTAGCACAAAATCTGAAAGAAAGGTGATAGCCGCAAAATCTCTGCACAGAATTCTTATATCTCAGAAGTAAATCATATGTGCCATGTTGTTTCATTTAGTTTTAAAGAGTTAGCTGCTATACCGCCGGTTATGCTTTCCTATAGTGTAAATGGTAGTTTTACAGATAGGAATGTTAACACAAAAACTGAAGAAAAGGAGATAGCTGAAAAATCTCTGCACACAATGCTTAGTTCTCAGAAGTAAATCATATGTACCATATTGTTTCATTTAGGTTTAAAGAGTTAGCTGCTATACCACCGGTTATGCTTTCCTATAGTGTAAATGGTAGTTTTACAGATAGGAATGTTAGCACAAAAACTGAAGAAAAGGAGATAGCTGAAAAATCTCTGCACACAATGCTTAGTTCTCAGAAGTAAATCATATGTGCCATGTTGTTTCATTTAGGTTTAAAGAGTTAGCTGCTATACCGCCGGTTATGCTTTCCTCTAGTGTAAATGCAAGTTTTACAGATAAGAATGTTAGCACAAAAACTGAAAGAAAGGAGATAGCTGCAAAATATTAGCACAGATTTCTTAGGTCTCAGAAGTAAATCATATGTGCCATGTTGTTTCATTTTGGTTTAAAGAGTTAGCTGCTATACCGCCGGTTATGCTTTCCTATAGTGTAAATGGTAGTTTTACAAATAGGAATGTTAGCACAAAAACTGAAGAAAAGGAGATAGCTGAAAAATCTCTGCACACAATGCTTAGATCTCAGAAGTAAATCATATGTACCATGTTGTTTCATTTAGGTTTACAGAGTTAGGTGCTATACCGCCGGTTATACTTTCCTATAGTGTAAATGCTAGTTTTAGAGATAATAATGTTAGCACAAAAACTGAAAGAAAGGAGATAGCCGCAAAATCTCTGCACAAATTACTTAGGTCTCAGAAGTAAATCATATGTCCCATGTTGTTTCATTTAGGTTTAAAGAGTTAGCTGCTATACTGCCGGTTATGCTTTCGTATAGTGTAAATGGTAGTGTTACAGATAGGAATGTTAGCATAAAAACTGAAAAAGAGGAGATACCTGAAAAATCTCTGCAGAGAATGCTTACTTCTCAGCAGTAAATTATATGTGCCATGTTGTTTCATTTAAGTTTAAAGAGTTAGCTGCTATACCGTCGGTTATGCTTTCCTATAGTATAAATGCTAGTTTTACAGAGTGGAATGTTAGCACAATAACTGAAAGAAAGGAGATAGCCGCAAAATCTCTACACACAATGCTTAGTTCTCTGAAGTAAATCATATGTGCCGTGTTGTTTCATTTAGTTTTAAAGAGTTAGCTCCTATACCGACGGTTATACTTTCCTATAGAGTAAATGGTAGTTTTACAGATAGGAATGTTAGCACAAAAACTGAAGAAAAGGAGATAGCTGAAAAATCTCTGCACACAATGCTTAGTTCTCAGAAGTAAATCATATGTGCCATGTTGTTTCATTTAGGTTTAAAGAGTTACCTGCTATACCGCCGGTTATGCTTTCCTATAGTGCAAATGGTATTTTTACAGGTAGGAATGTTAGCACAAAAACTGAAGAAGAGCAGATAGCTGAAAAATCTCTGCACACAATGCTTAGTTCTCAGAAGTAAATCATATGTGCCATGTTGTTTCATTTAGGTTTAAAGAGTTAGCTGCTATACCGCCGGTTATGCTTTCCTATAGTGTAAATGGTAGTTTTACAGATAGGACTGTTAACACAAAAACTGAAGAAAAGGAGATAGCTGAAAAAACTCTGCACACAATGCTTAGTTCTCAGAAGTAAATCATATGTGCCATGTTGTTTCATTTAGGTTTAAAGAGTTAGCTGCTATACCGCCGGTTATGCTTTCCTATAGTGTAAATGGTAGTTTTACCGATAGGAATGTTAGCACAAAAACTGAAGAAAAGGAGATAGCTGAAAAATCTCTGCACACAATGCTTAGTTCTCAGAAGTAAATCATATGTGCCATGTTGTTTCATTTAGGTTTAAATAGTTAGCTGCTATACCGCCGGTTACGCTTTCATATAGTGTAAATGGTATTTTTACAGGTAGGAATGTTAGCACAAAAACTCAAGAAAAGGAGATACCTGAAAAATCTCTGCAGAGAATGCTTACTTCTCAGCAGTAAATTATATGTGCCATGTTGTTTCATTTAAGTTTAAAGAGTTAGCTGCTATACCGTCGGTTATGCTTTCCTATAGTATAAATGCTAGTTTTACAGAGTGGAATGTTAGCAGAATAACTGAAAGAAAGGAGATAGTCGCAAAATCTCTACACACAATGCTTAGTTCTCTGAAGTAAATCATATGTGCCATGTTGTTTCATTTAGTTTTAAAGAGTTAGCTCCTATACCGACGGTTAAACTTTCCTATAGAGTAAATGGTAGTTTTACAGATAGGAATGTTAGCACAAAAACTGAAGAAAAGGTGATAGCTGAAAAATCTCTGCACACAATGCTTAGTTCTCAGAAGTAAATCATATGTGCCATGTTGTTTCATTTAGGTTTAAAGAGTTAGCTGCTATACCGCCGGTTATGCTTTCCTATAGTGCAAATGGTATTTTTACAGGTAGGAATGTTAGCACAAAAACTGAAGAAAAGGAGATAGCTGAAAAATCTCTGCACACAATGCTTAGTTCTCAGAAGTAAATCATATGTGCCATGTTGTTTCATTTAGGTTTAAAGAGTTAGCTGCTATACCGCCGGTTATGCTTCCCTATAGTGTAAAAGCTAGTTTTACAGATAAGAATGTTAGCACAAAAACTGAAAGAAAGGAGATAGCCACAAAATCTCTGCACACAATGCTTAGTTCTCAGAAGTAAATCGTATGTGCCATGTTGTTTCATTTAGGGTTAAAGAGTTAGCTGCTATACCGCCGGTTATGCTTTCCTATAGTGTAAATGCTAGTTTTACAGATAAGAATGTTAGCACAAAATCTGAAAGAAAGGTGATAGCCGCAAAATCTCTGCACAGAATTCTTATATCTCAGAAGTAAATCATATGTGCCATGTTGTTTCATTTAGTTTTAAAGAGTTAGCTGCTATACCGCCGGTTATGCTTTCCTATAGTGTAAATGGTAGTTTTACAGATAGGAATGTTAACACAAAAACTGAAGAAAAGGAGATAGCTGAAAAATCTCTGCACACAATGCTTAGTTCTCAGAAGTAAATCATATGTACCATATTGTTTCATTTAGGTTTAAAGAGTTAGCTGCTATACCACCGGTTATGCTTTCCTATAGTGTAAATGGTAGTTTTACAGATAGGAATGTTAGCACAAAAACTGAAGAAAAGGAGATAGCTGAAAAATCTCTGCACACAATGCTTAGTTCTCAGAAGTAAATCATATGTGCCATGTTGTTTCATTTAGGTTTAAAGAGTTAGCTGCTATACCGCCGGTTATGCTTTCCTCTAGTGTAAATGCAAGTTTTACAGATAAGAATGTTAGCACAAAAACTGAAAGAAAGGAGATAGCTGCAAAATATTAGCACAGATTTCTTAGGTCTCAGAAGTAAATCATATGTGCCATGTTGTTTCATTTTGGTTTAAAGAGTTAGCTGCTATACCGCCGGTTATGCTTTCCTATAGTGTAAATGGTAGTTTTACAAATAGGAATGTTAGCACAAAAACTGAAGAAAAGGAGATAGCTGAAAAATCTCTGCACACAATGCTTAGATCTCAGAAGTAAATCATATGTACCATGTTGTTTCATTTAGGTTTACAGAGTTAGGTGCTATACCGCCGGTTATACTTTCCTATAGTGTAAATGCTAGTTTTAGAGATAATAATGTTAGCACAAAAACTGAAAGAAAGGAGATAGCCGCAAAATCTCTGCACAAATTACTTAGGTCTCAGAAGTAAATCATATGTCCCATGTTGTTTCATTTAGGTTTAAAGAGTTAGCTGCTATACTGCCGGTTATGCTTTCGTATAGTGTAAATGGTAGTGTTACAGATAGGAATGTTAGCATAAAAACTGAAAAAGAGGAGATACCTGAAAAATCTCTGCAGAGAATGCTTACTTCTCAGCAGTAAATTATATGTGCCATGTTGTTTCATTTAAGTTTAAAGAGTTAGCTGCTATACCGTCGGTTATGCTTTCCTATAGTATAAATGCTAGTTTTACAGAGTGGAATGTTAGCACAATAACTGAAAGAAAGGAGATAGCCGCAAAATCTCTACACACAATGCTTAGTTCTCTGAAGTAAATCATATGTGCCGTGTTGTTTCATTTAGTTTTAAAGAGTTAGCTCCTATACCGACGGTTATACTTTCCTATAGAGTAAATGGTAGTTTTACAGATAGGAATGTTAGCACAAAAACTGAAGAAAAGGAGATAGCTGAAAAATCTCTGCACACAATGCTTAGTTCTCAGAAGTAAATCATATGTGCCATGTTGTTTCATTTAGGTTTAAAGAGTTAGCTGCTATACCGCCGGTTATGCTTTCCTCTAGTGTAAATGCAAGTTTTACAGATAAGAATGTTAGCACAAAAACTGAAAGAAAGGAGATAGCTGCAAAATATTAGCACAGATTTCTTAGGTCTCAGAAGTAAATCATATGTGCCATGTTGTTTCATTTTGGTTTAAAGAGTTAGCTGCTATACCGCCGGTTATGCTTTCCTATAGTGTAAATGGTAGTTTTACAAATAGGAATGTTAGCACAAAAACTGAAGAAAAGGAGATAGCTGAAAAATCTCTGCACACAATGCTTAGATCTCAGAAGTAAATCATATGTACCATGTTGTTTCATTTAGGTTTACAGAGTTAGGTGCTATACCGCCGGTTATACTTTCCTATAGTGTAAATGCTAGTTTTAGAGATAATAATGTTAGCACAAAAACTGAAAGAAAGGAGATAGCCGCAAAATCTCTGCACAAATTACTTAGGTCTCAGAAGTAAATCATATGTCCCATGTTGTTTCATTTAGGTTTAAAGAGTTAGCTGCTATACTGCCGGTTATGCTTTCGTATAGTGTAAATGGTAGTGTTACAGATAGGAATGTTAGCATAAAAACTGAAAAAGAGGAGATACCTGAAAAATCTCTGCAGAGAATGCTTACTTCTCAGCAGTAAATTATATGTGCCATGTTGTTTCATTTAAGTTTAAAGAGTTAGCTGCTATACCGTCGGTTATGCTTTCCTATAGTATAAATGCTAGTTTTACAGAGTGGAATGTTAGCACAATAACTGAAAGAAAGGAGATAGCCGCAAAATCTCTACACACAATGCTTAGTTCTCTGAAGTAAATCATATGTGCCGTGTTGTTTCATTTAGTTTTAAAGAGTTAGCTCCTATACCGACGGTTATACTTTCCTATAGAGTAAATGGTAGTTTTACAGATAGGAATGTTAGCACAAAAACTGAAGAAAAGGAGATAGCTGAAAAATCTCTGCACACAATGCTTAGTTCTCAGAAGTAAATCATATGTGCCATGTTGTTTCATTTAGGTTTAAAGAGTTACCTGCTATACCGCCGGTTATGCTTTCCTATAGTGCAAATGGTATTTTTACAGGTAGGAATGTTAGCACAAAAACTGAAGAAGAGCAGATAGCTGAAAAATCTCTGCACACAATGCTTAGTTCTCAGAAGTAAATCATATGTGCCATGTTGTTTCATTTAGGTTTAAAGAGTTAGCTGCTATACCGCCGGTTATGCTTTCCTATAGTGTAAATGGTAGTTTTACAGATAGGACTGTTAACACAAAAACTGAAGAAAAGGAGATAGCTGAAAAAACTCTGCACACAATGCTTAGTTCTCAGAAGTAAATCATATGTGCCATGTTGTTTCATTTAGGTTTAAAGAGTTAGCTGCTATACCGCCGGTTATGCTTTCCTATAGTGTAAATGGTAGTTTTACCGATAGGAATGTTAGCACAAAAACTGAAGAAAAGGAGATAGCTGAAAAATCTCTGCACACAATGCTTAGTTCTCAGAAGTAAATCATATGTGCCATGTTGTTTCATTTAGGTTTAAATAGTTAGCTGCTATACCGCCGGTTACGCTTTCATATAGTGTAAATGGTATTTTTACAGGTAGGAATGTTAGCACAAAAACTCAAGAAAAGGAGATACCTGAAAAATCTCTGCAGAGAATGCTTACTTCTCAGCAGTAAATTATATGTGCCATGTTGTTTCATTTAAGTTTAAAGAGTTAGCTGCTATACCGTCGGTTATGCTTTCCTATAGTATAAATGCTAGTTTTACAGAGTGGAATGTTAGCAGAATAACTGAAAGAAAGGAGATAGTCGCAAAATCTCTACACACAATGCTTAGTTCTCTGAAGTAAATCATATGTGCCATGTTGTTTCATTTAGTTTTAAAGAGTTAGCTCCTATACCGACGGTTAAACTTTCCTATAGAGTAAATGGTAGTTTTACAGATAGGAATGTTAGCACAAAAACTGAAGAAAAGGTGATAGCTGAAAAATCTCTGCACACAATGCTTAGTTCTCAGAAGTAAATCATATGTGCCATGTTGTTTCATTTAGGTTTAAAGAGTTAGCTGCTATACCGCCGGTTATGCTTTCCTATAGTGCAAATGGTATTTTTACAGGTAGGAATGTTAGCACAAAAACTGAAGAAAAGGAGATAGCTGAAAAATCTCTGCACACAATGCTTAGTTCTCAGAAGTAAATCATATGTGCCATGTTGTTTCATTTAGTTTTAGGTTTAAAGAGTTAGCTGCTATACCGCCGGTTATGCTTTCCTATAGTGTAAATGGTAGATTTACAGATAGGACTGTTAACACAAAAACTGAAGAAAAGGAGATAGCTGAAAAAACTCTGCACACAATGCTTAGTTCTCAGAAGTAAATTATATGTGCCATGTTGTTTCATTTAGGTTTAAAGAGTTAGCTGCTATACCGCCGGTTATGCTTTCCTATAGTGTAAATGGTAGTTTTAAAGATAGGAATGTTTGCAGAAAAAGTGAAGAAAAGGAGATAGCTGAAAAATCTTTGCACACAATGCTTAGTTCTCAGAAGTAAATCATAAGTGCCATGTTGTTTCATTCAGTTTTAAAGAGTTAGCAGCTATACCGCCGGTTATTCTTTCCTATAGTGTAAATGCAAGTTTTACAGATAAGAATGTTAGCACAAAAACTGAAAGAAAGGAGATAGCCGCAAAATATCCACACAGAATTCTTAGGTCTCAGAAGTAAATCATATGTGCCATGTTGTTTCATTTAGGTTTAAATAGTTAGCTGCTATACCGCCGGTTATGCTTTCCTATAGTGTAAATGCTAGTTTTACAGATAGAAATGTTAGCACAAAAACTGAAGAAAAGGCGATAGCTGAAAAATCTCTACACACAATGCTTAGTTCTCAGAAGTAAATCATATGTGCCATGTTGTTTCATTTAGGTTCAAAGAGTTAGCTGCTATACCGCCGGTTATGCTTTCCTATAGAGTAAATGCTAGTTTTACAGATAAGAATGTTAGCACAAAATCTGAAAGAAAGGTGATAGCCGCAAAATCTCTGCACAGAATTCTTATGTCTCAGAAGTAAATCATATGTGCCATGTTGTTTCATTTAGTTTTAAAGAGTTAGCTGCTATACCGCCGGTTATGCTTTCCTATAGTGTAAATGCTAGTTTTACAGATAGGACTGTTAGCACAAAAACTGAAGAAAAGGAGATAGCTGAAAAATCTCTGAACACAATGCTTAGTTCTCAGAAATAAATCATATGTGCCATGTTGTTTCATTTAGGTTTTAAGAGGTAGCTGCTATACCGCCGGCTTTGCTTTCCTATAGTGTAAATGCTAGTTTTACAGATAGGAATGTTAGCACAAAAGCTGAAAGAAAGGAGATAGCCGCAAAATCTCTGCCCAAATTACTTAGGTCTCAGAAGTAAATCATATGTGCCATGTTGTTTCATTTAGGATTAAAGAGTTTGGTGCTACACCGTCGGTTATTCTTTCCTATAGTGTAAATGGTAGTTTTACAGATAGGAATGTTAGCACAAAAACAGAAGAAAAGGAGATAGCTGAAAAATCTCTGCACACAATGCTTAGTTCTCAGAAGTAAATCATATGTGCCATGTTGTTTCATTTAGGTTTAAAGAGTTAGCTGCGATAACGCCGGTTATGCTTTCCTATAGTGTAAAAGGTAGTTTTACAGATAGAAATGTTAGCACAAAAACTGAAGAAAAGGAGATAGCTGAAAAATCTCTGCACACAATGCTTAGTTCTCAGAAGTAAATCATATGTGCCATGTTGTTTCATTTAGGTTTAAAGAGTTAGCTGCTATTCCGCCGGTTATGCTTTCCTCTAGTGTAAATGCAAGTTTTACAGATAAGAATGTTAGCACAAAAACTGAAAGAAAGGAGATAGCTGCAAAATATTCGCACAGATTTCTTAGGTCTCAGAAGTAAATCATATGTGCCATGTTGTTTCATTTAGGTTTAAAGAGTTAGCTGCTATACCGCCGGTTATGCTTTCCTATAGTGTAAATGGTAGTTTTACCGATAGGAATGTTAGCACAAAAACTGAAGAAAAGGAGATAGCTGAAAAATCTCTGCACACAATGCTTAGTTCTCAGAAGTAAATCATATGTGCCATGTTGTTTCATTTAGGTTTAAAGAGTTAGCTGCTATACCGCCGGTTACGCTTTCATATAGTGTAAATGGTATTTTTACAGGTAGGAATGTTAGCACAAAAACTCAAGAAAAGGAGATACCTGAAAAATCTCTGCAGAGAATGCTTACTTCTCAGCAGTAAATTATATGTGCCATGTTGTTTCATTTAAGTTTAAAGAGTTAGCTGCTATACCGTCGGTTATGCTTTCCTATAGTATAAATGCTAGTTTTACAGAGTGGAATGTTAGCAGAATAACTGAAAGAAAGGAGATAGTCGCAAAATCTCTACACACAATGCTTAGTTCTCTGAAGTAAATCATATGTGCCATGTTGTTTCATTTAGTTTTAAAGAGTTAGCTCCTATACCGACGGTTAAAGTTTCCTATAGAGTAAATGGTAGTTTTACAGATGGGAATGTTAGCACAAAAACTGAAGAAAAGGTGATAGCTGAAAAATCTCTGCACACAATGCTTAGTTCTCAGAAGTAAATCATATGTGCCATGTTGTTTCATTTAGGTTTAAAGAGTTAGCTGCTATACCGCCGGTTATGCTTTCCTATAGTGCAAATGGTATTTTTACAGGTAGGAATGTTAGCACAAAAACTGAAGAAAAGGAGATAGCTGAAAAATCTCTGCACACAATGCTTAGTTCTCAGAAGTAAATCATATGTGCCATGTTGTTTCATTTAGGTTTAAAGAGTTAGCTGCTATACCGCCGGTTATGCTTTCCTATAGTGTAAATGGTAGATTTACAGATAGGACTGTTAACACAAAAACTGAAGAAAAGGAGATAGCTGAAAAAACTCTGCACACAATGCTTAGTTCTCAGAAGTAAATTATATGTGCCATGTTGTTTCATTTAGGTTTAAAGAGTTAGCTGCTATACCGCCGGTTATGCTTTCCTATAGTGTAAATGGTAGTTTTAAAGATAGGAATGTTTGCAGAAAAAGTGAAGAAAAGGAGATAGCTGAAAAATCTTTGCACACAATGCTTAGTTCTCAGAAGTAAATCATAAGTGCCATGTTGTTTCATTCAGTTTTAAAGAGTTAGCAGCTATACCGCCGGTTATTCTTTCCTATAGTGTAAATGCAAGTTTTACAGATAAGAATGTTAGCACAAAAACTGAAAGAAAGGAGATAGCCGCAAAATATCCACACAGAATTCTTAGGTCTCAGAAGTAAATCATATGTGCCATGTTGTTTCATTTAGGTTTAAATAGTTAGCTGCTATACCGCCGGTTATGCTTTCCTATAGTGTAAATGCTAGTTTTACAGATAGAAATGTTAGCACAAAAACTGAAGAAAAGGCGATAGCTGAAAAATCTCTACACACAATGCTTAGTTCTCAGAAGTAAATCATATGTGCCATGTTGTTTCATTTAGGTTCAAAGAGTTAGCTGCTATACCGCCGGTTATGCTTTCCTATAGAGTAAATGCTAGTTTTACAGATAAGAATGTTAGCACAAAATCTGAAAGAAAGGTGATAGCCGCAAAATCTCTGCACAGAATTCTTATGTCTCAGAAGTAAATCATATGTGCCATGTTGTTTCATTTAGTTTTAAAGAGTTAGCTGCTATACCGCCGGTTATGCTTTCCTATAGTGTAAATGCTAGTTTTACAGATAGGACTGTTAGCACAAAAACTGAAGAAAAGGAGATAGCTGAAAAATCTCTGAACACAATGCTTAGTTCTCAGAAATAAATCATATGTGCCATGTTGTTTCATTTAGGTTTTAAGAGGTAGCTTGTATACCGCCGGCTTTGCTTTCCTATAGTGTAAATGCTAGTTTTACAGATAGGAATGTTAGCACAAAAGCTGAAAGAAAGGAGATAGCCGCAAAATCTCTGCCCAAATTACTTAGGTCTCAGAAGTAAATCATATGTGCCATGTTGTTTCATTTAGGATTAAAGAGTTTGCTGCTACACCGTCGGTTATTCTTTCCTATAGTGTAAATGGTAGTTTTACAGATAGGAATGTTAGCACAAAAACAGAAGAAAAGGAGATAGCCGAAAAATCTCTGCACACAATGCTTAGTTCTCAGAAGTAAATCATATGTGCCATGTTGTTTCATTTAGGTTTAAAGAGTTAGCTGCGATAACGCCGGTTATGCTTTCCTATAGTGTAAAAGGTAGTTTTACAGATAGAAATGTTAGCACAAAAACTGAAGAAAAGGAGATAGCTGAAAAATCTCTGCACACAATGCTTAGTTCTCAGAAGTAAATCATATGTGCCATGTTGTTTCATTTAGGTTTAAAGAGTTAGCTGCTATTCCGCCGGTTATGCTTTCCTCTAGTGTAAATGCAAGTTTTACAGATAAGAATGTTAGCACAAAAACTGAAAGAAAGGAGATAGCTGCAAAATATTCGCACAGATTTCTTAGGTCTCAGAAGTAAATCATATGTGCCATGTTGTTTCATTTAGGTTTAAAGAGTTAGCTGCTATACCGCCGGTTATGCTTTCCTATAGTGTAAATGGTAGTTTTACAAATAGGAATGTTAGCACAAAAACTGAAGAAAAGGAGATAGCTGAAAAATCTCTGCACACAATGCTTACTTCTCAGAAGTAAATCATATGTACCATGTTGTTTCATTTAGGTTTACAGAGTTAGCTGCTATACCGCCCGTTATACTTTCCTATAGTGTAAAAGCTAGTTTTAGAGATAATAATGTTAGCACAAAAACTGAAAGAAAAGAGATAGCCGCAAAATCTCTGCACAAATTACTTAGGTCTCAGAAGTAAATCATATGTGCCATGTTGTTTCATTTAGGTTTAAAGAGTTAGCTGCTATACTGCCGGTTATGCTTTCGTATAGTGTAAATGGTAGTGTTACAGATAGGAATGTTATCATAAAAACTGAAAAAGAGGAGATAGATGAAAAATCTCTGCACACAATGCTTAGTTCTCAGAAGTATATCATATGTGCCATGTTGTTTCATTTAGGTTTAAAGAGTTAGCTGCTATACCGCCGGTTATGCTTTCCTATAGTGTAAATGGTAGTTTTACAGATAGGAATGTTAACATAAAAACTGAAGAAAAGGATATAGCTGAAAAATCTCTTCACACAATGCTTAGTTCTCAGAAGTAAATCATATGTGCCTTGTTGTTTCATTTAGGTTTAAAGAGTTAGCTGCTATACCGCCGGTTATGCTTTCCTATAGTGTAAATGGTAGTTTTACAGATAGGAATGTTAACACAAAAACTGAAGAAAAGGAGAGAGCTGAAAAATCTCTGCACACAATGCTTAGTTCTCAGAAGTAAATCATATGTGCCATGTTGTTTCATTTAGGTTTAAAGAGTTAGCTGCTATACCGCCGGTTATGCTTTCCTCTAGTGCAAATGCAAGTTTTACAGATAAGAATGTTAGCACAAAAACTGAAAGAAAGGAGATAGCCGCTAAATATCCGCACAGAATTCTTAGGTCTCAGAAGTAAATCATATGTGCCATGTTGTTTCATTTAGGTTTAAAGAGTTAGCTGCTATACCGCCGGTTATGCTTTCCAATAGTGTAAATGCTAGTTTTACAGATAGGAATGTTAGCACAAAAACTGAAGAAAAGGAGATAGCTGAAAAATCTCTACACACAATGCTTAGTTCTCAGAAGTAAATCATATGTGCCATGTTGTTTCATTTAGGTTCAAAGAGTTAGCTGCTATACCGCCGGTTATGCTTTCCTATAGAGTAAATGCTAGTTTTACAGATAAGAATGTTAGCACAAAATCTGAAAGAAAGGTGATAGCCGCAAAATCTCTGCAAAGAATTATTATGTCTCAGAAATAAATCATATGTGCCATGTTGTTTTATTTAGTTTTAAAGACTTAGCTGCTATACCTCCGGTTATGCTTTCCTATAATTTAAATGCTAGTTTTACAGATAGGACTGTTAGCACAAAAACTGAAGAAAAGGAGAGAGCTGAAAAATCTCTGCACACACTGTTTAGTTCTCAGAAGTAAATCATATGTGCCATGTTGTTTCATTTAGGTTTAAAGAGTTAGCTGCTATGCCGCCGGTTATGCTTCCTTATAGTGTAAATGGAAGTTTTACAGATAGGAATGTTAGCACAAAAACTGAAGAAAAGGAGTTAACTGAAAAATCTCTGCACACAATGCGTACTTCTCAGAAGTAAATCATATGTGCCAATTTGTTTCATTTAGGTTTAAAGAGTTAGCTGCTATACCGCCGGTTATGCTTCCCTATAGTGTAAAAGCTAGTTTTACAGATAAGAATGTTAGCACAAAAACTGAAAGAAAGGAGATAGCCACAAAATCTCTGCACACAATGCTTAGTTCTCAGAAGTAAATCGTATGTGCCATGTTGTTTCATTTAGGGTTAAAGAGTTAGCTGCTATACCGCCGGTTATGCTTTCCTATAGTGTAAATGCTAGTTTTACAGATAAGAATGTTAGCACAAAATCTGAAAGAAAGGTGATAGCCGCAAAATCTCTGCACAGAATTCTTATATCTCAGAAGTAAATCATATGTGCCATGTTGTTTCATTTAGTTTTAAAGAGTTAGCTGCTATACCGCCGGTTATGCTTTCCTATAGTGTAAATGGTAGTTTTACAGATAGGAATGTTAGCACAAAAACTGAAGAAAAGGAGATAGCTGAAAAATCTCTGCACACAATGCTTAGTTCTCAGAAGTAAATCATATGTGCCATGTTGTTTCATTTAGGTTTAAAGAGTTAGCTGCTGTACCGCCGGTTATGCTTTCCTCTAGTGTAAATGCAAGTTTTACAGATAAGAATGTTAGCACAAAAACTGAAAGAAAGGAGATAGCTGCAAAATATTCGCACAGATTTCTTAGGTCTCAGAATTAAATCATATGTGCCATGTTGTTTCATTTAGGTTTAAAGAGTTAGCTGCTATACCGCCGGTTATGCTTTCCTATAGTGTAAATGGTAGTTTTACAAATAGGAATGTTAGCACAAAAACTGAAGAAAAGGAGATAGCTGAAAAATCTCTGCACACAATGCTTAGTTCTCAGAAGTAAATCATATGTACCATGTTGTTTCATTTAGGTTTACAGAGTTAGCTGGTATACCGCCGGTTATACTTTCCTATAGTGTAAATGCTAGTTTTAGAGATAATAATGTTAGCACAAAAACTGAAAGAAAGGAGATAGCCGCAAAATCTCTGCACAAATTACTTAGGTCTCAGAAGTAAATCATATGTGCCATGTTGTTTCATTTAGGTTTAAAGAGTTAGCTGCTATACTGCCGGTTATGCTTTCGTATAGTGTAAATGGTAGTGTTACAGATAGGAATGTTAGCATAAAAACTGAAAAAGAGGAGATAGCTGAAAAATCTCTGCACACAATGCTTAGTTCTCAGAAGTATATCATATGTGCCATGTTGTTTCATTTAGGTTTAAAGAGTTAGCTGCTATACCGCCGGTTATGCTTTCCTATAGTGTAAATGGTAGTTTTACTTATAGGAATGTTAACATAAAAACTGAAGAAAAGGATATAGCTGAAAAATCTCTGCACACAATGCTTAGTTCTCAGAAGTAAATCATATGTGCCTTGTTGTTTCATTTAGGTTTAAAGAGTTAGCTGCTATACCGCCGGTTATGCTTTCCTATAGTGTAAATGGTAGTTTTACAGATAGGAATGTTAACACAAAAACTGAAGAAAAGGAGATAGCTGAAAAATCTCTGCACACAACGCTTAGTTCTCAGAAGTAAATCATATGTACCATGTTGTTTCATTTAGGTTTAAAGAGTTAGCTGCTATACCGCCGGTTATGCTTTCCTATTGTGTAAATTGTAGTTTTACAGATAGGAATGTTAGCACAAAAACTGAAGAAAAGGAGAGAGCTGAAAAATCTCTGCACACAATGCTTAGTTCTCAGAAGTAAATCATATGTGCCATGTTGTTTCATTTAGGTTTAAAGAGTTAGCTGCTATACCGCCGGTTATGCTTTCCTCCAGTGCAAATGCAAGTTTTACAGATAAGAATGTTAGCACAAAAACTGAAAGAAAGGAGATAGCCGCTAAATATCCACACAGAATTCTTAGGTCTCAGAAGTAAATCATATGTGCCATGTTGTTTCATTTAGGTTTAAAGAGTTTGCTGCTATACCGCCGGTTATGCTTTCCAATAGTGTAAATGCTAGTTTTACAGATAGGAATGTTAGCACAAAAACTGAAGAAAAGGAGATAGCTGAAAAATCTCTACACACAATGCTTAGTTCTCAGAAGTAAATCATATGTGCCATGTTGTTTCATTTAGGTTCAAAGAGTTAGCTGCTATAACGCCGGTTATGCTTTCCTATAGTGTAAATGGTAGTTTTACAGATAGGAATGTTTGCACAAAAACTGAAGAAAAGGAGTTAACTGAAAAATCTCTGCACACAATGCGTACTTCTCAGAAGTAAATCATATGTGCCAATTTGTTTCATTTAGGTTTAAAGAGTTAGCTGCTATACCGCCGGTTATGCTTTCCTATAGTGTAAAAGCTAGTTTTACAGATAAGAATGTTAGCACAAAAACTGAAAGAAAGGAGATAGCCTCAAAATCTATGCACACAATGCTTAGTTCTCAGAAGTAAATCATATGTGCCATGTTGTTTCATTTAGGTTTAAAGAGTTAGCTGCTATACCGCCGGTTATGCTTTCCTATAGTGTAAATGCTAGTTTTACAGATAAGAATGTTAGCACAAAATCTGAAAGAAAGGTGATAGCCGCAAAATCTCTGCACAGAATTCTTATATCTCAGAAGTAAATCATATGTGCCATGTTGTTTCATTTAGTTTTAAAGAGTTAGCTGCTATACCGCCGGTTATGCTTTCCTATAGTGTAAATGGTAGTTTTACAGATAAGAATGTTAGCACAAAAACTGAAGAAAAGGAGATAGCTGAAAAATCTCTGCACACAATGCTTAGTTCTCAGAAGTAAATCATATGTGCCATGTTGTTTCATTTAGGTTTAAAGAGTTAGCTGCTGTACCGCCGGTTATGCTTTCCTATAGTGTAAATGCTAGTTTTACAGATAAGTATGTTAGCAAAAAACTGAAAGAGAGGAGATAGCTGCAAAATCTCTGCACAGAATTCTTAGGTCTCAGAAGTAAATCATATGTGCCATGTTGTTTCATTTAGGTTTAAAGAGTTAGCTTCTATACCGCCGGTTATGCTTTCCTATAGTGTAAATGGTATTTTTACAGGAAGGAATGTTAGCACAAAAACTGAAGAAGAGGAGATAGCTGAAAAATCTCTGCACACAATGCTTAGTTCTCAGAAGTAAATCATATGTGCCATGTTGTTTCATTGAGGTTTAAAGAGTTAGCTGCGATAACGCCGGTTATGCTTTCCTATAGTATAAATGGTAGTTTTACAGATAGGAATGTTAACACAAAAACTGAAGAAAAGGAGATAGCTGAAAAATCTCTGCACACAATGTTTAGTTCTCAGAAGTAAATCATATGTGCCATGTTGTTTCATTTAGGTTTAAAGAGTTAGCTGCTATACCGCCGGTTATGCTTTCCTATAGTGTAAATGGTAGTTTTACAGATAGGAATGTTAGCACAAAAACTGAAGAAAAAGAGATAGCTGAAAAATCTCTGCACACAATGCTTAGTTCTCAGAAGTAAATCATATGTGCCATGTTGTTTCATTTAGGTTTAAAGAGTTAGCTGCTATACCGCCGGGTATGCTTTCCTCTAGTGTAAATGCAAGTTTTACAGATAAGAATGTTAGCACAAAAACTGAAATAAAGGAGATAGCTGCAAAATATTTGCTCAGATTTCTTAGGTCTCAGAAGTAAATCATATGTGCCATGTTGTTTCATTTAGGTTTAAAGAGTTAGCTGCTATACCGCCAGTTATGCTTTCCTATAGTGTAAAGGGTAGTTTTACAGATAGGAATGTTAGCACAAAAACTGAAGAAAAGGAGATAGCTGAAAAATCTCTGCACACAATGCTTAGTTGTCAGAAGTAAATCATATGTGCCATGTTGTTTCATTTCGGTTTAAAGAGTTAGCTGCTATACCGCCGGTTATGCTTTCCTAGAGTGTAAAGGGAAGTTTTACAAATAGGAATGTTAGCACAAAAACTGAAGAAAAGGAGATAGCTTAAAAATCTCTGCACACAATGCTTAGTTCTCAGAAGTAAATCATATGTGCCATGTTGTTTCATTTAGGTTTTAAGAGGTAGGTGCTATACCGCCGGCTTTGCTTTCCTATAGTGTAAATGCTAGTTTTACAGATACGAATGTTAGCACAAAAACTGAAAGAAAGGAGATAGCCGCAAAATCTCTGCACGAATTACTTAGGTCTCAGAAGTAAATCATATGTGCCATGTTGTTTCATTTAGCTTTAAAGAGTTAGCACCGATAACGCCGTTTATGCTTTCCTATAGTGTAAAAGGAAGTTTTACAGATAGGAATGTTAACACAAAAACTGAAGAAAAGGAGATAGCTGAAAAATCTCTGCACACAATGCTTAGTTCTCAGAAATAAATCATATGTACCATGTTGTTTCATTTAGGTTTAAAGAGTTAGCTGCTATACCACCGGTTATTCTTTCCTATAGTGTAAATGGTAGTTTTACAGATAGGAATGTTAGCACAAAAACTGAAGAAAAGGAGATAGCTGAAAAATCTCTGCACAAAATGCTTAGTTCTCAGAAGTAAATCATATGTGCCATGTTGTTTCATTTAGGTTTAAAGAGTTAGCTGCGATAACGCCGGTTATGCTTTCCTATAGTGTAAAAGGTAGTTTTACAGATAGGAATGTTGACACAAAAACTGAAGAAAAGGAGATAGCTGAAGAATCTCTTTACAAAATGCTTAGTTCTCAGAAGTAAATCATATGTGCCATGTTGTTTCATTTAGGTTTAAAGAGTTAGCTGCTATACCGCCGGTTATGCTTTCCTCTAGTGTAAATGCAAGTTTTACAGAAAAGAATGTTAGCACAAAACCTGAAAGAAAGGAGATAGCTGCAAAATATTCGCACAGATTTCTTAGGTCTCAGAAATAAATCATATGTGCCATGTTGTTTCATTTAGGTTTAAAGAGTTAGCTGCTCTACCGCCGGTTATGCTTTCCTATAGTGTAAATGGTAGTTTTACAAATAGGAATGTTAGCACAAAAACTGAAGAAAAGGAGATAGCTGAAAAATCTCTGCACACAATGCTTAGTTCTTAGAAGTAAATCATATGTGCCATGTTGTTTCATTTAGGTTTTAAGAGGTAGCTGCTATACCGCCGGCTTTGCTTTCCTATAGTGTAAATGCTAGTTTTACAGATAGGAATGTTAGCACAAAAACTGAAAGAAAGGAGATAGCCGCAAAATCTCTGCACAAATTACTTAGGTCTCAGAAGTAAATCATATGTGCCATGTTCTTTCATTTAGGTTTAAAGAGTTAGTGGCTATACCGCCGGTTAAGCTTTCCTATATTGTAAATGGTAGTTTTACAGATAGGAATGTTAGCACAAAAACTGAAGAAAAGGAGGTAGCTGAAAAATCTCTGCACACAATGCTTAGTTCCCAGAAGGAAATCATATGTGCCATGTTGTTTCATTTAGGTTTAAAGAGTTAGCTGCGATAACGCCGGTTATGCTTTCCTATAGTGTAAATGGTAGTTTTACAGATAGGAATGTTAACACAAAAACTGAAGAAAAGGAGATAGCTGAAAAATCTCTGCAAACAATGCTTAGTTCTCAGAAGTAAATCATATGTACCATGTTGTTTCATTTAGGTTTGCAGAGTTAGCTGCTATACCGCCGGTTATACTTTCCTATAGTGTAAAAGCTAGTTTTACATATAAGAATGTTAGCACAAAAACTGAAAGAAAGGAGATAGCCGCAAAATCTCTGCACAAATTACTTAGGTCTCTGAAGTAAATCATATGTGCAATGTTGTTTCATTTAGGTTTAAAGAGTTAGCTGCTATACCGCCGGTTATGCTTTCCTCTAGTGCAAATGCAAGTTTTACAGATAAGAATGTTAGCACAAAAACTGAAAGAAAGGAGATAGCCGCAAAATATACGCACAGAATTCTTAGGTCTCAGAAATAAATCATATGTGCCATGTTGTTTCATTTAGGTTTAAAGAGTTAGCTGCTATACCGCCGGTTATGTTTTCCTATAGTGTAAATGCTAGTTTTACATGTAGGAATGTTAGCACAAAAACTGAAGAAAAGGAGATAGCTGAAAAATCTCTACACACAATGCTTAGTTCTCAGAAGTAAATCATATGTGCCATGTTGTTTCATTTAGGTTCAAAGAGTTAGCTGCTATACCGCCGGTTATGCTTTCCTATAGAGTAAATGCTAGTTTTACAGATAAGAATGTTAGCACAAAATCTGAAAGAAAGGTGATAGCCGCAAAATCTCTGCACAGAATTCTTATGTCTCAGAAGTAAATCATATGTGCCATGTCGTTTCATTTAGTTTTAAAGAGTTAGCTGCTATACCGCCGGTTATGCTTTCCTATAGTGTAAATGCTAGTTTTACAGATAGGACTGTTAGCACAAAAACTGAAGAAAAGGAGAGAGCTGAAAAAACTCAGCACACAATGCTTAGTTCTCAGAAATAAATCATATGTGCCATGTTGTCTCATTTAGGTTTTAAGAGGTAGGTGCTATACCGCCGGCTTTGCTATCCTATAGTGTAAATGCTAGTTTTACAGATAGGAATGTTAGCACAAAAACTGAAAGAAAGGAGATAGCCGCAAAATCTCTGCACAAATTACTTAGGTCTCAGAAGTAAATGATATGTGCCATGTTGTTTCATTTAGGTTTAAAGAGTTAGCTGCTATACCGCCGGTTATGCTTTCCTATAGTGTAAATGGTATTTTTACAGTTAGGAATGTTAGCACAAAAACTGAAGAAGAGGAGATAGCTGAAAAATCTCTGCACACAATGCTTAGTTCTCAGAAGTAAATCATATGTACCATGTTGTTTCATTTAGGTTTTAAGAGGTAGCTGCTATACCGCCGGCATTGCTTTCCTATAGTGTAAATGCTACTTTTACAGATAGGAATGTTAGCACAAAAACTGAAAGAAAGGAGATAGCCGCAAAATCTCTGCACAAATTACTTAGGTCTCTGAAGTAAATCATATGTGCCATGTTGTTTCATATAAGTTTAAAGAGTTAGCTGCTATACCACCAGTTATGCTTTCCTATAGTGTAAATGGTAGTTTTAAAGATAGGAATGTTAGCACAAAAACTGAAGAAAAGGAGATAGCTGAAAATCTCTGCACACAATGCTTAGTTCTCAGAAGTAAATCATATGTGCCATGTTGTTTCATTTAGGTTTAAAGAGTTAGCTGCTATACCGCCGGTTATGCTTTCCTATAGTGTAAATGGTATTTTTACAGGTAGGAATGTTAGCACAAAAACTGAAGAAGAGGAGATAGCTGAAAAATCTCTGCACACAATGCTTAGTTCTCAGAAGTAAATCATATGTGCCATGTTGTTTCATTTAGGTTTAAAGAGTTAGCTGCTATACCGCCGGTTATGCTTTCCTATAGTGTAAATGCAAGTTTTACTGTTAAGAATGTTAGCACAAAAACTGAAAGAAAGGAGATAGCTGCAAAATATTCGCACAGATTTCTTAGGTCTCAAAAGTAAATCATATGTGCCATGTTGTTTCATTTAGGTTTAAATAGTTAGCTGCTATACCACCGGTTATGCTTTCCTATAGTGTAAATGGTAGTTTTACAAATAGGAATGTTAGCACAAAAACTGAGGAAATGGAGATAGCTGAAAAATCTCTGCACACAATGCTTAGTTCTCAGAAGTAAATCATATGTACCATGTTGTTTCATTTAGGTTTACAGAGTTAGCTGCTATACCACCGGTTATACTTTCCTATAGTGTAAATGCTAGTTTTACAGATAAGAATGTTAGCACAAAAACTGAAAGAAAGGAGATAGCCGCAAAATCTCTGCACAAATTACTTAGGTCTCAGAAGTAAATCATATGTGCCATGTTGTTTCATTTAGGTTTAAAGAGTTAGCTGCTATACCGCCGGTTATGCTTTCGTATAGTGTAAATGGCAGTGTTACAGATAGGAATGTTAGCACAAAAACTGAAGAAAAGGAGATAGCTGAAAAATCTCTGCACACAATGCTTAGTTCTCAGAAGTAAATCATATGTGCCATGTTGTTTCATTTAGGTTTAAAGAGTTAGCTGCTATACCGCCGGTTATGCTTTCCTCTAGTGTAAAAGCAAGTTTTACAGATAAGAATGTTAGCACAAAAACTGAAAGAAAGGAGATAGCTGCAAAATATTCGCACAGATTTCTTAGGTCTCAGAAGTAAATCATATGTGCCATGTTGTTTCATTTATGTTTAAAGAGTTAGCTGCTATACCGCCGGTTATGCTTTCCTATAGTGTAAATGGTAGTTTTACAAATAGGAATGTTAGCACAAAAACTGAAGAAAAGGAGATAGCTGAAAAATCTCTGCACACAATGCTTAGTTCTCAGAAGTAAATCATATGTGCCATGTTGTTTCATTTAGGTTTTAAGAGGTAGCTGCTATACCGCCGGCTTTGCTTTCCTATAGTGTAAATGCTAGTTTTACAGATAGGAATGTTAGCACAAAAACTGAAAGAAAGGAGATAGCCGCAAAATCTCTGCACAAATTACTTAGGTCTCAGAAGTAAATCATATGTGCCATGTTGTTTCATTTAGGTTTAAAGAGTTAGCTGCTATACCGCCGGTTATGCTTTCCTATAGTGTAAATGGTAGTTTTACAGATAGGAATGTTAGCGCAAAAACTGAAGAAAAGGAGATAGCTGAAAAATCTCTGCACACAATGCTTAGTTCTCGGAAGTAAATCATATGTGCCATGTTGTTTCATTTAGGTTTAAAGAGTTAGCTGCTATACCGCCGGTTATGCTTTCGTATAGTGTAAATGGTATTTTTACAGGAAGGAATGTTAGCACAAAAACTGAAGAAGAGGAGATAGCTGAAAAATCTCTGCACACAATGCTTAGTTCTCAGAAGTAAATCATGTGTGCCATGTTGTTTCATTTAGGTTTAAAGAGTTAGCTGCGATAAAGCCGGTTATGCTTTCCTATAGTGTAAAAGGTAGTTTTACAGATAGGAATGTTAACACAAAAACTGAAGAAAAGGAGATAGCTGAAAAATCTCTGCACACAATGCTTAGTCCCTAGAAGTATATCATATGTGCCATGTTGTTTCATTTAGGTTTAAAGAGTTAGCTGCTATACCGCCGGTTATGCTTTCCTATAGTGTAAATGGTAGTTTTACAGAAAGGAATGTTAACATAAAAACTGAAGAAAAGGATATAGCTGAAAAATCTCTGCACACAATGCTTAGTTCTCAGAAGTAAATCATATGTGCCTTGTTGTTTCATTTAGGTTTAAAGAGTTAGCTGCTATACCACCGGTTATGCTTTCCTATAGTGTAAATGGTAGTTTTACAGATAGGAATGTTAGCACAAAAACTGAAGAAAAGGAGATAGCTGAAAAATCTCTGCACACAATGCTTAGTTCTCAGAAGTAAATCATATGTGCCATGTTGTTTCATTTAGGTTTAAAGAGTTAGCTGCTATACCGCCGGTTATGCTTTCCTCTAGTGTAAATGCAAGTTTTACAGATAAGAATGTTAGCACAAAAACTGAAAGAAAGGAGATAGCTGCAAAATATTCGCACAGATTTCTTAGGTCTCAGAAGTAAATCATATGTGCCATGTTGTTTCATTTAGGTTTAAAGAGTTAGCTGCTATACCGCCGGTTATGCTTTCCCATAGTGTAAATGCTAGTTTTACTGATAGGAATGTTAGCACAAAAACTGAAGAAAAGGAGATAGCTGAAAAATCTCTACACACAATGCTTAGTTCTCAGAAGTAAATCATATGTGCCATGTTGTTTCATTTAGGTTCAAAGAGTTAGCTGCTATACCGCCGGTTATGCTTTCCTATAGAGTAAATGCTAGTTTTACAGATAAGAATGTTAGCACAAAATCTGAAAGAAAGGTGATAGCCGCAAAATCTCTGCTCAGAATTCTTATGTCTCAGAAGTAAATCATATGTGCCATGTTGTTTCATTTAGTTTTAAAGAGTTAGCTGCTATACCGCCGGTTATGCTTTCCTATAGTGTAAATGCTAGTTTTACAGATAGGACTGTTAGCACAAAAACTGAAGAAAAGGAGATAGCTGAAAAATCTCTGCACACAATGCTTAGTTCTCAGAAATAAATCATATGTGCCATGTTGTTTCATTTAGGTTTTGAGAGGTAGCTGCTATACCGCCGGCTTTGCTTTCCTATAGTGTAAATGCTAGTTTTACAGATAGGAATGTTAGCACAAAAGCTGAAAGAAAGGAGATAGCCGCAAAATCTCTGCACAAATTACTTAGGTCTCAGAAGTAAATCATATGTGCCATGTTGTTTCATTTAGGATTAAAGAGTTTGCTGCTATACCGTCGGTTATGCTTTCCTATATTGTAAATGGTAGTTTTACAGATAGGAATGTTAGCACAAAAACTGAAGAAAAGGAGATAGATGAAAAATCTCTGCACACAATGCGTAGTTCTCAGAAGTAAATCATATGTGCCATGTTGTTTCATTTAGGTTTAAAGAGTTAGCTGCGATAACGCCGGTTATGCTTTCCTATAGTGTAAAACGTAGTTTTACAGATAGGAATGTTAACACAAAAACTGAAGAAAAGGAGATAGCTGAAAAATCTCTGCACACAATGCTTAGTTCTCAGAAGTAAATCATATGTACCATGTTGTTTCATTTAGGTTTAAAGAGTTAGCTGCTATATCGCCGGTTATGCTTTCCTATAGTGTAAATGCAAGTTTTACAGATAAGAATGTTAGCAGAAAAACTGAAAGAAAGGAGATAGCTGCAAAATATTCGCACAGATTTCTAAGGTCTCAGAAGTAAATCATATGTGCCATGTTGTTTCATTTAGGTTTAAAGAGTTAGCTGCTATACCGCCGGTTACGCTTTCCTCTAGTGTAAATGCAAGTTTTAAAGATAAGAATGTTAGCACAAAAACTGAAAGAAAGTAGATAGCCGCAAAATCTCTGCACAAATTACTTAGGTCTCAGAAGTAAATCATATGTGCCATGTTGTTTCATTTAGGTTTAAAGAGTTAGCTGCTATACCGCCGGTTATGCTTTCCTATAGTGTAAATGGTATTTTTACAGGTAGGAATGTTAGCACAAAAACTGAAGAAGAGGAGATAGCTGAAAAATCTCTGCAAACAATGCTTAGTTCTCAGAAGTAAATCATATGTGCCATGTTGTTTCATTTAGGTTTAAAGAGTTAGCTGCGATAACGCCGGTTATGCTTTCCTAGAGTGTAAAAGGTAGTTTTACAGATAGGAATGTTAACACAAAAACTGAAGAAAAGGAGATAGCTGAAAAATCTCTGCACACAATGCTTAGTTCTCAGAAGTAAATCATATGTGCCATGTTGTTTCATTTAGGTTTAAAGAGTTAGCTGCTATACCGCCGGTTATGCTTTCCTCTAGTGTAAATGCAAGTTTTACAGAAAAGAATGTTAGCACAAAACCTGAAAGAAAGGAGATAGCTGCAAAATATTAGCACAGATTTCTTAGGTCTCAGAAATAAATCATATGTGCCATGTTGTTTCATTTAGGTTTAAAGAGCTAGCTGCTCTACCGCCGGTTATGCTTTCCTATAGTGTAAATGGTAGTTTTACAAATAGGAATGTTAGCACAAAAACTGAAGAAAAGGAGATAGCTGAAAAATCTCTGCACACAATGCTTAGTTCTCAGAAGTAAGTCATATGTGCCATGTTGTTTCATTTAGGTTTTAAGAGGTAGCTGCTATACTGCCGGCTTTGCTTTCCTATAGTGTAAATGCTAGTTTTACAGATAGGAATGTTAGCACAAAAACTGAAAGAAAGGAGATAGCCGCAAAATCTCTGCACAAATTACTTAGGTCTCAGAAGTAAATCATATGTGATATGTTGTTTCATTTAGGTTTAAAGAGTTAGCTGCTATACCGCCGGTTATGCTTTCCTATAGTGTAAATGGTAGTTTTTACAGATAGGAATGTTAGCACAAAAACTGAAGGAAAGGAGATAGCTGAAAAATCTCTGCACACAATGCTTAGTTCTCAGAAGTAAATCACATGTGCCATGTTGTTTCATTTAGGGTTTAAAGAGTTAGCTGCTATACCGCCGGTTAAGCTTTCCTATAGTGTAAATGGTATTTTTACACGTAGGAATGTTAGCACAAAAACTGAAGAAGAGGAGATAGCTGAAAAATCTCTGCACACAATGCTTAGTTCTCAGAAGGAAATCATATGTGCCATGTTGTTTCATTTAGGTTTAAAGAGTTAGCTGCGATAATGCCGGTTATGCTTTCCTATAGTGTAAATGGTAGTTTTACAGATAGGAATGTTAACACAAAAACTGAAGAAAAGGAGATAGCTGAAAAAATCTCTGCACACAATGCTTAGTTCTCAGAAGTAAATCATATGTACCTTGTTGTTTCATTTAGGTTTAAAGAGTTAGCTGCTATACCACCGGTTATGCTTTCCTAGAGTGTAAATGGTAGTTTTACAGATAGGAATGTTAGCACAAAAACTGAAGAAAAGGAGATAGCTGAAAAATCTCTGCACACAATGCTTAGTTCTCAGAAGTAAATCATATGTGCCATGTTGTTTCATTTAGGTTTAAAGAGTTAGCTGCTGTACCGCCGGTTATGCTTTCCTCTAGTGTAAATGCAAGTTTTACAGATAAGAATGTTAGCACAAAAACTGAAAGAAAGGAGATAGCTGCAAAATATTCGCACAGATTTCTTAGGTCTCAGAATTAAATCATATGTGCCATGTTGTTTCATTTAGGTTTAAAGAGTTAGCTGCTATACCGCCGGTTATGCTTTCCTATAGTGTAAATGGTAGTTTTACAAATAGGAATGTTAGCACAAAAACTGAAGAAAAGGAGATAGCTGAAAAATCTCTGCACACAATGCTTAGTTCTCAGAAGTAAATCATATGTACCATGTTGTTTCATTTAGGTTTACAGAGTTAGCTTGTATACCGCCGGTTATACTTTCCTATAGTGTAAATGCTAGTTTTAGAGATAATAATGTTAGCACAAAAACTGAAAGAAAGGAGATAGCTGCAAAATATTCGCACAGATTTCTTAGGTCTCAGAAGTAAATCATATGTGCCATGTTGTTTCATTTATGTTTAAAGAGTTAGCTGCTATACCGCCGGTTATGCTTTCCTATAGTGTAAATGGTAGTTTTACAAATAGGAATGTTAGCACAAAAACTGAAGAAAAGGAGATAGCTGAAAAATCTCTGCACACAATGCTTAGTTCTCAGAAGTAAATCATATGTGCCATGTTGTTTCATTTAGCTTTTAAGAGGTAGCTGCTATACCGCCGGCTTTGCTTTCCTATAGTGTAAATGGTAGTTTTACAGATAGGAATGTTAGCACAAAAACTGAAAGAAAGGAGATAGCCGCAAAATCTCTGCACAAATTACTTAGGTCTCCGAAGTAAATCATATGTGCCATGTTGTTTCATTTAGGTTTAAAGAGTTAGCTGCTATACCGCCGGTTATGCTTTCCTATAGTGTAAATGGTAGTTTTACAGATAGGAATGTTAGCGCAAAAACTGAAGAAAAGGAGATAGCTGAAAAATCTCTGCACACAATGCTTAGTTCTCGGAAGTAAATCATATGTGCCATGTTGTTTCATTTAGGTTTAAAGAGTTAGCTGCTATACCGCCGGTTATGCTTTCGTATAGTGTAAATGGTATTTTTACAGGAAGGAATGTTAGCACAAAAACTGAAGAAGAGGAGATAGCTGAAAAATCTCTGCACACAATGCTTAGTTCTCAGAAGTAAATCATGTGTGCCATGTTGTTTCATTTAGGTTTAAAGAGTTAGCTGCGATAACGCCGGTTATGCTTTCCTATAGTGTAAAAGGTAGTTTTACAGATAGGAATGTTAACACAAAAACTGAAGAAAAGGAGATAGCTGAAAAATCTCTGCACACAATGCTTAGTTCTCAGAAGTATATCATATGTGCCATGTTGTTTCATTTAGGTTTAAGAGTTAGCTGCTATACCGCCGGTTATGCTTTCCTATAGTGTAAATGGTAGTTTTACAGATAGGAATGTTAACATAAAAACTGAAGAAAAGGATATAGCTGAAAAATCTCTGCACACAATGCTTAGTTCTCAGAAGTAAATCATATGTGCCTTGTTGTTTCATTTTTGTTTAAAGAGTTAGCTGCTATACCGCCGGTTATGCTTTCCTATAGTGTAAATGGTAGTTTTACAGATAGGAATGTTAGCACAAAAACTGAAGAAAAGGAGATAGCTGAAAAATCTCTGCACACAATGCTTAGTTCTCGGAAGTAAATCATATGTGCCATGTTGTTTCATTTAGGTTTAAAGAGTTAGCTGCTATACCGCCGGTTATGCTTTCGTATAGTGTAAATGGTATTTTTACAGGAAGGAATGTTAGCACAAAAACTGAAGAAGAGGAGATAGCTGAAAAATCTCTGCACACAATGCTTAGTTCTCAGAAGTAAATCATGTGTGCCATGTTGTTTCATTTAGGTTTAAAGAGTTAGCTGCGATAACGCCGGTTATGCTTTCCTATAGTGTAAAAGGTAGTTTTACAGATAGGAATGTTAACACAAAAACTGAAGAAAAGGAGATAGCTGAAAAATCTCTGCACACAATGCTTAGTTCTCAGAAGTAAATCATATGTGCCTTGTTGTTTCATTTAGGTTTAAAGAGTTAGCTGCTATACTGCCGGTTATGCTTTCCTATAGAGTAAATGCTAGTTTTACAGATAGTAATGTTAGCACAAAATCTGGAAGAAAGGTGATAGCCGCAAAATCTCTGCACAGAATTCTTATGTCTCAGAAGTAAATCATATCTGCCATGTTGTTTCATTTAGGTTTAAAGAGTTAGCTGCTATACCACCGGTTATGCTTTCCTATAGTGTAAATGGTAGTTTTACAGATAGGAATGTTAGCACAAAAACTGAAGAAAAGGAGATAGCTGAAAAATCTCTGCACACAATGCTTAGTTCTCAGAAGTAAATCATATGTGCCATGTTGTTTCATTTAGGTTTAAAGAGTTAGCTGCTATACCGCCGGTTATGCTTTCCTCTAGTGTAAAAGCAAGTTTTACAGATAACAATGTTAGCACAAAAACTGAAAGAAAGGAGATAGCTGCAAAATATTCGCACAGATTTCTTAGGTCTCAGAAGTAAATCATATGTGCCATGTTGTTTCATTTATGTTTAAAGAGTTAGCTGCTATACCGCCAGTTATGCTTTCCTATAGTGTAAATGGTAGTTTTACAAATAGGAATGTTAGCACAAAAATAGAAGAAAAGGAGATAGCTGAAAAATCTCTGCACACAATGCTTAGTTCTCAGAAGTAAATCATATGTGCCATGTTGTTTCATTTAGGTTTTAAGAGGTAGCTGCTATACCGCCGGCTTTGCTTTCCTATAGTGTAAATGCTAGTTTTACAGATAGGAATGTTAGCACAAAAACTGAAAGAAAGGAGATAGCCGCAAAATCTCTGCACAAATTACTTAGGTCTCAGAAGTAAATCATATGTGCCATGTTGTTTCATTTAGGTTTAAAGAGTTAGCTGCTATACCGCCGGTTATGCTTTCCTATAGTGTAAATGGTAGTTTTACAGATAGGAATGTTAGCGCAAAAACTGAAGAAAAGGAGAGAGCTGAAAAATCTCTGCACACAATGCTTAGTTCTCAGAAGTAAATCATATGTGCCATGTTTTTTCATTTAGGTTTAAAGAGTTAGCTGCTATACCGCCGGTTATGCTTTCCTCTAGTGCAAATGCAAGTTTTACAGATAAGAATGTTAGCACAAAAACTGAAAGAAAGGAGATAGCCTCTAAATATCCGCACAGAATTCTTAGGTCTCAGAAGTAAATCATATGTCCCATGTTGTTTCATTTAGGTTTAAAGAGTTAGCTGCTATACCGCCGGTTATGCTTTCCAATAGTTTAAATGCTAGTTTTACAGATAGGAATGTTAGCACAAAAACTGAAGAAAAGGAGATAGCTGAAAAATCTCTACACACAATGCTTAGTTCTCAGAAGTAAATCATATGTGCCATGTTGTTTCATTTAGGTTCAAAGAGTTAGCTGCTATACCGCCGGTTATGCTTTCCTATACTGTAAAAGCTAGTTTTACAGATAAGAATGTTAGCACAAAAACTGAAAGAAAGGAGATAGCCGCAAAATCTCTGCACGCAATGCTTAGTTCTCAGAAGTAAATCATATGTGCCATGTTGTTTCATTTAGGTTTAAAGAGTTAGCTGCTATACCGCCGGTTATGCTTTCCTATAGTGTAAATGCTAGTTTTACAGATAAGAATGTTAGCACAAAATCTGAAAGAAAGGTGATAGCCGCAAAATCTCTGCACAGAATTCTTATATCTCAGAAATAAATCATATGTGCCATGTTGTTTCATTTAGTTTTAAAGAGTTAGCTGCTATACCGCCGGTTATGCTTTCCTATAGTTTAAATGCTAGTTTTAGAGATAGGACTGTTAGCACAAAAACTGAAGAAAAGGAGATAGCTGAAAAATCTCTACACACAATGCTTACTTCTCAGAAGTAAATCATATGTGCCATGTTGTTTCATTTAGGTTTAAAGAGTTAGCTGCTATACCGCCGGTTATGCTTTCCTATAGTGTAAATGGTATTTTTACAGGAAGGAATGTTAGCACAAAAACTGAAGAAGAGGAGATAGCTGAAAAATCTCTGCACACAATGCTTAGTTCTCAGAAGTAAATCATATGTGCCATGTTGTTTCATTTAGGTTTAAAGAGTTAGCTGCGATAACGCCGGTTATGCTTTCCTCTAGTGTAAAAGCAAGTTTTACAGATAGGAATGTTAACACAAAAACTGAAGAAAAGGAGATAGCTGAAAAATCTCTACACACAATGCTTAGTTCTCAGAAGTAAATCATATGTGCCATGTTGTTTCATTTAGGTTCAAAGAGTTAGCTGCTATACCGCCGGTTATGCTTTCCTATAGAGTAAATGCTAGTTTTACAGATAGGAATGTTAGCACAAAATCTGGAAGAAAGGTGATAGCCGCAAAATCTCTGCACAGAATTCTTATGTCTCAGAAGTAAATCATATCTGCCATGTTGTTTCATTTAGGTTTAAAGAGTTAGCTGCTATACCACCGGTTATTCTTTCCTATAGTGTAAATGGTAGTTTTACAGATAGGAATGTTAGCACAAAAACTGAAGAAAAGGAGATAGCTGAAAAATCTCTGCACACAATGCTTAGTTCTCAGAAGTAAATCATATGTGCCATGTTGTTTCATTTAGGTTTAAAGAGTTAGCTGCTATACCGCCGGTTATGCTTTCCTCTAGTGTAAAAGCAAGTTTTACAGATAAGAATGTTAGCACAAAAACTGAAAGAAAGGAGATAGCTGCAAAATACTCGCACAGATTTCTTAGGTCTCAGAAGTAAATCATATGTGCCATGTTGTTTCATTTATGTTTAAAGAGTTAGCTGCTATACCGCCGGTTATGCTTTCCTATAGTGTAAATGGTAGTTTTACAAATAGGAATGTTAGCACAAAAACTGAAGAAAAGGAGATAGCTGAAAAATCTCTGCACACAATGCTTAGTTCTCAGAAGTAAATCATATGTGCCATGTTGTTTCATTTAGGTTTTAAGAGGTAGCTGCTATACCGCCGGCTTTGCTTTCCTATAGTGTAAATGCTAGTTTTACAGATAGGAATGTTAGCACAAAAACTGAAAGAAAGGAGATAGCCGCAAAATCTCTGCACAAATTACTTAGGTCTCAGAAGTAAATCATATGTGCCATGTTGTTTCATTTAGGTTTAAAGAGTTAGCTGCTATACCGCCGGTTACGCTTTCCTATAGTGTAAATGGTAGTTTTACAGATAGGAATGTTAGCGCAAAAACTGAAGAAGAGGAGATAGCTGAAAAATCTCTGCACACAATGCTTAGTTCTCAGAAGAAAATCATGTGTGCCATGTTGTTTCATTTAGGTTTAAAGAGTTAGCTGCGATAACGCCGGTTATGCTTTCCTATAGTGTAAAAGGTAGTTTTACAGATAGGAATGTTAACACAAAAACTGAAGAAAAGGAGATAGCTGAAAAATCTCTGCACACAATGCTTAGTTCCCAGAAGTATATCATATGTGCCATATTGTTTCATTTAGGTTTAATGAGTTAGCTGCTATACCGCCGGTTATGCTTTCCTCTAGTGCAAATGCAAGTTTTACAGATAAGAATGTTAGCACAAAAACTGAAAGAAAGGAGATAGCCGCTAAATATCCGCACAGAATTCTTAGGTCTCAGAAGTAAATCATATGTCCCATGTTGTTTCATTTAGGTTTAAAGAGTTAGCTGCTATACCGCCGGTTATGCTTTCCAATAGTTTAAATGCTAGTTTTACAGATAGGAATGTTAGCACAAAAACTGAAGAAAAGGAGATAGCTGAAAAATCTCTACACACAATGCTTAGTTCTCAGAAGTAAATCATATGTGCCATGTTGTTTCATTTAGGTTCAAAGAGTTAGCTGCTATACCGCCGGTTATGCTTTCCTATACTGTAAAAGCTAGTTTTACAGATAAGAATGTTAGCACAAAAACTGAAAGAAAGGAGATAGCCGCAAAATCTCTGCACACAATGCTTAGTTCTCAGAAGTAAATCATATGTGCCATGTTGTTTCATTTAGGTTTAAAGAGTTAGCTGCTCTACCGCCGGTTATGCTTTCCTATAGTGTAAATGCTAGTTTTACAGATAAGAATGTTAGCACAAAATCTGAAAGAAAGCTGATAGCCGCAAAATCTCTGCACAGAATTCTTATATCTCAGAAGTAAATCATATGTGCCATGTTGTTTCATTTAGTTTTAAAGAGTTAGCTGCTATACCGCCGGTTATGCTTTCCTATAGTTTAAATGCTAGTTTTAGAGACAGGACTGTTAGCACAAAAACTGAAGAAAAGGAGATAGCTGAAAAATCTCTACACACAATGCTTACTTCTCAGAAGTAAATCATATGTGCCATGTTGTTTCATTTAGGTTTAAAGAGTTAGCTGCTATACCGCCGGTTATGCTTTCCTATAGTGTAAATGGTAGTTTTACAGATAAGAATGTTAGCACAAAAACTGAAGAAAAAGAGATAGCTGAAAAATCTCTGCACACAATACTTAGTTCTCAGAACTAAATCATATGTGCCATGTTGTTTCATTTAGGTTTAAAGAGTTAGCTGCTATACCGCAGGTTATGCTTTCCTATAGTGTAAATGGTATTTTTACAGGTAGGAATGTTAGCACAAAAACTGTAGAAGAGGAGATAGCTGAAAATCTCTGCACACAATGTTTAGTTCTCAGAAGTAAATCATATGTGCCATGTTGTTTCATTTAGGTTTAAAGAGTTAGCTGCTATATCGCTGGTTATGCTTTCGTATAGTGTAAAAGCTAGTTTTACAGATAAGAATGTTAGCACAAAAACTGAAGAAAAGGAGATAGCTGAAAAATCTCTGCACACAATGCTTAGTTCTCAGAAGTAAATCATATGTGCCATGTTGTTTCATTTAGGTTTTCAGAGGTAGCTGCTATACTGCCGGCTTTGCTTTCCTATAGTGTAAATGGTAGTTTTACAGATAGGAATGTTAGCACAAAAACTGAAAGAAAGGAGATAGCCGCAAAATCTCTGCACAAATTACTTAGGTCTCAGAAGTAAATCATATGTGTCATGTTGTTTCATTTAGGTTTAAAGAGTTAGCTGCTATACCGCTGGTTATGCTATCCAATAGTGTAAATGCTAGTTTTACAGATAGGAATGTTAGCACAAAAACTGAAGAAAAGGAGATAGCTGAAAAATCTCTACACACAATGCTTAGTTCTCAGAAGTAAATCATATGTGCCATGTTGTTTCATTTAGGTTCAAAGAGTTAGCTGTTATACCGCCGGTTATGCTTTCCTATAGAGTAAAGGCTAGTTTTACAGATAAGAATGTTAGCACAAAATCTGAAAGAAAGGTGATAGCCGCAAAATCTCTGCACAGAATTCTTATGTCTCAGAATTAAATCATATGTGCCATGTTGTTTCATTTAGTTTTAAAGAGTTAGCTGCTATACTGCCGGTTATGCTTTCCTATAATGTAAATGCTAGTTTTACAGATAGGACTGTTAGCACAAAAACTGAAGAAAAGGAGATAGCTGAAAAATCTCTGCACACACTGCTTAGTTCTCAGAAGTAAATCATATGTGCCATGTTGTTTCATTTAGGTTTAAAGAGTTAGCTGCTATATCGCTGGTTATGCTTTCGTATAGTGTAAAAGCTAGTTTTACAGATAAGAATGTTAGCACAAAAACTGAAAGAAAGGAGATAGCCGCAAAATCTCTGCACACAATGCTTAGTTCTCAGAAATAAATCATATGTGCCATGTTGTTTCATTTAGGTTTAAAGAGTTAGCTGCTATACCGCCGGTTATGCTTTCCTATAGTGTAAATGGTAGTTTTACAGATAAGAATGTTAGCACAAAAACTGAAGAAAAGGAGATAGCTGAAAAATCTCTGCACACAATGCTTAGTTCTCAGAATTAAATCATATGTGCCATGTTGTTTCATTTAGGTTTAAAGAGTTAGCTGCTATACCGCCGGTTATGCTTTCCTATAGTGTAAATGGTATTTTTACAGGTAGGAATGTTAGCACAAAAACTGAAGAAGAGGAGATAGCTGAAAAATCTCTGCACACAATGCTTAGTTCTCAGAAGTAAATCATATGTGCCATGTTGTTTCATTTAGGTTTAAGGAGTTAGCTGCGTTAACGCCGGTTATGCTTTCCTATAGTGTAAATGGTAGTTTTACAGATAGGAATGTTAACACAAAAACTGAAGAAAAGGAGATAGCTGAAAAATCTCTGTACACAATGCTTAGTTCTCAGAGGTAAATCATATGTGCCATGTTGTTTCATTTAGGTTTAAAGAGTTAGCTGCTATACCGCCGGTTATGCTTTCCTATAGTGTAAATGCTAGTTTTACAGATAAGAATGTTAGCACAAAAACTGAATGAAAGGAGATAGCCGCAAAATCTCTGCACAGAATTCTTAGGTTTCACATGTAAATCATATGTGCCATGTTGTTTCATTTAGGTTTAAAGAGTTAGCTGCTATACCGCCGGTTATGCTTTCCTATAGTGCAAATGGTAGTTTTACAGATAAAAATGTTAGCACAAAAACTGAAGAAAAGGAGATAGCTGAAAAATCTCTACACACAATGCTTAGTTCTCAGAAGTAAATCATATGTGCCATGTTGTTTCATTTGGGTTTAAAGAGTTAGTACCTGTACCGCCGGTTATGCTTTCCTATAGTGTAAATGCTAGTTTTACAGATAAGAATGTTAGCACAAAAACTGAACCAAAGGAGATAGCCGCAAAATCTCTGCACAAATTACTTAGGTCTCAGAAGTAAATCATATGTGCCATGTTGTTTCATTTAGGTTTAAAGAGGTAGCTGCTATACCGCCGGTTATGCTTTCCTATAGTGTAAATGGTAGTTTTACAGATAGGAATGTTAGCACAAAAACTGAAGAAAAGGAGATAGCTGAAAAATCTCTGCACACAATGCTTAGTTCTCAGAAGTAAGTCATATGTGCCATGTTGTTTTATTTAGGTTTAAAGAGTTAGCTGCTATACCGCCGGTTATGCTTTCCTATAGTGTAAAAGGTATTTTTACAGGTAGGAATGTTAGCACAAAAACTCAAGAAAAGGAGATACCTGAAAAATCTCTGCACAGAATGCTTAGTTCTCAGCAGTAAATTATATGTGCCATGTTGTTTCATTTAAGTTTAAAGAGTTAGCTGCTATACCGTCGGTTATTCTTTCCTATAGTATAAATGCTAGTTTTACAGATAGGAATGTTAGCACAAAAACTGAAAGAAAGGAGAAAGCCGCAAAATCTCTGCACACATTGCTTAGTTCTCTGAAGTAAATCTTATGTGCATTGTTGTTTCATTTAGTTTTAAAGAGTTAGCAGCTATACTGCCGGTTATGCTTTCCTATAGTGTAAATGGCAGTTTTACAGATAGGAATGTTAGCACAAAAACTGAAGAAAAGGAGATAGCTGAAAAATCTCTGCACACAATGCTTAGTTCTCAGAAGTAAATCATATGTGCCATGTTGTTTCATTTAGGTTTAAAGAGTTAGCTGCTATACCGCCGGTTATACTTTCCTATAGTGTAAATGCAAGTTTTACAGATAATAATGTTAGCACAAAAACTGAAAGAGAGGAGATAGCCGCAAAATCTCTGCACAAATTACTTAGGTCTCAGAAGTAAATCATATGTGCCATGTTGTTTCATTTAGGTTTAAAGAGTTAGCTGCTATAACGCCGGTTATGCTTTCTTCTAGTGTAAATGCAAGTTTTACAGATAAGAATGGTAGCAGAAAAACTGAAAGAAAGGAGATAGCCGCAAAATATCCGCACAGAATTCTTAGGTCTCAGAAGTAAATCATATGTGCCATGTTGTTTCAATTAGGTTTAAAGAGTTAGCTGCTATACCGCCGGTTATGCTTTCCTATAGTGTAAATGCTAGTTTTACAGATAGGAATGTTAGCACAAAAACTGAAGAAAAGGAGATAGCTGAAAAATCTCTACACACAATGCTTAGTTCTCAGAAGTAAATCATATGTGCCATGTTGTTTCATTTAGGTTCAAAGAGTTAGCTGCTATACCGCCGGTTATGCTTTCCTATAGAGTAAATGCTAGTTTTACAGATAGGAATGTTAGCACAAAATCTGGAAGAAAGGTGATAGCCGCAAAATCTCTGCACAGAATTCTTATGTCTCAGAAGTAAATCATGTGTGCCATGTTGTTTCATTTAGGTTTAAAGAGTTAGCTGCGATAACGCCGGTTATGCTTTCCTATAGTGTAAATGTAGTTTTACAGATAGGAATGTTAACACAAAAACTGAAGAAAAGGAGATAGCTGAAAAATCTCTGCACACAATGCTTAGTTCCCAGAAGTATATCATATGTGCCATGTTGTTTCATTTAGGTTTAAAGAGTTAGCTGCTATACCGCCGGTTATGCTTTCCTATAGTGTAAATGGTAGTTTTACAGATAGGAATGTTAACATAAAAACTGAAGAAAAGGATATAGCTGAAAAATCTCTGCACACAATGCTTAGTTCTCAGAAGTAAATCATATGTGCCTTGTTGTTTCATTTAGGTTTAAAGAGTTAGCTGCTATACCGCCGGTTATGCTTTCCTATTGTGTAAATTGTAGTTTTACAGATAGAAATGTTAGCACAAAAACTGAAGAAAAGGAGAGAGCTGAAAAATCTCTGCACACAATGCTTAGTTCTCAGAAGTAAATCATATGTGCCATGTTGTTTCATTTAGGTTTAAAGAGTTAGCTGCTATACCGCCGGTTATGCTTTCCTCTAGTGCAAATGCAAGTTTTACAGATAAGAATGTTAGCACAAAAACTGAAAGAAAGGAGATAGCCGCTAAATATCCGCACAGAATTCTTAGGTCTCAGAAGTAAATCATATGTCCCATGTTGTTTCATTTAGGATTAAAGAGTTAGCTGCTATACCGCCGGTTATGCTTTCCAAGAGTTTAAATGCTAGTTTTACAGATAGGAATGTTAGCACAAAAACTGAAGTAAAGGAGATAGCTGAAAAATCTCTACACACAATGCTTAGTTCTCAGAAGTAAATCATATGTGCCATGTTGTTTCATTTAGGTTCAAAGAGTTAGCTGCTATACCGCCGGTTATGCTTTCCTATACTGTAAAAGCTAGTTTTACAGAAAATAATGTTAGCACAAAAACTGAAAGAAAGGAGATAGCCGCAAAATCTCTGCACACAATGCTTAGTTCTCAGAAGTAAATCATATGTGCCATGTTGTTTCATTTAGGTTTAAAGAGTTAGCTGCTATACCGCCGGTTATGCTTTCCTATAGTGTAAATGCTAGTTTTACAGATAAGAATGTTAGCACAAAATCTGAAAGTAAGGTGATAGCCGCAAAATCTCTGCACAGAATTCTTATATCTCAGAAGTAAATCATATGTGCCATGTTGTTTCATTTAGTTTTAAAGAGTTAGCTGCTATACCGCCGGTTATGCTTTCCTATAGTTTAAATGCTAGTTTTAGAGATAGGACTGTTAGCACAAAAACTGAAGAAAAGGAGAGAGCTGAAAAATCTCTACACACAATGCTTACTTCTCAGAAGTAAATCATATGTGCCATGTTATTTCATTTAGGTTTAAAGAGTTAGCTGCTATACCGCGGGTTATGCTTTCCTATAGTGTAAATGGTAGTTTTACAGGTAAGAATGTTAGCACAAAAACTGAAGAAAAGGAGATAGCTGAAAAATCTCTGCACACAATACTTAGTTCTCAGAACTAAATCATATGTGCCATGTTGTTTCATTTAGGTTTAAAGAGTTAGCTGCTATACCGCAGGTTATGCTTTCCTATAGTGTAAATGGTATTTTTACAGGTAGGAATGTTAGCACAAAAACTGAAGAAGAGGAGATAGCTGAAAAATCTCTGCACACAATGTTTAGTTCTCAGAAGTAAATCATATGTGCCATGTTGTTTCATTTAGGTTTAAAGAGTTAGCTGCGTTAACGCCGGTTATGCTTTCCTATAGTGTAAATGGTAGTTTTACAGATAGGAATGTTAACACAAAAACTGAAGAAAAGGAGATAGCTGAAAAATCTCTGTACACAATGCTTAGTTCTCAGAAATAAATCATATGTGCCATGTTGTTTCATTTAGGTTTAAAGAGTTAGCTGCTATACCGCCCGTTATGCTTTCCTATAGTGTAAATGCTAGTTTTACAGATAAGAATGTTAGCACAAAAACTGAAAGAAAGGAGATAGCCGCAAAATCTCTGCACAGAATTCTTAGGTTTCACATGTAAATCATATGTGCCATGTTGTTTCATGTAGGTTTAAAGAGGTAGCTGCTATACCGCCGGTTATGCTTTCCTATAGTGTAAATGGTAGTTTTACAGATAGGAATGTTAGCACAAAAACTGAAGAAAAGGAGATAGCTGAAAAATCTCTGCACACAATGCTTAGTTCTGAGAAGTAAATCATATGTGCCATGTTGTTTCATTTAGGTTTAAAGAGTTAGCTGCTATACCGCCGGTTATGCTTTCCTATAGTGTAAATGCTAGTTTTACAGATAAGTATGTTAGCAAAAAACTGAAAGAGAGGAGATAGCCGCAAAATCTCTGCACAGAATTCTTAGGTCTCAGAAGTAAATCATATGTGCCATGTTGTTTCATTTAGGTTTTAAGAGGTAGCTGCTATACCGCCGGCTTTGCTTTCCTATAGTGTAAATGCTAGTTTTACAGATAGGAATGATAGCACAAAAACTGAAAGAATTGAGATAGCCGCAAAATCTCTGCAAAAATTACTTAGGTCTCAGAAGTAAATCATATGTGCCATGTTGTTTCATTTAGCTTTAAAGAGTTAGCTGCTATACCGCCGGTTATGCTTTCCTATAGTGTAAAGGGTAGTTTTCCAGATAGGAATGTTAGCACAAAAACTGAAGAAAAGGAGATAGCTGAAAAATCTCTGCACACAATGCTTAGTTCTCAGAAGTAAATCATATGTGCCATGTTGTTTCATTTCGGTTTAAAGAGTTAGCTGCTATACCGCCGGTTATGCTTTCCTATAGTGTAAATGGTATTTTTACAGGTAGGAATGTTAGCACAAAAACTGAAGAAGAGGAGATAGCTGAAAAATCTCTGGACACAATGCTTAGTTCTCAGAAGTAAATCATATGTGCCATGTTGTTTCATTTAGGTTTAAAGAGTTAGCTGCGATAACGCCGGTTATGCTTTCCTATAGTGTAAATGGTAGTTTTACAGATAGGAATGTTAACACAAAAACTGAAGAAAAGGAGATAGCTGAAAAATCTCTGCACACAATGTTTAGTTCTCAGAAGTAAATCATATGTGCCATGTTGTTTCATTTAGGTTTAAAGAGTTAGCTGCTATACCGCCGGTTATGCTTTCCTATAGTGTAAATGGTAGTTTTACAGATAGGAATGTTAGCACAAAAACTGAAGAAAAAGAGATAGCTGAAAAATCTCTGCACACAATGCTTAGTTCTCAGAAGTAAATCATATGTGCCATGTTGTTTCATTTAGGTTTAAAGAGTTAGCTGCTATACCGCCGGGTATGCTTTCCTCTAGTGTAAATGCAAGTTTTACAGATAAGAATGTTAGCACAAAAACTGAAATAAAGGAGATAGTTGCAAAATATTTGCACAGATTTCTTAGGTCTCAGAAGTAAATCATATGTGCCATGTTGTTTCATTTAGGTTTAAAGAGTTAGCTGCTATACCGCCGGTTATGCTTTCCTATAGTGTAAAGGGTAGTTTTACAGATAGGAATGTTAGCACAAAAACTGAAGAAAAGGAGATAGCTGAAAAATCTCTGCACACAATGCTTAGTTCTCAGAAGTAAATCATATGTGCCATGTTGTTTCATTTAGGTTTAAAGAGTTAGCTGCGTTAACGCCGGTTATGCTTTCCTATAGTGTAAATGGTAGTTTTACAGATAGGAATGTTAACACAAAAACTGAAGAAAAGGAGATAGCTGAAAAATCTCCGTACACAATGCTTAGTTCTCAGAAGTAAATCATATGTGCCATGTTGTTTCATTTAGGTTTAAAGAGTTAGCTGCTATACCGCCGGTTATGCTTTCCTATAGTGTAAATGCTAGTTTTACAGATAAGAATGTTAGCACAACAACTGAATGAAAGGAGATAGCCGCAAAATCTCTGCACAGAATTCTTAGGTTTCACATGTAAATCATATGTGCCATGTTGTTTCATTTAGGTTTAAAGAGTTAGCTGCTATACCGCCGGTTATGCTTTCCTATAGTGTAAATGGTAGTTTTACAGATAAGAATGTTAGCACAAAAACTGAAGAAAAGGAGATAGCTGAAAAATCTCTACACACAATGCTTAGTTCTCAGAAGTAAATCATATGTGCCATGTTGTTTCATTTGGGTTTAAAGAGTTAGTAGCTGTACCGCCGGTTATGCTTTCCTATAGTGTAAATGCTAGTTTTACAGATAAGAATGTTAGCACAAAAACTGAACCAAAGGAGATAGCCGCAAAATCTCTGCACACATTGCTTAGTTCTCTGAAGTAAATCTTATGTGCATTGTTGTTTCATTTAGTTTTAAAGAGTTAGCTGCTATACTGCAGGTTATGCTTTCCTATAGTGTAAATGGCATTTTTACAGATAGGAATGTTAGCACAAAAACTGAAGAAAAGGAGATAGCTGAAAAATCTCTGCAAACAATGCTTAGTTCTCAGAAGTAAATCATATGTGCCATGTTGTTTCATTTCGGTTTAAAGAGTTAGCTGCTATACCGCCGGTTATGCTTTCCTATAGTGTAAATGGTATTTTTACAGGTAGGAATGTTAGCACAAAAACTGAAAAAGAGGAGATAGCTGAAAAATCTCTTCACACAATGATTAGTTGTCAGAAGTAAATCATATGTGTCATGTTGTTTCATTTAGGTTCAAAGAGTTAGCTGCTATACGGCCGGTTATGCTTTCCTATAGAGTAAATGCTAGTTTTACAGATAAGAATGTAAGCACAAAATCTGAAAGAAAGGTGATAGCCGCAAAATCTCTGCACAGGATTCTTATGTCTCAGAAGTAAATCATATGTGCCATGTTGTTTCATTTAGGTTTAAAGAGTTAGCTGCTATACCGCCGGTTATGCTTTCCTATAGGGTAAATGCTAGTTTTACAGATAGGACTGTTAGCACAAAAACTGAAGAAAAGGAGATAGCTGAAAAATCTCTGCACACAATGCTTAGTTCTCAGAAGTAAATCATATGTGCCATGTTGTTTCATTTAGGTTTTCAGAGGTAGCTGCTATACCGCCGGCTTTGCTTTCCTATAGTGTAAATGGTAGTTTTACAGATAGGAATGTTAGCACAAAAACTGAAAGAAAGGAGATAGCCGCAAAATCTCTGCACAAATTACTGAGGTCTCAGAAGTAAATCATATGTGTCATGTTGTTTCATTTAGGTTTAAAGAGTTAGCTGCTATACCGCTGGTTATGCTTTCCAATAGTGTAAATGCTAGTTTTACAGATAGGAATGTTAGCACAAAAACTGAAGAAAAGGAGATAGCTGAAAAATCTCTACACACAATGCTTAGTTCTCAGAAGTAAATCATATGTGCCATGTTGTTTCATTTAGGTTCAAAGAGTTAGCTGTTATACCGCCGGTTATGCTTTCCTATAGAGTAAAGGCTAGTTTTACAGATAAGAATGTTAGCACAAAATCTGAAAGAAAGGTGATAGCCGCAAAATCTCTGCACAGAATTCTTATGTCTCAGAATTAAATCATATGTGCCATGTTGTTTCATTTAGTTTTAAAGAGTTAGCTGCTATACTGCCGGTTATGCTTTCCTATAATGTAAATGTTAGTTTTACAGATAGGACTGTTAGCACAAAAACTGAAGAAAAGGAGATAGCTGAAAAATCTCTGCACACAATGCTTAGTTCTCAGAAGTAAATCATATGTGCCATGTTGTTTCATTTAGGTTTAAAGAGTTAGCTGCTATATCGCTGGTTATGCTTTCGTATAGTGTAAAAGCTAGTTTTACAGATAAGAATGTTAGCACAAAAACTGAAAGAAAGGAGATAGCCGCAAAATCTCTGCACACAATGCTTAGTTCTCAGAAATAAATCATATGTGCCATGTTGTTTCATTTAGGTTTAAAGAGTTAGCTGCTATACCGCCGGTTATGCTTTCCTATAGTGTAAATGGTAGTTTTACAGATAAGAATGTTAGCACAAAAACTGAAGAAAAGGAGATAGCTGAAAAATCTCTGCACACAATGCTTAGTTCTCAGAATTAAATCATATGTGCCATGTTGTTTCATTTAGGTTTAAAGAGTTAGCTGCTATACCGCCGGTTATGCTTTCCTATAGTGTAAATGGTATTTTTGCAGGTAGGAATGTTAGCACAAAAACTGAAGAAGAGGAGATAGCTGAAAAATCTCTGCACACAATGCTTAGTTCTCAGAAGTAAATCATATGTGCCATGTTGTTTCATTTAGGTTTAAAGAGTTAGCTGCGTTAACGCCGGTTATGCTTTCCTATAGTGTAAATGGTAGTTTTACAGATAGGAATGTTAACACAAAAACTGAAGAAAAGGAGATAGCTGAAAAATCTCTGTACACAATGCTTAGTTCTCAGAAGTAAATCATATGTGCCATGTTGTTTCATTTAGGTTTAAAGAGTTAGCTGCTATACCGCCGGTTATGCTTTCCTATAGTGTAAATGCTAGTTTTACAGATAAGAATGTTAGCACAAAAACTGAATGAAAGGAGATAGCCGCAAAATCTCTGCACAGAATTCTTAGGTTTCACATGTAAATCATATGTGCCATGTTGTTTCATTTAGGTTTAAAGAGTTAGCTGCTATACCGCCGGTTATGCTTTCCTATAGTGCAAATGGTAGTTTTACAGATAAGAATGTTAGCACAAAAACTGAAGAAAAGGAGATAGCTGAAAAATCTCTACACACAATGCTTAGTTCTCAGAAGTAAATCATATGTGCCATGTTGTTTCATTTGGGTTTAAAGAGTTAGTAGCTGTACCGCCGGTTATGCTTTCCTATAGTGTAAATGCTAGTTTTACAGATAAGAATGTTAGCACAAAAACTGAACCAAAGGAGATAGCCGCAAAATCTCTGCACAAATTACTTAGGTCTCAGAAGTAAATCATATGTGCCATGTTGTTTCATTTAGGTTTAAAGAGGTAGCTGCTATACCGCCGGGTATGCTTTCCTATAGTGTAAATGGTAGTTTTACAGATAGGAATGTTAGCACAAAAACTGAAGAAAAGGAGATAGCTGAAAAATCTCTGCACACAATGCTTAGTTCTCAGAAGTAAGTCATATGTGCCATGTTGTTTTATTTAGGTTTAAAGAGTTAGCTGCTATACCGCCGGTTATGCTTTCCTATAGTGTAAAAGGTATTTTTACAGGTAGGAATGTTAGCACAAAAACTCAAGAAAAGGAGACACCTGAAAAATCTCTGCACAGAATGCTTAGTTCTCAGCAGTAAATTATATGTGCCATGTTGTTTCATTTAAGTTTAAAGAGTTAGCTGCTATACCGTCGGTTATTCTTTCCTATAGTATAAATGCTAGTTTTACAGATAGGAATGTTAGCACAAAAACTGAAAGAAAGGAGAAAGCCGCAAAATCTCTGCACACATTGCTTAGTTCTCTGAAGTAAATCTTATGTGCATTGTTGTTTCATTTAGCTTTAAAGAGTTAGCTGCTATACCGCCGGTTATGCTTTCCTATAGTGTAAAGGGTAGTTTTCCAGATAGGAATGTTAGCACAAAAACTGAAGAAAAGGAGATAGCTGAAAAATCTCTGCACACAATGCTTAGTTCTCAGAAGTAAATCATATGTGCCATGTTGTTTCATTTCGGTTTAAAGAGTTAGCTGCTATACCGCCGGTTATGCTTTCCTATAGTGTAAATGGTATTTTTACAGGTAGGAATGTTAGCACAAAAACTGAAGAAGAGGAGATAGCTGAAAAATCTCTGGACACAATGCTTAGTTCTCAGAAGTAAATCATATGTGCCATGTTGTTTCATTTAGGTTTAAAGAGTTAGCTGCGATAACGCCGGTTATGCTTTCCTATAGTGTAAATGGTAGTTTTACAGATAGGAATGTTAACACAAAAACTGAAGAAAAGGAGATAGCTGAAAAATCTCTGCACACAATGTTTAGTTCTCAGAAGTAAATCATATGTGCCATGTTGTTTCATTTAGGTTTAAAGAGTTAGCTGCTATACCGCCGGTTATGCTTTCCTATAGTGTAAATGGTAGTTTTACAGATAGGAATGTTAGCACAAAAACTGAAGAAAAAGAGATAGCTGAAAAATCTCTGCACACAATGCTTAGTTCTCAGAAGTAAATCATATGTGCCATGTTGTTTCATTTAGGTTTAAAGAGTTAGCTGCTATACCGCCGGGTATGCTTTCCTCTAGTGTAAATGCAAGTTTTACAGATAAGAATGTTAGCACAAAAACTGAAATAAAGGAGATAGTTGCAAAATATTTGCACAGATTTCTTAGGTCTCAGAAGTAAATCATATGTGCCATGTTGTTTCATTTAGGTTTAAAGAGTTAGCTGCTATACCGCCGGTTATGCTTTCCTATAGTGTAAAGGGTAGTTTTACAGATAGGAATGTTAGCACAAAAACTGAAGAAAAGGAGATAGCTGAAAAATCTCTGCACACAATGCTTAGTTCTCAGAAGTAAATCATATGTGCCATGTTGTTTCATTTAGGTTTAAAGAGTTAGCTGCGTTAACGCCGGTTATGCTTTCCTATAGTGTAAATGGTAGTTTTACAGATAGGAATGTTAACACAAAAACTGAAGAAAAGGAGATAGCTGAAAAATCTCCGTACACAATGCTTAGTTCTCAGAAGTAAATCATATGTGCCATGTTGTTTCATTTAGGTTTAAAGAGTTAGCTGCTATACCGCCGGTTATGCTTTCCTATAGTGTAAATGCTAGTTTTACAGATAAGAATGTTAGCACAACAACTGAATGAAAGGAGATAGCCGCAAAATCTCTGCACAGAATTCTTAGGTTTCACATGTAAATCATATGTGCCATGTTGTTTCATTTAGGTTTAAAGAGTTAGCTGCTATACCGCCGGTTATGCTTTCCTATAGTGTAAATGGTAGTTTTACAGATAAGAATGTTAGCACAAAAACTGAAGAAAAGGAGATAGCTGAAAAATCTCTACACACAATGCTTAGTTCTCAGAAGTAAATCATATGTGCCATGTTGTTTCATTTGGGTTTAAAGAGTTAGTAGCTGTACCGCCGGTTATGCTTTCCTATAGTGTAAATGCTAGTTTTACAGATAAGAATGTTAGCACAAAAACTGAACCAAAGGAGATAGCCGCAAAATCTCTGCACACATTGCTTAGTTCTCTGAAGTAAATCTTATGTGCATTGTTGTTTCATTTAGTTTTAAAGAGTTAGCTGCTATACTGCAGGTTATGCTTTCCTATAGTGTAAATGGCATTTTTACAGATAGGAATGTTAGCACAAAAACTGAAGAAAAGGAGATAGCTGAAAAATCTCTGCAAACAATGCTTAGTTCTCAGAAGTAAATCATATGTGCCATGTTGTTTCATTTCGGTTTAAAGAGTTAGCTGCTATACCGCCGGTTATGCTTTCCTATAGTGTAAATGGTATTTTTACAGGTAGGAATGTTAGCACAAAAACTGAAAAAGAGGAGATAGCTGAAAAATCTCTTCACACAATGATTAGTTGTCAGAAGTAAATCATATGTGTCATGTTGTTTCATTTAGGTTCAAAGAGTTAGCTGCTATACGGCCGGTTATGCTTTCCTATAGAGTAAATGCTAGTTTTACAGATAAGAATGTAAGCACAAAATCTGAAAGAAAGGTGATAGCCGCAAAATCTCTGCACAGGATTCTTATGTCTCAGAAGTAAATCATATGTGCCATGTTGTTTCATTTAGGTTTAAAGAGTTAGCTGCTATACCGCCGGTTATGCTTTCCTATAGGGTAAATGCTAGTTTTACAGATAGGACTGTTAGCACAAAAACTGAAGAAAAGGAGATAGCTGAAAAATCTCTGCACACAATGCTTAGTTCTCAGAAGTAAATCATATGTGCCATGTTGTTTCATTTAGGTTTTCAGAGGTAGCTGCTATACCGCCGGCTTTGCTTTCCTATAGTGTAAATGGTAGTTTTACAGATAGGAATGTTAGCACAAAAACTGAAAGAAAGGAGATAGCCGCAAAATCTCTGCACAAATTACTGAGGTCTCAGAAGTAAATCATATGTGTCATGTTGTTTCATTTAGGTTTAAAGAGTTAGCTGCTATACCGCTGGTTATGCTTTCCAATAGTGTAAATGCTAGTTTTACAGATAGGAATGTTAGCACAAAAACTGAAGAAAAGGAGATAGCTGAAAAATCTCTACACACAATGCTTAGTTCTCAGAAGTAAATCATATGTGCCATGTTGTTTCATTTAGGTTCAAAGAGTTAGCTGTTATACCGCCGGTTATGCTTTCCTATAGAGTAAAGGCTAGTTTTACAGATAAGAATGTTAGCACAAAATCTGAAAGAAAGGTGATAGCCGCAAAATCTCTGCACAGAATTCTTATGTCTCAGAATTAAATCATATGTGCCATGTTGTTTCATTTAGTTTTAAAGAGTTAGCTGCTATACTGCCGGTTATGCTTTCCTATAATGTAAATGTTAGTTTTACAGATAGGACTGTTAGCACAAAAACTGAAGAAAAGGAGATAGCTGAAAAATCTCTGCACACAATGCTTAGTTCTCAGAAGTAAATCATATGTGCCATGTTGTTTCATTTAGGTTTAAAGAGTTAGCTGCTATATCGCTGGTTATGCTTTCGTATAGTGTAAAAGCTAGTTTTACAGATAAGAATGTTAGCACAAAAACTGAAAGAAAGGAGATAGCCGCAAAATCTCTGCACACAATGCTTAGTTCTCAGAAATAAATCATATGTGCCATGTTGTTTCATTTAGGTTTAAAGAGTTAGCTGCTATAACGCCGGTTATGCTTTCCTATAGTGTAAATGGTAGTTTTACAGATAAGAATGTTAGCACAAAAACTGAAGAAAAGGAGATAGCTGAAAAATCTCTGCACACAATGCTTAGTTCTCAGAATTAAATCATATGTGCCATGTTGTTTCATTTAGGTTTAAAGAGTTAGCTGCTATACCGCCGGTTATGCTTTCCTATAGTGTAAATGGTATTTTTGCAGGTAGGAATGTTAGCACAAAAACTGAAGAAGAGGAGATAGCTGAAAAATCTCTGCACACAATGCTTAGTTCTCAGAAGTAAATCATATGTGCCATGTTGTTTCATTTAGGTTTAAAGAGTTAGCTGCGTTAACGCCGGTTATGCTTTCCTATAGTGTAAATGGTAGTTTTACAGATAGGAATGTTAACACAAAAACTGAAGAAAAGGAGATAGCTGAAAAATCTCTGTACACAATGCTTAGTTCTCAGAAGTAAATCATATGTGCCATGTTGTTTCATTTAGGTTTAAAGAGTTAGCTGCTATACCGCCGGTTATGCTTTCCTATAGTGTAAATGCTAGTTTTACAGATAAGAATGTTAGCACAAAAACTGAATGAAAGGAGATAGCCGCAAAATCTCTGCACAGAATTCTTAGGTTTCACATGTAAATCATATGTGCCATGTTGTTTCATTTAGGTTTAAAGAGTTAGCTGCTATACCGCCGGTTATGCTTTCCTATAGTGCAAATGGTAGTTTTACAGATAAGAATGTTAGCACAAAAACTGAAGAAAAGGAGATAGCTGAAAAATCTCTACACACAATGCTTAGTTCTCAGAAGTAAATCATATGTGCCATGTTGTTTCATTTGGGTTTAAAGAGTTAGTAGCTGTACCGCCGGTTATGCTTTCCTATAGTGTAAATGCTAGTTTTACAGATAAGAATGTTAGCACAAAAACTGAACCAAAGGAGATAGCCGCAAAATCTCTGCACAAATTACTTAGGTCTCAGAAGTAAATCATATGTGCCATGTTGTTTCATTTAGGTTTAAAGAGGTAGCTGCTATACCGCCGGTTATGCTTTCCTATAGTGTAAATGGTAGTTTTACAGATAGGAATGTTAGCACAAAAACTGAAGAAAAGGAGATAGCTGAAAAATCTCTGCACACAATGCTTAGTTCTCAGAAGTAAGTCATATGTGCCATGTTGTTTTATTTAGGTTTAAAGAGTTAGCTGCTATACCGCCGGTTATGCTTTCCTATAGTGTAAAAGGTATTTTTACAGGTAGGAATGTTAGCACAAAAACTCAAGAAAAGGAGACACCTGAAAAATCTCTGCACAGAATGCTTAGTTCTCAGCAGTAAATTATATGTGCCATGTTGTTTCATTTAAGTTTAAAGAGTTAGCTGCTATACCGTCGGTTATTCTTTCCTATAGTATAAATGCTAGTTTTACAGATAGGAATGTTAGCACAAAAACTGAAAGAAAGGAGAAAGCCGCAAAATCTCTGCACACATTGCTTAGTTCTCTGAAGTAAATCTTATGTGCATTGTTGTTTCATTTAGTTTTAAAGAGTTAGCAGCTATACTGCCGGTTATGCTTTCCTATAGTGTAAATGGCAGTTTTACAGATAGGAATGTTAGCACAAAAACTGAAGAAAAGGAGATAGCTGAAAAATCTCTGCACACAATGCTTAGTTCTCAGAAGTAAATCATATGTGCCATGTTGTTTCATTTAGGTTTAAAGAGTTAGCTGCTATACCGCCGGTTATACTTTCCTATAGTGTAAATGCAAGTTTTACAGATAATAATGTTAGCACAAAAACTGAAAGAGAGGAGATAGCCGCAAAATCTCTGCACAAATTACTTAGGTCTCAGAAGTAAATCATATGTGCCATGTTGTTTCATTTAGGTTTAAAGAGTTAGCTGCTATACTGCCGGTTATGCTTTCGTATTGTGTAAATGGTAGTGTTACAGATAGGAATGTTACCATAAAAACTGAAAAAGAGGAGATAGCTGAAAAATCTCTGCACACAATGCTTAGTTCTCAGAAGTATATCATATGTGCCATGTTGTTTCATTTAGGTTTAAAGAGTTAGCTGCTATACCGTCGGTTATGCTTTCCTATAGTGTAAATGGTAGTTTTACATATAGGAATGTTAACATAAAAACTGAAGAAAAGGATATAGCTGAAAAATCTCTGCACACAATGCTTAGTTCTCAGAAGTAAATCATATGTGCCTTGTTGTTTCATTTAGGTTTAAAGAGTTAGCTGCTATACCGCCGCTTATGCTTTCCTATAGTGTAAATGGTAGTTTTACAGATAGGAATGTTAGCACAAAAACTGAAGAAAAGGAGATAGCTGAAAAATCTCTGCACACAATGCTTAGTTCTCAGAAGTAAATCATATGTGCCATGTTGTTTCATTTACGTTTAAAGAGTTAGCTGCTATACCGCCGGTTATGCTTTCCTATTGTGTAAATTGTAGTTTTACAGATAGAAATGTTAGCACAAAAACTGAAGAAAAGGAGAGAGCTGAAAAATCTCTGCACACAATGCTTAGTTCTCAGAAGTAAATCATATGTGCCATGTTGTTTCATTTAGGTTTAAAGAGTTAGCTGCTATACCGCCGGTTATGCTTTCCTATAGTGTAAATGGTATTTTTACAGGTAGGAATGTTAGCACAAAAACTGAAGAAGTGGAGATAGCTGAAAAATCTCTGCACACAATGCTTAGTTCTCAGAAGTAAATCATATGTGCCATGTTGTTTCATTTAGGTTTAAAGAGTTAGCTGTTATACCGCCGGTTATGCTTTCCTATAGTGTAAATGCTAGTTTTACAGATAAGTATGTTAGCAAAAAACTGAAAGAGAGGAGATAGCCGCAAAATCTCTGCACAGAATTCTTAGGTCTCAGAAGTAAATCATATGTGCCATGTTGTTTCATTTAGGTTTTAAGAGGTAGGTGCTATACCGCCGGCTTTGCTTTCCTATAGTGTAAATGCTAGTTTTACAGATAGGAATGTTAGCACAAAAACTGAAAGAAAGGAGATAGCCGCAAAATCTCTGCATACAATGCTTAGTTCTCAGAAGTAAATCATATGTGCCATGTTGTTTTATTTAGGTTTAAAGAGTTAGCTGCTATACCGCCGGTTATGCTTTCCTATAGTGTAAAAGGTATTTTTACAGGTAGGAATGTTAGCACAAAAACTCAAGAAAAGGAGATACCTGAAAAATCTCTGCACAGAATGCTTAGTTCTCAGCAGTAAATTATATGTGCCATGTTGTTTCATTTAAGTTTAAAGAGTTAGCTGCTATACCGTCGGTTATGCTTTCCTATAGTATAAATGCTAGTTTTACAGATAGGAATGTTAGCACAAAAACTGAAAGAAAGGAGATAGCCGCAAAATCTCTGCACACATTGCTTAGTTCTCTGAAGTAAATCTTATGTGCATTGTTGTTTCATTTAGTTTTAAAGAGTTAGCTGCTATACTGCCGGTTATGCTTTCCTATAGTGTAAATGGCAGTTTTACAGATAGGAATGTTAGCACAAAAACTGAAGAAAAGGAGATAGCTGAAAAATCTCTGCACACAATGCTTAGTTCTCAGAAGTAAATCATATGTGCCATGTTGTTTCATTTAGGTTTAAAGAGTTAGCTGCTATATCGCCGGTTATACTTTCCTATAGTGTAAATGCTAGTTTTACAGATAATAATGTTAGCACAAAAACTGAAAGAGAGGAGATAGCCGCAAAATCTCTGCACAAATTACTTAGGTCTCAGAAGTAAATCATATGTGCCATGTTGTTTCATTTAGGTTTAAAGAGTTAGCTGCTATACTGCCGGTTATGCTTTCGTATAGTGTAAATGGTAGTGTTACAGATAGGAATGTTACCATAAAAACTGAAAAAGAGGAGATAGCTGAAAAATCTCTGCACACAATGCTTAGTTCTCAGAAGTATATCATATGTGCCATGTTGTTTCATTTAGGTTTAAAGAGTTAGCTGCTATACCGCCGGTTATGCTTTCCTATAGTGTAAATGGTAGTTTTACAGATAGGAATGTTAACATAAAAACTGAAGAAAAGGATATAGCTGAAAAATCTCTGCACACAATGCTTAGTTCTCAGAAGTAAATCATATGTGCCTTGTTGTTTCATTTAGGTTTAAAGAGTTAGCTGCTATACCGCCGGTTATGCTTTCCTATAGTGTAAATGGTAGTTTTACAGATAGGAATGTTAGCACAAAAACTGAAGAAAAGGAGATAGCTGAAAAATCTCTGCACACAATGCTTAGTTCTCAGAAGTAAATCATATGTGCCATGTTGTTTCATTTAGGTTTAAAGAGTTAGCTGCTATACCGCCGGTTATGCTTTCCTATTGTGTAAATTGTAGTTTTACAGATAGAAATGTTAGCACAAAAACTGAAGAAAAGGAGAGAGCTGAAAAATCTCTGCACACAATGCTTAGTTCCCAGAAGTAAATCATATGTGCCATGTTGTTTCATTTAGGTTTAAAGAGTTAGCTGCTATACCGCCGGTTATGCTTTCCTATAGTGTAAATGGTATTTTTACAGGTAGGAATGTTAGCACAAAAACTGAAGAAGAGGAGATAGCTGGAAAATCTCTGCACACAATGCTTAGTTCTCAGAAGTAAATCATATGTGCCATGTTGTTTCATTTAGGTTTAAAGAGTTAGCTGCTATACGGCCGGTTATGCTTTCCTATAGTGTAAATGCTAGTTTTACAGATAAGTATGTTAGCACAAAAACTGAAAGAAAGGAGATAGCCGCTAAATATCCGCACAGAATTCTTAGGTCTCAGAAGTAAATCATATGTCCCATGTTGTTTCATTTAGGTTTAAAGAGTTAGCTGCTATACCGCCGTTTATGCTTTCCAATAGTTTAAATGCTAGTTTTACAGATAGGAATGTTAGCACAAAAACTAAAGAAAAGGAGATAGCTGAAAAATCTCTACACGCAATGCTTAGTTCTCAGAAGTAAATCATATGTGCCATGTTGTTTCATTTAGGTTCAAAGAGTTAGCTGCTATACCGCCGGTTATGCTTTCCTATACTGTAAAAGCTAGTTTTACAGATAAGAATGTTAGCACAAAAACTGAAAGAAAGGAGATAGCCGCAAAATCTCTGCACACAATGCTTAGTTCTCAGAAGTAAATCATATGTGCCATATTGTTTCATTTAGGTTTAAAGAGTTAGCTGCTATACCGCCGGTTATGCTTTCCTATTGTGTAAATGCTAGTTTTACAGATAAGAATGTTAGCACAAAATCTGAAAGAAAGGTGATAGCCTCAAAATCTCTGCACAGAATTCTTATATCTCAGAAATAAATCATATGTGCCATGTTGTTTCATTTAGTTTTAAAGAGTTAGCTGCTATACCGCCGGTTATGCTTTCCTATAGTTTAAATGCTAGTTTTAGAGATAGGACTGTTAGCACAAAAACTGAAGAAAAGGAGATAGCTGAAAAATCTCTACACACAATGCTTACTTCTCAGAAGTAAATCATATGTGCCATGTTGTTTCATTTAGGTTTATAGAGTTAGCTGCTATACCGCCGGTTATGCTTTCCTATAGTGTAAATGGTATTTTTACAGGAAGGAATGTTAGCACAAAAACTGAAGAAGAGGAGATAGCTGAAAAATCTCTGCACACAATGCTTAGTTCTCAGAAGTAAATCATAAGTGCCATGTTGTTTCATTTAGGTTTAAAGAGTTAGCTGCGATAACGCCGGTTATGCTTTCCTCTAGTGTAAAAGCAAGTTTTACAGATAGGAATGTTAACACAAAAACTGAAGAAAAGGAGATAGCTGAAAAATCTCTGCACACAATGCTTAGTTCTCAGAAATAAATCATATGTACCATGTTGTTTCATTTAGGTTTAAAGACTTAGCTGCTATACCACCGGTTATGCTTTCCTATAGTGTAAATGGTAGTTTTACAGATAGGAATGTTAGCACAAAAACTGAAGAAAAGGAGATAGCTGAATAATCTCTGCACACAATGCTTAGTTCTCAGAAGTAAATCATATGTGCCATGTTGTTTCATTTAGGTTTAAAGAGTTAGCTGCTATAACGCCGGTTATGCTTTCTTCTAGTGTAAATGCAAGTTTTACAGATAAGAATGGTAGCAGAAAAACTGAAAGAAAGGAGATATCCGCAAAATATCCGCACAGAATTCTTAGGTCTCAGAAGTAAATCATATGTGCCATGTTGTTTCAATTAGGTTTAAAGAGTTAGCTGCTATACCGCCGGTTATGCTTTCCTATAGTGTAAATGCTAGTTTTACAGATAGGAATGTTAGCACAAAAACTGAAGAAAAGGAGATAGCTGAAAAATCTCTACACACAATGCTTAGTTCTCAGAAGTAAATCATATGTGCCATGTTGTTTCATTTAGGTTCAAAGAGTTAGCTGCTATACCGCCGGTTATGCTTTCCTATAGAGTAAAAGCTAGTTTTACAGATAGGAATGTTAGCACAAAATCTGGAAGAAAGGTGATAGCCGCAAAATCTCTGCACAGAATTCTTATGTCTCAGAAGTAAATCATGTGTGCCATGTTGTTTCATTTAGGTTTAAAGAGTTAGCTGCGATAACGCCGGTTATGCTTTCCTATAGTGTAAATGTAGTTTTACAGATAGGAATGTTAACACAAAGACTGAAGAAAAGGAGATAGCTGAAAAATCTCTGCACACAATGCTTAGTTCCCAGAAGTATATCATATGTGCCATGTTGTTTCATTTAGGTTTAAAGAGTTAGCTGCTATACCGCCGGTTATGCTTTCCTATAGTGTAAATGGTAGTTTTACAGATAGGAATGTTAACATAAAAACTGAAGAAAAGGATATAGCTGAAAAATCTCTGCACACAATGCTTAGTTCTCAGAAGTAAATCATATGTGCCTTGTTGTTTCATTTAGGTTTAAAGAGTTAGCTGCTATACCGCCGGTTATGCTTTCCTACTGTGTAAATTGTAGTTTTACAGATAGAAATGTTAGCACAAAAACTGAAGAAAAGGAGAGAGCTGAAAAATCTCTGCACACAATGCTTAGTTCTCAGAAGTAAATCATATGTGCCATGTTGTTTCATTTAGGTTTAAAGAGTTAGCTGCTATACCGCCGGTTATGCTTTCCTCTAGTGCAAATGCAAGTTTTACAGATAAGAATGTTAGCACAAAAACTGAAAGAAAGGAGATAGCCGCTAAATATCCGCACAGAATTCTTAGGTCTCAGAAGTAAATCATATGTCCCATGTTGTTTCATTTAGGATTAAAGAGTTAGCTGCTATACCGCCGGTTATGCTTTCCAATAGTTTAAATGCTAGTTTTACAGATAGGAATGTTAGCACAAAAACTGAAGTAAAGGAGATAGCTGAAAAATCTCTACACACAATGCTTAGTTTTCAGAAGTAAATCATATGTGCCATGTTGTTTCATTTAGGTTCAAAGAGTTAGCTGCTATACCGCCGGTTATGCTTTCCTATACTGTAAAAGCTAGTTTTACAGAAAATAATGTTAGCACAAAAACTGAAAGAAAGGAGATAGCCGCAAAATCTCTGCACACAATGCTTAGTTCTCAGAAGTAAATCATATGTGCCATGTTGTTTCATTTAGGTTTAAAGAGTTAGCTGCTATACCGCCGGTTATGCTTTCCTATAGTGTAAATGCTAGTTTTACAGATAAGAATGTTAGCACAAAATCTGAAAGTAAGGTGATAGCCGCAAAATCTCTGCACAGAATTCTTATATCTCAGAAGTAAATCATATGTGCCATGTTGTTTCATTTAGTTTTAAAGAGTTAGCTGCTATACCGCCGGTTATGCTTTCCTATAGTTTAAATGCTAGTTTTAGAGATAGGACTGTTAGCACAAAAACTGAAGAAAAGGAGATAGCTGAAAAATCTCTACACACAATGCTTACTTCTCAGAAGTAAATCATATGTGCCATGTTATTTCATTTAGGTTTAAAGAGTTAGCTGCTATACCGCGGGTTATGCTTTCCTATAGTGTAAATGGTAGTTTTACAGGTAAGAATGTTAGCACAAAAACTGAAGAAAAGGAGATAGCTGAAAAATCTCTGCACACAATACTTAGTTCTCAGAACTAAATCATATGTGCCATGTTGTTTCATTTAGGTTTAAAGAGTTAGCTGCTATACCGCAGGTTATGCTTTCCTATAGTGTAAATGGTATTTTTACAGGTAGGAATGTTAGCACAAAAACTGAAGAAGAGGAGATAGCTGAAAAATCTCTGCACACAATGTTTAGTTCTCAGAAGTAAATCATATGTGCCATGTTGTTTCATTTAGGTTTAAAGAGTTAGCTGCGTTAACGCCGGTTATGCTTTCCTATAGTGTAAATGGTAGTTTTACAGATAGGAATGTTAACACAAAAACTGAAGAAAAGGAGATAGCTGAAAAATCTCTGTACACAATGCTTAGTTCTCAGAAATAAATCATATGTGCCATGTTGTTTCATTTAGGTTTAAAGAGTTAGCTGCTATACCGCCCGTTATGCTTTCCTATAGTGTAAATGCTAGTTTTACAGATAAGAATGTTAGCACAAAAACTGAAAGAAAGGAGATAGCCGCAAAATCTCTGCACAGAATTCTTAGGTTTCACATGTAAATCATATGTGCCATGTTGTTTCATGTAGGTTTAAAGAGGTAGCTGCTATACCGCCGGTTATGCTTTCCTATAGTGTAAATGGTAGTTTTACAGATAGGAATGTTAGCACAAAAACTGAAGAAAAGGAGATAGCTGAAAAATCTCTGCACACAATGCTTAGTTCTGAGAAGTAAATCATATGTGCCATGTTGTTTCATTTAGGTTTAAAGAGTTAGCTGCTATACCGCCGGTTATGCTTTCCTATAGTGTAAATGCTAGTTTTACAGATAAGTATGTTAGCAAAAAACTGAAAGAGAGGAGATAGCCGCAAAATCTCTGCACAGAATTCTTAGGTCTCAGAAGTAAATCATATGTGCCATGTTGTTTCATTTAGGTTTTAAGAGGTAGCTGCTATACCGCCGGCTTTGCTTTCCTATAGTGTAAATGCTAGTTTTACAGATAGGAATGATAGCACAAAAACTGAAAGAATTGAGATAGCCGCAAAATCTCTGCAAAAATTACTTAGGTCTCAGAAGTAAATCATATGTGCCATGTTGTTTCATTTAGCTTTAAAGAGTTAGCTGCTATACCGCCGGTTATGCTTTCCTATAGTGTAAAGGGTAGTTTTCCAGATAGGAATGTTAGCACAAAAACTGAAGAAAAGGAGATAGCTGAAAAATCTCTGCACACAATGCTTAGTTCTCAGAAGTAAATCATATGTGCCATGTTGTTTCATTTCGGTTTAAAGAGTTAGCTGCTATACCGCCGGTTATGCTTTCCTACAGTGTAAATGGTATTTTTACAGGTAGGAATGTTAGCACAAAAACTGAAGAAGAGGAGATAGCTGAAAAATCTCTGGACACAATGCTTAGTTCTCAGAAGTAAATCATATGTGCCATGTTGTTTCATTTAGGTTTAAAGAGTTAGCTGCGATAACGCCGGTTATGCTTTCCTATAGTGTAAATGGTAGTTTTACAGATAGGAATGTTAACACAAAAACTGAAGAAAAGGAGATAGCTGAAAAATCTCTGCACACAATGTTTAGTTCTCAGAAGTAAATCATATGTGCCATGTTGTTTCATTTAGGTTTAAAGAGTTAGCTGCTATACCGCCGGTTATGCTTTCCTATAGTGTAAATGGTAGTTTTACAGATAGGAATGTTAGCACAAAAACTGAAGAAAAAGAGATAGCTGAAAAATCTCTGCACACAATGCTTAGTTCTCAGAAGTAAATCATATGTGCCATGTTGTTTCATTTAGGTTTAAAGAGTTAGCTGCTATACCGCCGGGTATGCTTTCCTCTAGTGTAAATGCAAGTTTTACAGATAAGAATGTTAGCACAAAAACTGAAATAAAGGAGATAGTTGCAAAATATTTGCACAGATTTCTTAGGTCTCAGAAGTAAATCATATGTGCCATGTTGTTTCATTTAGGTTTAAAGAGTTAGCTGCTATACCGCCGGTTATGCTTTCCTATAGTGTAAAGGGTAGTTTTACAGATAGGAATGTTAGCACAAAAACTGAAGAAAAGGAGATAGCTGAAAAATCTCTGCACACAATGCTTAGTTCTCAGAAGTAAATCATATGTGCCATGTTGTTTCATTTAGGTTTAAAGAGTTAGCTGCGTTAACGCCGGTTATGCTTTCCTATAGTGTAAATGGTAGTTTTACAGATAGGAATGTTAACACAAAAACTGAAGAAAAGGATTTAGCTGAAAAATCTCCGTACACAATGCTTAGTTCTCAGAAGTAAATCATATGTGCCATGTTGTTTCATTTAGGTTTAAAGAGTTAGCTGCTATACCGCCGGTTATGCTTTCCTATAGTGTAAATGCTAGTTTTACAGATAAGAATGTTAGCACAACAACTGAATGAAAGGAGATAGCCGCAAAATCTCTGCACAGAATTCTTAGGTTTCACATGTAAATCATATGTGCCATGTTGTTTCATTTAGGTTTAAAGAGTTAGCTGCTATACCGCCGGTTATGCTTTCCTATTGTGTAAATTGTAGTTTTACAGATAGAAATGTTAGCACAAAAACTGAAGAAAAGGAGAGAGCTGAAAAATCTCTGCACACAATGCTTAGTTCTCAGAAGTAAATCATATGTGCCATGTTGTTTCATTTAGGTTTAAAGAGTTAGCTGCTATACCGCCGGTTATGCTTTCCTATAGTGTAAAAGGTATTTTTACAGGTAGGAATGTTAGCACAAAAACTGAAGAAGAGGAGATAGCTGAAAAATCTCTGCACACAATGCTTAGTTCTCAGAAGTAAATCATATGTGCCATGTTGTTTCATTTAGGTTTAAAGAGTTAGCTGCTATACCGCCGGTTATGCTTTCCTATAGTGTAAATGGTAGTTTTACAGATAGGAATGTTAGCACAAAAACTGAAGAAAAAGAGATAGCTGAAAAATAACTGCACACAATGCTTAGTTCTCAGAAGTAAATCATATGTGCCATGTTGTTTCATTTAGGTTTAAAGAGTTAGCTGCTATATCGCCGGGTATGCTTTCCTCTAGTGTAAATGCAAGTTTTACAGATAAGAATGTTAGCACAAAACCTGAAATAAAGGAGATAGCTGCAAAATATTTGCACAGATTTCTTAGGTCTCAGAAGTAAATCATATGTGCCATGTTGTTTCATTTCGGTTTAAAGAGTTAGCTGCTATACCGCCGGTTATGCTTTCCTATAGTGTAAATGGTATTTTTACAGGTAGGAATGTTAGCACAAAAACTGAAAAAGAGGAGATAGCTGAAAAATCTCTGCACACAAGGCTTAGTTGTCAGAAGTAAATCATATGTGCCATGTTGTTTCATTTAGGTTCAAAGAGTTAGCTGCTATACCGCCGGTAATGCTTTCCTATAGTGTAAATGCTAGTTTTACAGATAAGAATGTTAGCACAAAAACTGAAACAAAGGAGATAGACGCAAAATCTCTGCACAAATTACTTAGGTCTCAGAAGTAAATCATATGTGCCATGTTGTTTCATTTAGGTTTAAAGAGGTAGCTGCTATACCGCCGGTTATGCTTTCCTATAGTGTAAATGGTAGTTTTACAGATAGGAATGTTAGCACAAAAACTGAAGAAAAGGAGATAGCTGACAAATCTCTGCACACAATGCTTAGTTGTCAGAAGTAAATCATATGTGCCATGTTGTTTCATTTCGGTTTAAAGAGTTAGCTGCTATACCGCCGGTTATGCTTTCCTATAGTGTAAATGCTAGTTTTACAGATAAGTATGTTAGCAAAACACTGAAAGAGAGGAGATAGCCACAAAATCTCTGCACAGAATTCTTAGGTCTCAGAAGTAAATCATATGTGCCATGTTGTTTCATTTAGGTTTTAAGAGGTAGCTGCTATACCGCCGGCTTTGCTTTCCTATAGTGTAAATGCTAGTTTTACAGATAGGAATGTTAGCACAAAAACTGAAAGAAAGGAGATAGCCACAAAATCTCTGCACAAATTTCTTAGGTCTCAGAAGTAAATCATATGTGCCATGTTGTTTCATTTAGCTTTAAAGAGTTAGCTGCTATACCGCCGGTTATGCTTTCCTATAGTGTAAAGGGTAGTTTTCCAGATAGGATTGTTAGCACAAAAACTGAAGAAAAGGAGATAGCTGAAAAATCTCTGCACACAATGCTTAGTTCTCAGAAGTAAATCATATGTGCCATGTTGTTTCATTTCGGTTTAAAGAGTTAGCTGCTATACCGCCGGTTATGCTTTCCTATAGTGTAAATGGTATTTTTACAGGTAGGAATGTTAGCACAAAAACTGAAGAAGAGGAGATAGCTGAAAAATCTCTGCACACAATGCTTAGTTCTCAGAAGTAAATCATATGTGCCATGTTGTGTCATTTAGGTTTAAAGAGTTAGCTGCGTTAACGCCGGTTATGCTTTCCTATAGTGTAAATGGTAGTTTTACAGATAGGAATGTTAACACAAAAACTGAAGAAAAGGAGATAGCTGAAAAATCTCTACACACAATGCTTAGTTCTCAGAAGTAAATCATATGTGCCATGTTGTTTCATTTGGGTTTAAAGAGTTAGCTGCTATACCGCCGGTTATGCTTTCCTATAGTGTAAATGCTAGGTTTTCAGATAAGAATGTTAGCACAAAAACTGAAACAAAGTAGATAGCCGCAAAATCTCTGCACAAATTACTTAGGTCTCAGAAGTAAATCATATGTGCCATGTTGTTTCATTTAGGTTTAAAGAGGTAGCTGCTATACCGCCGGTTATGTTTTCCTATAGTGTAAATGGTAGTTTTACAGATAGGAATGTTAGCACAAAAACTGAAGAAAAGGAGATAGCTGAAAAATCTCTGCACACAATGCTTAGGTCTCAGAAGTAAATCATATGTGCCATGTTGTTTCATTTAGGTTTAAAGAGTTAGCTGCTATACCGCCGGTTATGCTTTCCTATAGTGTAAATGCTAGTTTTACAGATAAGTATGTTAGCAAAAAACTGAAAGAGAGGAGATAGCCGCAAAATCTCTGCACAGAATTCTTAGGTCTCAGAAGTAAATCATATGTGCCATGTTGTTTCATTTAGGTTTTAAGAGGTAGCTGCTATACCGCCGGCTTTGCTTTCCTATAGTGTAAATGCTAGTTTTACAGATAGGAATGTTAGCACAAAAACTGAAAGAAAGGAGATAGCCGCAAAATCTCTGCACACAATGCTTAGTTCTCAGAAGTAAATCATATGTGCCATGTTGTTTTATTTAGGTTTAAAGAGTTAGCTGCTATACCGCCGGTTATGCTTTCCTATAGTGTAAAAGGTATTTTTACAGGTAGGAATGTTAGCACAAAAACTCAAGAAAAGGAGATACCTGAAAAATCTCTGCACAGAATGCTTAGTTCTCAGCAGTAAATTACATGTGCCATGTTGTTTCATTTAAGTTTAAAGAGTTAGCTGCTATACCGTCGGTTATGCTTTCCTATAGTATAAATGCTAGTTTTACAGATAGGAATGTTAGCACAAAAACTTAAAGAAAGGAGATAGCCGCAAAATCTCTGCACACATTGCTTAGTTCTCAGAAGTAAATCATATGTACCATGTTGTTTCATTTAGGTTTACAGAGTTAGCTGCTATACCGCCGGTTATACTTTCCTATAGTGTAAATGCTAGTTTTACAGATAAGAATGTTAGCACAAAAACTGAAAGAAAAGAGATAGCCGCAAAATCTCTGCACAAATTACTTAGGTGTCAGAAGTAAATCATATGTGCCATGTTGTTTCATTTAGGTTTAAAGAGTTAGCTGCTATACCGCCGGTTATGCTTTCCTATAGTGTAAATGCTAGTTTTACAGATAAGTATGTTAGCAAAAAACTGAAAGAGAGGAGATAGCCGCAAAATCTCTGCACAGAATTCTTAGGTCTCAGAAGTAAATCATATGTGCCATGTTGTTTCATTTAGGTTTAAAGAGTTAGCTCCTATACCGCCGGTTATGCTTTCCTATAGTGTAAATGGTAGTTTTACAGATAGGAATGTTAGCACAAAAACTGAAGAAAAGGAGATAGCTGAAAAATCTCTACACACAATGCTTACTTCTCAGAAGTAAATCATATGTGCCATGTTGTTTCATTTAGGTTTAAAGAGTTAGCTGCTATACCGCCCGTTATGCTTTCCTATAGTATAAATGCTAGTTTTACAGATAAGAATGTTAGCACAAAAACTGAAAGAAAGGAGATAGCAGCAAAATCTCTGCACAGAATTCTTAGGTCTCAGAAGTAAATCATATGTGCCATGTTGTTTCATTTAGGTTTAAAGAGTTAGCTGCTATACCGCCGGTTATGCTTTCCTATAGTGTAAATGGTAGTTTTACAGATAGGAATGTTAGCGCAAAAACTGAAGAAAAGGAGATAGCTGAAAAATCTCTGCACACAATGCTTAGTTCTCGGAAGTAAATCATATGTGCCATGTTGTTTCATTTAGGTTTAAAGAGTTAGCTGCTATACCGCCGGTTATGCTTTCGTATAGTGTAAATGGTATTTTTACAGGAAGGAATGTTAGCACAAAAACTGAAGAAGAGGAGATAGCTGAAAAATCTCTGCACACAATGCTTAGTTCTCAGAAGTAAATCATGTGTGCCATGTTGTTTCATTTAGGTTTAAAGAGTTAGCTGCGATAAAGCCGGTTATGCTTTCCTATAGTGTAAAAGGTAGTTTTACAGATAGGAATGTTAACACAAAAACTGAAGAAAAGGAGATAGCTGAAAAATCTCTGCACACAATGCTTAGTTCTCAGAAGTATATCATATGTGCCATGTTGTTTCATTTAGGTTTAAAGAGTTAGCTGCTATACCGCCGGTTATGCTTTCCTATAGTGTAAATGGTAGTTTTACAGAAAGGAATGTTAACATAAAAACTGAAGAAAAGGATATAGCTGAAAAATCTCTGCACACAATGCTTAGTTCTCAGAAGTAAATCATATGTGCCTTGTTGTTTCATTTAGGTTTAAAGAGTTAGCTGCTATACCACCGGTTATGCTTTCCTATAGTGTAAATGGTAGTTTTACAGATAGGAATGTTAGCACAAAAACTGAAGAAAAGGAGATAGCTGAAAAATCTCTGCACACAATGCTTAGTTCTCAGAAGTAAATCATATGTGCCATGTTGTTTCATTTAGGTTTAAAGAGTTAGCTGCTATACCGCCGGTTATGCTTTCCTCTAGTGTAAATGCAAGTTTTACAGATAAGAATGTTAGCACAAAAACTGAAAGAAAGGAGATAGCTGCAAAATATTCGCACAGATTTCTTAGGTCTCAGAAGTAAATCATATGTGCCATGTTGTTTCATTTAGGTTTAAAGAGTTAGCTGCTATACCGCCGGTTATGCTTTCCCATAGTGTAAATGCTAGTTTTACTGATAGGAATGTTAGCACAAAAACTGAAGAAAAGGAGATAGCTGAAAAATCTCTACACACAATGCTTAGTTCTCAGAAGTAAATCATATGTGCCATGTTGTTTCATTTAGGTTCAAAGAGTTAGCTGCTATACCGCCGGTTATGCTTTCCTATAGAGTAAATGCTAGTTTTACAGATAAGAATGTTAGCACAAAATCTGAAAGAAAGGTGATAGCCGCAAAATCTCTGCTCAGAATTCTTATGTCTCAGAAGTAAATCATATGTGCCATGTTGTTTCATTTAGTTTTAAAGAGTTAGCTGCTATACCGCCGGTTATGCTTTCCTATAGTGTAAATGCTAGTTTTACAGATAGGACTGTTAGCACAAAAACTGAAGAAAAGGAGATAGCTGAAAAATCTCTGCACACAATGCTTAGTTCTCAGAAATAAATCATATGTGCCATGTTGTTTCATTTAGGTTTTGAGAGGTAGCTGCTATACCGCCGGCTTTGCTTTCCTATAGTGTAAATGCTAGTTTTACAGATAGGAATGTTAGCACAAAAGCTGAAAGAAAGGAGATAGCCGCAAAATCTCTGCACAAATTACTTAGGTCTCAGAAGTAAATCATATGTGCCATGTTGTTTCATTTAGGATTAAAGAGTTTGCTGCTATACCGTCGGTTATGCTTTCCTATATTGTAAATGGTAGTTTTACAGATAGGAATGTTAGCACAAAAACTGAAGAAAAGGAGATAGCTGAAAAATCTCTGCACACAATGCTTAGTTCTCAGAAGTAAATCATATGTGCCATGTTGTTTCATTTAGGTTTAAAGAGTTAGCTGCCATAACGCCGGTTATGCTTTCCTATAGTGTAAAACGTAGTTTTACAGATAGGAATGTTAACACAAAAACTGAAGAAAAGGAGATAGCTGAAAAATCTCTGCACACAATGCTTAGTTCTCAGAAGTAAATCATATGTACCATGTTGTTTCATTTAGGTTTAAAGAGTTAGCTGCTATATCGCCGGTTATGCTTTCCTATAGTGTAAATGCAAGTTTTACAGATAAGAATGTTAGCACAAAAACTGAAAGAAAGGAGATAGCTGCAAAATATTCGCACAGATTTCTAAGGTCTCAGAAGTAAATCATATGTGCCATGTTGTTTCATTTAGGTTTAAAGAGTTAGCTGCTATACCGCCGGTTACGCTTTCCTCTAGTGTAAATGCAAGTTTTAAAGATAAGAATGTTAGCACAAAAACTGAAAGAAAGTAGATAGCCGCAAAATCTCTGCACAAATTACTTAGGTCTCAGAAGTAAATCATATGTGCCATGTTGTTTCATTTAGGTTTAAAGAGTTAGCTGCTATACCGCCGGTTATGCTTTCCTATAGTGTAAATGGTATTTTTACAGGTAGGAATGTTAGCACAAAAACTGAAGAAGAGGAGATAGCTGAAAAATCTCTGCAAACAATGCTTAGTTCTCAGAAGTAAATCATATGTGCCATGTTGTTTCATTTAGGTTTAAAGAGTTAGCTGCGATAACGCCGGTTATGCTTTCCTAGAGTGTAAAAGGTAGTTTTACAGATAGGAATGTTAACACAAAAACTGAAGAAAAGGAGATAGCTGAAAAATCTCTGCACACAATGCTTAGTTCTCAGAAGTAAATCATATGTGCCATGTTGTTTCATTTAGGTTTAAAGAGTTAGCTGCTATACCGCCGGTTATGCTTTCCTCTAGTGTAAATGCAAGTTTTACAGAAAAGAATGTTAGCACAAAACCTGAAAGAAAGGAGATAGCTGCAAAATATTAGCACAGATTTCTTAGGTCTCAGAAATAAATCATATGTGCCATGTTGTTTCATTTAGGTTTAAAGAGCTAGCTGCTCTACCGCCGGTTATGCTTTCCTATAGTGTAAATGGTAGTTTTACAAATAGGAATGTTAGCACAAAAACTGAAGAAAAGGAGATAGCTGAAAAATCTCTGCACACAATGCTTAGTTCTCAGAAGTAAGTCATATGTGCCATGTTGTTTCATTTAGGTTTTAAGAGGTAGCTGCTATACCGCCGGCTTTGCTTTCCTATAGTGTAAATGCTAGTTTTACAGATAGGAATGTTAGCACAAAAACTGAAAGAAAGGAGATAGCCGCAAAATCTCTGCACAAATTACTTAGGTCTCAGAAGTAAATCATATGTGATATGTTGTTTCATTTAGGTTTAAAGAGTTAGCTGCTATACCGCCGGTTATGCTTTCCTATAGTGTAAATGGTAGTTTTACAGATAGGAATGTTAGCACAAAAACTGAAGGAAAGGAGATAGCTGAAAAATCTCTGCACACAATGCTTAGTTCTCAGAAGTAAATCACATGTGCCATGTTGTTTCATTTAGGTTTAAAGAGTTAGCTGCTATACCGCCGGTTAAGCTTTCCTATAGTGTAAATGGTATTTTTACAGGTAGGAATGTTAGCACAAAAACTGAAGAAGAGGAGATAGCTGAAAAATCTCTGCACACAATGCTTAGTTCTCAGAAGGAAATCATATGTGCCATGTTGTTTCATTTAGGTTTAAAGAGTTAGCTGCGATAATGCCGGTTATGCTTTCCTATAGTGTAAATGGTAGTTTTACAGATAGGAATGTTAACACAAAAACTGAAGAAAAGGAGATAGCTGAAAAATCTCTGCACACAATGCTTAGTTCTCAGAAGTAAATCATATGTACCTTGTTGTTTCATTTAGGTTTAAAGAGTTAGCTGCTATACCACCGGTTATGCTTTCCTAGAGTGTAAATGGTAGTTTTACAGATAGGAATGTTAGCACAAAAACTGAAGAAAAGGAGATAGCTGAAAAATCTCTGCACACAATGCTTAGTTCTCAGAAGTAAATCATATGTGCCATGTTGTTTCATTTAGGTTTAAAGAGTTAGCTGCTATACCGCCGGTTATGCTTTCCTTTAGTGTAAATGCAAGTTTTACAGATAAGAATGTTAGCACAAAAACTGAAAGAAAGGAGATAGCTGCAAAATATTCGCACAGATTTCTTAGGTCTCAGAAGTTAATCATATGTGCCATGTTGTTTCATTTAGGTTTAAAGAGTTAGCTGCTATACCGCCGGTTATGCTTTCCTATAGTGTAAATGGTAGTTTTACATATAGGAATGTTAGCACAAAAACTGAAGAAAAGGAGATAGCTGAAAAATCTCTGCAGACAATGCTTAGTTCTCAGAAGTAAATCATATGTACCATGTTGTTTCATTTAGGTTTACAGAGTTAGCTGCTATACCGCCGGTTATACTTTCCTATAGTGTAAATGCTAGTTTTACAGATAATAATGTTAGCACAAAAACTGAAAGAGAGGAGATAGCCGCAAAATCTCTGCACAAATTACTTAGGTCTCAGAATTAAATCATATGTGCCATGTTGTTTCATTTAGGTTTAAAGAGTTAGCTGCTATACCGCTGGTTATGCTTTCCTATAGTGTAAATGGTATTTTTATAGGAAGGAATGTTAGCACAAAAACTGAAGAAGAGGAGATAGCTGAAAATCTCTGCACACAATGCTTAGTTCTCAGAAGTAAATCATATGTGCCATGTTGTTTCATTTAGGTTTAAAGAGTTAGCTGCGATAACGCCGGTTATGCTTTCCTCTAGTGTAAAAGCAAGTTTTACAGATAGGAATGTTAACACAAAAACTGAAGAAAAGGAGAGAGCTGAAAAATCTCTGCACACAATGCTTAGTTCTCAGAAATAAATCATATGTACCATGTTGTTTCATTTAGGTTTAAAGACTTAGCTGCTATACCACCGGTTATGCTTTCCTATAGTGTAAATGGTAGTTTTACAGATAGGAATGTTAGCACAAAAACTGAAGAAAAGGAGATAGCTGAATAATCTCTGCACACAATGCTTAGTTCTCAGAAGTAAATCATATGTGCCATGTTGTTTCATTTAGGTTTAAAGAGTTAGCTGCTATACCGCCGGTTATGCTTTCCTCTAGTGTAAATGCAATTTTTACAGATAAGAATGTTAGCAGAAAAACTGAAAGAAAGGAGATAGCCGCAAAATATCCACACAGAATTCTTAGGTCTCAGAAGTAAATCATATGTGCCATGTTGTTTCAATTAGGTTTAAAGAGTTAACTGCTATACCGCCGGTTATGCTTTCCTATAGTGTAAATGCTAGTTTTACAGATAGGAATGTTAGCACAAAAACTGAAGAAAAGGAGATAGCTGAAAAATCTCTACACACAATGCTTAGTTCTCAGAAGTAAATCATATGTGCCATGTTGTTTCATTTAGGTTCAAAGAGTTAGCTGCTATACCGCCGGTTATGCTTTCCTATAGAGTAAATGCTAGTTTTACAGATAGGAATGTTAGCACAAAATCTGGAAGAAAGGTGATAGCCGCAAAATCTCTGCACAGAATTCTTATGTCTCAGAAGTAAATCATATCTGCCATGTTGTTTCATTTAGGTTTAAAGAGTTAGCTGCTATACCACCGGTTATGCTTTCCTATAGTGTAAATGGTAGTTTTACAGATAGGAATGTTAGCACAAAAACTGAAGAAAAGGAGATAGCTGAAAAATCTCTGCACACAATGCTTAGTTCTCAGAAGTAAATCATATGTGCCATGTTGTTTCATTTAGGTTTAAAGAGTTAGCTGCTATACCGCCGGTTATGCTTTCCTCTAGTGTAAAAGCAAGTTTTACAGATAAGAATGTTAGCACAAAAACTGAAAGAAAGGAGATAGCTGCAAAATATTCGCACAGATTTCTTAGGTCTCAGAAGTAAATCATATGTGCCATGTTGTTTCATTTATGTTTAAAGAGTTAGCTGCTATACCGCCGGTTATGCTTTCCTATAGTGTAAATGGTAGTTTTACAAATAGGAATGTTAGCACAAAAACTGAAGAAAAGGAGATAGCTGAAAAATCTCTGCACACAATGCTTAGTTCTCAGAAGTAAATCATATGTGCCATGTTGTTTCATTTAGGTTTTAAGAGGTAGCTGCTATACCGCCGGCTTTGCTTTCCTATAGTGTAAATGCTAGTTTTACAGATAGGAATGTTAGCACAAAAACTGAAAGAAAGGAGATAGCCGCAAAATCTCTGCACAAATTACTTAGGTCTCAGAAGTAAATCATATGTGCCATGTTGTTTCATTTAGGTTTAAAGAGTTAGCTGCTATACCGCCGGTTATGCTTTCCTATAGTGTAAATGGTAGTTTTACAGATAGGAATGTTAGCGCAAAAACTGAAGAAAAGGAGATAGCTGAAAAATCTCTGCACACAATGCTTAGTTCTCGGAAGTAAATCATATGTGCCATGTTGTTTCATTTAGGTTTAAAGAGTTAGCTGCTATACCGCCGCTTATGCTTTCGTATAGTGTAAATGGTATTTTTACAGGAAGGAATGTTAGCACAAAAACTGAAGAAGAGGAGATAGCTGAAAAATCTCTGCACACAATGCTTAGTTCTCAGAAGTAAATCATGTGTGCCATGTTGTTTCATTTAGGTTTAAAGAGTTAGCTGCGATAAAGCCGGTTATGCTTTCCTATAGTGTAAAAGGTAGTTTTACAGATAGGAATGTTAACACAAAAACTGAAGAAAAGGAGATAGCTGAAAAATCTCTGCACACAATGCTTAGTTCTCAGAAGTATATCATATGTGCCATGTTGTTTCATTTAGGTTTAAAGAGTTAGCTGCTATACCGCCGGTTATGCTTTCCTATAGTGTAAATGGTAGTTTTACAGATAGAAATGTTAACATAAAAACTGAAGAAAAGGATATAGCTGAAAAATCTCTGCACACAATGCTTAGTTCTCAGAAGTAAATCATATGTGCTTTGTTGTTTCATTTAGGTTTAAAGAGTTAGCTGCTATACCGCCGGTTATGCTTTCCTATAGAGTAAATGCTAGTTTTACAGATAGTAATGTTAGCACAAAATCTGGAAGAAAGGTGATAGCCGCAAAATCTCTGCACAGAATTCTTATGTCTCAGAAGTAAATCATATCTGCCATGTTGTTTCATTTAGGTTTAAAGAGTTAGCTGCTATACCACCTGTTATGCTTTCCTATAGTGTAAATGGTAGTTTTACAGATAGGAATGTTAGCACAAAAACTGAAGAAAAGGAGATAGCTGAAAAATCTCTGCACACAATGCTTAGTTCTCAGAAGTAAATCATATGTGCCATGTTGTTTCATTTAGGTTTAAAGAGTTAGCTGCTATACCGCCGGTTATGCTTTCCTCTAGTGTAAAAGCAAGTTTTACAGATAAGAATGTTAGCACAAAAACTGAAAGAAAGGAGATAGCTGCAAAATATTCGCACAGATTTCTTAGGTCTCAGAAGTAAATCATATGTGCCATGTTGTTTCATTTATGTTTAAAGAGTTAGCTGCTATACCGCCGGTTATGCTTTCCTATAGTGTAAATGGTAGTTTTACAAATAGGAATGTTAGCACAAAAACTGAAGAAAAGGAGATAGCTGAAAAATCTCTGCACACAATGCTTAGTTCTCAGAAGTAAATCATATGTGCCATGTTGTTTCATTTAGCTTTTAAGAGGTAGCTGCTATACCGCCGGCTTTGCTTTCCTATAGTGTAAATGGTAGTTTTACAGATAGGAATGTTAGCACAAAAACTGAAAGAAAGGAGATAGCCGCAAAATCTCTGCACAAATTACTTAGGTCTCCGAAGTAAATCATATGTGCCATGTTGTTTCATTTAGGTTTAAAGAGTTAGCTGCTATACCGCCGGTTATGCTTTCCTATAGTGTAAATGGTAGTTTTACAGATAGGAATGTTAGCGCAAAAACTGAAGAAAAGGAGATAGCTGAAAAATCTCTGCACACAATGCTTAGTTCTCGGAAGTAAATCATATGTGCCATGTTGTTTCATTTAGGTTTAAAGAGTTAGCTGCTATACCGCCGGTTATGCTTTCGTATAGTGTAAATGGTATTTTTACAGGAAGGAATGTTAGCACAAAAACTGAAGAAGAGGAGATAGCTGAAAAATCTCTGCACACAATGCTTAGTTCTCAGAAGTAAATCATGTGTGCCATGTTGTTTCATTTAGGTTTAAAGAGTTAGCTGCGATAACGCCGGTTATGCTTTCCTATAGTGTAAAAGGTAGTTTTACAGATAGGAATGTTAACACAAAAACTGAAGAAAAGGAGATAGCTGAAAAATCTCTGCACACAATGCTTAGTTCTCAGAAGTATATCATATGTGCCATGTTGTTTCATTTAGGTTTAAGAGTTAGCTGCTATACCGCCGGTTATGCTTTCCTATAGTGTAAATGGTAGTTTTACAGATAGGAATGTTAACATAAAAACTGAAGAAAAGGATATAGCTGAAAAATCTCTGCACACAATGCTTAGTTCTCAGAAGTAAATCATATGTGCCTTGTTGTTTCATTTTTGTTTAAAGAGTTAGCTGCTATACCGCCGGTTATGCTTTCCTATAGTGTAAATGGTAGTTTTACAGATAGGAATGTTAGCACAAAAACTGAAGAAAAGGAGATAGCTGAAAAATCTCTGCACACAATGCTTAGTTCTCGGAAGTAAATCATATGTGCCATGTTGTTTCATTTAGGTTTAAAGAGTTAGCTGCTATACCGCCGGTTATGCTTTCGTATAGTGTAAATGGTATTTTTACAGGAAGGAATGTTAGCACAAAAACTGAAGAAGAGGAGATAGCTGAAAAATCTCTGCACACAATGCTTAGTTCTCAGAAGTAAATCATGTGTGCCATGTTGTTTCATTTAGGTTTAAAGAGTTAGCTGCGATAACGCCGGTTATGCTTTCCTATAGTGTAAAAGGTAGTTTTACAGATAGGAATGTTAACACAAAAACTGAAGAAAAGGAGATAGCTGAAAAATCTCTGCACACAATGCTTAGTTCTCAGAAGTAAATCATATGTGCCTTGTTGTTTCATTTAGGTTTAAAGAGTTAGCTGCTATACTGCCGGTTATGCTTTCCTATAGAGTAAATGCTAGTTTTACAGATAGTAATGTTAGCACAAAATCTGGAAGAAAGGTGATAGCCGCAAAATCTCTGCACAGAATTCTTATGTCTCAGAAGTAAATCATATCTGCCATGTTGTTTCATTTAGGTTTAAAGAGTTAGCTGCTATACCACCGGTTATGCTTTCCTATAGTGTAAATGGTAGTTTTACAGATAGGAATGTTAGCACAAAAACTGAAGAAAAGGAGATAGCTGAAAAATCTCTGCACACAATGCTTAGTTCTCAGAAGTACATCATATGTGCCATGTTGTTTCATTTAGGTTTAAAGAGTTAGCTGCTATACCGCCGGTTATGCTTTCCTCTAGTGTAAAAGCAAGTTTTACAGATAACAATGTTAGCACAAAAACTGAAAGAAAGGAGATAGCTGCAAAATATTCGCACAGATTTCTTAGGTCTCAGAAGTAAATCATATGTGCCATGTTGTTTCATTTATGTTTAAAGAGTTAGCTGCTATACCGCCAGTTATGCTTTCCTATAGTGTAAATGGTAGTTTTACAAATAGGAATGTTAGCACAAAAATAGAAGAAAAGGAGATAGCTGAAAAATCTCTGCACACAATGCTTAGTTCTCAGAAGTAAATCATATGTGCCATGTTGTTTCATTTAGGTTTTAAGAGGTAGCTGCTATACCGCCGGCTTTGCTTTCCTATAGTGTAAATGCTAGTTTTACAGATAGGAATGTTAGCACAAAAACTGAAAGAAAGGAGATAGCCGCAAAATCTCTGCACAAATTACTTAGGTCTCAGAAGTAAATCATATGTGCCATGTTGTTTCATTTAGGTTTAAAGAGTTAGCTGCTATACCGCCGGTTATGCTTTCCTATAGTGTAAATGGTAGTTTTACAGATAGGAATGTTAGCGCAAAAACTGAAGAAAAGGAGAGAGCTGAAAAATCTCTGCACACAATGCTTAGTTCTCAGAAGTAAATCATATGTGCCATGTTGTTTCATTTAGGTTTAAAGAGTTAGCTACTATACCGCCGGTTATGCTTTCCTCTAGTGCAAATGCAAGTTTTACAGATAAGAATGTTAGCACAAAAACTGAAAGAAAGGAGATAGCCTCTAAATATCCGCACAGAATTCTTAGGTCTCAGAAGTAAATCATATGTCCCATGTTGTTTCATTTAGGTTTAAAGAGTTAGCTGCTATACCGCCGGTTATGCTTTCCAATAGTTTAAATGCTAGTTTTACAGATAGGAATGTTAGCACAAAAACTGAAGAAAAGGAGATAGCTGAAAAATCTCTACACACAATGCTTAGTTCTCAGAAGTAAATCATATGTGCCATGTTGTTTCATTTAGGTTCAAAGAGTTAGCTGCTATACCGCCGGTTATGCTTTCCTATACTGTAAAAGCTAGTTTTACAGATAAGAATGTTAGCACAAAAACTGAAAGAAAGGAGATAGCCGCAAAATCTCTGCACGCAATGCTTAGTTCTCAGAAGTAAATCATATGTGCCATGTTGTTTCATTTAGGTTTAAAGAGTTAGCTGCTATACCGCCGGTTATGCTTTCCTATAGTGTAAATGCTAGTTTTACAGATAAGAATGTTAGCACAAAATCTGAAAGAAAGGTGATAGCCGCAAAATCTCTGCACAGAATTCTTATATCTCAGAAATAAATCATATGTGCCATGTTGTTTCATTTAGTTTTAAAGAGTTAGCTGCTATACCGCCGGTTATGCTTTCCTATAGTTTAAATGCTAGTTTTAGAGATAGGACTGTTAGCACAAAAACTGAAGAAAAGGAGATAGCTGAAAAATCTCTACACACAATGCTTACTTCTCAGAAGTAAATCATATGTGCCATGTTGTTTCATTTAGGTTTAAAGAGTTAGCTGCTATACCGCCGGTTATGCTTTCCTATAGTGTAAATGGTATTTTTACAGGAAGGAATGTTAGCACAAAAACTGAAGAAGAGGAGATAGCTGAAAAATCTCTGCACACAATGCTTAGTTCTCAGAAGTAAATCATATGTGCCATGTTGTTTCATTTAGGTTTAAAGAGTTAGCTGCGATAACGCCGGTTATGCTTTCCTCTAGTGTAAAAGCAAGTTTTACAGATAGGAATGTTAACACAAAAACTGAAGAAAAGGAGATAGCTGAAAAATCTCTGCACACAATGCTTAGTTCTCAGAAATAAATCATATGTACCATGTTGTTTCATTTAGGTTTAAAGACTTAGCTGCTATACCACCGGTTATGCTTTCCTATAGTGTAAATGGTAGTTTTACAGATAGGAATGTTAGCACAAAAACTGAAGAAAAGGAGATAGCTGAATAATCTCTGCACACAATGCTTAGTTCTCAGAAGTAAATCATATGTGCCATGTTGTTTCATTTAGGTTTAAAGAGTTAGCTGCTATACCGCCGGTTATGCTTTCCTCTAGTGTAAATGCAAGTTTTACAGATAAGAATGTTAGCAGAAAAACTGAAAGAAAGGAGATAGCCGCAAAATATCCGCACAGAATACTTAGGTCTCAGAAGTAAATCATATGTGCCATGTTGTTTCAATTAGGTTTAAAGAGTTAGCTGCTATACCGCCGGTTATGCTTTCCTGTAGTGTAAATGCTAGTTTTACAGATAGGAATGTTAGCACAAAAACTGAAGAAAAGGAGATAGCTGAAAAATCTCTACACACAATGCTTAGTTCTCAGAAGTAAATCATATGTGCCATGTTGTTTCATTTAGGTTCAAAGAGTTAGCTGCTATACCGCCGGTTATGCTTTCCTATAGAGTAAATGCTAGTTTTACAGATAGGAATGTTAGCACAAAATCTGGAAGAAAGGTGATAGCCGCAAAATCTCTGCACAGAATTCTTATGTCTCAGAAGTAAATCATATCTGCCATGTTGTTTCATTTAGGTTTAAAGAGTTAGCTGCTATACCACCGGTTATTCTTTCCTATAGTGTAAATGGTAGTTTTACAGATAGGAATGTTAGCACAAAAACTGAAGAAAAGTAGATAGCTGAAAAATCTCTGCACACAATGCTTAGTTCTCAGAAGTAAATCATATGTGCCATGTTGTTTCATTTAGGTTTAAAGAGTTAGCTGCTATACCGCCGGTTATGCTTTCCTCTAGTGTAAAAGCAAGTTTTACAGATAAGAATGTTAGCACAAAAACTGAAAGAAAGGAGATAGCTGCAAAATACTCGCACAGATTTCTTAGGTCTCAGAAGTAAATCATATGTGCCATGTTGTTTCATTTATGTTTAAAGAGTTAGCTGCTATACCGCCGGTTATGCTTTCCTATAGTGTAAATGGTAGTTTTACAAATAGGAATGTTAGCACAAAAACTGAAGAAAAGGAGATAGCTGAAAAATCTCTGCACACAATGCTTAGTTCTCAGAAGTAAATCATATGTGCCATGTTGTTTCATTTAGGTTTTAAGAGGTAGCTGCTATACCGCCGGCTTTGCTTTCCTATAGTGTAAATGCTAGTTTTACAGATAGGAATGTTAGCACAAAAACTGAAAGAAAGGAGATAGCCGCAAAATCTCTGCACAAATTACTTAGGTCTCAGAAGTAAATCATATGTGCCATGTTGTTTCATTTAGGTTTAAAGAGTTAGCTGCTATACCGCCGGTTACGCTTTCCTATAGTGTAAATGGTAGTTTTACAGATAGGAATGTTAGCGCAAAAACTGAAGAAGAGGAGATAGCTGAAAAATCTCTGCACACAATGCTTAGTTCTCAGAAGAAAATCATGTGTGCCATGTTGTTTCATTTAGGTTTAAAGAGTTAGCTGCGATAACGCCGGTTATGCTTTCCTATAGTGTAAAAGGTAGTTTTACAGATAGGAATGTTAACACAAAAACTGAAGAAAAGGAGATAGCTGAAAAATCTCTGCACACAATGCTTAGTTCCCAGAAGTATATCATATGTGCCATGTTGTTTCATTTAGGTTTAAAGAGTTAGCTGCTATACCGCCGGTTATGCTTTCCTATAGTGTAAATGGTAGTTTTACAGATAGGAATGTTAACATAAAACTGAAGAAAAGGATATAGCTGAAAAATCTCTGCACACAATGCTTAGTTCTCAGAAGTAAATCATATGTGCCTTGTTGTTTCATTTAGGTTTAAAGAGTTAGCTGCTATACCGCCGGTTATGCTTTCCTACTGTGTAAATTGTAGTTTTACAGATAGAAATGTTAGCACAAAAACTGAAGAAAAGGAGAGAGCTGAAAAATCTCTGCATACAATGCTTAGTTCTCAGAAGTAAATCATATGTGCCATGTTGTTTCATTTAGGTTTAATGAGTTAGCTGCTATACCGCCGGTTATGCTTTCCTCTAGTGCAAATGCAAGTTTTACAGATAAGAATGTTAGCACAAAAACTGAAAGAAAGGAGATAGCCGCTAAATATCCGCACAGAATTCTTAGGTCTCAGAAGTAAATCATATGTCCCATGTTGTTTCATTTAGGTTTAAAGAGTTAGCTGCTATACCGCCGGTTATGCTTTCCAATAGTTTAAATGCTAGTTTTACAGATAGGAATGTTAGCACAAAAACTGAAGAAAAGGAGATAGCTGAAAAATCTCTACACACAATGCTTAGTTCTCAGAAGTAAATCATATGTGCCATGTTGTTTCATTTAGGTTCAAAGAGTTAGCTGCTATACCGCCGGTTATGCTTTCCTATACTGTAAAAGCTAGTTTTACAGATAAGAATGTTAGCACAAAAACTGAAAGAAAGGAGATAGCCGCAAAATCTCTGCACACAATGCTTAGTTCTCAGAAGTAAATCATATGTGCCATGTTGTTTTCATTTAGGTTTAAAGAGTTAGCTGCTATACCGCCGGTTATGCTTTCCTATAGTGTAAATGCTAGTTTTACAGATAAGAATGTTAGCACAAAATCTGAAAGAAAGGTGATAGCCGCAAAATCTCTGCACAGAATTCTTATATCTCAGAAGTAAATCATATGTGCCATGTTGTTTCATTTAGTTTTAAAGAGTTAGCTGCTATACCGCCGGTTATGCTTTCCTATAGTTTAAATGCTAGTTTTAGAGATAGGACTGTTAGCACAAAAACTGAAGAAAAGGAGATAGCTGAAAAATCTCTACACACAATGCTTACTTCTCAGAAGTAAATCATATGTGCCATGTTGTTTCATTTAGGTTTAAAGAGTTAGCTGCTATACCGCCGGTTATGCTTTCCTATAGTGTAAATGGTAGTTTTACAGATAAGAATGTTTGCACAAAAACTGAAGAAAAGGAGATAGCTGAAAAATCTCTGCACACAATACTTAGTTCTCAGAACTAAATCATATGTGCCATGTTGTTTCATTTAGGTTTAAAGAGTTAGCTGCTATACCGCAGGTTATGCTTTCCTATAGTGTAAATGGTATTTTTACAGGTAGGAATGTTAGCACAAAAACTGAAGAAGAGGAGATAGCTGAAAAATCTCTGCACACAATGTTTAGTTCTCAGAAGTAAATCATATGTGCCATGTTGTTTCATTTAGGTTTAAAGAGTTAGCTGCGTTAACGCCGGTTATGCTTTCCTATAGTGTAAATGGTAGTTTTACAGATAGGAATGTTAACACAAAAACTGAAGAAAAGGAGATAGCTGAAAAATCTCTGTGCACAATGCTTAGTTCTCAGAAATAAATCATATGTGCCATGTTGTTTCATTTAGGTTTAAAGAGTTAGCTGCTATACCGCCGGTTATGCTTTCCTATAGTGTAAATGCTAGTTTTACAGATAAGAATGTTAGCACAAAAACTGAAAGAAAGGAGATAGCCGCAAAATCTCTGCACAGAATTCTTAGGTTTCACATGTAAATCATATGTGCCATGTTGTTTCGTTTAGGTTTAAAGAGGTAGCTGCTATACCGCCGGTTATGCTTTCCTATAGTGTAAATGGTAGTTTTACAGATAGGAATGTTAGCACAAAAACTGAAGAAAAGGAGATAGCTGAAAAATCTCTGCACACAATGCTTAGTTCTCAGAAGTAAATCATATGTGCCATGTTGTTTCATTTAGGTTTAAAGAGTTAGCTGCTATACCGCCGGTTATGCTTTCCTATAGTGTAAATGCTAGTTTTACAGATAAGTATGTTAGCAAAAAACTGAAAGAGAGGAGATAGCCGCAAAATCTCTGCACAGAATTCTTAGGTCTCAGAAGTAAATCATATCTGCCATGTTGTTTCATTTAGGTTTAAAGAGTTAGCTGCTATACCACCGGTTATGCTTTCCTATAGTGTAAATGGTAGTTTTACAGATAGGAATGTTAGCACAAAAACTGAAGAAAAGGAGATAGCTGAAAAATCTCTGCACACAATGCTTAGTTCTCAGAAGTAAATCATATGTGCCATGTTGTTTCATTTAGGTTTAAAGAGTTAGCTGCTATACCGCCGGTTATGCTTTCCTCTAGTGTAAAAGCAAGTTTTACAGATAAGAATGTTAGCACAAAAACTGAAAGAAAGGAGATAGCTGCAAAATACTCGCACAGATTTCTTAGGTCTCAGAAGTAAATCATATGTGCCATGTTGTTTCATTTATGTTTAAAGAGTTAGCTGCTATACCGCCGGTTATGCTTTCCTATAGTGTAAATGGTAGTTTTACAAATAGGAATGTTAGCACAAAAACTGAAGAAAAGGAGATAGCTGAAAAATCTCTGCACACAATGCTTAGTTCTCAGAAGTAAATCATATGTGCCATGTTGTTTCATTTAGGTTTTAAGAGGTAGCTGCTATACCGCCGGCTTTGCTTTCATATAGTGTAAATGCTAGTTTTACAGATAGGAATGTTAGCACAAAAACTGAAAGAAAGGAGATAGCCGCAAAATCTCTGCACAAATTACTTAGGTCTCAGAAGTAAATCATATGTGCCATGTTGTTTCATTTAGGTTTAAAGAGTTAGCTGCTATACCGCCGGTTACGCTTTCCTATAGTGTAAATGGTAGTTTTACAGATAGGAATGTTAGCGCAAAAACTGAAGAAAAGGAGATAGCTGAAAAATCTCTGCACACAATGCTTAGTTCTCGGAAGTAAATCATATGTGCCATGTTGTTTCATTTAGGTTTAAAGAGTTAGCTGCTATACCGCCGGTTATGCTTTCGTAGAGTGTAAATGGTATTTTTACAGGTAGGAATGTTAGCACAAAAACTGAAGAAGAGGAGATAGCTGAAAAATCTCTGCACACAATGCTTAGTTCTCAGAAGTAAATCATGTGTGCCATGTTGTTTCATTTAGGTTTAAAGAGTTAGCTGCGATAACGCCGGTTATGCTTTCCTATAGTGTAAAAGGTAGTTTTACAGATAGGAATGTTAACACAAAAACTGAAGAAAAGGAGATAGCTGAAAAATCTCTGCACACAATGCTTAGTTCCCAGAAGTATATCATATGTGCCATGTTGTTTCATTTAGGTTTAAAGAGTTAGCTGCTATACCGCCGGTTATGCTTTCCTATAGTGTAAATGGTAGTTTTACAGATAGGAATGTTAACATAAAAACTGAAGAAAAGGATATAGCTGAAAAATCTCTGCACACAATGCTTAGTTCTCAGAAGTAAATCATATGTGCCTTGTTGTTTCATTTAGGTTTAAAGAGTTAGCTGCTATACCGCCGGTTATGCTTTCCTACTGTGTAAATTGTAGTTTTACAGATAGAAATGTTAGCACAAAAACTGAAGAAAAGGAGAGAGCTGAAAAATCTCTGCACACAATGCTTAGTTCTCAGAAGTAAATCATATGTGCCATGTTGTTTCATTTAGGTTTAAAGAGTTAGGTGCTATACCGCCGGTTATGCTTTCCTCTAGTGCAAATGCAAGTTTTACAGATAAGAATGTTAGCACAAAAACTGAAAGAAAGGAGATAGCCGCTAAATATCCGCACAGAATTCTTAGGTCTCAGAAGTAAATCATATGTCCCATGTTGTTTCATTTAGGTTTAAAGAGTTAGCTGCTATACCGCCGGTTATGCTTTCCAATAGTTTAAATGCTAGTTTTACAGATAGGAATGTGAGCACAAAAACTGAAGAAAAGGAGATAGCTGAAAAATCTCTACACACAATGCTTAGTTCTCAGAAGTAAATCATATGTGCCATGTTGTTTCATTTAGGTTCAAAGAGTTAGCTGCTATACCGCCGGTTATGCTTTCCTATACTGTAAAAGCTAGTTTTACAGATAAGAATGTTAGCACAAAAACTGAAAGAAAGGAGATAGCCGCAAAATCTCTGCACACAATGCTTAGTTCTCAGAAGTAAATCATATGTGCCATGTTGTTTCATTTAGGTTTAAAGAATTAGCTGCTATACCGCCGGTTATGCTTTCCTATAGTGTAAATGCTAGTTTTACAGATAAGAATGTTAGCACAAAATCTGAAAGAAAGGTGATAGCCGCAAAATCTCTGCACAGAATTCTTATATCTCAGAAGTAAATCATATGTGCCATGTTGTTTCATTTAGTTTTAAAGAGTTAGCTGCTATACCGCCGGTTATGCTTTCCTATAGTTTAAATGCTAGTTTTAGAGATAGGACTGTTAGCACAAAAACTGAAGAAAAGGAGATAGCTGAAAAATCTCTACACACAATGCTTACTTCTCAGAAGTAAATCATATGTGCCATGTTGTTTCATTTAGGTTTAAAGAGTTAGCTGCTATACCGCCGGTTATGCTTTCCTATAGTGTAAATGGTAGTTTTACAGATAAGAATGTTAGCACAAAAACTGAAGAAAAGGAGATAGCTGAAAAATCTCTGCACACAATACTTAGTTCTCAGAACTAAATCATATGTGCCATGTTGTTTCATTTAGGTTTAAAGAGTTAGCTGCTATACCGCAGGTTATGCTTTCCTATAGTGTAAATGGTATTTTTACAGGTAGGAATGTTAGCACAAAAACTGAAGAAGAGGAGATAGCTGAAAAATCTCTGCACACAATGTTTAGTTCTCAGAAGTAAATCATATGTGCCATGTTGTTTCATTTAGGTTTAAAGAGTTAGCTGCGTTAACGCCGGTTATGCTTTCCTATAGTGTAAATGGTCGTTTTACAGATAGGAATGTTAACACAAAAACTGAAGAAAAGGAGATAGCTGAAAAATCTCTGTGCACAATGCTTTGTTCTCAGAAATAAATCATATGTGCCATGTTGTTTCATTTAGGTTTAAAGAGTTAGCTGCTATACCGCCGGTTATGCTTTCCTATAGTGTAAATGCTAGTTTTACAGATAAGTATGTTAGCAAAAAACTGAAAGAGAGGAGATAGCCGCAAAATCTCTGCACAGAATTCTTAGGTCTCAGAAGTAAATCATATCTGCCATGTTGTTTCATTTAGGTTTAAAGAGTTAGCTGCTATACCACCGGTTATGCTTTCCTATAGTGTAAATGGTAGTTTTACAGATAGGAATGTTAGCACAAAAACTGAAGAAAAGGAGATAGCTGAAAAATCTCTGCACACAATGCTTAGTTCTCAGAAGTAAATCATATGTGCCATGTTGTTTCATTTAGGTTTAAAGAGTTAGCTGCTATACCGCCGGTTATGCTTTCCTCTAGTGTAAAAGCAAGTTTTACAGATAAGAATGTTAGCACAAAAACTGAAAGAAAGGAGATAGCTGCAAAATACTCGCACAGATTTCTTAGGTCTCAGAAGTAAATCATATGTGCCATGTTGTTTCATTTATGTTTAAAGAGTTAGCTGCTATACCGCCGGTTATGCTTTCCTATAGTGTAAATGGTAGTTTTACAAATAGGAATGTTAGCACAAAAACTGAAGAAAAGGAGATAGCTGAAAAATCTCTGCACACAATGCTTAGTTCTCAGAAGTAAATCATATGTGCCATGTTGTTTCATTTAGGTTTTAAGAGGTAGCTGCTATACCGCCGGCTTTGCTTTCATATAGTGTAAATGCTAGTTTTACAGATAGGAATGTTAGCACAAAAACTGAAAGAAAGGAGATAGCCGCAAAATCTCTGCACACATTACTTAGGTCTCAGAAGTAAATCATATGTGCCATGTTGTTTCATTTAGGTTTAAAGAGTTAGCTGCTATACCGCCGGTTACGCTTTCCTATAGTGTAAATGGTAGTTTTACAGATAGGAATGTTAGCGCAAAAACTGAAGAAAAGGAGATAGCTGAAAAATCTCTGCACACAATGCTTAGTTCTCGGAAGTAAATCATATGTGCCATGTTGTTTCATTTAGGTTTAAAGAGTTAGCTGCTATACCGCCGGTTATGCTTTCGTAGAGTGTAAATGGTATTTTTACAGGTAGGAATGTTAGCACAAAAACTGAAGAAGAGGAGATAGCTGAAAAATCTCTGCACACAATGCTTAGTTCTCAGAAGTAAATCATGTGTGCCATGTTGTTTCATTTAGGTTTAAAGAGTTAGCTGCGATAACGCCGGTTATGCTTTCCTATAGTGTAAAAGGTAGTTTTACAGATAGGAATGTTAACACAAAAACTGAAGAAAAGGAGATAGCTGAAAAATCTCTGCACACAATGCTTAGTTCCCAGAAGTATATCATATGTGCCATGTTGTTTCATTTAGGTTTAAAGAGTTAGCTGCTATACCGCCGGTTATGCTTTCCTATAGTGTAAATGGTAGTTTTACAGATAGGAATGTTAACATAAAAACTGAAGAAAAGGATATAGCTGAAAAATCTCTGCACACAATGCTTAGTTCTCAGAAGTAAATCATATGTGCCTTGTTGTTTCATTTAGGTTTAAAGAGTTAGCTGCTTATACCGCCGGTTATGCTTTCCTACTGTGTAAATTGTAGTTTTACAGATAGAAATGTTAGCACAAAAACTGAAGAAAAGGAGAGAGCTGAAAAATCTCTGCACACAATGCTTAGTTCTCAGAAGTAAATCATATGTGCCATGTTGTTTCATTTAGGTTTAAAGAGTTAGCTGCTATACCGCCGGTTATGCTTTCCTCTAGTGCAAATGCAAGTTTTACAGATAAGAATGTTAGCACAAAAACTGAAAGAAAGGAGATAGCGGCTAAATATCCGCACAGAATTCTTAGGTCTCAGAAGTAAATCATATGTCCCATGTTGTTTCATTTAGGTTTAAAGAGTTAGCTGCTATACCGCCGGTTATGCTTTCCAATAGTTTAAATGCTAGTTTTACAGATAGGAATGTTAGCACAAAAACTGAAGAAAAGGAGATAGCTGAAAAATCTCTACACACAATGCTTAGTTCTCAGAAGTAAATCATATGTGCCATGTTGTTTCATTTAGGTTCAAAGAGTTAGCTGCTATACCGCCGGTTATGCTTTCCTATACTGTAAAAGCTAGTTTTACAGATAAGAATGTTAGCACGAAAACTGAAAGAAAGGAGATAGCCGCAAAATCTCTGCACACAATGCTTAGTTCTCAGAAGTAAATCATATGTGCCATGTTGTTTCATTTAGGTTTAAAGAGTTAGCTGCTATACCGCCGGTTATGCTTTCCTATAGTGTAAATGCTAGTTTTACAGATAAGAATGTTAGCACAAAATCTGAAAGAAAGGTGATAGCCGCAAAATCTCTGCACAGAATTCTTATATCTCAGAAGTAAATCATATGTGCCATGTTGTTTCATTTAGTTTTAAAGAGTTAGCTGCTATACCGCCGGTTATGCTTTCCTATACTTTAAATGCTAGTTTTAGAGACAGGACTGTTAGCACAAAAACTGAAGAAAAGGAGATAGCTGAAAAATCTCTACACACAATGCTTACTTCTCAGAAGTAAATCATATGTGCCATGTTGTTTCATTTAGGTTTAAAGAGTTAGCTGCTATACCGCCGGTTATGCTTTCCTATAGTGTAAATGGTAGTTTTACAGATAAGAATGTTAGCACAAAAACTGAAGAAAAGGAGATACCTGAAAAATCTCTGCACACAATACTTAGTTCTCAGAACTAAATCATATGTGCCATGTTGTTTCATTTAGGTTTAAAGAGTTAGCTGCTATACCGCAGGTTATGCTTTCCTATAGTGTAAATGGTATTTTTACAGGTAGGAATGTTAGCACAAAAACTGAAGAAGAGGAGATAGCTGAAAAATCTCTGCACACAATGTTTAGTTCTCAGAAGTAAATCATATGTGCCATGTTGTTTCATTTAGGTTTAAAGAGTTAGCTGCGTTAACGCCGGTTATGCTTTCCTATAGTGTAAATGGTAGTTTTACAGATAGGAATGTTAACACAAAAACTGAAGAAAAGGAGATAGCTGAAAAATCTCTGTGCACAATGCTTAGTTCTCAGAAATAAATCATATGTGCCATGTTGTTTCATTTAGGTTTAAAGAGTTAGCTGCTATACCGCCGGTTATGCTTTCCTATAGTGTAAATGCTAGTTTTACAGATAAGAATGTTAGCACAAAAACTGAAAGAAAGGAGATAGCCGCAAAATCTCTGCACAGAATTCTTAGGTTTCACATGTAAATCATATGTGCCATGTTGTTTCGTTTAGGTTTAAAGAGGTAGCTGCTATACCGCCGGTTATGCTTTCCTATAGTGTAAATGGTAGTTTTACAGATAGGAATGTTAGCACAAAAACTGAAGAAAAGGAGATAGCTGAAAAATCTCTGCACACAATGCTTAGTTCTCAGAAGTAAATCATATGTGCCATGTTGTTTCATTTAGGTTTAAAGAGTTAGCTGCTATACCGCCGGTTATGCTTTCCTATAGTGTAAATGCTAGTTTTACAGATAAGTATGTTAGCAAAAAACTGAAAGAGAGGAGATAGCCGCAAAATCTCTGCACAGAATTCTTAGGTCTCAGAAGTAAATCATATGTGCCATGTTGTTTCATTTAGGTTTTAAGAGGTAGCTGCTATACCGCCGGCTTTGCTTTCCTATAGTGTAAATGCTAGTTTTACAGATAGGAATGATAGCACAAAAACTGAAAGAATTGAGATAGCCGCAAAATCTCTGCAAAAATTACTTAGGTCTCAGAAGTAAATCATATGTGCCATGTTGTTTCATTTAGCTTTAAAGAGTTAGCTGCTATACCGCCGGTTATGCTTTCCTATAGTGTAAAGGGTAGTTTTCCAGATAGGAATGTTAGCACAAAAACTGAAGAAAAGGAGATAGCTGAAAAATCTCTGCACACAATGCTTAGTTCTCAGAAGTAAATCATATGTGCCATGTTGTTTCATTTCGGTTTAAAGAGTTAGCTGCTATACCGCCGGTTATGCTTTCCTATAGTGTAAATGGTATTTTTACAGGTAGGAATGTTAGCACAAAAACTGAAGAAGAGGAGATAGCTGAAAAATCTCTGGACACAATGCTTAGTTCTCAGAAGTAAATCATATGTGCCATGTTGTTTCATTTAGGTTTAAAGAGTTAGCTGCGATAACGCCGGTTATGCTTTCCTATAGTGTAAATGGTAGTTTTACAGATAGGAATGTTAACACAAAAACTGAAGAAAAGGAGATAGCTGAAAAATCTCTGCACACAATGTTTAGTTCTCAGAAGTAAATCATATGTGCCATGTTGTTTCATTTAGGTTTAAAGAGTTAGCTGCTATACCGCCGGTTATGCTTTCCTATAGTGTAAATGGTAGTTTTACAGATAGGAATGTTAGCACAAAAACTGAAGAAAAAGAGATAGCTGAAAAATCTCTGCACACAATGCTTAGTTCTCAGAAGTAAATCATATGTGCCATGTTGTTTCATTTAGGTTTAAAGAGTTAGCTGCTATACCGCCGGGTATGCTTTCCTCTAGTGTAAATGCAAGTTTTACAGATAAGAATGTTAGCACAAAAACTGAAATAAAGGAGATAGCTGCAAAATATTTGCACAGATTTCTTAGGTCTCAGAAGTAAATCATATGTGCCATGTTGTTTCATTTAGGTTTAAAGAGTTAGCTGCTATACCGCCGGTTATGCTTTCCTATAGTGTAAAGGGTAGTTTTACAGATAGGAATGTTAGCACAAAAACTGAAGAAAAGGAGATAGCTGAAAAATCTCTGCTCACAATGCTTAGTTCTCAGAAGTAAATCATATGTACCATGTTGTTTCATTTAGGTTTACAGAGTTAGCTGCTATACCGCCGGTTATACTTTCCTATAGTGTAAATGCTAGTTTTACACATAAGAATGTTAGCACAAAAACAGAAAGAAAGGAGATAGCCGCAAAATCTCTGCACAAATTACTTAGGACTCAGAAGTAAATCATATGTGCCATGTTGTTTCATTTAGGTTTAAAGAGTTAGCTGCTATACCGCCGGTTATGCTTTCCTATAGTGTAAATGGTAGTTTTACAGATAGGAATGTTAGCACAAAAACTGAAGAAAAGGAGATAGCTGAAAAATCTCTGCACACAATGCTTAGTTGTCAGAAGTAAATCATATGTGCCATGTTGTTTCATTTCGGTTTAAAGAGTTAGCTGCTATACCGCCGGTTATGCTTTCCTATAGTGTAAATGGTATTTTTACAGGTAGGAATGTTAGCACAAAAACTGAAAAAGAGGAGATAGCTGAAAAATCTCTGCACACAATGATTAGTTGTCAGAAGTAAATCATATGTGTCATGTTGTTTCATTTAGGTTCAAAGAGTTAGCTGCTATACGGCCGGTTATGCTTTCCTATAGAGTAAATGCTAGTTTTACAGATAAGAATGTAAGCACAAAATCTGAAAGAAAGGTGATAGCCGCAAAATCTCTGCACAGGATTCTTATGTCTCAGAAGTAAATCATATGTGCCATGTTGTTTCATTTAGGTTTAAAGAGTTAGCTGCTATACCGCCGGTTATGCTTTCCTATAGGGTAAATGCTAGTTTTACAGATAGGACTGTTAGCACAAAAACTGAAGAAAAGGAGATAGCTGAAAAATCTCTGCACACAATGCTTAGTTCTCAGAAGTAAATCATATGTGCCATGTTGTTTCATTTAGGTTTTCAGAGGTAGCTGCTATACCGCCGGCTTTGCTTTCCTATAGTGTAAATGGTAGTTTTACAGATAGGAATGTTAGCACAAAAACTGAAAGAAAGGAGATAGCCGCAAAATCTCTGCACAAATTACTTAGGTCTCAGAAGTAAATCATATGTGTCATGTTGTTTCATTTAGGTTTAAAGAGTTAGCTGCTATACCGCTGGTTATGCTTTCCAATAGTGTAAATACTAGTTTTACAGATAGGAATGTTAGCACAAAAACTGAAGAAAAGGAGATAGCTGAAAAATCTCTACACACAATGCTTAGTTCTCAGAAGTAAATCATATGTGCCATGTTGTTTCATTTAGGTTCAAAGAGTTAGCTGTTATACCGCCGGTTATGCTTTCCTATAGAGTAAAGGCTAGTTTTACAGATAAGAATGTTAGCACAAAATCTGAAAGAAAGGTGATAGCCGCAAAATCTCTGCACAGAATTCTTATGTCTCAGAATTAAATCATATGTGCCATGTTGTTTCATTTAGTTTTAAAGAGTTAGCTGCTATACTGCCGGTTATGCTTTCCTATAATGTAAATGTTAGTTTTACAGATAGTACTGTTAGCACAAAAACTGAAGAAAAGGAGATAGCTGAAAAATCTCTGCACACACTGCTTAGTTCTCAGAAGTAAATCATATGTGCCATGTTGTTTCATTTAGGTTTAAAGAGTTAGCTGCTATATCGCTGGTTATGCTTTCGTATAGTGTAAAAGCTAGTTTTACAGATAAGAATGTTAGCACAAAAACTGAAAGAAAGGAGATAGCCGCAAAATCTCTGCACACAATGCTTAGTTCTCAGAAATAAATCATATGTGCCATGTTGTTTCATTTAGGTTTAAAGAGTTAGCTGCTATACCGCCGGTTATGCTTTCCTATAGTGTAAATGGTAGTTTTACAGATAAGAATGTTAGCACAAAAACTGAAGAAAAGGAGATAGCTGAAAAATCTCTGCACACAATGCTTAGTTCTCAGAATTAAATCATATGTGCCATGTTGTTTCATTTAGGTTTAAAGAGTTAGCTGCTATACCGCCAGTTATGCTTTCCTATAGTGTAAATGGTATTTTTGCAGGTAGGAATGTTAGCACAAAAACTGAAGAAGAGGAGATAGCTGAAAAATCTCTGCACACAATGCTTAGTTCTCAGAAGTAAATCATATGTGCCATGTTGTTTCATTTAGGTTTAAAGAGTTAGCTGCGTTAACGCCGGTTATGCTTTCCTATAGTGTAAATGGTAGTTTTACAGATAGGAATGTTAACAAAAAAACTGAAGAAAAGGAGATAGCTGAAAAATCTCTGTTCACAATGCTTAGTTCTCAGAAGTAAATCATATGTGCCATGTTGTTTCATTTAGGTTTAAAGAGTTAGCTGCTATACCGCCGGTTATGCTTTCCTATAGTGTAAATGCTAGTTTTACAGATAAGAATGTTAGCACAAAAACTGAATGAAAGGAGATAGCCGCAAAATCTCTGCACAGAATTCTTAGGTTTCACATGTAAATCATATGTGCCATGTTGTTTCATTTAGGTTTAAAGAGTTAGCTGCTATACCGCCGGTTATGCTTTCCTATAGTGCAAATGGTAGTTTTACAGATAAGAATGTTAGCACAAAAACTGAAGAAAAGGAGATAGCTGAAAAATCTCTACACACAATGCTTAGTTCTCAGAAGTAAATCATATGTGCCATGTTGTTTCATTTGGGTTTAAAGAGTTAGTAGCTGTACCGCCGGTTATGCTTTCCTATAGTGTAAATGCTAGTTTTACAGATAAGAATGTTAGCACAAAAACTGAACCAAAGGAGATAGCCGCAAAATCTCTGCACAAATTACTTAGGTCTCAGAAGTAAATCATATGTGCCATGTTGTTTCATTTAGGTTTAAAGAGGTAGCTGCTATACCGCCGGTTATGCTTTCCTATAGTGTAAATGGTAGTTTTACAGATAGGAATGTTAGCACAAAAACTGAAGAAAAGGAGATAGCTGAAAAATCTCTGCACACAATGCTTAGTTCTCAGAAGTAAGTCATATGTGCCATGTTGTTTTATTTAGGTTTAAAGAGTTAGCTGCTATACCGCCGGTTATGCTTTCCTATAGTGTAAAAGGTATTTTTACAGGTAGGAATGTTAGCACAAAAACTCAAGAAAAGGAGATACCTGAAAAATCTCTGCACAGAATGCTTAGTTCTCAGCAGTAAATTATATGTGCCATGTTGTTTCATTTAAGTTTAAAGAGTTAGCTGCTATACCGTCGGTTATTCTTTCCTATAGTATAAATGCTAGTTTTACAGATAGGAATGTTAGCACAAAAACTGAAAGAAAGGAGAAAGCCGCAAAATCTCTGCACACATTGCTTAGTTCTCTGAAGTAAATCTTATGTGCATTGTTGTTTCATTTAGTTTTAAAGAGTTAGCAGCTATACTGCCGGTTATGCTTTCCTATAGTGTAAATGGCAGTTTTACAGATAGGAATGTTAGCACAAAAACTGAAGAAAAGGAGATAGCTGAAAAATCTCTGCACACAATGCTTAGTTCTCAGAAGTAAATCATATGTGCCATGTTGTTTCATTTAGGTTTAAAGAGTTAGCTGCTATACCGCCGGTTATACTTTCCTATAGTGTAAATGCAAGTTTTACAGATAATAATGTTAGCACAAAAACTGAAAGAGAGGAGATAGCCGCAAAATCTCTGCACAAATTACTTAGGTCTCAGAAGTAAATCATATGTGCCATGTTGTTTCATTTAGGTTTAAAGAGTTAGCTGCTATACCGCCGGTTATGCTTTCCTATAGGGTAAATGCTAGTTTTACAGATAGGACTGTTAGCACAAAAACTGAAGAAAAGGAGATAGCTGAAAAATCTCTGCACACAATGCTTAGTTCTCAGAAGTAAATCATATGTGCCATGTTGTTTCATTTAGGTTTTCAGAGGTAGCTGCTATACCGCCGGCTTTGCTTTCCTATAGTGTAAATGGTAGTTTTACAGATAGGAATGTTAGCACAAAAACTGAAAGAAAGGAGATAGCCGCAAAATCTCTGCACAAATTACTTAGGTCTCAGAAGTAAATCATATGTGTCATGTAGTTTCATTTAGGTTTAAAGAGTTAGCTGCTATACCGCTGGTTATGCTTTCCAATAGTGTAAATGCTAGTTTTACAGATAGGAATGTTAGCACAAAAACTGAAGAAAAGGAGATAGCTGAAAAATCTCTACACACAATGCTTAGTTCTCAGAAGTAAATCATATGTGCCATGTTGTTTCATTTAGGTTCAAAGAGTTAGCTGTTATACCGCCGGTTATGCTTTCCTATAGAGTAAAGGCTAGTTTTACAGATAAGAATGTTAGCACAAAATCTGAAAGAAAGGTGATAGCCGCAAAATCTCTGCACAGAATTCTTATGTCTCAGAATTAAATCATATGTGCCATGTTGTTTCATTTAGTTTTAAAGAGTTAGCTGCTATACTGCCGGTTATGCTTTCCTATAATGTAAATGCTAGTTTTACAGATAGGACTGTTAGCACAAAAACTGAAGAAAAGGAGATAGCTGAAAAATCTCTGCACACACTGCTTAGTTCTCAGAAGTAAATCATATGTGCCATGTTGTTTCATTTAGGTTTAAAGAGTTAGCTGCTATATCGCTGGTTATGCTTTCGTATAGTGTAAAAGCTAGTTTTACAGATAAGAATGTTAGCACAAAAACTGAAAGAAAGGAGATAGCCGCAAAATCTCTGCACACAATGCTTAGTTCTCAGAAATAAATCATATGTGCCATGTTGTTTCATTTAGGTTTAAAGAGTTAGCTGCTATACCGCCGGTTATGCTTTCCTATAGTGTAAATGGTAGTTTTACAGATAAGAATGTTAGCACAAAAACTGAAGAAAAGGAGATAGCTGAAAAATCTCTGCACACAATGCTTAGTTCTCAGAATTAAATCATATGTGCCATGTTGTTTCATTTAGGTTTAAAGAGTTAGCTGCTATACCGCCGGTTATGCTTTCCTATAGTGTAAATGGTATTTTTACAGGTAGGAATGTTAGCACAAAAACTGAAGAAGAGGAGATAGCTGAAAAATCTCTGCACACAATGCTTAGTTCTCAGAAGTAAATCATATGTGCCATGTTGTTTCATTTAGGTTTAAAGAGTTAGCTGCGTTAACGCCGGTTATGCTTTCCTATAGTGTAAATGGTAGTTTTACAGATAGGAATGTTAACACAAAAACTGAAGAAAAGGAGATAGCTGAAAAATCTCTGTACACAATGCTTAGTTCTCAGAAGTAAATCATATGTGCCATGTTGTTTCATTTAGGTTTAAAGAGTTAGCTGCTATACCGCCGGTTATGCTTTCCTATAGTGTAAATGCTAGTTTTACAGATAAGAATGTTAGCACAAAAACTGAATGAAAGGAGATAGCCGCAAAATCTCTGCACAGAATTCTTAGGTTTCACATGTAAATCATATGTGCCATGTTGTTTCATTTAGGTTTAAAGAGTTAGCTGCTATACCGCCGGTTATGCTTTCCTATAGTGCAAATGGTAGTTTTACAGATAAGAATGTTAGCACAAAAACTGAAGAAAAGGAGATAGCTGAAAAATCTCTACACACAATGCTTTGTTCTCAGAAGTAAATCATATGTGCCATGTTGTTTCATTTGGGTTTAAAGAGTTAGTAGCTGTACCGCCGGTTATGCTTTCCTATAGTGTAAATGCTAGTTTTACAGATAAGAATGTTAGCACAAAAACTGAACCAAAGGAGATAGCCGCAAAATCTCTGCACAAATTACTTAGGTCTCAGAAGTAAATCATATGTGCCATGTTGTTTCATTTAGGTTTAAAGAGGTAGCTGCTATACCGCCGGTTATGCTTTCCTATAGTGTAAATGGTAGTTTTACAGATAGGAATGTTAGCACAAAAACTGAAGAAAAGGAGATAGCTGAAAAATCTCTGCACACAGTGCTTAGTTCTCAGAAGTAAGTCATATGTGCCATGTTGTTTTATTTAGGTTTAAAGAGTTAGCTGCTATACCGCCGGTTATGCTTTCCTATAGTGTAAAAGGTATTTTTACAGGTAGGAGTGTTAGCACAAAAACTCAAGAAAAGGAGATACCTGAAAAATCTCTGCACAGAATGCTTAGTTCTCAGCAGTAAATTATATGTGCCATGTTGTTTCATTTAAGTTTAAAGAGTTAGCTGCTATACCGTCGGTTATTCTTTCCTATAGTATAAATGCTAGTTTTACAGATAGGAATGTTAGCACAAAAACTGAAAGAAAGGAGAAAGCCGCAAAATCTCTGCACACATTGGTTAGTTCTCTGAAGTAAATCTTATGTGCATTGTTGTTTCATTTAGTTTTAAAGAGTTAGCAGCTATACTGCCGGTTATGCTTTCCTATAGTGTAAATGGCAGTTTTACAGATAGGAATGTTAGCACAAAAACTGAAGAAAAGGAGATAGCTGAAAAATCTCTGCACACAATGCTTAGTTCTCAGAAGTAAATCATATGTGCCATGTTGTTTCATTTAGGTTTAAAGAGTTAGCTGCTATACCGCCGGTTATACTTTCCTATAGTGTAAATGCAAGTTTTACAGATAATAATGTTAGCACAAAAACTGAAAGAGAGGAGATAGCCGCAAAATCTCTGCACAAATTACTTAGGTCTCAGAAGTAAATCATATGTGCCATGTTGTTTCATTTAGGTTTAAAGAGTTAGCTGCTATACTGCCGGTTATGCTTTCGTATTGTGTAAATGGTAGTGTTACAGATAGGAATGTTACCATAAAAACTGAAAAAGAGGAGATAGCTGAAAAATCTCTGCACACAATGCTTAGTTCTCAGAAGTATATCATATGTGCCATGTTGTTTCATTTAGGTTTAAAGAGTTAGCTGCTATACCGTCGGTTATGCTTTCCTATAGTGTAAATGGTAGTTTTACATATAGGAATGTTAACATAAAAACTGAAGAAAAGGATATAGCTGAAAAATCTCTGCACACAATGCTTAGTTCTCAGAAGTAAATCATATGTGCCTTGTTGTTTCATTTAGGTTTAAAGAGTTAGCTGCTATACCGCCGCTTATGCTTTCCTATAGTGTAAATGGTAGTTTTACAGATAGGAATGTTAGCACAAAAACTGAAGAAAAGGAGATAGCTGAAAAATCTCTGGACACAATGCTTAGTTCTCAGAAGTAAATCATATGTGCCATGTTGTTTCATTTACGTTTAAAGAGTTAGCTGCTATACCGCCGGTTATGCTTTCCTATTGTGTAAATTGTAGTTTTACAGATAGAAATGTTAGCACAAAAACTGAAGAAAAGGAGAGAGCTGAAAAATCTCTGCACACAATGCTTAGTTCTCAGAAGTAAATCATATGTGCCATGTTGTTTCATTTAGGTTTAAAGAGTTAGCTGCTATACCGCCGGTTATGCTTTCCTCTAGTGTAAAAGCAAGTTTTACAGATAAGAATGTTAGCACAAAAACTGAAAGAAAGGAGATAGCTGCAAAATACTCGCACAGATTTCTTAGGTCTCAGAAGTAAATCATATGTCCCATGTTGTTTCATTTAGGTTTAAAGAGTTAGCTGCTATACCGCCGGTTATGCTTTCCAATAGTTTAAATGCTAGTTTTACAGATAGGAATGTTAGCACAAAAACTGAAGAAAAGGAGATAGCTGAAAAATCTCTACACACAATGCTTAGTTCTCAGAAGTAAATCATATGTGCCATGTTGTTTCATTTAGGTTCAAAGAGTTAGCTGCTATACCGCCGGTTATGCTTTCCTATACTGTAAAAGCTAGTTTTACAGATAAGAATGTTAGCACGAAAACTGAAAGAAAGGAGATAGCCGCAAAATCTCTGCACACAATGCTTAGTTCTCAGAAGTAAATCATATGTGCCATGTTGTTTCATTTAGGTTTAAAGAGTTAGCTGCTATACCGCCGGTTATGCTTTCCTATAGTGTAAATGCTAGTTTTACAGATAAGAATGTTAGCACAAAATCTGAAAGAAAGGTGATAGCCGCAAAATCTCTGCACAGAATTCTTATATCTCAGAAGTAAATCATATGTGCCATGTTGTTTCATTTAGTTTTAAAGAGTTAGCTGCTATACCGCCGGTTATGCTTTCCTATAGTTTAAATGCTAGTTTTAGAGACAGGACTGTTAGCACAAAAACTGAAGAAAAGGAGATAGCTGAAAAATCTCTACACACAATGCTTACTTCTCAGAAGTAAATCATATGTGCCATGTTGTTTCATTTAGGTTTAAAGAGTTAGCTGCTATACCGCCGGTTATGCTTTCCTATAGTGTAAATGGTAGTTTTACAGATAAGAATGTTAGCACAAAAACTGAAGAAAAGGAGATAGCTGAAAAATCTCTGCACACAATACTTAGTTCTCAGAACTAAATCATATGTGCCATGTTGTTTCATTTAGGTTTAAAGAGTTAGCTGCTATACCGCAGGTTATGCTTTCCTATAGTGTAAATGGTATTTTTACAGGTAGGAATGTTAGCACAAAAACTGAAGAAGAGGAGATAGCTGAAAAATCTCTGCACACAATGTTTAGTTCTCAGAAATAAATCATATGTGCCATGTTGTTTCATTTAGGTTTAAAGAGTTAGCTGCTATATCGCTGGTTATGCTTTCGTATAGTGTAAAAGCTAGTTTTACAGATAAGAATGTTAGCACAAAAACTGAAGAAAAGGAGATAGCTGAAAAATCTCTGCACACAATGCTTAGTTCTCAGAAGTAAATCATATGTGCCATGTTGTTTCATTTAGGTTTTCAGAGGTAGCTGCTATACTGCCGGCTTTGCTTTCCTATAGTGTAAATGGTAGTTTTACAGATAGGAATGTTAGCACAAAAACTGAAAGAAAGGAGATAGCCGCAAAATCTCTGCACAAATTACTTAGGTCTCAGAAGTAAATCATATGTGTCATGTTGTTTCATTTAGGTTTAAAGAGTTAGCTGCTATACCGCTGGTTATGCTATCCAATAGTGTAAATGCTAGTTTTACAGATAGGAATGTTAGCACAAAAACTGAAGAAAAGGAGATAGCTGAAAAATCTCTACACACAATGCTTAGTTCTCAGAAGTAAATCATATGTGCCATGTTGTTTCATTTAGGTTCAAAGAGTTAGCTGTTATACCGCCGGTTATGCTTTCCTATAGAGTAAAGGCTAGTTTTACAGATAAGAATGTTAGCACAAAATCTGAAAGAAAGGTGATAGCCGCAAAATCTCTGCACAGAATTCTTATGTCTCAGAATTAAATCATATGTGCCATGTTGTTTCATTTAGTTTTAAAGAGTTAGCTGCTATACTGCCGGTTATGCTTTCCTATAATGTAAATGCTAGTTTTACAGATAGGACTGTTAGCACAAAAACTGAAGAAAAGGAGATAGCTGAAAAATCTCTGCACACACTGCTTAGTTCTCAGAAGTAAATCATATGTGCCATGTTGTTTCATTTAGGTTTAAAGAGTTAGCTGCTATATCGCTGGTTATGCTTTCGTATAGTGTAAAAGCTAGTTTTACAGATAAGAATGTTAGCACAAAAACTGAAAGAAAGGAGATAGCCGCAAAATCTCTGCACACAATGCTTAGTTCTCAGAAATAAATCATATGTGCCATGTTGTTTCATTTAGGTTTAAAGAGTTAGCTGCTATACCGCCGGTTATGCTTTCCTATAGTGTAAATGGTAGTTTTACAGATAAGAATGTTAGCACAAAAACTGAAGAAAAGGAGATAGCTGAAAAATCTCTGCACACAATGCTTAGTTCTCAGAATTAAATCATATGTGCCATGTTGTTTCATTTAGGTTTAAAGAGTTAGCTGCTATACCGCCGGTTATGCTTTCCTATAGTGTAAATGGTATTTTTACAGGTAGGAATGTTAGCACAAAAACTGAAGAAGAGGATATAGCTGAAAAATCTCTGCACACAATGCTTAGTTCTCAGAAGTAAATCATATGTGCCATGTTGTTTCATTTAGGTTTAAGGAGTTAGCTGCGTTAACGCCGGTTATGCTTTCCTATAGTGTAAATGGTAGTTTTACAGATAGGAATGTTAACACAAAAACTGAAGAAAAGGAGATAGCTGAAAAATCTCTGTACACAATGCTTAGTTCTCAGAAGTAAATCATATGTGCCATGTTGTTTCATTTAGGTTTAAAGAGTTAGCTGCTATACCGCCGGTTATGCTTTCCTATAGTGTAAATGCTAGTTTTACAGATAAGAATGTTAGCACAAAAACTGAATGAAAGGAGATAGCCGCAAAATCTCTGCACAGAATTCTTAGGTTTCACATGTAAATCATATGTGCCATGTTGTTTCATTTAGGTTTAAAGAGTTAGCTGCTATACCGCCGGTTATGCTTTCCTATAGTGCAAATGGTAGTTTTACAGATAAGAATGTTAGCACAAAAACTGAAGAAAAGGAGATAGCTGAAAAATCTCTACACACAATGCTTAGTTCTCAGAAGTAAATCATATGTGCCATGTTGTTTCATTTGGGTTTAAAGAGTTAGTAGCTGTACCGCCGGTTATGCTTTCCTATAGTGTAAATGCTAGTTTTACAGATAAGAATGTTAGCACAAAAACTGAACCAAAGGAGATAGCCGCAAAATCTCTGCACAAATTACTTAGGTCTCAGAAGTAAATCATATGTGCCATGTTGTTTCATTTAGGTTTAAAGAGGTAGCTGCTATACCGCCGGTTATGCTTTCCTATAGTGTAAATGGTAGTTTTACAGATAGGAATGTTAGCACAAAAACTGAAGAAAAGGAGATAGCTGAAAAATCTCTGCACACAATGCTTAGTTCTCAGAAGTAAGTCATATGTGCCATGTTGTTTTATTTAGGTTTAAAGAGTTAGCTGCTATACCGCCGGTTATGCTTTCCTATAGTGTAAAAGGTATTTTTACAGGTAGGAATGTTAGCACAAAAACTCAAGAAAAGGAGATACCTGAAAAATCTCTGCACAGAATGCTTAGTTCTCAGCAGTAAATTATATGTGCCATGTTGTTTCATTTAAGTTTAAAGAGTTAGCTGCTATACCGTCGGTTATTCTTTCCTATAGTATAAATGCTAGTTTTACAGATAGGAATGTTAGCACAAAAACTGAAAGAAAGGAGAAAGCCGCAAAATCTCTGCACACATTGCTTAGTTCTCTGAAGTAAATCTTATGTGCATTGTTGTTTCATTTAGTTTTAAAGAGTTAGCAGCTATACTGCCGGTTATGCTTTCCTATAGTGTAAATGGCAGTTTTACAGATAGGAATGTTAGCACAAAAACTGAAGAAAAGGAGATAGCTGAAAAATCTCTGCACACAATGCTTAGTTCTCAGAAGTAAATCATATGTGCCATGTTGTTTCATTTAGGTTTAAAGAGTTAGCTGCTATACCGCCGGTTATACTTTCCTATAGTGTAAATGCAAGTTTTACAGATAATAATGTTAGCACAAAAACTGAAAGAGAGGAGATAGCCGCAAAATCTCTGCACAAATTACTTAGGTCTCAGAAGTAAATCATATGTGCCATGTTGTTTCATTTAGGTTTAAAGAGTTAGCTGCTATACTGCCGGTTATGCTTTCGTATTGTGTAAATGGTAGTGTTACAGATAGGAATGTTACCATAAAAACTGAAAAAGAGGAGATAGCTGAAAAATCTCTGCACACAATGCTTAGTTCTCAGAAGTATATCATATGTGCCATGTTGTTTCATTTAGGTTTAAAGAGTTAGCTGCTATACCGTCGGTTATGCTTTCCTATAGTGTAAATGGTAGTTTTACATATAGGAATGTTAACATAAAAACTGAAGAAAAGGATATAGCTGAAAAATCTCTGCACACAATGCTTAGTTCTCAGAAGTAAATCATATGTGCCTTGTTGTTTCATTTAGGTTTAAAGAGTTAGCTGCTATACCGCCGCTTATGCTTTCCTATAGTGTAAATGGTAGTTTTACAGATAGGAATGTTAGCACAAAAACTGAAGAAAAGGAGATAGCTGAAAAATCTCTGGACACAATGCTTAGTTCTCAGAAGTAAATCATATGTGCCATGTTGTTTCATTTACGTTTAAAGAGTTAGCTGCTATACCGCCGGTTATGCTTTCCTATTGTGTAAATTGTAGTTTTACAGATAGAAATGTTAGCACAAAAACTGAAGAAAAGGAGAGAGCTGAAAAATCTCTGCACACAATGCTTAGTTCTCAGAAGTAAATCATATGTGCCATGTTGTTTCATTTAGGTTTAAAGAGTTAGCTGCTATACCGCCGGTTATGCTTTCCTATAGTGTAAATGGTATTTTTACAGGTAGGAATGTTAGCACAAAAACTGAAGAAGTGGAGATAGCTGAAAAATCTCTGCACACAATGCTTAGTTCTCAGAAGTAAATCATATGTGCCATGTTGTTTCATTTAGGTTTAAAGAGTTAGCTGTTATACCGCCGGTTATGCTTTCCTATAGTGTAAATGCTAGTTTTACAGATAAGTATGTTAGCAAAAAACTGAAAGAGAGGAGATAGCCGCAAAATCTCTGCACAGAATTCTTAGGTCTCAGAAGTAAATCATATGTGCCATGTTGTTTCATTTAGGTTTTAAGAGGTAGCTGCTATACCGCCGGCTTTGCTTTCCTATAGTGTAAATGCTAGTTTTACAGATAGGAATGTTAGCACAAAAACTGAAAGAAAGGAGATAGCCGCAAAATCTCTGCATACAATGCTTAGTTCTCAGAAGTAAATCATATGTGCCATGTTGTTTTATTTAGGTTTAAAGAGTTAGCTGCTATACCGCCGGTTATGCTTTCCTATAGTGTAAAAGGTTTTTTTACAGGTAGGAATGTTAGCACAAAAACTCAAGAAAAGGAGATACCTGAAAAATCTCTGCACAGAATGCTTAGTTCTCAGCAGTAAATTATATGTGCCATGTTGTTTCATTTAAGTTTAAAGAGTTAGCTGCTATACCGCCGGTTATGCTTTCCTATAGTGTAAATGCTAGTTTTACAGATAAGTATGTTAGCACAAAAACTGAAAGAAAGGAGATAGCCGCTAAATATCCGCACAGAATTCTTAGGTCTCAGAAGTAAATCATATGTCCCATGTTGTTTCATTTAGGTTTAAAGAGTTAGCTGCTATACCGCCGGTTATGCTTTCCAATAGTTTAAATGCTAGTTTTACAGATAGGAATGTTAGCACAAAAACTAAAGAAAAGGAGATAGCTGAAAAATCTCTACACGCAATGCTTAGTTCTCAGAAGTAAATCATATGTGCCATGTTGTTTCATTTAGGTTCAAAGAGTTAGCTGCTATACCGCCGGTTATGCTTTCCTATACTGTAAAAGCTAGTTTTACAGATAAGAATGTTAGCACAAAAACTGAAAGAAAGGAGATAGCCGCAAAATCTCTGCACACAATGCTTAGTTCTCAGAAGTAAATCATATGTGCCATATTGTTTCATTTAGGTTTAAAGAGTTAGCTGCTATACCGCCGGTTATGCTTTCCTATTGTGTAAATGCTAGTTTTACAGATAAGAATGTTAGCACAAAATCTGAAAGAAAGGTGATAGCCTCAAAATCTCTGCACAGAATTGTTATATCTCAGAAATAAATCATATGTGCCATGTTGTTTCATTTAGTTTTAAAGAGTTAGCTGCTATACCGCCGCTTATGCTTTCCTATAGTTTAAATGCTAGTTTTAGAGATAGGACTGTTAGCACAAAAACTGAAGAAAAGGAGATAGCTGAAAAATCTCTACACACAATGCTTACTTCTCAGAAGTAAATCATATGTGCCATGTTGTTTCATTTAGGTTTATAGAGTTAGCTGCTATACCGCCGGTTATGCTTTCCTATAGTGTAAATGGTATTTTTACAGGAAGGAATGTTAGCACAAAAACTGAAGAAGAGGAGATAGCTGAAAAATCTCTGCACACAATGCTTAGTTCTCAGAAGTAAATCATAAGTGCCATGTTGTTTCATTTAGGTTTAAAGAGTTAGCTGCGATAACGCCGGTTATGCTTTCCTCTAGTGTAAAAGCAAGTTTTACAGATAGGAATGTTAACACAAAAACTGAAGAAAAGGAGATAGCTGAAAAATCTCTGCACACAATGCTTAGTTCTCAGAAATAAATCATATGTACCATGTTGTTTCATTTAGGTTTAAAGACTTAGCTGCTATACCACCGGTTATGCTTTCCTATAGTGTAAATGGTAGTTTTACAGATAGGAATGTTAGCACAAAAACTGAAGAAAAGGAGATAGCTGAATAATCTCTGCACACAATGCTTAGTTCTCAGAAGTAAATCATATGTGCCATGTTGTTTCATTTAGGTTTAAAGAGTTAGCTGCTATAACGCCGGTTATGCTTTCTTCTAGTGTAAATGCAAGTTTTACAGATAAGAATGGTAGCAGAAAAACTGAAAGAAAGGAGATAGCCGCAAAATATCCGCACAGAATTCTTAGGTCTCAGAAGTAAATCATATGTGCCATGTTGTTTCAATTAGGTTTAAAGAGTTAGCTGCTATACCGCCGGTTATGCTTTCCTATAGTGTAAATGCTAGTTTTACAGATAGGAATGTTAGCACAAAAACTGAAGAAAAGGAGATAGCTGAAAAATCTCTACACACAATGCTTAGTTCTCAGAAGTAAATCATATGTGCCATGTTGTTTCATTTAGGTTCAAAGAGTTAGCTGCTATACCGCCGGTTATGCTTTCCTATAGAGTAAATGCTATTTTTACAGATAGGAATGTTAGCACAAAATCTGGAAGAAAGGTGATAGCCGCAAAATCTCTGCACAGAATTCTTATGTCTCAGAAGTAAATCATGTGTGCCATGTTGTTTCATTTAGGTTTAAAGAGTTAGCTGCGATAACGCCGGTTATGCTTTCCTATAGTGTAAATGTAGTTTTACAGATAGGAATGTTAACACAAAGACTGAAGAAAAGGAGATAGCTGAAAAATCTCTGCACACAATGCTTAGTTCCCAGAAGTATATCATATGTGCCATGTTGTTTCATTTAGGTTTAAAGAGTTAGCTGCTATACCGCCGGTTATGCTTTCCTATAGTGTAAATGGTAGTTTTACAGATAAGAATGTTAACATAAAAACTGAAGAAAAGGATATAGCTGAAAAATCTCTGCACACAATGCTTAGTTCTCAGAAGTAAATCATATGTGCCTTGTTGTTTCATTTAGGTTTAAAGAGTTAGCTGCTATACCGCCGGTTATGCTTTCCTACTGTGTAAATTGTAGTTTTACAGATAGAAATGTTAGCACAAAAACTGAAGAAAAGGAGAGAGCTGAAAAATCTCTGCACACAATGCTTAGTTCTCAGAAGTAAATCATATGTGCCATGTTGTTTCATTTAGGTTTAAAGAGTTAGCTGCTATACCGCCGGTTATGCTTTCCTCTAGTGCAAATGCAAGTTTTACAGATAAGAATGTTAGCACAAAAACTGAAAGAAAGGAGATAGCCGCTAAATATCCGCACAGAATTCTTAGGTCTCAGAAGTAAATCATATGTCCCATGTTGTTTCATTTAGGATTAAAGAGTTAGCTGCTATACCGCCGGTTATGCTTTCCAATAGTTTAAATGCTAGTTTTACAGATAGGAATGTTAGCACAAAAACTGAAGTAAAGGAGATAGCTGAAAAATCTCTACACACAATGCTTAGTTCTCAGAAGTAAATCATATGTGCCATGTTGTTTCATTTAGGTTCAAAGAGTTAGCTGCTATACCGCCGGTTATGCTTTCCTATACTGTAAAAGCTAGTTTTACAGAAAATAATGTTAGCACAAAAACTGAAAGAAAGGAGATAGCCGCAAAATCTCTGCACACAATGCTTAGTTCTCAGAAGTAAATCATATGTGCCATGTTGTTTCATTTAGGTTTAAAGAGTTAGCTGCTATACCGCCGGTTATGCTTTCCTATAGTGTAAATGCTAGTTTTACAGATAAGAATGTTAGCACAAAATCTGAAAGTAAGGTGATAGCCGCAAAATCTCTGCACAGAATTCTTATATCTCAGAAGTAAATCATATGTGCCATGTTGTTTCATTTAGTTTTAAAGAGTTAGCTGCTATACCGCCGGTTATGCTTTCCTATAGTTTAAATGCTAGTTTTAGAGATAGGACTGTTAGCACAAAAACTGAAGAAAAGGAGATAGCTGAAAAATCTCTACACACAATGCTTACTTCTCAGAAGTAAATCATATGTGCCATGTTATTTCATTTAGGTTTAAAGAGTTAGCTGCTATACCGCGGGTTATGCTTTCCTATAGTGTAAATGGTAGTTTTACAGGTAAGAATGTTAGCACAAAAACTGAAGAAAAGGAGATAGCTGAAAAATCTCTGCACACAATACTTAGTTCTCAGAACTAAATCATATGTGCCATGTTGTTTCATTTAGGTTTAAAGAGTTAGCTGCTATACCGCAGGTTATGCTTTCCTATAGTGTAAATGGTATTTTTACAGGTAGGAATGTTAGCACAAAAACTGAAGAAGAGGAGATAGCTGAAAAATCTCTGCACACAATGCTTAGTTCTCAGAAGTAAATCATATGTGCCATGTTGTTTCATTTAGGTTTAAAGAGTTAGCTGCGTTAACGCCGGTTATGCTTTCCTATAGTGTAAATGGTAGTTTTACAGATAGGAATGTTAACACAAAAACTGAAGAAAAGGAGATAGCTGAAAAATCTCTGTACACAATGCTTAGTTCTCAGAAGTAAATCATATGTGCCATGTTGTTTCATTTAGGTTTAAAGAGTTAGCTGCTATACCGCCGGTTATGCTTTCCTATAGTGTAAATGCTAGTTTTACAGATAAGAATGTTAGCACAAAAACTGAATGAAAGGAGATAGCCGCAAAATCTCTGCACAGAATTCTTAGGTTTCACATGTAAATCATATGTGCCATGTTGTTTCATTTAGGTTTAAAGAGTTAGCTGCTATACCGCCGGTTATGCTTTCCTATAGTGCAAATGGTAGTTTTACAGATAAGAATGTTAGCACAAAAACTGAAGAAAAGGAGATAGCTGAAAAATCTCTACACACAATGCTTAGTTCTCAGAAGTAAATCATATGTGCCATGTTGTTTCATTTGGGTTTAAAGAGTTAGTAGCTGTACCGCCGGTTATGCTTTCCTATAGTGTAAATGCTAGTTTTACAGATAAGAATGTTAGCACAAAAACTGAACCAAAGGAGATAGCCGCAAAATCTCTGCACAAATTACTTAGGTCTCAGAAGTAAATCATATGTGCCATGTTGTTTCATTTAGGTTTAAAGAGGTAGCTGCTATACCGCCGGTTATGCTTTCCTATAGTGTAAATGGTAGTTTTACAGATAGGAATGTTAGCACAAAAACTGAAGAAAAGGAGATAGCTGAAAAATCTCTGCACACAATGCTTAGTTCTCAGAAGTAAGTCATATGTGCCATGTTGTTTTATTTAGGTTTAAAGAGTTAGCTGCTATACCGCCGGTTATGCTTTCCTATAGTGTAAAAGGTATTTTTACAGGTAGGAATGTTAGCACAAAAACTCAAGAAAAGGAGATAGCTGAAAAATCTCTGCACAGAATGCTTAGTTCTCAGCAGTAAATTATATGTGCCATGTTGTTTCATTTAAGTTTAAAGAGTTAGCTGCTATACCGTCGGTTATTCTTTCCTATAGTATAAATGCTAGTTTTACAGATAGGAATGTTAGAACAAAAACTGAAAGAAAGGAGAAAGCCGCAAAATCTCTGCACACATTGCTTAGTTCTCTGAAGTAAATCTTATGTGCATTGTTGTTTCATTTAGTTTTAAAGAGTTAGCAGCTATACTGCCGGTTATGCTTTCCTATAGTGTAAATGGCAGTTTTACAGATAGGAATGTTAGCACAAAAACTGAAGAAAAGGAGATAGCTGAAAAATCTCTGCACACAATGCTTAGTTCTCAGAAGTAAATCATATGTGCCATGTTGTTTCATTTAGGTTTAAAGAGTTAGCTGCTATACCGCCGGTTATACTTTCCTATAGTGTAAATGCAAGTTTTACAGATAATAATGTTAGCACAAAAACTGAAAGAGAGGAGATAGCCGCAAAATCTCTGCACAAATTACTTAGGTCTCAGAAGTAAATCATATGTGCCATGTTGTTTCATTTAGGTTTAAAGAGTTAGCTGCTATACTGCCGGTTATGCTTTCGTATTGTGTAAATGGTAGTGTTACAGATAGGAATGTTACCATAAAAACTGAAAAAGAGGAGATAGCTGAAAAATCTCTGCACACAATGCTTAGTTCTCAGAAGTATATCATATGTGCCATGTTGTTTCATTTAGGTTTAAAGAGTTAGCTGCTATACCGTCGGTTATGCTTTCCTATAGTGTAAATGGTAGTTTTACATATAGGAATGTTAACATAAAAACTGAAGAAAAGGATATAGCTGAAAAATCTCTGCACACAATGCTTAGTTCTCAGAAGTAAATCATATGTGCCTTGTTGTTTCATTTAGGTTTAAAGAGTTAGCTGCTATACCGCCGCTTATGCTTTCCTATAGTGTAAATGGTAGTTTTACAGATAGGAATGTTAGCACAAAAACTGAAGAAAAGGAGATAGCTGAAAAATCTCTGCACACAATGCTTAGTTCTCAGAAGTAAATCATATGTGCCATGTTGTTTCATTTAGGTTTAAAGAGTTAGCTGCTATACCGCCGGTTATGCTTTCCTATTGTGTAAATTGTAGTTTTACAGATAGAAATGTTAGCACAAAAACTGAAGAAAAGGAGAGAGCTGAAAAATCTCTGCACACAATGCTTAGTTCTCAGAAGTAAATCATATGTGCCATGTTGTTTCATTTAGGTTTAAAGAGTTAGCTGCTATACCGCCGGTTATGCTTTCCTATAGTGTAAATGGTATTTTTACAGGTAGGAATGTTAGCACAAAAACTGAAGAAGTGGAGATAGCTGAAAAATCTCTGCACACAATGCTTAGTTCTCAGAAGTAAATCATATGTGCCATGTTGTTTCATTTAGGTTTAAAGAGTTAGCTGTTATACCGCCGGTTATGCTTTCCTATAGTGTAAATGCTAGTTTTACAGATAAGTATGTTAGCAAAAAACTGAAAGAGAGGAGATAGCCGCAAAATCTCTGCACAGAATTCTTAGGTCTCAGAAGTAAATCATATGTGCCATGTTGTTTCATTTAGGTTTTAAGAGGTAGGTGCTATACCGCCGGCTTTGCTTTCCTATAGTGTAAATGCTAGTTTTACAGATAGGAATGTTAGCACAAAAACTGAAAGAAAGGAGATAGCCGCAAAATCTCTGCATACAATGCTTAGTTCTCAGAAGTAAATCATATGTGCCATGTTGTTTTATTTAGGTTTAAAGAGTTAGCTGCTATACCGCCGGTTATGCTTTCCTATAGTGTAAAAGGTATTTTTACAGGTAGGAATGTTAGCACAAAAACTCAAGAAAAGGAGATACCTGAAAAATCTCTGCACAGAATGCTTAGTTCTCAGCAGTAAATTATATGTGCCATGTTGTTTCATTTAAGTTTAAAGAGTTAGCTGCTATACCGTCGGTTATGCTTTCCTATAGTATAAATGCTAGTTTTACAGATAGGAATGTTAGCACAAAAACTGAAAGAAAGGAGATAGCCGCAAAATCTCTGCACACATTGCTTAGTTCTCTGAAGTAAATCTTATGTGCATTGTTGTTTCATTTAGTTTTAAAGAGTTAGCTGCTATACTGCCGGTTATGCTTTCCTATAGTGTAAATGGCAGTTTTACAGATAGGAATGTTAGCACAAAAACTGAAGAAAAGGAGATAGCTGAAAAATCTCTGCACACAATGCTTAGTTCTCAGAAGTAAATCATATGTGCCATGTTGTTTCATTTAGGTTTAAAGAGTTAGCTGCTATATCGCCGGTTATACTTTCCTATAGTGTAAATGCTAGTTTTACAGATAATAATGTTAGCACAAAAACTGAAAGAGAGGAGATAGCCGCAAAATCTCTGCACAAATTACTTAGGTCTCAGAAGTAAATCATATGTGCCATGTTGTTTCATTTAGGTTTAAAGAGTTAGCTGCTATACTGCCGGTTATGCTTTCCTATAGTGTAAATGGTAGTGTTACAGATAGGAATGTTACCATAAAAACTGAAAAAGAGGAGATAGCTGAAAAATCTCTGCACACAATGCTTAGTTCTCAGAAGTATATCATATGTGCCATGTTGTTTCATTTAGGTTTAAAGAGTTAGCTGCTATACCGCCGGTTATGCTTTCCTATAGTGTAAATGGTAGTTTTACAGATAGGAATGTTAACATAAAAACTGAAGAAAAGGATATAGCCGAAAAATCTCTGCACACAATGCTTAGTTCTCAGAAGTAAATCATATGTGCCATATTGTTTCATTTAGGTTTAAAGAGTTAGCTGCTATACCGCCGGTTATGCTTTCCTATTGTGTAAATGCTAGTTTTACAGATAAGAATGTTAGCACAAAATCTGAAAGAAAGGTGATAGCCTCAAAATCTCTGCACAGAATTCTTATATCTCAGAAATAAATCATATGTGCCATGTTGTTTCATTTAGTTTTAAAGAGTTAGCTGCTATACCGCCGGTTATGCTTTCCTATAGTTTAAATGCTAGTTTTAGAGATAGGACTGTTAGCACAAAAACTGAAGAAAAGGAGATAGCTGAAAAATCTCTACACACAATGCTTACTTCTCAGAAGTAAATCATATGTGCCATGTTGTTTCATTTAGGTTTATAGAGTTAGCTGCTATACCGCCGGTTATGCTTTCCTATAGTGTAAATGGTATTTTTACAGGAAGGAATGTTAGCACAAAAACTGAAGAAGAGGAGATAGCTGAAAAATCTCTGCACACAATGCTTAGTTCTCAGAAGTAAATCATAAGTGCCATGTTGTTTCATTTAGGTTTAAAGAGTTAGCTGCGATAACGCCGGTTATGCTTTCCTCTAGTGTAAAAGCAAGTTTTACAGATAGGAATGTTAACACAAAAACTGAAGAAAAGGAGATAGCTGAAAAATCTCTGCACACAATGCTTAGTTCTCAGAAATAAATCATATGTACCATGTTGTTTCATTTAGGTTTAAAGACTTAGCTGCTATACCACCGGTTATGCTTTCCTATAGTGTAAATGGTAGTTTTACAGATAGGAATGTTAGCACAAAAACTGAAGAAAAGGAGATAGCTGAATAATCTCTGCACACAATGCTTAGTTCTCAGAAGTAAATCATATGTGCCATGTTGTTTCATTTAGGTTTAAAGAGTTAGCTGCTATAACGCCGGTTATGCTTTCTTCTAGTGTAAATGCAAGTTTTACAGATAAGAATGGTAGCAGAAAAACTGAAAGAAAGGAGATAGCCGCAAAATATCCGCACAGAATTCTTAGGTCTCAGAAGTAAATCATATGTGCCATGTTGTTTCAATTAGGTTTAAAGAGTTAGCTGCTATACCGCCGGTTATGCTTTCCTATAGTGTAAATGCTAGTTTTACAGATAGGAATGTTAGCACAAAAACTGAAGAAAAGGAGATAGCTGAAAAATCTCTACACACAATGCTTAGTTCTCAGAAGTAAATCATATGTGCCATGTTGTTTCATTTAGGTTCAAAGAGTTAGCTGCTATACTGCCGGTTATGCTTTCCTATAGAGTAAATGCTAGTTTTACAGATAGGAATGTTAGCACAAAATCTGGAAGAAAGGTGATAGCCGCAAAATCTCTGCACAGAATTCTTATGTCTCAGAAGTAAATCATGTGTGCCATGTTGTTTCATTTAGGTTTAAAGAGTTAGCTGCGATAACGCCGGTTATGCTTTCCTATAGTGTAAATGTAGTTTTACAGATAGGAATGTTAACACAAAGACTGAAGAAAAGGAGATAGCTGAAAAATCTCTGCACACAATGCTTAGTTCCCAGAAGTATATCATATGTGCCATGTTGTTTCATTTAGGTTTAAAGAGTTAGCTGCTATACCGCCGGTTATGCTTTCCTATAGTGTAAATGGTAGTTTTACAGATAGGAATGTTAACATAAAAACTGAAGAAAAGGATATAGCTGAAAAATCTCTGCACACAATGCTTAGTTCTCAGAAGTAAATCATATGTGCCTTGTTGTTTCATTTAGGTTTAAAGAGTTAGCTGCTATACCGCCGGTTATGCTTTCCTACTGTGTAAATTGTAGTTTTACAGATAGAAATGTTAGCACAAAAACTGAAGAAAAGGAGAGAGCTGAAAAATCTCTGCACACAATGCTTAGTTCTCAGAAGTAAATCATATGTGCCATGTTGTTTCATTTAGGTTTAAAGAGTTAGCTGCTATACCGCCGGTTATGCTTTCCTCTAGTGCAAATGCAAGTTTTACAGATAAGAATGTTAGCACAAAAACTGAAAGAAAGGAGATAGCCGCTAAATATCCGCACAGAATTCTTAGGTCTCAGAAGTAAATCATATGTCCCATGTTGTTTCATTTAGGATTAAAGAGTTAGCTGCTATACCGCCGGTTATGCTTTCCAATAGTTTAAATGCTAGTTTTACAGATAGGAATGTTAGCACAAAAACTGAAGTAAAGGAGATAGCTGAAAAATCTCTACACACAATGCTTAGTTCTCAGAAGTAAATCATATGTGCCATGTTGTTTCATTTAGGTTCAAAGAGTTAGCTGCTATACCGCCGGTTATGCTTTCCTATACTGTAAAAGCTAGTTTTACAGAAAATAATGTTAGCACAAAAACTGAAAGAAAGGAGATAGCCGCAAAATCTCTGCACACAATGCTTAGTTCTCAGAAGTAAATCATATGTGCCATGTTGTTTCATTTAGGTTTAAAGAGTTAGCTGCTATACCGCCGGTTATGCTTTCCTATAGTGTAAATGCTAGTTTTACAGATAAGAATGTTAGCACAAAATCTGAAAGTAAGGTGATAGCCGCAAAATCTCTGCACAGAATTCTTATATCTCAGAAGTAAATCATATGTGCCATGTTGTTTCATTTAGTTTTAAAGAGTTAGCTGCTATACCGCCGGTTATGCTTTCCTATAGTTTAAATGCTAGTTTTAGAGATAGGACTGTTAGCACAAAAACTGAAGAAAAGGAGATAGCTGAAAAATCTCTACACACAATGCTTACTTCTCAGAAGTAAATCATATGTGCCATGTTATTTCATTTAGGTTTAAAGAGTTAGCTGCTATACCGCGGGTTATGCTTTCCTATAGTGTAAATGGTAGTTTTACAGGTAAGAATGTTAGCACAAAAACTGAAGAAAAGGAGATAGCTGAAAAATCTCTGCACACAATACTTAGTTCTCAGAACTAAATCATATGTGCCATGTTGTTTCATTTAGGTTTAAAGAGTTAGCTGCTATACCGCAGGTTATGCTTTCCTATAGTGTAAATGGTATTTTTACAGGTAGGAATGTTAGCACAAAAACTGAAGAAGAGGAGATAGCTGAAAAATCTCTGCACACAATGTTTAGTTCTCAGAAGTAAATCATATGTGCCATGTTGTTTCATTTAGGTTTAAAGAGTTAGCTGCGTTAACGCCGGTTATGCTTTCCTATAGTGTAAATGGTAGTTTTACAGATAGGAATGTTAACACAAAAACTGAAGAAAAGGAGATAGCTGAAAAATCTCTGTACACAATGCTTAGTTCTCAGAAATAAATCATATGTGCCATGTTGTTTCATTTAGGTTTAAAGAGTTAGCTGCTATACCGCCCGTTATGCTTTCCTATAGTGTAAATGCTAGTTTTACAGATAAGAATGTTAGCACAAAAACTGAAAGAAAGGAGATAGCCGCAAAATCTCTGCACAGAATTCTTAGGTTTCACATGTAAATCATATGTGCCATGTTGTTTCATGTAGGTTTAAAGAGGTAGCTGCTATACCGCCGGTTATGCTTTCCTATAGTGTAAATGGTAGTTTTACAGATAGGAATGTTAGCACAAAAACTGAAGAAAAGGAGATAGCTGAAAAATCTCTGCACACAATGCTTAGTTCTGAGAAGTAAATCATATGTGCCATGTTGTTTCATTTAGGTTTAAAGAGTTAGCTGCTATACCGCCGGTTATGCTTTCCTATAGTGTAAATGCTAGTTTTACAGATAAGTATGTTAGCAAAAAACTGAAAGAGAGGAGATAGCCGCAAAATCTCTGCACAGAATTCTTAGGTCTCAGAAGTAAATCATATGTGCCATGTTGTTTCATTTAGGTTTTAAGAGGTAGCTGCTATACCGCCGGCTTTGCTTTCCTATAGTGTAAATGCTAGTTTTACAGATAGGAATGATAGCACAAAAACTGAAAGAATTGAGATAGCCGCAAAATCTCTGCAAAAATTACTTAGGTCTCAGAAGTAAATCATATGTGCCATGTTGTTTCATTTAGCTTTAAAGAGTTAGCTGCTATACCGCCGGTTATGCTTTCCTATAGTGTAAAGGGTAGTTTTCCAGATAGGAATGTTCGCACAAAAACTGAAGAAAAGGAGATAGCTGAAAAATCTCTGCACACAATGCTTAGTTCTCAGAAGTAAATCATATGTGCCATATTGTTTCATTTCGGTTTAAAGAGTTAGCTGCTATACCGCCGGTTATGCTTTCCTATAGTGTAAATGGTATTTTTACAGGTAGGAATGTTAGCACAAAAACTGAAGAAGAGGAGATAGCTGAAAAATCTCTGGACACAATGCTTAGTTCTCAGAAGTAAATCATATGTGCCATGTTGTTTCATTTAGGTTTAAAGAGTTAGCTGCGATAACGCCGGTTATGCTTTCCTATAGTGTAAATGGTAGTTTTACAGATAGGAATGTTAACACAAAAACTGAAGAAAAGGAGATAGCTGAAAAATCTCTGCACACAATGTTTAGTTCTCAGAAGTAAATCATATGTGCCATGTTGTTTCATTTAGGTTTAAAGAGTTAGCTGCTATACCGCCGGTTATGCTTTCCTATAGTGTAAATGGTAGTTTTACAGATAGGAATGTTAGCACAAAAACTGAAGAAAAAGAGATAGCTGAAAAATCTCTGCACACAATGCTTAGTTCTCAGAAGTAAATCATATGTGCCATGTAGTTTCATTTAGGTTTAAAGAGTTAGCTGCTATACCGCCGGGTATGCTTTCCTCTAGTGTAAATGCAAGTTTTACAGATAAGAATGTTAGCACAAAAACTGAAATAAAGGAGATAGTTGCAAAATATTTGCACAGATTTCTTAGGTCTCAGAAGTAAATCATATGTGCCATGTTGTTTCATTTAGGTTTAAAGAGTTAGCTGCTATACCGCCGGTTATGCTTTCCTATAGTGTAAAGGGTAGTTTTACAGATAGGAATGTTAGCACAAAAACTGAAGAAAAGGAGATAGCTGAAAAATCTCTGCACACAATGCTTAGTTCTCAGAAGTAAATCATATGTGCCATGTTGTTTCATTTAGGTTTAAAGAGTTAGCTGCGTTAACGCCGGTTATGCTTTCCTATAGTGTAAATGGTAGTTTTACAGATAGGAATGTTAACACAAAAACTGAAGAAAAGGATTTAGCTGAAAAATCTCCGTACACAATGCTTAGTTCTCAGAAGTAAATCATATGTGCCATGTTGTTTCATTTAGGTTTAAAGAGTTAGCTGCTATACCGCCGGTTATGCTTTCCTATAGTGTAAATGCTAGTTTTACAGATAAGAATGTTAGCACAACAACTGAATGAAAGGAGATAGCCGCAAAATCTCTGCACAGAATTCTTAGGTTTCACATGTAAATCATATGTGCCATGTTGTTTCATTTAGGTTTAAAGAGTTAGCTGCTATACCGCCGGTTATGCTTTCCTATAGTGTAAATGGTAGTTTTACAGATAGGAATGTTAGCACAAAAACTGAAGAAAAGGAGATAGCTGAAAAATCTCTGCACACACTGCTTAGTTCTCAGAAGTAAATCATATGTGCCTTGTTGTTTCATTTAGGTTTAAAGAGTTAGCTGCTATACCGCCGGTTATGCTTTCCTATAGTGTAAATGGTAGTTTTACAGATAGGAATGTTAGCACAAAAACTGAAGAAAAGGAGATAGCTGAAAAATCTCTGCACACAATGCTTAGTTCTCAGAAGTAAATCATATGTGCCATGTTGTTTCACTTAGGTTTAAAGAGTTAGCTGCTATACCGCCGGTTATGCTTTCCTATTGTGTAAATTGTAGTTTTACAGATAGAAATGTTAGCACAAAAACTGAAGAAAAGGAGAGAGCTGAAAAATGTCTGCACACACTGCTTAGTTCTCAGAAGTAAATCATATGTGCCATGTTGTTTCATTTAGGTTTAAAGAGTTAGCTGCTATACCGCCGGTTATGCTTTCCTATAGTGTAAATGGTATTTTTACAGGTAGGAATGTTAGCACAAAAACTGAAGAAGAGGAGATAGCTGAAAAATCTCTGCACACAATGCTTAGTTCTCAGAAGTAAATCATATGTGCCATGTTGTTTCATTTAGGTTTAAAGAGTTAGCTGCTATACCGCCGGTTATGCTTTCCTATAGTGTAAATGGTAGTTTTACAGATAGGAATGTTAGCACAAAAACTGAAGAAAAGGAGATAGCTGAAAAATCTCTGCACACAATGCTTAGTTCTCAGCAGTAAATTATATGTGCCATGTTGTTTCATTTAAGTTTAAAGAGTTAGCTGCTATACCGTCGGTTATGCTTTCCTATAGTATAAATGCTAGTTTTACAGATAGGAATGTTAGCACAAAAACTGAAAGAAAAGAGATAGCCGCAAAATCTCTGCACACATTGCTTAGTTCTCTGAAGTAAATCTTATGTGCATTGTTGTTTCATTTAGTTTTAAAGAGTTAGCTGCTATACTGCCGGTTATGCTTTCCTATAGTGTAAATGGCAGTTTTACAGATAGGAATGTTAGCACAAAAACTGAAGAAAAGGAGATAGCTGAAAAATCTCTGCACACAATGCTTAGTTCTCAGAAGTAAATCATATGTGCCATGTTGTTTCATTTAGGTTTAAAGAGTTAGCTGCTATACCGCCGGGTATACTTTCCTATAGTGTAAATGCTAGTTTTACAGATAATAATGTTAGCACAAAAACTGAAAGAGAGGAGATAGCCGCAAAATCTCTGCACAAATTACTTAGGTCTCAGAAGTAAATCATATGTGCCATGTTGTTTCATTTAGGTTTAAAGAGTTAGCTGCTATACTGCCGGTTATGCTTTCGTATAGTGTAAATGGTAGTGTTACAGATAGGAATGTTACCATAAAAACTGAAAAAGAGGAGATAGCTGAAAAATCCCTGCACACAATGCTTAGTTCTCAGAAGTATATCATATGTGCAATGTTGTTTCATTTAGGTTTAAAGAGTTAGCTGCTATACCGCCGGTTATGCTTTCCTATAGTGTAAATGGTAGTTTTACAGATAGGAATGTTAACATAAAAACTGAAGAAAAGGATATAGCTGAAAAATCTCTGCACACAATGCTTAGTTCTCAGAAGTAAATCATATGTGCCTTGTTGTTTCATTTAGGTTTAAAGAGTTAGCTGCTATACCGCCGGTTATGCTTTCCTATAGTGTAAATGGTAGTTTTACAGATAGGAATGTTAGCACAAAAACTGAAGAAAAGGAGATAGCTGAAAAATCTCTGCACACAATGCTTAGTTCTCAGAAGTAAATCATATGTGCCATGTTGTTTCATTTAGGTTTAAAGAGTTAGCTGCTATACCGCCGGTTATGCTTTCCTATTGTGTAAATTGCAGTTTTACAGATAGAAATGTTAGCACAAAAACTGAAGAAAAGGAGAGAGCTGAAAAATCTCTGCACACAATGTTTAGTTCTCAGAAGTAAATCATATGTGCCATGTTGTTTCATTTAGGTTTAAAGAGTTAGCTGCTATACCGCCGGTTATGCTTTCCTATAGTGTAAATGGTATTTTTACAGGTAGGAATGTTAGCACAAAAACTGAAGAAGAGGAGATAGCTGAAAAATCTCTGCACACAATGCTTAGTTCTCAGAAGTAAATCATATGTGCCATGTTGTTTCATTTAGGTTTAAAGAGTTAGCTGCGTTAACGCCGGTTATGCTTTCCTATAGTGTAAATGGTAGTTTTACAGATAGGAATGTTAACACAAAAACTGAAGAAAAGGAGATAGCTGAAAAATCTCTGTACACAATGCTTAGTTCTCAGAAATAAATCATATGTGCCATGTTGTTTCATTTAGGTTTAAAGAGTTAGCTGCTATACCGTCGGTTATGCTTTCCTATAGTGTAAATGCTAGTTTTACAGATAAGAATGTCAGCACAAAAACTGAAAGAAAGGAGATAGCCGCAAAATCTCTGCACAGAATTCTTAGGTTTCACATGTAAATGATATGTGCCATGTTGTTTCATTTAGGTTTAAAGAGTTAGCTGCTATACCGCCGGTTATGCTTTCCTATAGTGTAAATGGTAGTTTTACAGATAAGAATGTTAGCACAAAAACTGAAGAAAAGGAGATAGCTGAAAAATCTCTACACACAATGTTTAGTTCTCAGAAGTAAATCATATGTGCCATGTTGTTTCATTTGGGTTTAAAGAGTTAGCTGCTATACCGCCGGTAAAGCTTTCCTATAGTGTAAATGGTAGTTTTACAGATAAGAATGTTAGCACAAAAACTGAAACAAAGGAGATAGACGCAAAATCTCTGCACAAATTACTTAGGTCTCAGAAGTAAATCATATGTGCCATGTTGTTTCATTTAGGTTTAAAGAGGTAGCTGCTATACCGCCGGTTACGCTTTCCTATAGTGTAAATGGTAGTTTTACAGATAGGAATGTTAGCACAAAAACTGAAGAAAAAGAGATAGCTGAAAAATCTCTGCACACAATGCTTAGTTCTCAGAAGTAAATCATATGTGCCATGTTGTTTCATTTAGGTTTAAAGAGTTAGCTGCTATACCGCCGGGTATGCTTTCCTCTAGTGTAAATGCTAGTTTTACAGATAAGTACGTTAGCAAAAAACTGAAAGAGAGGAGATAGCCACAAAATCTCTGCACAGAATTCTTAGGTCTCAGAAGTAAATCATATGTGCCATGTTGTTTCATTTAGGTTTTAAGAGGTAGCTGCTATACCGCCGGCTTTGCTTTCCTATAGTGTAAATGCTAGTTTTACAGATAGGAATGTTAGCACAAAAACTGAAAGAAAGGAGATAGCCACAAAATCTCTGCACAAATTACTTAGGTCTCAGAAGAAAATCATATGTGCCATGTTGTTTCATTTAGCTTTAAAGAGTTAGCTGCTATACCGCCGGTTATGCTTTCCTATAGTGTAAAGGGTAGTTTTACAGATAGGAATGTTAGCACAAAAACTGAAGAAAAAGAGATAGCTGAAAAATCTCTGCACACAATGCTTAGTTCTCAGAAGTAAATCATATGTGCCATGTTGTTTCATTTAGGTTTAAAGAGTTAGCTGCTATACCGCCGGGTATGCTTTCCTCTAGTGTAAATGCAAGTTTTCCAGATAAGAATGTTAGCACAAAAACTGAAATAAAGGAGATAGCTGCAAAATATTTGCACAGATTTCTTAGGTCTCAGAAGTAAATCATATGTGCCATGTTGTTTCATTTAGGTTTAAAGAGTTAGCTGCTATACCGCCGGTTATGCTTTCCTATAGTGTAAATGGTATTTTTACAGGTAGGAATGTTAGCACAAAAACTGAAGAAGAGGAGATAGCTGAAAAATCTCTGCACACAATGCTTAGTTCTCAGAAGTAAATCATATGTGCCATGTTGTTTCATTTAGGTTTAAAGAGTTAGCTGCTATACCGCCGGTTATGCTTTCCTATAGTGTAAATGGTAGTTTTACAGATAGGAATGTTAGCACAAAAACTGAAGAAAAGGAGATAGCTGAAAAATCTCTGCACACAATGCTTAGTTCTCAGCAGTAAATTATATGTGCCATGTTGTTTCATTTAAGTTTAAAGAGTTAGCTGCTATACCGTCGGTTATGCTTTCCTATAGTATAAATGCTAGTTTTACAGATAGGAATGTTAGCACAAAAACTGAAAGAAAAGAGATAGCCGCAAAATCTCTGCACACATTGCTTAGTTCTCTGAAGTAAATCTTATGTGCATTGTTGTTTCATTTAGTTTTAAAGAGTTAGCTGCTATACTGCCGGTTATGCTTTCCTATAGTGTAAATGGCAGTTTTACAGATAGGAATGTTAGCACAAAAACTGAAGAAAAGGAGATAGCTGAAAAATCTCTGCACACAATGCTTAGTTCTCAGAAGTAAATCATATGTGCCATGTTGTTTCATTTAGGTTTAAAGAGTTAGCTGCTATACCGCCGGTTATACTTTCCTATAGTGTAAATGCTAGTTTTACAGATAATAATGTTAGCACAAAAACTGAAAGAGAGGAGATAGCCGCAAAATCTCTGCACAAATTACTTAGGTCTCAGAAGTAAATCATATGTGCCATGTTGTTTCATTTAGGTTTAAAGAGTTAGCTGCTATACTGCCGGTTATGCTTTCGTATAGTGTAAATGGTAGTGTTACAGATAGGAATGTTACCATAAAAACTGAAAAAGAGGAGATAGCTGAAAAATCCCTGCACACAATGCTTAGTTCTCAGAAGTATATCATATGTGCAATGTTGTTTCATTTAGGTTTAAAGAGTTAGCTGCTATACCGCCGGTTATGCTTTCCTATAGTGTAAATGGTAGTTTTACAGATAGGAATGTTAACATAAAAACTGAAGAAAAGGATATAGCTGAAAAATCTCTGCACACAATGCTTAGTTCTCAGAAGTAAATCATATGTGCCTTGTTGTTTCATTTAGGTTTAAAGAGTTAGCTGCTATACCGCCGGTTATGCTTTCCTATAGTGTAAATGGTAGTTTTACAGATAGGAATGTTAGCACAAAAACTGAAGAAAAGGAGATAGCTGAAAAATCTCTGCACACAATGCTTAGTTCTCAGAAGTAAATCATATGTGCCATGTTGTTTCATTTAGGTTTAAAGAGTTAGCTGCTATACCGCCGGTTATGCTTTCCTATTGTGTAAATTGCAGTTTTACAGATAGAAATGTTAGCACAAAAACTGAAGAAAAGGAGAGAGCTGTAAAATCTCTGCACACAATGTTTAGTTCTCAGAAGTAAATCATATGTGCCATGTTGTTTCATTTAGGTTTAAAGAGTTAGCTGCTATACCGCCGGTTATGCTTTCCTATAGTGTAAATGGTATTTTTACAGGTAGGAATGTTAGCACAAAAACTGAAGAAGAGGAGATAGCTGAAAAATCTCTGCACACAATGCTTAGTTCTCAGAAGTAAATCATATGTGCCATGTTGTTTCATTTAGGTTTAAAGAGTTAGCTGCGTTAACGCCGGTTATGCTTTCCTATAGTGTAAATGGTAGTTTTACAGATAGGAATGTTAACACAAAAACTGAAGAAAAGGAGATAGCTGAAAAATCTCTGTACACAATGCTTAGTTCTCAGAAATAAATCATATGTGCCATGTTGTTTCATTTAGGTTTAAAGAGTTAGCTGCTATACCGCCGGTTATGCTTTCCTATAGTGTAAATGCTAGTTTTACAGATAAGAATGTCAGCACAAAAACTGAAAGAAAGGAGATAGCCGCAAAATCTCTGCACAGAATTCTTAGGTTTCACATGTAAATGATATGTGCCATGTTGTTTCATTTAGGTTTAAAGAGTTAGCTGCTATACCTCCGGTTATGCTTTCCTATAGTGTAAATGGTAGTTTTACAGATAAGAATGTTAGCACAAAAACTGAAGAAAAGGAGATAGCTGAAAAATCTCTACACACAATGTTTAGTTCTCAGAAGTAAATCATATGTGCCATGTTGTTTCATTTGGGTTTAAAGAGTTAGCTGCTATACCGCCGGTAAAGCTTTCCTATAGTGTAAATGCTAGTTTTACAGATAAGAATGTTAGCACAAAAACTGAAACAAAGGAGATAGACGCAAAATCTCTGTACAAATTACTTAGGTCTCAGAAGTAAATCATATGTGCCATGTTGTTTCATTTAGGTTTAAAGAGGTAGCTGCTATACCGCCGGTTACGCTTTCCTATAGTGTAAATGGTAGTTTTACAGATAGGAATGTTAGCACAAAAACTGAAGGAAAAGAGATAGCTGAAAAATCTCTGCACACAATGCTTAGTTCTCAGAAGTAAATCATATGTGCCATGTTGTTTCATTTAGGTTTAAAGAGTTAGCTGCTATACCGCCGGGTATGCTTTCCTCTAGTGTAAATGCTAGTTTTACAGATAAGTACGTTAGCAAAAAACTGAAAGAGAGGAGATAGCCACAAAATCTCTGCACAGAATTCTTAGGTCTCAGAAGTAAATCATATGTGCCATGTTGTTTCATTTAGGTTTTAAGAGGTAGCTGCTATACCGCCGGCTTTGCTTTCCTATAGTGTAAATGCTAGTTTTACAGATAGGAATGTTAGCACAAAAACTGAAAGAAAGGAGATAGCCACAAAATCTCTGCACAAATTACTTAGGTCTCAGAAGAAAATCATATGTGCCATGTTGTTTCATTTAGCTTTAAAGAGTTAGCTGCTATACCGCCGGTTATGCTTTCCTATAGTGTAAAGGGTAGTTTTACAGATAGGAATGTTAGCACAAAAACTGAAGAAAAAGAGATAGCTGAAAAATCTCTGCACACAATGCTTAGTTCTCAGAAGTAAATCATATGTGCCATGTTGTTTCATTTAGGTTTAAAGAGTTAGCTGCTATACCGCCGGGTATGCTTTCCTCTAGTGTAAATGCAAGTTTTCCAGATAAGAATGTTAGCACAAAAACTGAAATAAAGGAGATAGCTGCAAAATATTTGCACAGATTTCTTAGGTCTCAGAAGTAAATCATATGTGCCATGTTGTTTCATTTCGGTTTAAAGAGTTAGCTGCTATACCGCCGGTTATGCTTTCCTATAGTGTAAATGGTATTTTTACAGGTAGGAATGTTAGCACAAAAACTGAAGAAGAGGAGATAGCTGAAAAATCTCTGGACACAATGCTTAGTTCTCAGAAGTAAATCATATGTGCCATGTTGTTTCATTTAGGTTTAAAGAGTTAGCTGCGATAACGCCGGTTATGCATTCCTATAGTGTAAATGGTAGTTTTACAGATAGGAATGTTAACACAAAAACTGAAGAAAAGGAGATAGCTGAAAAATCTCTGCACACAATGTTTAGTTCTCAGAAGTAAATCATATGTGCCATGTTGTTTCATTTAGGTTTAAAGAGTTAGCTGCTATACCGCCGGTTATGCTTTCCTATAGTGTAAATGGTAGTTTTACAGATAGGAATGTTAGCACAAAAACTGAAGAAAAAGAGATAGCTGAAAAATCTCTGCACACAATGCTTAGTTCTCAGAAGTAAATCATATGTGCCATGTTGTTTCATTTAGGTTTAAAGAGTTAGCTGCTATAGCGCCGGGTATGCTTTCCTCTAGTGTAAATGCAAGTTTTACAGATAAGAATGTTAGCACAAAAACTGAAATAAAGGAGATAGTTGCAAAATATTTGCACAGATTTCTTAGGTCTCAGAAGTAAATCATATGTGCCATGTTGTTTCATTTAGGTTTAAAGAGTTAGCTGCTATACCGCCGGTTATGCTTTCCTATAGTGTAAAGGGTAGTTTTACAGATAGGAATGTTAGCACAAAAACTGAAGAAAAGGAGATAGCTGAAAAATCTCTGCACACAATGCTTAGTTCTCAGAAGTAAATCATATGTGCCATGTTGTTTCATTTAGGTTTAAAGAGTTAGCTGCGTTAACGCCGGTTATGCTTTCCTATAGTGTAAATGGTAGTTTTACAGATAGGAATGTTAACACAAAAACTGAAGAAAAGGATTTAGCTGAAAAATCTCCGTACACAATGCTTAGTTCTCAGAAGTAAATCATATGTGCCATGTTGTTTCATTTAGGTTTAAAGAGTTAGCTGCTATACCGCCGGTTATGCTTTCCTATAGTGTAAATGCTAGTTTTACAGATAAGAATGTTAGCACAACAACTGAATGAAAGGAGATAGCCGCAAAATCTCTGCACAGAATTCTTAGGTTTCACATGTAAATCATATGTGCCATGTTGTTTCATTTAGGTTTAAAGAGTTAGCTGCTATACCGCCGGTTATGCTTTCCTATAGTGTAAATGGTAGTTTTACAGATAGGAATGTTAGCACAAAAACTGAAGAAAAGGAGATAGCTGAAAAATCTCTGCACACACTGCTTAGTTCTCAGAAGTAAATCATATGTGCCTTGTTGTTTCATTTAGGTTTAAAGAGTTAGCTGCTATACCGCCGGTTATGCTTTCCTATAGTGTAAATGGTAGTTTTACAGATAGGAATGTTAGCACAAAAACTGAAGAAAAGGAGATAGCTGAAAAATCTCTGCACACAATGCTTAGTTCTCAGAAGTAAATCATATGTGCCATGTTGTTTCACTTAGGTTTAAAGAGTTAGCTGCTATACCGCCGGTTATGCTTTCCTATTGTGTAAATTGTAGTTTTACAGATAGAAATGTTAGCACAAAAACTGAAGAAAAGGAGAGAGCTGAAAAATATCTGCACACACTGCTTAGTTCTCAGAAGTAAATCATATGTGCCATGTTGTTTCATTTAGGTTTAAAGAGTTAGCTGCTATACCGCCGGTTATGCTTTCCTATAGTGTAAATGGTATTTTTACAGGTAGGAATGTTAGCACAAAAACTGAAGAAGAGGAGATAGCTGAAAAATCTCTGCACACAATGCTTAGTTCTCAGAAGTAAATCATATGTGCCATGTTGTTTCATTTAGGTTTAAAGAGTTAGCTGCTATACCGCCGGTTATGCTTTCCTATAGTGTAAATGGTAGTTTTACAGATAGGAATGTTAGCACAAAAACTGAAGAAAAGGAGATAGCTGAAAAATCTCTGCACACAATGCTTAGTTCTCAGCAGTAAATTATATGTGCCATGTTGTTTCATTTAAGTTTAAAGAGTTAGCTGCTATACCGTCGGTTATGCTTTCCTATAGTATAAATGCTAGTTTTACAGATAGGAATGTTAGCACAAAAACTGAAAGAAAAGAGATAGCCGCAAAATCTCTGCACACATTGCTTAGTTCTCTGAAGTAAATCTTATGTGCATTGTTGTTTCATTTAGTTTTAAAGAGTTAGCTGCTATACTGCCGGTTATGCTTTCCTATAGTGTAAATGGCAGTTTTACAGATAGGAATGTTAGCACAAAAACTGAAGAAAAGGAGATAGCTGAAAAATCTCTGCACACAATGCTTAGTTCTCAGAAGTAAATCATATGTGCCATGTTGTTTCATTTAGGTTTAAAGAGTTAGCTGCTATACCGCCGGGTATACTTTCCTATAGTGTAAATGCTAGTTTTACAGATAATAATGTTAGCACAAAAACTGAAAGAGAGGAGATAGCCGCAAAATCTCTGCACAAATTACTTAGGTCTCAGAAGTAAATCATATGTGCCATGTTGTTTCATTTAGGTTTAAAGAGTTAGCTGCTATACTGCCGGTTATGCTTTCGTATAGTGTAAATGGTAGTGTTACAGATAGGAATGTTACCATAAAAACTGAAAAAGAGGAGATAGCTGAAAAATCCCTGCACACAATGCTTAGTTCTCAGAAGTATATCATATGTGCAATGTTGTTTCATTTAGGTTTAAAGAGTTAGCTGCTATACCGCCGGTTATGCTTTCCTATAGTGTAAATGGTAGTTTTACAGATAGGAATGTTAACATAAAAACTGAAGAAAAGGATATAGCTGAAAAATCTCTGCACACAATGCTTAGTTCTCAGAAGTAAATCATATGTGCCTTGTTGTTTCATTTAGGTTTAAAGAGTTAGCTGCTATACCGCCGGTTATGCTTTCCTATAGTGTAAATGGTAGTTTTACAGATAGGAATGTTAGCACAAAAACTGAAGAAAAGGAGATAGCTGAAAAATCTCTGCACACAATGCTTAGTTCTCAGAAGTAAATCATATGTGCCATGTTGTTTCATTTAGGTTTAAAGAGTTAGCTGCTATACCGCCGGTTATGCTTTCCTATTGTGTAAATTGCAGTTTTACAGATAGAAATGTTAGCACAAAAACTGAAGAAAAGGAGAGAGCTGAAAAATCTCTGCACACAATGTTTAGTTCTCAGAAGTAAATCATATGTGCCATGTTGTTTCATTTAGGTTTAAAGAGTTAGCTGCTATACCGCCGGTTATGCTTTCCTATAGTGTAAATGGTATTTTTACAGGTAGGAATGTTAGCACAAAAACTGAAGAAGAGGAGATAGCTGAAAAATCTCTGCACACAATGCTTAGTTCTCAGAAGTAAATCATATGTGCCATGTTGTTTCATTTAGGTTTAAAGAGTTAGCTGCGTTAACGCCGGTTATGCTTTCCTATAGTGTAAATGGTAGTTTTACAGATAGGAATGTTAACACAAAAACTGAAGAAAAGGAGATAGCTGAAAAATCTCTGTACACAATGCTTAGTTCTCAGAAATAAATCATATGTGCCATGTTGTTTCATTTAGGTTTAAAGAGTTAGCTGCTATACCGCCGGTTATGCTTTCCTATAGTGTAAATGCTAGTTTTACAGATAAGAATGTCAGCACAAAAACTGAAAGAAAGGAGATAGCCGCAAAATCTCTGCACAGAATTCTTAGGTTTCACATGTAAATGATATGTGCCATGTTGTTTCATTTAGGTTTAAAGAGTTAGCTGCTATACCTCCGGTTATGCTTTCCTATAGTGTAAATGGTAGTTTTACAGATAAGAATGTTAGCACAAAAACTGAAGAAAAGGAGATAGCTGAAAAATCTCTACACACAATGTTTAGTTCTCAGAAGTAAATCATATGTGCCATGTTGTTTCATTTGGGTTTAAAGAGTTAGCTGCTATACCGCCGGTAAAGCTTTCCTATAGTGTAAATGCTAGTTTTACAGATAAGAATGTTAGCACAAAAACTGAAACAAAGGAGATAGACGCAAAATCTCTGCACAAATTACTTAGGTCTCAGAAGTAAATCATATGTGCCATGTTGTTTCATTTAGGTTTAAAGAGGTAGCTGCTATACCGCCGGTTACGCTTTCCTATAGTGTAAATGGTAGTTTTACAGATAGGAATGTTAGCACAAAAACTGAAGAAAAAGAGATAGCTGAAAAATCTCTGCACACAATGCTTAGTTCTCAGAAGTAAATCATATGTGCCATGTTGTTTCATTTAGGTTTAAAGAGTTAGCTGCTATACCGCCGGGTATGCTTTCCTCTAGTGTAAATGCTAGTTTTACAGATAAGTACGTTAGCAAAAAACTGAAAGAGAGGAGATAGCCACAAAATCTCTGCACAGAATTCTTAGGTCTCAGAAGTAAATCATATGTGCCATGTTGTTTCATTTAGGTTTTAAGAGGTAGCTGCTATACCGCCGGCTTTGCTTTCCTATAGTGTAAATGCTAGTTTTACAGATAGGAATGTTAGCACAAAAACTGAAAGAAAGGAGATAGCCACAAAATCTCTGCACAAATTACTTAGGTCTCAGAAGAAAATCATATGTGCCATGTTGTTTCATTTAGCTTTAAAGAGTTAGCTGCTATACCGCCGGTTATGCTTTCCTATAGTGTAAAGGGTAGTTTTACAGATAGGAATGTTAGCACAAAAACTGAAGAAAAAGAGATAGCTGAAAAATCTCTGCACACAATGCTTAGTTCTCAGCAGTAAATTATATGTGCCATGTTGTTTCATTTAAGTTTAAAGAGTTAGCTGCTATACCGTCGGTTATGCTTTCCTATAGTATAAATGCTAGTTTTACAGATAGGAATGTTAGCACAAAAACTGAAAGAAAAGAGATAGCCGCAAAATCTCTGCACACATTGCTTAGTTCTCTGAAGTAAATCTTATGTGCATTGTTGTTTCATTTAGTTTTAAAGAGTTAGCTGCTATACTGCCGGTTATGCTTTCCTATAGTGTAAATGGCAGTTTTACAGATAGGAAAGTTAGCACAAAAACTGAAGAAAAGGAGATAGCTGAAAAATCTCTGCACACAATGCTTAGTTCTCAGAAGTAAATCATATGTGCCATGTTGTTTCATTTAGGTTTAAAGAGTTAGCTGCTATACCGCCGGTTATACTTTCCTATAGTGTAAATGCTAGTTTTACAGATAATAATGTTAGCACAAAAACTGAAAGAGAGGAGATAGCCGCAAAATCTCTGCACAAATTACTTAGGTCTCAGAAGTAAATCATATGTGCCATGTTGTTTCATTTAGGTTTAAAGAGTTAGCTGCTATACTGCCGGTTATGCTTTCGTATAGTGTAAATGGTAGTGTTACAGATAGGAATGTTACCATAAAAACTGAAAAAGAGGAGATAGCTGAAAAATCCCTGCACACAATGCTTAGTTCTCAGAAGTATATCATATGTGCAATGTTGTTTCATTTAGGTTTAAAGAGTTAGCTGCTATACCGCCGGTTATGCTTTCCTATAGTGTAAATGGTAGTTTTACAGATACGAATGTTAACATAAAAACTGAAGAAAAGGATATAGCTGAAAAATCTCTGCACACAATGCTTAGTTCTCAGAAGTAAATCATATGTGCCTTGTTGTTTCATTTAGGTTTAAAGAGTTAGCTGCTATACCGCCGGTTATGCTTTCCTATAGTGTAAATGGTAGTTTTACAGATAGGAATGTTAGCACAAAAACTGAAGAAAAGGAGATAGCTGAAAAATCTCTGCACACAATGCTTAGTTCTCAGAAGTAAATCATATGTGCCATGTTGTTTCATTTAGGTTTAAAGAGTTAGCTGCTATACCGCCGGTTATGCTTTCCTATTGTGTAAATTGCAGTTTTACAGATAGAAATGTTAGCACAAAAACTGAAGAAAAGGAGAGAGCTGAAAAATCTCTGCACACAATGTTTAGTTCTCAGAAGTAAATCATATGTGCCATGTTGTTTCACTTAGGTTTAAAGAGTTAGCTGCTATACCGCCGGTTATGCTTTCCTATAGTGTAAATGGTATTTTTACAGGTAGGAATGTTAGCACAAAAACTGAAGAAGAGGAGATAGCTGAAAAATCTCTGCACACAATGCTTAGTTCTCAGAAGTAAATCATATGTGCCATGTTGTTTCATTTAGGTTTAAAGAGTTAGCTGCGTTAACGCCGGTTATGCTTTCCTATAGTGTAAATGGTAGTTTTACAGATAGGAATGTTAACACAAAAACTGAAGAAAAGGAGATAGCTGAAAAATCTCTGTACACAATGCTTAGTTCTCAGAAATAAATCATATGTGCCATGTTGTTTCATTTAGGTTTAAAGAGTTAGCTGCTATACCGCCGGTTATGCTTTCCTATAGTGTAAATGCTAGTTTTACAGATAAGAATGTCAGCACAAAAACTGAAAGAAAGGAGATAGCCGCAAAATCTCTGCACAGAATTCTTAGGTTTCACATGTAAATGATATGTGCCATGTTGTTTCATTTAGGTTTAAAGAGTTAGCTGCTATACCTCCGGTTATGCTTTCCTATAGTGTAAATGGTAGTTTTACAGATAAGAATGTTAGCACAAAAACTGAAGAAAAGGAGATAGCTGAAAAATCTCTACACACAATGTTTAGTTCTCAGAAGTAAATCATATGTGCCATGTTGTTTCATTTGGGTTTAAAGAGTTAGCTGCTATACCGCCGGTAAAGCTTTCCTATAGTGTAAATGCTAGTTTTACAGATAAGAATGTTAGCACAAAAACTGAAACAAAGGAGATAGACGCAAAATCTCTGCACAAATTACTTAGGTCTCAGAAGTAAATCATATGTGCCATGTTGTTTCATTTAGGTTTAAAGAGGTAGCTGCTATACCGCCGGTTACGCTTTCCTATAGTGTAAATGGTAGTTTTACAGATAGGAATGTTAGCACAAAAACTGAAGAAAAAGAGATAGCTGAAAAATCTCTGCACACAATGCTTAGTTCTCAGAAGTAAATCATATGTGCCATGTTGTTTCATTTAGGTTTAAAGAGTTAGCTGCTATACCGCCGGGTATGCTTTCCTCTAGTGTAAATGCTAGTTTTACAGATAAGTACGTTAGCAAAAAACTGAAAGAGAGGAGATAGCCACAAAATCTCTGCACAGAATTCTTAGGTCTCAGAAGTAAATCATATGTGCCATGTTGTTTCATTTAGGTTTTAAGAGGTAGCTGCTATACCGCCGGCTTTGCTTTCCTATAGTGTAAATGCTAGTTTTACAGATAGGAATGTTAGCACAAAAACTGAAAGAAAGGAGATAGCCACAAAATCTCTGCACAAATTACTTAGGTCTCAGAAGAAAATCATATGTGCCATGTTGTTTCATTTAGCTTTAAAGAGTTAGCTGCTATACCGCCGGTTATGCTTTCCTATAGTGTAAAGGGTAGTTTTACAGATAGGAATGTTAGCACAAAAACTGAAAAAAAAGAGATAGCTGAAAAATCTCTGCACACAATGCTTAGTTCTCAGAAGTAAATCATATGTGCCATGTTGTTTCATTTAGGTTTAAAGAGTTAGCTGCTATACCGCCGGGTATGCTTTCCTCTAGTGTAAATGCAAGTTTTCCAGATAAGAATGTTAGCACAAAAACTGAAATAAAGGAGATAGCTGCAAAATATTTGCACAGATTTCTTAGGTCTCAGAAGTAAATCATATGTGCCATGTTGTTTCATTTAGGTTTAAAGAGTTAGCTGCTATACCGCCGGTTATGCTTTCCTATAGTGTAAATGGTATTTTTACAGGTAGGAATGTTAGCACAAAAACTGAAGAAGAGGAGATAGCTGAAAAATCTCTGCACACAATGCTTAGTTCTCAGAAGTAAATCATATGTGCCATGTTGTTTCATTTAGGTTTAAAGAGTTAGCTGCTATACCGCCGGTTATGCTTTCCTATAGTGTAAATGGTAGTTTTACAGATAGGAATGTTAGCACAAAAACTGAAGAAAAAGAGATAGCTGAAAAATCTCTGCACACAATGCTTAGTTCTCAGCAGTAAATTATATGTGCCATGTTGTTTCATTTAAGTTTAAAGAGTTAGCTGCTATACCGTCGGTTATGCTTTCCTATAGTATAAATGCTAGTTTTACAGATAGGAATGTTAGCACAAAAACTGAAAGAAAAGAGATAGCCGCAAAATCTCTGCACACATTGCTTAGTTCTCTGAAGTAAATCTTATGTGCATTGTTGTTTCATTTAGTTTTAAAGAGTTAGCTGCTATACTGCCGGTTATGCTTTCCTATAGTGTAAATGGCAGTTTTACAGATAGGAATGTTAGCACAAAAACTGAAGAAAAGGAGATAGCTGAAAAATCTCTGCACACAATGCTTAGTTCTCAGAAGTAAATCATATGTGCCATGTTGTTTCATTTAGGTTTAAAGAGTTAGCTGCTATACCGCCGGTTATACTTTCCTATAGTGTAAATGCTAGTTTTACAGATAATAATGTTAGCACAAAAACTGAAAGAGAGGAGATAGCCGCAAAATCTCTGCACAAATTACTTAGGTCTCAGAAGTAAATCATATGTGCCATGTTGTTTCATTTAGGTTTAAAGAGTTAGCTGCTATACTGCCGGTTATGCTTTCGTATAGTGTAAATGGTAGTGTTACAGATAGGAATGTTACCATAAAAACTGAAAAAGAGGAGATAGCTGAAAAATCCCTGCACACAATGCTTAGTTCTCAGAAGTATATCATATGTGCAATGTTGTTTCATTTAGGTTTAAAGAGTTAGCTGCTATACCGCCGGTTATGCTTTCCTATAGTGTAAATGGTAGTTTTACAGATAGGAATGTTAACATAAAAACTGAAGAAAAGGATATAGCTGAAAAATCTCTGCACACAATGCTTAGTTCTCAGAAGTAAATCATATGTGCCTTGTTGTTTCATTTAGGTTTAAAGAGTTAGCTGCTATACCGCCGGTTATGCTTTCCTATAGTGTAAATGGTAGTTTTACAGATAGGAATGTTAGCACAAAAACTGAAGAAAAGGAGATAGCTGAAAAATCTCTGCACACAATGCTTAGTTCTCAGAAGTAAATCATATGTGCCATGTTGTTTCATTTAGGTTTAAAGAGTTAGCTGCTATACCGCCGGTTATGCTTTCCTATTGTGTAAATTGTAGTTTTACAGATAGAAATGTTAGCACAAAAACTGAAGAAAAGGAGAGAGCTGAAAAATCTCTGCACACAATGCTTAGTTCTCAGAAGTAAATCATATGTGCCATGTTGTTTCATTTAGGTTTAAAGAGTTAGCTGCTATACCGCCGGTTATGCTTTCCTATAGTGTAAAAGGTATTTTTACAGGTAGGAATGTTAGCACAAAAACTGAAGAAGAGGAGATAGCTGAAAAATCTCTGCACACAATGCTTAGTTCTCAGAAGTAAATCATATGTGCCATGTTGTTTCATTTAGGTTTAAAGAGTTAGCTGCTATACCGCCGGTTATGCTTTCCTATAGTGTAAATGGTAGTTTTACAGATAGGAATGTTAGCACAAAAACTGAAGAAAAAGAGATAGCTGAAAAATAACTGCACACAATGCTTAGTTCTCAGAAGTAAATCATATGTGCCATGTTGTTTCATTTAGGTTTAAAGAGTTAGCTGCTATATCGCCGGGTATGCTTTCCTCTAGTGTAAATGCAAGTTTTACAGATAAGAATGTTAGCACAAAACCTGAAATAAAGGAGATAGCTGCAAAATATTTGCACAGATTTCTTAGGTCTCAGAAGTAAATCATATGTGCCATGTTGTTTCATTTCGGTTTAAAGAGTTAGCTGCTATACCGCCGGTTATGCTTTCCTATAGTGTAAATGGTATTTTTACAGGTAGGAATGTTAGCACAAAAACTGAAAAAGAGGAGATAGCTGAAAAATCTCTGCACACAAGGCTTAGTTGTCAGAAGTAAATCATATGTGCCATGTTGTTTCATTTAGGTTCAAAGAGTTAGCTGCTATACCGCCGGTAATGCTTTCCTATAGTGTAAATGCTAGTTTTACAGATAAGAATGTTAGCACAAAAACTGAAACAAAGGAGATAGACGCAAAATCTCTGCACAAATTACTTAGGTCTCAGAAGTAAATCATATGTGCCATGTTGTTTCATTTAGGTTTAAAGAGGTAGCTGCTATACCGCCGGTTATGCTTTCCTATAGTGTAAATGGTAGTTTTACAGATAGGAATGTTAGCACAAAAACTGAAGAAAAGGAGATAGCTGACAAATCTCTGCACACAATGCTTAGTTGTCAGAAGTAAATCATATGTGCCATGTTGTTTCATTTCGGTTTAAAGAGTTAGCTGCTATACCGCCGGTTATGCTTTCCTATAGTGTAAATGCTAGTTTTACAGATAAGTATGTTAGCAAAAAACTGAAAGAGAGGAGATAGCCACAAAATCTCTGCACAGAATTCTTAGGTCTCAGAAGTAAATCATATGTGCCATGTTGTTTCATTTAGGTTTTAAGAGGTAGCTGCTATGCCGCCGGCTTTGCTTTCCTATAGTGTAAATGCTAGTTTTACAGATAGGAATGTTAGCACAAAAACTGAAAGAAAGGAGATAGCCACAAAATCTCTGCACAAATTTCTTAGGTCTCAGAAGTAAATCATATGTGCCATGTTGTTTCATTTAGCTTTAAAGAGTTAGCTGCTATACCGCCGGTTATGCTTTCCTATAGTGTAAAGGGTAGTTTTCCAGATAGGATTGTTAGCACAAAAACTGAAGAAAAGGAGATAGCTGAAAAATCTCTGCACACAATGCTTAGTTCTCAGAAGTAAATCATATGTGCCATGTTGTTTCATTTCGGTTTAAAGAGTTAGCTGCTATACCGCCGGTTATGCTTTCCTATAGTGTAAATGGTATTTTTACAGGTAGGAATGTTAGCACAAAAACTGAAGAAGAGGAGATAGCTGAAAAATCTCTGCACACAATGCTTAGTTCTCAGAAGTAAATCATATGTGCCATGTTGTGTCATTTAGGTTTAAAGAGTTAGCTGCGTTAACGCCGGTTATGCTTTCCTATAGTGTAAATGGTAGTTTTACAGATAGGAATGTTAACACAAAAACTGAAGAAAAGGAGATAGCTGAAAAATCTCTACACACAATGCTTAGTTCTCAGAAGTAAATCATATGTGCCATGTTGTTTCATTTGGGTTTAAAGAGTTAGCTGCTATACCGCCGGTTATGCTTTCCTATAGTGTAAATGCTAGGTTTTCAGATAAGAATGTTAGCACAAAAACTGAAACAAAGTAGATAGCCGCAAAATCTCTGCACAAATTACTTAGGTCTCAGAAGTAAATCATATGTGCCATGTTGTTTCATTTAGGTTTAAAGAGGTAGCTGCTATACCGCCGGTTATGTTTTCCTATAGTGTAAATGGTAGTTTTACAGATAGGAATGTTAGCACAAAAACTGAAGAAAAGGAGATAGCTGAAAAATCTCTGCACACAATGCTTAGGTCTCAGAAGTAAATCATATGTGCCATGTTGTTTCATTTAGGTTTAAAGAGTTAGCTGCTATACCGCCGGTTATGCTTTCCTATAGTGTAAATGCTAGTTTTACAGATAAGTATGTTAGCAAAAAACTGAAAGAGAGGAGATAGCCGCAAAATCTCTGCACAGAATTCTTAGGTCTCAGAAGTAAATCATATGTGCCATGTTGTTTCATTTAGGTTTTAAGAGGTAGCTGCTATACCGCCGGCTTTGCTTTCCTATAGTGTAAATGCTAGTTTTACAGATAGGAATGTTAGCACAAAAACTGAAAGAAAGGAGATAGCCGCAAAATCTCTGCACACAATGCTTAGTTCTCAGAAGTAAATCATATGTGCCATGTTGTTTTATTTAGGTTTAAAGAGTTAGCTGCTATACCGCCGGTTATGCTTTCCTATAGTGTAAAAGGTATTTTTACAGGTAGGAATGTTAGCACAAAAACTCAAGAAAAGGAGATACCTGAAAAATCTCTGCACAGAATGCTTAGTTCTCAGCAGTAAATTACATGTGCCATGTTGTTTCATTTAAGTTTAAAGAGTTAGCTGCTATACCGTCGGTTATGCTTTCCTATAGTATAAATGCTAGTTTTACAGATAGGAATGTTAGCACAAAAACTGAAAGAAAGGAGATAGCCGCAAAATCTCTGCACACATTGCTTAGTTCTCAGAAGTAAATCATATGTACCATGTTGTTTCATTTAGGTTTACAGAGTTAGCTGCTATACCGCCGGTTATACTTTCCTATAGTGTAAATGCTAGTTTTACAGATAAGAATGTTAGCACAAAAACTGAAAGAAAAGAGATAGCCGCAAAATCTCTGCACAAATTACTTAGGTGTCAGAAGTAAATTATATGTGCCATGTTGTTTCATTTAGGTTTAAAGAGTTAGCTGCTATACCGCCGGTTATGCTTTCCTATAGTGTAAATGCTAGTTTTACAGATAAGTATGTTAGCAAAAAACTGAAAGAGAGGAGATAGCCGCAAAATCTCTGCACAGAATTCTTAGGTCTCAGAAGTAAATCATATGTGCCATGTTGTTTCATTTAGGTTTAAAGAGTTAGCTCCTATACCGCCGGTTATGCTTTCCTATAGTGTAAATGGTAGTTTTACAGATAGGAATGTTAGCACAAAAACTGAAGAAAAGGAGATAGCTGAAAAATCTCTACACACAATGCTTACTTCTCAGAAGTAAATCATATGTGCCATGTTGTTTCATTTAGGTTTAAAGAGTTAGCTGCTATACCGCCCGTTATGCTTTCCTATAGTATAAATGCTAGTTTTACAGATAAGAATGTTAGCACAAAAACTGAAAGAAAGGAGATAGCAGCAAAATCTCTGCACAGAATTCTTAGGTCTCAGAAGTAAATCATATGTGCCATGTTGTTTCATTTAGGTTTAAAGAGTTAGCTGCTATACCGCCGGTTATGCTTTCCTATAGTGTAAATGGTATTTTTACAGGTAGGAATGTTAGCACAAAAACTGAAGAAGAGGAGATAGCTGAAAAATCTCTGCACACAATGCTTAGTTCTCAGAAGTAAATCATATGTGCCATGTTGTTTCATTTAGGTTTAAAGAGTTAGCTGCTATACCGCCGGTTATGCTTTCCTATAGTGTAAATGCAAGTTTTACTGTTAAGAATGTTAGCACAAAAACTGAAAGAAAGGAGATAGCTGCAAAATATTCGCACAGATTTCTTAGGTCTCAGAAGTAAATCATATGTGCCATGTTGTTTCATTTAGGTTTAAATAGTTAGCTGCTATACCACCGGTTATGCTTTCCTATAGTGTAAATGGTAGTTTTACAAATAGTAATGTTAGCACAAAAACTGAGGAAATGGAGATAGCTGAAAAATCTCTGCACACAATGCTTAGTTCTCAGAAGTAAATCATATGTACCATGTTGTTTCATTTAGGTTTACAGAGTTAGCTGCTATACCACCGGTTATACTTTCCTATAGTGTAAATGCTAGTTTTACAGATAAGAATGTTAGCACAAAAACTGAAAGAAAGGAGATAGCCGCAAAATCTCTGCACAAATTACTTAGGTCTCAGAAGTAAATCATATGTGCCATGTTGTTTCATTTAGGTTTAAAGAGTTAGCTGCTATACCGCCGGTTATGCTTTCGTATAGTGTAAATGGCAGTGTTACAGATAGGAATGTTAGCACAAAAACTGAAGAAAAGGAGATAGCTGAAAAATCTCTGCACACAATGCTTAGTTCTCAGAAGTAAATCATATGTGCCATGTTGTTTCATTTAGGTTTAAAGAGTTAGCTGCTATACCGCCGGTTATGCTTTCCTCTAGTGTAAAAGCAAGTTTTACAGATAAGAATGTTAGCACAAAAACTGAAAGAAAGGAGATAGCTGCAAAATATTCGCACAGATTTCTTAGGTCTCAGAAGTAAATCATATGTGCCATGTTGTTTCATTTATGTTTAAAGAGTTAGCTGCTATACCGCCGGTTATGCTTTCCTATAGTGTAAATGGTAGTTTTACAAATAGGAATGTTAGCACAAAAACTGAAGAAAAGGAGATAGCTGAAAAATCTCTGCACACAATGCTTAGTTCTCAGAAGTAAATCATATGTGCCATGTTGTTTCATTTAGGTTTTAAGAGGTAGCTGCTATACCGCCGGCTTTGCTTTCCTATAGTGTAAATGCTAGTTTTACAGATAGGAATGTTAGCACAAAAACTGAAAGAAAGGAGATAGCCGCAAAATCTCTGCACAAATTACTTAGGTCTCAGAAGTAAATCATATGTGCCATGTTGTTTCATTTAGGTTTAAAGAGTTAGCTGCTATACCGCCGGTTATGCTTTCCTATAGTGTAAATGGTAGTTTTACAGATAGGAATGTTAGCGCAAAAACTGAAGAAAAGGAGATAGCTGAAAAATCTCTGCACACAATGCTTAGTTCTCGGAAGTAAATCATATGTGCCATGTTGTTTCATTTAGGTTTAAAGAGTTAGCTGCTATACCGCCGGTTATGCTTTCGTATAGTGTAAATGGTATTTTTACAGGAAGGAATGTTAGCACAAAAACTGAAGAAGAGGAGATAGCTGAAAAATCTCTGCACACAATGCTTAGTTCTCAGAAGTAAATCATGTGTGCCATGTTGTTTCATTTAGGTTTAAAGAGTTAGCTGCGATAAAGCCGGTTATGCTTTCCTATAGTGTAAAAGGTAGTTTTACAGATAGGAATGTTAACACAAAAACTGAAGAAAAGGAGATAGCTGAAAAATCTCTGCACACAATGCTTAGTTCTCAGAAGTATATCATATGTGCCATGTTGTTTCATTTAGGTTTAAAGAGTTAGCTGCTATACCGCCGGTTATGCTTTCCTATAGTGTAAATGGTAGTTTTACAGAAAGGAATGTTAACATAAAAACTGAAGAAAAGGATATAGCTGAAAAATCTCTGCACACAATGCTTAGTTCTCAGAAGTAAATCATATGTGCCTTGTTGTTTCATTTAGGTTTAAAGAGTTAGCTGCTATACCACCGGTTATGCTTTCCTATAGTGTAAATGGTAGTTTTACAGATAGGAATGTTAGCACAAAAACTGAAGAAAAGGAGATAGCTGAAAAATCTCTGCACACAATGCTTAGTTCTCAGAAGTAAATCATATGTGCCATGTTGTTTCATTTAGGTTTAAAGAGTTAGCTGCTATACCGCCGGTTATGCTTTCCTCTAGTGTAAATGCAAGTTTTACAGATAAGAATGTTAGCACAAAAACTGAAAGAAAGGAGATAGCTGCAAAATATTCGCACAGATTTCTTAGGTCTCAGAAGTAAATCATATGTGCCATGTTGTTTCATTTAGGTTTAAAGAGTTAGCTGCTATACCGCCGGTTATGCTTTCCCATAGTGTAAATGCTAGTTTTACTGATAGGAATGTTAGCACAAAAACTGAAGAAAAGGAGATAGCTGAAAAATCTCTACACACAATGCTTAGTTCTCAGAAGTAAATCATATGTGCCATGTTGTTTCATTTAGGTTCAAAGAGTTAGCTGCTATACCGCCGGTTATGCTTTCCTATAGAGTAAATGCTAGTTTTACAGATAAGAATGTTAGCACAAAATCTGAAAGAAAGGTGATAGCCGCAAAATCTCTGCTCAGAATTCTTATGTCTCAGAAGTAAATCATATGTGCCATGTTGTTTCATTTAGTTTTAAAGAGTTAGCTGCTATACCGCCGGTTATGCTTTCCTATAGTGTAAATGCTAGTTTTACAGATAGGACTGTTAGCACAAAAACTGAAGAAAAGGAGATAGCTGAAAAATCTCTGCACACAATGCTTAGTTCTCAGAAATAAATCATATGTGCCATGTTGTTTCATTTAGGTTTTGAGAGGTAGCTGCTATACCGCCGGCTTTGCTTTCCTATAGTGTAAATGCTAGTTTTACAGATAGGAATGTTAGCACAAAAGCTGAAAGAAAGGAGATAGCCGCAAAATCTCTGCACAAATTACTTAGGTCTCAGAAGTAAATCATATGTGCCATGTTGTTTCATTTAGGATTAAAGAGTTTGCTGCTATACCGTCGGTTATGCTTTCCTATATTGTAAATGGTAGTTTTACAGATAGGAATGTTAGCACAAAAACTGAAGAAAAGGAGATAGCTGAAAAATCTCTGCACACAATGCTTAGTTCTCAGAAGTAAATCATATGTGCCATGTTGTTTCATTTAGGTTTAAAGAGTTAGCTGCGATAACGCCGGTTATGCTTTCCTATAGTGTAAAACGTAGTTTTACAGATAGGAATGTTAACACAAAAACTGAAGAAAAGGAGATAGCTGAAAAATCTCTGCACACAATGCTTAGTTCTCAGAAGTAAATCATATGTACCATGTTGTTTCATTTAGGTTTAAAGAGTTAGCTGCTATATCGCCGGTTATGCTTTCCTATAGTGTAAATGCAAGTTTTACAGATAAGAATGTTAGCACAAAAACTGAAAGAAAGGAGATAGCTGCAAAATATTCGCACAGATTTCTAAGGTCTCAGAAGTAAATCATATGTGCCATGTTGTTTCATTTAGGTTTAAAGAGTTAGCTGCTATACCGCCGGTTACGCTTTCCTCTAGTGTAAATGCAAGTTTTAAAGATAAGAATGTTAGCACAAAAACTGAAAGAAAGTAGATAGCCGCAAAATCTCTGCACAAATTACTTAGGTCTCAGAAGTAAATCATATGTGCCATGTTGTTTCATTTAGGTTTAAAGAGTTAGCTGCTATACCGCCGGTTATGCTTTCCTATAGTGTAAATGGTATTTTTACAGGTAGGAATGTTAGCACAAAAACTGAAGAAGAGGAGATAGCTGAAAAATCTCTGCAAACAATGCTTAGTTCTCAGAAGTAAATCATATGTGCCATGTTGTTTCATTTAGGTTTAAAGAGTTAGCTGCGATAACGCCGGTTATGCTTTCCTAGAGTGTAAAAGGTAGTTTTACAGATAGGAATGTTAACACAAAAACTGAAGAAAAGGAGATAGCTGAAAAATCTCTGCACACAATGCTTAGTTCTCAGAAGTAAATCATATGTGCCATGTTGTTTCATTTAGGTTTAAAGAGTTAGCTGCTATACCGCCGGTTATGCTTTCCTCTAGTGTAAATGCAAGTTTTACAGAAAAGAATGTTAGCACAAAACCTGAAAGAAAGGAGATAGCTGCAAAATATTAGCACAGATTTCTTAGGTCTCAGAAATAAATCATATGTGCCAAGTTGTTTCATTTAGGTTTAAAGAGCTAGCTGCTCTACCGCCGGTTATGCTTTCCTATAGTGTAAATGGTAGTTTTACAAATAGGAATGTTAGCACAAAAACTGAAGAAAAGGAGATAGCTGAAAAATCTCTGCACACAATGCTTAGTTCTCAGAAGTAAGTCATATGTGCCATGTTGTTTCATTTAGGTTTTAAGAGGTAGCTGCTATACCGCCGGCTTTGCTTTCCTATAGTGTAAATGCTAGTTTTACAGATAGGAATGTTAGCACAAAAACTGAAAGAAAGGAGATAGCCGCAAAATCTCTGCACAAATTACTTAGGTCTCAGAAGTAAATCATATGTGATATGTTGTTTCATTTAGGTTTAAAGAGTTAGCTGCTATACCGCCGGTTATGCTTTCCTATAGTGTAAATGGTAGTTTTACAGATAGGAATGTTAGCACAAAAACTGAAGGAAAGGAGATAGCTGAAAAATCTCTGCACACAATGCTTAGTTCTCAGAAGTAAATCACATGTGCCATGTTGTTTCATTTAGGTTTAAAGAGTTAGCTGCTATACCGCCGGTTAAGCTTTCCTATAGTGTAAATGGTATTTTTACAGGTAGGAATGTTAGCACAAAAACTGAAGAAGAGGAGATAGCTGAAAAATCTCTGCACACAATGCTTAGTTCTCAGAAGGAAATCATATGTGCCATGTTGTTTCATTTAGGTTTAAAGAGTTAGCTGCGATAATGCCGGTTATGCTTTCCTATAGTGTAAATGGTAGTTTTACAGATAGGAATGTTAACACAAAAACTGAAGAAAAGGAGATAGCTGAAAAATCTCTGCACACAATGCTTAGTTCTCAGAAGTAAATCATATGTACCTTGTTGTTTCATTTAGGTTTAAAGAGTTAGCTGCTATACCACCGGTTATGCTTTCCTAGAGTGTAAATGGTAGTTTTACAGATAGGAATGTTAGCACAAAAACTGAAGAAAAGGAGATAGCTGAAAAATCTCTGCACACAATGCTTAGTTCTCAGAAGTAAATCATATGTGCCATGTTGTTTCATTTAGGTTTAAAGAGTTAGCTGCTATACCGCCGGTTATGCTTTCCTTTAGTGTAAATGCAAGTTTTACAGATAAGAATGTTAGCACAAAAACTGAAAGAAAGGAGATAGCTGGAAAATATTCGCACAGATTTCTTAGGTCTCAGAAGTAAATCATATGTGCCATGTTGTTTCATTTAGGTTTAAAGAGTTAGCTGCTATACCGCCGGTTATGCTTTCCTATAGTGTAAATGGTAGTTTTACATATAGGAATGTTAGCACAAAAACTGAAGAAAAGGATATAGCTGAAAAATCTCTGCAGACAATGCTTAGTTCTCAGAAGTAAATCATATGTACCATGTTGTTTCATTTAGGTTTACAGAGTTAGCTGCTATACCGCCGGTTATACTTTCCTATAGTGTAAATGCTAGTTTTACAGATAATAATGTTAGCACAAAAACTGAAAGAGAGGAGATAGCCGCAAAATCTCTGCACAAATTACTTAGGTCTCAGAATTAAATCATATGTGCCATGTTGTTTCATTTAGGTTTAAAGAGTTAGCTGCTATACCGCTGGTTATGCTTTCCTATAGTGTAAATGGTATTTTTACAGGAAGGAATGTTAGCACAAAAACTGAAGAAGAGGAGATAGCTGAAAAATCTCTGCACACAATGCTTAGTTCTCAGAAGTAAATCATATGTGCCATGTTGTTTCATTTAGGTTTAAAGAGTTAGCTGCGATAACGCCGGTTATGCTTTCCTCTAGTGTAAAAGCAAGTTTTACAGATAGGAATGTTAACACAAAAACTGAAGAAAAGGAGAGAGCTGAAAAATCTCTGCACACAATGCTTAGTTCTCAGAAGTATATCATATGTGCCATGTTGTTTCATTTAGGTTTAAAGAGTTAGCTGCTATACCGCCGGTTATGCTTTCCTATAGTGTAAATGGTAGTTTTACAGAAAGGAATGTTAACATAAAAACTGAAGAAAAGGATATAGCTGAAAAATCTCTGCACACAATGCTTAGTTCTCAGAAGTAAATCATATGTGCCTTGTTGTTTCATTTAGGTTTAAAGAGTTAGCTGCTATACCACCGGTTATGCTTTCCTATAGTGTAAATGGTAGTTTTACAGATAGGAATGTTAGCACAAAAACTGAAGAAAAGGAGATAGCTGAAAAATCTCTGCACACAATGCTTAGTTCTCAGAAGTAAATCATATGTGCCATGTTGTTTCATTTAGGTTTAAAGAGTTAGCTGCTATACCGCCGGTTATGCTTTCCTCTAGTGTAAATGCAAGTTTTACAGATAAGAATGTTAGCACAAAAACTGAAAGAAAGGAGATAGCTGCAAAATATTCGCACAGATTTCTTAGGTCTCAGAAGTAAATCATATGTGCCATGTTGTTTCATTTAGGTTTAAAGAGTTAGCTGCTATACCGCCGGTTATGCTTTCCTATAGTGTAAATGCTAGTTTTACAGATAGGACTGTTAGCACAAAAACTGAAGAAAAGGAGATAGCTGAAAAATCTCTGCACACAATGCTTAGTTCTCAGAAATAAATCATATGTGCCATGTTGTTTCATTTAGGTTTTGAGAGGTAGCTGCTATACCGCCGGCTTTGCTTTCCTATAGTGTAAATGGTAGTTTTACAGATAGGAATGTTAGCACAAAAACTGAAAGAAAGGAGATAGCCGCAAAATCTCTGCACAAATTACTTAGGTCTCCGAAGTAAATCATATGTGCCATGTTGTTTCATTTAGGTTTAAAGAGTTAGCTGCTATACCGCCGGTTATGCTTTCCTATAGTGTAAATGGTAGTTTTACAGATAGGAATGTTAGCGCAAAAACTGAAGAAAAGGAGATAGCTGAAAAATCTCTGCACACAATGCTTAGTTCTCGGAAGTAAATCATATGTGCCATGTTGTTTCATTTAGGTTTAAAGAGTTAGCTGCTATACCGCCGGTTATGCTTTCGTATAGTGTAAATGGTATTTTTACAGGAAGGAATGTTAGCACAAAAACTGAAGAAGAGGAGATAGCTGAAAAATCTCTGCACACAATGCTTAGTTCTCAGAAGTAAATCATGTGTGCCATGTTGTTTCATTTAGGTTTAAAGAGTTAGCTGCGATAACGCCGGTTATGCTTTCCTATAGTGTAAAAGGTAGTTTTACAGATAGGAATGTTAACACAAAAACTGAAGAAAAGGAGATAGCTGAAAAATCTCTGCACACAATGCTTAGTTCTCAGAAGTATATCATATGTGCCATGTTGTTTCATTTAGGTTTAAGAGTTAGCTGCTATACCGCCGGTTATGCTTTCCTATAGTGTAAATGGTAGTTTTACAGATAGGAATGTTAACATAAAAACTGAAGAAAAGGATATAGCTGAAAAATCTCTGCACACAATGCTTAGTTCTCAGAAGTAAATCATATGTGCCTTGTTGTTTCATTTTTGTTTAAAGAGTTAGCTGCTATACCGCCGGTTATGCTTTCCTATAGTGTAAATGGTAGTTTTACAGATAGGAATGTTAGCACAAAAACTGAAGAAAAGGAGATAGCTGAAAAATCTCTGCACACAATGCTTAGTTCTCGGAAGTAAATCATATGTGCCATGTTGTTTCATTTAGGTTTAAAGAGTTAGCTGCTATACCGCCGGTTATGCTTTCGTATAGTGTAAATGGTATTTTTACAGGAAGGAATGTTAGCACAAAAACTGAAGAAGAGGAGATAGCTGAAAAATCTCTGCACACAATGCTTAGTTCTCAGAAGTAAATCATGTGTGCCATGTTGTTTCATTTAGGTTTAAAGAGTTAGCTGCGATAACGCCGGTTATGCTTTCCTATAGTGTAAAAGGTAGTTTTACAGATAGGAATGTTAACACAAAAACTGAAGAAAAGGAGATAGCTGAAAAATCTCTGCACACAATGCTTAGTTCTCAGAAGTAAATCATATGTGCCTTGTTGTTTCATTTAGGTTTAAAGAGTTAGCTGCTATACTGCCGGTTATGCTTTCCTATAGAGTAAATGCTAGTTTTACAGATAGTAATGTTAGCACAAAATCTGGAAGAAAGGTGATAGCCGCAAAATCTCTGCACAGAATTCTTATGTCTCAGAAGTAAATCATATCTGCCATGTTGTTTCATTTAGGTTTAAAGAGTTAGCTGCTATACCACCGGTTATGCTTTCCTATAGTGTAAATGGTAGTTTTACAGATAGGAATGTTAGCACAAAAACTGAAGAAAAGGAGATAGCTGAAAAATCTCTGCACACAATGCTTAGTTCTCAGAAGTAAATCATATGTGCCATGTTGTTTCATTTAGGTTTAAAGAGTTAGCTGCTATACCGCCGGTTATGCTTTCCTCTAGTGTAAAAGCAAGTTTTACAGATAACAATGTTAGCACAAAAACTGAAAGAAAGGAGATAGCTGCAAAATATTCGCACAGATTTCTTAGGTCTCAGAAGTAAATCATATGTGCCATGTTGTTTCATTTATGTTTAAAGAGTTAGCTGCTATACCGCCAGTTATGCTTTCCTATAGTGTAAATGGTAGTTTTACAAATAGGAATGTTAGCACAAAAATAGAAGAAAAGGAGATAGCTGAAAAATCTCTGCACACAATGCTTAGTTCTCAGAAGTAAATCATATGTGCCATGTTGTTTCATTTAGGTTTTAAGAGGTAGCTGCTATACCGCCGGCTTTGCTTTCCTATAGTGTAAATGCTAGTTTTACAGATAGGAATGTTAGCACAAAAACTGAAAGAAAGGAGATAGCCGCAAAATCTCTGCACAAATTACTTAGGTCTCAGAAGTAAATCATATGTGCCATGTTGTTTCATTTAGGTTTAAAGAGTTAGCTGCTATACCGCCGGTTATGCTTTCCTATAGTGTAAATGGTAGTTTTACAGATAGGAATGTTAGCGCAAAAACTGAAGAAAAGGAGAGAGCTGAAAAATCTCTGCACACAATGCTTAGTTCTCAGAAGTAAATCATATGTGCCATGTTGTTTCATTTAGGTTTAAAGAGTTAGCTGCTATACCGCCGGTTATGCTTTCCTCTAGTGCAAATGCAAGTTTTACAGATAAGAATGTTAGCACAAAAACTGAAAGAAAGGAGATAGCCTCTAAATATCCGCACAGAATTCTTAGGTCTCAGAAGTAAATCATATGTCCCATGTTGTTTCATTTAGGTTTAAAGAGTTAGCTGCTATACCGCCGGTTATGCTTTCCAATAGTTTAAATGCTAGTTTTACAGATAGGAATGTTAGCACAAAAACTGAAGAAAAGGAGATAGCTGAAAAATCTCTACACACAATGCTTAGTTCTCAGAAGTAAATCATATGTGCCATGTTGTTTCATTTAGGTTCAAAGAGTTAGCTGCTATACCGCCGGTTATGCTTTCCTATACTGTAAAAGCTAGTTTTACAGATAAGAATGTTAGCACAAAAACTGAAAGAAAGGAGATAGCCGCAAAATCTCTGCACGCAATGCTTAGTTCTCAGAAGTAAATCATATGTGCCATGTTGTTTCATTTAGGTTTAAAGAGTTAGCTGCTATACCGCCGGTTATGCTTTCCTATAGTGTAAATGCTAGTTTTACAGATAAGAATGTTAGCACAAAATCTGAAAGAAAGGTGATAGCCGCAAAATCTCTGCACAGAATTCTTATATCTCAGAAATAAATCATATGTGCCATGTTGTTTCATTTAGTTTTAAAGAGTTAGCTGCTATACCGCCGGTTATGCTTTCCTATAGTTTAAATGCTAGTTTTAGAGATAGGACTGTTAGCACAAAAACTGAAGAAAAGGAGATAGCTGAAAAATCTCTACACACAATGCTTACTTCTCAGAAGTAAATCATATGTGCCATGTTGTTTCATTTAGGTTTAAAGAGTTAGCTGCTATACCGCCGGTTATGCTTTCCTATAGTGTAAATGGTATTTTTACAGGAAGGAATGTTAGCACAAAAACTGAAGAAGAGGAGATAGCTGAAAAATCTCTGCACACAATGCTTAGTTCTCAGAAGTAAATCATATGTGCCATGTTGTTTCATTTAGGTTTAAAGAGTTAGCTGCGATAACGCCGGTTATGCTTTCCTCTAGTGTAAAAGCAAGTTTTACAGATAGGAATGTTAACACAAAAACTGAAGAAAAGGAGATAGCTGAAAAATCTCTGCACACAATGCTTAGTTCTCAGAAATAAATCATATGTACCATGTTGTTTCATTTAGGTTTAAAGACTTAGCTGCTATACCACCGGTTATGCTTTCCTATAGTGTAAATGGTAGTTTTACAGATAGGAATGTTAGCACAAAAACTGAAGAAAAGGAGATAGCTGAATAATCTCTGCACACAATGCTTAGTTCTCAGAAGTAAATCATATGTGCCATGTTGTTTCATTTAGGTTTAAAGAGTTAGCTGCTATACCGCCGGTTATGCTTTCCTCTAGTGTAAATGCAAGTTTTACAGATAAGAATGTTAGCAGAAAAACTGAAAGAAAGGAGATAGCCGCAAAATATCCGCACAGAATACTTAGGTCTCAGAAGTAAATCATATGTGCCATGTTGTTTCAATTAGGTTTAAAGAGTTAGCTGCTATACCGCCGGTTATGCTTTCCTGTAGTGTAAATGCTAGTTTTACAGATAGGAATGTTAGCACAAAAACTGAAGAAAAGGAGATAGCTGAAAAATCTCTACACACAATGCTTAGTTCTCAGAAGTAAATCATATGTGCCATGTTGTTTCATTTAGGTTCAAAGAGTTAGCTGCTATACCGCCGGTTATGCTTTCCTATAGAGTAAATGCTAGTTTTACAGATAGGAATGTTAGCACAAAATCTGGAAGAAAGGTGATAGCCGCAAAATCTCTGCACAGAATTCTTATGTCTCAGAAGTAAATCATATCTGCCATGTTGTTTCATTTAGGTTTAAAGAGTTAGCTGCTATACCACCGGTTATTCTTTCCTATAGTGTAAATGGTAGTTTTACAGATAGGAATGTTAGCACAAAAACTGAAGAAAAGGAGATAGCTGAAAAATCTCTGCACACAATGCTTAGTTCTCAGAAGTAAATCATATGTGCCATGTTGTTTCATTTAGGTTTAAAGAGTTAGCTGCTATACCGCCGGTTATGCTTTCCTCTAGTGTAAAAGCAAGTTTTACAGATAAGAATGTTAGCACAAAAACTGAAAGAAAGGAGATAGCTGCAAAATACTCGCACAGATTTCTTAGGTCTCAGAAGTAAATCATATGTGCCATGTTGTTTCATTTATGTTTAAAGAGTTAGCTGCTATACCGCCGGTTATGCTTTCCTATAGTGTAAATGGTAGTTTTACAAATAGGAATGTTAGCACAAAAACTGAAGAAAAGGAGATAGCTGAAAAATCTCTGCACACAATGCTTAGTTCTCAGAAGTAAATCATATGTGCCATGTTGTTTCATTTAGGTTTTAAGAGGTAGCTGCTATACCGCCGGCTTTGCTTTCCTATAGTGTAAATGCTAGTTTTACAGATAGGAATGTTAGCACAAAAACTGAAAGAAAGGAGATAGCCGCAAAATCTCTGCACAAATTACTTAGGTCTCAGAAGTAAATCATATGTGCCATGTTGTTTCATTTAGGTTTAAAGAGTTAGCTGCTATACCGCCGGTTACGCTTTCCTATAGTGTAAATGGTAGTTTTACAGATAGGAATGTTAGCGCAAAAACTGAAGAAAAGGAGATAGCTGAAAAATCTCTGCACACAATGCTTAGTTCTCGGAAGTAAATCATATGTGCCATGTTGTTTCATTTAGGTTTAAAGAGTTAGCTGCTATACCGCCGGTTATGCTTTCGTAGAGTGTAAATGGTATTTTTACAGGTTGGAATGTTAGCACAAAAACTGAAGAAGAGGAGATAGCTGAAAAATCTCTGCACACAATGCTTAGTTCTCAGAAGAAAATCATGTGTGCCATGTTGTTTCATTTAGGTTTAAAGAGTTAGCTGCGATAACGCCGGTTATGCTTTCCTATAGTGTAAAAGGTAGTTTTACAGATAGGAATGTTAACACAAAAACTGAAGAAAAGGAGATAGCTGAAAAATCTCTGCACACAATGCTTAGTTCCCAGAAGTATATCATATGTGCCATGTTGTTTCATTTAGGTTTAAAGAGTTAGCTGCTATACCGCCGGTTATGCTTTCCTATAGTGTAAATGGTAGTTTTACAGATAGGAATGTTAACATAAAAACTGAAGAAAAGGATATAGCTGAAAAATCTCTGCACACAATGCTTAGTTCTCAGAAGTAAATCATATGTGCCTTGTTGTTTCATTTAGGTTTAAAGAGTTAGCTGCTATACCGCCGGTTATGCTTTCCTACTGTGTAAATTGTAGTTTTACAGATAGAAATGTTAGCACAAAAACTGAAGAAAAGGAGAGAGCTGAAAAATCTCTGCACACAATGCTTAGTTCTCAGAAGTAAATCATATGTGCCATGTTGTTTCATTTAGGTTTAAAGAGTTAGCTGCTATACCGCCGGTTATGCTTTCCTCTAGTGCAAATGCAAGTTTTACAGATAAGAATGTTAGCACAAAAACTGAAAGAAAGGAGATAGCCTCTAAATATCCGCACAGAATTCTTAGGTCTCAGAAGTAAATCATATGTCCCATGTTGTTTCATTTAGGTTTAAAGAGTTAGCTGCTATACCGCCGGTTATGCTTTCCAATAGTTTAAATGCTAGTTTTACAGATAGGAATGTTAGCACAAAAACTGAAGAAAAGGAGATAGCTGAAAAATCTCTACACACAATGCTTAGTTCTCAGAAGTAAATCATATGTGCCATGTTGTTTCATTTAGGTTCAAAGAGTTAGCTGCTATACCGCCGGTTATGCTTTCCTATACGGTAAAAGCTAGTTTTACAGATAAGAATGTTAGCACAAAAACTGAAAGAAAGGAGATAGCCGCAAAATCTCTGCACGCAATGCTTAGTTCTCAGAAGTAAATCATATGTGCCATGTTGTTTCATTTAGGTTTAAAGAGTTAGCTGCTATACCGCCGGTTATGCTTTCCTATAGTGTAAATGCTAGTTTTACAGATAAGAATGTTAGCACAAAATCTGAAAGAAAGGTGATAGCCGCAAAATCTCTGCACAGAATTCTTATATCTCAGAAATAAATCATATGTGCCATGTTGTTTCATTTAGTTTTAAAGAGTTAGCTGCTATACCGCCGGTTATGCTTTCCTATAGTTTAAATGCTAGTTTTAGAGATAGGACTGTTAGCACAAAAACTGAAGAAAAGGAGATAGCTGAAAAATCTCTACACACAATGCTTACTTCTCAGAAGTAAATCATATGTGCCATGTTGTTTCATTTAGGTTTAAAGAGTTAGCTGCTATACCGCCGGTTATGCTTTCCTATAGTGTAAATGGTATTTTTACAGGAAGGAATGTTAGCACAAAAACTGAAGAAGAGGAGATAGCTGAAAAATCTCTGCACACAATGCTTAGTTCTCAGAAGTAAATCATATGTGCCATGTTGTTTCATTTAGGTTTAAAGAGTTAGCTACGATAACGCCGGTTATGCTTTCCTCTAGTGTAAAAGCAAGTTTTACAGATAGGAATGTTAACACAAAAACTGAAGAAAAGGAGATAGCTGAAAAATCTCTGCACACAATGCTTAGTTCTCAGAAATAAATCATATGTACCATGTTGTTTCATTTAGGTTTAAAGACTTAGCTGCTATACCACCGGTTATGCTTTCCTATAGTGTAAATGGTAGTTTTACAGATAGGAATGTTAGCACAAAAACTGAAGAAAAGGAGATAGCTGAATAATCTCTGCACACAATGCTTAGTTCTCAGAAGTAAATCATATGTGCCATGTTGTTTCATTTAGGTTTAAAGAGTTAGCTGCTATACCGCCGGTTATGCTTTCCTCTAGTGTAAATGCAAGTTTTACAGATAAGAATGTTAGCAGAAAAACTGAAAGAAAGGAGATAGCCGCAAAATATCCGCACAGAATACTTAGGTCTCAGAAGTAAATCATATGTGCCATGTTGTTTCAATTAGGTTTAAAGAGTTAGCTGCTATACCGCCGGTTATGCTTTCCTGTAGTGTAAATGCTAGTTTTACAGATAGGAATGTTAGCACAAAAACTGAAGAAAAGGAGATAGCTGAAAAATCTCTACACACAATGCTTAGTTCTCAGAAGTAAATCATATGTGCCATGTTGTTTCATTTAGGTTCAAAGAGTTAGCTGCTATACCGCCGGTTATGCTTTCCTATAGAGTAAATGCTAGTTTTACAGATAGGAATGTTAGCACAAAATCTGGAAGAAAGGTGATAGCCGCAAAATCTCTGCACAGAATTCTTATGTCTCAGAAGTAAATCATATCTGCCATGTTGTTTCATTTAGGTTTAAAGAGTTAGCTGCTATACCACCGGTTATTCTTTCCTATAGTGTAAATGGTAGTTTTACAGATAGGAATGTTAGCACAAAAACTGAAGAAAAGGAGATAGCTGAAAAATCTCTGCACACAATGCTTAGTTCTCAGAAGTAAATCATATGTGCCATGTTGTTTCATTTAGGTTTAAAGAGTTAGCTGCTATACCGCCGGTTATGCTTTCCTCTAGTGTAAAAGCAAGTTTTACAGATAAGAATGTTAGCACAAAAACTGAAAGAAAGGAGATAGCTGCAAAATACTCGCACAGATTTCTTAGGTCTCAGAAGTAAATCATATGTGCCATGTTGTTTCATTTATGTTTAAAGAGTTAGCTGCTATACCGCCGGTTATGCTTTCCTATAGTGTAAATGGTAGTTTTACAAATAGGAATGTTAGCACAAAAACTGAAGAAAAGGAGATAGCTGAAAAATCTCTGCACACAATGCTTAGTTCTCAGAAGTAAATCATATGTGCCATGTTGTTTCATTTAGGTTTTAAGAGGTAGCTGCTATACCGCCGGCTTTGCTTTCCTATAGTGTAAATGCTAGTTTTACAGATAGGAATGTTAGCACAAAAACTGAAAGAAAGGAGATAGCCGCAAAATCTCTGCACAAATTACTTAGGTCTCAGAAGTAAATCATATGTGCCATGTTGTTTCATTTAGGTTTAAAGAGTTAGCTGCTATACCGCCGGTTACGCTTTCCTATAGTGTAAATGGTAGTTTTACAGATAGGAATGTTAGCGCAAAAACTGAAGAAAAGGAGATAGCTGAAAAATCTCTGCACACAATGCTTAGTTCTCGGAAGTAAATCATATGTGCCATGTTGTTTCATTTAGGTTTAAAGAGTTAGCTGCTATACCGCCGGTTATGCTTTCGTAGAGTGTAAATGGTATTTTTACAGGTTGGAATGTTAGCACAAAAACTGAAGAAGAGGAGATAGCTGAAAAATCTCTGCACACAATGCTTAGTTCTCAGAAGAAAATCATGTGTGCCATGTTGTTTCATTTAGGTTTAAAGAGTTAGCTGCGATAACGCCGGTTATGCTTTCCTATAGTGTAAAAGGTAGTTTTACAGATAGGAATGTTAACACAAAAACTGAAGAAAAGGAGATAGCTGAAAAATCTCTGCACACAATGCTTAGTTCCCAGAAGTATATCATATGTGCCATGTTGTTTCATTTAGGTTTAAAGAGTTAGCTGCTATACCGCCGGTTATGCTTTCCTATAGTGTAAATGGTAGTTTTACAGATAGGAATGTTAACATAAAAACTGAAGAAAAGGATATAGCTGAAAAATCTCTGCACACAATGCTTAGTTCTCAGAAGTAAATCATATGTGCCTTGTTGTTTCATTTAGGTTTAAAGAGTTAGCTGCTATACCGCCGGTTATGCTTTCCTACTGTGTAAATTGTAGTTTTACAGATAGAAATGTTAGCACAAAAACTGAAGAAAAGGAGAGAGCTGAAAAATCTCTGCACACAATGCTTAGTTCTCAGAAGTAAATCATATGTGCCATGTTGTTTCATTTAGGTTTAAAGAGTTAGCTGCTATACCGCCGGTTATGCTTTCCTCTAGTGCAAATGCAAGTTTTACAGATAAGAATGTTAGCACAAAAACTGAAAGAAAGGAGATAGCCGCTAAATATCCGCACAGAATTCTTAGGTCTCAGAAGTAAATCATATGTCCCATGTTGTTTCATTTAGGTTTAAAGAGTTAGCTGCTATACCGCCGGTTATGCTTTCCAATAGTTTAAATGCTAGTTTTACAGATAGGAATGTTAGCACAAAAACTGAAGAAAAGGAGATAGCTGAAAAATCTCTACACACAATGCTTAGTTCTCAGAAGTAAATCATATGTGCCATGTTGTTTCATTTAGGTTCAAAGAGTTAGCTGCTATACCGCCGGTTATGCTTTCCTATACTGTAAAAGCTAGTTTTACAGATAAGAATGTTAGCACAAAAACTGAAAGAAAGGAGATAGCCGCAAAATCTCTGCACACAATGCTTAGTTCTCAGAAGTAAATCATATGTGCCATGTTGTTTCATTTAGGTTTAAAGAGTTAGCTGCTATACCGCCGGTTATGCTTTCCTATAGTGTAAATGCTAGTTTTACAGATAAGAATGTTAGCACAAAATCTGAAAGAAAGGTGATAGCCGCAAAATCTCTGCACAGAATTCTTATATCTCAGAAGTAAATCATATGTGCCATGTTGTTTCATTTAGTTTTAAAGAGTTAGCTGCTATACCGCCGGTTATGCTTTCCTATAGTTTAAATGCTAGTTTTAGAGATAGGACTGTTAGCACAAAAACTGAAGAAAAGGAGATAGCTGAAAAATCTCTACACACAATGCTTACTTCTCAGAAGTAAATCATATGTGCCATGTTGTTTCATTTAGGTTTAAAGAGTTAGCTGCTATACCGCCGGTTATGCTTTCCTATAGTGTAAATGGTAGTTTTACAGATAAGAATGTTAGCACAAAAACTGAAGAAAAGGAGATAGCTGAAAAATCTCTGCACACAATACTTAGTTCTCAGAACTAAATCATATGTGCCATGTTGTTTCATTTAGGTTTAAAGAGTTAGCTGCTATACCGCAGGTTATGCTTTCCTATAGTGTAAATGGTATTTTTACAGGTAGGAATGTTAGCACAAAAACTGAAGAAGAGGAGATAGCTGAAAAATCTCTGCACACAATGTTTAGGTCTCAGAAGTAAATCATATGTGCCATGTTGTTTCATTTAGGTTTAAAGAGTTAGCTGCGTTAACGCCGGTTATGCTTTCCTATAGTGTAAATGGTCGTTTTACAGATAGGAATGTTAACACAAAAACTGAAGAAAAGGAGATAGCTGAAAAATCTCTGTGCACAATGCTTAGTTCTCAGAAATAAATCATATGTGCCATGTTGTTTCATTTAGGTTTAAAGAGTTAGCTGCTATACCGCCGGTTATGCTTTCCTATAGTGTAAATGCTAGTTTTACAGATAAGAATGTTAGCACAAAAACTGAAAGAAAGGAGATAGCCGCAAAATCTCTGCACAGAATTCTTAGGTTTCACATGTAAATCATATGTGCCATGTTGTTTCGTTTAGGTTTAAAGAGGTAGCTGCTATACCGCCGGTTATGCTTTCCTATAGTGTAAATGGTAGTTTTACAGATAGGAATGTTAGCACAAAAACTGAAGAAAAGGAGATAGCTGAAAAATCTCTGCACACAATGCTTAGTTCTCAGAAGTAAATCATATGTGCCATGTTGTTTCATTTAGGTTTAAAGAGTTAGCTGCTATACCGCCGGTTATGCTTTCCTATAGTGTAAATGCTAGTTTTACAGATAAGTATGTTAGCAAAAAACTGAAAGAGAGGAGATAGCCGCAAAATCTCTGCACAGAATTCTTAGGTCTCAGAAGTAAATCATATATGCCATGTTGTTTCATTTAGGTTTAAAGAGTTAGCTGCTATACCACCGGTTATGCTTTCCTATAGTGTAAATGGTAGTTTTACAGATAGGAATGTTAGCACAAAAACTGAAGAAAAGGAGATAGCTGAAAAATCTCTGCACACAATGCTTAGTTCTCAGAAGTAAATCATATGTGCCATGTTGTTTCATTTAGGTTTAAAGAGTTAGCTGCTATACCGCCGGTTATGCTTTCCTCTAGTGTAAAAGCAAGTTTTACAGATAAGAATGTTAGCACAAAAACTGAAAGAAAGGAGATAGCTGCAAAATACTCGCACAGATTTCTTAGGTCTCAGAAGTAAATCATATGTGCCATGTTGTTTCATTTATGTTTAAAGAGTTAGCTGCTATACCGCCGGTTATGCTTTCCTATAGTGTAAATGGTAGTTTTACAAATAGGAATGTTAGCACAAAAACTGAAGAAAAGGAGATAGCTGAAAAATCTCTGCACACAATGCTTAGTTCTCAGAAGTAAATCATATGTGCCATGTTGTTTCATTTAGGTTTTAAGAGGTAGCTGCTATACCGCCGGCTTTGCTTTCATATAGTGTAAATGCTAGTTTTACAGATAGGAATGTTAGCACAAAAACTGAAAGAAAGGAGATAGCCGCAAAATCTCTGCACACATTACTTAGGTCTCAGAAGTAAATCATATGTGCCATGTTGTTTCATTTAGGTTTAAAGAGTTAGCTGCTATACCGCCGGTTACGCTTTCCTATAGTGTAAATGGTAGTTTTACAGATAGGAATGTTAGCGCAAAAACTGAAGAAAAGGAGATAGCTGAAAAATCTCTGCACACAATGCTTAGTTCTCGGAAGTAAATCATATGTGCCATGTTGTTTCATTTAGGTTTAAAGAGTTAGCTGCTATACCGCCGGTTATGCTTTCGTAGAGTGTAAATGGTATTTTTACAGGTAGGAATGTTAGCACAAAAACTGAAGAAGAGGAGATAGCTGAAAAATCTCTGCACACAATGCTTAGTTCTCAGAAGTAAATCATGTGTGCCATGTTGTTTCATTTAGGTTTAAAGAGTTAGCTGCGATAACGCCGGTTATGCTTTCCTATAGTGTAAAAGGTAGTTTTACAGATAGGAATGTTAACACAAAAACTGAAGAAAAGGAGATAGCTGAAAAATCTCTGCACACAATGCTTAGTTCCCAGAAGTATATCATATGTGCCATGTTGTTTCATTTAGGTTTAAAGAGTTAGCTGCTATACCGCCGGTTATGCTTTCCTATAGTGTAAATGGTAGTTTTACAGATAGGAATGTTAACATAAAAACTGAAGAAAAGGATATAGCTGAAAAATCTCTGCACACAATGCTTAGTTCTCAGAAGTAAATCATATGTGCCTTGTTGTTTCATTTAGGTTTAAAGAGTTAGCTGCTTATACCGCCGGTTATGCTTTCCTACTGTGTAAATTGTAGTTTTACAGATAGAAATGTTAGCACAAAAACTGAAGAAAAGGAGAGAGCTGAAAAATCTCTGCACACAATGCTTAGTTCTCAGAAGTAAATCATATGTGCCATGTTGTTTCATTTAGGTTTAAAGAGTTAGCTGCTATACCGCCGGTTATGCTTTCCTCTAGTGCAAATGCAAGTTTTACAGATAAGAATGTTAGCACAAAAACTGAAAGAAAGGAGATAGCCGCTAAATATCCGCACAGAATTCTTATGTCTCAGAAGTAAATCATATGTCCCATGTTGTTTCATTTAGGTTTAAAGAGTTAGCTGCTATACCGCCGGATATGCTTTCCAATAGTTTAAATGCTAGTTTTACAGACAGGAATGTTAGCACAAAAACTGAAGAAAAGGAGATAGCTGAAAAATCTCTACACACAATGCTTAGTTCTCAGAAGTAAATCATATGTGCCATGTTGTTTCATTTAGGTTCAAAGAGTTAGCTGCTATACCGCCGGTTATGCTTTCCTATACTGTAAAAGCTAGTTTTACAGATAAGAATGTTAGCACGAAAACTGAAAGAAAGGAGATAGCCGCAAAATCTCTGCACACAATGCTTAGTTCTCAGAAGTAAATCATATGTGCCATGTTGTTTCATTTAGGTTTAAAGAGTTAGCTGCTATACCGCCGGTTATGCTTTCCTATAGTGTAAATGCTAGTTTTACAGATAAGAATGTTAGCACAAAATCTGAAAGAAAGGTGATAGCCGCAAAATTTCTGCACAGAATTCTTATATCTCAGAAGTAAATCATATGTGCCATGTTGTTTCATTTAGTTTTAAAGAGTTAGCTGCTATACCGCCGGTTATGCTTTCCTATAGTTTAAATGCTAGTTTTAGAGACAGGACTGTTAGCACAAAAACTGAAGAAAAGGAGATAGCTGAAAAATCTCTACACACAATGCTTACTTCTCAGAAGTAAATCATATGTGCCATGTTGTTTCATTTAGGTTTAAAGAGTTAGCTGCTATACCGCCGGTTATGCTTTCCTATAGTGTAAATGGTAGTTTTACAGATAAGAATGTTAGCACAAAAACTGAAGAAAAGGAGATACCTGAAAAATCTCTGCACACAATACTTAGTTCTCAGAACTAAATCATATGTGCCATGTTGTTTCATTTAGGTTTAAAGAGTTAGCTGCTATACCGCAGGTTATGCTTTCCTATAGTGTAAATGGTATTTTTACAGGTAGGAATGTTAGCACAAAAACTGAAGAAGAGGAGATAGCTGAAAAATCTCTGCACACAATGTTTAGTTCTCAGAAGTAAATCATATGTGCCATGTTGTTTCATTTAGGTTTAAAGAGTTAGCTGCGTTAACGCCGGTTATGCTTTCCTATAGTGTAAATGATAGTTTTACAGATAGGAATGTTAACACAAAAACTTAAGAAAAGGAGATAGCTGAAAAATCTCTGTGCACAATGCTTAGTTCTCAGAAATAAATCATATGTGCCATGTTGTTTCATTTAGGTTTAAAGAGTTAGCTGCTATACCGCCGGTTATGCTTTCCTATAGTGTAAATGCTAGTTTTACAGATAAGAATGTTAGCACAAAAACTGAAAGAAAGGAGATAGCCGCAAAATCTCTGCACAGAATTCTTAGGTTTCACATGTAAATCATATGTGCCATGTTGTTTCGTTTAGGTTTAAAGAGGTAGCTGCTATACCGCCGGTTATGCTTTCCTATAGTGTAAATGGTAGTTTTACAGATAGGAATGTTAGCACAAAAACTGAAGAAAAGGAGATAGCTGAAAAATCTCTGCACACAATGCTTAGTTCTCAGAAGTAAATCATATGTGCCATGTTGTTTCATTTAGGTTTAAAGAGTTAGCTGCTATACCGCCGGTTATGCTTTCCTATAGTGTAAATGCTAGTTTTACAGATAAGTATGTTAGCAAAAAACTGAAAGAGAGGAGATAGCCGCAAAATCTCTGCACAGAATTCTTAGGTCTCAGAAGTAAATCATATGTGCCATGTTGTTTCATTTAGGTTTTAAGAGGTAGCTGCTATACCGCCGGCTTTGCTTTCCTATAGTGTAAATGCTAGTTTTACAGATAGGAATGATAGCACAAAAACTGAAAGAAATGAGATAGCCGCAAAATCTCTGCAAAAATTACTTAGGTCTCAGAAGTAAATCATATGTGCCATGTTGTTTCATTTAGCTTTAAAGAGTTAGCTGCTATACCGCCGGTTATGCTTTCCTATAGTGTAAAGGGTAGTTTTCCAGAAAGGAATGTTAGCACAAAAACTGAAGAAAAGGAGATAGCTGAAAAATCTCTGCACACAATGCTTAGTTCTCAGAAGTAAATCATATGTGCCATGTTGTTTCATTTCGGTTTAAAGAGTTAGCTGCTATACCGCCGGTTATGCTTTCCTATAGTGTAAATGGTATTTTTACAGGTAGGAATGTTAGCACAAAAACTGAAGAAGAGGAGATAGCTGAAAAATCTCTGGACACAATGCTTAGTTCTCAGAAGTAAATCATATGTGCCATGTTGTTTCATTTAGGTTTAAAGAGTTAGCTGCGATAACGCCGGTTATGCTTTCCTATAGTGTAAATGGTAGTTTTACAGATAGGAATGTTAACACAAAAACTGAAGAAAAGGAGATAGCTGAAAAATCTCTGCACACAATGTTTAGTTCTCAGAAGTAAATCATATGTGCCATGTTGTTTCATTTAGGTTTAAAGAGTTAGCTGCTATACCGCCGGTTATGCTTTCCTATAGTGTAAATGGTAGTTTTACAGATAGGAATGTTAGCACAAAAACTGAAGAAAAAGAGATAGCTGAAAAATCTCTGCACACAATGCTTAGTTCTCAGAAGTAAATCATATGTGCCATGTTGTTTCATTTAGGTTTAAAGAGTTAGCTGCTATACCGCCGTGTATGCTTTCCTCTAGTGTAAATGCAAGTTTTACAGATAAGAATGTTAGCACAAAAACTGAAATAAAGGAGATAGCTGCAAAATATTTGCACAGATTTCTTAGGTCTCAGAAGTAAATCATATGTGCCATGTTGTTTCATTTAGGTTTAAAGAGTTAGCTGCTATACCGCCGGTTATGCTTTCCTATAGTGTAAAGGGTAGTTTTACAGATAGGAATGTTAGCACAAAAACTGAAGAAAAGGAGATAGCTGAAAAATCTCTGCTCACAATGCTTAGTTCTCAGAAGTAAATCATATGTACCATGTTGTTTCATTTAGGTTTACAGAGTTAGCTGCTATACCGCCGGTTATACTTTCCTATAGTGTAAATGCTAGTTTTACACATAAGAATGTTAGCACAAAAACAGAAAGAAAGGAGATAGCCGCAAAATCTCTGCACAAATTACTTAGGACTCAGAAGTAAATCATATGTGCCATGTTGTTTCATTTAGGTTTAAAGAGTTAGCTGCTATACCCCCGGTTATGCTTTCCTATAGTGTAAATGGTAGTTTTACAGATAGGAATGTTAGCACAAAAACTGAAGAAAGGGAGATAGCTGAAAAATCTCTGCACACAATGCTTAGTTGTCAGAAGTAAATCATATGTGCCATGTTGTTTCATTTCGGTTTAAAGAGTTAGCTGCTATATCGCCGGTTATGCTTTCCTATAGTGTAAATGGTATTTTTACAGGTAGGAATGTTAGCACAAAAACTGAAAAAGAGGAGATAGCTGAAAAATCTCTGCACACAATGATTAGTTGTCAGAAGTAAATCATATGTGTCATGTTGTTTCATTTAGGTTCAAAGAGTTAGCTGCTATACGGCCGGTTATGCTTTCCTATAGAGTAAATGCTAGTTTTACAGATAAGAATGTAAGCACAAAATCTGAAAGAAAGGTGATAGCCGCAAAATCTCTGCACAGGATTCTTATGTCTCAGAAGTAAATCATATGTGCCATGTTGTTTCATTTAGGTTTAAAGAGTTAGCTGATATACCGCCGGTTATGCTTTCCTATAGGGTAAATGCTAGTTTTACAGATAGGACTGTTAGCACAAAAACTGAAGAAAAGGAGATAGCTGAAAAATCTCTGCACACAATGCTTAGTTCTCAGAAGTAAATCATATGTGCCATGTTGTTTCATTTAGGTTTTCAGAGGTAGCTGCTATACCGCCGGCTTTGCTTTCCTATAGTGTAAATGGTAGTTTTACAGATAGGAATGTTAGCACAAAAACTGAAAGAAAGGAGATAGCCGCAAAATCTCTGCACAAATTACTTAGGTCTCAGAAGTAAATCATATGTGTCATGTTGTTTCATTTAGGTTTAAAGAGTTAGCTGCTATACCGCTGGTTATGCTTTCCAATAGTGTAAATACTAGTTTTACAGATAGGAATGTTAGCACAAAAACTGAAGAAAAGGAGATAGCTGAAAAATCTCTACACACAATGCTTAGTTCTCAGAAGTAAATCATATGTGCCATGTTGTTTCATTTAGGTTCAAAGAGTTAGCTGTTATACCGCCGGTTATGCTTTCCTATAGAGTAAAGGCTAGTTTTACAGATAAGAATGTTAGCACAAAATCTGAAAGAAAGGTGATAGCCGCAAAATCTCTGCACAGAATTCTTATGTCTCAGAATTAAATCATATGTGCCATGTTGTTTCATTTAGTTTTAAAGAGTTAGCTGCTATACTGCCGGTTATGCTTTCCTATAATGTAAATGTTAGTTTTACAGATAGGACTGTTAGCACAAAAACTGAAGAAAAGGAGATAGCTGAAAAATCTCTGCACACACTGCTTAGTTCTCAGAAGTAAATCATATGTGCCATGTTGTTTCATTTAGGTTTAAAGAGTTAGCTGCTATATCGCTGGTTATGCTTTCGTATAGTGTAAAAGCTAGTTTTACAGATAAGAATGTTAGCACAAAAACTGAAAGAAAGGAGATAGCCGCAAAATCTCTGCACACAATGCTTAGTTCTCAGAAATAAATCATATGTGCCATGTTGTTTCATTTAGGTTTAAAGAGTTAGCTGCTATACCGCCGGTTATGCTTTCCTATAGTGTAAATGGTAGTTTTACAGATAAGAATGTTAGCACAAAAACTGAAGAAAAGGAGATAGCTGAAAAATCTCTGCACACAATGCTTAGTTCTCAGAATTAAATCATATGTGCCATGTTGTTTCATTTAGGTTTAAAGAGTTAGCTGCTATACCGCCAGTTATGCTTTCCTATAGTGTAAATGGTATTTTTGCAGGTAGGAATGTTAGCACAAAAACTGAAGAAGAGGAGATAGCTGAAAAATCTCTGCACACAATGCTTAGTTCTCAGAAGTAAATCATATGTGCCATGTTGTTTCATTTAGGTTTAAAGAGTTAGCTGCGTTAACGCCGGTTATGCTTTCCTATAGTGTAAATGGTAGTTTTACAGATAGGAATGTTAACAAAAAAACTGAAGAAAAGGAGATAGCTGAAAAATCTCTGTACACAATGCTTAGTTCTCAGAAGTAAATCATATGTGCCATGTTGTTTCATTTAGGTTTAAAGAGTTAGCTGCTATACCGCCGGTTATGCTTTCCTATAGTGTAAATGCTAGTTTTACAGATAAGAATGTTAGCACAAAAACTGAATGAAAGGAGATAGCCGCAAAATCTCTGCACAGAATTCTTAGGTTTCACATGTAAATCATATGTGCTATGTTGTTTCATTTAGGTTTAAAGAGTTAGCTGCTATACCGCCGGTTATGCTTTCCTATAGTGCAAATGGTAGTTTTACAGATAAGAATGTTAGCACAAAAACTGAAGAAAAGGAGATAGCTGAAAAATCTCTACACACAATGCTTAGTTCTCAGAAGTAAATCATATGTGCCATGTTGTTTCATTTGGGTTTAAAGAGTTAGTAGCTGTACCGCCGGTTATGCTTTCCTATAGTGTAAATGCTAGTTTTACAGATAAGAATGTTAGCACAAAAACTGAACCAAAGGAGATAGCCGCAAAATCTCTGCACAAATTACTTAGGTCTCAGAAGTAAATCATATGTGCCATGTTGTTTCATTTAGGTTTAAAGAGGTAGCTGCTATACCGCCGGTTATGCTTTCCTATAGTGTAAATGGTAGTTTTACAGATAGGAATGTTAGCACAAAAACTGAAGAAAAGGAGATAGCTGAAAAATCTCTGCACACAATGCTTAGTTCTCAGAAGTAAGTCATATGTGCCATGTTGTTTTATTTAGGTTTAAAGAGTTAGCTGCTATACCGCCGGTTATGCTTTCCTATAGTGTAAAAGGTATTTTTACAGGTAGGAATGTTAGCACAAAAACTCAAGAAAAGGAGATACCTGAAAAATCTCTGCACAGAATGCTTAGTTCTCAGCAGTAAATTATATGTGCCATGTTGTTTCATTTAAGTTTAAAGAGTTAGCTGCTATACCGTCGGTTATTCTTTCCTATAGTATAAATGCTAGTTTTACAGATAGGAATGTTAGCACAAAAACTGAAAGAAAGGAGAAAGCCGCAAAATCTCTGCACACATTGCTTAGTTCTCTGAAGTAAATCTTATGTGCATTGTTGTTTCATTTAGTTTTAAAGAGTTAGCAGCTATACTGCCGGTTATGCTTTCCTATAGTGTAAATGGCAGTTTTACAGATAGGAATGTTAGCACAAAAACTGAAGAAAAGGAGATAGCTGAAAAATCTCTGCACACAATGCTTAGTTCTCAGAAGTAAATCATATGTGCCATGTTGTTTCATTTAGGTTTAAAGAGTTAGCTGCTATACCGCCGGTTATACTTTCCTATAGTGTAAATGCAAGTTTTACAGATAATAATGTTAGCACAAAAACTGAAAGAGAGGAGATAGCCGCAAAATCTCTGCACAAATTACTTAGGTCTCAGAAGTAAATCATATGTGCCATGTTGTTTCATTTAGGTTTAAAGAGTTAGCTGCTATACCGCCGGTTATGCTTTCCTATAGGGTAAATGCTAGTTTTACAGATAGGACTGTTAGCACAAAAACTGAAGAAAAGGAGATAGCTGAAAAATCTCTGCACACAATGCTTAGTTCTCAGAAGTAAATCATATGTGCCATGTTGTTTCATTTAGGTTTTCAGAGGTAGCTGCTATACCGCCGGCTTTGCTTTCCTATAGTGTAAATGGTAGTTTTACAGATAGGAATGTTAGCACAAAAACTGAAAGAAAGGAGATAGCCGCAAAATCTCTGCACAAATTACTTAGGTCTCAGAAGTAAATCATATGTGTCATGTAGTTTCATTTAGGTTTAAAGAGTTAGCTGCTATACCGCTGGTTATGCTTTCCAATAGTGTAAATGCTAGTTTTACAGATAGGAATGTTAGCACAAAAACTGAAGAAAAGGAGATAGCTGAAAAATCTCTACACACAATGCTTAGTTCTCAGAAGTAAATCATATGTGCCATGTTGTTTCATTTAGGTTCAAAGAGTTAGCTGTTATACCGCCGGTTATGCTTTCCTATAGAGTAAAGGCTAGTTTTACAGATAAGAATGTTAGCACAAAATCTGAAAGAAAGGTGATAGCCGCAAAATCTCTGCACAGAATTCTTATGTCTCAGAATTAAATCATATGTGCCATGTTGTTTCATTTAGTTTTAAAGAGTTAGCTGCTATACTGCCGGTTATGCTTTCCTATAATGTAAATGCTAGTTTTACAGATAGGACTGTTAGCACAAAAACTGAAGAAAAGGAGATAGCTGAAAAATCTCTGCACACACTGCTTAGTTCTCAGAAGTAAATCATATGTGCCATGTTGTTTCATTTAGGTTTAAAGAGTTAGCTGCTATATCGCTGGTTATGCTTTCGTATAGTGTAAAAGCTAGTTTTACAGATAAGAATGTTAGCACAAAAACTGAAAGAAAGGAGATAGCCGCAAAATCTCTGCACACAATGCTTAGTTCTCAGAAATAAATCATATGTGCCATGTTGTTTCATTTAGGTTTAAAGAGTTAGCTGCTATACCGCCGGTTATGCTTTCCTATAGTGTAAATGGTAGTTTTACAGATAAGAATGTTAGCACAAAAACTGAAGAAAAGGAGATAGCTGAAAAATCTCTGCACACAATGCTTAGTTCTCAGAATTAAATCATATGTGCCATGTTGTTTCATTTAGGTTTAAAGAGTTAGCTGCTATACCGCCGGTTATGCTTTCCTATAGTGTAAATGGTATTTTTACAGGTAGGAATGATAGCACAAAAACTGAAGAAGAGGAGATAGCTGAAAAATCTCTGCACACAATGCTTAGTTCTCAGAAGTAAATCATATGTGCCATGTTGTTTCATTTAGGTTTAAAGAGTTAGCTGCGTTAACGCCGGTTATGCTTTCCTATAGTGTAAATGGTAGTTTTACAGATAGGAATGTTAACACAAAAACTGAAGAAAAGGAGATAGCTGAAAAATCTCTGTACACAATGCTTAGTTCTCAGAAGTAAATCATATGTGCCATGTTGTTTCATTTAGGTTTAAAGAGTTAGCTGCTATACCGCCGGTTATGTTTTCCTATAGTGTAAATGCTAGTTTTACAGATAAGAATGTTAGCACAAAAACTGAATGAAAGGAGATAGCCGCAAAATCTCTGCACAGAATTCTTAGGTTTCACATGTAAATCATATGTGCCATGTTGTTTCATTTAGGTTTAAAGAGTTAGCTGCTATACCGCCAGTTATGCTTTCCTATAGTGTAAATGGTATTTTTGCAGGTAGGAATGTTAGCACAAAAACTGAAGAAGAGGAGATAGCTGAAAAATCTCTGCACACAATGCTTAGTTCTCAGAAGTAAATCATATGTGCCATGTTGTTTCATTTAGGTTTAAAGAGTTAGCTGCGTTAACGCCGGTTATGCTTTCCTATAGTGTAAATGGTAGTTTTACAGATAGGAATGTTAACAAAAAAACTGAAGAAAAGGAGATAGCTGAAAAATCTCTGTACACAATGCTTAGTTCTCAGAAGTAAATCATATGTGCCATGTTGTTTCATTTAGGTTTAAAGAGTTAGCTGCTATACCGCCGGTTATGCTTTCCTATAGTGTAAATGCTAGTTTTACAGATAAGAATGTTAGCACAAAAACTGAATGAAAGGAGATAGCCGCAAAATCTCTGCACAGAATTCTCAGGTTTCACATGTAAATCATATGTGCTATGTTGTTTCATTTAGGTTTAAAGAGTTAGCTGCTATACCGCCGGTTATGCTTTCCTATAGTGCAAATGGTAGTTTTACAGATAAGAATGTTAGCACAAAAACTGAAGAAAAGGAGATAGCTGAAAAATCTCTACACACAATGCTTAGTTCTCAGAAGTAAATCATATGTGCCATGTTGTTTCATTTGGGTTTAAAGAGTTAGTAGCTGTACCGCCGGTTATGCTTTCCTATAGTGTAAATGCTAGTTTTACAGATAAGAATGTTAGCACAAAAACTGAACCAAAGGAGATAGCCGCAAAATCTCTGCACAAATTACTTAGGTCTCAGAAGTAAATCATATGTGCCATGTTGTTTCATTTAGGTTTAAAGAGGTAGCTGCTATACCGCCGGTTATGCTTTCCTATAGTGTAAATGGTAGTTTTACAGATAGGAATGTTAGCACAAAAACTGAAGAAAAGGAGATAGCTGAAAAATCTCTGCACACAATGCTTAGTTCTCAGAAGTAAGTCATATGTGCCATGTTGTTTTATTTAGGTTTAAAGAGTTAGCTGCTATACCGCCGGTTATGCTTTCCTATAGTGTAAAAGGTATTTTTACAGGTAGGAATGTTAGCACAAAAACTCAAGAAAAGGAGATACCTGAAAAATCTCTGCACAGAATGCTTAGTTCTCAGCAGTAAATTATATGTGCCATGTTGTTTCATTTAAGTTTAAAGAGTTAGCTGCTATACCGTCGGTTATTCTTTCCTATAGTATAAATGCTAGTTTTACAGATAGGAATGTTAGCACAAAAACTGAAAGAAAGGAGAAAGCCGCAAAATCTCTGCACACATTGCTTAGTTCTCTGAAGTAAATCTTATGTGCATTGTTGTTTCATTTAGTTTTAAAGAGTTAGCAGCTATACTGCCGGTTATGCTTTCCTATAGTGTAAATGGCAGTTTTACAGATAGGAATGTTAGCACAAAAACTGAAGAAAAGGAGATAGCTGAAAAATCTCTGCACACAATGCTTAGTTCTCAGAAGTAAATCATATGTGCCATGTTGTTTCATTTAGGTTTAAAGAGTTAGCTGCTATACCGCCGGTTATACTTTCCTATAGTGTAAATGCAAGTTTTACAGATAATAATGTTAGCACAAAAACTGAAAGAGAGGAGATAGCCGCAAAATCTCTGCACAAATTACTTAGGTCTCAGAAGTAAATCATATGTGCCATGTTGTTTCATTTAGGTTTAAAGAGTTAGCTGCTATACCGCCGGTTATGCTTTCCTATAGGGTAAATGCTAGTTTTACAGATAGGACTGTTAGCACAAAAACTGAAGAAAAGGAGATAGCTGAAAAATCTCTGCACACAATGCTTAGTTCTCAGAAGTAAATCATATGTGCCATGTTGTTTCATTTAGGTTTTCAGAGGTAGCTGCTATACCGCCGGCTTTGCTTTCCTATAGTGTAAATGGTAGTTTTACAGATAGGAATGTTAGCACAAAAACTGAAAGAAAGGAGATAGCCGCAAAATCTCTGCACAAATTACTTAGGTCTCAGAAGTAAATCATATGTGTCATGTAGTTTCATTTAGGTTTAAAGAGTTAGCTGCTATACCGCTGGTTATGCTTTCCAATAGTGTAAATGCTAGTTTTACAGATAGGAATGTTAGCACAAAAACTGAAGAAAAGGAGATAGCTGAAAAATCTCTACACACAATGCTTAGTTCTCAGAAGTAAATCATATGTGCCATGTTGTTTCATTTAGGTTCAAAGAGTTAGCTGTTATACCGCCGGTTATGCTTTCCTATAGAGTAAAGGCTAGTTTTACAGATAAGAATGTTAGCACAAAATCTGAAAGAAAGGTGATAGCCGCAAAATCTCTGCACAGAATTCTTATGTCTCAGAATTAAATCATATGTGCCATGTTGTTTCATTTAGTTTTAAAGAGTTAGCTGCTATACTGCCGGTTATGCTTTCCTATAATGTAAATGCTAGTTTTACAGATAGGACTGTTAGCACAAAAACTGAAGAAAAGGAGATAGCTGAAAAATCTCTGCACACACTGCTTAGTTCTCAGAAGTAAATCATATGTGCCATGTTGTTTCATTTAGGTTTAAAGAGTTAGCTGCTATATCGCTGGTTATGCTTTCGTATAGTGTAAAAGCTAGTTTTACAGATAAGAATGTTAGCACAAAAACTGAAAGAAAGGAGATAGCCGCAAAATCTCTGCACACAATGCTTAGTTCTCAGAAATAAATCATATGTGCCATGTTGTTTCATTTAGGTTTAAAGAGTTAGCTGCTATACCGCCGGTTATGCTTTCCTATAGTGTAAATGGTAGTTTTACAGATAAGAATGTTAGCACAAAAACTGAAGAAAAGGAGATAGCTGAAAAATCTCTGCACACAATGCTTAGTTCTCAGAATTAAATCATATGTGCCATGTTGTTTCATTTAGGTTTAAAGAGTTAGCTGCTATACCGCCGGTTATGCTTTCCTATAGTGTAAATGGTATTTTTACAGGTAGGAATGATAGCACAAAAACTGAAGAAGAGGAGATAGCTGAAAAATCTCTGCACACAATGCTTAGTTCTCAGAAGTAAATCATATGTGCCATGTTGTTTCATTTAGGTTTAAAGAGTTAGCTGCGTTAACGCCGGTTATGCTTTCCTATAGTGTAAATGGTAGTTTTACAGATAGGAATGTTAACACAAAAACTGAAGAAAAGGAGATAGCTGAAAAATCTCTGTACACAATGCTTAGTTCTCAGAAGTAAATCATATGTGCCATGTTGTTTCATTTAGGTTTAAAGAGTTAGCTGCTATACCGCCGGTTATGCTTTCCTATAGTGTAAATGCTAGTTTTACAGATAAGAATGTTAGCACAAAAACTGAATGAAAGGAGATAGCCGCAAAATCTCTGCACAGAATTCTTAGGTTTCACATGTAAATCATATGTGCCATGTTGTTTCATTTAGGTTTAAAGAGTTAGCTGCTATACCGCCGGTTATGCTTTCCTATAGTGCAAATGGTTGTTTTACAGATAAGAATGTTAGCACAAAAACTGAAGAAAAGGAGATAGCTGAAAAATCTCTACACACAATGCTTAGTTCTCAGAAGTAAATCATATGTGCCATGTTGTTTCATTTGGGTTTAAAGAGTTAGTAGCTGTACCGCCGGTTATGCTTTCCTATAGTGTAAATGCTAGTTTTACAGATAAGAATGTTAGCACAAAAACTGAACCAAAGGAGATAGCCGCAAAATCTCTGCACAAATTACTTAGGTCTCAGAAGTAAATCATATGTGCCATGTTGTTTCATTTAGGTTTAAAGAGGTAGCTGCTATACCGCCGGTTATGCTTTCCTATAGTGTAAATGGTAGTTTTACAGATAGGAATGTTAGCACAAAAACTGAAGAAAAGGAGATAGCTGAAAAATCTCTGCACACAATGCTTTGTTCTCAGAAGTAAGTCATATGTGCCATGTTGTTTTATTTAGGTTTAAAGAGTTAGCTGCTATACCGCCGGTTATGCTTTCCTATAGTGTAAAAGGTATTTTTACAGGTAGGAATGTTAGCACAAAAACTCAAGAAAAGGAGATACCTGAAAAATCTCTGCACAGAATGCTTAGTTCTCAGCAGTAAATTATATGTGCCATGTTGTTTCATTTAAGTTTAAAGAGTTAGCTGCTATACCGTCGGTTATTCTTTCCTATAGTATAAATGCTAGTTTTACAGATAGGAATGTTAGCACAAAAACTGAAAGAAAGGAGAAAGCCGCAAAATCTCTGCACACATTGCTTAGTTCTCTGAAGTAAATCTTATGTGCATTGTTGTTTCATTTAGTTTTAAAGAGTTAGCAGCTATACTGCCGGTTATGCTTTCCTATAGTGTAAATGGCAGTTTTACAGATAGGAATGTTAGCACAAAAACTGAAGAAAAGGAGATAGCTGAAAAATCTCTGCACACAATGCTTAGTTCTCAGAAGTAAATCATATGTGCCATGTTGTTTCATTTAGGTTTAAAGAGTTAGCTGCTATACCGCCGGTTATACTTTCCTATAGTGTAAATGCAAGTTTTACAGATAATAATGTTAGCACAAAAACTGAAAGAGAGGAGATAGCCGCAAAATCTCTGCACAAATTACTTAGGTCTCAGAAGTAAATCATATGTGCCATGTTGTTTCATTTAGGTTTAAAGAGTTAGCTGCTATACTGCCGGTTATGCTTTCGTATTGTGTAAATGGTAGTGTTACAGATAGGAATGTTACCATAAAAACTGAAAAAGAGGAGATAGCTGAAAAATCTCTGCACACAATGCTTAGTTCTCAGAAGTATATCATATGTGCCATGTTGTTTCATTTAGGTTTAAAGAGTTAGCTGCTATACCGTCGGTTATGCTTTCCTATAGTGTAAATGGTAGTTTTACATATAGGAATGTTAACATAAAAACTGAAGAAAAGGATATAGCTGAAAAATCTCTGCACACAATGCTTAGTTCTCAGAAGTAAATCATATGTGCCTTGTTGTTTCATTTAGGTTTAAAGAGTTAGCTGCTATACCGCCGCTTATGCTTTCCTATAGTGTAAATGGTAGTTTTACAGATAGGAATGTTAGCACAAAAACTGAAGAAAAGGAGATAGCTGAAAAATCTCTGGACACAATGCTTAGTTCTCAGAAGTAAATCATATGTGCCATGTTGTTTCATTTACGTTTAAAGAGTTAGCTGCTATACCGCCGGTTATGCTTTCCTATTGTGTAAATTGTAGTTTTACAGATAGAAATGTTAGCACAAAAACTGAAGAAAAGGAGAGAGCTGAAAAATCTCTGCACACAATGCTTAGTTCTCAGAAGTAAATCATATGTGCCATGTTGTTTCATTTAGGTTTAAAGAGTTAGCTGCTATACCGCCGGTTATGCTTTCCTCTAGTGCAAATGCAAGTTTTACAGATAAGAATGTTAGCACAAAAACTGAAAGAAAGGAGATAGCCGCTAAATATCCGCACAGAATTCTTAGGTCTCAGAAGTAAATCATATGTCCCATGTTGTTTCATTTAGGTTTAAAGAGTTAGCTGCTATACCGCCGGTTATGCTTTCCAATAGTTTAAATGCTAGTTTTACAGATAGGAAAGTTAGCACAAAAACTGAAGAAAAGGAGATAGCTGAAAAATCTCTACACACAATGCTTAGTTCTCAGAAGTAAATCATATGTGCCATGTTGTTTCATTTAGGTTCAAAGAGTTAGCTGCTATACCGCCGGTTATGCTTTCCTATACTGTAAAAGCTAGTTTTACAGATAAGAATGTTAGCACGAAAACTGAAAGAAAGGAGATAGCCGCAAAATCTCTGCACACAATGCTTAGTTCTCAGAAGTAAATCATATGTGCCATGTTGTTTCATTTAGGTTTAAAGAGTTAGCTGCTATACCGCCGGTTATGCTTTCCTATAGTGTAAATGCTAGTTTTACAGATAAGAATGTTAGCACAAAATCTGAAAGAAAGGTGATAGCCGCAAAATCTCTGCACAGAATTCTTATATCTCAGAAGTAAATCATATGTGCCATGTTGTTTCATTTAGTTTTAAAGAGTTAGCTGCTATACCGCCGGTTATGCTTTCCTATAGTTTAAATGCTAGTTTTAGAGACAGGACTGTTAGCACAAAAACTGAAGAAAAGGAGATAGCTGAAAAATCTCTACACACAATGCTTACTTCTCAGAAGTAAATCATATGTGCCATGTTGTTTCATTTAGGTTTAAAGAGTTAGCTGCTATACCGCCGGTTATGCTTTCCTATAGTGTAAATGGTAGTTTTACAGATAAGAATGTTAGCACAAAAACTGAAGAAAAGGAGATAGCTGAAAAATCTCTGCACACAATACTTAGTTCTCAGAACTAAATCATATGTGCCATGTTGTTTCATTTAGGTTTAAAGAGTTAGCTGCTATACCGCAGGTTATGCTTTCCTATAGTGTAAATGGTATTTTTACAGGTAGGAATGTTAGCACAAAAACTGAAAAAGAGGAGATAGCTGAAAAATCTCTGCACACAATGTTTAGTTCTCAGAAGTAAATCATATGTGCCATGTTGTTTCATTTAGGTTTAAAGAGTTAGCTGCTATATCGCTGGTTATGCTTTCGTATAGTGTAAAAGCTAGTTTTACAGATAAGAATGTTAGCACAAAAACTGAAGAAAAGGAGATAGCTGAAAAATCTCTGCACACAATGCTTAGTTCTCAGAAGTAAATCATATGTGCCATGTTGTTTCATTTAGGTTTTCAGAGGTAGCTGCTATAGTGCCGGCTTTGCTTTCCTATAGTGTAAATGGTAGTTTTACAGATAGGAATGTTAGCACAAAAACTGAAAGAAAGGAGATAGCCGCAAAATCTCTGCACAAATTACTTAGGTCTCAGAAGTAAATCATATGTGTCATGTTGTTTCATTTAGGTTTAAAGAGTTAGCTGCTATACCGCTGGTTATGCTATCCAATAGTGTAAATGCTAGTTTTACAGATAGGAATGTTAGCACAAAAACTGAAGAAAAGGAGATAGCTGAAAAATCTCTACACACAATGCTTAGTTCTCAGAAGTAAATCATATGTGCCATGTTGTTTCATTTAGGTTCAAAGAGTTAGCTGTTATACCGCCGGTTATGCTTTCCTATAGAGTAAAGGCTAGTTTTACAGATAAGAATGTTAGCACAAAATCTGAAAGAAAGGTGATAGCCGCAAAATCTCTGCACAGAATTCTTATGTCTCAGAATTAAATCATATGTGCCATGTTGTTTCATTTAGTTTTAAAGAGTTAGCTGCTATACTGCCGGTTATGCTTTCCTATAATGTAAATGCTAGTTTTACAGATAGGACTGTTAGCACAAAAACTGAAGAAAAGGAGATAGCTGAAAAATCTCTGCACACACTGCTTAGTTCTCAGAAGTAAATCATATGTGCCATGTTGTTTCATTTAGGTTTAAAGAGTTAGCTGCTATATCGCTGGTTATGCTTTCGTATAGTGTAAAAGCTAGTTTTACAGATAAGAATGTTAGCACAAAAACTGAAAGAAAGAAGATAGCCGCAAAATCTCTGCACACAATGCTTAGTTCTCAGAAATAAATCATATGTGCCATGTTGTTTCATTTAGGTTTAAAGAGTTAGCTGCTATACCGCCGGTTATGCTTTCCTATAGTGTAAATGGTAGTTTTACAGATAAGAATGTTAGCACAAAAACTGAAGAAAAGGAGATAGCTGAAAAATCTCTGCACACAATGCTTAGTTCTCAGAATTAAATCATATGTGCCATGTTGTTTCATTTAGGTTTAAAGAGTTAGCTGCTATACCGCCGGTTATGCTTTCCTATAGTGTAAATGGTATTTTTACAGGTAGGAATGTTAGCACAAAAACTGAAGAAGAGGAGATAGCTGAAAAATCTCTGCACACAATGCTTAGTTCTCAGAAGTAAATCATATGTGCCATGTTGTTTCATTTAGGTTTAAGGAGTTAGCTGCGTTAACGCCGGTTATGCTTTCCTATAGTGTAAATGGTAGTTTTACAGATAGGAATGTTAACACAAAAACTGAAGAAAAGGAGATAGCTGAAAAATCTCTGTACACAATGCTTAGTTCTCAGAAGTAAATCATATGTGCCATGTTGTTTCATTTAGGTTTAAAGAGTTAGCTGCTATACCGCCGGTTATGCTTTCCTATAGTGTAAATGCTAGTTTTACAGATAAGAATGTTAGCACAAAAACTGAATGAAAGGAGATAGCCGCAAAATCTCTGCACAGAATTCTTAGGTTTCACATGTAAATCATATGTGCCATGTTGTTTCATTTAGGTTTAAAGAGTTAGCTGCTATACCGCCGGTTATGCTTTCCTATAGTGCAAATGGTAGTTTTACAGATAAAAATGTTAGCACAAAAACTGAAGAAAAGGAGATAGCTGAAAAATCTCTACACACAATGCTTAGTTCTCAGAAGTAAATCATATGTGCCATGTTGTTTCATTTGGGTTTAAAGAGTTAGTACCTGTACCGCCGGTTATGCTTTCCTATAGTGTAAATGCTAGTTTTACAGATAAGAATGATAGCACAAAAACTGAACCAAAGGAGATAGCCGCAAAATCTCTGCACAAATTACTTAGGTCTCAGAAGTAAATCATATGTGCCATGTTGTTTCATTTAGGTTTAAAGAGGTAGCTGCTATACCGCCGGTTATGCTTTCCTATAGTGTAAATGGTAGTTTTACAGATAGGAATGTTAGCACAAAAACTGAAGAAAAGGAGATAGCTGAAAAATCTCTGCACACAATGCTTAGTTCTCAGAAGTAAGTCATATGTGCCATGTTGTTTTATTTAGGTTTAAAGAGTTAGCTGCTATACCGCCGGTTATGCTTTCCTATAGTGTAAAAGGTATTTTTACAGGTAGGAATGTTAGCACAAAAACTCAAGAAAAGGAGATACCTGAAAAATCTCTGCACAGAATGCTTAGTTCTCAGCAGTAAATTATATGTGCCATGTTGTTTCATTTAAGTTTAAAGAGTTAGCTGCTATACCGTCGGTTATTCTTTCCTATAGTATAAATGCTAGTTTTACAGATAGGAATGTTAGCACAAAAACTGAAAGAAAGGAGAAAGCCGCAAAATCTCTGCACACATTGCTTAGTTCTCTGAAGTAAATCTTATGTGCATTGTTGTTTCATTTAGTTTTAAAGAGTTAGCAGCTATACTGCCGGTTATGCTTTCCTATAGTGTAAATGGCAGTTTTACAGATAGGAATGTTAGCACAAAAACTGAAGAAAAGGAGATAGCTGAAAAATCTCTGCACACAATGCTTAGTTCTCAGAAGTAAATCATATGTGCCATGTTGTTTCATTTAGGTTTAAAGAGTTAGCTGCTATACCGCCGGTTATACTTTCCTATAGTGTAAATGCAAGTTTTACAGATAATAATGTTAGCACAAAAACTGAAAGAGAGGAGATAGCCGCAAAATCTCTGCACAAATTACTTAGGTCTCAGAAGTAAATCATATGTGCCATGTTGTTTCATTTAGGTTTAAAGAGTTAGCTGCTATACTGCCGGTTATGCTTTCGTATTGTGTAAATGGTAGTGTTACAGATAGGAATGTTACCATAAAAACTGAAAAAGAGGAGATAGCTGAAAAATCTCTGCACACAATGCTTAGTTCTCAGAAGTATATCATATGTGCCATGTTGTTTCATTTAGGTTTAAAGAGTTAGCTGCTATACCGTCGGTTATGCTTTCCTATAGTGTAAATGGTAGTTTTACATATAGGAATGTTAACATAAAAACTGAAGAAAAGGATATAGCTGAAAAATCTCTGCACACAATGCTTAGTTCTCAGAAGTAAATCATATGTGCCTTGTTGTTTCATTTAGGTTTAAAGAGTTAGCTGCTATACCGCCGCTTATGCTTTCCTATAGTGTAAATGGTAGTTTTACAGATAGGAATGTTAGCACAAAAACTGAAGAAAAGGAGATAGCTGAAAAATCTCTGGACACAATGCTTAGTTCTCAGAAGTAAATCATATGTGCCATGTTGTTTCATTTACGTTTAAAGAGTTAGCTGCTATACCGCCGGTTATGCTTTCCTATTGTGTAAATTGTAGTTTTACAGATAGAAATGTTAGCACAAAAACTGAAGAAAAGGAGAGAGCTGAAAAATCTCTGCACACAATGCTTAGTTCTCAGAAGTAAATCATATGTGCCATGTTGTTTCATTTAGGTTTAAAGAGTTAGCTGCTATACCGCCGGTTATGCTTTCCTATAGTGTAAATGGTATTTTTACAGGTAGGAATGTTAGCACAAAAACTGAAGAAGTGGAGATAGCTGAAAAATCTCTGCACACAATGCTTAGTTCTCAGAAGTAAATCATATGTGCCATGTTGTTTCATTTAGGTTTAAAGAGTTAGCTGTTATACCGCCGGTTATGCTTTCCTATAGTGTAAATGCTAGTTTTACAGATAAGTATGTTAGCAAAAAACTGAAAGAGAGGAGATAGCCGCAAAATCTCTGCACAGAATTCTTAGGTCTCAGAAGTAAATCATATGTGCCATGTTGTTTCATTTAGGTTTTAAGAGGTAGCTGCTATACCGCCTGCTTTGCTTTCCTATAGTGTAAATGCTAGTTTTACAGATAGGAATGTTAGCACAAAAACTGAAAGAAAGGAGATAGCCGCAAAATCTCTGCATACAATGCTTAGTTCTCAGAAGTAAATCATATGTGCCATGTTGTTTTATTTAGGTTTAAAGAGTTAGCTGCTATACCGCCGGTTATGCTTTCCTATAGTGTAAAAGGTATTTTTACAGGTAGGAATGTTAGCACAAAAACTCAAGAAAAGGAGATACCTGAAAAATCTCTGCACAGAATGCTTAGTTCTCAGCAGTAAATTATATGTGCCATGTTGTTTCATTTAAGTTTAAAGAGTTAGCTGCTATACCGTCGGTTATGCTTTCCTATAGTATAAATGCTAGTTTTACAGATAGGAATGTTAGCACAAAAACTGAAAGAAAGGAGATAGCCGCAAAATCTCTGCACACATTGCTTAGTTCTCTGAAGTAAATCTTATGTGCATTGTTGTTTCATTTAGTTTTAAAGAGTTAGCTGCTATACTGCCGGTTATGCTTTCCTATAGTGTAAATGGCAGTTTTACAGATAGGAATGTTAGCACAAAAACTGAAGAAAAGGAGATAGCTGAAAAATCTCTGCACACAATGCTTAGTTCTCAGAAGTAAATCATATGTGCCATGTTGTTTCATTTAGGTTTAAAGAGTTAGCTGCTATATCGCCGGTTATACTTTCCTATAGTGTAAATGCTAGTTTTACAGATAATAATGTTAGCACAAAAACTGAAAGAGAGGAGATAGCCGCAAAATCTCTGCACAAATTACTTAGGTCTCAGAAGTAAATCATATGTGCCATGTTGTTTCATTTAGGTTTAAAGAGTTAGCTGCTATACTGCCGGTTATGCTTTCGTATAGTGTAAATGGTAGTGTTACAGATAGGAATGTTACCATAAAAACTGAAAAAGAGGAGATAGCTGAAAAATCTCTGCACACAATGCTTAGTTCTCAGAAGTATATCATATGTGCCATGTTGTTTCATTTAGGTTTAAAGAGTTAGCTGCTATACCGCCGGTTATGCTTTCCTATAGTGTAAATGGTAGTTTTACAGATAGGAATGTTAGCACAAAAACTGAAGAAAAGGAGATAGCTGAAAAATCTCTGCACACAATGCTTAGTTCTCAGAAGTAAATCATATGTGCCATGTTGTTTCATTTAGGTTTAAAGAGTTAGCTGCTATACCGCCGGTTATGCTTTCCTATTGTGTAAATTGTAGTTTTACAGATAGAAATGTTAGCACAAAACCTGAAGAAAAGGAGAGAGCTGAAAAATCTCTGCACACAATGCTTAGTTCTCAGAAGTAAATCATATGTGCCATGTTGTTTCATTTAGGTTTAAAGAGTTAGGTGCTATACCGCCGGTTATGCTTTCCTATAGTGTAAATGGTATTTTTACAGGTAGGAATGTTAGCACAAAAACTGAAGAAGAGGAGATAGCTGAAAAATCTCTGCACACAATGCTTAGTTCTCAGAAGTAAATCATATGTGCCATGTTGTTTCATTTAGGTTTAAAGAGTTAGCTGCTATACCGCCGGTTATGCTTTCCTATAGTGTAAATGCTAGTTTTACAGATAAGTATGTTAGCACAAAAACTGAAAGAAAGGAGATAGCCGCTAAATATCCGCACAGAATTCTTAGGTCTCAGAAGTAAATCATATGTCCCATGTTGTTTCATTTAGGTTTAAAGAGTTAGCTGCTATACCGCCGGTTATGCTTTCCAATAGTTTAAATGCTAGTTTTACAGATAGGAATGTTAGCACAAAAACTAAAGAAAAGGAGATAGCTGAAAAATCTCTACACGCAATGCTTAGTTCTCAGAAGTAAATCATATGTGCCATGTTGTTTCATTTAGGTTCAAAGAGTTAGCTGCTATACCGCCGGTTATGCTTTCCTATACTGTAAAAGCTAGTTTTACAGATAAGAATGTTAGCACAAAAACTGAAAGAAAGGAGATAGCCGCAAAATCTCTGCACACAATGCTTAGTTCTCAGAAGTAAATCATATGTGCCATGTTGTTTCATTTAGGTTTAAAGAGTTAGCTGCTATACCGCCGGTTATGCTTTTCTATTGTGTAAATGCTAGTTTTACAGATAAGAATGTTAGCACAAAATCTGAAAGAAAGGTGATAGCCGCAAAATCTCTGCACAGAATTCTTATATCTCAGAAATAAATCATATGTGCCATGTTGTTTCATTTAGTTTTAAAGAGTTAGCTGCTATACCGCCGGTTATGCTTTCCTATAGTTTAAATGCTAGTTTTAGAGATAGGACTGTTAGCACAAAAACTGAAGAAAAGGAGATAGCTGAAAAATCTCTACACACAATGCTTACTTCTCAGAAGTAAATCATATGTGCCATGTTGTTTCATTTAGGTTTATAGAGTTAGCTGCTATACCGCCGGTTATGCTTTCCTATAGTGTAAATGGTATTTTTACAGGAAGGAATGTTAGCACAAAAACTGAAGAAGAGGAGATAGCTGAAAAATCTCTGCACACAATGCTTAGTTCTCAGAAGTAAATCATAAGTGCCATGTTGTTTCATTTAGGTTTAAAGAGTTAGCTGCGATAACGCCGGTTATGCTTTCCTCTAGTGTAAAAGCAAGTTTTACAGATAGGAATGTTAACACAAAAACTGAAGAAAAGGAGATAGCTGAAAAATCTCTGCACACAATGCTTAGTTCTCAGAAGTAAATCATATGTACCATGTTGTTTCATTTAGTTTTAAAGACTTAGCTGCTATACCACGGGTTATGCTTTCCTATAGTGTAAATGGTAGTTTTACAGATAGGAATGTTAGCACAAAAACTGAAGAAAAGGAGATAGCTGAATAATCTCTGCACACAATGCTTAGTTCTCAGAAGTAAATCATATGTGCCATGTTGTTTCATTTAGGTTTAAAGAGTTAGCTGCTATAACGCCGGTTATGCTTTCTTCTAGTGTAAATGCAAGTTTTACAGATAAGAATGGTAGCAGAAAAACTGAAAGAAAGGAGATAGCCGCAAAATGTCCGCACAGAATTCTTAGGTCTCAGAAGTAAATCATATGTGCCATGTTGTTTCAATTAGGTTTAAAGAGTTAGCTGCTATACCGCCGGTTATGCTTTCCTATAGTGTAAATGCTAGTTTTACAGATAGGAATGTTAGCACAAAAACTGAAGAAAAGGAGATAGCTGAAAAATCTCTACACACAATGCTTAGTTCTCAGAAGTAAATCATATGTGCCATGTTGTTTCATTTAGGTTCAAAGAGTTAGCTGCTATACCGCCGGTTATGCTTTCCTATAGAGTAAATGCTAGTTTTACAGATAGGAATGTTAGCACAAAATCTGGAAGAAAGGTGATAGCCGCAAAATCTCTGCACAGAATTCTTATGTCTCAGAAGTAAATCATGTGTGCCATGTTGTTTCATTTAGGTTTAAAGAGTTAGCTGCGATAACGCCGGTTATGCTTTCCTATAGTGTAAATGTAGTTTTACAGATAGGAATGTTAACACAAAAACTGAAGAAAAGGAGATAGCTGAAAAATCTCTGCACACAATGCTTAGTTCTCAGAATTAAATCATATGTGCCATGTTGTTTCATTTAGGTTTAAAGAGTTAGCTGCTATACCGCCGGTTATGCTTTCCTATAGTGTAAATGGTATTTTTACAGGTAGGAATGTTAGCACAAAAACTGAAGAAGAGGAGATAGCTGAAAAATCTCTGCACACAATGCTTAGTTCTCAGAAGTAAATCATATGTGCCATGTTGTTTCATTTAGGTTTAAAGAGTTAGCTGCGTTAACGCCGGTTATGCTTTCCTATAGTGTAAATGGTAGTTTTACAGATAGGAATGTTAACACAAATACTGAAGAAAAGGAGATAGCTGAAAAATCTCTGTACACAATGCTTAGTTCTCAGAAGTAAATCATATGTGCCATGTTGTTTCATTTAGGTTTAAAGAGTTAGCTGCTATACCGCCGGTTATGCTTTCCTATAGTGTAAATGCTAGTTTTACAGATAAGAATGTTAGCACAAAAACTGAATGAAAGGAGATAGCCGCAAAATCTCTGCACAGAATTCTTAGGTTTCACATGTAAATCATATGTGCCATGTTGTTTCATTTAGGTTTAAAGAGTTAGCTGCTATACCGCCGGTTATGCTTTCCTATAGTGCAAATGGTAGTTTTACAGATAAGAATGTTAGCACAAAAACTGAAGAAAAGGAGATAGCTGAAAAATCTCTACACACAATGCTTAGTTCTCAGAAGTAAATCATATGTGCCATGTTGTTTCATTTGGGTTTAAAGAGTTAGTAGCTGTACCGCCGGTTATGCTTTCCTATAGTGTAAATGCTAGTTTTACAGATAAGAATGTTAGCACAAAAACTGAACCAAAGGAGATAGCCGCAAAATCTCTGCACAAATTACTTAGGTCTCAGAAGTAAATCATATGTGCCATGTTGTTTCATTTAGGTTTAAAGAGGTAGCTGCTATACCGCCGGTTATGCTTTCCTATAGTGTAAATGGTAGTTTTACAGATAGGAATGTTAGCACAAAAACTGAAGAAAAGGAGATAGCTGAAAAATCTCTGCACACAATGCTTAGTTCTCAGAAGTAAGTCATATGTGCCATGTTGTTTTATTTAGGTTTAAAGAGTTAGCTGCTATACCGCCGGTTATGCTTTCCTATAGTGTAAAAGGTATTTTTACAGGTAGGAATGTTAGCACAAAAACTCAAGAAAAGGAGATACCTGAAAAATCTCTGCACAGAATGCTTAGTTCTCAGCAGTAAATTATATGTGCCATGTTGTTTCATTTAAGTTTAAAGAGTTAGCTGCTATACCGTCGGTTATTCTTTCCTATAGTATAAATGCTAGTTTTACAGATAGGAATGTTAGCACAAAAACTGAAAGAAAGGAGAAAGCCGCAAAATCTCTGCACACATTGCTTAGTTCTCTGAAGTAAATCTTATGTGCATTGTTGTTTCATTTAGTTTTAAAGAGTTAGCAGCTATACTGCCGGTTATGCTTTCCTATAGTGTAAATGGCAGTTTTACAGATAGGAATGTTAGCACAAAAACTGAAGAAAAGGAGATAGCTGAAAAATCTCTGCACACAATGCTTAGTTCTCAGAAGTAAATCATATGTGCCATGTTGTTTCATTTAGGTTTAAAGAGTTAGCTGCTATACCGCCGGTTATACTTTCCTATAGTGTAAATGCAAGTTTTACAGATAATAATGTTAGCACAAAAACTGAAAGAGAGGAGATAGCCGCAAAATCTCTGCACAAATTACTTAGGTCTCAGAAGTAAATCATATGTGCCATGTTGTTTCATTTAGGTTTAAAGAGTTAGCTGCTATACTGCCGGTTATGCTTTCGTATTGTGTAAATGGTAGTGTTACATATAGGAATGTTACCATAAAAACTGAAAAAGAGGAGATAGCTGAAAAATCTCTGCACACAATGCTTAGTTCTCAGAAGTATATCATATGTGCCATGTTGTTTCATTTAGGTTTAAAGAGTTAGCTGCTATACCGTCGGTTATGCTTTCCTATAGTGTAAATGGTAGTTTTACATATAGGAATGTTAACATAAAAACTGAAGAAAAGGATATAGCTGAAAAATCTCTGCACACAATGCTTAGTTCTCAGAAGTAAATCATATGTGCCTTGTTGTTTCATTTAGGTTTAAAGAGTTAGCTGCTATACCGCCGCTTATGCTTTCCTATAGTGTAAATGGTAGTTTTACAGATAGGAATGTTAGCACAAAAACTGAAGAAAAGGAGATAGCTGAAAAATCTCTGCACACAATGCTTAGTTCTCAGAAGTAAATCATATGTGCCATGTTGTTTCATTTACGTTTAAAGAGTTAGCTGCTATACCGCCGGTTATGCTTTCCTATTGTGTAAATTGTAGTTTTACAGATAGAAATGTTAGCACAAAAACTGAAGAAAAGGAGAGAGCTGAAAAATCTCTGCACACAATGCTTAGTTCTCAGAAGTAAATCATATGTGCCATGTTGTTTCATTTAGGTTTAAAGAGTTAGCTGCTATACCGCCGGTTATGCTTTCCTATAGTGTAAATGGTATTTTTACAGGTAGGAATGTTAGCACAAAAACTGAAGAAGTGGAGATAGCTGAAAAATCTCTGCACACAATGCTTAGTTCTCAGAAGTAAATCATATGTGCCATGTTGTTTCATTTAGGTTTAAAGAGTTAGCTGTTATACCGCCGGTTATGCTTTCCTATAGTGTAAATGCTAGTTTTACAGATAAGTATGTTAGCAAAAAACTGAAAGAGAGGAGATAGCCGCAAAATCTCTGCACAGAATTCTTAGGTCTCAGAAGTAAATCATATGTGCCATGTTGTTTCATTTAGGTTTTAAGAGGTAGGTGCTATACCGCCGGCTTTGCTTTCCTATAGTGTAAATGCTAGTTTTACAGATAGGAATGTTAGCACAAAAACTGAAAGAAAGGAGATAGCCGCAAAATCTCTGCATACAATGCTTAGTTCTCAGAAGTAAATCATATGTGCCATGTTGTTTTATTTAGGTTTAAAGAGTTAGCTGCTATACCGCCGGTTATGCTTTCCTATAGTGTAAAAGGTATTTTTACAGGTAGGAATGTTAGCACAAAAACTCAAGAAAAGGAGATACCTGAAAAATCTCTGCACAGAATGCTTAGTTCTCAGCAGTAAATTATATGTGCCATGTTGTTTCATTTAAGTTTAAAGAGTTAGCTGCTATACCGTCGGTTATGCTTTCCTATAGTATAAATGCTAGTTTTACAGATAGGAATGTTAGCACAAAAACTGAAAGAAAGGAGATAGCCGCAAAATCTCTGCACACATTGCTTAGTTCTCTGAAGTAAATCTTATGTGCATTGTTGTTTCATTTAGTTTTAAAGAGTTAGCTGCTATACTGCCGGTTATGCTTTCCTATAGTGTAAATGGCAGTTTTACAGATAGGAATGTTAGCACAAAAACTGAAGAAAAGGAGATAGCTGAAAAATCTCTGCACACAATGCTTAGTTCTCAGAAGTAAATCATATGTGCCATGTTGTTTCATTTAGGTTTAAAGAGTTACCTGCTATATCGCCGGTTATACTTTCCTATAGTGTAAATGCTAGTTTTACAGATAATAATGTTAGCACAAAAACTGAAAGAGAGGAGATAGCCGCAAAATCTCTGCACAAATTACTTAGGTCTCAGAAGTAAATCATATGTGCCATGTTGTTTCATTTAGGTTTAAAGAGTTAGCTGCTATACTGCCGGTTATGCTTTCGTACAGTGTAAATGGTAGTGTTACAGATAGGAATGTTACCATAAAAACTGAAAAAGAGGAGATAGCTGAAAAATCTCTACACACAATGCTTAGTTCTCAGAAGTATATCATATGTGCCATGTTGTTTCATTTAGGTTTAAAGAGTTAGCTGCTATACCGCCGGTTATGCTTTCCTATAGTGTAAATGGTAGTTTTACAGATAGGAATGTTAACATAAAAACTGAAGAAAAGGATATAGCTGAAAAATCTCTGCACACAATGCTTAGTTCTCAGAAGTAAATCATATGTGCCTTGTTGTTTCATTTAGGTTTAAAGAGTTAGCTGCTATACCGCCGGTTATGCTTTCCTATAGTGTAAATGGTAGTTTTACAGATAGGAATGTTAGCACAAAAACTGAAGAAAAGGAGATAGCTGAAAAATCTCTGCACACAATGCTTAGTTCTCAGAAGTAAATCATATGTGCCATGTTGTTTCATTTAGGTTTAAAGAGTTAGCTGCTATACCGCCGGTTATGCTTTCCTATTGTGTAAATTGTAGTTTTACAGATAGAAATGTTAGCACAAAAACTGAAGAAAAGGAGATAGCTGAAAAATCTCTGCACACAATGCTTAGTTCTCAGAAGTAAATCATATGTGCCATGTTGTTTCATTTCGGTTTAAAGAGTTAGCTGCTATACCGCCGGTTATGCTTTCCTATAGTGTAAATGGTATTTTTACAGGTAGGAATGTTAGCACAAAAACTGAAGAAGAGGAGATAGCTGAAAAATCTCTGCACACAATGCTTAGTTCTCAGAAGTAAATCATATGTGCCATGTTGTTTCATTTAGGTTTAAAGAGTTAGCTGCTATACCGCCGGTTATGCTTTCCTATACTGTAAAAGCTAGTTTTACAGAAAATAATGTTAGCACAAAAACTGAAAGAAAGGAGATAGCCGCAAAATCTCTGCACACAATGCTTAGTTCTCAGAAGTAAATCGTATGTGCCATGTTGTTTCATTTAGGTTTAAAGAGTTAGCTGCTATACCGCCGGTTATGCTTTCCTATAGTGTAAATGCTAGTTTTACAGATAAGAATGTTAGCACAAAATCTGAAAGTAAGGTGATAGCCGCAAAATCTCTGCACAGAATTCTTATATCTCAGAAGTAAATCATATGTGCCATGTTGTTTCATTTAGTTTTAAAGAGTTAGCTGCTATACCGCCGGTTATGCTTTCCTATAGTTTAAATGCTAGTTTTAGAGATAGGACTGTTAGCACAAAAACTGAAGAAAAGGAGATAGCTGAAAAATCTCTACACACAATGCTTACTTCTCAGAAGTAAATCATATGTGCCATGTTATTTCATTTAGGTTTAAAGAGTTAGCTGCTATACCGCGGGTTATGCTTTCCTATAGTGTAAATGGTAGTTTTACAGGTAAGAATGTTAGCACAAAAACTGAAGAAAAGGAGATAGCTGAAAAATCTCTGCACACAATACTTAGTTCTCAGAACTAAATCATATGTGCCATGTTGTTTCATTTAGGTTTAAAGAGTTAGCTGCTATACCGCAGGTTATGCTTTCCTATAGTGTAAATGGTATTTTTACAGGTAGGAATGTTAGCACAAAAACTGAAGAAGAGGAGATAGCTGAAAAATCTCTGCACACAATGTTTAGTTCTCAGAAGTAAATCATATGTGCCATGTTGTTTCATTTAGGTTTAAAGAGTTAGCTGCGTTAACGCCGGTTATGCTTTCCTATAGTGTAAATGGTAGTTTTACAGATAGGAATGTTAACACAAAAACTGAAGAAAAGGAGATAGCTGAAAAATCTCTGTACACAATGCTTAGTTCTCAGAAATAAATCATATGTGCCATGTTGTTTCATTTAGGTTTAAAGAGTTAGCTGCTATACCGCCCGTTATGCTTTCCTATAGTGTAAATGCTAGTTTTACAGATAAGAATGTTAGCACAAAAACTGAAAGAAAGGAGATAGCCGCAAAATCTCTGCAAAGAATTCTTAGGTTTCACATGTAAATCATATGTGCCATGTTGTTTCATGTAGGTTTAAAGAGGTAGCTGCTATACCGCCGGTTATGCTTTCCTATAGTGTAAATGGTAGTTTTACAGATAGGAATGTTAGCACAAAAACTGAAGAAAAGGAGATAGCTGAAAAATCTCTGCACACAATGCTTAGTTCTGAGAAGTAAATCATATGTGCCATGTTGTTTCATTTAGGTTTAAAGAGTTAGCTGCTATACCGCCGGTTATGCTTTCCTATAGTGTAAATGCTAGTTTTACAGATAAGTATGTTAGCAAAAAACTGAAAGAGAGGAGATAGCCGCAAAATCTCTGCACAGAATTCTTAGGTCTCAGAAGTAAATCATATGTGCCATGTTGTTTCATTTAGGTTTTAAGAGGTAGCTGCTATACCGCCGGCTTTGCTTTCCTATAGTGTAAATGCTAGTTTTACAGATAGGAATGATAGCACAAAAACTGAAAGAATTGAGATAGCCGCAAAATCTCTGCAAAAATTACTTAGGTCTCAGAAGTAAATCATATGTGCCATGTTGTTTCATTTAGCTTTAAAGAGTTAGCTGCTATACCGCCGGTTATGCTTTCCTATAGTGTAAAGGGTAGTTTTCCAGATAGGAATGTTAGCACAAAAACTGAAGAAAAGGAGATAGCTGAAAAATCTCTGCACACAATGCTTAGTTCTCAGAAGTAAATCATATGTGCCATGTTGTTTCATTTCGGTTTAAAGAGTTAGCTGCTATACCGCCGGTTATGCTTTCCTATAGTGTAAATGGTATTTTTACAGGTAGGAATGTTAGCACAAAAACTGAAGAAGAGGAGGTAGCTGAAAAATCTCTGGACACAATGCTTAGTTCTCACAAGTAAATCATATGTGCCATGTTGTTTCATTTAGGTTTAAAGAGTTAGCTGCGATAACGCCGGTTATGCTTTCCTATAGTGTAAATGGTAGTTTTACAGATAGGAATGTTAACACAAAAACTGAAGAAAAGGAGATAGCTGAAAAATCTCTGCACACAATGTTTAGTTCTCAGAAGTAAATCATATGTGCCATGTTGTTTCATTTAGGTTTAAAGAGTTAGCTGCGATAACGCCGGTTATGCTTTCCTATAGTGTAAATGTAGTTTTACAGATAGGAATGTTAACACAAAGACTGAAGAAAAGGAGATAGCTGAAAAATCTCTGCACACAATGCTTAGTTCCCAGAAGTATATCATATGTGCCATGTTGTTTCATTTAGGTTTAAAGAGTTAGCTGCTATACCGCCGGTTATGCTTTCCTATAGTGTAAATGGTAGTTTTACAGATAGGAATGTTAACATAAAAACTGAAGAAAAGGATATAGCTGAAAAATCTCTGCACACAATGCTTAGTTCTCAGAAGTAAATCATATGTGCCTTGTTGTTTCATTTAGGTTTAAAGAGTTAGCTGCTATACCGCCGGTTATGCTTTCCTACTGTGTAAATTGTAGTTTTACAGATAGAAATGTTAGCACAAAAACTGAAGAAAAGGAGAGAGCTGAAAAATCTCTGCACACAATGCTTAGTTCTCAGAAGTAAATCATATGTGCCATGTTGTTTCATTTAGGTTTAAAGAGTTAGCTGCTATACCGCCGGTTATGCTTTCCTCTAGTGCAAATGCAAGTTTTACAGATAAGAATGTTAGCACAAAAACTGAAAGAAAGGAGATAGCCGCTAAATATCCGCACAGAATTCTTAGGTCTCAGAAGTAAATCATATGTCCCATGTTGTTTCATTTAGGATTAAAGAGTTAGCTGCTATACCGCCGGTTATGCTTTCCAATAGTTTAAATGCTAGTTTTACAGATAGGAATGTTAGCACAAAAACTGAAGTAAAGGAGATAGCTGAAAAATCTCTACACACAATGCTTAGTTCTCAGAAGTAAATCATATGTGCCATGTTGTTTCATTTAGGTTCAAAGAGTTAGCTGCTATACCGCCGGTTATGCTTTCCTATACTGTAAAAGCTAGTTTTACAGAAAATAATGTTAGCACAAAAACTGAAAGAAAGGAGATAGCCGCAAAATCTCTGCACACAATGCTTAGTTCTCAGAAGTAAATCATATGTGCCATGTTGTTTCATTTAGGTTTAAAGAGTTAGCTGCTATACCGCCGGTTATGCTTTCCTATAGTGTAAATGCTAGTTTTACAGATAAGAATGTTAGCACAAAATCTGAAAGTAAGGTGATAGCCGCAAAATATCTGCACAGAATTCTTATATCTCAGAAGTAAATCATATGTGCCATGTTGTTTCATTTAGTTTTAAAGAGTTAGCTGCTATACCGCCGGTTATGCTTTCCTATAGTTTAAATGCTAGTTTTAGAGATAGGACTGTTAGCACAAAAACTGAAGAAAAGGAGATAGCTGAAAAATCTCTACACACAATGCTTACTTCTCAGAAGTAAATCATATGTGCCATGTTATTTCATTTAGGTTTAAAGAGTTAGCTGCTATACCGCGGGTTATGCTTTCCTATAGTGTAAATGGTAGTTTTACAGGTAAGAATGTTAGCACAAAAACTGAAGAAAAGGAGATAGCTGAAAAATCTCTGCACACAATACTTAGTTCTCAGAACTAAATCATATGTGCCATGTTGTTTCATTTAGGTTTAAAGAGTTAGCTGCTATACCGCAGGTTATGCTTTCCTATAGTGTAAATGGTATTTTTACAGGTAGGAATGTTAGCACAAAAACTGAAGAAGAGGAGATAGCTGAAAAATCTCTGCACACAATGTTTAGTTCTCAGAAGTAAATCATATGTGCCATGTTGTTTCATTTAGGTTTAAAGAGTTAGCTGCGTTAACGCCGGTTATGCTTTCCTATAGTGTAAATGGTAGTTTTACAGATAGGAATGTTAACACAAAAACTGAAGAAAAGGAGATAGCTGAAAAATCTCTGTACACAATGCTTAGTTCTCAGAAATAAATCATATGTGCCATGTTGTTTCATTTAGGTTTAAAGAGTTAGCTGCTATACCGCCCGTTATGCTTTCCTATAGTGTAAATGCTAGTTTTACAGATAAGAATGTTAGCACAAAAACTGAAAGAAAGGAGATAGCCGCAAAATCTCTGCACAGAATTCTTAGGTTTCACATGTAAATCATATGTGCCATGTTGTTTCATGTAGGTTTAAAGAGGTAGCTGCTATACCGCCGGTTATGCTTTCCTATAGTGTAAATGGTAGTTTTACAGATAGGAATGTTAGCACAAAAACTGAAGAAAAGGAGATAGCTGAAAAATCTCTGCACACAATGCTTAGTTCTGAGAAGTAAATCATATGTGCCATGTTGTTTCATTTAGGTTTAAAGAGTTAGCTGCTATACCGCCGGTTATGCTTTCCTATAGTGTAAATGCTAGTTTTACAGATAAGTATGTTAGCAAAAAACTGAAAGAGAGGAGATAGCCGCAAAATCTCTGCACAGAATTCTTAGGTCTCAGAAGTAAATCATATGTGCCATGTTGTTTCATTTAGGTTTTAAGAGGTAGCTGCTATACCGCCGGCTTTGCTTTCCTATAGTGTAAATGCTAGTTTTACAGATAGGAATGATAGCACAAAAACTGAAAGAATTGAGATAGCCGCAAAATCTCTGCAAAAATTACTTAGGTCTCAGAAGTAAATCATATGTGCCATGTTGTTTCATTTAGCTTTAAAGAGTTAGCTGCTATACCGCCGGTTATGCTTTCCTATAGTGTAAAGGGTAGTTTTCCAGATAGGAATGTTAGCACAAAAACTGAAGAAAAGGAGATAGCTGAAAAATCTCTGCACACAATGCTTAGTTCTCAGAAGTAAATCATATGTGCCATGTTGTTTCATTTCGGTTTAAAGAGTTAGCTGCTATACCGCCGGTTATGCTTTCCTATAGTGTAAATGGTATTTTTACAGGTAGGAATGTTAGCACAAAAACTGAAGAAGAGGAGGTAGCTGAAAAATCTCTGGACACAATGCTTAGTTCTCACAAGTAAATCATATGTGCCATGTTGTTTCATTTAGGTTTAAAGAGTTAGCTGCGATAACGCCGGTTATGCTTTCCTATAGTGTAAATGGTAGTTTTACAGATAGGAATGTTAACACAAAAACTGAAGAAAAGGAGATAGCTGAAAAATCTCTGCACACAATGTTTAGTTCTCAGAAGTAAATCATATGTGCCATGTTGTTTCATTTAGGTTTAAAGAGTTAGCTGCTATACCGCCGGTTATGCTTTCCTATAGTGTAAATGGTAGTTTTACAGATAGGAATGTTAGCACAAAAACTGAAGAAAAAGAGATAGCTGAAAAATCTCTGCACACAATGCTTAGTTCTCAGAAGTAAATCATATGTGCCATGTTGTTTCATTTAGGTTTAAAGAGTTAGCTTCTATACCGCCGGGTATGCTTTCCTCTAGTGTAAATGCAAGTTTTACAGATAAGAATGTTAGCACAAAAACTGAAATAAAGGAGATAGTTGCAAAATATTTGCACAGATTTCTTAGGTCTCAGAAGTAAATCATATGTGCCATGTTGTTTCATTTAGGTTTAAAGAGTTAGCTGCTATACCGCCGGTTATGCTTTCCTATAGTGTAAAGGGTAGTTTTACAGATAGGAATGTTAGCACAAAAACTGAAGAAAAGGAGATAGCTGAAAAATCTCTGCACACAATGCTTAGTTCTCAGAAGTAAATCATATGTGCCATGTTGTTTCATTTAGGTTTAAAGAGTTAGCTGCGTTAACGCCGGTTATGCTTTCCTATAGTGTAAATGGTAGTTTTACAGATAGGAATGTTAACACAAAAACTGAAGAAAAGGATTTAGCTGAAAAATCTCCGTACACAATGCTTAGTTCTCAGAAGTAAATCATATGTGCCATGTTGTTTCATTTAGGTTTAAAGAGTTAGCTGCTATACCGCCGGTTATGCTTTCCTATAGTGTAAATGCTAGTTTTACAGATAAGAATGTTAGCACAACAACTGAATGAAAGGAGATAGCCGCAAAATCTCTGCACAGAATTCTTAGGTTTCACATGCAAATCATATGTGCCATGTTGTTTCATTTAGGTTTAAAGAGTTAGCTGCTATACCGCCGGTTATGCTTTCCTATAGTGTAAATGGTAGTTTTACAGATAGGAATGTTAGCACAAAAACTGAAGAAAAGGAGATAGCTGAAAAATCTCTGCACACACTGCTTAGTTCTCAGAAGTAAATCATATGTGCCTTGTTGTTTCATTTAGGTTTAAAGAGTTAGCTGCTATACCGCCGGTTATGCTTTCCTATAGTGTAAATGGTAGTTTTACAGATAGGAATGTTAGCACAAAAACTGAAGAAAAGGAGATAGCTGAAAAATCTCTGCACACAATGCTTAGTTCTCAGAAGTAAATCATATGTGCCATGTTGTTTCACTTAGGTTTAAAGAGTTAGCTGCTATACCGCCGGTTATGCTTTCCTATTGTGTAAATTGTAGTTTTACAGATAGAAATGTTAGCACAAAAACTGAAGAAAAGGAGAGAGCTGAAAAATCTCTGCACACACTGCTTAGTTCTCAGAAGTAAATCATATGTGCCATGTTGTTTCATTTAGGTTTAAAGAGTTAGCTGCTATACCGCCGGTTATGCTTTCCTATAGTGTAAATGGTATTTTTACAGGTAGGAATGTTAGCACAAAAACTGAAGAAGAGGAGATAGCTGAAAAATCTCTGCACACAATGCTTAGTTCTCAGAAGTAAATCATATGTGCCATGTTGTTTCATTTAGGTTTAAAGAGTTAGCTGCTATACCGCCGGTTATGCTTTCCTATAGTGTAAATGGTAGTTTTACAGATAGGAATGTTAGCACAAAAACTGAAGAAAAGGAGATAGCTGAAAAATCTCTGCACACAATGCTTAGTTCTCAGAAGTAAATCATATGTGCCATGTTGTTTCATTTAGGTTTAAAGAGTTAGCTGCTATACCGCCGGGTATACTTTCCTATAGTGTAAATGCTAGTTTTACAGATAATAATGTTAGCACAAAAACTGAAAGAGAGGAGATAGCCGCAAAATCTCTGCACAAATTACTTAGGTCTCAGAAGTAAATCATATGTGCCATGTTGTTTCATTTAGGTTTAAAGAGTTAGCTGCTATACTGCCGGTTATGCTTTCGTATAGTGTAAATGGTAGTGTTACAGATAGGAATGTTACCATAAAAACTGAAAAAGAGGAGATAGCTGAAAAATCCCTGCACACAATGCTTAGTTCTCAGAAGTATATCATATGTGCAATGTTGTTTCATTTAGGTTTAAAGAGTTAGCTGCTATACCGCCGGTTATGCTTTCCTATAGTGTAAATGGTAGTTTTACAGATAGGAATGTTAACATAAAAACTGAAGAAAAGGATATAGCTGAAAAATCTCTGCACACAATGCTTAGTTCTCAGAAGTAAATCATATGTGCCTTGTTGTTTCATTTAGGTTTAAAGAGTTAGCTGCTATACCGCCGGTTATGCTTTCCTATAGTGTAAATGGTAGTTTTACAGATAGGAATGTTAGCACAAAAACTGAAGAAAAGGAGAGAGCTGAAAAATCTCTGCACACAATGCTTAGTTCTCAGAAGTAAATCATATGTGCCATGTTGTTTCATTTAGTTTTAAAGAGTTAGCTGCTATACTGCCGGTTATGCTTTCCTGTAGTGTAAATGGCAGTTTTACAGATAGGAATGTTAGCACAAAAACTGAAGAAAAGGAGATAGCTGAAAAATCTCTGCACACAATGCTTAGTTCTCAGAAGTAAATCATATGTGCCATGTTGTTTCATTTAGTTTTAAAGAGTTAGCTGCTATACCGCCGGGTATACTTTCCTATAGTGTAAATGCTAGTTTTACAGATAATAATGTTAGCACAAAAACTGAAAGAGAGGAGATAGCCGCAAAATCTCTGCACAAATTACTTAGGTCTCAGAAGTAAATCATATGTTCCATGTTGTTTCATTTAGGTTTAAAGAGTTAGCTGCTATACTGCCGGTTATGCTTTCGTATAGTGTAAATGGTAGTGTTACAGATAGGAATGTTACCATAAAAACTGAAAAAGAGGAGATAGCTGAAAAATCCCTGCACACAATGCTTAGTTCTCAGAAGTATATCATATGTGCAATGTTGTTTCATTTAGGTGTAAAGAGTTAGCTGCTATACCGCCGGTTATGCTTTCCTATAGTGTAAATGGTAGTTTTACAGATAGGAATGTTAACATAAAAACTGAAGAAAAGGATATAGCTGAAAAATCTCTGCACACAATGCTTAGTTCTCAGAAGTAAATCATATGTGCCTTGTTGTTTCATTTAGGTTTAAAGAGTTAGCTGCTATACCGCCGGTTATGCTTTCCTATAGTGTAAATGGTAGTTTTACAGATAGGAATGTTAGCACAAAAACTGAAGAAAAGGAGATAGCTGAAAAATCTCTGCACACAATGCTTAGTTCTCAGAAGTAAATCATATGTGCCATGTTGTTTCATTTAGGTTTAAAGAGTTAGCTGCTATACCGCCGGTTATGCTTTCCTATTGTGTAAATTGCAGTTTTACAGATAGAAATGTTAGCACAAAAACTGAAGAAAAGGAGAGAGCTGAAAAATCTCTGCACACAATGCTTAGTTCTCAGAAGTAAATCATATGTGCCATGTTGTTTCATTTAGGTTTAAAGAGTTAGCTGCTATACCGCCGGTTATGCTTTCCTATAGTGTAAATGGTATTTTTACAGGTAGGAATGTTAGCACAAAAACTGAAGAAGAGGAGATAGCTGAAAAATCTCTGCACACAATGCTTAGTTCTCAGAAGTAAATCATATGTGCCATGTTGTTTCATTTAGGTTTAAAGAGTTAGCTGCGTTAACGCCGGTTATGCTTTCCTATAGTGTAAATGGTAGTTTTACAGATAGGAATGTTAACACAAAAACTGAAGAAAAGGAGATAGCTGAAAAATCTCTGTACACAATGCTTAGTTCTCAGAAATAAATCATATGTGCCATGTTCTTTCATTTAGGTTTAAAGAGTTAGCTGCTATACCGCCGGTTATGCTTTCCTATAGTGTAAATGCTAGTTTTACAGATAAGAATGTCAGCACAAAAACTGAAAGAAAGGAGATAGCCGCAAAATCTCTGCACAGAATTCTTAGGTTTCACATGTAAATGATATGTGCCATGTTGTTTCATTTAGGTTTAAAGAGTTAGCTGCTATACCGCCGGTAAAGCTTTCCTATAGTGTAAATGCTAGTTTTACAGATAAGAATGTTAGCACAAAAACTGAAACAAAGGAGATAGACGCAAAATCTCTGCACAAATTACTTAGGTCTCAGAAGTAAATCATATGTGCCATGTTGTTTCATTTAGGTTTAAAGAGGTAGCTGCTATACCGCCGGTTACGCTTTCCTATAGTGTAAATGGTAGTTTTACAGATAGGAATGTTAGCACAAAAACTGAAGAAAAAGAGATAGCTGAAAAATCTCTGCACACAATGCTTAGTTCTCAGAAGTAAATCATATGTGCCATGTTGTTTCATTTAGGTTTAAAGAGTTAGCTGCTATACCGCCGGGTATGCTTTCCTCTAGTGTAAATGCTAGTTTTACAGATAAGTACGTTAGCAAAAAACTGAAAGAGAGGAGATAGCCACAAAATCTCTGCACAGAATTCTTAGGTCTCAGAAGTAAATCATATGTGCCATGTTGTTTCATTTAGGTTTTAAGAGGTAGCTGCTATACCGCCGGCTTTGCTTTCCTATAGTGTAAATGCTAGTTTTACAGATAGGAATGTTAGCACAAAAACTGAAAGAAATGAGATAGCCACAAAATCTCTGCACAAATTACTTAGGTCTCAGAAGAAAATCATATGTGCCATGTTGTTTCATTTAGCTTTAAAGAGTTAGCTGCTATACCGCCGGTTATGCTTTCCTATAGTGTAAAGGGTAGTTTTACAGATAGGAATGTTAGCACAAAAACTGAAGAAAAAGAGATAGCTGAAAAATCTCTGCACACAATGCTTAGTTCTCAGAAGTAAATCATATGTGCCATGTTGTTTCATTTAGGTTTAAAGAGTTAGCTGCTATACCGCCGGGTATGCTTTCCTCTAGTGTAAATGCAAGTTTTCCAGATAAGAATGTTAGCACAAAAACTGAAATAAAGGAGATAGCTGCAAAATATTTGCACAGATTTCTTAGGTCTCAGAAGTAAATCATATGTGCCATGTTGTTTCATTTAGGTTTAAAGAGTTAGCTGCTATACCGCCGGTTATGCTTTCCTATAGTGTAAATGGTATTTTTACAGGTAGGAATGTTAGCACAAAAACTGAAGAAGAGGAGATAGCTGAAAAATCTCTGCACACAATGCTTAGTTCTCAGAAGTAAATCATATGTGCCATGTTGTTTCATTTAGGTTTAAAGAGTTAGCTGCTATACCGCCGGTTATGCTTTCCTATAGTGTAAATGGTAGTTTTACAGATAGGAATGTTAGCACAAAAACTGAAGAAAAAGAGATAGCTGAAAAATCTCTGCACACAATGCTTAGTTCTCAGCAGTAAATTATATGTGCCATGTTGTTTCATTTAAGTTTAAAGAGTTAGCTGCTATACCGTCGGTTATGCTTTCCTATAGTATAAATGCTAGTTTTACAGATAGGAATGTTAGCACAAAAACTGAAAGAAAAGAGATAGCCGCAAAATCTCTGCACACATTGCTTAGTTCTCTGAAGTAAATCTTATGTGCATTGTTGTTTCATTTAGTTTTAAAGAGTTAGCTGCTATACTGCCGGTTATGCTTTCCTATAGTGTAAATGGCAGTTTTACAGATAGGAATGTTAGCACAAAAACTGAAGAAAAGGAGATAGCTGAAAAATCTCTGCACACAATGCTTAGTTCTCAGAAGTAAATCATATGTGCCATGTTGTTTCATTTAGGTTTAAAGAGTTAGCTGCTATACCGCCGGTTATACTTTCCTATAGTGTAAATGCTAGTTTTACAGATAATAATGTTAGCACAAAAACTGAAAGAGAGGAGATAGCCGCAAAATCTCTGCACAAATTACTTAGGTCTCAGAAGTAAATCATATGTGCCATGTTGTTTCATTTAGGTTTAAAGAGTTAGCTGCTATACTGCCGGTTATGCTTTCGTATAGTGTAAATGGTAGTGTTACAGATAGGAATGTTACCATAAAAACTGAAAAAGAGGAGATAGCTGAAAAATCCCTGCACACAATGCTTAGTTCTCAGAAGTATATCATATGTGCAATGTTGTTTCATTTAGGTTTAAAGAGTTAGCTGCTATACCGCCGGTTATGCTTTCCTATAGTGTAAATGGTAGTTTTACAGATAGGAATGTTAACATAAAAACTGAAGAAAAGGATATAGCTGAAAAATCTCTGCACACAATGCTTAGTTCTCAGAAGTAAATCATATGTGCCTTGTTGTTTCATTTAGGTTTAAAGAGTTAGCTGCTATACCGCCGGTTATGCTTTCCTATAGTGTAAATGGTAGTTTTACAGATAGGAATGTTAGCACAAAAACTGAAGAACAGGAGATAGCTGAAAAATCTCTGCACACAATGCTTAGTTCTCAGAAGTAAATCATATGTGCCATGTTGTTTCATTTAGGTTTAAAGAGTTAGCTGCTATACCGCCGGTTATGCTTTCCTATTGTGTAAATTGTAGTTTTACAGATAGAAATGTTAGCACAAAAACTGAAGAAAAGGAGAGAGCTGAAAAATCTCTGCACACAATGCTTAGTTCTCAGAAGTAAATCATATGTGCCATGTTGTTTCATTTAGGTTTAAAGAGTTAGCTGCTATACCGCCGGTTATGCTTTCCTATAGTGTAAAAGGTATTTTTACAGGTAGGAATGTTAGCACAAAAACTGAAGAAGAGGAGATAGCTGAAAAATCTCTGCACACAATGCTTAGTTCTCAGAAGTAAATCATATGTGCCATGTTGTTTCATTTAGGTTTAAAGAGTTAGCTGCTATACCGCCGGTTATGCTTTCCTATAGTGTAAATGGTAGTTTTACAGATAGGAATGTTAGCACAAAAACTGAAGAAAAAGAGATAGCTGAAAAATAACTGCACACAATGCTTAGTTCTCAGAAGTAAATCATATGTGCCATGTTGTTTCATTTAGGTTTAAAGAGTTAGCTGCTATATCGCCGGGTATGCTTTCCTCTAGTGTAAATGCAAGTTTTACAGATAAGAATGTTAGCACAAAACCTGAAATAAAGGAGATAGCTGCAAAATATTTGCACAGATTTCTTAGGTCTCAGAAGTAAATCATATGTGCCATGTTGTTTCATTTAGGTTTAAAGAGTTAGCTGCTATACCGCCGGTTATGCTTTCCTATAGTTTAAATGGTAGTTTTACAGATAGGAATGTTAGCACAAAAACTGAAGAAAAGGAGATAGCTGAAAAATCTCTGCACACAATGCTTAGTTGTCAGAAGTAAATCATATGTGCCATGTTGTTTCATTTCGGTTTAAAGAGTTAGCTGCTATACCGCCGGTTATACTTTCCTATAGTGTAAATGGTATTTTTACAGGTAGGAATGTTAGCACAAAAACTGAAAAAGAGGAGATAGCTGAAAAATCTCTGCACACAAGGCTTAGTTGTCAGAAGTAAATCATATGTGCCATGTTGTTTCATTTAGGTTCAAAGAGTTAGCTGCTATACCGCCGGTAATGCTTTCCTATAGTGTAAATGCTAGTTTTACAGATAAGAATGTTAGCACAAAAACTGAAACAAAGGAGATAGACGCAAAATCTCTGCACAAATTACTTAGGTCTCAGAAGTAAATCATATGTGCCATGTTGTTTCATTTAGGTTTAAAGAGGTAGCTGCTATACCGCCGGTTATGCTTTCCTATAGTGTAAATGGTAGTTTTACAGATAGGAATGTTAGCACAAAAACTGAAGAAAAGGAGATAGCTGACAAATCTCTGCACACAATGCTTAGTTGTCAGAAGTAAATCATATGTGCCATGTTGTTTCATTTCGGTTTAAAGAGTTAGCTGCTATACCGCCGGTTATGCTTTCCTATAGTGTAAATGCTAGTTTTACAGATAAGTATGTTAGCAAAAAACTGAAAGAGAGGAGATAGCCACAAAATCTCTGCACAGAATTCTTAGGTCTCAGAAGTAAATCATATGTGCCATGTTGTTTCATTTAGGTTTTAAGAGGTAGCTGCTATACCGCCGGCTTTGCTTTCCTATAGTGTAAATGCTAGTTTTACAGATAGGAATGTTAGCACAAAAACTGAAAGAAAGGAGATAGCCACAAAATCTCTGCACAAATTTCTTAGGTCTCAGAAGTAAATCATATGTGCCATGTTGTTTCATTTAGCTTTAAAGAGTTAGCTGCTATACCGCCGGTTATGCTTTCCTATAGTGTAAAGGGTAGTTTTCCAGATAGGATTGTTAGCACAAAAACTGAAGAAAAGGAGATAGCTGAAAAATCTCTGCACACAATGCTTAGTTCTCAGAAGTAAATCATATGTGCCATGTTGTTTCATTTCGGTTTAAAGAGTTAGCTGCTATACCGCCGGTTATGCTTTCCTATAGTGTAAATGGTATTTTTACAGGTAGGAATGTTAGCACAAAAACTGAAGAAGAGGAGATAGCTGAAAAATCTCTGCACACAATGCTTAGTTCTCAGAAGTAAATCATATGTGCCATGTTGTGTCATTTAGGTTTAAAGAGTTAGCTGCGTTAACGCCGGTTATGCTTTCCTATAGTGTAAATGGTAGTTTTACAGATAGGAATGTTAACACAAAAACTGAAGAAAAGGAGATAGCTGAAAAATCTCTACACACAATGCTTAGTTCTCAGAAGTAAATCATATGTGCCATGTTGTTTCATTTGGGTTTAAAGAGTTAGCTGCTATACCGCCGGTTATGCTTTCCTATAGTGTAAATGCTAGGTTTTCAGATAAGAATGTTAGCACAAAAACTGAAACAAAGTAGATAGCCGCAAAATCTCTGCACAAATTACTTAGGTCTCAGAAGTAAATCATATGTGCCATGTTGTTTCATTTAGGTTTAAAGAGGTAGCTGCTATACCGCCGGTTATGTTTTCCTATAGTGTAAATGGTAGTTTTACAGATAGGAATGTTAGCACAAAAACTGAAGAAAAGGAGATAGCTGAAAAATCTCTGCACACAATGCTTAGGTCTCAGAAGTAAATCATATGTGCCATGTTGTTTCATTTAGGTTTAAAGAGTTAGCTGCTATACCGCCGGTTATGCTTTCCTATAGTGTAAATGCTAGTTTTACAGATAAGTATGTTAGCAAAAAACTGAAAGAGAGGAGATAGCCGCAAAATCTCTGCACAGAATTCTTAGGTCTCAGAAGTAAATCATATGTGCCATGTTGTTTCATTTAGGTTTTAAGAGGTAGCTGCTATACCGCCGGCTTTGCTTTCCTATAGTGTAAATGCTAGTTTTACAGATAGGAATGTTAGCACAAAAACTGAAAGAAAGGAGATAGCCGCAAAATCTCTGCACACAATGCTTAGTTCTCAGAAGTAAATCATATGTGCCATGTTGTTTTATTTAGGTTTAAAGAGTTAGCTGCTATACCGCCGGTTATGCTTTCCTATAGTGTAAAAGGTATTTTTACAGGTAGGAATGTTAGCACAAAAACTCAAGAAAAGGAGATACCTGAAAAATCTCTGCACAGAATGCTTAGTTCTCAGCAGTAAATTACATGTGCCATGTTGTTTCATTTAAGTTTAAAGAGTTAGCTGCTATACCGTCGGTTATGCTTTCCTATAGTATAAATGCTAGTTTTACAGATAGGAATGTTAGCACAAAAACTGAAAGAAAGGAGATAGCCGCAAAATCTCTGCACACATTGCTTAGTTCTCAGAAGTAAATCATATGTACCATGTTGTTTCATTTAGGTTTACAGAGTTAGCTGCTATACCGCCGGTTATACTTTCCTATAGTGTAAATGCTAGTTTTACAGATAAGAATGTTAGCACAAAAACTGAAAGAAAAGAGATAGCCGCAAAATCTCTGCACAAATTACTTAGGTGTCAGAAGTAAATTATATGTGCCATGTTGTTTCATTTAGGTTTAAAGAGTTAGCTGCTATACCGCCGGTTATGCTTTCCTATAGTGTAAATGCTAGTTTTACAGATAAGTATGTTAGCAAAAAACTGAAAGAGAGGAGATAGCCGCAAAATCTCTGCACAGAATTCTTAGGTCTCAGAAGTAAATCATATGTGCCATGTTGTTTCATTTAGGTTTAAAGAGTTAGCTCCTATACCGCCGGTTATGCTTTCCTATAGTGTAAATGGTAGTTTTACAGATAGGAATGTTAGCACAAAAACTGAAGAAAAGGAGATAGCTGAAAAATCTCTACACACAATGCTTACTTCTCAGAAGTAAATCATATGTGCCATGTTGTTTCATTTAGGTTTAAAGAGTTAGCTGCTATACCGCCCGTTATGCTTTCCTATAGTATAAATGCTAGTTTTACAGATAAGAATGTTAGCACAAAAACTGAAAGAAAGGAGATAGCAGCAAAATCTCTGCACAGAATTCTTAGCTCTCAGAAGTAAATCATATGTGCCATGTTGTTTCATTTAGGTTTCAAGAGTTAGCTGCTATACCGCCGGTTATGCTTTCCTATAGTGTAAATGATAGTTTTACAGATAAGAATGTTAGCACAAAAACTGAAAGAAAGGAGATAGCCGCAAAATCTCTGCACAGAATTCTTAGGTTTCAGATGTAAATCATATGTGCCATGTTGTTTCATTTAGGTTTAAAGAGTTAGCTGCTATACCGCCGGTTATGCTTTCCTATAGTGTAAATGGTAGTTTTACAGATAAGAATGTTAGCACAAAAACTGAAGAAAAGGAGATAGCTGAAAAATCTCTACACACAATGCTTAGTTCTCAGAAGTAAATCATATGTGCCATGTTGTTTCATTTGGGTTTAAAGAGTTAGCTGCTATACCGCCGGTTATGCTTTCCTATAGTGTAAATGCTAGTTTTACAGATAAGAATGTTAGCACAAAAACTGAAACAAAGGAGATAGCCGCAAAATCTCTGCACAAATTACTTAGGTCTCAGAAGTAAATCATATGTGCCATGTTGTTTCATTTAGGTTTAAAGAGTTAGCTGCTATACCGCCGGTTATGCTTTCCTATAGTGTAAATGGTAGTTTTACAGATAAGAATGTTAGCACAAAAACTGAAGAAAAGGAGATAGCTGAAAAATCTCTACACACAATGCTTAGTTCTCAGAAGTAAATCATATGTGCCATGTTGTTTCATTTGGGTTTAAAGAGTTAGCTGCTATACCGTCGGTTATGCTTTCCTATAGTATAAATGCAAGTTTTACAGATAGGAATGTTAGCACAAAAACTGAAAGAAAGGAGATAGCCGCAAAATCTCTGCAAAGAATTCTTAGGTCTCAGAAGTAAATCATATGTGCCATGTTGTTTCATTTATGTTTAAAGAGATAGCTGCTATACCGCCGGTTATGCTTTCCTATAGTTTAAATGCTAGTTTTACAGATAAGAATGTTAGCACAAAAACTGAAAGAAAGGAGATAGCCGCAAAATCTCTGCACACAATGCTTAGTTCTCAGAAGTAAATCATATGTGCCATGTTGTTTCATTTAGGTTTAAAGAGTTAGATGCTATACCTTCGGTTATGCTTTCCAATAGTGTAAATGGTATTTTTACAGGTAGGAATGTTAGCACAAAAACTGAAGAAGAGTAGATAGCCGCAAAATCTCTGCACAGAATTCTTATGTCTCAGAAGTAAATCATATGTGCCATGTTGTTTCATTTAGGTTTAAAGAGTTAGATGCTATACCGCCGGTGATGCTTTCCTATAGTGTAAATGGTATTTTTACAGGTAGGATTGTGAGCACAAAAACTCAAGAAAAGGAGATAGCTGAAAAATCTCTGCACAGAATGCTTAGTTCTCAGCAGTAAATTATATGTGCCATGTTGTTTCATTTAAGTTTAAAGAGTTAGCTGCTATACCGTCGGTTATGCTTTCTTATAGTATAAATGCTAGTTTTACAGAGAGGAATGTTAGCACATTAACTGAAAGAAAGGAGATAGCCGCAAAATCTCTGCACACAATGCTTAGTTCTCTGAAGTAAATCATATGTGCCATGTTTTTTCATTTAGTTTTAAAGAGTTAGTGCTATACTGCCGGTTATGCTTTCCTATAGTGTAAATGGTAGTTTTACAGATAGGAATGTTAGCACAAAAACTGAAGAAAAGGAGATAGCTGAAAAATCTCTGCACACAATGCTTAGTTCTCAGAAGTAAATCATATGTACCATGTTGTTTCATTTAGGTTTACAGAGTTAGCTGCTATACCGCCGGTTATACTTTCCTATAGTGTAAATGCTACTTTTACAGATAAGAATGTTAGCACAAAAACTGAAAGAAAGGAGATAGCCGCAAAATCTCTGCACAAATTACTTAGGTCTCAGAAGTAAATCATATGTGCCATGTTGTTTCATTTAGGTTTAAAGAGTTAGCTGCTATACCGCCGGTTATGCTTTCCTATAGAGTAAATGGTAGTTTTACAGGTAGGAATGTTAGCACAAAAACTGAAGAAGAGGAGATACCTGAAAAATCACTGCACACAATGCTTAGTTCTCAGAAGTAAATCATATGTGCCATGTTGTTTCATTTAGGTTTAAAGAGTTAGCTGCAATACCACCGGTTTTGCTTTCCTATAGTGTAAATGGAAGTTTTAAAGATAGGAATGTTAGCACAAAAACTGAAGAAAAGGAGATAGCTGAAAAATCTTTGCACACAATGCTTAGTTCTCAGAAGTAAATCATATGTGCCATGTTGTTTCATTTAGGTTTAAAGGGTTAGCTGCTATACCGCCGGTTATGCTTTCATATAGTGTAAATGGTATTTTTACAGGTAGGAATGTTAGCACAAAAACTCAAGAAAAGGAGATACCTGAAAAATCTCTGCACAGAATGCTTAGTACTCAGCAGTAAATTATATGTGCCATGTTGTTTCATTTAAGTTTAAAGCGTTAGCTGCTATACCGTCGGTTATGCTTTCCTAGAGTATAAATGCTAGTTTTACAGATAGGAATGTTAGCACAAAAACTGAAAGAAAGGAGATAGCCGCAAAATCTGGGCACACATTGCTTAGTTCTCTGAAGTAAATCTTATGTGCATTGTTGTTTCATTTAGTTTTAAAGAGTTAGCTGCTATACTGCCGGTTATGCTTTCCTATAGTGTAAATGGTAGTTTTACAGATAGGAATGTTAGCACAAAAACTGAAGAAAAGGAGATAGCTGAAAAATCTCTGCACACAATGCTTAGTTCTCAGAAGTAAATCATATGTACCATGTTGTTTCATTTAGGTTTACAGAGTTAGCTGCTATACCGCAGGTTATACTTTCCTATAGTGTAAATGCTAGTTTTACAGATAAGAATGTTAGCACAAAAACTGAAAGAAAGGAGATAGCCGCAAAATCTCTGCACAAATTACTTAGGTCTCAGAAGTAAACGATATGTGCCATGTTGTTTCATTTAGGTTTAAAGAGTTAGCTGCTATACCGCCGGTTATGCTTTCGTATAGTGTAAATGGTAGTTTTACAGATAGGAATGTTAGCACAAAAACTGAACAAAAGGAGATAGCTGAAAAATCTCTGCACACAATGCTTAGATCTCAGAAGTAAATCATATGTGCCATGTTGTTTCATTTAGGTTTAAAGAGTTAGCTGCTATACTGCCGGTTATGCTTTCCTATAGTGTAAATGGTAGTTTTAAAGATAGGAATGTTAGCACAAAAACTGAAGAAAAGGAGATAGCTGAAAAATCTTTGCACACAATGCTTAGTTCTCAGAAGTAAATCATATGTGCCATGTTGTTTCATTTAGGTTTCAAGAGTTAGCTGCTATACCGCCGGTTATGCTTTCCTATAGTGTAAATGCAAGTTTTACAGGTAAGAATGTTATCACAAAAACTGAAAGAAAGGAGATAATCGCAAAATCTCTGCACAAATTACTTAGGTCTCAGAAGTAAATCATATGTGCCATGTTGTTTCATTTAGGTTTAAAGAGTTAGCTGCTATACCGCCGGTGATGCTTTCCTATAGTGTAAATGGTATTTTTACAGGTAGGAATGTTAGCACAAAAACTGAAGAAGGGGAGATACCTGAAAAATCACTGCACACAATGCTTAGTTCTCAGAAGTAAATCATATGTGCCATGTTGTTTCATTTAGGTTTAAAGAGTTAGCTGCAATACCACCGGTTATGCTTTCCTATAGTGTAAATGGAAGTTTTAAAGATAGGAATGTTAGCACAAAAACTGAAGAAAAGGAGATAGCTGAAAAATCTTTGCACACAATGCTTAGTTCTCAGAAGTAAATCATATGTGCCATGTTGTTTCATTTAGGTTTAAAGGGTTAGCTGCTATAGCGCCGGTTATGCTTTCATATAGTGTAAATGGTATTTTTACAGGTAGGAATGTTAGCACAAAAACTCAAGAAAAGGAGATAACTGAAAAATCTCTGCACAGAATGCTTAGTACACAGCAGTAAATTATATGTGCCATGTTGTTTCATTTAAGTTTAAAGCGTTAGCTGCTATACCGTCGGTTATGCTTTCCTAGAGTATAAATGCTAGTTTTACAGATAGGAATGTTAGCACAAAAACTGAAAGAAAGGAGATAGCCGCAAAATCTGGGCACACATTGCTTAGTTCTCTGAAGTAAATCTTATGTGCATTGTTGTTTCATTTAGTTTTAAAGAGTTAGCTGCTATACTGCCGGTTATGCTTTCCTATAGTGTAAATGGTAGTTTTACAGATAGGAATGTTAGCACAAAAACTGAAGAAAAGGAGATAGCTGAAAAATCTCTGCACACAATGCTTAGTTCTCAGAAATAAATCATATGTACCATGTTGTTTCATTTAGGTTTACAGAGTTAGCTGCTATACCGCAGGTTATACTTTCCTATAGTGTAAATGCTAGTTTTACAGATAAGAATGTTAGCACAAAAACTGAAAGAAAGGAGATAGCCGCAAAATCTCTGCACAAATTACTTAGGTCTCAGAAGTAAACGATATGTGCCATGTTGTTTCATTTAGGTTTAAAGAGTTAGCTGCTATACCGCCGGTTATGCTTTCGTATAGTGTAAATGGTAGTTTTACAGATAGGAATGTTAGCACAAAAACTGAACAAAAGGAGATAGCTGAAAAATCTCTGCACACAATGCTTAGATCTCAGAAGTAAATCATATCTGCCATGTTGTTTCATTTAGGTTTAAAGAGTTAGCTGCTATACCACCGGTTATGCTTTCCTATAGTGTAAATGGTAGTTTTAAAGATAGGAATGTTAGCACAAAAACTGAAGAAAAGGAGATAGCTGAAAAATCTTTGCACACAATGCTTAGTTCTCAGAAGTAAATCATATGTGCCATGTTGTTTCATTTAGGTTTCAAGAGTTAGCTGCTATACCGTCGGTTATGCTTTCTTATAGTATAAATGCTAGTTTTACAGAGAGGAATGTTAGCACAATAACTGAAAGAAAGGAGATAGCCGCAAAATCTCTGCACACAATGCTTAGTTCTCTGAAGTAAATCATATGTGCCATGTTTTTTCATTTAGTTTTAAAGAGTTAGTGCTATACTGCCGGTTATGCTTTCCTATAGTGTAAATGGTAGTTTTACCGATAGGAATGTTAGCACAAAAACTGAACAAAAGGAGATAGCTGAAAAATCTCTGCACACAATGCTTAGTTCTCAGAAGTAAATCATATGTACCATGTTGTTTCATTTAGGTTTACAGAGTTAGCTGCTATACCGCCGGTTATACTTTCCTATAGTGTAAATGCTAGTTTTACAGATAAGAATGTTAGCACAAAAACTGAAAGAAAGGAGATAGCTGCAAAATCTCCGCACAAATTACTTAGGTCTCAGAAGTAAATCATATGTGCCATGTTGTTTCATTTAGGTTCAAAGAGTTAGCTGCTATACTGCCGGTTATGCTTTCCTATAGAGTAAATGGTAGTTTTACAGATAGGAATGTTAGCACAAAAACTGAAGAAAAGGAGATAGCTGAAAAATCTCTGCACACAATGCTTAGTTCTCAGAAGTAAACCATATGTGCCATGTTGTTTCATTTAGGTTTAAAGAGTTAGCTGCTATACCGCCGGTTATGCTTTCCTATAGTGTAAATGGTATTTTTACAGGTAGGAATGTTAGCACAAAAACTGAAGAAGAGGAGATACCTGAAAAATCTATGCACACAATGCTTAGTTGTCAGAAGTAAATCATATGTGCCATGTTGTTTCATTTAGGTTTAAAGAGTTAGCTGCAATACCACCGGTTATGCTTTCCTATAGTGTAAATGGAAGTTTTAAAGATAGGAATGTTAGCAAAAAACTGAAGAAAAGGAGATAGCTGAAAAATCTTTGCACACAATGCTTAGTTCTCAGAAGTAAATCATATGTGCCATGTTGTTTCATTTAGGTTTAAAGGGTTAGCTGCTATACCGCCGGTTATGCTTTCCTATAGTGTAAATGCAAGTTTTACAGATAAGTAAGTTTGCAAAAAAACTGAAAGAAAGGAGATAGCCGCAAAATCTCTGCACAGAATTCTTAGGTCTCTGAAGTAAATCATATGTACCATGTTGTTTCATTTAGGTTTAAAGAGTTAGCTGCTATACCGCCGGTTATGCTTTCATATAGTGTAAATGGTATTTTTACAGGTAGGAATGTCAGCACAAAAACTCAAGAAAAGGAGATACCTGAAAAATCTCTGCACAGAATGCTTAGTACTCAGCAGTAAATTATATGTGCCATGTTGTTTCATTTAAGTTTAAAGCGTTAGCTGCTATACCGTCGGTTATGCTTTCCTAGAGTATAAATGCTAGTTTTACAGATAGGAATGTTAGCACAAAAACTGAAAGAAAGGAGATAGCCGCAAAATCTGGGAACACATTGCTTAGTTCTCTGAAGTAAATCTTATGTGCATTGTTGTTTCATTTAGTTTTAAAGAGTTAGCTGCTATACTGCCGGTTATGCTTTCCTATAGTGTAAATGGTAGTTTTACAGATAGGAATGTTAGCACAAAAACTGAAGAAAAGGAGATAGCTGAAAAATCTCTGCACACAATGCTTAGTTCTCAGAAGTAAATCATATGTACCATGTTGTTTCATTTAGGTTTACAGAGTTACCTGCTATACCGCAGTTTATACTTTCCTATAGTGTAAATGCTAGTTTTACAGATAAGAAGGTTAGCACAAAAACTGAAAGAAAGGAGATAGCCGCAAAATCTCTGCACAAATTACTTAGGTCTCAGAAGTAAACGATATGTGCCATGTTGTTTCATTTAGGTTTAAAGAGTTAGCTGCTATACCGCCGGTTATGCTTTCGTATAGTGTAAATGGTAGTTTTACAGATAGGAATGTTAGCACAAAAACTGAACAAAAGGAGATAGCTGAAAAATCTCTGCACACAATGCTTAGATCTCAGAAGTAAATCATATGTGCCATGTTGTTTCATTTAGGTTTAAAGAGTTAGCTGCTATACTGCCGGTTATGCTTTCTTATAGTGTAAATGGTAGTTTTAAAGATAGGAATGTTAGCACAAAAACTGAAGAAAAGGAGATAGCTGAAAAATCTTTGCACACAATGCTTAGTTCTCAGAAATAAATCATGTGTGCCATGTTGTTTCATTTAGGTTTCAAGAGTTAGCTGCTATACCGCCGGTTATGCTTTCCTATAGTGTAAATGCAAGTTTTACAGGTAAGAATGTTAGCACAAAAACTGAAAGAAAGGAGATAATCGCAAAATCTCTGCACAAATTACTTAGGTCTCAGAAGTAAATCATATGTGCCATGTTGTTTCATTTAGGTTTAAAGAGTTAGCTGCTATACCGCCGGTGATGCTTTCCTATAGTGTAAATGGTATTTTTACAGGTAGGAATGTGAGCACAAAAACTCAAGAAAGGAGATAGCTGAAAAATCTCTGCAGAGAATGCTTAGTTCTCAGCAGTAAATTATATGTGCCATGTTGTTTCATTTAAGTTTAAAGAGTTAGCTGCTATACCGCTGGTTATGCTTTCCTATAGTGTAAATGCTAGTTTTACAGATAAGAATGTTAGCACAAAAACTGAAAGAAAGGAGATAGCCGCAAAATCTCTGCACAGAATTCTTAGGTCTGAGAAGTAAATCATATGTGCCATGTTGTTTCATTTATGTTTAAAGAGTTAGCTGCTATACCGCCGGTTATGCTTTCCTATAGTGTAAATGGTAGTTTTACCGATAGGAATGTTAGCACAAAAACTGAAGAAAAGGAGATAGCTGAAAAATCTCTGCACACAATGCTTGGGTCTCGGAAGTAAATCATATGTGCCATGTTGTTTCATTTATGTTTAAAGAGTTAGCTGCTATACCGCCGGTTATGCTTTCCTACTGTGTAAATGGTAGTTTTACAGATAGGAATGTTAGCACAAAAACTGAAGAAAAGGAGAGAGCTGAAAAATCTCTGCACACAATGCTTAGTTCTCAGAAGTAAATCATATGTGCCATGTTGTTTCATTTAGGTTTAAAGAGTTAGCTGCGATAACGCCGGTTATGCTTTCATATAGTGTAAATGGTAGTTTTACAGATAGGAATGTTAACACAAAAACTGAAGAAAAGGAGATAGCTGAAAAATCTCTGCACACAATGCTTAGTTCTCAGAAGTACATCATATGTGCCATGTTGTTTCATTTAGGTTTAAAGAGTAAGCTGCTATACCGCCGGTTATGCTTTCCTATAGTGTAAATGGTAATTTTACAGATAGGAATGTTAGCACAAAAACTGAAGAAGAGGAGATAGCTGAAAAATCTCTGCACACAATGCTTAGTTCTCAGAAGTAAATCATATGTGCCATGTTGTTTCATTTAGGTTTAAAGAGTTAGCTGCTATACCGCCGGGTATGCTTTCCTCTAGTGTAAATGCAAGTTTTACAGAAAAGAATTTTAGCACAAAAACTGAAAGAAAGGTGATAGCCGCAAAATCTCTCCACAGAATTCTTATGTCTCAGAAGTAAATCATATGTGCCATGTTGTTTCATTTACGTTTAAAGAGTTAGCTGCGATAACGCCGGTTATGCTTTCCTATAGTGTAAATGCTAGTTTTACAGATAGGACTGTTAGCACAAAAACTGAAGAAAAGGAGATAGGTAAAAAATCTCTGCACACAATGCTTAGTTCTCAGAAGTAAATCATATGTGCCATGTTGTTTCATTCAGGTTTAAAGAGTTAGCTGCTATACTGCCGGATATGCTTTCTTATACTGTAAATGGTAGTTTTACAGATAGGAATGTTAGCACAAACCTGAAGAAAAGGAGATAGCTGAAAAATCTCTGCACACAATGCTTAGTTCTCAGAAGTAAATCATATGTGCCATGTTGTTTCAGTTAGGTTTAAAGAGTTAGCTGCTATACCGTCGGTTATGCTTTCCTATAGAGTAAATGCTAGTTTTACAGATAAGAATGTTAGCACAAAATCTGAAAGAAAGGTGATAGCAGCAAAATCTCTGCACAGAATTCTTAGGTCTCAGAAATAAATCATATGTGCCATGTTGTTTCATTTATGTTTAAAGAGATAGCTGCTATACCGCCGGTTATGCTTTCCTATAGTTTAAATGCTAGTTTTACAGATAGGACTGTTAGCACAAAAACTGAAGAAAAGGAGATAGCTGAAAAATCTCTGCACACAATGCTTAGTTCTCAGAAGTAAATCATATGTGCCATGTTGTTTCATTTAGGTTTTAAGAGGTAGCTGCTATACCGCCGGCTTTGCTTTCCTATAGTGTAAATGCTAGTTTTACAGATAGGAATGTTAGCACAAAAACTGAAAGAAAGGAGATAGCCGCAAAATCTCTGCACAAATTACTTAGGTATTAGAAGTAAATCATATGTGCAATGTTGTTTCATTTAGGTTTAAAGAGTTAGCTGCTATACCGCCGGTTATGCTTTCCTATAGTGTAAATGGTAGTTTTACAGATAGGAATGTTAGCACAAAAACTGAAGAAAAGGAGATAGCGGAAAAATCTCTGCACACAATGCTTAGTTCTCAGAAGTAAATCATATGTGCCATGTCGTTTCATTTAGGTTTAAAGAGTTAGCTGCGATAACGCCGGTTATGCTTTCCTATTATGTAAAAGGTAGTTTTACAGATAGGAATGTTAACACAAAAACTGAAGAAAAGGAGATAGCTGAAAAATCTCTGCACACAATGCTTAGTTCTCAGAAGTAAATCATATGCACCATGTTGTTTCATTTAGGTTTAAAGAGTTAGCTGCTATACCACCGGTTATGCTTTCCTATAGTGTAAATGGTAGTTTTATAGATAGGAATGTTAGCACAAAAACTGAAGAAAAGGAGATAGCTGAAAAATCTCTGCACACAATGCTTAGTTATCAGAAGTAATTCATATGTGCCATGTTGTTTCATTTAGATTTAAAGAGTTTGCTGCTATGCTGCCGGTTATGCTTTCCTCTAGTGTAAATGCAAGTTTTACAGATAAGAATGTTAGCACAAAAACTGAAAGAAAGGAGATAGCTGCAAAATATTCGCACAGATTTCTTAGGTCTCAGAAGTAAATCATATGTGCCATGTTGTTTCATTTAGGTTTAAAGAGTTAGCTGCTATACCGCCGGTTATGCTTTCCTAGAGTGTAAAGGGAAGCTTTACAAATAGGAATGTTAGCACAAAAACTGAAGAAAAGGAGATAGCTGAAAAATCTCTGCACACAATGCTTAGTTCTCAGAAGTAAATCATATGTGCCATGTTGTTGCATTTAGGTTTAAAGAGTTAGCTGCGATAACGCCGGTTATGCTTTCCTATAGTGTAAAAGGGAGTTTTACTGATAGGAATGTTAACACAAAAACTGAAGAAAAGGAGATAGCTGAAAAATCTCTGCACACAATGCTTAGTTCTCAGAAGTAAATCATATGTACCATGGTGTTTCATTTCGGTTTAAAGAGTTAGCTGCTATACCACCGGTTATGCCCTCCTATAGTGTAAATGTAGTTTTACAGATAGGAATGTTAGCACAAAAACTGAAGAAAAGGAGATAGCTGAAAAATCTCTGCACACAATGCTTAGTTCTCAGAAGTAAATCATATCTGCCATGTTGTTTCATTTAGGTTTAAAGAGTTAGCTGCTATACCGCCGGTTATGCTTTCCTCTAGAGTAAATGCAAGTTTTACAGAAAAGAATGTTAGCACAAAAACTGAAAGAAAGGAGATAGCTGCAAAATATTCGCACAGATTTCTTAGGTCTCAGAAGTAAATCATATGTGCCATGTTGTTTCATTTAGGTTTAAAGAGTTAGCTGCTATACCGCCGGTTATGCTTTCCTATAGTGTAAAGGCTAGTTTTACAGATAGGAATGTTAGCACAAAAACTGAAGAAAACGAGATAGCTGAAAAATCTCTACACACAATGCTTAGTTCTCAGAAGTAAATCATATGTGCCATGTTGTTTCATTTAGGTTCAAAGAGTTAGCTGCTATACCGCCAGTTATGCTTTCCTATAGAGTAAATGCTAGTTTTACAGATAAGAATGTTAGCACAAAATCTGAAAGAAAGGTGATAGCCGCAAAATCTCTGCACAGAATTCTTATGTCTCAGAAGTAAATCATATGTCCCATGTTGTTTCATTTAGTTTTAAAGAGTTAGCTGCTATACCGCCGGTTATGCTTTCCTATAATATAAATGCTAGTTTTACAGATAGGACTTTTAGCACAAAAACTGAAGAAAAGGAGATAGCTGAAAAATCTCTGCACACACTGCTTAGTTCTCAGAAGTAAATCATATGTGCCATGTTGTTTCATTTAGGTTTAAAGAATTAGCTGCTATACCACCGGTTATGCTTTCTTATAGTGTAAATGGTAGTTTTACAGATAGGAATGTTAGCACAAAAACTGAAGAAAAGGAGTTAACTGAAAAATCTCTGCACACAATGCGTACTTCTCAGAAGTAAATCATATGTGCCAATTTGTTTCATTTAGGTTTAAATAGTTAGCTGCTATACCGCCGGTTATGCTTTCCTATAGTGTAAATGCTAGTTTTACAGATAAGAATGTTAGCACAAAAACTGAAAGAAAGGAGATAGCCGCAAAATCTCTGCACACAAAGGTTAGTTCTCAGAAGTAAATCATATGTGCCATGTTGTTTCATTTAGGTTTAAAGAGTTAGCTGCTATACCGCCGCTTATGCTTTCCTATAGTGTAAATGGTAGTTTTACAGAGAGGAATGTTAGCACAAAATCTCAAGAAAGGAGATACCTGAAAAATCTCTGCACAGAATGCTTAGTTCTCAGCAGTAAATTATATGTGCCATGTTGTTTCATTTAAGTTTAAAGAGTTAGCTGCTATACCGTCGGTTATGCTTTCCTATAGTATAAATGCTAGTTTTACAGATAGGAATGTTAGCACAAAAAGTGAAAGAAAGGAGATAGCCGCAAAATATCCGCAAAGAATTCTTAGGTCTCAGAAGTAAATCATATGTGCCATGTTGTTTCATTTAGGTTTAAAGAGTTAGCTGCTATACCGCCGGTTATGCTTTCCTATAGTGTAAATGCTAGTTTTACAGATAGAAATGTTAGCACAAAAACTGAAGAAAAGGAGATAGCTGAAAAATCTCTACAAACAATGCTTAGTTCTCAGAAGTAAATCATATGTGCCATGTTGTTTCATTTAGGTTCAAAGAGTTAGCTGCTATACCGCCGGGTATGCTTTCCTATAGAGTGAATGCTAGTTTTACAGATAGGAATGTTAGCACAAAATCTGAAAGAAAGGTGATAGCCGCAAAATCTCTGCACAGAATTCTTATGTCTCAGAAGTAAATCATATGTGCCATGTTGTTTCATTTAGGTTTAAAGAGTTAGCTGCTATACCGCCGGTTATGCTTTCCTATAGTGTAAATGCTAGTTTTACAGATAGGACTGTTAGCACAAAAACTGAAGAAAAGGAGATAGCTGAAAAATCTCTGCACACAATGATTAGTTCTCAGAAGTAAATCATATGTGCCATGTTGTTTCATTTAAGTTTAAAGAGTTAGCTGCTATACCGCCGGTTATGCTTTCCTATTGTGTAAATGGTAGTTTTACAGATAGGAATGCTAGCACAAAAACTGAAGAAAAGGAGAGAGCTGAAAAATCTCGGCACACAATGCTTAGTTCTCAGAAGTAAATCATATGTGCCATGTTGTTTCATTTAGGTTTAAAGAGTTAGCTGCTATACCGCCGGTTATGCTTTCCTATAGTGTAAATGGTATTTTTACAGGTAGGAATGTTAGCACAAAGTCTGAAAAAGAGGAGATAGCTGAAAAATCTCTGCACACAATGCTTAGTTCTCAGAAGTAAATCATATGTGCCATGTTGTTTCATTTAGGTTCAAATAGTTAGCTGCCATGCCGCCGGTTATGCTTTCCTATAGAGTAAATGCTAGATTTACAGATAAGAATGTTAGCACAAAATCTGAAAGAAAGGTGATAGCCGCAAAATCTCTGCACAGAATTCTTATGTCTCAGAAGTAAATCATATGTGCCATGTTGTTTCATTTAGTTTTAAAGAGTTAGCTGCTATTCCGCCGGTTATGCTATCCTATAGTGTAAATGCTAGTTTTACAGATAGGACTGTTAGCACAAAAACTGAAGAAAAGGGGATAGCTGAAAAATTTCTGCACACAATGCTTAGTTCTGAGAAGTAAATCATATGTGCCATGTTGTTTCATTTAGGTTTTAAGAGGTAGCTGCTATACCGCCGGCTTTGCTTTCCTATAGTGTAAATGCTAGTTTTACAGATAGGAATGTTAGCACAAAAACTGAAAGAAAGGAGATAGCCGCAAAATCTCTGCACAAATTACTTAGGTCTTAGAAGTAAATCATATGTGCCATGTTGTTTCATTTAGGTTTAAAGAGTTAGCTGCTATACCGCCGGTTATGCTTTCCTATAGTGTAAATGGTAGTTTTACAGATAGGAATGTTAGCACAAAAACTGAAGAAAAGGAGATAGCGGAAAAATCTCTGCACACAATGCTTAGTTCTCAGAAGTAAATCATATGTGCCATGTCGTTTCATTTAGGTTTAAAGAGTTAGCTGCGATAACGCCGGTTATGCTTTCCTATAATGTAAAGGGTAGTTTTACAGATAGGAATGTTAACACAAAAACTGAAGAAAAGGAGATAGCTGAAAAATCTCTGCACACAATGCTTAGTTCTCAGAAGTAAATCATATGCACCATGTTGTTTCATTTAGGTTTAAAGAGTTAGCTGCTATACCACCGGTTATGCTTTCCTATAGTGTAAATGGTAGTTTTATAGATAGGAATGTTAGCACAAAAACTGAAGAAAAGGAGATAGCTGAAAAATCTCTGCACACAATGCTTAGTTATCAGAAGTAAATCATATGTGCCATGTTGTTTCATTTAGATTTAAAGAGTTTGCTGCTATGCCGCCGGTTATGCTTTCCTCTAGTGTAAATGCAAGTTTTACAGATAAGAATGTTAGCACAAAAACTGAAAGAAGGGAGATAGCTGCAAAATATTCGCACAGATTTCTTAGGTCTCAGAAGTAAATCATATGTGCCATGTTGTTTCATTTAGGTTTAAAGAGTTAGCTGCTATACCGCCGGTTATGCTTTCCTAGAGTGTAAAGGGAAGCTTTACAAATAGGAATGTTAGCACAAAAACTGAAGAAAAGGAGATAGCTGAAAAATCTCTGCACACAATGCTTAGTTCTCAGAAGTAAATCATATGTGCCATGTTGTTGCTTTTAGGTTTAAAGAGTTAGCTGCTATAACGCCGGTTATGCTTTCCTATAGTGTAAAAGGGAGTTTTACTGATAGGAATGTTAACACAAAAACTGAAGAAAAGGAGATAGCTGAAAAATCTCTGCACACAATGCTTAGTTCTAAGAAGTAAATCATATGTACCATGGTGTTTCATTTCGGTTTAAAGAGTTAGCTGCTATACCACCGGTTATGTCCTCCTATAGTGTAAATGTAGTTTTACAGATAGGAATGTTAGCACAAAAACTGAAGAAAAGGAGATAGCTGAAAAATCTCTGCACACAATGCTTAGTTCTCAGAAGTAAATCATATCTGCCATGTTGTTTCATTTAGGTTTAAAGAGTTAGCTGCTATACCGCCGGTTATGCTTTCCTCTAGAGTAAATGCAAGTTTTACAGAAAAGAATGTTAGCAAAAAACTGAAAGAGAGGAGATAGCCGCAAAATCTCTGCACAGAATTCTTAGGTCTCAGAAGTAAATCATATGTGCCATGTTGTTTCATTTAGGTTTTAAGAGGTAGCTGCTATACCGCCGGCTTTGCTTTCCTATAGTGTAAATGCTAGTTTTACAGATAGGAATGTTAGCACAAAAACTGAAAGAAAGGAGATAGCCGCAAAATCTCTGCACACAATGCTTAGTTCTCAGAAGTAAATCATATGTGCCATGTTGTTTTATTTAGGTTTAAAGAGTTAGCTGCTATACCGCCGGTTATGCTTTCCTATAGTGTAAATGGTAGTTTTACAAATAGGAATGTTAGCACAAAAACTGAAGAAAAGGAGATAGCTGAAAAATCTCTGCACACAATGCTTAGTTCTCACAAGTAAATCATATGTGCCATGTTGTTTCATTTAGGTTTAAAGACTTAGCTGCTATATCGCCGGTTATGCTTTCCTATTGTGTAAATTGTAGTTTTACAGATAGGAATGTTAGCACAAAAACTGAAGAAAAGGAGAGAGCTGAAAAATCTCTGCACACAATGCTTGGTTCTCAGAAGTAAATCATATGTGCCATGTTGTTTCATTTAGGTTTAAAGAGTTAGCTGCTATACCGCCGGTTATGCTTTCCTCTAGTGCAAATGCAAGTTTTACAGATAAGAATGTTAGCACAAAAACTGAAATAAAGGAGATAGCCGCTAAATATCCGCACAGAATTCTTAGGTCTCAGAAGTAAATCATATGTGCCATGTTGTTTCATTTAGGTTTAAAGAGTTAGCTGCTATACCGCCGGTTATGCTTTCCTATAGTGTAAATGCTAGTTTTACAGATAGGAATGTTAGCACAAAAACTGAAGAAAACGAGATAGCTGAAAAATCTCTACACACAATGCTTAGTTCTCAGAAGTAAATCATATGTGCCATGTTGTTTCATTTAGGTTCAAAGAGTTAGCTGCTATACCGCCGGTTATGCTTTCCTATAGAGTAAATGCTAGTTTTACAGATAAGAATGTTAGCACAAAATCTGAAAGAAAGGTGATAGCCGCAAAATCTCTGCACAGAATTCTTATGTCTCAGAAGTAAATCATATGTCCCATGTTGTTTCATTTAGTTTTAAAGAGTTAGCTGCTATACCGCCGGTTATGCTTTCCTATAATATAAATGCTAGTTTTACAGATAGGACTGTTAGCACAAAAACTGAAGAAAAGGAGATAGCTGAAAAATCTCTGCACACACTGCTTAGTTCTCAGAAGTAAATCATATGTGCCATGTTGTTTCATTTAGGTTTAAAGAGTTAGCTGCTATACCACCGGTTATGCTTTCTTATAGTGTAAATGGTAGTTTTACAGATAGGAATGTTAGCACAAAAACTGAAGAAAAGGAGTTAACTGAAAAATCTCTGCACACAATGCGTACTTCTCAGAAGTAAATCATATGTGCCAATTTGTTTCATTTAGGTTTAAATAGTTAGCTGCTATACCGCCGGTTATGCTTTCCTATAGTGTAAATGCTAGTTTTACAGATAAGAATGTTAGCACAAAAACTGAAAGAAAGGAGATAGCCGCAAAATCTCTGCACACAAAGGTTCGTTCTCAGAAGTAAATCATATGTGCCATGTTGTTTCATTTAGGTTTAAAGAGTTAGCTGCTATACCGCCGCTTATGCTTTCCTATAGTGTAAATGGTAGTTTTACAGAGAGGAATGTTAGCACAAAATCTCAAGAAAGGAGATACCTGAAAAATCTCTGCACAGAATGCTTAGTTCTCAGCAGTAAATTATATGTGCCATGTTGTTTCATTTAAGTTTAAAGAGTTAGCTGCTATACCGTCGGTTATGCTTTCCTATAGTATAAATGCTAGTTTTACAGATAGGAATGTTAGCACAAAAAGTGAAAGAAAGGAGATAGCCGCAAAATATCCGCAAAGAATTCTTAGGTCTCAGAAGTAAATCAGATGTGCCATGTTGTTTCATTTAGGTTTAAAGAGTTAGCTGCTATACCGCCGGTTATGCTTTCCTATAGTGTAAATGCTAGTTTTACAGATAGAAATGTTAGCACAAAAACTGAAGAAAAGGAGATAGCTGAAAAATCTCTACAAACAATGCTTAGTTCTCAGAAGTAAATCATATGTGCCATGTTGTTTCATTTAGGTTCAAAGAGTTAGCTGCTATACCGCCGGGTATGCTTTCCTATAGAGTGAATGCTAGTTTTACAGATAGGAATGTTAGCACAAAATCTGAAAGAAAGGTGATAGCCGCAAAATCTCTGCACAGAATTCTTATGTCTCAGAAGTAAATCATATGTGCCATGTTGTTTCATTTAGGTTTAAAGAGTTAGCTGCTATACCGCCGGTTATGCTTTCCTATAGTGTAAATGCTAGTTTTACAGATAGGACTGTTAGCACAAAAACTGAAGAAAAGGAGATAGCTAAAAAATCTCTGCACACAATGATTAGTTCTCAGAAGTAAATCATATGTGCCATGTTGTTTCATTTAAGTTTAAAGAGTTAGCTGCTATACCGCCGGTTATGCTTTCCTATTGTGTAAATGGTAGTTTTACAGATAGGAATGCTAGCACAAAAACTGAAGAAAAGGAGAGAGCTGAAAAATCTCAGCACACAATGCTTAGTTCTCAGAAGTAAATCATATGTGCCATGTTGTTTCATTTAGGTTTAAAGAGTTAGCTGCTATACCGCCGGTTATGCTTTCCTATAGTGTAAATGGTATTTTTACAGGAAGGAATGTTAGCACAAAATCTGAAAAAGAGGAGATAGCTGAAAAATCTCTGCACACAATGCTTAGTTCTCAGAAGAAAATCATATGTGCCATGTTGTTTCATGTAGGTTCAAATAGTTAGCTGCCATGCCGCCGGTTATGCTTTCCTATAGAGTAAATGCTAGTTTTACAGATAAGAATGTTAGCACAAAATCTGAAAGAAAGGTGATAGCCGCAAAATCTCTGCACAGAATTCTTATGTCTCAGAAGTAAATCATATGTGCCATGTTGTTTCATTTAGTTTTAAAGAGTTAGCTGTTATACCGCCGGTTATGCTATCCTATAGTGTAAATGCTAGTTTTACAGATAGGGCTGTTAGCACAAAAACTGAAGAAAAGGGGATAGCTGAAAAATTTCTGCACACAATGCTTAGTTCTCAGAAGTAAATCATATGTGCCATGTTGTTTCATTTAGGTTTTAAGAGGTAGCTGCTATACCGCCGGCTTTGCTTTCCTATAGTGTAAATGCTAGTTTTACAGATAGGAATGTTAGCACAAAAACTGAAAGAAAGGAGATAGCCGCAAAATCTCTGCACAAATTACTTAGGTCTTAGAAGTAAATCATATGTGCCATGTTGTTTCATTTAGGTTTAAAGAGTTAGCTGCTATACCGCCGGTTATGCTTTCCTATAGTGTAAATGGTAGTTTTACAGATAGGAATGTTAGCACAAAAACTGAAGAAAAGGAGATAGCGGAAAAATCTCTGCACACAATGCTTAGTTCTCAGAAGTAAATCATATGTGCCATGTCGTTTCATTTAGGTTTAAAGAGTTAGCTGCGATAACGCCGGTTATGCTTTCCTATAATGTAAAAGGTAGTTTTACAGATAGGAATGTTAACACAAAAACTGAAGAAAAGGAGATAGCTGAAAAATCTCTGCACACAATGCTTAGTTCTCAGAAGTAAATCATATGCACCATGTTGTTTCATTTAGGTTTAAAGAGTTAGCTGCTATACCACCGGTTATGCTTTCCTATAGTGTAAATGGTAGTTTTATAGATAGGAATGTTAGCACAAAAACTGAAGAAAAGGAGATAGCTGAAAAATCTCTGCACACAATGCTTAGTTCTCAGAAGTAAATCATATGTGCCATGTTGTTTCATTTAGATTTAAAGAGTTAGCTGCTATGCCGCTGGTTATGCTTTCCTCTAGTGTAAATGCAAGTTTTACAGATAAGAATGTTAGCACAAAAACTGAAAGAAAGTAGATAGCTGCAAAATATTCGCACAGATTTCTTAGGTCTCAGAAGTAAATCATATGTGCCATGTTGTTTCATTTAGGTTTAAAGAGTTAGCTGCTATACCGCCGGTTATGCTTTCCTAGAGTGTAAAGGGAAGCTTTACAAATAGGAATGTTAGCACAAAAACTGAAGAAAAGGAGATAGCTGAAAAATCTCTGCACACAATGCTTAGTTCTCAGAAGTAAATCATATGTGCCATGTTGTTTCATTTAGGTTTTAAGAGGTAGCTTCTATACCGCCGGCTTTGCTTTCCTATTGTGTAAATGCTAGTTTTACAGATAGGAATGTTAGCACAAAAACTGAAAGAAAGGAGATAGCCGCAAAATCTCTGCACAAATTACTTAGGTCTCAGAAGTAAATCATATGTGCCATGTTGTTTCATTTAGGTTCAAAGAGTTAGCTGCTATACCGCCGGTTATGCTTTCCTATAGAGTAAATGCTAGTTTTACAGATAAGAATGTTAGCACAAAATCTGAAAGAAAGGTGATAGCCGCAAAATCTCTGCACAGAATTCTTATGTCTCAGAAGTAAATCATATGTGCCATGTTGTTTCATTTAGTTTTAAAGAGTTAGCTGCTATACCGCCGGTTATGCTTTCCTATAGTGTAAATGCTAGTTTTACAGATAGGACTGTTAGCACAAAAACTGAAGAAAAGGAGATAGCTGAAAAATCTCGGCACACAATGCTTAGTTCTCAGAAATAAATCATATGTGCCATGTTGTTTCATTTAGGTTTTAAGAGGTAGCTGCTATACCGCCGGCTTTGCTTTCCTATAGTGTAAATGCTGTAGTTACAGATAGGAATGTAAGCACAAAAACTGAAAGAAAGGTGATAGCCGCAAAATCTCTGCACAAATTACTTACGTCTCAGAAGTAAATCATATGTGCCATGTTGTTTCATTTAGGTTTAAAGAGTTAGCTGCTATACCGTCGGTTATGCTTTCCTATAGTGTAAATGGTAGTTTTACGGATAGGAATGTTAGCACAAAAACTGAAGAAAAGGAGATAGCTGAAAAATCTCTGCACACAATGCTTAGTTCTCAGAAGTAAATCATATGTGGCATGTTGTTTCATTTAGGTTTAAAGAGTTAGCTGCTATACCGCCGGTTATGCTTTCCTATAGTGTAAAAGGTGTTTTTACAGGTAGGAATGTTAGCACAAAAACTGAAGAAGAGGAGATAGCTGAAAAATCTCTGCACACAATGCTTAGTTATCACAAGTAAATCATATGTGCCATGTTGTTTCATTTAGGTTTAAAGAGTTAGCTGCGATAACGCCGGTTATGCTTTCCTATATTGTAAAAGGTAGTTTTACAGATAGGAATGTTAACACAAAAACTGAAGAAAAGGAGATAGCTGAAAAATCTCTGCACACAATGCTTAGTTCTCAGAAGTAAATCATATGTACCATGTTGTTTCATTTAGGTTTAAAGAGTTAGCTGCTATACCACCGGTTATGCTTTCCTATAGTGTAAATGGTAGGTTTACAGATAGGAATGTTAGCACAAAAACTGAAGAAAAGGAGATAGCTGAAAAATCTCTGCACACAATGCTTAGTTCTCAGAAGTAAATCATATGTGCCATGTTGTTTCATTTAGGTTTAAAGAGTTAGCTGCTATACCGCCGGTTATGCTTTCCTCTAGTGTAAATGCATGTTTTACTGATAAGAATGTTAGCACAAAAACTGAAAGAAAGGAGATAGCTGCAAAATATTTGCACAGATTTCTTAGGTCTCAGAAGTAAATCATATGTGCCATGTTGTTTCATTTAGGTTTAAAGAGTTAGCTGCTATACCGCCGGTTATGCTTTCCTATAGTGTAAATGGTAGTTTTACAAATAGGAATGTTAGCACAAAAACTGAAGAAAAGGAGATAGCTGAAAAATCTCTGCACACAATGCTTAGTTCTCAGAAGTAAATCATATGTGCTATGTTGTTTCATTTAGGTTTTAAGAGGTAGCTGCTATACCGCCGGCTTTGCTTTCCTATAGTGTAAATGCTAGTTTTACAGATAGGAATGTTAGCGCAAAAACTGAAAGAAAGGAGATAGCCGCAAAATCTCTGCACAAATTACTTAGGTCTCAGAAGTAAATCATATGTGCCATGTTGTTTCATTTAGGTTTAAAGAGTTAGCTGCTATACCGCCGGTTGTGCTTTCCTATAGTGTAAATCGTAGTTTTATAGATAGGAATGTTAGCACAAAAACTGAAGAAAAGGAGATAGCTGAAAAATCTCTACACACAATGCTTAGTTCTCAGAAGTAAATCATATGTGCCATGTTGTTTCATTTAGGTTCAAAGAGTTAGCTGCTATACCGCCGGTTATGCTTTCCTATAGAGTAAATGCTAGTTTTACAGATAAGAATGTTAGCACAAAATCTGTAAGAAAGGTGATAGCCGCAAAATCTCTGCACAGAATTCTTATGTCTCAGAAGTAAATCATATGTCCCATGTTGTTTCATTTAGTTTTAAAGAGTTAGCTGCTATACCGCCGGTTATGCTTTCCTATAATGTAAATGCTAGTTTTACAGATAGGACTGTTAGCACAAAAACTGAAGAAAAGGAGATAGCTGAAAAATCTCTGCACACACTGCTTAGTTCTCAGAAGTAAATCATATGTGCCATGTTGTTTCATTTAGGTTTAAAGAGTAAGCTGCTATACCACCGGTTATGCTTTCTTATAGTGTAAATGGTAGTTTTACCGATAGGACTGTTAGCACAAAAACTGAAGAAAAGGATATAGCTGAAAAATCTCTGCACACAATGCTTAGTTCTCAGAAGTAAATCATATGTGCCATGTTGTTTCATTCAGGTTTAAAGAGTTAGCTGCTATACCGCCGGTAATGCTTTCTTATAGTGTAAATGGTAGTTTTACAGATAGGAATGTTAGCACAAAAACTGAAGAAAAGGAGTTAGCTGAAAAATCTCTGCACACAATGCTTAGTTCTCAGAAGTAAATCAAATGTGCCATGTTGTTTCATTTAGGTTTAAAGAGTTAGCTGCTATACCGCCGGTTATGCTTTCCTATAGTGTAAATGCTAGTTTTACAGATAGGACTGTTAGCACAAAAACTGAAGAACAGGAGATAGCTGAAAAATCTCTGCACACAATGCTTAGGTCTCAGAAGTAAATCATATGTGCCATGTTGTTTCATTTAGTTTTAAAGAGTTAGCTGCTATACCGCCGGTTATGGTTTCCTATAGTGTAAATGCTAGTTTTACAGATGGGAATGTTAGCACAAAAACTGAAGAAAAGGAGTTAGCTGAAAAATCTCTGCACACAGTGCTTAGTTCTCAGAAGTAAACGATATGTGCCATGTTGTTTCATTTAGGTTTAAAGAGTTAGCTGCTATGCCGCCGGTTATGCTTTCCTATAGTGTAAATGCAAGTTTTACAGATAAGAATGTTAGCACAAAAACTGAAAGAAAGGAGATAGCCGCAAAATCTCTGCACAAATTACTTAGGTCTCAGAAGTAAGTCATATGTGCCATGTTGTTTCATTTAGGTTTAAAGAGTTAGCTGCTATACCGCCGGTTATGATTTCCTATAGTGTAAATGGTAGTTTTTACAGATAGGAATGTTAGCACAAAAACTGAAGAAAAGGAGATAGCTGAAAAATCTCTGCACACAATGCTTAGTTCTCAGAAGTAAATCATATGTGCCATGTTGTTTCATTTAGGTTTAAAGAGTTAGCTGCTATACCGCCGGTTATGCTTTCCTATAGTGTAAGTGGTATTTTTACAGGTAGGAATGTTAGCACAAAAACTGAAGAAGAGGAGATAGCTGAAAAATCTCTGCACACAATGCTTAGTTCTCAGAAGTAAATCATATGTGCCTTGTTGTTTCATTTAGGTTTAAGGAGTTAGCTGCTATACCGCCGGGTATGCTTTCCTATAGAGTAAACGCTAGTTTTTCAGATAAGAATGTTAGCACAAAATCTGAAAGAAAGGTGATAGCCGCAAAATCTCTGCACAGAATTCTTATGTCTCAGAAGTAAATCATATGTGCCATGTTGTTTCATTTAGTTTTAAAGAGTTAGCTGCTATACCGCCGGTTATGCTTTCCTATAGTTTAAATGCTAGTTTTACAGATAGGACTGTTAGCACAAAAACTGAAAAAAAGGAGATAGCTGGAAAATCTCTTCACACAATGATTAGTTCTCAGAAATAAATCATATGTGCCATGTTGTTTCATTTAAGTTTAAAGAGTTAGCTGCTATACCGCCGGTTATGCTTTCCTATTGTGTAAATGGTAGTTTTACAGATAGGAATGTTAGCACAAAAACTGAAGAAAAGGAGAGAGCTGAAAAATCTCGGCACACAATGCTTAGTTCTCAGAAGTAAATCATATATGCCATGTTGTTTCATTTAGGTTTAAAGAGTTAGCTGGTATACCGCCGGTTATGCTTTCCTATAGTGTAAATGGTATTTTTACAGGTAGGAATGTTAGCACAAAATCTGAAAAAGAGGAGATAGCTGAAAAATCTCTGCACACAATGCTTAGGTCTCAGAAGTAAACCATATGTGCCATGTTGTTTCATTTAGGTTTAAAGGGTTAGCTGCTATACCGCCGGTTATGCTTTCCTATAGTGTAAAGGGTAGTTTTACAGATAGGAATGTTAACACAAAAACTGAAGAAAAGGAGATAGCTGAAAAACCTCTGCACACAATGCTTAGTTCTCAGAAGTAAATCAAATGTGCCATATTGTTTCATTTAGGTTTAAAGAGTTAGCTGCTATACCGCCGGTTATGCTTTCCTCTCGTGTAAATGGTAGTTTTACAGATAGGAATGTTAGTACAAAAACTGAAGAAAAGGAGATAGCTGAAAAATCTCTGCACACAATGCTTAGTTCTCAGAAGTAAATCATATGTGCCATGTTGTTACATTTAGGTTTAAAGAGTTAGCTGCTATACCACCGGTTATGCTTTCCTACTGTGTAAAAGGTAGTTTTACAGATAGGAATGTTAGCACAAAAACTGAAGAAAAGGAGAGAGCTGAAAAATCTCTGCACACAATGCTTAGTTCTCAGAAGTAAATCATATGTGCCATGTTGTTTCATTTAGGTTTAAAGAGTTAGCTGCTATACCGCCGGTTATGCTTTCCTCTAGTGTACATGCAAGTTTTACAGATACGAATGTTAGCACAAAAACTGAAAGAAAGGAGATACTGCAAAATATCCGCACAGAATTCTTAGGTCTCAGAAGTAAATCATATGTGCCATGTTGTTTCATTTATGTTTAAAGAGTTAGCTGCTATACCGCCGGTTATGCTTTCCTATGGTGTAAATTCTAGTTTTACAGATAGGAATGTTAGCACAAAAACTGAAGAAAAGGAGATAGCTGAAAAATCTCTGCACACAATGCTTAGTTCTCAGAAGTAAATCATATGTGCCATGTTGTTTCATTTAGATTCAAAGAGTTAGCTGCTATACCGCCGGTTATGCTTTCCTACAGTGTAAATGCTAGTTTTACAGATAAGAATGTTAGCACAAAATCTGAAAGAAAGGTGATAGCCGCAAAATCTCTGCACAGAATTCTTATGTCTCAGAAGTAAATCATATGTGCCATGTTGTTTCATTTAGTTTTAAAGAGTTAGCTGCTATACCGCCGGTTATGCATTCCTATACTGTAAATGCTAGTTTTACCGATAGGACTGTTAGCACAAAAACTGAAGAAAAGGAGATAGCTGAAAAATCTCTGCACACAATGCTTAGTTCTCAGAAATAAATCATATGTGCCATGTTGTTTCATTCAGTTTTAAAGAGTTAGCTGCTATACCGCCGGTAATGCTTTCCTATAGTGTAAATTGTAGTTTTCCAGATAGTAATGTTAGCACAAAAACTGAAGAAAAGGAGATAGCTGAAAAATCTCTGCACACAATGCTTAGTTCTCAGAAGTAAAACATATTTGCCATGTTGTTTCATTTAGGTTTAAAGAGTTAGCTGCTATACCGCCGGTTATGCTTTCCTATAGTGTAAATGGTATTTTTACAGGTAGGAATGTTAGCACAAAAAGTCAAGAAAAGGAGATAGCTGAAAAATCTCTGCACAGAATGCTTAGTTCTCAGAAGTAAATCATATTTGCCATGTTGTTTCATTTAGGTTTAAAGAGTTAGCTGCTATACCGCCGGTTATGCTTTCCTATAGTGTAAATGGTATTTTTACAGGTAGGAATGTTAGCACAAAAACTGAAGAAAAGGAGATAGCTGAAAAATCTCTGCACACAATGCTTAGTTCTCAGAAGTAAATCATATGTACCATGTTGTTTCATTTAGGTTTACAGAGTTAGCTGCTATACCGCCGGTTATACTTTCCTATAGTGTAAATGCTAGTTTTACAGATAAGAATGTTAGCACAAAAACTGAAAGAAAGGAGATAGCCGCAAAATCTCAGCACAAATTACTTAGGTCTCAGAAGTAAATCATATGTGCCATGTTGTTTCATTTAGGTTTAAAGAGTTAGCTGCTATACCGCCGGTTATGCTTTCCTATAGTGTAAATAGTAGTTTTACAGAGAGGAATGTTAGCACAAAACTGAAGAAAAGGAGATAGCTGAAAAATCTCTGCACACAATGCTTCGTTCTCAGAAGTAAATCATATGTGCCATGTTGTTTCATTTAGGTTTAAAGAGTTAGCTGCTATACCGCCGGTTATGCTTTCCTATAGTGTAAATGGTATTTTTACAGGTAGGAATGTTAGCACAAAAACTGAAGAAGAGGAGATAGCTGAAAAATCTCTGCACACAATGCTTAGTTCTCAGAAGTAAATCATATGTGCCATGTTGTTTCATTTAGGTTTAAAGAGTTAGCTGCTATACCGCCGCTTATGCTCTCCTATAGTGTAAATGGTAGTTTTACAGGTAGGAATGTTAGCACAAAAACTCAAGAAAGGAGATACCTGAAAAATCTCTGCACAGAATGCTTAGTTCTCAGCAGTAAATTATATGTGCCATGTTGTTTCATTTAAGTTTAAAGAGTTGGCTGCTATACCGTCGGTTATGCTTTCCTATAGTATAAATGCTAGTTTTACAGATAGGAATGTTAGCACAAAAACTGAAAGAAAGGAGATAGCCGCAAAATATCTGCACAGAATTCTTAGGTCTCAGAAGTAAATCATACGTGCCATGTTGTTTCATTTAGGTTTAAAGAGTTAGCTGCTATACCGCCGGTTATGCTTTCCTATAGTGTAAGTGGTATTTTTACAGGTAGGAATGTTAGCACAAAAACTGAAGAAGAGGAGATAGCTGAAAAATCTCTACAAACAATGCTTAGTTCTCAGAAGTAAATCATATGTGCCATGTTGTTTCATTTAGGTTCAAAGAGTTAGCTGCTATACCGCCGGGTATGCTTTCCTATAGAGTAAATGCTAGTTTTACAGATAAGAATGTTAGCACAAAATATGAAAGAAAGGTGATAGCCGCAAAATCTCTGCAAAGAATTCTTATGTCTCAGAAGTAAATCATATGTGCCATGTTGTTTCATTTAGTTTTAAAGAGTTAGCTGCTATACCGCCGGTTATGCTTTCCTATAGTGTAAATGCTAGTTTTACAGATAGGACTGTTAGCACAAAAACTGAAGAAAAGGAGATAGCTGAAAAATCTCTGCACACAATGATTAGTTCTCAGAAATAAATCATATGTGCCATGTTGTTTCATTTAGGTTTAAAGATTTAGCTGCTATACCGCCGGTTATGCTTTCCTATAGTGTAAATGCTAGTTTTACAGATAAGAATGTTAGCACAAAAACTGAAAGAAAGGAGATAGCCGCAAAATCTCTGCACACAAGGCTTAGTTCTCAGAAGTAAATCATATGTGCCATGTTGTTTCATTTAGGTTTAAAGAGTTAGCTGCTATACCGCCGCTTATGCTCTCCTATAGTGTAAATGGTAGTTTTACAGGTAGGAATGTTAGCACAAAAACTCAAGAAAGGAGATACCTGAAAAATCTCTGCACAGAATGCTTAGTTCTCAGCAGTAAATTATATGTGCCATGTTGTTTCATTTAAGTTTAAAGAGTTAGCTGCTATACCGTCGGTTATGCTTTCCTATAGTATAAATGCTAGTTTTACAGATAGGAATGTTAGCACAAAAACTGAAAGAAAGGAGATAGCCGCAAAATCTCTGCACAAATTACTTAGGTCTCAGAAGTAAATCATACGTGCCATGTTGTTTCATTTAGGTTTAAAGAGTTAGCTGCTATACCGCCGGTTATGCTTTCCTATAGTGTAAATGGTAGTTTTTACAGATAGGAATGTTAGCACAAAAACTGAAGAAAAGGAGATAGCTGAAAAATCTCTGCACACAATGCTTAGTTCTCAGAAGTAAATGATATGTGCCAAGTTGTTTCATTTAGGTTTAAAGAGTTAGCTGCTATACCGCCGGTTATGCTTTCCTATAGTGTAAGTGGTATTTTTACAGGTAGGAATGTTAGCACAAAAACTGAAGAAGAGGAGATAGCTGAAAAATCTCTACAAACAATGCTTAGTTCTCAGAAGTAAATCATATGTGCCATGTTGTTTCATTTAGGTTCAAAGAGTTAGCTGCTATACCGCCGGGTATGCTTTCCTATAGAGTAAATGCTAGTTTTACAGATAAGAATGTTAGCACAAAATATGAAAGAAAGGTGATAGCCGCAAAATCTCTGCAAAGAATTTTATGTCTCAGAAGTAAATCATATGTGCCATGTTGTTTCATTTAGTTTTAAAGAGTTAGCTGCTATACCGCCGGTTATGCTTTCCTATAGTGTAAATGCTAGTTTTACAGATAGGACTGTTAGCACAAAAACTGAAGAAAAGGAGATAGCTGAAAAATCTCTGCACACAATGATTAGTTCTCAGAAAAAATCATATGTGCCATGTTGTTTCATTTAAGTTTAAAGAGTTAGCTGCTATACCGCCGGTTATGCTTTCCTATTGTGTAAATGGTAGTTTTACAGATAGGAATGCTAGCACAAAAACTGAAGAAAAGGAGAGAGCTGAAAAATCTCGGCACACAATGATTAGTTCTCAGAAGTAAATCATATGTGCCATGTTGTTTCATTTAGGTTTAAAGAGTTAGCTGCTATACCGCCGGTTATGCTTTCCTATAGTGTAAATGGTATTTTTACAGGTAGGAATGTTAGCACAAAATCTGAAAAAGAGGAGATAGCTGAAAAATCTCTGCACACAATGCTTAGTTCTCAGAAGTAAATCATATGTGCCATGTTGTTTCATTTAGGTTTAAAGAGTTAGCTGCTATACCAGCGGTTATGCTTTCTTATAGTGTAAATGGTAGTTTTACAGATAGGAATGTTAGCACAAAAACTGAAGAAAAGGAGTTAACTGAAAAATCTCTGCACACAATGCGTACTTCTCAGAAGTAAATCATATGTGCCAATTTGTTTCATTTAGGTTTAAAGAGTTAGCTGCTATACCGACGGTTATGCTTTCCTATAGTGTAAATGCTAGTTTTACAGATAAGAATGTTAGCACAAAAACTGAAAGAAAGGAGATAGCCGCAAAATCTCTGCACACAAAGGTTAGTTCTCAGAAGTAAATCATATGTGCCATGTTGTTTCATTTAGGTTTAAAGAGTTAGCTGCTATACCGCCGCTTATGCTTTCCTATAGTGTAAATGGTAGTTTTACAGAGAGGAATGTTAGCACAGAAACTCAAGAAAGGAGATACCTGAAAAATCTCTGCACAGAATGCTTAGTTCTCAGCAGTAAATTATATGTGCCATGTTGTTTCATTTAAGTTTAAAGAGTTAGCTGCTATACCGTCGGTTATGCTTTCCTATAGTATAAATGCTAGTTTTACAGATAGGAATGTTAGCACAAAAACTGAAAGAAAGGAGATAGCCGCAAAATATCCGCAAAGAATTCTTAGGACTCAGAAGTAAATCATATGTGCCATGTTGTTTCATTTAGGTTTAAAGAGTTAGCTGCTATACCGCCGGTTATGCTTTCCTATAGTGTAAATGGTAGTTTTACAGATAGGAATGTTAGCACAAAAACTGAAGAAAAGGAGATAGCTGAAAAATCTCTACAAAGAATGCTTAGTTCTCAGAAGTAAATCATATGTGCCATGTTGTTTCATTTAGGTTCAAAGAGTTAGCTGCTATACCGCCGGGTATGCTTTCCTATAGTGTAAATGGTATTTTTACAGGTAGGAATGTTAGCACAAAAACTGAAGAAGAGGAGATAGCTGAAAAATCTCTGCACACAATGCTTAGTTCTCAGAAGTAAATCATATGTGCCATGTTGTTTCATTTAGGTTTAAAGATTTAGCTGCTATACCGACGGGTATGCTTTCCTATAGAGTAAATGCTAGTTTTTCAGATAAGAATGTTAGCACAAAATCTGAAAGAAAGGTGATAGCCGCAAAATCTCTGCACAGAATTCTTATGTCTCAGAAGTAAATCATATGTGCCATGTTGTTTCATTTAGTTTTAAAGAGTTAGCTGCTATACCGCCGGTTATGCTTTCCTATAGTGTAAATGCTAGTTTTACAGATAGGACTGTTAGCACAAAAACTGAAGAAAAGGAGATAGCTGGAAAATCTCTGCACACAATGATTAGTTCTCAGAAATAAATCATATGTGCCATGTTGTTTCATTTAAGTTTAAAGAGTTAGCTGCTATACCGCCGGTTTTGCTTTCCTATTGTGTAAATGGTAGTTTTACAGATAGGAATGTTAGCACAAAAACTGAAGAAAAGGAGAGAGCTGAAAAATCTCTGCACACAATGCTTAGTTCTCAGAAGTAAATCATATGTACCATGTTGTTTCATTTAGGTTTAAAGAGTTAGCTGCTATACCACCGGTTATGCTTTCCTATAGTGTAAATGGTAGGTTTAAGATAGGAATGTTAGCACAAAAACTGAAGAAAAGGAGATAGCTGAAAAATCTCTGCACACAATGCTTAGGTCTCAGAAGTAAATCATACGTGCCATGTTGTTTCATTTAGGTTTAAAGAGTTAGCTGCTATACCGCCGGTTATGGTTTCCTATAGTGTAAAGGCTAGTTTTACAGATGGGAATGTTAGCACAAAAACTGAAGAAAAGGAGTTAGCTGAAAAATCTCTGCACACAGTGCTTAGTTCTCATAAGTAAACCATATGTGCCATGTTGTTTCATTTAGGTTTAAAGAGTTAGCTGCTATACCGCCGGTTATGCTTTCCTATAGTGTAAATGCTAGTTTTACAGATAAGAATGTTAGCACAAAAACTGAAAGAATGGAGATAGCCGCAAAATCTCTGCACAAATTACTTAGGTCTCAGAAGTAAATCATATATGCCATGTTGTTTCATTTAGGTTTAAAGAGTTAGCTGCTATACCTCCGGTTATGCTTTCCTATAGTGTAAATGGTAGTTTTTACAGATAGGAATGTTAGCACAAAAACTGAAGAAAAGGAGATACCTGAAAAATCTCTGCACACAATGCTTAGTTCTCAGAAGTAAATCATATGTGCCATGTTGTTTCATTTAGGTTTAAAGAGTTAGCTGCTATACCGCCGGTTATGCTTTCCTGTAGTGTAAATGGTATTTATACAGGTAGGAATGTTAGTACAAAAACTGAAGATGAGGGGATAGCTGAAAAATCTCTGCACACAATGCTTAGTTCTCAGAAGTAAATCATATGTGCCATGTTGTTTCATTTAGGTTTAAAGAGTTACCTGCTATACCGCCGGTTATGCTTTCCTATAGTGTAAATGCTAGTTTTACAGATAGGAATGTTAGCACAAAAACTGAAGAAAAGGAGATAGCTGAAAAATCTCTGCACACAATGCTTAGTTCTCAGAAGTAAATGATATGTGCCATGTTGTTTCATTTAGGTTTTAAGAGGTAGCTGCTATACCGCCGGCTTTGCTTTCCTATAGTGTAAATGCTAGTTTTACAGATAGGAATGTTAGCACAAAAACTGAAAGAAAGGAGATAGCCGCAAAATCTCTGCACAAATTACTTAGGTCTTAGAAGTAAATCATATGTGCCATGTTGTTTCATTTAGGTTTAAAGAGTTAGCTGCTATACCGCCGGTTATGCTTTCCTATAGTGTAAATGGTAGTTTTACAGATAGGAATGTTAGCACAAAAACTGAAGAAAAGGAGATAGCGGAAAAATCTCTGCACACAATGCTTAGTTCTCAGAAGTAAATCATATGTGCCATGTCGTTTCATTTAGGTTTAAAGAGTGAGCTGCTATAACGCCGGATATGCTTTCCTATAGTGTAAAAGGTAGTTTTACAGATAGGAATGTTAACACAAAAACTGAAGAAAAGGAGATAGCTGAAAAATCTCTGCACACAATGCTTAGTTCTCAGAAGTAAATCATATGTACCATGTTGTTTCTTTTAGGTTTAAAGAGTTAGCTGCTATACCACCGGTTATGCTTTCCTATAGTGTAAATGGTAGTTTTATAGATAGGAATGTTAGCACAAAAACTGAAGAAAAGGAGATAGCTGAAAAATCTCTGCACACAATGCTTAGTTCTCAGAAGTAAATCATATGTGCCATGTTGTTTCATTTAGATTTAAAGAGTTAGCTGCTATGCCGCCGGTTATGCTTTCCTCTAGTGTAAATGCAAGTTGTACAGATAAGAATGTTAGCACAAAAACTGAAAGAAAGGAGATAGCTGCAAAATATTCGCACAGATTTCTTAGGTCTCAACAATAAATCATATGTGCCATGTTGTTTCATTTAGGTTTAAAGAGTTAGCTGCTATACCGCCGGTTATGCTTTCCTAGAGTGTAAAGGGTAGCTTTACAAATAAGAATGTTAGCACAAAAACTGAAGAAAAGGAGATAGCTGAAAAATCTCTGCACACAATGCTTAGTTCTCAGAAGTAAATCATATGTGCCATGTTGTTTCATTTAGGTTTTAAGAGGTAGCTTCTATACCGCCGGCTTTGCTTTCCTATAGTGTAAATGCTAGTTTTACAGAAAGGAATGTTAGCACAAAAACTGAAAGAAAGGAGATAGCCGCAAAATCTCTGCACAAATTACTTAGGTCTCAGAAGTAAATCATATGTGCCATGTTGTTTCATTTAGGTTTAAAGAGTTAGCTGCTATACCGCCGGTTATGCTTTCGTATAGTGTAAATGGTATTTTTACAGGTAGGAATGTTAGCACACAAACTGAAGAAGAGGAGATAGCTGAAAAATCTCTGCACAAAATGCTTAGTTCTCAGAAGTAAATCATATGTGCCATGTTGTTTCATTTAGGTTTAAAGAGTTAGCTGCGATAACGCCGGTTATGCTTTCCTATAGTGTAAAAGGTAGTTTTACAGATAGGAATGTTAACACAAAAACTGAAGAAAAGGAGATAGCTGAAAAATCTCTGCACACAATGCTTAGTTCTCAGAAGTAAATCATATGTACCATGTTGTTTCATTTAGGTTTAAAGAGTTAGCTGCTATACCACCGGTCATGCTTTCCTATAGTGTAAATGGTAGTTTTACAGATAGGAATTTTAGCACAAAAACTGAAGAAAAGGAGATAGCTGAAAAATCTCTGCACACAATGCTTAGTTCTCAGAAGTAAATCATATGTGCCATGTTGTTTCATTTAGGTTTAAAGAGTTAGCTGCTATACCGCCGGTTATGCTTTCCTCTAGTGTAAATGCAGGTTTTATAGATAAGAATGTTAGCACAAAAACTGAAAGAAAGGAGATAGCTGCAAAATATTCGCACAGATTTCTTAGGTGTCAGAAGTAAATCATATGTGCCATGTTGTTTAATTTAGGTTTAAAGAGTTAGCTGCTATACCGCCGGTTATGCTTTCCTATAGTGTAAATGGTAGTTTTACAAATAGGAATGTTAGCACAAAAACTGAAGAAAAGGAGATAGCTGAAAAATCTCTGCACACAATGCTTAGTTCTCAGAAGTAAATCATATGTACCATGTTGTTTCATTTAGGTTTACAGAGTTAGCTGCTATACCTCCGGTTATACTTTCCCATAGTGTAAATGCTAATTTTACTGATAAGAATGTTAGCACAAAAACTGAAAGAAAGGAGATAGCCGCAAAATCTCTGCACAAATTACTTAGGTCTCAGAAGTAAATCATATGTGCCATGATGTTTCATTTCAGTTTAAAGAGTTAGCTGCTATACCGCCGGTTATGCTTTCGTATAGTGTAAATGGTAGTGTTACAGATAGGAAAGTTAGCACAAACAGAAGAAATGGAGAGAGCTGAAAAATCTCTGCACACAATGCTTAGTTCTCAGAAGTAAATCATATGTGCCATGTTGTTTCATTTAGGTTTAACGAGTTAGCTGCTATACCGCCGGTTATGCTTTCCTCTAGTGTAAATGCAAGTTTTACAGATAAGAATGTTAGCACAAAAACTGAAAGAAAGGAGATAGCCGCAAAATATCCGCACAGAATTCTTAGGTCTCAGAAGTAAATCATATGTGCCATGTTGTTTCATTTAGGTTTAAAGAGTTAGCTGCTATACCGCCGGTTATGCTTTCCTATAGTGTAAATGCTAGTTTTACAGATAGGAATGTTAGCACAAAAACAGAAGAAAAGGAGAAAGCTGAAAAATCTCTGCACAAAATGCTTAGTTCTCAGAAGTAAATCATATGTGCCATGTTGTTTCATTTAGGTTTAAAGAGTTAGCTGCGATAACGCCGGTTATGCTTTCCTATAGTGTAAAAGGTAGTTTTACAGATAGGAATGTTAACACAAAAACTAAAGAAAAGGAGATAGCTGAAAAATCTCTGCACACAATGCTTAGTTCTCAGAAGTAAATCATATGTACCATGTTGTTTCATTTAGGTTTAAAGAGTTAGCTGCTATACCACCGGTCATGCTTTCCTATAGTGTAAATGGTAGTTTTACAGATAGGAATGTTAGCACAAAAACTGAAGAAAAGGAGATAGCTGAAAAATCTCTGCACACAATGCTTAGTTCTCAGAAGTAAATCATATGTGCCATGTTGTTTCCTTTAGGTTTAAAGAGTTAGCTGCTATACCGCCGGTTATGCTTTCCTCTAGTGTAAATGCAGGTTTTATAGATAAGAATGTTAGCACAAAAACTGAAAGAAAGGAGATAGCTGCAAAATATTCACACAGATTTCTTAGGTGTCAGAAGTAAATCATATGTGCCATGTTGTTTAATTTAGGTTTAAAGAGTTAGCTGCTATACCGCCGGTTATGCTTTCCTATAGTGTAAATGGTAGTTTTACAAATAGGAATGTTAGCACAAAAACTGAAGAAAAGGAGATAGCTGAAAAATCTCTGCACACAATGCTTAGTTCTCAGAAGTAAATCATATGTGCCATGTTGTTTCATTTAGGTTTAACGAGTTAGCTGCTATACCGCCGGTTATGCTTTCCTCTAGTGTAAATGCAAGTTTTACAGAAAAGAATGTTAGCACAAACACTGAAAGAAAGGAGATAGCCGCAAAATATCCGCACAGAATACTTAGGTCTCAGAAGTAAATCATATGTGCCATGTTGTTTCATTTAGGTTTAAAGAGTTAGCTGCTATACCGCCGGTTATGCTTTCCTATAGTGTAAATGCTAGTTTTACAGATAGGAATGTTAGCACAAAAACAGAAGAAAAGGAGAAAGCTGAAAAATCTCTACACACAATGCTTAGTTCTCAGAAGTAAATCATATGTGCCATGTTGTTTCATTTAGGTTCAAAGAGTTAGCTGCTATACCGCCGGTTATGCTTTCCTATAGAGTAAATGCTAGTTTCACAGATAAGAATGTTAGCACAAACCTGAAAGAAAGGTGACAGCCGCAAAATCTCTGCACAGAATTCTTATGTCTCAGAAGTAAATCATATGTGCCATGTTGTTTCATTTAGTTTTAAAGAGTTAGCTGCTATACCGCCGGTTATGCTTTCCTATAGTGTAAATGCTAGTTTTACAGATAGGACTGTTAGCACAAAAACTGAAGAAAAGGAGATAGCTGAAAAATCTCTGCACACAATGCTTAGTTCTCAGAAATAAATCATATGTGCCATGTTGTTTCATTTAGGTTTTAAGAGGTAGCTGCTATACCGCCGGCTTTGCTTTCCTATAGTGTAAATGCTATAGTTACAGATAGGAATGTCAGCACAAAAACTGAAAGAAAGGAGATAGCCGCAAACTCTCTGCACAAATTACTTAGGTCTCAGAAGTAAATCATATGTGCCATGTTGTTTCATTTAGGTTTAAAGAGTTAGCTGCTATACCGTCGGTTATGCTTTCCTATAGTGTAAATGGTAGTTTTACAGATAGGAATGTTAGCACAAAAACTGAAGAAAAGGAGATAGCTGAAAAATCTCTGCACACAATGCTTAGTTCTCAGAAGTAAATCATATGTGCCATGTTGTTTCATTTAGGTTTAAAGAGTTAGCTGCTATACCGCCGGTTATGCTTTCCTATAGTGTAAATGGTATTTTTACAGGTAGGAATATTAGCACAAAAACTGAAGAAGAGGAGATAGCTGAAAAATCTCTGCACACAATGCTTAGTTCTCAGAAGTAAATCATATGTGCCATGTTGTTTCATTTAGGTTTAAAGAGTTAGCTGCGATAACGCCGGTTATGCTTTCCTATATTGTAAAAGGTAGTTTTACAGATAGGAATGTTAACACAAAAACTGAAGAAAAGGAGATAGCTGAAAAATCTCTGCACACAATGCTTAGTTCTCAGAAGTAAATCATATGTACCATGTTGTTTCATTTAGGTTTAAAGAGTTAGCTGCTATACCACCGGTTATGCTTTCCTATAGTGTAAATGGTAGGTTTACAGATAGGAATGTTAGCACAAAAACTGAAGAAAAGGAGATAGCTGAAAAATCTCTGCACACAATGCTTAGTTCTCAGAAGTAAATCATATGTACCATGTTGTTTCATTTAGGTTTAAAGCGTTAGCTGCTATACCCCCGGTTATGTTTTCCTCTAGTGTAAATGCATGTTTTACTGATAAGAATGTTAGCACAAAAACTGAAAGAAAGGAGATAGCTGCAAAATATTTGCAAAGATTTCTTAGGTCTCAGAAGTAAATCATATGTGCTATGTTGTTTCATTTAGGTTTAAAGAGTTAGCTGCTATACCGCCAGTTATGCTTTCCTATAGTGTAAATGGTAGTTTTACAAATAGGAATGTTAGCACAAAAACTGAAGAAGAGGAGATAGCTGAAAAATCTCTGCACACAATGCTTAGTTCTCAGAAGTAAATCATATGTGCCATGTTGTTTCATTTAGGTTTTAAGAGGTAGCTGCTATACCGCCGGCTTTGCTTTCCTATAGTGTAAATGCTAGTTTTACAGATAGGAATGTTAGCGCAAAAACTGAAAGAAAGGAGATAGCCGCAAAATCTCTCCACAAATTACTTAGGTCTCAGAAGTAAATCATATGTGCCATGTTGTTTCATTTAGGTTCAAAGAGTTAGCTGCTACACCGCCGGGTATGCTTTCCTATAGAGTAAATGCTAGTTTTACAGATAAGAATGTTAGCACAAAATCTGAAAGAAAGGTGATAGCCGCAAAATCTCTGCACAGAATTCTTATGTCTCAGAAGTATATCATATGTGCCATGTTGATTCATTTAGTTTTCAAGAGTTAGCTGCTATACCGCCAGTTATGCTTTCCTATAGTGTAAATGCTAGTTTTACAGATAGGACTGTTAGCACAAAAACTGAAGAAAAGGAGATAGCTGGAAAATCTCTGCACACAATGTTTACTTCTCAGAAATAAATCATATGTGCCATGTTGTTTCATTTAAGTTTAAAGAGTTAGCTGCTATACCGCCGGTTATGCTTTCCTATAGTATAAATGCTAGTTTTACAGATAGGAATGTTAGCACAAAATCTGAAAAAGAGGAGATAGCTGAAAATTCTCTGCACAAAATGCTTAGTTCTCAGACGTAAATCATATGTGCCATGTTGTTTCATTTAGGTTTAAAGAGTTAGCTGCTATACCGCCGGTTATGCTTTCCTATAGTGTAAATGGTATTTTTACAGGAAGGAATGTTAGCAAAAAAAGTCAAGAAAAGGAGATACCTGAAAAATCTCTGCAGAGAATGCTTAGTTCTCAGCAGTAAATTATATGTGCCATGTTGTTTCATGTAAGTTTAAAGAGTTAGCTGCTATACCGTCGGTTATGCTTTCCTATAGTATAAATGCTAGTTTTACAGATAGGAATGTTAGCACAAAAACTGAAAGAAAGGAGATAGCCGCAAAATCTCTGCACACAATGCTTAGTTCTCTGAAGTAAATCATATGTGCCATGTTGTTTCATTTAGTTTTAAAGAGTTAGCTGCTATACTGCTGGTTATGCTTTCCTATAGTGTAAATGGTAGTTTTACAGATAGGAATGTTAGCACAAAAACTGAAGAAAAGGTGATAGCTGAAAAATCTCTGCACACAATGCTTAGTTCTCAGAAGTAAATCATATGTACCATGTTGTTTCTTTTAGGTTTACAGAGTTAGCTGCTATACCGCCGGTTATACTTTCCTATAGTGTAAATGCTAGTTTTACAGATAAGAATGTTAGCACAAAAACTGAAAGAAAGGAGATAGCCGCAAAATCTCAGCACAAATTACTTAGGTCTCAGAAGTAAATCATATGTGCCATGTTGTTTCATTTAGGTTTAAAGAGTTAGCTGCTATACCGCCGGTTATGCTTTCCTATAGTGTAAATGGTAGTTTTACATATAGGAATGTTAGCACAAAACTGAAGAAAAGGAGATAGCTGAAAAATCTCTGCACACAATGCTTAGTTCTCAGAAGTAAATCATATTTGCCATGTTGTTTCATTTAGGTTTAAAGAGTTACCTGCTATACCGCCGTTTATGCTTTCCTATAGTGTAAATGCAAGTTTTACAGATAAGAATGTTAGCACAAAAACTGAAAGAAAGGAGATAGCCACAAAATCTCTGCACAGAATTCTTAGGTTTCAGAAGTAAATCATATGGGCCATGTTGTTTCATTTAGGTTTAAAGTGTTAGCTGCTATACCGCCGGGTATGCTTTCCTATAGGTTAAATGGTAGTTTTACAGATAGGAATGTTAGCACAAAAACTGAAGAAAAGGAGATAGCTGAAAAATCTCTGCACACAATGCTTAGTTCTCAGAAGTAAATCATATGTGCCATGTTGTTTCATTTAGGTTTAAAGAGTTAGCTGCTATACCGCCGGTTATGCTTTCCTGTAGTGTAAACGGTATTTATACAGGTAGGAATGTTAGTACAAAAACTGAAGATGAGGGGATAGCTGAAAAATCTCTGCACACAATGCTTAGTTCTCAGAAGTAAATCATATGTGCCGTGTTGTTTCACTTAGGTTTAAAGAGTTAGCTGCTATACCGCCGGTTATGCTTTCCTATAGTGTAAATGGTAGTTTTACAGATAGGAATGTTAGCACAAAAACTGAAGAAAAGGAGATAGCTGAAAAATCTCTGCACAAAATGCTTAGTTCTCAGAAGTAAATCATATGTGCCATGTTGTTTCATTTAGGTTTAAAGAGTTAGCTGCTATACCACCGGTTATGCTTTCCTCTAGGGTAAATGCAAGGTTTACAGATAAGAATGTTAGCACAAAAACTGAAAGAAAGGAGATAGCCGCAAAATGTCCACACAGAATTCTTAGGTCTCAGAAGTAAATCATATGTGCCATGTTGTTTCATTTAGATTTAAAGAGTTAACTCCTATACCGCCGGTTATGCTTTCCTATAGTGTGAATGCGAGTTTTTCAGATAAGAATATTAGCACAAAATCTGAAAGAAAGGTGATAGCCGCAAAATCTCTGCACAGAATTCTTATGTCTCAGATGTAAATCATATGTGCCATGTTGTTTCATTTAGTTTTAAAGAGTTAGCTGCTATACCGCCGGTTATGCTTTCCTATAGTGTAAATGCTAGTTTTACAGATAGGACTGTTAGCACAAAAACTGAAGAAAAGGAGATAGCTGAAAAATCTCTGCACACAATGCTTAGGTCTCAGAAGTAAATCTTATGTGCCATGTTGTTTCATTTAGGTTTAAAGAGTTAGCTGCTATACCGCCGGTTATGCTTTCCTATAGTGTAAATGGTAGTTTTACAGATAGGAATGTTAGCACAAAAACTGAAGAAAAGGAGATAGCTGAAAAATCTCAGCACACAATGCTTAGTTCTCAGAAGTAAATCATATGTGCCATGTTGTTTCATTTAGGTTTAAAGAGTTAGCTGCTATACGGCCGGTTATGCTTTCCTATAGTGTAAGGGTATTTTTACAGGAAGGAATGTTAGCACAAAAATGAAGAAGAGGAGATAGCTGAAAAATCTCTGTACACAATGCTTAGTTCTCAGACGTAAATCATATGTACCATGTTGTTTCATTTAGGTTTAAAGAGTTAGCTGCTATACCGCCAGTTATGCTTTCCTATAGTGTAAATGGTAGTTTTACAAATAGGAATGTTAGCACAAAAACTGAAGAAAAGGAGATAGCTGAAAAATCTCAGCACACAATGCTTAGTTCTCAGAAGTAAATCATATGTGCCATGTTGTTTCATTTAGGTTTAAAGAGTTAGCTGCTATACCGCCGGTTATGCTTTCCTATAATGTAAATGCAAGTTTTACAGATAAGAATGTTAGCACAAAAACTGAAAGAAAGGAGATAGCCGCAAAATCTCTGCACAGAATTCTTAGGTTTCAGAAGTAAATCATATGTGCCATGTTGTTTCATTTAGGTTTAAAGAGTTAGCTGCTATACCGCCGGGTATGCTTTCCTATAGTGTAAATGGTAGTTTTACAGATAGGAATGTTAGCACAAAAACTGAAGAAAAGGAGATAGCTGAAAAATCTCTACACACAATGCTTAGTTCTCAGAAGTAAATCATATGTGCCATGTTGTTTCATTTAGGTTTAAAGAGTTAGCTGCTATACCGCCGGTTATGCTTTCCTATAGTGTAAATGCTAGTTTTACAGATAAGAATGTTAGCACAAAATCTGAAAGAAAGGTGATAGCCGCAAAATCTCTGCACAGAATTCTTATGTCTCAGAAGTAAATCATATGTGCCATGTTGTTTCATTTAGTTTTAAAGAGTTAGCTGCTATACCTCCGGTTATGCTTTCCTATAGTGTAAATGCTAGTTTTACAGATAGGACTGTTAGCACAAAAACTGAAGAAAAGGAGATAGCTGAAAAATCTCTGCACACAGTGCTTAGGTCTCAGAAGTAAATCCTATGTGCCATGTTGTTTCATTTAGGTTTAAAGAGTTAACTGCTATACCGCCGGTTATGGTTTCCTATAGTGTAAATTCTAGTTTTACAGATGGGAATGTTAGCACAAAAACTGAAGAAAAGGAGTTAGCTGAAAAATCTCTGCACACAGTGCTTAGTTCTCAGAAGTAAATCATATGTGCCATGTTGTTTCATTTAGGTTTAAAGAGTTAGCTACTATACCGCCGGTTATGCTTTCCTATAGTGTAAATGCTTGTTTTACAGATAAGAATGTTAGCACAAAAACTGAAAGAAAGGAGATAGCCGCAAAATCTCTGCACAAATTACTTAGGTCTCAGAAGTAAATCATATGTGCCATGTTGTTTCATTTAGGTTTAAAGAGTTAGCTGCTATACTGCCGGTTATGCTTTCCTATAGTGTAAATGGTAGTTTTATAGATAGGAATGTTAGCACAAAAACTGAAGAAAAGGAGATAGCTGAAAAATCTCTGCACACAATGCTTAGTTCTCAGAAGTAAATCATATGTGCCATGTTTCATTTAGCTTTAAAGAGTTAGCTGCTATACCGCCGGTTATGCTTTCCTATAGTGTTAATGGTATTTATACATGTAGGAATGTTAGCACAAAAACTGAAGATGAGGAGATAGCTGAAAAATCTCTGCACACAATGCTTAGTTCTCAGAAGTAAATCATATGTGCCATGTTGTTTCATTTAGGTTTAAAGAGTTAGCTGCTATACCGCCGGTTATGCTTTCCTATAGTGTAAATGCTAGTTTTACAGATAAGAATGTTAGCACAAAATCTGAAAGAAAGGTGATAGCCGCAAAATCTCTGCACAGAATTCTTATGTCTCAGAAGTAAATCATATGTGCCATGTTGTTTCATTTAGGTTTAAAGAGTTAGGTGCTATACCGCCGGATATGCTTTCCTATAGTGTAAATGCTATTTTTACAGATAAGAATGTTAGCACAAAAACTGAAAGAAAGGAGATAGCCGCAAAATCTCTGCAGAAATTACTTAGGTCTCAGAAGTAAATCATATGTGCCATGTTGTTTCATTTAGGTTTAAAGAGTTAGCTGCTATACCGCCGGTTATGCTTTCCTCTAGGTTAAATGCAAGGTTTACAGATAAGAATGTTAGCACAAAAACTGAAATAAGAAGATAGCCGCAAAATATCCGCACAGAATTCTTAGGTCTCAGAAGTAAATCATATGTGCCATGTTGTTTCATTTAGATTTAAAGAGTTAGCTGCTATACCGCCGGTTATGCTTTCCTATATTGTAAATGGTAGTTTTACAGATAGGAATGTTAGCACAAAAACTGAAGAAAAGGAGATAGCTGAAAAATCTCTGCACACAATGCTTAGTTCTCAGAAGTAAGTCATATGTGCCATGTTGTTTCATTTAGGTTTTAAGAGGTAGCTGCTATACCGCCGGCTTTGCTTTCTTATAGTGTAAATGTTAGTTTTACAGATAGGAATGCTAGCACAAAAATAGAAAGAAAGGAGATAGCAGCAAAATCTCTGCACACAATGCTTAGTTCTCTGAAGTAAATCAAATGTGCCATGTTGTTTCATTTAGGTTTAAAGAGTTAGCTGCTATACCGCCGGTTATGCTTTCCTATAGTGTAAATGCTAGTTTTACAGATAAGAATGCTAGCACAAAAACTGAAAAAAAGGAGATAGCCGCAAAATCTATGCACACAATGCTTAGTTCTCAGAAGTAAATCATATGTGCCATGTTGTTTCATTTAGGTTTAAAGAGTTAGCTACTATACCGCCGGTTATGCTTTCCTATCGTGTAAATGGTATTTTTAAAGGTAGGAATGTTAGCACAAAAACTGAAGAAAAGGAGATAGCCACAAAATCTCTGCACAGAATTCTTAGGTCTCAGAAATAAATGATATGTGCCATGTTGTTTCATTTAGTTTTAAAGAGTTAGCTGCCATATCGCCGGTTATGCTTTCCTATAGTGTAAATGCTAGTTTTCCAGATAGTAATGTTAGCACAAAAACTGAAGAAAAGGAGATAGCTGAAAAATCTCTACACAGAATGCTTAGTTCTCAGAAGTAAATCATATGTGCCATGTTGTTTCATTTAGGTTTAAAGAGTTAGCTGCTATACCGCCGGTTATGCTTTCCTATAGTGTAAATGCAAGTTTTACAGATAAGAATGTTAGCACAAAAACTGAAAGAATGGAGATAGCCGCAAAATCTCCGCTCAGAATTCTTAGGTCTCAGAAGTAAATCATATGTGCCATGTTGTTTCATTTAGTTTTAAGTGTTAGCTGCTATCCTGCCGGTTATGCTTTCCTATAGTTTAAATGGTAGTTTTACAGATAGGAATGTTAGCACAAAAACTGAAGAAAAGGAGATAGCTGAAAAATCTCTGCACACAATGCTTAGTTCTCAGAAGTAAATCATATGTGCCAAGTTGTTTCATTTAGGTTTAAAGAGTTATCTGCTATAATGCCGGTTATGCTTTCCTATAGTGTAAATGCTAGTTTTACAAATAAGAATGTTAGCACAAAACCTGAAAGAAAGGAGATAGCGGCAAAATCTCTGCATACAATGCTTAGGTGTCAGAAGTAAATCATATGTGCCATGTTGTTTCATTTAGGTTTAAAGAGTTAGCTGCTATACCACGGGCTTTGCTTTCCTGTAGTGTAAATGATAGTTTTACAGATAGGAATGTTAGCCCAAAAATTGAAAGAAAGGAGATAGCCACAAAATCTCTGCACACAATGCTTGGTTCTCAGAAGTTAATCATAGGTGCCATGTTGCTTCATTTAGGTTTAAAGAGTTAGCTGCTATACCGCCCGTTATGCTTTCCTATAGTGTATATGTTAGTTTTACAGATAGGAATGTTAGCACAAAAACTGAAGAAAAGGAGATAGCTGAAAAGTCTCTGCACACAATGCTTAGTTCTCAGAAGTAAATCATATGTGCCATGTTGTTTCATTTAGGTTTAAAGAGTTAGCTGCTATACCGCCGTTTATGCTTTCCTATGGTGTAAAAGCTAGTTTTACAGAAAAGAATGTTAGCACAAAAACTGAAAGAAAGGAGATAGCCGCAAAATCTCTGCACAGAATTCTTAGGTCTCAGAAGTAAATCATACATGCCATGTTGTTTCATTTAGGTTTAAAGAGTTAGCTGCTATACCGCCGGTTAGGCTTTCCTATAGTGTAAATGGTATTTTTACAGGTAGGAATGTTAGCACAAAAACTGAAGAAAAGGAGATAGCTGAAAAATCTCTCTACACAATGCTTAGTTCTCAGAAGTATATTATAAGTGCCATCTTGTTTCATTTAAGTTTAAAGAGTTAGCTGGTATACCGCCTGTTATGCTTCCTATAGTGTAAATGCTAGTTTTACAGATACGAATGTTAGCAGAAAAACTGAAAGAAAGGAGACAGCCGCAAAATCTCTGCACAGAATTCTTAGGTCTCAGAAATAAATCATATGTGCCATGTTGTTTCATTTGGTTTTAAGAGTTAGCTGCTATACTGCCGGTTATGCTTTGCTATAGTTTAAATGTTTGTTTTAAGGTTGGAATGTTAGCACAAAAACTGAAGCAAAGGAGATAGCTGAAAAATCTCTGCACACAATGCTTAGTTCTCAGAAGTAAATCATATGTGCCATGTTGTTTCATTTAGGTTTAAAGAGTTAGCTACTATACTGCCGGTTATGCTTTCCTATAGTGTAAAGGCTAGTTTTACAGATAAGTATGTTAGCACAAAACCCGAAGGAAAGGAGATAGCCGCAAAATCTCTGCACACAATGCTTAGGTCTCAGAAGTAAATCATATGTTCCATGTTGTTTCATTTAGGTTTAAAGAGTTTGCTGCCATACCGCCGGCTTTGCTTTCCTGTAGTGTAAATGCTAGTTTTACTGATAGGAATGTTAGCACAAAAACTGCAAGAAAGGAGATAGCCGCAAAATCTCTGCACACAATGCTTGGTTCTCAGAAGTAAATCATATGTGCCATGTTGTTTCATTTAGCTTTAAAGAGTTAGCTGCTATACTGCTGGTTATGCTTTCCTATAGTGTAAATGCTAGTTTTACAGATAGGAATGTTAGCACAAAAACGGAAAGAAAGGAGATAGCCACAAAATCTCTGCATGCATTGCTTGGTTCTCAGAAGTAAATCATATGTGCCATGTTGTTTCACTTAGGTTTAAAGAGTTAGCTGCTATACCGCAGGTTATGCTTTCCTATAGAGTAAATGCTAGCCTACAGATAAGAATGTTAGCACAAAAACAGAAAGAAAGGAGATAGCCACAAAATCTCGGCACACAATGCTTAGTTCCAAGAAGTAAATCATATGTGCCATGTTGTTTCATTTAGGTTTAAAGAGTTAGCTGCTATACCGCCGGTTATGCTTTCCTATAGTATAAATGGTATTTTTACAGGTAGGAATCTTAGCACAAAAACTGAAGAAAAGGAGATAGCTGAAAAATCTCTGCACACAATGCTTAGTTCTCAGAAGTAAATTATATGTGCCATGTTGTTTCATTTATGTTTAAAGAGTTAGCTGCTATACCGTCGGTTATGCTTTCCTATAGTGTAAATGCTAGTTTTACAGATAGGAATGTTAGCACAAAAACTGAAAGAAAGTAGATAGCCGCAAAATTTCTGCACAGAATGCTTAGTTCTCTGAAGTAAATCATATGTGCCATGTTGTTTCATTTAGGTTTAAAGAGTTAGCTGCTATACCGCCGGTGATGCTTTCCTCTAGTGTAAATGGTAGTTTTACAGATAGTAATGTTAGCACAAAAACTGAAGAAGAGGAGATAGCTGAAAAATCTCTGCACACAATGCTTAGTTCTCAGAAGTAAATTATAAGTGCCATGTTGTTTCATTTACATTTAAAGACTTAGCTGGTATACCGCCTGTTATGCTTCCTATAGTGTAAATGCTAGTTTTACAGATAGGAATGTTAGCACAGAAACTGAAAGAAAAGAGATAGCCGCAAAATCTCTGCACACAATGCTTAGTTCTCTGAAGTACATCATATGTGCCATGTTGTTTCATTTACATTTAAAGAGTTAGCTGCTATACCGCCGGTTATGCTTTCCTATAGTGTAAATGGTATTTTCACAGGTAGGAATGTTAGCACAAAAACTGAAGAAAAGGAGATAGGTGAAAAATCTCTGTACACAATGCTTAGTTCTCCGAAGTAAATTATAAGTGCCATGTTGTTTCATTTAAGTTTAAAGAGTTAGCTGGTATACCGCCTGTTATGCTTCCTATAGTGTAAATGCTAGTTTTACAGATAGGAATGTTAGCACAAAAACTGAAAGAAAAGAGACAGCCGCAAAATCTCTGCACACAATGCTTAGTTCTCTGAAGTACATCATATGTGCCATGTTGTTTCATTTAGGTTTTAAGTGGTAGCTGCTATACCGCCGGCTTTGCTTTCCTATAGTGTAAATCCTAGTTTTACAGATAAGAATGTTAGCACAAAACCTGAAAGAAAGGAGATAGCCGCAAAATCTCTGCACATAATTCTTAGGTCTCAGAAGTAAATCATATGTGCCATGATGTTTCATTTAGGTTTAAAGAGTTAGCTGCTTTACCGCCGGTTATGCTTTCCTATAGTGTAAATGGTATTTTCACAGGTAGGAATGTCAGCACAAAAACTGAAGAAAAGGAGATAACTGAAAAATCTCTGTACACAATGCTTAGTTCTCAGAAGTAAATCATATATGCCATGTTGTTTCATTCAGGTTTAAAGAGTAAGCTGCTATAACGCCGGTTATGCTTTCCTATAGTGTAAATGGTAGTTTTCCAGATTAGAATGTTAGCACAAAAACTGAAAGAAAGGAGATAGCCGCAAAATCTCTGCACAGAATTCTTAGGTCTCAGAAGTAAATCATACGTGCCATGTTGTTTCATTTAGGTTTAAAGAGTTAGCTGCTATACCGCCGGGTATGCTTTCCTATAGTGTAAATGGTATTTTTACAGGTAGGAATGTTAGCACAAAAACTGAAGAAAAGGAGATAGCTGAAAAATCTCTGTACACAATGCTTAGTTCTCAGAAGTAAATTATAAGTGCCATGTTGTTTCATTTAAGTTTAAAGAGTTAGCTGGTATACCCGTTATGCTTCCTATAGTGTAAATGCTAGTTTTACAGATAGGAATGTTAGCACAAAAACTGAAGAAAAGTAGATAGCTGAAAAATCTCTAAACACAATGCTTAGTTCTCCGAAGTAAATCATATATGCCATGTTGTTTCATTTAGGTTTAAAGAGTTAGCTGCTATTCCGCCGGTTATGCTTTCCTATAGTGTAAATGCTAGTTTTACAGATAGGAATGTTAGCACAAAAACTGAAAGAAAGGAGATAGCCGCAAAATCTCTGCACACATTGCTTGGTTCTCAGAAGTAAATCATATGTGCCATGTTGTTTCATTTAGGTTTAAAGAGTTAGTTGCTATACCGCCGGTTATGCTTTCCTATAGTGTAAATAGTAGTTTTACAGATAGGAATGTTAGCACAAAAACGGAAGAAAAGGAGTTAGGTGAAAAATCTCTGCACACAATGCTTAGTTCTTAGAAGAAAATCATATGTGCCACGTTGTTTCATGTAGGTTTAACGAGTTAGCTGCTAAACCACCGGTTATGCTTTCCTATAGTGTAAATGGTAGTTTTACAGATAAGAATGTTAGCACAAAAACTGAAAGAAAGCAGATAGCCGCAAAATCTCTGCACATAATTCTTAGTTCTCAGAAGTAAATCATATGTGCCATGATGTTTCATTTAGGTTTAAAGAGTTAGCTGCTTTACCGCCGGTTATGCTTTCCTATAGTGAAAATGCTAGCTTTACAGATAAGAATGTTAGCACAAAACCTGAAAGAAAGGAGATAGCCGGAAAATCTCTGCACACAATGCTTAGTTCTCAGAAGTAAATCATATGTGCAATGTTGGTTCATTTAGGTTTAAAGAGTTAGCTGCTATACAGCCGGTTATGCTTTCCTATGGTGTAAATGCCAGTTTTACAGATAAGAAATTTAGCACAAAAACTGAAAGAAAGGAGATAGCCGCAAAATCTCTGCACAGAATTCTTAGGTCACAGAAGTAAATCATACGTGCCATGTTGTTTCATTTACGTTTAAAGAGTTAGCTGCTATCCCGCCGGTTATGCTTTCCTATAGTGTAAATGGTATTTTCACAGGTAGGAATGTTAGCACAAAAACTGAAGAAAAGGAGATAGCTGAAAAATCTCTGTACACAATGCTTAGTTCTTAGAAGTAAATTATAAGTGCCATGTTGTTTCATTTAAGTTTAAAGAGTTAGCTGGTATATCGCCTGTTATGCTTCCTATAGTGTAAATGGTAGTTTTACAGATAGGAATGTTAGCACAAAAACTGAAAGAAAAGAGACATCCGCAAAATCTCTGCACACAATGCTTAGTTCTCTGAAGTACATCATATGTGCCATGTTGTTTCATTTAGGTTTTAAGTGGTAGCTGCTATACCGCCGGCTTTGCTTTCCTATAGTGTAAATGCTAGTTTTACAGATAGGAATGTTAGCACAAAAACTGAAAGAAAGGAGATAGCCGCAAAATCTCTGCACACAATGCTTAGTTCTCTGAAGTAAATCATATGTGCCATGTTGTTTCATTTAGGTTTAAAGAGTTAGCTGCTCTACCGCCGGTTATGCTTTCCTATAGTGTAAAACCTAGTTTTACAGATAAGAATGTTAGCACAAAAACTGAAAGAAAGGTGATAGCCGCAAAATCTCTCCACAGAATTCTTAGGTCTCAGAAGTAAATCATATGTGCCATGTTGTTTCATTTAGTTTTAAAGAGTTAGCTGCTATACCGCCGGTTATGCTTTCCTATTGTGTAAATGATAGTTTTACAGATAGGACTGTTAGCACAAAAACTGAAGAAAAGGAGATAGCTGAAAAATCTCTGCACACAATGCTTAGTTCTCAGAAGTAAATCATATGTGCCATGTTGTTTCATTTAGGTTTACAGAGTTAGCTGCTATACCGCCGGTTATGCTTTCCTATAGTGTAAATGGTAGTGTTACAGATAGGAATGTTAGCACAAAAACTGAAGAAAAGGAGTTACCTGAAAAATCTCTGCACACAATGGTTACTTCTCAGAAGTAAATCATATGTGCCATGTTGTTTCATTTAGGTTTAAAGAGTTAGGTGCTATACCGCCGGTTATGCTTTCCTATCCTGTAAATGCTAGTTTTACAGATAAGAATGTTAGCACAAAAACTGAAAGAGAGGAGATAGCCACAAAATCTCTGCACAGAATTCTTAGGTCTCAGAAGTAAATCATATGTGCCATGTTGTTTCATTTAGGTTTAAAGAGTTAGCTGCTATACCGCCGGTTATGCTTTCCTATAGTGTAAATGGTATTTTTACAGGTAGGAATGTAAGCACAAAAACTGAAGAAAAGGAGATAGCTGAAAAATCTCTGCACACATTGCTTGGTTCTCAGAAGTAAATCATATGTGCCATGTTGTTTCATTTAGGTTTAAAGAGTTAGCTGCTATACCGCCAGTTCTGCTTTCCTATAGTATAAATGGTAGTTTTATAGATAGGAATGTTAGCACAAAAACGGAAGAAAAGGAGTTAGCTGAAAAATCTCTGCACACAATGCTTAGTTCTCAGAAGAAAATCATATGTGCCATGTTGTTTCATGTAGGTTTAAAGAGTTAGCTGCTATACCACCGGTTATGCTTTCCTATAGTGTAAATGCTAGTTTTACAGATAAGAATGTTAGCACAAAAACTGAAAGAAAGGAGATAGCCGCAAAATCTCTGCACATAATTCTTAGGTCTCAGAAGTAAATCATATGTGCCATGATGTTTCATTTAGGTTTAAAGAGTTAGCTGCTTTACCGCCGATTATGCTTTCCTATAGTGTAAATGCTAGCTTTACAGATAAGAATGTTAGCACAAAACCTGAAAGAAAGGAGATAGCTGCAAAATCTCTGCATACAATGCTTAGGTTTCAGAAGTAAAGCATATCTGCCATGTTGTTTCATTTAGGTTTAAAGAGTTAGCTGCTATACCCCCGGCTTTGCTTTCCTATAGTGTAAATGCTAGTTTTACAGATAGGAATGTTAGCATAAAAACTGAAAGAAAGGAGATAGCCGCAAAATCTCTGCACACAATGCTTGGTTCTCAGAAGTAAATCATATGGGCCATGTTGTTTCATTTAGGTTTAAAGAGTTAGCTGCTATACCGCCGGTTATGCTTTCCTAGAGTGTAAATGGTGGTTGTACAGATAGGAATGATAGCACAAAAACTGAAGAAAAGGAAATAGCTGAAAAATCTCTGCACACAATGCTTAGTTCTCAGAAGTAAATCATATGGGCCATGTTGTTTCATTTAGGTATAAAGAGTTAGCTGCTGTACCGCCGGTTATGCTTTCCTATAGTGTAAATGCCAGTTTTACAGATAAGAATGTTAGCACAAAAACTGAAGAAAAGGAGATAGCCGCAAAATCTCTGCACACACTGCTTAGTTCTCAGAAGTAAATCATATATGCCATGTTGTTTCATTCAGGTTTAAAGAGTTAGCTGGTATACCGCCGGTTATGCTTTCCTATAGTGTAAATGGTAGTTTTACAGATAAGAATGTTAGCACAAAAACTGAAAGAAAGGAGATAGCTACAAAATCTCTGCACAGAATTCTTAGGTCTCAGAAGTAAATCATACGTGCCATGTTGCTTCATTTAGGTTTAAAGAGTTATCTGCTATACCGCCGGTTATGCTTTCCTATAGTGTAAATGGTATTTTTACAAGTAGGAATGTTAGCACAAAAACTGAAGAAAAGGAGATAGCCGCAAAATCTCTCCACACATTACTTGGTTCTCAGAAATAAATCATATGTGCCATGTTGTTTCATTTAGGTTTAAAGAGTTAGCTGCTATACCGCAGGTTATGCTTTCCTGTAGTATAAATGGTAGTTTTACAGATAGGAATGTTAGCACAAAAACGGAAGAAAAGGAATTAGCTGAAAAATCTCTGCACACAATGCTTAGTTCTCAGAAGAAAATCATTTGTGCCATGTTGTTTCATGTAGGTTTATTTTTTTTTTTTTTAACGTTCTTTTTTTTATTTGTTTCTTTTACCTCCAGGTTTAAACAGTGGTGTTTCTTTTACCTCCAGGTTTTTTTTGTTGTTGTTGTTGTTTTTTTAAAATATTTATTTATTATTATTTTTTAATTACATTAAAAAAATATATGAGGTCCCATTCAACCCCACCGCCCCCGCCCCCCACTCCCCCCACAGCAACACTCTCTCCCATCATCGTGATACATCCATTGCACCTGGTAAGTTCATCTCTGAGCATCACTGCACCCCATAGTCAATGGTCCACATCATAGCCCAGACTCTCTCACGTTCCATCCAGTGGGCCCTGGGGGGATCTACAGTGTCCCTTAATTGTCCGTGAAGCACTGTCCAGGACAACTCCACGTACCGAAAACGCCTCCACATCTCATCTCTTCCTCCCGTTCCCCACACCCAGCAGCCCCCATGGCTACCGTTCCCACACCCATTTCACATTTCCTCTGTGGACATTGGATTGGTTGTGTCCATTGCACACCTATGTCAAGTGAGGGCTTAGATTCCACATGGGTACTGGATGCACTCTTCCCGCTTCTAGTTGTAGACACTCTAGGCTCCATGTTGTGGTGGTTGACCTTCTTCAACTCCATGTTAGCTGAGTGGAGTAAGTCCAATAAGTCAAAGTGTAGGAGCTGAAGTCTGTTGAGGCTCTGGGCCTGGGTGTCATATTATCAGTCCAGAGATTCAAATCCCCTACATATATCTTAAACTCAGCACCAACTACAATTCCAATAAAGTAGCATGCAAGTCTTGTGAAAAGAGATCCCCTCTGAGTCCATTTCCATCACGCAGAAACACCAGCTCCAAAGAAGGGCCATCTGTCATGGCAGTGAACCCCTTCTGCCATGACCATAGAACCCGTGGGTCTCTTTATCCCTCAAAAGAACCAATACCTGGGGTTGTATCTACCTTATCTGTCTCTTAGACTCTGTTCAGTTGTACATAGGGGTATTCCTTCTGACAACCTCCAGACTCTTTTTTAGAGACTCACAGCCTTATAATCTCATTTTTCCTTTCCATTTCCCCCTTACATTAGGTCAAACTGCTTCCCGAAGTCATGTTATTATATGTAGACAGGTATATTCTGCTGTTCCGCATTGAATCTTTAATTCAAGGTCATTTTCTAGTTGCTTCTTCAGCTGGTATGTGGTAGTGATCCCTCGGTGCCAGGGAGGCTCATCCCCGGGTGTCGTGTCCCACGCTGGGGGGAATGCATCACATCTACACGCTGAGTTTGGCTGTGAGAGTGGCCACATTTGAGTAACATGAAGGCTGTCAGGAGGAAACCCCCAGGCACAATGCTACTCTAGGCCTTGTTCTTATTGCAGGTGCATAGGCTCAAAAGTGTAGCCATTAGTATCAAGAGCCCACTGTTGGGCCCTCCTTCCTTCCTGGTTCTTGCCGTTGCACTTGGAGGATTGCCGCTGCTCTCCCAGGGCCCACAACAGTGACCCCCCGGCCAGGAGCCCAGTACCCCCCCAGCTGTTGTTTTTAATTGTTTCCACTATGAGTATATATAGACATTACCATATACCCTGGGCATATGCCCTGTATAACTCCCTGTCAACCATATATATCCTGTCAATAACATCCCATATCAGTATTCCTCCGCTGCCATTGTTGAACCACTCTGTGATCCAAAACTTCCCGTAAAGTGAATCCCAACATAATGTCAGCTTCAGAAGAGTCTTAGATCACCAAAATTCATATATACAATATACAGTATTTCCCCAGATCCACCATAAAACCTTTTCCCTTCCTCAGCAATAATCTTTTAACTTATTCATATCATATTTCCTGAAACTGATGTACAGATTCCGAAACTATAGTTTTCAAACAAGGTAACATTTGTGATTACTATGTGGTCCATACTTTAGGTTGTACAGTTTTCTAAATTTTTTAGTTATCCTATGTTTTGTCTTATGGTTTTCATTATTAGTCTGTCGTCCCCTATATGTTTTTGGTGTAATATTATCTGTTTTATATTCATCCTCGTGTACTCTCACATAACTCCTCTTTTGCCCCCTTATTTACCTTTGTTCTATCCATTGCACGTCCATTTTCCCCTCCCCTTAGGGCCCACAACGCCTGCCAATCTAAAGCCCTGGGAGCCGTCCTTTCTCACGAGAGATACAGTTCTCTCTATTCGACGGCATTAGTCTTCCCCAGGATATGGGTCCACCCCACCCAATGGTAGAACCCACCTTGGCAAAATGAGCCTTCAGCTATTCCCTCCGGAGTCCGTCCCGCATCAGACCATACCCCCTGAGCGTCCTAACCAGGTGACCCTCCTATTTATACTTTGGTACGTTTTACTCAACATTTAGTTCTCAACGAACTTCTGGCACTCTCCCATGTTTGTATGTTGCCCCTCCCTCCCACCTATTTCTTGGACCATATTACCCCTCTTCCCATCCCCAGCCCCCCTCAAACCCAGAAAACCCCACCCGAAGGTAACCCCTTGCCCCCATTTTGTCCCTTCTTTGTGCTCATACTTACCCCCAGCTCATCACAGATTCCACCCCTACAGATATTAACTCACATCCTTCCTCCACCCCCCGATTTCCAGTAAGCCACTTTTCCAGACTCTAGCTCTCTGAGGCAGTTAACTTATTTCATATCATTGAGGTCATATAGTATTTGTCCTTCAATGCCTGGGTTGCTTCACTTAACATAAGATTCTCAAGGTTCATCCATGTTATCACGTGCGATTGTAGTGTATTGGTTCTTACAGCTGAGTAGTATTCCATTGTGTGTATATACCACATTTTATTGATCCACTCATCTGTTGATGGACTTTTGGATTGATTCCAACTTTTGGCGATGGTGAACAATGCTGCTATGAACATTGGTGTACATATATCGGTTTGTGTCCTTGTTTTCAGATCTGATGGGTATATACCCAGCAGTGGTATTGCTGGGTCATATGGCAAATCTATGGATAATTTTTTGAGAAACTGCCAAACTGTCCTCCAGAATGGTTGGATCCTTCTGCATTCCCACCAGCAATGGATGAGTGTTCCCCTTTCTTCACATCCTCTCCAGCATTTGTATTCTACTGTTTTTCTCATGGCTGCCAATCTTATGGGAGTAAGATGGTATCTCATTGTAGTTTTGATTTGCATTTCCCTGATAGCTAGGGATTTGGAGCATTTTTTCATGTGCTTTTTAGCCATTTGTATTTCTTCTTTGGAGAAGTGTCTGTTTAAATCTTTTTCCCATTTTTAAAATGGGTTGTTTATCTTTTTGTTTTCGAGATCTATGAGTTCTTTATATATGCAAGTTATAAGTCTCTTATCAGATATATGGTTGCCAAATATTTTCTCCCATTGTGTGGGTTCCCTTTTTACTTTCTTGACAAACTCCTTTGAGGTGCAGAAGGCTTTAATTTTGAGGTAGTCCCATTTATCTATTTGTTCTTTTGCTGCTTGTGCTTTTGGTGTGATATTCATGAAGCCATTTCCTATTACAAGGTCCTGTAGATGTTTCCCTACACTGCTTTATAAGGTCTTTATGGTCTTGGCTCTTATATTTAGGTCTTTGATCCATCTAGAGTTGATCTTTGTATAAGGTGTGAGATGGTAATCCTCTTTCATTCTTCTACATATGGCTATCCAGTTCTCCAGGCACCATTTGTTGAATAGGCCATTCTCTCCCAGTTGAGAGGGTTTGGTGGCTTTATCGAATATTATATGGCTATATACATGAGGTTCTATATCTGAACTTTCAATTCGATTCCATTGGTCTGTGTGTCTCTCCTTATGCCAGTACCATGCTGTTTTCACTACTGTAGCTTTGTAGTATGTTTTGAAGTCAGGAAGTGTGATTCCTCCTATTTCGTTTTTCTTTTTCAATATGTCTTTGGCTATTCGGGGCCTCTTTTTATTCCAAATAAATTTCATAGTTAGTTTTTCTAGTTCCTTAAAGAAGGCTGTGTTGATTTTTATTGGGATTGCATTGAATGTGTAGATCAGTTTTGGTAGGATAGACATCTTAATAATATTCAGTCTTCCTATCCATGAACAGGGAATATTCTTCCATTTATTTAGGTCTTCTTTGATTTCCTTGAACAATCTTGTATAGTTCTCGATGTATAAGTTTTTTACCTCTTTAGTTAAATTTATTCCTAAGTATTTGATTTTTTTATTTACTATTGTGAATGGTATTTGTTTCTTGATTTCCTCCTGATCTTGCTCATTATTGGTGTATAGAAATGCTACTGATTTTTGCGCATTGATCTTATAACCTGCGACTTTGCTAAACTCATTTATGAGTTCTAGGAGCTTTGTTGAAGATCTCTCAGGGTTTTCTATATATAGGATCATGTCATCTGCAAATAATGAAATTTTGACTTCTTCCCTTCCAATTTGAATGCCTTTTATATCTGGTTCTTGTCTCAGTGCTCGAGCCAGTACTTCCAAGACAATGTTAAATAGGAGCGGAGACAATGGGCATCCTTGTCTTGTTCCTGATTTTAGAGGGAAGGATTTCAGGACTTCGCCATTGTAAACAATGTTGGCTTTAGGTTTTTCATATATACTCTTTATCATGTTCAAAAAGTTTCCTTGTATTCCGATCTTTTGGAGTGTTTTTATCAGGAAGGGGTGCTGTATTTTGTCAAATGCCTTTTCTGCATCTATAGATATAATCATGTGGTTTTTTTCTCTCAATCTGTTTATATGGTGTATTACATTGATTGATTTTCTTATGTTGAACCATCCTTGCATACCTGGGATAAATCCCACTTGGTCATGGTGTATAATTCGTTTAATGTGTTGTTGAATACGATTAGCAAGTATTTTGTTGAGTATTTTTGCGTCTAGGTTCATTAGAGAAATTGGTCTGTAATTTTCCTTTCTTGTGGTGTCTTTGTTTGGCTTTGGTACTAGGGTAATGTTGGCATCATAGAAGGAATTAGGCAGTGTTCCTTCTGTTTCGATTTTTTGGAATAGTTTCAACAGGATTGGTGTTAGTTCTTTCCGGAATGTTTTGTAGAATTCACCTGTGAAGCCGTCTGGCCCTGGGCTCTTCTTAGTTGGGAGATTTTTAATGACTGATTCTATCTCTTTGCTTGTGATTGGTTTGTTAAGATCATCAATTTCTTCTTTCGTCAGTATGGGCTGCTTATGTATTTCTAGGAATTTGTCCATTTCCTCTAAATTGTCATTTTTGTTGGAATATAGTTTTTCAAAGTATCCTCTTATGATAGTCTTTATTTCTGTGGGGTCAGTGGTGATATCACCTTTCTCATTTCTTATTTTGTGTATTTGCATCTTTTCTCTTTTTTTCTTTGTTAGTCTCGCTAAAGGTTTGTCAATTTTGTTGATCTTCTCAAAAAACCAGCTCTTGGTCTTGTTTATTTTTTCAAGTGCTTTCTTATTTTCTATTTCATTTAGTTCTGCTCTTATCTTTGTTATTTCCTTCCTTCTTCTTCCTGTTGGGTTACTTTGTTGTTGTTTTTCTAATTGCTTCAAATGTGCAGTTAATTCTTCAATTTCTGCTCTTTCTTCTTTTTTGATATATGAATTTATGGCTATAAATTTCCCTCTCAGTACCGCTTTTGCTGCATCCCATAAATTTTGGTATGTTGTGTTATCATTATCATTTGTTTCAAGGTAGTCATTGATTTCTTTTGAGATTTCCTCTTTGACCCACTGTTTTTCTAAGAGTGTGCTGTTTAATTTCCAAATTGTCGTGTGAAGTCTGGGTCTCTGTCCCTTGCAAATTTCCAGCTTGACTCCACTGTGGTCAGAGATATTGTTTTGTATGATTTCGATCTTTCTGAATTCATTAAGCCTTTCTTTGTGGCCTAGCATATGGTCAATCTTGGAGAATGTTCCGTGTGCGCTTGAGAAAAATGTATATCCTGCTGTGTTTGGGTGTAATGATCTATATATGTCTATTAGATCCAGCTCTTCTAATATACTGTTCAAATGTTTTGTTTCTTTAGTGATTCTCTTTTGAGATGTTCTGTCCAGAGTTGATAGTGGTGTATTAAAATCCCCCACTATAATTGTAGATGCATCTATTCTTTCACTTAGTTTTTCCAGCGTTTGCCTCACATATTTAGAGGCGCCCTTGTTAGGAGCATAAATATTTATGATTGTTCGATCTTCTTGACAAATTGTCCCTTTCACTAAAATATAGTATCCTTCTTTGTCTCTCACAATTGTTTCGCATTTAAAGTCTATTTTGTCTGATATTAATATAGCTACTCCTGCCTTTTTTTGGTTGTTGTTTGCTTGTATGATTGTTTTCCAGCCATTCACTTTCAACCTCCATGAGTCTCTGGGTCTAAGATGTGTCTCTTGTAGGCAGCATATAGATGGGTCGTATTTCCTTATCCAGTGTCCCAGTCTGAATCTTTTGATAGGTGAGTTTAATCCGTTGACATTCAGTGTTATTACGTTTAGAGAGTTATTTATGGTAGCCATATTTTGGTTGGATTTGTGTTTGTTATATTTTGTTTGTATTATTTTATTTTCCCCTTCTATTTTTGTCTTTCTTGTTGCTTTTACACTCTCTTCCATCTCTGACTGTCCTGTTTTTTCCTTTCTTCCTGCAGAATTCCCTTAAGAATTTCTTGAAGGGGAGGTTTCTTGTTGATATACTCTTTCAGTTTCTGTTTATCTGTGAATATTTTGAACTCTCCATCATTTTTGAATGCTAGTTTAGCTGGATAGAGTATTCTTGGTTGGAGATTTTTTTCCTTTAGTACCTTGACTATATCATACCACTGCCTTCTTGCCTCCATCGTTTCAGATGAGAAATCAGCACTTAATCTTATGGAGTTTCCCTTGTATGTGATGGTTTTCTTTTCTCTTGCTGCTTTTAGAATTTTTTCTTTGTCTTGAGCATTGGATAATTTGACAAGTATATGTCTTGGGGTGGGCCTGTTGGGGTTTATGACCAGTGGAGTGCGCTGTGCTTCTTGGATATGTACATCTGTCTCTTTCAGTAGATTTGGGAAGTTTTCATTCATTATTTCCTGCAACACTCCTTCTGACCCCTTTCCCTTCTCTTCTCCTTCTGGAATGCCTATAATACGTATGTTTGAGCGTTTTGCGTTATCATTCAGGTCCCTAAGTCCTATCTGGATTTTTTCTACCTTTTTATTGACCACTTCTACTATCTGTTTGATTTCCAATGCACTGTCTTCCACATCACTAATTCTCTGCTCTGCCTCTTCTAGTCTGCTGATATTTGCTGCAAGTGTATTTTTGATTTCTTGAATTGTGGTGTTCATTTCCATCATATCTGTTATTTTTTTGCGCATGTCTGCAATTTCCCCTCCAAGTGTTGTCTTCATGTTGTTAACCTCTTTCATTACTTCATCAAATTTGTCGGTGATAAATGTTCTGAGATCTTTCATTGCTTGTGCGAAGTCCTGCCCCCCTTCCTGATTTTCAGTTTGTTGATTGGATTCAGCCATGTTTTCCTGATTACTGGTTTGGTTTGTAGATTTTTGTTGCTGTCTTGTCAACATTTTTTCTTGACGGGTTTAATCAGTTCCTTAGCTTCTTTGTCTAGTCTTGGAGATTAATTAGCTGTTGTTTTTGCGTAAGTGTTATATCTTCTCTTTGTCACTTTGTTCTTCTTATTCCAATTTCTTATTGCTAGTTAAGCTCACTTTAAAGGAAAGTATTAGTGCTGGGGAAAGTCAATTGTGTAAGGAAGGAAAAAGTGTGAAGTAGTATTGGTGATATATGTTTACAAAGCAACAATATGAGTTCTGGGAGGATGGAGGTTAGATCATGTAAATTGTGTAGAGTTATAGTAGTAGGAAAGTACCTATAATGAGGTAGACGACTGAATATGGGAGGACTGTGGTACGTACTAAGAGGCTAATGTTTTCGTGAGAGAGGGAAAGAGAAAAGAAAGGTAATAGTTTCAGGGACGAATACCAGATGGAAAACTAAACAAAGGTATTAGAAATTAAGAGTTAGACACTTTGTGGATCAAAGAAAGGGAGATGGAATATAGGAGAGATAGCAGATGGTGGAGGATATCAAGTTGTAGGGGAAAGGGGATAGTGTAGATAGGCTAAATCTATTCACAGAGAAATGAGGCAGTGGAGGGTGAGGAAACCCAGCAAATGTGAGGTATTTCCTGCAGGACCTATTGTATTGTTAAGGTAAAATAGTATAAGAAGAATATTGGGGACAAGAAAGAGAGGATTGAAAAAAAAAAAAAAGAACAACAACAAAAAAAAATAAAAAATAAAAATAAAATAAAATAAAAAAACACAAAGAACAGAAACCCCGCCGCCAGGCTCGGCTGGGCTCAGCTGGGCTCCGGTCCCCCGCCCGCCGCCCGCCGCGGCTCGGCTGGGCTCGGCTGAGCTCGGCTTTCCCGCCCGCCGCCCGGCGCGGCGTGGCTGGGCTCGGCCCCCCGGCTGCGGCCCAGCCGGGCTCGGCCGGACTCGGCTTCCCCGCCCACCGCCTGCCGCCGCGGCGCAGCGCGGCTCGGCTCTCCCGCCCGCTACCCGCCGCGGTGCTAGCTGCCTCGGCTCCGCCTACCCAAGGAGGGAGTCCTCCACACGTAGCTGGGATCTCCGTGTATATTTCACAGATGGATCCTCTCTGTTACCTTCCCTCCAAATCGATGTCCAGACACCTCCGGGCCAGCAAAAATCCCAAAACAGCCGGTCCCAAAGAGTCTCCGACGCCTCCCAGCCGATTCCCCCCAGGAGCTAGTAACCGGGAAGTTCACTCAGCCGCCATCTTGCCTCCCCCTCCTGAAAAGTCCCAAATTATATCTTATAGACCAGTCCTTTCCGTTACCTTATCACCAAATCGATGTCCAGACACTTCCTGCCCTGAAAAAATCCTGAAAAAGCCTGGTCCCGGAGAACCTCCAGCGGTGCCCAGCTGCCTCTTCCCAGGAGAGACGGCAAGGCAAGCTCACTCAGCCACCATCTTGCCGGAAGTCCTCTACCTTCATGAAGGTTTAAAGAGTTAGCTGCTATACCACCGGTTAAGCATTCCTATAGTGTAAATGCTAGTTTTACAGTTAAGAATATTAGCACAAAAACTGAAAGAAAGGAGATAGCCGCAAAATCTCTGCACATAATTCTTAGGTCTCAGAAGTAAATCATATGTGCCATGATGTTTCATTTAGGTTTAAAGAGTTAGCTGCTTTACCGCCGGTTATGCTTTCCTATAGTGTAAATGCTAGCTTTACAGATAAGAATGTTAGCACAAAACCTGAAAGAAAGGAGATAGCCACAAAATCTCTGCATACAATGCTTAGGTTTCAGAAGTAAATCATATTTGCCATGTTGTTTCATTTAGGTTTAAAGAGTTAGCTGCTATACCCCCGGCTTTGCTTTCCTATAGTGTAAAAGCTAGTTTTAAAGATAGGAATGTTAGCATAAAAACTGAAAGAAAGGAGATAGCCGCAAAATCTCTGCACACAATGCTTGGTTCTCAGAAGTAAATCATATGGGCCATGTTGTTTCATTTAGGTTTAAAGAGTTAGCTGCTATACCGCCGGTTATGCTTTCCTAGAGTGTAAATGGTGGTTTTACAGATAGGAATGTTAGCACAAAAACTGAAGAAAAGGAAATAGCTGAAAAATCTCTGCACACAATGCTTAGTTCTCAGAAGTAAATCATATGTGCCGTGTTGTTTCATTTAGGTTTAAAGAGTTAGCTGCTATACAGCCGGTTATGCTTTCCTATAGTGTAAATGCCAGTTTTACAGATAAGAATGTTAGCACAAAAACTGAAAGAAAGGAGATAGCCGCAAAATCTCTGCACAGAATTCTTTGGTCTCAGAAGTAAATTATACGTGCCATGTTGTTTCATTTAGGTTTAAAGAGTTAGCTGCTATACCGCCGGTTATGCTTTCCTATAGTGTAAATGGTATTTTCACAGGTAGGAATGTTAGCACAAAAACTGAAGAAAAGGAGATAGCTGAAAAATCTCTGTACACAATGCTTAGTTCTCAGAAGTAAATTATAAGTGCCATGTTGTTTCATTTAAGTTTAAGAGTTAGCTGGTATACCGCCTGTTATGCTTCCTACAGTGTAAATGCTAGATTTACAGAAGGAATGTTAGCACAAAAACTGAAAGAAAAGAGATAGCTGCAAAATCTCTGCACACAATGCTTAGTTCTCTGAAGTACATCATATGTGCCATGTTGTTTCATTTAGGTTTTAAGAGGTAGCTGCTATCCCCTTAGTTATGCTTTCGTATATAGTAAATACTAGCATAAAGATAGGAATGTTAGCACAAAAACTGAAAGAAAGGAGATAGCCGCAAAATCTCTGCACACAATGCTTAGTTCTCAGAAGTAAATCATATGTGCCAAGTTGTTTCATTTAGGTTTAAAGAGTTAGCTGCTATACCGCCGGTTATGCTTCCCTATAGTGTAAATGGTAGTTTCACAGATAGGAATGTTAGCACAAATACTGAAAGAAAGGAGAGAGCCGCAAAATCTCTGCACAGAATTCTTAGGTCTCAGAAGTAACTCATATGTGCCATGTTGTTTCATTACTTTTAAAGAGTTAGCTGCTATACCGCCGGTTATGCATTCCTATAGTGTAAATGGTAGTTTTCCAGATAGGAATGTTAGCACAAAAACTGAAGAAAAGGAGATAGCTGAAAACTCTCTGCACACAATGCTTGGTTCTCAGAAGTAAATCATATGTGCCATGTTGTTTCATTTACATTTAAAGAATTAGCTGCTATACTGCCCGTTATGCTTTCCTATAGTGTAAATGCTAATTTTACAGATAAGAACGTTAGCAGAAAACCTGAAAGAAAGGAGATAGCCACAAAATCTCTGCACACAATGCTTAGGTTTCAGACGTAAATCATATGTGCCATGTTGTTTCATTTAGGTTTAAAGAGTTAGCTGCTATACCGCCGGATTTGCTATCCTATAGTGTAAATGCTAGTTTTACAGATAGGAATGTTAGCACAAACACTGAAAGAAAGGAGATAGCCACAAAATCTCTGCACACAATGCTTGGTTCTCAGAAGTAAATCATATGTGCCATGTTGTTTCATTTAGGTTTAAAGAGTTAGCTGCTATCCCCTTAGTTTTGCTTTCGTAATAGTAAATACTAGTATAGAGATATGAATGTTACCACAAAATCTGAAGTAAAGGAGATAGCTGTAAAATCTCTGCACACAATGCTTAGTTATCAGAAGTAAATCATATGTGCCATGTTGTTTCATTTAGATTTAAAGAGTTAGCTGCTATACCGCCGGTTATGCTTCCTATAGTGTAAATGCTAGTTTTACAGATAGGAATGCTAGCACAAAAACTGAAAGAAAAGAGATAGCCGCAAAATCTCTGCACACAATGCTTAGTTCTCTGAAGTAAATCATATGTGCCATGTTGTTTCATTTAGGTTTTAAGAGGTAGCTGCTATACCGCCGACTTTGCTTTCCTATAGTGTAAATGCTTGTTTTACAGATAGGAATGTTAGCACAAAAACTGAAAGAAAGTTGATAGCAGCAAAATCTCTGCACACAATGCTTAGTTCTCTGAAGTAAATCAAATGTGCCATGTTGTTTGATTTAGGTTTAAAGAGTTAGCTGCTCTACCACCGGTTATGCTTTCCTATAGTGTAAATGCTAGTTTTACAGATAAGAATGTTAGCCCAAAAACTGAAAGAAAGGAGATAGCCGCAAAATCTCTGCACACAATGCTTAGTTCTCAAAAGTAAATCATATGTGCCATGTTGTTTCATTTAGGTTTAAAGTGTTAGCTGCTATACCGCCGGTTATGCTTTCCTATAGTGTAAATGGTATTTTTACAGGTAGGAATGTTAGCACAAAAACTGAAGAAAAGGAGATAGCTGAAAAATCTCTGCACACAATGCTTAGTTCTCTGAAGTAAATCATATGTGCCATGTTTTTTCATTTAGGTTTAAAGTGTTAGCTGCTATAACGCCGGTTATGCTTTCCTATAGAGTAAATGCTAGTTTTACAGATAAGAATGTTAGCACAAAAACTGAAAGAAAGGAGATAGCCGCAAAAATCTCTGCACAGAATTCTTAGGTCTCAGAAGTAAATCATACGTGCCATGCTGTTTCATTTTGGTTTAAAGAGTTAGCTGCTATACAGCCGGTTATGCTTTCCTATAGTGTAAATGGTATTTTTACAGGTAGGAATGTTAGCACAAAAGCTGAAGAAAAGGAGATAGCTGAAAAATCTCTGTACACAATGCTTAGTTCTCAGAAGTAAATTATAAGTGCCATGTTGTTTCATTTAAGTTTAAAGAGTTAGCTGGTATACCGCCGGTTATGATTCCTATAGTGTAAATGTTAGTTTTACAGATAGGAATGTTAGAACAAAACCTGAAAGAAAAGAGATAGCCGCAAAATCTCTGCACACAATGCTTAGTTCTCGGAAGTAAATCATATGTGCCATGTTGTTTCATTAAGTTTTAAGAGGTAGCTGCTATACCGCCGGCTTTGCTTTCCTATAGTGTAAATGCTGGTTTTACAGATAAGAATGTTAGCACAAAACCTGAAAGAAAGGAGATAGCCGCAAAATCTCTGCACACAATGCTTAGTTCTCTGAAGTAAGTCATATGTGCCAAGTTGTTTCATTTAGGTTTAAAGAGTTAGCTGCTATAACGCCGGTTATGCTTTCCTATAGTGTAAAAGGTAGTTTTACAGATAGGAATGTAAGCACAAAAACTGAAGAAAAGGAGGTAGCTGAAAAATCTCTGCACACAATGCTTAGTTCTGAGAAGTAAATCATATGTGCCAATGTGTTTCATTTAGGTTTAAAGAGTTAGCTGCTATACCGCCGGTTATGCTTTACTATAGTGTAAATGGTAGTTTTACAGATGGGAATGTTAGCACAAAAACTGAAGAAAGGAGATAGCTGAAAAATCTCTGCACACCATGCTTAGTTCTCAGAAGTAAATCATATGTGCCATGTTGTTTCATTTAGGTTTAAGAGTTAGCTGCTATACCGCCGGTTATGCTTTCCTATAGTGTAAATGCTAGTTTTACAGATAGGAATGTTAGCACAAAACCTGAAAGAAAGGAGATAGCCGCAAAATCTCTGCAAACAATGCTTAGGTCTCAGAAGTAAATCATATGTGCCATGTTGTTTAATTTAGGTTTAAAGAGTTAGCTGCTATACCGCCGGCTTTGCTTTCCTATAGTGTAAATGCTAGTTTTACAGATAGGAATGTTAGCACAAAAACTGAAAGAAAGGAGATAGCCGCAAAATCTCTGCAAACAATGCTTAGGTCTCAGAAGTAAATCATATGTGCCATGTTGTTTAATTTAGGTTTAAAGAGTTAGCTGCTATACCGCCGGCTTTGCTTTCCTATAGTGTAAATGCTAGTTTTACAGATAGGAATGTTAGCACAAAAACTGAAAGAAAGGAGATAGCCGCAAAATCTCTGCACAGAATTCTTAGATCTCAGAAGTAAATCATACGTGCCATGTTGTTTCATTTAGGTTTAAAGAGTTAGCTGCTATACCGCCGGTTAGGCTTTCCTATAGTGTAAATGGTATTTTTACAGCTAGGAATGTTAGCACAAAAACTGAAGAAAAGGATATAGCTGAAAAATCTCTGTACACAATGCTTAGTTCTCAGAAGTAAATTATAAGTGCCATCTTATTTCATTTAAGTTAAAAGAGTTAGCTGGTATACCGCCGGTTATGCTTCTTATACTGTAAAGGCTAGTTTTACAGATAGGAATGTTAGCACAAAAACTGAAAGAAAAGAGATAGCCGCAAAATCTCTGCACACAATGCTTAGTTCTCTGAAGTAAATCATATGTGCCATGTTGTTTCATTTAGGTTTTAAGAGGTAGCTGCTATACCGCCGGCTTTGCTTTCCTATAGTGTAAATGCTAGCTTTACAGATAAGAATGTTAGCACAAAACCTGAAAGAAAGGAGATAGCCACAAAATCTCTGCATACAATGCTTAGGTTTCAGAAGTAAATCATATTTGCCATGTTGTTTCATTTAGGTTTAAAGAGTTAGCTGCTATACCCCCGGCTTTGCTTTCCTATAGTGTAAAAGCTAGTTTTAAAGATAGGAATGTTAGCATAAAAACTGAAAGAAAGGAGATAGCCGCAAAATCTCTGCACACAATGCTTGGTTCTCAGAAGTAAATCATATGGGCCATGTGGTTTCATTTAGGTTTAAAGAGTTAGCTGCTATACCGCCGGTTATGCTTTCCTAGAGTGTAAATGGTGGTTTTACAGATAGGAATGTTAGCACAAAAACTGAAGAAAAGGAAATAGCTGAAAAATCTCTGCACACAATGCTTAGTTCTCAGAAGTAAATCATATGTGCCGTGTTGTTTCATTTAGGTTTAAAGAGTTAGCTGCTATACAGCCGGTTATGCTTTCCTATAGTGTAAATGCCAGTTTTACAGATAAGAATGTTAGCACAAAAACTGAAAGAAAGGAGATAGCCGCAAAATCTCTGCACAGAATTCTTTGGTCTCAGAAGTAAATTATACGTGCCATGTTGTTTCATTTAGGTTTAAAGAGTTAGCTGCTATACCGCCGGTTATGCTTTCCTATAGTGTAAATGGTATTTTCACAGGTAGGAATGTTAGCACAAAAACTGAAGAAAAGGAGATAGCTGAAAAATCTCTGTACACAATGCTTAGTTCTCAGAAGTAAATTATAAGTGCCATGTTGTTTCATTTAAGTTTAAGAGTTAGCTGTTATACCGCCTGTTATGCTTCCTACAGTGTAAATGCTAGATTTACAGAAGGAATGTTAGCACAAAAACTGAAAGAAAAGAGATAGCCGCAAAATCTCTGCACACAATGCTTAGTTCTCTGAAGTACATCATATGTGCCATGTTGTTTCATTTAGGTTTTAAGAGGTAGCTGCTATCCCCTTAGTTATGCTTTCGTATATAGTAAATACTAGTATAAAGATAGGAATGTTAGCACAAAAACTGAAAGAAAGGAGATAGCCGCAAAATCTCTGCACACATTGCTTGGTTCTCAGAAGTAAATCATATGTGCCAAGTTGTTTCATTTAGGTTTAAAGAGTTAGCTGCTATACCGCCGGTTATGCTTCCCTATAGTGTAAATGGTAGTTTCACAGATAGGAATGTTAGCACAAATACTGAAAGAAAGGAGAGAGCCGCAAAATCTCTGCACAGAATTCTTAGGTCTCAGAAGTAACTCATATGTGCCATGTTGTTTCATTACTTTTAAAGAGTTAGCTGCTATACCGCCGGTTATGCATTCCTATAGTGTAAAGGGTAGTTTTCCAGATAGGAATGTTAGCACAAAAACTGAAGAAAAGGAGATAGCTGAAAACTCTCTGCACACAATGCTTCGTTCTCAGAAGTAAATCATATGTGCCATGTTGTTTCATTTACGTTTAAAGAATTAGCTGCTATACTGCCCGTTATGCTTTCCTATAGTGTAAATGCTAATTTTACAGATAAGAACGTTAGCAGAAAACCTGAAAGAAAGGAGATAGCCACAAAATCTCTGCACACAATGCTTAGGTTTCAGACGTAAATCATATGTGCCATGTTGTTTCATTTAGGTTTAAAGAGTTAGCTGCTATACCGCCGGATTTGCTATCCTATAGTGTAAATGCTAGTTTTACAGATAGGAATGTTAGCACAAACACTGAAAGAAAGGAGATAGCCACAAAATCTCTGCACACAATGCTTGGTTCTCAGAAGTAAATCATATGTGCCATGTTGTTTCATTTAGGTTTAAAGAGTTAGCTGCTATCCCCTTAGTTTTGCTTTCGTAATAGTAAATACTAGTATAGAGATATGAATGTTACCACAAAATCTGAAGTAAAGGAGATAGCTGTAAAATCTCTGCACACAATGCTTAGTTATCAGAAGTAAATCATATGTGCCATGTTGTTTCATTTAGATTTAAAGAGTTAGCTGCTATACCGCCGGTTATGCTTCCTATAGTGTAAATGCTAGTTTTACAGATAGGAATGCTAGCACAAAAACTGAAAGAAAAGAGATAGCCGCAAAATCTCTGCACACAATGCTTAGTTCTCTGAAGTAAATCATATGTGCCATGTTGTTTCATTTAGGTTTTAAGAGGTAGCTGCTATACTGCCGACTTTGCTTTCCTATAGTGTAAATGCTTGTTTTACAGATAGGAATGTTAGCACAAAAACTGAAAGAAAGTTGATAGCAGCAAAATCTCTGCACACAATGCTTAGTTCTCTGAAGTAAATCAAATGTGCCATGTTGTTTGATTTAGGTTTAAAGAGTTAGCTGCTCTACCACCGGTTATGCTCTCCTATAGTGTAAATGCTAGTTTTACAGATAAGAATGTTAGCCCAAAAACTGAAAGAAAGGAGATAGCCGCAAAATCTCTGCACACAATGCTTAGTTCTCAAAAGTAAATCATATGTGCCATGTTGTTTCATTTAGGTTTAAAGTGTTAGCTGCTATACCGCCGGTTATGCTTTCCTATAGTGTAAATGGTATTTTTACAGGTAGGAATGTTAGCACAAAAACTGAAGAAAAGGAGATAGCTGAAAAATCTCTGCACACAATGCTTAGTTCTCTGAAGTAAATCATATGTGCCATGTTTTTTCATTTAGGTTTAAAGTGTTAGCTGCTATAACGCCGGTTATGCTTTCCTATAGAGTAAATGCTAGTTTTACAGATAAGAATGTTAGCACAAAAACTGAAAGAAAGGAGATAGCCGCAAAATCTCTGCACAGAATTCTTAGGTCTCAGAAGTAAATCATACGTGCCATGTTGTTTCATTTTGGTTTAAAGAGTTAGCTGCTATACAGCCGGTTATGCTTTCCTATAGTGTAAATGGTATTTTTACAGGTAGGAATGTTAGCACAAAAGCTGAAGAAAAGGAGATAGCTGAAAAATCTCTGTACACAATGCTTAGTTCTCAGAAGTAAATTATAAGTGCCATGTTGTTTCATTTAAGTTTAAAGAGTTAGCTGGTATACCGCCGGTTATGATTCCTATAGTGTAAATGTTAGTTTTACAGATAGGAATGTTAGAACAAAACCTGAAAGAAAAGAGATAGCCGCAAAATCTCTGCACACAATGCTTAGTTCTCGGAAGTAAATCATATGTGCCATGTTGTTTCATTAAGTTTTAAGAGGTAGCTGCTATACCGCCGGCTTTGCTTTCCTATAGTGTAAATGCTGGTTTTACAGATAAGAATGTTAGCACAAAACCTGAAAGAAAGGAGATAGCCGCAAAATCTCTGCATACAATGCTTAGTTCTCTGAAGTAAGTCATATGTGCCAAGTTGTTTCATTTAGGTTTAAAGAGTTAGCTGCTATAACGCCGGTTATGCTTTCCTATAGTGTAAAAGGTAGTTTTACAGATAGGAATGTAAGCACAAAAACTGAAGAAAAGGAGGTAGCTGAAAAATCTCTGCACACAATGCTTAGTTCTGAGAAGTAAATCATATGTGCCAATGTGTTTCATTTAGGTTTAAAGAGTTAGCTGCTATACCGCCGGTTATGCTTTACTATAGTGTAAATGGTAGTTTTACAGATGGGAATGTTAGCACAAAAACTGAAGAAATAAGATAGCTGAAAAATCTCTGCACACCATGCTTAGTTCTCAGAAGTAAATCATATGTGCCATGTTGTTTCAATTAGGTTTAAGAGTTAGCTGCTATACCGCCGGTTATGCTTTCCTATAGTGTAAATGCTAGTTTTACAGATAGGAATGTTAGCACAAAACCTGAAAGAAAGGAGATAGCCGCAAAATCTCTGCAAACAATGCTTAGGTCTCAGAAGTAAATCATATGTGCCATGTTGTTTAATTTAGGTTTAAAGAGTTAGCTGCTATACCGCCGGCTTTGCTTTCCTATAGTGTAAATGCTAGTTTTACAGATAGGAATGTTAGCACAAAAACTGAAAGAAAGGAGATAGCCGCAAAATCTCTGCACAGAATTCTTAGGTCTCAGAAGTAAATCATACGTGCCATGTTGTTTCATTTAGGTTTAAAGAGTTAGCTGCTATACCGCCGGTTAGGCTTTCCTATAGTGTAAATGGTATTTTTACAGGTAGGAATGTTAGCACAAAAACTGAAGAAAAGGATATAGCTGAAAAATCTCTGTACACAATGCTTAGTTCTCAGAAGTAAATTATAAGTGCCATCTTATTTCATTTAAGTTAAAAGAGTTAGCTGGTATACCGCCGGTTATGCTTCCTATACTGTAAAGGCTATTTTTACAGATAGGAATGTTAGCACAAAAACTGAAAGAAAAGAGATAGCCGCAAAATCTCTGCACACAATGCTTAGTTCTCTGAAGTAAATCATATGTGCCATGTTGTTTCATTTAGGTTTTAAGAGGTAGCTGCTATACCGCCGGCTTTGCTTTCCTATAGTGTAAAGGCTAGTTTTACAGATAGGAATGTTAGCACAAAAACTGAAAGAAAGTAGATAGCAGCAAAATCTCTGCACACAATGCTTAGTTCTCTGAAGTAAATCAAATGTGCCATGTTGTTTCATTTCGATTTAAAGTGTTAGCTGCTATACCGCCGGTTATGCTTTCCTATAGTGTAAATGGTATTTTTACAGGTAGGAATGTTAGCACAAAAACTGAAGAAAAGGAGATAGCTGAAAAATCTCTGCACACAATGCTTAGTTCTCAGAAGTAAATCATATGTGCCATGTTGTTTCATTTAGGTTTAAAGAGTTGGCTGCTATACCGCGGGTTATGCTTTCCTATAGAGTAAATGCTAGTTTTACAGATAAGAATGTTAGCAAAAAAACTGAAAGAATGGAGATAGCCGCAAAATCTCTGCATACAATGCTTAGGTTTCAGAAGTAAATCATATTTGCCATGTTGTTTTATTTAGGTTTAAAGAGTTAGCTGCTATACCCCCGGCTTTGCTTTCCTATAGTGTAAATGCTAGTTTTACAGATAGGAATGTTAGCATAAAAACTGAAAGAAAGGAGATAGCCGCAAAATCTCTGCACACAATGCTTGGTTCTCAGAAGTAAATCATATGGGCCATGTTGTTTCATTTAGGTTTAAAGAGTTAGCTGCTATACCGCCGGTTATGCTTTCCTAGAGTGTAAATGGTGGTTTTACAGATAGGAATGTTAGCACAAAAACTGAAGAAAAGGAAATAGCTGAAAACTCTCTGCACACAATGCTTCGTTCTCAGAAGTAAATCATATGTGCCATGTTGTTTCATTTACGTTTAAAGAGTTAGCTGTTTTACTGCCGGTTATGCTTTCCTATAGTGTAAATGCTAATTTTACAGATAAGAACGTTAGCAGAAAACCTGAAAGAAAGGAGATAGCCACAAAATCTCTGCACACAATGCTTAGGTTTCAGACGTACATCATATGTGCCATGTTGTTTCATTTAGGTTTAAAGAGTTAGCTGCTATACCGCCGGATTTGCTATCCTATAGTGTAAATGCTAGTTTTACAGATAGGAATGTTAGCACAAACACTGAAACAAAGGAGATAGCCACAAAATCTCTGCACACAATGCTTGGTTCTCAGAAGTAAATCATATGTGCCATGTTGTTTCATTTAGGTTTAAAGAGTTAGCTGCTATCCCCTTAGTTTTGCTTTCGTAATAGTAAATACTAGTATAGAGATATGAATGTTACCACAAAATCTGAAGTAAAGGAGATAGCTGTAAAATCTCTGCACACAATGCTTAGTTATCAGAAGTAAATCATATGTGCCATGTTGTTTCATTTAGGTTTAAAGAGTTAGCTGCTATACCGCCGGTTATGCTTTCCTATAGTGTAAAAGCTAGTTTTACAGATAAGAATGTTAGCACAAAAACTGAAAGAAAGGAGATAGCCGCAAAATCTCTGCACAGAATTCTTAGGTCTCAGAAGTAAATCATACGTGCCATGTTGTTTCATTTAGGTTTAAAGAGTTAGCTGCTATACCGCCGGTTAGGCTTTCCTATAGAATAAATGGTATTTTTACAGGTAGGAATGTTAGCACAAAAACTGAAGAAAAGGAGATAGCTGAAAAATCTCTGTACACAATGCTTAGTTCTCAGAAGTAAATTATAAGTGCCATCTTATTTCATTTAAGTTTAAAGAGTTAGCTGGTATACCGCCGGTTATGCTTCCTATAGTGTAAAGGCTAGTTTTACAGATAGGAATGTTAGCACAAAAACTGAAAGAAAAGAGATATCCGCAAAATCTCTGCACACAATGCTTAGTTCTCCGAAGTAAATAATATGTGCCATGTTGTTTCATTTAGGTTTTAAGAGGTAGCTGCTATACCGCCGGCTTTGCTTTCCTGTAGTGTAAATGCTAGTTTTACAGATAGGAATGTTAGCACAAAAACTGAGAGAAAGTAGATAGCAGCAAAATCTCTGCACACAATGCTTAGTTCTCTGAAGTAAATCAAATGTGCCATGTTGTTTCATTTGGTTTAAAGTGTTAGCTGCTATACCGCCTGTTATGCTTTCCTATAGTGTAAATGGAATTTTTACAGGTAGGAATGTTAGCACAAGAACTGAAGAAAAGGAGATAGCTGAAAAATCTCTGCACACAATGCTTAGTTCTCAGAAGTAAATCATATGTGCCATGTTGTTTCATTTAGGTTTAAAGAGTTAGCTGCTATACCGCCGGTTATGCTTTCCTATAGAGTAAATGCTAGTTTTACAGATAAGAATGTTAGCAAAAAAAACTGAAAGAAAGGAGATAGCCACAAAATCTCTGCACAGAATTCTTAGGTCTCAGAAGTAAATCATACGTGCTATGTTGTTTCATTTAGGTTTAAAGAGTTAGCTGCTATACCGCCGGTTATGCTTTCCTATAGTGTAAATGGTATTTTTAAGGTAGGAATGGTAGCACAAAAACTGAAGAAAAGGAGATAGCTGAAAAATCTCTGTACACAATGCTTAGTTCTCAGAAGTATATTATAAGTGCCATGTTGTTTCATTTAAGTTTAAAGAGTTAGCTGGTATACCACCGGTTATGTTTTCCTATAGTGTAAATGCTAGTTTTACAGATAAGAATGTTAGCCCAAAAACTGAAAGAAAGGAGATAGCCGCAAAATCTCTGCACACAATGCTTAGTTCTCAGAAGTAAATCATATGTGCCATGTTGTTTCATTAAGTTTTAAGAGGTAGCTGCTATACCGTCGGCTTTGCTTTCCTATAGTGCAAATGCTAGTTTTACAGATAAGAATGTTAGCACAAAACCTGAAAGAAAGGAGATAGCCGCAAAATCTCTGCACACAATGTTTAGTTCTCTGAAGTAAATCAAATGTGCCAAGTTGTTTCATTTAGGTTTAAAGAGTTAGCTGCTATAACGCCGGTTATGCTTTCCTATAGTGTAAATGGTAGTTTTACAGAGAGGAATGTAAGCACAAAAACTGAAGAAAAGGAGGTAGCTGAAAAATCTCTGCACACAATGCTTAGTTCTCAGAAGTAAATCATATGTGCCAATGTGTTTCATTTAGGTTTAAAGAGTTAGCTGCTATACCGCCGGTTATGCTTTACTATAGTGTAAATGGTAGTTTTACAGATAGGTATGTTAGCACAAAAACTGAAGAAAACGAGATAGCTGAAAAATATCTGTACACAAAGCTTAGTTCTCAGAAGTAAATTATAAGTGCCATGTTGTTTCATTTAAGTTTAAAGAGTTAGCTGGTATACCGCCGGTTATGCTTCCTATAGTGTAAATGGTAGTTTTACAGATAGGAATGTTAGCACAAAACCTGAAAGAAAAGAGATAGCCGCAAAATCTCTGCACACAATGCTTACTTCTCTGAAGTAAATCATATGTGCCATGTTGTTTCATTTAGGTTTTAAGAGGTAGCTGCTATAACGCCGGCTTTGCTTTCCTATAGTGTAAATGCTAGTTTTACAGATAAGAATGTTAGCACAAAACCTGAAAGAAAGGAGATAGCCGCAAAATCTCTGCAAACAATGCTTAGGTCTCAGAAGTAAATCATATGTGCCATGTTGTTTAATTTAGGTTTAAAGAGTTAGCTGCTATACCGCCGGCTTTGCTTTCCTATAGTGTAAATGCTAGTTTTACAGATAGGAATGTTAGCACAAAAACTGAAAGAAAGGAGATAGCCACAAAATCTCTGCACAGAATTCTTAGTTCTCAGAAGTAAATCATACGTGCCATGTTGTTTCATTTAGGTTTAAAGAGTTAGCTGCTATGCCGCCGGTTAGGCTTTCCTATAGTGTAAATGGTATTTTTACAGGTAGGAATGTTACCACAAAAACTGAAGAAAAGTATATAGCTGAAAAATCTCTGTAGACAATGCTTAGTTCTCAGAAGTAAATTATAAGTGCCATCTTATTTCATTTAAGTTAAAAGAGTTAGCTGGTATACCGCCGGTTATGCTTCCTATACTGTAAAGGCTAGTTTTACAGATAGGAATGTTAGCACAAAAACTGAAAGAAAAGAGATAGCCGCAAAATCTCTGCACACAATGCTTAGTTCTCTGAAGTAAATCATATGTGCCATGTTGTTTCATTTAGGTTTTAAGAGGTAGCTGCTATACCGCCGGCTTTGCTTTCCTATAGTGTAAATGCTAGTTTTACATATAGGAATGTTAGCACAAAAACTGAAAGAAAGTAGATAGCCGCAAAATCTCTGCACACAATGCTTAGTTCTCAGAAGTAAATCATATGTGCCATGTTGTTTCATTTAGGTTTAAAGAGTTAGCTGCTATACCGCCGGTTATGCTTTCCTATAGAGTAAATGCTAGTTTTACAGATAAGAATGTTAGCAAAAAAACTGAAAGAAAGGAGATAGCCGCAAAATCTCTGCACAGATTTCTTAGGTCTCAGAAGTAAATCATACGTGCCATGTTGTTTCTTTTAGGTTTAAAGAGTTAGCTGCTATACCGCCGGTTATGCTTTCCTAGAGTGTAAATGGTATTTTTACAGGTAGGAATGTTAGCACAAAAACTGAAGAAAAGGAGATAGTTAAAAATCTCTGTACACAATGCTTAGTTCTCAGAAGTAAATTATAAGTGCCATGTTGTTTCATTTAAGTTTAAAGAGTTAGCTGGTATACCGCCGGTTATGCTTCCTATAGTGTAAATGCTTGTTTTACAGATAGGAATGTAAGCACAAAACCTGAAAGAAAAGAGATAGCCACAAAATCTCTGCGCACAATGCTTAGTTCTCGGAAGAAAATCATATGTGCTATATTGTTTCATTAAGTTTTAAGAGGTAGCTGCTATACCGCCGGCTTTGCTTTCCTATAGTACAAATGCTAGTTTTACAGATAAGAATGTTAGCACAAAACCTGAAAGAAAGGAGATAGCCGCAAAATCTCTGCACACAATGCTTAGTTCTCTGAAGTAAATCATATGTGCCAAGTTGTTTCATTTAGGTTTAAAGAGTTAGCTGCTATAACGCCGGTTATGCTTTCCTATAGTGTAAATGGTAGTTTTACAGATAGGAATGTAAGCCCAAAAACTGAAGAAAAGGAGGTACCTGAAAAATCTCTGCACACAATCCTTAGTTCTCAGAAGTAAATCATATGTGCCATGTTGTTTCATTTAGGTTTAAAGAGTTAGCTGCTATACCGCCGGTTATGCTGTCCTATAGTGTAAATGGTATTTTTACAGGGGGGAATGATAGCACAAAAACTGAAGAAAAGGAGATAGCTGAAAAATCTCTGTACACAATGCTGAGTTCTCAGAAGTAAATTATAAGTGCCATGTTGTTTCATTTAAGTTTAAAGAGTTAGCTGGTATACTGCCGGTTATGCTTCCTATAGTGTAAATGCTAGTTTTACAGATAAGAATGTTAGCACAAAAACTGAAAGAAAAGACATAGCCGCAAAATCTCTGCACACAATGCTTAGTTCTCTGAAGTAAATCATATGTGCCTTTTTGTTTCATTTAGGTTTTAAGAGGTAGCTTCTATACCGCCGGCTTTGCTTTCCTATAGTGTAAATGATAGTTTTACAAATAAGAATGTTAGCACAAAACCTGAAAGAAAGGAGATAGCCGCAAAATCTCTGCACACAATGCTTAGTTCTCTAAAGTAAATCATATGTGCCATGTTGTTTCATTTAGGTTTAAAGAGTTAGCTGCTATAACGCCGGTAATGCTTTCCTATAGTGTAAATGGTAGTTTTACAGATAGGAATGTAAGCACAAAAACTGAAGAAAAGGAGATAGCTGAAAAATCTCTGCACACAATGCTTAGTTCTCAGAAGTAAATCATATGTACCAATGTGTTTCATTTAGGTTTAAAGAGTTAGCTGCTATACCGCCGGTTATTCTTTCCTATAGTGTAAATGGTAGTTTTACAGATAGGAATGTTAGCACAAAAACTGAAGAAAAGGAGATAGCTGAAAAATCTCTGCACACAATGCTTAGTATTCAGAAGTAAATCATATGTGCCATGTTGTTTCATTTAGGTTTAAAGAGTTAGCTGCTATACCGCCGGTTATGCTTTCCTATAGTGTAAATGGTAGTTTTACAAATAGGAATGTTAGCACAAAAACTGAAGAAAAGGAGATAGCTGAAAAATCTCTGCACACAATGCTTAGTTCGCAGAAGGAAATCATATGTGCCATGTTGTTTCATGTAGGTTTAAAGAGTTAGCTGCTATACTGCCGGTTATGCTTTCCTATAGTGTAAATGCTAGTATTACAGATAAGAATGTTAGCACAAAACCTGAAAGAAAGGAGATAGCCGCAAAATCTCTGCATACAATGCTTAGGTATCAGAAGTAAATCATATGTGCCATGTTGTTTCATTTATCTTTAAAGAGTTAGCTGCTATACCGCCAGCTGTGCTTTCCTATAGTGTAAATGCTAGCGTTACAGATAGGAATGTTAGCACAAAAACTGAAAGAAAGGAGATAGCCCCAAAATCTCTGCACACAATGCTTGGTTCTCAGAAGTAAATCATATGTGCCATGTTGTTTCATTTAGGTTTAAAGAGTTAGCTGCTATCCCCTTAGTTTTGCTTTCGTAATAGTAAATACTAGTATAGAGATATGAATGTTACCACAAAATCTGAAGTAAAGGAGATAGCTGTAAAATCTCTGCACACAATGCTTAGTTATCAGAAGTAAATCATATGTGCCATGTTGTTTCATTTAGGTTTAAAGAGTTAGCTGCTATACCGCCGGTTATGCTTTCCTATAGTGTAAAAGCTAGTTTTACAGATAAGAATGTTAGCACAAAAACTGAAAGAAAGGAGATAGCCGCAAAATCTCTGCACAGAATTCTTAGGTCTCAGAAGTAAATCATACGTGCCATGTTGTTTCATTTAGGTTTAAAGAGTTAGCTGCTATACCGCCGGTTAGGCTTTCCTATAGAATAAATGGTATTTTTACAGGTAGGAATGTTAGCACAAAAACTGAAGAAAAGGAGATAGCTGAAAAATCTCTGTACACAATGCTTAGTTCTCAGAAGTAAATTATAAGTGCCATCTTATTTCATTTAAGTTTAAAGAGTTAGCTGGTATACCGCCGGTTATGCTTCCTATAGTGTAAAGGCTAGTTTTACAGATAGGAATGTTAGCACAAAAACTGAAAGAAAAGAGATATCCGCAAAATCTCTGCACACAATGCTTAGTTCTCTGAAGTAAATAATATGTGCCATGTTGTTTCATTTAGGTTTTAAGAGGTAGCTGCTATACCGCCGGCTTTGCTTTCCTGTAGTGTAAATGCTAGTTTTACAGATAGGAATGTTAGCACAAAAACTGAGAGAAAGTAGATAGCAGCAAAATCTCTGCACACAATGCTTAGTTCTCTGAAGTAAATCAAATGTGCCATGTTGTTTCATTTGGTTTAAAGTGTTAGCTGCTATACCGCCTGTTATGCTTTCCTATAGTGTAAATGGAATTTTTACAGGTAGAAATGTTAGCACAAGAACTGAAGAAAAGGAGATAGCTGAAAAATCTCTGCACACAATGCTTAGTTCTCAGAAGTAAATCATATGTGCCATGTTGTTTCATTTAGGTTTAAAGAGTTAGCTGCTATACCGCCGGTTATGCTTTCCTATAGAGTAAATGCTAGTTTTACAGATAAGAATGTTAGCAAAAAAAACTGAAAGAAAGGAGATAGCCACAAAATCTCTGCACAGAATTCTTAGGTCTCAGAAGTAAATCATACGTGCTATGTTGTTTCATTTAGGTTTAAAGAGTTAGCTGCTATACCGCCGGTTATGCTTTCCTATAGTGTAAATGGTATTTTTAAGGTAGGAATGGTAGCACAAAAACTGAAGAAAAGGAGATAGCTGAAAAATCTCTGTACACAATGCTTAGTTCTCAGAAGTATATTATAAGTGCCATGTTGTTTCATTTAAGTTTAAAGAGTTAGCTGGTATACCACCGGTTATGTTTTCCTATAGTGTAAATGCTAGTTTTACAGATAAGAATGTTAGCCCAAAAACTGAAAGAAAGGAGATAACCGCAAAATCTCTGCACACAATGCTTAGTTCTCAGAAGTAAATCATATGTGCCATGTTGTTTCATTAAGTTTTAAGAGGTAGCTGCTATACCGTCGGCTTTGCTTTCCTATAGTGCAAATGCTAGTTTTACAGATAAGAATGTTAGCACAAAACCTGAAAGAAAGGAGATAGCCGCAAAATCTCTGCACACAATGTTTAGTTCTCTGAAGTAAATCAAATGTGCCAAGTTGTTTCATTTAGGTTTAAAGAGTTAGCTGCTATAACGCCGGTTATGCTTTCCTATAGTGTAAATGGTAGTTTTACAGAGAGGAATGTAAGCACAAAAACTGAAGAAAAGGAGGTAGCTGAAAAATCTCTGCACACAATGCTTAGTTCTCAGAAGTAAATCATATGTGCCAATGTGTTTCATTTAGGTTTAAAGAGTTAGCTGCTATACCGCCGGTTATGCTTTACTATAGTGTAAATGGTAGTTTTACAGATAGGTATGTTAGCACAAAAACTGAAGAAAACGAGATAGCTGAAAAATATCTGTACACAAAGCTTAGTTCTCAGAAGTAAATTATAAGTGCCATGTTGTTTCATTTAAGTTTAAAGAGTTAGCTGGTATACCGCCGGTTATGCTTCCTATAGTGTAAATGGTAGTTTTACAGATAGGAATGTTAGCACAAAACCTGAAAGAAAAGAGATAGCCGCAAAATCTCTGCACACAATGCTTACTTCTCTGAAGTAAATCATATGTGCCATGTTGTTTCATTTAGGTTTTAAGAGGTAGCTGCTATAACGCCGGCTTTGCTTTCCTATAGTGTAAATGCTAGTTTTACAGATAAGAATGTTAGCACAAAACCTGAAAGAAAGGAGATAGCCGCAAAATCTCTGCAAACAATGCTTAGGTCTCAGAAGTAAATCATATGTGCCATGTTGTTTAATTTAGGTTTAAAGAGTTAGCTGCTATACCGCCGGCTTTGCTTTCCTATAGTGTAAATGCTAGTTTTACAGATAGGAATGTTAGCACAAAAACTGAAAGAAAGGAGATAGCCACAAAATCTCTGCACAGAATTCTTAGTTCTCAGAAGTAAATCATACGTGCCATGTTGTTTCATTTAGGTTTAAAGAGTTAGCTGCTATGCCGCCGGTTAGGCTTTCCTATAGTGTAAATGGTATTTTTACAGGTAGGAATGTTACCACAAAAACTGAAGAAAAGTATATAGCTGAAAAATCTCTGTAGACAATGCTTAGTTCTCAGAAGTAAATTATAAGTGCCATCTTATTTCATTTAAGTTAAAAGAGTTAGCTGGTATACCGCCGGTTATGCTTCCTATACTGTAAAGGCTAGTTTTACAGATAGGAATGTTAGCACAAAAACTGAAAGAAAAGAGATAGCCGCAAAATCTCTGCACACAATGCTTAGTTCTCTGAAGTAAATCATATGTGCCATGTTGTTTCATTTAGGTTTTAAGAGGTAGCTGCTATACCGCCGGCTTTGCTTTCCTATAGTGTAAATGCTAGTTTTACATATAGGAATGTTAGCACAAAAACTGAAAGAAAGTAGATAGCCGCAAAATCTCTGCACACAATGCTTAGTTCTCAGAAGTAAATCATATGTGCCATGTTGTTTCATTTAGGTTTAAAGAGTTAGCTGCTATACCGCCGGTTATGCTTTCCTATAGAGTAAATGCTAGTTTTACAGATAAGAATGTTAGCAAAAAAACTGAAAGAAAGGAGATAGCCGCAAAATCTCTGCACAGATTTCTTAGGTCTCAGAAGTAAATCATACGTGCCATGTTGTTTCATTTAGGTTTAAAGAGTTAGCTGCTATACCGCCGGTTATGCTTTCCTATAGTGTAAATGGTATTTTTACAGGTAGGAATGTTAGCACAAAAACTGAAGAAAAGGAGATAGTTAAAAATCTCTGTACACAATGCTTAGTTCTCAGAAGTAAATTATAAGTGCCATGTTGTTTCATTTAAGTTTAAAGAGTTAGCTGGTATACCGCCGGTTATGCTTCCTATAGTGTAAATGCTTGTTTTACAGATAGGAATGTAAGCACAAAACCTGAAAGAAAAGAGATAGCCACAAAATCTCTGCGCACAATGCTTAGTTCTCGGAAGAAAATCATATGTGCTATATTGTTTCATTAAGTTTTAAGAGGTAGCTGCTATACCGCCGGCTTTGCTTTCCTATAGTACAAATGCTAGTTTTACAGATAAGAATGTTAGCACAAAACCTGAAAGAAAGGAGATAGCCGCAAAATCTCTGCACACAATGCTTAGTTCTCTGAAGTAAATCATATGTGCCAAGTTGTTTCATTTAGGTTTAAAGAGTTAGCTGCTATAACGCCGGTTATGCTTTCCTATAGTGTAAATGGTAGTTTTACAGATAGGAATGTAAGCCCAAAAACTGAAGAAAAGGAGGTAGCTGAAAAATCTCTGCACACAATCCTTAGTTCTCAGAAGTAAATCATATGTGCCATGTTGTTTCATTTAGGTTTAAAGAGTTAGCTGCTATACCGCCGGTTATGCTGTCCTATAGTGTAAATGGTATTTTTACAGGGGGGAATGATAGCACAAAAACTGAAGAAAAGGAGATAGCTGAAAAATCTCTGTACACAATGCTGAGTTCTCAGAAGTAAATTATAAGTGCCATGTTGTTTCATTTAAGTTTAAAGAGTTAGCTGGTATACTGCCGGTTATGCTTCCTATAGTGTAAATGCTTGTTTTACAGATAAGAATGTTAGCACAAAAACTGAAAGAAAAGACATAGCCGCAAAATCTCTGCACACAATGCTTAGTTCTCTGAAGTAAATCATATGTGCCTTTTTGTTTCATTTAGGTTTTAAGAGGTAGCTTCTATACCGCCGGCTTTGCTTTCCTATAGTGTAAATGATAGTTTTACAAATAAGAATGTTAGCACAAAACCTGAAAGAAAGGAGATAGCCGCAAAATCTCTGCACAAAATGCTTAGTTCTCTAAAGTAAATCATATGTGCCATGTTGTTTCATTTAGGTTTAAAGAGTTAGCTGCTATAACGCCGGTAATGCTTTCCTATAGTGTCAATGGTAGTTTTACAGATAGGAATGTAAGCACAAAAACTGAAGAAAAGGAGATAGCTGAAAAATCTCTGCACACAATGCTTAGTTCTCAGAAGTAAATCATATGTACCAATGTGTTTCATTTAGGTTTAAAGAGTTAGTTGCTATACCGCCGGTTATTCTTTCCTATAGTGTAAATGGTAGTTTTACAGATAGGAATGTTAGCACAAAAACTGAAGAAAAGGAGATAGCTGAAAAATCTCTGCACACAATGCTTAGTATTCAGAAGTAAATCATATGTGCCATGTTGTTTCATTTAGGTTTAAAGAGTTAGCTGCTATACCGCCGGTTATGCTTTCCTATAGTGTAAATGGTAGTTTTACAAATAGGAATGTTAGCACAAAAACTGAAGAAAAGGAGATAGCTGAAAAATCTCTGCACACAATGCTTAGTTCGCAGAAGGAAATCATATGTGCCATGTTGTTTCATGTAGGTTTAAAGAGTTAGCTGCTATACTGCCGGTTATGCTTTCCTATAGTGTAAATGCTAGTTTTACAGATAAGAATGTTAGCACAAAACCTGAAAGAAAGGAGATAGCCGCAAAATCTCTGCATACAATGCTTAGGTATCAGAAGTAAATCATATGTGCCATGTTGTTTCATTTATCTTTAAAGAGTTAGCTGCTATACCGCCAGCTGTGCTTTCCTATAGTGTAAATGCTAGCGTTACAGATAGGAATGTTAGCACAAAAACTGAAAGAAAGGAGATAGCCCCAAAATCTCTGCACACAATGCTTGGTTCTCAGAAGTAAATCACATGTGCCATGTTGTTTCATTTAGGTTTAAAGAGTTAGCCGCTATAAAGCCGGTTATGCGTTCCTATAGTGTAAATGGTAGTTTTACAGATAAAATGTTAGCACAAAAAATGAAGAAAAGGAGATAGCTGAAAAATCTCTGCACACAATGCTTAGTTCTCAGAAGTAAATCATATGTGCCATGTTGTTTCATTTAGGTTTAAAGAGTTAGCTGCTATTCCCTTAGTTATGCTTTCGTCTATAGTAAATACTAGTATAAAGTTATGAATATTAGCACAAAATCTGAAGTAATTTAGATAGCTGCAAAATCTCTGCACAGAATTCTTAGGTCTCAGAAGTAAATCATATGTGCCATGTTGTTTCATTTAGGTTTAAAGAGTTAGTTGCTATACCACTGGTTATGCTTTCCTATTGTGTAAAAGGTAGTTTTCCAGATAAGAATGTTAGCACAAAACCTAAAAGAAAGGAGATAGCCGCAAAATCTCTGCACAGAATTCTTAGGTCTCAGAAGTAAATCATACGTGCCATGTTGTTTCATTTAGGTTTAAAGAGTTAGCTGCTATACCGCCGGTTATGCTTTCCTATAGTGTAAATGGTATTTTTACAAGTAGGAATGTAAGCACAAAAACTGAAGAAAAGGAGATAGTTAAAAATCTCTGTACACAATGCTTAGTTCTCAGAAGTAAATTATAAGTGCCATGTTGTTTCATTTAAGTTTAAAGAGTTAGCTGGTATACCGCCGGTTATGCTTCCTATAGTGTAAATGCTTGTTTTACAGATAGGAATGTAAGCACAAAACCTGAAAGAAAAGAGATAGCCACAAAATCTCTGCGCACAATGCTTAGTTCTCGGAAGAAAATCATATGTGCTATATTGTTTCATTAAGTTTTAAGAGGTAGCTGCTATACCGCCGGCTTTGCTTTCCTATAGTACAAATGCTAGTTTTACAGATAAGAATGTTAGCACAAAACCTGAAAGAAAGGAGATAGCCGCAAAATCTCTGCACACAATGCTTAGTTCTCTGAAGTAAATCATATGTGCCAAGTTGTTTCATTTAGGTTTAAAGAGTTAGCTGCTATAACGCCGGTTATGCTTTCCTATAGTGTAAATGGTAGTTTTACAGATAGGAATGTAAGCCCAAAAACTATAGAAAAGGAGGTAGCTGAAAAATCTCTGCACACAATCCTTAGTTCTCAGAAGTAAATCATATGTGCCATGTTGTTTCATTTAGGTTTAAAGAGTTAGCTGCTATACCGCCGGTTATGCTGTCCTATAGTGTAAATGGTATTTTTACAGGGGGGAATTATAGCACAAAAACTGAAGAAAAGGAGATAGCTGAAAAATCTCTGTACACAATGCTGAGTTCTCAGAAGTAAATTATAAGTGCCATGTTGTTTCATTTAAGTTTAAAGAGTTAGCTGGTATACTGCCGGTTATGCTTCCTGTAGTGTAAATGCTAGTTTTACAGATAAGAATGTTAGCACAAAAACTGAAAGAAAAGACATAGCCGCAAAATCTCTGCACACAATGCTTAGTTCTCTGAAGTAAATCATATGTGCCTTTTTGTTTCATTTAGGTTTTAAGAGGTAGCTTCTATACCGCCGGCTTTGCTTTCCTATAGTGTAAATGATAGTTTTACAAATAAGAATGTTAGCACAAAACCTGAAAGAAAGGAGATAGCCGCAAAATCTCTGCACACAATGCTTAGTTCTCTAAAGTAAATCATATGTGCCATGTTGTTTCATTTAGGTTTAAAGAGTTAGCTGCTATAACGCCGGTAATGCTTTCCTATAGTGTAAATGGTAGTTTTACAGATAGGAATGTAAGCACAAAAACTGAAGAAAAGGAGATAGCTGAAAAATCTCTGCACACAATGCTTAGTTCTCAGAAGTAAATCATATGTACCAATGTGTTTCATTTAGGTTTAAAGAGTTAGCTGCTATACCGCTGGTTATTCTTTCCTATAGTGTAAATGGTAGTTTTACAGATAGGAATGTTAGCACAAAAACTGAAGAAAAGGAGATAGCTGAAAAATCTCTGCACACAATGCTTAGTATTCAGAAGTAAATCATATGTGCCATGTTGTTTCATTTAGGTTTAAAGAGTTAGCTGCTATACCGCCGGTTATGCTTTCCTATAGTGTAAATGGTAGTTTTACAAATAGGAATGTTAGCACAAAAACTGAAGAAAAGGAGATAGCTGAAAAATCTCTGCACACAATGCTTAGTTCGCAGAAGGAAATCATATGTGCCATGTTGTTTCATGTAGGTTTAAAGAGTTAGCTGCTATACTGCCGGTTATGCTTTCCTATAGTGTAAATGCTAGTTTTACAGATAAGAATGTTAGCACAAAACCTGAAAGAAAGGAGATAGCCGCAAAATCTCTGCATACAATGCTTAGGTATCAGAAGTAAATCATATGTGCCATGTTGTTTCATTTAGCTTTAAAGAGTTAGCTGCTATACCGCCAGCTGTGCTTTCCTATAGTGTAAATGCTAGCTTTACAGATAGGAATGTTAGCACAAAAACTGAAAGAAAGGAGATAGCCCCAAAATCTCTGCACACAATGCTTGGTTCTCAGAAGTAAATCATATGTGCCATGTTGTTTCATTTAGGTTTAAAGAGTTAGCCGCTATAAAGCCGGTTATGCGTTCCTATAGTGTAAATGGTAGTTTTACAGATAGGAATGTTAGCACAAAAAATGAAGAAAAGGAGATAGCTGAAAAATCTCTGCACACAATGCTTAGTTCTCAGAAGTAAATCATATGTGCCATGTTGTTTCATTTAGGTTTAAAGAGTTAGCTGCTATTCCCTTAGTTATGCTTTCGTCTATAGTAAATACTAGTATAAAGTTATGAATATTAGCACAAAATCTGAAGTAATTTAGATAGCTGCAAAATCTCTGCACAGAATTCTTAGGTCTCAGAAGTAAATCATATGTGCCATGTTGTTTCATTTAGGTTTAAAGAGTTAGTTGCTATACCACTGGTTATGCTTTCCTATTGTGTAAAAGGTAGTTTTCCAGATAAGAATGTTAGCACAAAACCTAAAAGAAAGGAGATAGCCGCAAAATCTCTGCACAGAATTCTTAGGTCTCAGAAGTAAATCATATGTGCCATGTTGTTTCATTTAGGTTTAAAGAGATACCTGCTATACCGCCGGCTTTGCTTTCCTATAATGTAAATGGTAGTTTTACAGATAGGAATGTTATCACAAAAACTGAAGAAAAGGAGATACCCACGAAAACTCTCTGCACACAATGCTTACTTCTCAGAAGTAAATCATATGTGCCATGTTGTTTCATTTGGGTTTAAAGAGTTAGCTGCTATCCCCTTAGGTATGCTTTCGTATTTAGTAAACACTAGTATAAACATAGGAATGTTAGTACAAAATCTGAAGTAAAGGAGATAGCTGCAAAATCTCGGCACACAATGCTTAGTTCTCAGAAGTGAATCATATGTGCCATGTTGTGTCATTTAGGTTTAGAGAGTTAGCTGCTATACCACCTGTTATGCTTCCCTATAGTGTAAATGCTAGTTTTACAGATATGAATGTTAGCACAAAAACTGAAAGAAAGGAGATAGCCACAAAATTTCAGCACACAATGCCTAGTTCTCAGAAGTAAATCATATGTGCCATGTTGTTTCATGTAGGTTTAAAGAGTTAGCTGCTATACCGCCCATTATGCTTTCCTATAGTGTAAATGCTAGTTTTACAGATAAGAATGTTAGCACAAAAACTGAAAGAAAGGAGATAGCCGCAAAATCTCTCCACAGAATTCTTAGATCTCAGAAGTAAATCACATGTGCCATGTTGTTTCATTTAGGTTTAAATAGTTAACTGCTATACTGCCGATTATGCTTTCCTATAGTGTAAATGGTATTTTTACAGGGGGGAATTATAGCACAAAAACTGAAGAAAAGGAGATAGCTGAAAAATCTCTGTACACAATGCTTAGTTCTCTGAAGTAAATCATATGTGCCATGTTGTTTCATTTAGGTTTTAAGAGGTAGCTGCTATACCGCCGGCTTTGCTTTCCTATAGTGTAAATGCTAGCTTTACAGATAAGAATGTTAGCACAAAACCTGAAAGAAAGGAGATAGCCACAAAATCTCTGCATACAATGCTTAGGTTTCAGAAGTAAATCATATTTGCCATGTTGTTTCATTTAGGTTTAAAGAGTTAGCTGCTATACCCCCGGCTTTGCTTTCCTATAGTGTAAAAGCTAGTTTTAAAGATAGGAATGTTAGCATAAAAACTGAAAGAAAGGAGATAGCCGCAAAATCTCTGCACACAATGCTTGGTTCTCAGAAGTAAATCATATGGGCCATGTGGTTTCATTTAGGTTTAAAGAGTTAGCTGCTATACCGCCGGTTATGCTTTCCTAGAGTGTAAATGGTGGTTTTACAGATAGGAATGTTAGCACAAAAACTGAAGAAAAGGAAATAGCTGAAAAATCTCTGCACACAATGCTTAGTTCTCAGAAGTAAATCATATGTGCCGTGTTGTTTCATTTAGGTTTAAAGAGTTAGCTGCTATACAGCCGGTTATGCTTTCCTATAGTGTAAATGCCAGTTTTACAGATAAGAATGTTAGCACAAAAACTGAAAGAAAGGAGATAGCCGCAAAATCTCTGCACAGAATTCTTTGGTCTCAGAAGTAAATTATACGTGCCATGTTGTTTCATTTAGGTTTAAAGAGTTAGCTGCTATACCGCCGGTTATGCTTTCCTATAGTGTAAATGGTATTTTCACAGGTAGGAATGTTAGCACAAAAACTGAAGAAAAGGAGATAGCTGAAAAATCTCTGTACACAATGCTTAGTTCTCAGAAGTAAATTATAAGTGCCATGTTGTTTCATTTAAGTTTAAGAGTTAGCTGTTATACCGCCTGTTATGCTTCCTAGTGTAAATGCTAGATTTACAGAAGGAATGTTAGCACAAAAACTGAAAGAAAAGAGATAGCCGCAAAATCTCTGCACACAATGCTTAGTTCTCTGAAGTACATCATATGTGCCATGTTGTTTCATTTAGGTTTTAAGAGGTAGCTGCTATCCCCTTAGTTATGCTTTTGTATATAGTAAATACTAGTATAAAGATAGGAATGTTAGCACAAAAACTGAAAGAAAGGAGATAGCCGCAAAATCTCTGCACACATTGCTTGGTTCTCAGAAGTAAATCATATGTGCCAAGTTGTTTCATTTAGGTTTAAAGAGTTAGCTGCTATACCGCCGGTTATGCTTCCCTATAGTGTAAATGGTAGTTTCACAGATAGGAATGTTAGCACAAATACTGAAAGAAAGGAGAGAGCCGCAAAATCTCTGCACAGAATTCTTAGGTCTCAGAAGTAACTCATATGTGCCATGTTGTTTCATTACTTTTAAAGAGTTAGCTGCTATACCGCCGGTTATGCATTCCTATAGTGTAAAGGGTAGTTTTCCAGATAGGAATGTTAGCACAAAAACTGAAGAAAAGGAGATAGCTGAAAACTCTCTGCACACAATGCTTCGTTCTCAGAAGTAAATCATATGTGCCATGTTGTTTCATTTACGTTTAAAGAATTAGCTGCTATACTGCCCGTTATGCTTTCCTATAGTGTAAATGCTAATTTTACAGATAAGAACGTTAGCAGAAAACCTGAAAGAAAGGAGATAGCCACAAAATCTCTACACACAATGCTTAGGTTTCAGACGTAAATCATATGTGCCATGTTGTTTCATTTAGGTTTAAAGAGTTAGCTGCTATACCGCCGGATTTGCTATCCTATAGTGTAAATGCTAGTTTTACAGATAGGAATGTTAGCACAAACACTGAAAGAAAGGAGATAGCCACAAAATCTCTGCACACAATGCTTGGTTCTCAGAAGTAAATCATATGTGCCATGTTGTTTCATTTAGGTTTAAAGAGTTAGCTGCTATCCCCTTAGTTTTGCTTTCGTAATAGTAAATACTAGTATAGAGATATGAATGTTACCACAAAATCTGAAGTAAAGGAGATAGCTGTAAAATCTCTGCACACAATGCTTAGTTATCAGAAGTAAATCATATGTGCCATGTTGTTTCATTTAGATTTAAAGAGTTAGCTGCTATACCGCCGGTTATGCTTCCTATAGTGTAAATGCTAGTTTTACAGATAGGAATGCTAGCACAAAAACTGAAAGAAAAGAGATAGCCGCAAAATCTCTGCACACAATGCTTAGTTCTCTGAAGTAAATCATATGTGCCATGTTGTTTCATTTAGGTTTTAAGAGGTAGCTGCTATACCGCCGACTTTGCTTTCCTATAGTGTAAATGCTTGTTTTACAGATAGGAATGTTAGCACAAAAACTGAAAGAAAGTTGATAGCAGCAAAATCTCTGCACACAATGCTTAGTTCTCTGAAGTAAATCAAATGTGCCATGTTGTTTGATTTAGGTTTAAAGAGTTAGCTGCTCTACCACCGGTTATGCTTTCCTATAGTGTAAATGCTAGTTTTACAGATAAGAATGTTAGCCCAAAAACTGAAAGAAAGGAGATAGCCGCAAAATCTCTGCACACAATGCTTAGTTCTCAAAAGTAAATCATATGTGCCATGTTGTTTCATTTAGGTTTAAAGTGTTAGCTGCTATACCGCCGGTTATGCTTTCCTATAGTGTAAATGGTATTTTTACAGGTAGGAATGTTAGCACAAAAACTGAAGAAAAGGAGATAGCTGAAAAATCTCTGCACACAATGCTTAGTTCTCTGAAGTAAATCATATGTGCCATGTTTTTTCATTTAGGTTTAAAGTGTTAGCTGCTATAACGCCGGTTATGCTTTCCTATAGAGTAAATGCTAGTTTTACAGATAAGAATGTTAGCACAAAAACTGAAAGAAAGGAGATAGCCGCAAAATCTCTGCACAGAATTCTTAGGTCTCAGAAGTAAATCATACGTGCCATGTTGTTTCATTTTGGTTTAAAGAGTTAGCTGCTATACAGCCGGTTATGCTTTCCTATAGTGTAAATGGTATTTTTACAGGTAGGAATGTTAGCACAAAAGCTGAAGAAAAGGAGATAGCTGAAAAATCTCTGTACACAATGCTTAGTTCTCAGAAGTAAATTATAAGTGCCATGTTGTTTCATTTAAGTTTAAAGAGTTAGCTGGTATACCGCCGGTTATGATTCCTATAGTGTAAATGTTAGTTTTACAGATAGGAATGTTAGAACAAAACCTGAAAGAAAAGAGATAGCCGCAAAATCTCTGCACACAATGCTTAGTTCTCGGAAGTAAATCATATGTGCCATGTTGTTTCATTAAGTTTTAAGAGGTAGCTGCTATACCGCCGGCTTTGCTTTCCTATAGTGTAAATGCTGGTTTTACAGATAAGAATGTTAGCACAAAACCTGAAAGAAAGGAGATAGCCGCAAAATCTCTGCACACAATGCTTAGTTCTCTGAAGTAAGTCATATGTGCCAAGTTGTTTCATTTAGGTTTAAAGAGTTAGCTGCTATAACGCCGGTTATGCTTTCCTATAGCGTAAAAGGTAGTTTTACAGATAGGAATGTAAGCACAAAAACTGAAGAAAAGGAGGTAGCTGAAAAATCTCTGCACACAATGCTTATTTCTGAGAAGTAAATCATATGTGCCAATGTGTTTCATTTAGGTTTAAAGAGTTAGCTGCTATACCGCCGGTTATGCTTTACTATAGTGTAAATGGTAGTTTTACAGATGGGAATGTTAGCACAAAAACTGAAGAAAGGAGATAGCTGAAAAATCTCTGCACACCATGCTTAGTTCTCAGAAGTAAATCATATGTGCCATGTTGTTTCATTTAGGTTTAAGAGTTAGCTGCTATACCGCCGGTTATGCTTTCCTATAGTGTAAATGCTAGTTTTACAGATAGGAATGTTAGCACAAAACCTGAAAGAAAGGAGATAGCCGCAAAATCTCTGCAAACAATGCTTAGGTCTCAGAAGTAAATCATATGTGCCATGTTGTTTAATTTAGGTTTAAAGAGTTAGCTGCTATACCGCCGGCTTTGCTTTCCTATAGTGTAAATGCTAGTTTTACAGATAGGAATGTTAGCACAAAAACTGAAAGAAAGGAGATAGCCGCAAAATCTCTGCAAACAATGCTTAGGTCTCAGAAGTAAATCATATGTGCCATGTTGTTTAATTTAGGTTTAAAGAGTTAGCTGCTATACCGCCGGCTTTGCTTTCCTATAGTGTAAATGCTAGTTTTACAGATAGGAATGTTAGCACAAAAACTGAAAGAAAGGAGATAGCCGCAAAATCTCTGCACAGAATTCTTAGATCTCAGAAGTAAATCATACGTGCCATGTTGTTTCATTTAGGTTTAAAGAGTTAGCTGCTATACCGCCGGTTAGGCTTTCCTATAGTGTAAATGGTATTTTTACAGCTAGGAATGTTAGCACAAAAACTGAAGAAAAGGATATAGCTGAAAAATCTCTGTACACAATGCTTAGTTCTCAGAAGTAAATTATAAGTGCCATCTTATTTCATTAAGTTAAAAGAGTTAGCTGGTATACCGCCGGTTATGCTTCTTATACTGTAAAGGCTAGTTTTACAGATAGGAATGTTAGCACAAAAACTGAAAGAAAAGAGATAGCCGCAAAATCTCTGCACACAATGCTTAGTTCTCTGAAGTAAATCATATGTGCCATGTTGTTTCATTTAGGTTTTAAGAGGTAGCTGCTATACCGCCGGCTTTGCTTTCCTATAGTGTAAATGCTAGCTTTACAGATAAGAATGTTAGCACAAAACCTGAAAGAAAGGAGATAGCCACAAAATCTCTGCATACAATGCTTAGGTTTCAGAAGTAAATCATATTTGCCATGTTGTTTCATTTAGGTTTAAAGAGTTAGCTGCTATACCCCCGGCTTTGCTTTCCTATAGTGTAAAAGCTAGTTTTAAAGATAGGAATGTTAGCATAAAAACTGAAAGAAAGGAGATAGCCGCAAAATCTCTGCACACAATGCTTGGTTCTCAGAAGTAAATCATATGGGCCATGTGGTTTCATTTAGGTTTAAAGAGTTAGCTGCTATACCGCCGGTTATGCTTTCTAGAGTGTAAATGGTGGTTTTACAGATAGGAATGTTAGCACAAAAACTGAAGAAAAGGAAATAGCTGAAAAATCTCTGCACACAATGCTTAGTTCTCAGAAGTAAATCATATGTGCCGTGTTGTTTCATTTAGGTTTAAAGAGTTAGCTGCTATACAGCCGGTTATGCTTTCCTATAGTGTAAATGCCAGTTTTACAGATAAGAATGTTAGCACAAAAACTGAAAGAAAGGAGATAGCCGCAAAATCTCTGCACAGAATTCTTTGGTCTCAGAAGTAAATTATACGTGCCATGTTGTTTCATTTAGGTTTAAAGAGTTAGCTGCTATACCGCCGGTTATGCTTTCCTATAGTGTAAATGGTATTTTCACAGGTAGGAATGTTAGCACAAAAACTGAAGAAAAGGAGATAGCTGAAAAATCTCTGTACACAATGCTTAGTTCTCAGAAGTAAATTATAAGTGCCATGTTGTTTCATTTAAGTTTAAGAGTTAGCTGTTATACCGCCTGTTATGCTTCCTACAGTGTAAATGCTAGATTTACAGAAGGAATGTTAGCACAAAAACTGAAAGAAAAGAGATAGCCGCAAAATCTCTGCACACAATGCTTAGTTCTCTGAAGTACATCATATGTGCCATGTTGTTTCATTTAGGTTTTAAGAGGTAGCTGCTATCCCCTTAGTTATGCTTTCGTATATAGTAAATACTAGTATAAAGATAGGAATGTTAGCACAAAAACTGAAAGAAAGGAGATAGCCGCAAAATCTCTGCACACATTGCTTGGTTCTCAGAAGTAAATCATATGTGCCAAGTTGTTTCATTTAGGTTTAAAGAGTTAGCTGCTATACCGCCGGTTATGCTTCCCTATAGTGTAAATGGTAGTTTCACAGATAGGAATGTTAGCACAAATACTGAAAGAAAGGAGAGAGCCGCAAAATCTCTGCACAGAATTCTTAGGTCTCAGAAGTAACTCATATGTGCCATGTTGTTTCATTACTTTTAAAGAGTTAGCTGCTATACCGCCGGTTATGCATTCCTATAGTGTAAAGGGTAGTTTTCCAGATAGGAATGTTAGCACAAAAACTGAAGAAAAGGAGATAGCTGAAACTCTCTGCACACAATGCTTCGTTCTCAGAAGTAAATCATATGTGCCATGTTGTTTCATTTACGTTTAAAGAATTAGCTGCTATACTGCCCGTTATGCTTTCCTATAGTGTAAATGCTAATTTTACAGATAAGAACGTTAGCAGAAAACATGAAAGAAAGGAGATAGCCACAAAATCTCTGCACACAATGCTTAGGTTTCAGACGTAAATCATATGTGCCATGTTGTTTCATTTAGGTTTAAAGAGTTAGCTGCTATACCGCCGGATTTGCTATCCTATAGTGTAAATGCTAGTTTTACAGATAGGAATGTTAGCACAAACACTGAAAGAAAGGAGATAGCCACAAAATCTCTGCACACAATGCTTGGTTCTCAGAAGTAAATCATATGTGCCATGTTGTTTCATTTAGGTTTAAAGAGTTAGCTGCTATCCCCTTAGTTTTGCTTTCGTAATAGTAAATACTAGTATAGAGATATGAATGTTACCACAAAATCTGAAGTAAAGGAGATAGCTGTAAAATCTCTGCACACAATGCTTAGTTATCAGAAGTAAATCATATGTGCCATGTTGTTTCATTTAGATTTAAAGAGTTAGCTGCTATACCGCCGGTTATGCTTCCTATAGTGTAAATGCTAGTTTTACAGATAGGAATGCTAGCACAAAAACTGAAAGAAAAGAGATAGCCGCAAAATCTCTGCACACAATGCTTAGTTCTCTGAAGTAAATCATATGTGCCATGTTGTTTCATTTAGGTTTTAAGAGGTAGCTGCTATACCGCCGACTTTGCTTTCCTATAGTGTAAATGCTTGTTTTACAGATAGGAATGTTAGCACAAAAACTGAAAGAAAGTTGATAGCAGCAAAATCTCTGCACACAATGCTTAGTTCTCTGAAGTAAATCAAATGTGCCATGTTGTTTGATTTAGGTTTAAAGAGTTAGCTGCTCTACCACCGGTTATGCTTTCCTATAGTGTAAATGCTAGTTTTACAGATAAGAATGTTAGCCCAAAAACTGAAAGAAAGGAGATAGCCGCAAAATCTCTGCACACAATGCTTAGTTCTCAAAGTAAATCATATGTGCCATGTTGTTTCATTTAGGTTTAAAGTGTTAGCTGCTATACCGCCGGTTATGCTTTCCTATAGTGTAAATGGTATTTTTACAGGTAGGAATGTTAGCACAAAAACTGAAGAAAAGGAGATAGCTGAAAAATCTCTGTACACAATGCTTAGTTCTCAGAAGTAAATTATAAGTGCCATGTTGTTTCATTTAAGTTTAAAGAGTTAGCTGGTATACCGCCGGTTATGATTCCTATAGTGTAAATGTTAGTTTTACAGATAGGAATGTTAGAACAAAACCTGAAAGAAAAGAGATAGCCGCAAAATCTCTGCACACAATGCTTAGTTCTCGGAAGTAAATCATATGTGCCATGTTGTTTCATTAAGTTTTAAGAGGTAGCTGCTATACCGCCGGCTGTGCTTTCCTATAGTGTAAATGCTGGTTTTACAGATAAGAATGTTAGCACAAAACCTGAAAGAAAGGAGATAGCCGCAAAATCTCTGCACACAATGCTTAGTTCTCTGAAGTAAGTCATATGTGCCAAGTTGTTTCATTTAGGTTTAAAGAGTTAGCTGCTATAACGCCGGTTATGCTTTCCTATAGTGTAAAAGGTAGTTTTACAGATAGGAATGTAAGCACAAAAACTGAAGAAAAGGAGGTAGCTGAAAAATCTCTGCACACAATGCTTAGTTCTGAGAAGTAAATCATATGTGCCAATGTGTTTCATTTAGGTTTAAAGAGTTAGCTGCTATACCGCCGGTTATGCTTTACTATAGTGTAAATGGTAGTTTTACAGATGGGAATGTTAGCACAAAAACTGAAGAAAGAAGATAGCTGAAAAATCTCTGCACACCATGCTTAGTTCTCAGAAGTAAATCATATGTGCCATGTTGTTTCAATTAGGTTTAAGAGTTAGCTGCTATACCGCCGGTTATGCTTTCCTATAGTGTAAATGCTAGTTTTACAGATAGGAATGTTAGCACAAAACCTGAAAGAAAGGAGATAGCCGCAAAATCTCTGCAAACAATGCTTAGGTCTCAGAAGTAAATCATATGTGCCATGTTGTTTAATTTAGGTTTAAAGAGTTAGCTGCTATACCGCCGGCTTTGCTTTCCTATAGTGTAAATGCTAGTTTTACAGATAGGAATGTTAGCACAAAAACTGAAAGAAAGGAGATAGCCGCAAAATCTCTGCACACAATGCTTAGTTCTCTGAAGTAAATCAAATGTGCCATGTTGTTTCATTTCGATTTAAAGTGTTAGCTGCTATACCGCCGGTTATGCTTTCCTATAGTGTAAATGGTATTTTTACAGGTAGGAATGTTAGCACAAAAACTGAAGAAAAGGAGATAGCTGAAAAATCTCTGCACACAATGCTTAGTTCTCAGAAGTAAATCATATGTGCCATGTTGTTTCATTTAGGTTTAAAGAGTTGGCTGCTATACCGCGGGTTATGCTTTCCTATAGAGTAAATGCTAGTTTTACAGATAAGAATGTTAGCAAAAAAACTGAAAGAATGGAGATAGCCGCAAAATCTCTGCATACAATGCTTAGGTTTCAGAAGTAAATCATATGTGCCATGTTGTTTCATTTAGGTTTAAAGAGTTAGCTGCTATACCCCCGGCTTTGCTTTCCTATAGTGTAAATGCTAGTTTTACAGATAGGAATGTTAGCATAAAAACTGAAAGAAAGGAGATAGCCGCAAAATCTCTGCACACAATGCTTGGTTCTCAGAAGTAAATCATATGGGCCATGTTGTTTCATTTAGGTTTAAAGAGTTAGCTGCTATACCGCCGGTTATGCTTTCCTAGAGTGTAAATGGTGGTTTTACAGATAGGAATGTTAGCACAAAAACTGAAGAAAAGGAAATAGCTGAAAACTCTCTGCACACAATGCTTCGTTCTCAGAAGTAAATCATATGTGCCATGTTGTTTCATTTACGTTTAAAGAGTTAGCTGTTTTACTGCCGGTTATGCTTTCCTATAGTGTAAATGCTAATTTTACAGATAAGAACGTTAGCAGAAAACCTGAAAGAAAGGAGATAGCCACAAAATCTCTGCACACAATGCTTAGGTTTCAGACGTACATCATATGTGCCATGTTGTTTCATTTAGGTTTAAAGAGTTAGCTGCTATACTGCCGGATTTGCTATCCTATAGTGTAAATGCTAGTTTTACAGATAGGAATGTTAGCACAAACACTGAAAGAAAGGAGATAGCCACAAAATCTCTGCACACAATGCTTGGTTCTCAGAAGTAAATCATATGTGCCATGTTGTTTCATTTAGGTTTAAAGAGTTAGCTGCTATCCCCTTAGTTTTGCTTTCGTAATAGTAAATACTAGTATAGAGATATGAATGTTACCACAAAATCTGAAGTAAAGGAGATAGCTGTAAAATCTCTGCACACAATGCTTAGTTATCAGAAGTAAATCATATGTGCCATGTTGTTTCATTTAGGTTTAAAGAGTTAGCTGCTATACCGCCGGTTATGCTTTCCTATAGTGTAAAAGCTAGTTTTACAGATAAGAATGTTAGCACAAAAACTGAAAGAAAGGAGATAGCCGCAAAATCTCTGCACAGAATTCTTAGGTCTCAGAAGTAAATCATACGTGCCATGTTGTTTCATTTAGGTTTAAAGAGTTAGCTGCTATACCGCCGGTTATGCTTTCCTATAGTGTAAATGGTATTTTTACAGGTAGGAATGTTAGCACAAAAACTGAAGAAAAGGAGATAGCTGAAAAATCTCTGTACACAATGCTTAGTTCTCAGAAGTAAATTATAAGTGCCATGTTGTTTCATTTAAGTTTAAAGAGTTAGCTGGTATACCGCCGGTTATGATTCCTATAGTGTAAATGTTAGTTTTACAGATAGGAATGTTAGAACAAAACCTGAAAGAAAAGAGATAGCCGCAAAATCTCTGCACACAATGCTTAGTTCTCGGAAGTAAATCATATGTGCCATGTTGTTTCATTAAGTTTTAAGAGGTAGCTGCTATACCGCCGGCTGTGCTTTCCTATAGTGTAAATGCTGGTTTTACAGATAAGAATGTTAGCACAAAACCTGAAAGAAAGGAGATAGCCGCAAAATCTCTGCACACAATGCTTAGTTCTCTGAAGTAAGTCATATGTGCCAAGTTGTTTCATTTAGGTTTAAAGAGTTAGCTGCTATAACGCCGGTTATGCTTTCCTATAGTGTAAAAGGTAGTTTTACAGATAGGAATGTAAGCACAAAAACTGAAGAAAAGGAGGTAGCTGAAAAATCTCTGCACACAATGCTTAGTTCTGAGAAGTAAATCATATGTGCCAATGTGTTTCATTTAGGTTTAAAGAGTTAGCTGCTATACCGCCGGTTATGCTTTACTATAGTGTAAATGGTAGTTTTACAGATGGGAATGTTAGCACAAAAACTGAAGAAAGAAGATAGCTGAAAAATCTCTGCACACCATGCTTAGTTCTCAGAAGTAAATCATATGTGCCATGTTGTTTCAATTAGGTTTAAGAGTTAGCTGCTATACCGCCGGTTATGCTTTCCTATAGTGTAAATGCTAGTTTTACAGATAGGAATGTTAGCACAAAACCTGAAAGAAAGGAGATAGCCGCAAAATCTCTGCAAACAATGCTTAGGTCTCAGAAGTAAATCATATGTGCCATGTTGTTTAATTTAGGTTTAAAGAGTTAGCTGCTATACCGCCGGCTTTGCTTTCCTATAGTGTAAATGCTAGTTTTACAGATAGGAATGTTAGCACAAAAACTGAAAGAAAGGAGATAGCCGCAAAATCTCTGCACACAATGCTTAGTTCTCTGAAGTAAATCAAATGTGCCATGTTGTTTCATTTCGATTTAAAGTGTTAGCTGCTATACCGCCGGTTATGCTTTCCTATAGTGTAAATGGTATTTTTACAGGTAGGAATGTTAGCACAAAAACTGAAGAAAAGGAGATAGCTGAAAAATCTCTGCACACAATGCTTAGTTCTCAGAAGTAAATCATATGTGCCATGTTGTTTCATTTAGGTTTAAAGAGTTGGCTGCTATACCGCGGGTTATGCTTTCCTATAGAGTAAATGCTAGTTTTACAGATAAGAATGTTAGCAAAAAAACTGAAAGAATGGAGATAGCCGCAAAATCTCTGCATACAATGCTTAGGTTTCAGAAGTAAATCATATGTGCCATGTTGTTTCATTTAGGTTTAAAGAGTTAGCTGCTATACCCCCGGCTTTGCTTTCCTATAGTGTAAATGCTAGTTTTACAGATAGGAATGTTAGCATAAAAACTGAAAGAAAGGAGATAGCCGCAAAATCTCTGCACACAATGCTTGGTTCTCAGAAGTAAATCATATGGGCCATGTTGTTTCATTTAGGTTTAAAGAGTTAGCTGCTATACCGCCGGTTATGCTTTCCTAGAGTGTAAATGGTGGTTTTACAGATAGGAATGTTAGCACAAAAACTGAAGAAAAGGAAATAGCTGAAAACTCTCTGCACACAATGCTTCGTTCTCAGAAGTAAATCATATGTGCCATGTTGTTTCATTTACGTTTAAAGAGTTAGCTGTTTTACTGCCGGTTATGCTTTCCTATAGTGTAAATGCTAATTTTACAGATAAGAACGTTAGCAGAAAACCTGAAAGAAAGGAGATAGCCACAAAATCTCTGCACACAATGCTTAGGTTTCAGACGTACATCATATGTGCCATGTTGTTTCATTTAGGTTTAAAGAGTTAGCTGCTATACTGCCGGATTTGCTATCCTATAGTGTAAATGCTAGTTTTACAGATAGGAATGTTAGCACAAACACTGAAAGAAAGGAGATAGCCACAAAATCTCTGCACACAATGCTTGGTTCTCAGAAGTAAATCATATGTGCCATGTTGTTTCATTTAGGTTTAAAGAGTTAGCTGCTATCCCCTTAGTTTTGCTTTCGTAATAGTAAATACTAGTATAGAGATATGAATGTTACCACAAAATCTGAAGTAAAGGAGATAGCTGTAAAATCTCTGCACACAATGCTTAGTTATCAGAAGTAAATCATATGTGCCATGTTGTTTCATTTAGGTTTAAAGAGTTAGCTGCTATACCGCCGGTTATGCTTTCCTATAGTGTAAAAGCTAGTTTTACAGATAAGAATGTTAGCACAAAAACTGAAAGAAAGGAGATAGCCGCAAAATCTCTGCACAGAATTCTTAGGTCTCAGAAGTAAATCATACGTGCCATGTTGTTTCATTTAGGTTTAAAGAGTTAGCTGCTATACCGCCGGTTAGGCTTTCCTATAGAATAAATGGTATTTTTACAGGTAGGAATGTTAGCACAAAAACTGAAGAAAAGGAGATAGCTGAAAAATCTCTGTACACAATGCTTAGTTCTCAGAAGTAAATTATAAGTGCCATCTTATTTCATTTAAGTTTAAAGAGTTAGCTGGTATACCGCCGGTTATGCTTCCTATAGTGTAAAGGCTAGTTTTACAGATAGGAATGTTAGCACAAAAACTGAAAGAAAAGAGATATCCGGAAAATCTCTGCACACAATGCTTAGTTCTCTGAAGTAAATAATATGTGCCATGTTGTTTCATTTAGGTTTTAAGAGGTAGCTGCTATACCGCCGGCTTTGCTTTCCTGTAGTGTAAATTCTAGTTTTACAGATAGGAATGTTAGCACAAAAACTGAGAGAAAGTAGATAGCAGCAAAATCTCTGCACACAATGCTTAGTTCTCTGAAGTAAATCAAATGTGCCATGTTGTTTCATTTGGTTTAAAGTGTTAGCTGCTATACCGCCTGTTATGCTTTCCTATAGTGTAAATGGAATTTTTACAGGTAGGAATGTTAGCACAAGAACTGAAGAAAAGGAGATAGCCACAAAATCTCTGCACAGAATTCTTAGGTCTCAGAAGTAAATCATACGTGCTATGTTGTTTCATTTAGGTTTAAAGAGTTAGCTGCTATACCGCCGGTTATGCTTTCCTATAGTGTAAATGGTATTTTTAAGGTAGGAATGGTAGCACAAAAACTGAAGAAAAGGAGATAGCTGAAAAATCTCTGTACACAATGCTTAGTTCTCAGAAGTATATTATAAGTGCCATGTTGTTTCATTTAAGTTTAAAGAGTTAGCTGGTATACCACCGGTTATGTTTTCCTATAGTGTAAATGCTAGTTTTACAGATAAGAATGTTAGCCCAAAAACTGAAAGAAAGGAGATAGCCGCAAAATCCCTGCACACAATGCTTAGTTCTCAGAAGTAAATCATATGTGCCATGTTGTTTCATTAAGTTTTAAGAGGTAGCTGCTATACCGTCGGCTTTGCTTTCCTATAGTGCAAATGCTAGTTTTACAGATAAGAATGTTAGCACAAAACCTGAAAGAAAGGAGATAGCCGCAAAATCTCTGCACACAATGTTTAGTTCTCTGAAGTAAATCAAATGTGCCAAGTTGTTTCATTTAGGTTTAAAGAGTTAGCTGCTATAACGCCGGTTATGCTTTCCTATAGTGTAAATGGTAGTTTTACAGAGAGGAATGTAAGCACAAAAACTGAAGAAAAGGAGGTAGCTGAAAAATCTCTGCACACAATGCTTAGTTCTCAGAAGTAAATCATATGTGCCAATGTGTTTCATTTAGGTTTAAAGAGTTAGCTGCTATACCGCCGGTTATGCTTTACTATAGTGTAAATGGTAGTTTTACAGATAGGTATGTTAGCACAAAAACTGAAGAAAACGAGATAGCTGAAAAATATCTGTACACAAAGCTTAGTTCTCAGAAGTAAATTATAAGTGCCATGTTTTTTCATTTAAGTTTAAAGAGTTAGCTGGTATACCGCCGGTTATGCTTCCTATAGTGTAAATGGTAGTTTTACAGATAGGAATGTTAGCACAAAACCTGAAAGAAAAGAGATAGCCGCAAAATCTCTGCACACAATGCTTACTTCTCTGAAGTAAATCATATGTGCCATGTTGTTTCATTTAGGTTTTAAGAGGTAGCTGCTATAACGCCGGCTTTGCTTTCCTATAGTGTAAATGCTAGTTTTACAGATAAGAATGTTAGCACAAAACCTGAAAGAAAGGAGATAGCCGCAAAATCTCTGCAAACAATGCTTAGGTCTCAGAAGTAAATCATATGTGCCATGTTGTTTAATTTAGGTTTAAAGAGTTAGCTGCTATACCGCCGGCTTTGCTTTCCTATAGTGTAAATGCTAGTTTTACAGATAGGAATGTTAGCACAAAAACTGAAAGAAAGGAGATAGCCACAAAATCTCTGCACAGAATTCTTAGGTCTCAGAAGTAAATCATACGTGCCATGTTGTTTCATTTAGGTTTAAAGAGTTAGCTGCTATGCCGCCGGTTAGGCTTTCCTATAGTGTAAATGGTATTTTTACAGGTAGGAATGTTACCACAAAAACTGAAGAAAAGTATATAGCTGAAAAATCTCTGTAGACAATGCTTAGTTCTCAGAAGTAAATTATAAGTGCCATCTTATTTCATTTAAGTTAAAAGAGTTAGCTGGTATACCACCGGTTATGCTTCCTATACTGTAAAGGCTAGTTTTACAGATAGGAATGTTAGCACAAAAACTGAAAGAAAAGAGATAGCCGCAAAATCTCTGCACACAATGCTTAGTTCTCTGAAGTAAATCATATGTGCCATGTTGTTTCATTTAGGTTTTAAGAGGTAGCTGCTATACCGCCGGCTTTGCTTTCCTATAGTGTAAATGCTAGTTTTGCATATAGGAATGTTAGCACAAAAACTGAAAGAAAGTAGATAAGCCGCAAAATCTCTGCACACAATGCTTAGTTCTCAGAAGTAAATCATATGTGCCATGTTGTTTCATTTAGGTTTAAAGAGTTAGCTGCTATACCGCCGGTTATGCTTTCCTATAGAGTAAATGCTAGTTTTACAGATAAGAATGTTAGCAAAAAAACTGAAAGAAAGGAGATAGCCGCAAAATCTCTGCACAGATTTCTTAGGTCTCAGAAGTAAATCATACGTGCCATGTTGTTTCATTTAGGTTTAAAGAGTTAGCTGCTATACCGCCGGTTATGCTTTCCTATAGTGTAAATGGTATTTTTACAGGTAGGAATGTTAGCACAAAAACTGAAGAAAAGGAGATAGTTAAAAATCTCTGTACACAATGCTTAGTTCTCAGAAGTAAATTATAAGTGCCATGTTGTTTCATTTAAGTTTAAAGAGTTAGCTGGTATACCGCCGGTTATGCTTCCTATAGTGTAAATGCTTGTTTTACAGATAGGAATGTAAGCACAAAACCTGAAAGAAAAGAGATAGCCACAAAATCTCTGCGCACAATGCTTAGTTCTCGGAAGAAAATCATATGTGCTATATTGTTTCATTAAGTTTTAAGAGGTAGCTGCTATACCGCCGGCTTTGCTTTCCTATAGTACAAATGCTAGTTTTACAGATAAGAATGTTAGCACAAAACCTGAAAGAAAGGAGATAGCCGCAAAATCTCTGCACACAATGCTTAGTTCTCTGAAGTAAATCATATGTGCCAAGTTGTTTCATTTAGGTTTAAAGAGTTAGCTGCTATAACGCCGGTTATGCTTTCCTATAGTGTAAATGGTAGTTTTACAGATAGGAATGTAAGCCCAAAAACTGAAGAAAAGGAGGTAGCTGAAAAATCTCTGCACACAATCCTTAGTTCTCAGAAGTAAATCATATGTGCCATGTTGTTTCATTTAGGTTTAAAGAGTTAGCTGCTATACCGCCGGTTATGCTGTCCTATAGTGTAAATGGTATTTTTACAGGGGGGAATTATAGCACAAAAACTGAAGAAAAGGAGATAGCTGAAAAATCTCTGTACACAATGCTGAGTTCTCAGAAGTAAATTATAAGTGCCATGTTGTTTCATTTAAGTTTAAAGAGTTAGCTGGTATACTGCCGGTTATGCTTCCTGTAGTGTAAATGCTAGTTTTACATATAAGAATGTTAGCACAAAAACTGAAAGAAAAGACATAGCCGCAAAATCTCTGCACACAATGCTTAGTTCTCTGAAGTAAATCATATGTGCCTTTTTGTTTCATTTAGGTTTTAAGAGGTAGCTTCTATACCGCCGGCTTTGCTTTCCTATAGTGTAAATGATAGTTTTACAAATAAGAATGTTAGCACAAAACCTGAAAGAAAGGAGATAGCCGCAAAATCTCTGCACACAATGCTTAGTTCTCTAAAGTAAATCATATGTGCCATGTTGTTTCATTTAGGTTTAAAGAGTTAGCTGCTATAACGCCGGTAATGCTTTCCTATAGTGTAAATGGTAGTTTTACAGATAGGAATGTAAGCACAAAAACTGAAGAAAAGGAGATAGCTGAAAAATCTCTGCACACAATGCTTAGTTCTCAGAAGTAAATCATATGTACCAATGTGTTTCATTTAGGTTTAAAGAGTTAGCTGCTATACCGCCGGTTATTCTTTCCTATAGTGTAAATGGTAGTTTTACAGATAGGAATGTTAGCACAAAAACTGAAGAAAAGGAGATAGCTGAAAAATCTCTGCACACAATGCTTAGTATTCAGAAGTAAATCATATGTGCCATGTTGTTTCATTTAGGTTTAAAGAGTTAGCTGCTATACCGCCGGTTATGCTTTCCTATAGTGTAAATGGTAGTTTTACAAATAGGAATGTTAGCACAAAAACTGAAGAAAAGGAGATAGCTGAAAAATCTCTGCACACAATGCTTAGTTCGCAGAAGGAAATCATATGTGCCATGTTGTTTCATGTAGGTTTAAAGAGTTAGCTGCTATACTGCCGGTTATGCTTTCCTATAGTGTAAATGCTAGTTTTACAGATAAGAATGTTAGCACAAAACCTGAAAGAAAGGAGATAGCCGCAAAATCTCTGCATACAATGCTTAGGTATCAGAAGTAAATCATATGTGCCATGTTGTTTCATTTAGCTTTAAAGAGTTAGCTGCTATACCGCCAGCTGTGCTTTCCTATAGTGTAAATGCTAGCTTTACAGATAGGAATGTTAGCACAAAAACTGAAAGAAAGGAGATAGCCCCAAAATCTCTGCACACAATGCTTGGTTCTCAGAAGTAAATCATATGTGCCATGTTGTTTCATTTAGGTTTAAAGAGTTAGCCGCTATAAAGCCGGTTATGCGTTCCTATAGTGTAAATGGTAGTTTTACAGATAGGAATGTTAGCACAAAAAATGAAGAAAAGGAGATAGCTGAAAAATCTCTGCACACAATGCTTAGTTCTCAGAAGTAAATCATATGTGCCATGTTGTTTCATTTAGGTTTAAAGAGTTAGCTGCTATTCCCTTAGTTATGCTTTCGTCTATAGTAAATACTAGTATAAAGTTATGAATATTAGCACAAAATCTGAAGTAATTTAGATAGCTGCAAAATCTCTGCACAGAATTCTTAGGTCTCAGAAGTAAATCATATGTGCCATGTTGTTTCATTTAGGTTTAAAGAGTTAGTTGCTATACCACTGGTTATGCTTTCCTATTGTGTAAAAGGTAGTTTTCCAGATAAGAATGTTAGCACAAAACCTAAAAGAAAGGAGATAGCCGCAAAATCTCTGCACAGAATTCTTAGGTCTCAGAAGTAAATCATATGTGCCATGTTGTTTCATTTAGGTTTAAAGAGATACCTGCTATACCGCCGGCTTTGCTTTCCTATAATGTAAATGGTAGTTTTACAGATAGGAATGTTATCACAAAAACTGAAGAAAAGGAGATACCCACGAAAACTCTCTGCACACAATGCTTACTTCTCAGAAGTAAATCATATGTGTCATGTTGTTTCATTTGGGTTTAAAGAGTTAGCTGCTATCCCCTTAGGTATGCTTTCGTATTTAGTAAACACTAGTATAAACATAGGAATGTTAGTACAAAATCTGAAGTAAAGGAGATAGCTGCAAAATCTCGGCACACAATGCTTAGTTCTCAGAAGTGAATCATATGTGCCATGTTGTGTCATTTAGGTTTAGAGAGTTAGCTGCTATACCACCTGTTATGCTTCCCTATAGTGTAAATGCTAGTTTTACAGATATGAATGTTAGCACAAAAACTGAAAGAAAGGAGATAGCCACAAAATTTCAGCACACAATGCCTAGTTCTCAGAAGTAAATCATATGAGCCATGTTGTTTCATGTAGGTTTAAAGAGTTAGCTGCTATACCGCCCATTATGCTTTCCTATAGTGTAAATGCTAGTTTTACAGATAAGAATGTTAGCACAAAAACTGAAAGAAAGGAGATAGCCGCAAAATCTCTCCACAGAATTCTTAGATCTCAGAAGTAAATCACATGTGCCATGTTGTTTCATTTAGGTTTAAATAGTTAACTGCTATACTGCCGATTATGCTTTCCTATAGTGTAAATGGTATTTTTACAGGTAGGAATGTTAGCACAAAAACTGAAGAAAAGGAGATAGCTGAAAAATCTCTGTACAGAATGCTTAGTTCTCAGAAGTAAATTATAAGTGCCATGTTGTTTCATTTAAGTTTAAAGAGTTAGCTGGTATACCGCCGGTTATGCTTCCTATAGTGTAAATACTAGTTTTACAGATAGGAATGTTAGCACAAAAACTGAAAGAAAAGAGATGGCCGCAAAATCTCTGCACACAATGCTTAGTTCTCTGAAGTAAATCATATGTGCCATGTTGTTTCATTTACGTTTTAGGAGGTAGCTGCTATACCGCCGGCTTTGCTTTCCTATAGTGTAAATGCTAGTTTTACAGATAAGAATGTTAGCACAAAACCTGAAAGAAAGGAGATAGCCACAAAATCCCTGCACACAATGCTTAGTTCTCTTAAGTAAATCATATGTGTCAAGTTGTTTCATTTAGGTTTAAAGAGTTAGCTGCTATAACGCCGGTTATGCTTTCCTATAGTGTAAATGGTAGTTTTACAGATAGGAATGTAAGCACAAAAACTGAAGAAAAGGAGATAGCTGAAAAATCTCTGCACACAATGCTTAGTTCTCAGAAGTAAATCATATGTGCCAATGTGTTTCATTTAGGTTTAAAGAGTTAGCTGGTATACCGCCGGTTATGCTTTCCTATAGTGTAAATGGTTGTTTTACAGATAGGAATGTTAGCACAAAAACTGAAGAAAAGGAGATAGCTGAAAAATCTCTGCACACCATGCTTAGTTCTCAGAAGTAAATCATATGTGCCATGTTGTTTCATTTAGGTTTAAAGAGTTAGCTGCTATACCGCCGGTTATGCTTTCCTATAGTGTAAATGCTAGTTTTACAGATAAGAATGTTAGCACAAAACCTGAAAGAAAGTAGATAGCCGCAAAATCTCTGCACACAATGCTTAGTTCTCTGAAGTAAATCATATGTGCCAAGTTGTTTCATTTAGGTTTAAAGAGTTAGCTGCTATACCGCCGGTTATGCTTTCCTACAGTGTAAACGGTAGTTTAACAGATAGGAATGTTAGCACAAAAACTGAAGAAAAGGAGATAGCTGAAAAATCTCTGCACACAATGCTTAGTTCTCGGAAGTAAATCATATGTGCCATGTTGTTTCATTTAGGTTTTAAGAGGTAGCTGCTATACCGCCGGCTTTGCTTTCCTATAGTGTCAATGCTAGTTTTACAGATAAGAATGTTAGCACAAAACCTGAAAGAAAGGAGATAGCCGCAAAATCTCTGCACACAGTGCTTAGTTCTCTGAAGTAAATCATATGTGCCAACTTGTTTCATTTAGGCTTAAAGAGTTAGCTGCTATACCGCAGGTTATGCTTTCCTACAGTGTAAATGGTAGTTTTACAGATAGGAATGTTAGCACAAAAACTGAAGAAAAGGAGAAAGCTGAAAAATCTCTGTACACCATGCTTAGTTCACAGAAGTAAATCATATGTGCCATGTTGTTTCATTTAGGTTTAAAGAGTTAGCTGCTATACCGCCTGTTATGCTTTCCGATAGTGTAAATGCTAGTTTTACAGATAAGAATGTTAGCACAAAAACTGAAAGAAAGGAGATAGCCGCAAAATCTCTGCACAGAATTCTTAGGTCTGAGAAGTAAATCATATGTGCCATGTTGTTTCATTTAGTTTTAAAGAGTTAGCTGCTATACCGCCGGTTATGCTTTCCTATAGTGTAAATGGTAGTTTTACAGATAGGAATGTTAGCACAAAAAATGAAGAAAAGGAGATAGCTGAAAAATCTCTGCACACAATGCTTAGTATTCAGAAGTAAATCATATGTGCCATGTTATTTCATTGAGATTTAAAGAGTTAGCTGCTATGCCACCGGTTATGCTTTCCTATAGGGTAAATGCTAGTTTTACAGATAAGAATGTTAGCACAAAAACTGAAAGAAAGGAGATAGACGCAAAATCTCTGCACAGAATTCTTAGGTCTCAGAAGTAAATCATATGTGCCATGTTGATTCATTTAGTTTTAAAGAGTTAGCTGCTATACTGCCGGTTATGCTTTCCTATAGTGTAAATGGTAGTTTTCCTGATAGGTATGTTAGCACAAAAACTGAAGAAAAGGAGATAGCTGAAAAATCTCTGCACACAATGCTCAGTTCTCACAAGTAAATGATATGTACCATGTTGTTTCATTTAGGTTTAAAGAGTTAGCTGTTATACCGCCGGTTATGCTTTCCTATAGTGTAAATTCTAGTTTTACAGATAAGAATGTTAGCACAAAAACTGAAAGAAAGGAGATAGCCACAAAATCTCTGCACAGAATTCTTAGGTCTCAGAAGTAAATCATACGTGCCATGTTGTTTCATTTAGGTTTAAGAGTTAGCTGCTATACCGCCGGTTATGTGTCCTATAGTGTAAATGGTATTTTTACAGGTGGGAATGATAGCACAAAAACTGAAGAAAAGGAGATAGCTGAAAAATCTCTGTACACAATGCTTAGTTCTCAGAAGTAAATTATAAGTGCCATCTTGTTTCATTTAAGTTTAAAGAGTTAGCTGGTATACTGCTGGTTATGCTTCCTATAGTGTAAATGCCAGTTTTACAGATAGGAATGTTAGCACAAAAACTGAAAGAAAAGACATAGCCGCAAAATCTCTGCGCACAATGCATAGTTCTCTGAAGTAAATCATATGTGCCATGTTGTTTCATTTAGGTTTTAAGAGGTAACTGCTATACCGCCGGCTTTGCTTTCCTATAGTGTAAATGATAGTTTTACAACTAAGAATGTTAGCACAAAACCTGAAAGAAAGGAGAGAGCCGCAAAATCTCTGCACACAATGCTTAGTTCTCTGAAGTAAATCATATATGCCTTGTTGTTTCATTTAGGTTTAAAGAGTTAGCTGCTATACTGCCTGTTATGCTTTCCTATAGTGTAAATGGTAGTTTTACAGATAGGAATGTTAGCACAAAAACTGAAGAAAAGGAGATAGCTGAAAAATCTCTGCACACACTGCTTATTTCTCAGAAGTAAATCATATGTGCCATGTTGTTTCATTTAGGTTTAAAGAGTTAGCTGCTATACCGCCGGTTATGCTTTCCTATAGTGTAAATGCTAGTTTTACAGATAGGAATGTTAGCACAAAAACTGAAAGAAAGGAGATAGCCGCAAAATCTCTGCACAGAATTCTTAGGTCTCAGAAGTAAATCATATGTGCCATGTTGTTTCATTTAGTTTTAAAGAGTTAGCAGCTATACCGCCGGTTATGCTTTCCTATAGAGTAAATGGTAGTTTTACAGATAGGAATATTAGCACAAAAACTGAAAGAAAGGAGATAGCCGCAAAATCTCTGCACACAATGCTTAGTTCTCAGAAGTAAATCATATGTGCCATGTTGTTTCATTTAGGTTTAAAGAGTTAGCTGCTATCCCCTTAGTTATGCTTTCGTATATAGTAAATAGTAGTATAAAGATATGAATGTTAGCACAAAATCTGAAGTAGAGGAGATAGCTGCAAAATCTCTGCACAGAATTCTTAGGTCTCAGAAGTAAATCATATGTGCCATGTTGTTTCATTTAGGTTTAAAGAGTTAGTTGCTATACCGCCGGTTATGCTTTCCTATTCTGTAAATGGTAGTTTTCCAGATAAGAATGTTAGCACAAAACCTAAAAGAAAGGAGATAGCCGCAAAATCTCCGCACAGAATTCTTGGGTCTCAGAAGTAAATCATATGTGCCATGGTGTTTCATTTAGGTTTAAAGAGTTACCTGCTATACCGCCGGCTTTGCTTTCCTATAGTGTAAATGGTAGTTTTACAGAAGGAATGTTATCACAAAAACTGAAGAAAAGGAGATACCCGCGAAAACTCTCTGCACACAATGCTTACTTCTCAGAAGTAAATCATATGTGCCATGTTGTTTCATTTAGGTTTAAAGAGTTAGCTGCTATACCGCCGGTTATGCATTCCTATAGTGTAAATGGTAGTTTTAGAGATAGGAATGTTAGCACAAAAACTGAATGAAAGGAGATAGCCGCAAAATCTCTGCACACAATGCTTAGGTCTCAGAAGTAAATCATATGTGCCATGTAGTTTCATTTAGTTTTCAAGAGTTAGCTGCTATACCCTTAGTTATGCTTTCGTATATCGTAAATACTAGCATAAAGATATGAATGTTAGCACAAAATCTGAATTAAAGGAGATAGCCGCAAAATCTCTGCACACAATGCTTAGTTCTCAGAAGTAAATCATATGTGCCATGTTGTTTCATTTTGGTTTAAAGAGTTAGCTGCTATACCGCCGGTTATGCTTTCCTATAGTGAAATGATAGTTTTACAGAGAGGAATGTTAGCACAAAAACTGAAGAAAAGGAGATAGCCGTGAAAACTCTCTGCACACAATGCTTACTTCTCAGAAGTAAATCATATGTGCCATGTTGTTTCATTTCGGTTTAAAGAGTTACCTGCTATAGTGCCGGTTATGCTTTCCTATAGTGTAAATGCTAGTTTTACAGATAAGAATGTTAGCACAAAACCTAAAAGAAAGGAGATAGCCCCAAAATATCTGTACAGAATTCTTAGGTCTCAGAAGTAAATCATATGTGCCATGTTGTTTCATTTAGGTTTAAAGAGTTAGCTGCTATCCACTTAGGTATGCTTTCGTATATAGTAAATACTAGTATAAAGATAGGAATGTTAGCACAAAAACTGAAAGAAAGGAGATAGCCGCAAAATCTCTGCACACAATGCTTGGTTCTCAGAAGTAAATCATATGTGCCATGTTGTTTGATTTAGGTTTAAAGAGTTAGCTGCTATACCGCCGGTTATGCTTTCCTATAGTGTAAATGGTAGTTTTCCAGATAGGTATGTTAGCACAAAAACTGAAGAAAAGGAGATAGCTGAAAAATCTCTGCACACAATGCTTAGTTCTCAGAAGTAAATCATATGTTCCATGTTGTTTCTTTTAGGTTTAAAGAGGTAGCTGCTATACCGCCGGTTATGCATTCCTATAGTGTAAATGGTAGTTTTACAGATATGAATGTTAGCACAAAAACTGAAGAAAAGGAGATAGCTGAAAAATCTCTGCACACAATGCTTAGTTCTCAGAAGTAAATCATATGTGCCATGTTGTTTCATTTAGGTTTAAAGAGTTAGCTGCTATACCGCCGTCTTTGCTTTCCTATAGTGTAAATGCTAGTTTTACAGATAGGAATGTTAGCACAAAAACTGAATGAAAGGAGATAGCCGCAAAATCTCTGCACACACTGCTTAGTTCTCAGACGTAAATCATATGTGCCATGTTGTTTCATTTAGGTTTAAAGAGTTAGCTGCTATACCGCCGGTTATGCTTTCCTATAGTGTAAATGGTAGTTTTACAGATAAGAATGTTAGCACAAAAACTGAAGAAAAGTAGAGAGATGAAAAATCTCTACACACAATGCTTAGTTCTCAGAAGTAAATTATAAGTACCATGTTGTTTCATTTAAGTTTAAAGAGTTAGCTGATATACCGCCTGTTATGCTTCTTATAGTGTAAATGCTAGTTTTACAGATAGGAATGTTAGCACAAAAACTGAAAGAAAAGAGATAGCCGCAAAATCTCTGCACACAATGCTTAGATCTCTGAAGTAAATCATATGTGCCATGTTGTTTCATTTAGGTTTTACGAGGTAGCTGCTATACCGCCGGCTTTGCTTTCCTATAGTGTAAATGCTAGTTTTACAGATAGGGATGTTAGCACAAAGACTGAAAGAAAGTAGATAGCCGCAAAATCTCTGAACACAATGCTTAGTTCTCTGAAGTAAATCATATGTGCCATGTTGTTTCATTTAGTTTTAAAGAGTTAGCTGCTATACCGCCGGTTATGCTTTCCTATAGTGTAAATGGTAGTTTTCCAGAGAGTAATGTTAGCACAAAAACTGAAGAAAAGGAGATAGCTGAAAAATCTCTGCACATAATGCTTAGTTCTCAGAAGTAAATCATATGTGCCATGTTGTTTCATTTAGGTTTAAAGAGTTAGCTGCTATACCGCCGGTTATGCTTTCCTATAGTGTAAATGGTTGTTTTACAGATAAGAATGTTAGCACAAAACCTGAAGAAAAGGAGAGAGCTGAAAAATCTCTACACACAATGCTTAGTTCTCAGAAGTAAATCATATGTGCCATGTTGTTTCATTTAGGTTTAAAGAGTTAGGTGCTATACAGCCGGTGATGCTTTCCTATAGTGTAATTGCTAGTTTTACAGATAAGAATGTTAGCACAAAAACTGAAAGGTGAAAGCCGCAAAATCTCTGCACAGAATTCTTAGGTCTCAGAAATAACTCATATGTGCCATGTTGTTTCATTTAGTTTTAAAGAGTTAGCTGCTATACCGCCGGTTATGCTTTCCTATAGTGTAAATGGTAGTTTTCCAGATAGGTATGTTAGCACAAAAACTGAAGAAAAGGAGATAGCTGAAAAATCTCTGCACTCAATGCTTAGTTCTCAGAAGTAAATCATATATGCCATGTTGTTTCCTTTAGGTTTAAAGAGGTAGCTGCTATACCGCCGGTTATGCATTCCTATAGTGTAAATGGTAGTTTTACAGATATGAATGTTAGCACAAAAACTGAAGAAAAGGAGATAGCTGAAAAATCTCTGCACACAATGCTTAGTTCTCAGAAGGAAATCATATGTGCCATGTTGTTTCATTTAGGTTTAAAGAGTTAGCTGCTATGCCGTCCGTTATGCTTTCCTATAGTGTATATGGTAGTTTTACAGATAAGAATGTTAGCACAAAAACTGAAAGAAAGGAGATAGCTGCAAAATCTCTGCATAGAATTCTTAGGTCTCAGAAATAAATCATATGTGCCATAGTGGTCCATTTAGTTTTAAAGAGTTAGCTGCTATACCGCAGGTTATGCTTTCCTCTAGTGTAAATGGTAGTTTTACAGATAGGAATGTTAGCACAAAAACTGAAGAAAAGGAGATAGCTGAAAAATATCTGTACACAAAGCTTAGTTCTCAGAAGTAAATTATAAGTGCCATGTTGTTTCATTTAAGTTTAAAGAGTTAGCTGGTATACCGCCGGTTATGCTTCCTATAGTGTAAATGCTAGTATTACAGATAGGAATGTTAGCACAAAACCTGAAAGAAAAGAGATAGCCGCAAAATCTCTGCACACAATGCTTACTTCTATGAAGTAAATCATATGTGCCATGTTGTTTCATTTAGGTTTTAAGAGGTAGCTGCTATAACGCCGGCTTTGCTTTCCTATAGTGTAAATGCTAGTTTTACAGATAAGAATGTTAGCACAAAACCTGAAAGAAAGGAGATAGCCGCAAAATCTCTGCACACAATGCTTAGTTCCCTGAAGTAAATCATATGTGCCAAGTTGTTTCATTTAGGTTTAAAGAGTTAGCTGCTATAACGCCGGTTATGCTTTCCTATAGTGTAAAAGGTAGTTTTACAGATAGGAATGTTAGCACAAAAACAGAAGAAAAGGAGATAGCTGAAAAATATCTGTACACAAAGCTTAGTTCTCAGAGTAAATTATAAGTGCCATGTTGTTTCATTTAAGTTTAAAGAGTTAGCTGGTATACCGCCGGTTATGCTTCCTATAGTGTAAATGCTAGTTTTACAGATAGGAATGTTAGCACAAAACCTGAAAGAAAAGGGATAGCCGCAAAATCTCTGCACACAATGCTTACTTCTCTGAAGTAAATCATATGTGCCATGTTGTTTCATTTAGGTTTTAAGAGGTAGCTGCTATAACGCCGGCTTTGCTTTCCTATAGTGTAAATGCTAGTTTTACAGATAAGAATGTTAGCACAAAACCTGAAAGAAAGGAGATAGCCGCAAAATCTCTGCACACAATGCTTAGTTCCCTGAAGTAAATCATATGTGCCAAGTTGTTTCATTTAGGTTTAAAGAGTTAGCTGCTATAACGCCGGTTATGCTTTCCTATAGTGTAAAAGGTAGTTTTACAGATAGGAATGTAACCACAAAAACAGAAGAAAAGGAGATAGCTGAAAAATCTCTGCACACAATGCTTAGTTCTCAGAAGTAAATCATATGTGCCAATATGTTTCATTTAGTTTAAAGACTTAGCTGCTATACTGCCGGTTATGCTTTCCTATAGTGTAAATGGTAGTTTTACAGATAGGAATGTTAGCACAAAAACTGAAGAAAAGGAGATAGCTGAAAAATCTCTGCACACCAGGCTTAGTTCTCAGAAGTAAATCATATGTGCCATGTTGTTTAATTTAGGTTTAAAGAGTTAGCTGCTATACCGCCGGCTTTGCTTTCCTATAGTGTAAATGCTAGTTTTACAGATAGGAATGTTAGCACAAAAACTGAAAGAAAGGAGATAGCCACAAAATCTCTGCACACAATGCTTGGTTCTCAGAAGTAAATCATATGTGCCATGTTGTTTCATTTACGTTTAAAGAGTTAGCTGCTATAACGCCGGTTATGCTTTCCTATAGTGTAAATGGTAGTTTTACAAAAGGAATGTTAGCACAAAAACTGAAATAAAGGAGATAGCTGAAAAATCTCTGCACACAATGATTAGTTCTCAGAAGTAAATCATATGTGCCATGTTGTTTCATTTAGGTTTAAAGAGTTAGCTGCTATACCGCCGGTTATGCTTTCCTATAGTGTAAAAGCTAGTTTTACAGATAAGAATGTTAGCACAAAAACTGAAAGAAAGGAGATAGCCGCAAAATCTCTGCACAGAATTCTTAGGTCTCAGAAGTAAATCATACGTGCCATGTTGTTTCATTTAGGTTTAAAGAGTTAGCTGCTATACCGCCGATTAGGCTTTCCTATAGTGTAAATGGTATTTTTACAGGTAGGAATGTTAGCACAAAAACTGAAGAAAAGGATATAGCTGAAAAATCTCTGTACACAATGCTTAGTTCTCAGAAATAAATTATAAGTGCCATCTTATTTCATTTAAGTTAAAAGAGCTAGCTGGTATACCGCCGGTTATGCTTTCTATACTGTAAAGGCTAGTTTTACAGATAGGAATGTTAGCACAAAAACTGAAATAAAAGAGATAGCCACAAAATCTCTGCACACAATGCTTAGTTCTCTGAAGTAAATCATATGTGCCATGTTGTTTCATTTAGGTTTTAAGAGGTAGCTGCTATACCGCCGGCTTTGCTTTCCTATAGTGTAAATGATAGTTTTACTGATAGGAATGTTAGCACAAAAACTGAAAGAAAGTAGATAGCCGCAAAATCTCTGCACACAATGCTTAGTTCTCTGAAGTAAATCAAATGTGCCATGTTGTTTCATTTAGGTTTAAAGTGTTAGCTGCTATACCGCCGGTTATGCTTTCCTATAGTGTAAATGGTATTTTTACAGGTAGGAATGTTAGCAGAAAAGCTGAAGAAAAGGAGATAGCTGTAAAATCTCTGCACACAATGCTTAGTTCTCAGAAGTAAATCATATGTGCCATGTTGTTTCATTTAGGTTTAAAGAGTTAGCTGCTATACCGCCGGTTATGCTTTCCTATAGAGTAAATGCTAGTTTTACAGATAAGAATGATAGCAAAAAAACTGAAAGAAAGGAGATAGCCGCAAAATCTCTGCACAGAATTCTTAGGTCTCAGAAGAAAGTCATACGTGCCATGTTGTTTCATTTAGGTTTAAAGAGTTAGCTGCTATACCGCCGGTTATGCTTTCCTATAGTGTAAATGGTATTTTTACAGGTAGGAATGTTAGCACAAAAACTGAAGAAAAGGAGATAGCTAAAAAATCTCTGTACAAAATGCTTAGTTCTCGGAAGAAAATCATATGTGCTATGTTGTTTCATTAAGTTTTAAGAGATAGCTGCTATACCGCCGGCTTTGCTTTCCTATAGTGCAAATGCTAGTTTTACAGATAAGAATGTTAGCACAAAACCTGAAAGAAAGGAGATAGCAGCAAAATCTCTGCACACAATGCTTAGTTCTCTGAAGTAAATCATATGTGCCAAGTTGTTTCATTTAGGTTTAAAGAGTTAGCTGCTATAACGCCGGTTATGCTTTCCTATAGTGTAAATGGTAGTTTTACAGATAGGAATGTAAGCCCAAAAACTGAAGAAAAGGAGGTAGCTGAAAAAACTCTGTACACAATGCTTAGTTCTCAGAAGTAAATTATAAGTGCCATGTTCTTTCATTTAAGTTTAAAGAGTTAGCTGGTATACTGCCGGTTATGCTTCCTATAGTGTAAATGATAGTTTTACAACTAAGAATGTTAGCACAAAACCTGAAAGAAAGGAGATAGCTGCAAAATCTCTGCACACAATGCTTAGTTCTCTGAAGTAAATCATATATGCCTTGTTGTTTCATTTTGGTTTAAAGAGTTAGCTGCTATACCGCCTGTTATGCTTTCCTATAGTGTAAATGGTAGTTTTACAGATAGGAATGTTAGCACAAAAACTGAAGAAAAGGAGATAGCTGAAAAATCTCTGCACACTATGCTTATTTCTCAGAAGTAAATCATATGTGCCATGTTGTTTCATTTAGGTTTAAAGAGTTAGCTGCTATACCGCCGGTTATGCTTTCCTATAGTGTAAATGTAAGTTTTACAGATAAGAATGTTAGCACAAAAACTGAAAGAAAGTAGATAGGCGCAAAATCTCTTCACAGAATTCTTAGGTCTCAGAAGTAAATCATATGTGCCATGTTGTTTCATTTAGTTTTAAAGAGTTAGCTGCTATACCGCCGGTTATGCTTTCCTATAGTGTAAATGGTAGTTTTCCAGATAGATATGTTAGCACAAAAACTGAAGAAAAGGAGATAGCTGAAAAATCTCTGCACACAATGCTTAGTTCTCAGAAGTAAATCATATGTGCCATGTTGTTTCCTTTAGGTTTAAAGAGTTAGCTGCTATACCGCCGGTTATGCATTCCTATAGTGTAAATGGTAGTTTTACAGATATGAATGTTAGCACAAAAACTGAAGAAAAGGAGATAGCTGAAAAATCTCTGCACACAATGCTTAGTTCTCAGAAGTAAATCATATGTGCCATGTTGTTTCATTTAGGTTTAAAGAGTTAGCTGCTATACCGCCGGTTATGCTTTCCTATAGTGTAAATGGTAGTTTTACAGATAGGAATGTTTGCACAATAACTGAAGAAAAGGAGATAGCTGAAAAATCTCTGCACACAATCCTTAGTTCTCAGAAGTAAATCATATGTGCCATGTTGTTTCATTTATGTTTAAAGAGTTAGCTGCTATACCGCCAGTTATGCTTTCCTATAGTGTAAAGGGTAGTTTTACAGATAGGAAGGTTAGCACAAAAACTGAAAGAAAGGAGATAGCCGCAAAATCTCTACACAGAATTCTTAGGTCTCAGAAATTAATCATATGTGCCATATTGTTTCATTTAGTTTTAAAGAGTTAGCTGCTATACCGCCGGTTATGCTTTCCTCTAGTGTAAATGGTAGTTTTACAGATAGGAATGTTAGCACAAAAACTGAAGAAAAGGAGATAGCTGAAAAACCTCTGCACACAATGCTTAGTATTCAGAAGAAAATCATATGCGCCATGTTGTTTCATTTAGGTTTAAAGAGTTAGCTGCTATACCGCCGGTTATGCTTTCCTACAGTGTAAATGCTAGTTTTAAAGATAAGTATGTTAGCACAAAACCTGAAGGAAAGGAGATAGCCGCAAAATCTCTGCACACAATGCTTAGGTCTCAGAAGTAAATCATATGTTCCATGTTGTTTCATTTAGGTTTAAAGAGTTAGCTGCTATACCGCGGACTTTGCTTTCCTATAGTGTAAATGCTAGTTTTACAGATAGGAATGTTAGCACAAAAACTGAAAGAAAGGAGATAGCCGCAAAATCTCTGCACACAATGCTTGGTTCTCAGAAGTAAATCATATGTGCCATGTTGTTTCATTTAGTTTTAAAGAGTTAGCTGCTATACCGCCGGGTATGCTTTCCTACTGTGTAAATGCTAGTTTTACAGATAGGTGTGTTAGCACAAAAACTGAAGAAAAGGAGATAGCTGAAAAAACTCTGCACACAATGCTTAGTTCTCAGAAGTAAATCATATGTGCCATGTTGTTTCATTTAGGTTTACAGAGTTAACTGCTATACCGCCGGTTATGCTTTCCTATAGTGTAAATGCTAGTTGTACAGATAAGTATGTTAGCACAAAACCTGAAGGAAAGTAGATAGCCGCAAAATCTCTGCACAAAATGCTTAGGTCTCAGAAGTAAATCATATGTTCCATGTTGTTTCATTTAGTTTTAAAGAGTTAGCTGCTATACCGCGGGCTTTGCTTTCCTACAGTGTAAATGTTAGTTTTACAGATAGGAATGTTAGCACAAAAACTGAAAGAAAGGAGATAGCCGCAAAATCTCTGCACACAATGCTTGGTTCTCAGAAGTAAATCATATGTGCCATGTTGTTTCATTTAGGTTTAAAGAGTTAGCTGCTATACTGCCGGTTATGCTTTCCTATAGTGTAAATGCTATTTTTACAGATAGGAATGTTAGCACAAAAAAAGAAAGAAAGGAGATAGCCGCAAAATCTCTGCACACATTGCTTGGTTCTCTGAAGTAAATCATATGTGCCATGTTGTTTCATTTAGGTTTAAAGAGTTAGCTGCTATACCGCCGGTTATGCTTTCCTAGAGTGTAAATGGTAGTTTTACAGATAGGAATGTTAGCACAAAAACGGAAGAAAAGGAGTTAGCTGAAAAATCTCTGCACACAGTGCTTAGTTCTCAGAAGAAAATCATATGTGCCATGTTGTTTCATGTAGGTTTAAAGAGTTAGCTGCTATACCACCGGTTATGCTTTCCTTTAGTGTAAATGCTAGTTTTACAGAAAAGAATGTTAGCACAAAAACTGAAAGAAAGGAGATAGCCGCAAAATCTCTGCACAGAATTCTTAGGTCTGAGAAGCAAATCATACGTGCCATGTTGTTTCATTTACATTTAAAGAGTTAGCTGCTATACCGCCGGTTATGCTTTCCTATTGTGTAAATGCTAGTTTTACAGATAGGACTGTTAGCACAAAAACTGAAGAAAAGGAGATAGCTGAAAAATCTCTGCACACAATGCTTAGTTCTCAGAAGTAAATCATATGTGCCATGTTGTTTCATTTAGGTTTACAGAGTTAGCTGCTATACCGCCGGTTATGCTTTCCTATTGTGTAAATGCTAGTTTTACAGATAGGAATATTAGCACAAAACTGAAAGAAAGAGATAGCCGCAAAATCTCTGCATACAATGCTTAGGTTTCAGAAGTAAATTATATTTGCCTTGTTGTTTCATTTAGGTTTAAAGAGTTAGCTGCTATACCGCCGGATTTGCTTTCCTATATTGTAAATGCTAGTTTTACAGATAGGAATGTTAGCATAAAAACTGAAAGAAAGGAGATAGCCACAAAATCTCTGCACACAATGCTTGATTCTCAGAAGTAAATCATATGTGCCATGTTGTTTCATTTAGGTTTAAAGAGTTAGCTGCTATACAGCCGGTTATGCTTTCCTATAGTGTAAAACCTAGTTTTACAGATAAGAATGTTAGCACAAAAACTTAAAGAAAGGAGATAGCCGCAAAATCTCTGCACAGAATTCTTAGGTCTGAGAAGCAAATCATACGTGCCATGTTGTTTCATTTACGTTTAAAGAGTTAGCTGCTATACCGCCGGTTATGCTTTCCTATTGTGTAAATGCTAGTTTTACAGATAGGACTGTTAGCACAAAAACTGAAGAAAAGGAGATAGCTGAAAAATCTCTGCACACAATGCTTAGTTCTCAGAAGTAAATCATATGTGCCATGTTGTTTCATTCAGGTTTACAGATTTAGCTGCTATACCGCCGGTTATGCTTTCCTATAGTGTAAATGCTAGTTTTAAGATAAGTATGTTAGCACAAAACCTGAAGGAAAGGAGATAACCGCAAAATCTCTGCACACAATGCTTAGGTCTCAGAAGTAAATCATATGTTCCATGTTGTTTCATTTAGGTTTAAAGAGTTAGCTGCTATACCGCGGGCTTTGCTTTCCTATAGTGTAAATGCTAGTTTTACAGATAGGAATGTTAGCACAAAAACTGAAAGAAAGATGATAGCCGCAAAATCTCTGCACACATTGCTTGGTTCTCAGAAGTAAATCATATATGCCATGTTGTTTCATTTAGGTTTAAAGAGTTAGCTGCTATACCGCGGGCTTTGCTTTCCTATAGTGTAAATGCTAGTTTTACAGATAGGAATGTTAGCACAAAAACTGAAAGAAAGGAGATAGCCGCAAAATCTCTGCACACATTGCTTGGTTCTCAGAAGTAAATCATATGTGCCATGTTGTTTCATTTAGGTTTAAAGAGTTAGCTGCTATACCGCCGGTTATGCTTTCCTATAGTGTAAATGGTAGTTTTACAGATAGGAATGTTAGCACAAAAACGGAAGAAAAGGAGTTAGCTGAAAAATCTATACACACAATGCTTAGTTCTCAGAAGAAAATCATATGTGCCATGTTGTTTCATGTAGGTTTAAAGAGCTGCTATACCACCGGTTATGCTTTCCTATAGTGTAAATGCTAGTTTTACAGATAAGAATGTTAGCACAAAAACTGAAAGAAAGGAGATAGCCGCAAAATCTCTGCATATAATTCTTAGGTCTCAGAAGTAAATCATATGTGCCATGATGTTTCATTTAGGTTTAAAGAGTTAGCTGCTTTACCGCCGGTTATGCTTTCCTATAGTGTAAATGCTAGCTTTACAGATAAGAATGTTAGCACAAAACCTGAAAGAAAGGAGATAGCCGCAAAATCTCTGCATGCAATGCTTAGGTTTCAGAAGTAAATCATATTTGCCATGTTGTTTCATTTAGGTTTAAAGAGTTAGCTGCTATACCGCCGGTTATGCTTTCCTATAGTGTAAATGGTATTTTCACAGGTAGGAATGTTAGCACAAAAACTGAAGAAAAGGAAATAGCTGAAAAATCTCTGTACACAATGCTTAGTTCTTAGAAGTAAATTATAAGTGCCATGTTGTATCATTTAAGTTTAAAGAGTTAGCTGGTATACCGCCTGTTATGCTTCCTATAGTGTAAATGGTATTTTCACAGGTAGGAATGTTAGCACAAAAACTGAAGAAAAGGAGATAGCCGCAAAATCTCTGCACACAATGCTTAGTTCTCTGAAGTAAATCATATGTGCCATGTTGTTTCATTTAGGTTTAAAGAGTTAGCTGCTATGCCGCGGGTTATGCTTTCCTATAGTGTAAATGGTAGTTTTACAGATAGGAATGTTAGCACAAAAACTGAAGAAAAGGAGATAGCCACAAAATCTCTGCACACAATGCTTAGTTCTCAGAAGTAAATCATATATCCCATGTTGTTTCATTCAGGTTTAAAGAGTTAGCTGCTATACCGCCGGTTATGCTTTCCAATAGTGTAAATGGTAGTTTTACAGATTAGAATGTTAGGACAAAAACTGAAAGAAAGGAGAGAGCCGCAAAATCTCTGCACAGAATTCTTAGGTCTCAGAAGTAAATCATACGTGCCATGTTGTTTCATTTAGGTTTAAAGAGTTAGCTGCTATACCGCCGGTTATGCTTTCCTATAGTGTAAATGGTATTTTTACAGGTAGGAATGTTAGCACAAAAACTGAAGAAAAGGAGATAGCTGAAAAATCTCTGTACACAATGCTTAGTTCTCAGAAGTAAATTATAAGTGCCATGTTGTTTCATTTAAGTTTAAAGAGTTAGCTGGTATACCCGTTATGCTTCCTATAGTGTAAATGCTAGTTTTACAGATAGGAATGTTAGCACAAAAACTGAAAGAAAAGAGATAGCGGCAAAATCTCTGCACACAATGCTTTGTTCTGTGAAGTATATCATATGTGCCATGTTCTTTCATTTAGGTTTTAAGAGGTAGCTGCTATACCGCCGGCTTTGCTTTCCTATAGTGAAAATGGTAGTTTTACAGATAGGAATGTTAGCACAAAAACTGAAGAAAAGGAGATAGCTGAAAAATCTCTACACACAATGCTTAGTTCTCAGAAGTAAATCATATATGCCATGTTGTTTCATTTAGGTTTAAAGAGTTAGCTGCTATTCCGCCGGTTATGCTTTCCTATAGTGTAAATGCTAGTTTTACAGATAGGAATGTTAGCACAAAAACTGAAAGAAAAGAGATAGCCGCAAAATCTCTGCACACATTGCTTGGTTCTCAGAAGTAAATCATATGTGCCATGTTGTTTCATTTAGGTTTAAAGAGTTAGTTGCTATACCGCCGGTTATGCTTTCCGATAGTGTAAATGGTAGTTTTACAGATAGGAATGTTAGCACAAAAACGGAAGAAAAGGAGTTAGCTGAAAAATCTGTGCACACAATGCTTAGTTCTCAGAAGAAAATCATATGTGCCACGTTGTTTCATGTAGGCTTAAAGAGTTAGCTGCTATACCACCGGTTATGCTTTCCTATAGTGTAAATGCTAGTTTTACAGATAAGAATGTTAGCACAAAAATTGAAAGAAAGGAGATAGCCGCAAAATCTCTGCACATAATTCTTAGGTCTCAGAAGTAAATCATATGTGCCATGATGTTTCATTTAGGTTTAAAGTGTTAGCTGCTTTACCGCCGGTTATGCTTTCCTATAGTGTAAATGCTAGCTTTACAGATAAGAATGTTAGCACAAAACCTGAAAGAAAGGAGATAGCCGCAAAATCTCTGCATACAATGCTTAGGTTTCAGAAGTAAAGCATATTTGCCATGTTGTTTCATTTAGGTTTGAAGAGTTAGCTGCTATACCCACGGCTTTGCTTTCCTATAGTGTAAATGCTAGTTTTACAGATAGGAATGTTAGCATAAAAACTGAAAGAAAGGAGATAGCCGCAAAATCTCTGCACACAATGCTTGGTTCTCAGAAGTAAATCATATGGGCCATGTTGTTTCATTTAGGTTTAAAGAGTTAGCTTCTATACCGCCGGTTATGCTTTCCTAGAGTGTAAATGGTGGTTTTACAGATAGGAATGTTAGCACAAAAACGGAAGAAAAGGAGTTAGCTGAAAAATCTATACACACAATGCTTAGTTCTCAGAAGAAAATCATATGTGCCATGTTGTTTCATGTAGGTTTAAAGAGTTAGCTGCTATACCACCGGTTATGCTTTCCTATAGTGTAAATGCTAGTTTTACAGATAAGAATGTTAGCACAAAAACTGAAAGAAAGGAGATAGCCGCAAAATCTCTGCACATAATTCTTAGGTCTCAGAAATAAATCATATGTGCCATGATGTTTCATTTAGGTTTAAAGAGTTAGCTGCTTTACCGCCTGTTATGCTTTCCTATAGGGTAAATGCTAGCTTTACAGATAAGAATGTTAGCACAAAACCTGAAAGAAAGGAGATAGCCGCAAAATCTCTGCATACAATGCTTAGGTTTCAGAAGTAAATCATATTTGCCATGTTGTTTCATTTAGGTTTAAAGAGTTAGCTGCTATACCGCCGGTTATGCTTTCCTATAGTGTAAATGGTATTTTCACAGGTAGGAATGTTAGCACAAAAACTGAAGAAAAGGAGATAGCTGAAAAATCTCTGTACACAATGCTTAGTTCTTAGAAGAAAATTATAAGTGCCATGTTGTTTCATTTAAGTTTAAAGAGTTAGCTGGTATACCGCCTGTTATGCTTCCTATAGTGTAAATGGTATTTTCACAGGTAGGAATGTTAGCACAAAAACTGAAGAAAAGGAGATAGCCGCAAAATCTCTGCACACAATGCTTAGTTCTCTGAAGTAAATCATATGTGCCATGTTGTTTCATTTAGGTTTAAAGAGTTAGCTGCTATACCGCGGGTTATGCTTTCCTATAGTGTAAATGGTAGTTTTACAGATAGGTATGTTAGCACAAAAACTGAAGAAAAGTAGATAGCCACAAAATCTCTGCACAGAATGCTTAGTTCTCAGAAGTAAATCATATATGCCATGTTGTTTCATTCAGGTTTAAAGAGTTAGCTGCTATACCGCCGGTTATGCTTTCCAATAGTGTAAATGGTAGTTTTACAGATTAGAATGTTAGCACAAAAACTGAAAGAAAGGAGATAGCCGCAAAATCTCTGCACAGAATTCTTAGGTCTCAGAAATAAATCATACGTGCCATGTTGTTTCATTTAGGTTTAAAGAGTTAGCTGCTATACCGCCGGTTATGCTTTCCTATAGTGTAAATGGTATTTTTACAGGTAGGAATGTTAGCACAAAAACTGAAGAAAAGGAGATAGCTGAAAAATCTCTGTACACAATGCTTAGTTCTCAGAAGTAAATTATAAGTGCCATGTTGTTTCATTTAAGTTTAAAGAGTTAGCTGGTATACCCGTTATGCTTCCTATAGTGTAAATGCTAGTATTACAGATAGGAATGTTAGCACAAAAACTGAAAGAAAAGAGATAGCGGCAAAATCTCTGCACACAATGCTTTGTTGTGTGAAGTATATCATATGTGCCATGTTTTCTCATTTAGGTTTTAACAGATAGCTGCTATACCGCCGGCTTTGCTTTCCTATAGTGAAAATGGTTGTTTTACAGATAGGAATGTTAGCACAAAAACTGAAGAAAAGGAGATTGCTGAAAAATCTCTACACACAATGCTTAGTTCTCAGAAGTAAATCATATGTGCCATGTTGTTTCATTTAGGTTTAAAGAGTTAGCTGCTATTCCACCGGTTATGCTTTCCTATAGTGTAAATGCTAGTTTTACAGATAGGAATGTTAGCACAAAAACTGAAAGAAAGGAGATAGCCGCAAAATCTCTGCACACATTGCTTGGTTCTCAGAAGTAAATCATATGTGCCATGTTGTTTCATTTAGGTTTAAAGAGTTAGATGCTATACCGCCGGTTATGCTTTCCTATAGTGTAAATGGTAGTTTTACAGATAGGAATGTTAGCACAAAAACGGAAGAAAAGGAGTTAGCTGAAAAATCTCTGCACACAATGCTTAGTTCTCAGAAGAAAATCATATGTGCCGCGTTGTTTCATGTAGGTTTAAAGAGTTAGCTGCTATACCACCGGTTATGCTTTCCTATAGTGTAAATGCTAGTTTTACAGATAAGAATGTTAGCACAAAAACTGAAAGAAAGGAGATAGCCGCAAAATCTCTGCACATAATTCTTAGGTCTCAGAAGTAAATCATATGTGCCATGATGTTTCATTTAGGTTTAAAGAGTTAGCTGCTTTACCGCCGGTTATGCTTTCCTATAGTGTAAATGCGAGCTTTACAGATAAGAATGTTAGCACAAAACCTGAAAGAAAGGAGATAGCCGCAAATCTCTGCATACAATGCTTAGGTTTCAGAAGTAAATCATATTTGCCATGTTGTTTCATTTAGGTTTAAAGAGTTAGCCGCTATACCCCCGGCTATGCTTTCCTATAGTGTAAATGCTAGTTTTACAGATAGGAATGTTCGCACAAAACCTGAAAGAAAAGAGATAGCCGCAAAATCTCTGCGCACAATGCTTAGTTCTCAGAAGTAAATCATATGTGCCATGTTGTTTCATTAAGTTTTAAGAGGTAGCTGCTATACCGCCGGCTTTGCTTTCCTATAGTGCAAATGCTAGTTTTACAGATAAGAATGTTAGCACAAAACCTGAAAGAAAGGAGATAGCCGCAAAATCTCTGCACACAATGTTTAGTTCTCTGAAGTAAATCATATGTGCCAAGTTGTTTCATTTAGGTTTAAAGAGTTAGCTGCTATAACGCCGGTTATGCTTTCCTATAGTGTAAATGGTAGTTTTACAGAGAGGAATGTAAGCACAAAAACTGAAGAAAAGTAGGTAGCTGAAAAATCTCTGCACAAAATGCTTAGTTCTCAGAAGTAAATCATATGTGCCAATGTGTTTCATTTAGGTTTAAAGAGTTAGCTGCTATACCGCCGGTTATGCTTTACTATAGTGTAAATGGTAGTTTTACAGATAGGAATGTTAGCACAAAAACTGAAAGAAAGGAGATAGCCGCAAAATCTCTGCACATAATTCTTAGGTCTCAGAAGTAAATCATATGTGCCATGATGTTTCATTTAGGTTTAAAGAGTTAGCTGCTATACCGCGGGTTATGCTTTCCTATAGTGTAAATGGTAGTTTTACAGATAGGAATGTTAGCACAAAAACTGAAGAAAAGGAGATAGCCGCAAAATCTCTGCACATAATTCTTAGGTCTCAGAAGTAAATCATATGTGCCATGATGTTTCATTTAGGTTTAAAGAGTTAGCTGCTATACCGCGGGTTATGCTTTCCTATAGTGTAAAGGCTAGTTTTACAGATAGGAATGTTAGCACAAAAACTGAAAGAAAAGAGATATCCGCAAAATCTCTGCACACAATGCTTAGTTCTATGAAGTAAATAATATGTGCCATGTTGTTTCATTTAGGTTTTAAGAGGTAGCTGCTATACCGCCGGCTTTGCTTTCCTATAGTGTTAATGCTAGTTTTACAGATAGGAATGTTAGCACAAAAACTGAAAGAAAGTAGATAGCAGCAAAATCTCTGCACACAATGCTCAGTTCTCTGAAGAAAATCAAATGTGCCATGTTGTTTCATTTGGTTTAAAGTGTTAGCTGCTATACCGACTGTTATGCTTTCCTATAGTGTAAATGGAATTTTTAAGGTAGGAATGTTAGCACAAGAACTGAAGAAATGGAGATAGCTGAAAAATCTCTGCACACAATGCTTAGTTCTCAGAAGTAAATCATATGTGCCATGTTGTTTCATTTAGGTTTAAAGAGATAGCTGCTATAACGCCGGTTATGCTTTCCTATAGAGTAAATGCTAGTTTTACAGAAAAGAATGTTAGCAAAAAAACTGAAAGAAAGGAGATAGCCACAAAATCTCTGCACAGAATTCTTAGGTCTCAGAAGTAAATCATACGTGCCATGTTGTTTCATTTAGGTTTAAAGAGTTAGCTGCTATACCGCCGGTTATGCTTTCCTATAGTGTAAATGGTATTTTTAAGGTAGGAATGTTAGCACAAAAACTGAAGAAAAGGAGATAGCTGAAAAATCTCTGCACACAATGCTTAGTTCTCAGAAGTAAATTATAAGTGCCATGTTGTTTCATTTAAGTTTAAAGAGTTAGCTGGTATACCGCCGGTTATGCTTCCTATAGTATAAATGCTAGTTTTACAGATAGGAATGTTCGCACAAAACCTGAAAGAAAAGAGATAGCCGCAAAATCTCTGCGCACAATGCTTAGTTCTCAGAAGTAAATCATATGTGCCATGTTGTTTCATTAAGTTTTAAGAGGTAGCTGCTATACCGCCGGCTTTGCTTTCCTATAGTGCAAATGCTAGTTTTACAGATAAGAATGTTAGCACAAAACCTGAAAGAAAGGAGATAGCCGCAAAATCTCTGCACACAATGTTTAGTTCTCTGAAGTAAATCATATGTGCCAAGTTGTTTCATTTAGGTTTAAAGAGTTAGCTGCTATAACGCCGGTTATGCTTTCCTATAGTGTAAATGGTAGTTTTACAGAGAGGAATGTAAGCACAAAAACTGAAGAAAAGGAGGTAGCTGAAAAATCTCTGCACAAAATGCTTAGTTCTCAGAAGTAAATCATATGTGCCAATGTGTTTCATTTAGGTTTAAAGAGTTAGCTGCTATACCGCCGGTTATGCTTTACTATAGTGTAAATGGTAGTTTTACAGATAGGAATGTTAGCACAAAAACTGAAAGAAAGGAGATAGCCGCAAAATCTCTGCACATAATTCTTAGGTCTCAGAAGTAAATCATATGTGCCATGATGTTTCATTTAGGTTTAAAGGGTTAGCTGCTATACCGCGGGTTATGCTTTCCTATAGTGTAAATGGTAGTTTTACAGATAGGAATGTTAGCACAAAAACTGAAAAAAAGGAGATAGCCGCAAAATCTCTGCACATAATTCTTAGGTCTCAGAAGTAAATCATATGTGCCATGATGTTTCATTTAGGTTTAAAGAGTTAGCTGCTATACCGCCGGTTATGCTTTCCTATAGTGTAAAGGCTAGTTTTACAGATAGGAATGTTAGCACAAAAACTGAAAGAAAAGAGATATCCGCAAAATCTCTGCACACAATGCTTAGTTCTATGAAGTAAATAATATGTGCCATGTTGTTTCATTTAGGTTTTAAGAGGTAGCTGCTATACCGCCGGCTTTGCTTTCCTATAGTGTTAATGCTAGTTTTACAGATAGGAATGTTAGCACAAAAACTGAAAGAAAGTAGATAGCAGCAAAATCTCTGCACACAATGCTCAGTTCTCTGAAGAAAATCAAATGTGCCATGTTGTTTCATTTGGTTTAAAGTGTTAGCTGCTATACCGACTGTTATGCTTTCCTATAGTGTAAATGGAATTTTTAAGGTAGGAATGTTAGCACAAGAACTGAAGAAATGGAGATAGCTGAAAAATCTCTGCACACCATGCTTAGTTCTCAGAAGTAAATCATATGTGCCATGTTGTTTCATTTAGGTTTAAAGAGTTAGCTGCTATACCGCCGGTTATGCTTTCTTATAGTGTAAATGCTAGTTTTACAGATAAGAATGTTAACACAAAACCTGAAAGAAAGGAGATAGCCGCAAAATCTCTGCAAACGATGCTTAAGTCGCAGAAGTAAATCATATGTGCCATGTTGTTTAATTTAGGTTTAAAGAGTTAGCTGCTATACCGCCGGCTTTGCTTTCCTATAGTGTAAATGCTAGTTTTACAGATAGGAATGTTAGCACAAAAACTGAAAGAAAGGAGATAGCCGCAAAATCTCTGCACACAATGCTTGGTTCTCAGAAGTAAATCATATGTGCCATGTTGTTTCATTTACGTTTAAAGAGTTAGCTGCTATAACGCCGGTTATCCTTTCCTATAGTGTAAATGGTAGTTTTACAAACAGGAATGTTAGTACAAAAACTGAAATAAAGGAGATAGCTGAAAAATCTCTGCACACAATGCTTAGTTCTCAGAAGTAAATCATATGTGCCATGTTGTTTCATTTAGGTTTATAGAGTTAGCTGCTATACCGCCGGTTATGCTTTCCTATAGTGTAAAAGCTAGTTTTACAGATAAGAATGTTAGCACAAAAACTGAAAGAAAGGAGATAGCCGCAAAATCTCTGCACAGAATTCTTAGGTCTCAGAAGTAAATCATACGTGCCATGTTGTTTCATTTAGGTTTAAAGAGTTAGCTGCTATATCGCCGGTTAGGCTTTCCTATAGTGTAAATGGTATTTTTACAGGTAGGAATGTTAGCACAAAAACTGAAGAAAAGGAGATAGCTGAAAAATCTCTGTACACAATGCTTAGTTCTCAGAAGTAAATTATAAGTGCCATGTTGTTTCATTTAAGTTTAAAGAGTTAGCTGGTATACCGCCGGTTATGCTTCCTATAGTATAAATGCTAGTTTTACAGATAGGAATGTTCGCACAAAACCTGAAAGAAAAGAGATAGCCGCAAAATCTCTGCGCACAATGCTTAGTTCTCAGAAGTAAATCATATGTGCCATGTTGTTTCATTAAGTTTTAAGAGGTAGCTGCTATACCGCCGGCTTTGCTTTCCTATAGTGCAAATGCTAGTTTTACAGATAAGAATGTTAGCACAAAACCTGAAAGAAAGGAGATAGCCGCAAAATCTCTGCACACAATGTTTAGTTCTCTGAAGTAAATCATATGTGCCAAGTTGTTTCATTTAGGTTTAAAGAGTTAGCTGCTATAACGCCGGTTATGCTTTCCTATAGTGTAAATGGTAGTTTTACAGAGAGGAATGTAAGCACAAAAACTGAAGAAAAGGAGGTAGCTGAAAAATCTCTGCACAAAATGCTTAGTTCTCAGAAGTAAATCATATGTGCCAATGTGTTTCATTTAGGTTTAAAGAGTTAGCTGCTATACCGCCGGTTATGCTTTACTATAGTGTAAATGGTAGTTTTACAGATAGGAATGTTAGCACAAAAACTGAAGAAAAGGAGATAGCTGAAAAATATCTGTACACAAAGCTTAGTTCTCAGAAGTAAATTATAAGTGCCATGTTGTTTCATTTAAGTTTAAAGAGTTAGCTGGTATACCGCCGGTTATGCTTCCTATAGTGTAAATGCTAGTTTTACAGATAGGAATGTTAGCACAAAACCTGAAAGAAAAGAGATAGCCGCAAAATCTCTGCACACAATGCTTACTTCTCTGAAGTAAATCATATGTGCCATGTTGTTTCATTTAGGTTTTAAGAGGTAGCTGCTATAATGCCGGCTTTGCTTTCCTATAGTGTAAATGCTAGTTTTACAGATAAGAATGTTAGCACAAAACCTGAAAGAAAGGAGATAGCCGCAAAATCTCTGCACACAATGCTTAGTTCCCTGAAGTAAATCATATGTGCCAAGTTGTTTCATTTAGGTTTAAAGAGTTAGCTGCTATAACGCCGGTTATGCTTTCCTATAGTGTAAAAGGTAGTTTTACAGATAGGAATGTAAGCACAAAAACTGAAGAAAAGGAGATAGCTGAAAAATCTCTGCACACAATGCTTAGTTCTCAGAAGTAAATCATATGTGCCAATGTGTTTCATTTAGTTTAAAGAGTTAGCTGCTATACCGCCGGTTATGCTTTCCTATAGTGTAAATGGTAGTTTTACAGATAGGAATGTTAGCAGAAAAACTGAAGAAAAGGAGATAGCTGAAAAATCTCTGCACACCATGCTTAGTTCTCAGAAGTAAATCATATGTGCCATGTTGTTTCATTTAGGTTTAAAGAGTTAGCTGCTATACCGCCGGTTATGCTTTCTTATAGTGTAAATGCTAGTTTTACAGATAAGAATGTTAGCACAAAACCTGAAAGAAAGGAGATAGCCGCAAAATCTCTGCAAACGATGCTTAGGTCGCAGAAGTAAATCATATGTGCCATGTTGTTTAATTTAGGTTTAAAGAGTTAGCTGCTATACCGCCGGCTTTGCTTTCCTATAGTGTAAATGCTAGTTTTACAGATAGGAATGTTAGCACAAAAACTGAAAGAAAGGAGATAGCCGCAAAATCTCTGCACACAATGCTTGGTTCTCAGAAGTAAATCATATGTGCCATGTTGTTTCATTTACGTTTAAAGAGTTAGCTGCTATAACGCCGGTTATCCTTTCCTATAGTGTAAATGGTAGTTTTACAAACAGGAATGTTAGTACAAAAACTGAAATAAAGGAGATAGCTGAAAAATCTCTGCACACAATGCTTAGTTCTCAGAAGTAAATCATATGTGCCATGTTGTTTCATTTAGGTTTATAGAGTTAGCTGCTATACCGCCGGTTATGCTTTCCTATAGTGTAAAAGCTAGTTTTACAGATAAGAATGTTAGCACAAAAACTGAAAGAAAGGAGATAGCCGCAAAATCTCTGCACAGAATTCTTAGGTCTCAGAAGTAAATCATACGTGCCATGTTGTTTCATTTAGGTTTAAAGAGTTAGCTGCTATACCGCCGGTTAGGCTTTCCTATAGTGTAAATGGTATTTTTACAGGTAGGAATGTTAGCACAAAAACTGAAGAAAAGGAGATAGCTGGAAAATCTCTACACACAATGCTTAATTCTCAGAAGTAAATCATATGTGCCATGTTGTTTCATTTAGGTTTAAAGAGTTAGCTGGTATACCGCCGTTTATGCTTTCCTATAGTGTAAATGGTAGTTTTCCAGATAGTAATTTTAGCACAAAAACTGAAGAAAAGGAGATAGCTGAAAAATCTCTGCACACAATGCTTAGTTCTCAGAAGTAAATCATATGTGCCATGTTTTACATTGAGGTTTAAAGAGTTAGCTGCTATACCGCCGGTTATGCTTTCCTATAGTGTAAAGGGTAGTTTTACAGATAGGAAGGTTAGCACAAAAACTGAAGAAAAGGATATACCTGAAAAATCTCTACACACAATGCTTAATTCTCAGAAGTAAATCATATGTGCCATGTTGTTTCATTTAGGTTTAAAGAGTTAGCTGCTATACCGCCGGTTATGCTTTCCTATAGTGTAAATGCTAGTGTTACAGATAAGAATGTTAGCACAAAAACGGAAAGAAAGGTGATAGCCGCAAATTCTCTGCACAGAATTCTTAGGTCTCAGAAGTAAATCATATGTGCCATGTTGTTTCATTTAGTTTTGAAGAGTTAGCTGCTATACCGCCGGTTATGCTTTCCTATAGTGTAAATGGTAGTTTTACAGATAGGAATGTTAGCACAAAAACTGAAGAAAAGGAGATAGCCGCAAAATCTCTGCACACAATTCTTAGTTCTCAGAAGTAAATCATATGTGCCATGTTGTTTCATTTAGGTTTAAAGAGTTAGCGGCTATACCGCCGGTTATGCTTTCCTATAGTGTAAATGGTAGTTTTACAGATAGGAATGTTAGCACAAAAACTGAAGAAGAGGGGATAGCTGAAAAATCTCTGCACACAGTGCTTAGTTCTCAGAAGTAAATCATATGTGCCATGTTGTTTCATTTAGGTTTAAAGATTTAGCTGCTATACCGCCTGTTATGGTTTCGTATAGTGTAAATGGTAGTTTTAAAGATAGGAATTTTAGCACAAAAACTGAAGAAAAGGAGATAGCTGAAAAATCTCTGCACACAATGCTTAGTTCTCAGAAGTAAATCATATGTGCCATGTTGTTTCATTTAGGTTTAAAGAGTTAGCTGCTATACCGCCGGTTATGCTTTCCTATAGTGTAAATGCTAGTTTTACAGATAGGAATGTTAGCACAAAAACTGAAAGAAAGGAGATAGCCGCAAAATCTCTGCAGAGATTTCTTAGGTCTTAGAAGTAAATCATTTGTGCCATGTTGTTTCATTTAGTTTTAAAGAGTTAGCTGCTATACCGCCGGTTATGCTTTCCTATAGTGTAAATGGTAATTTTCCAGATAGTAATGTTAGCACAAAAACTGAAGAAAAGGAGATAGCTGAAAAATCTCTGCACACAATGCTTAGTTCTCAGAAGTAAATCATATGTGCCATGTTGTTTCATTTAGGTTTAAAGAGTTAGCTGCTATACCGCCAGTTATGCTTTCATATAGTGTAAATGCAAGTTTTACAGATAAGAATGTTAGCACAAAATCTGAAAGAAAGTAGATAGCCGCAAAATCTCTGCACAGAATTCTTAGGTTTCAGATGTAAATCATATGTGCCATGTTGTTTCATTGAGGTTTAAAGAGTTAGCTGCTATACCGCCGGTTATGCTTTCCTATAGTGTAAAGGGTAGTTTTACACATAGGAAGGTTAGCACAAAAACTGAAGAAAAGGATATAGCTGAAAAATCTCTACACACAATGCTTAATTCTCAGAAGTAAATCATATGTGCCATGTTGTTTCATTTAGGTTTAAAGAGTTAGCTGCTATACCGCCGGTTATGCTTTCCTATAGTGTAAATGCTAGTGTTACAGATAGGAATGTTAGCACAAAAACGGAAAGAAAGGTGATAGCCGCAAATTCTCTGCACAGAATTCTTAGGTCTCAGAAGTAAATCATATGTGCCATGTTGTTTCATTTAGTTTTGAAGAGTGAGCTGCTATACCGCTGGTTATGCTTTCCTATAGTGTAAATGGTAGTTTTACAAATAGGAATGTTAGCACAAAAACTGAAGAAAAGGAGATAGCTGAAAAATCTCTGCACATTATGCTTAGTTCTCAGAAGTAAATCATATGTGCCATGTTGTTTCATTTAGGTTTAAAGAGTTAGCTGCTATACAGTCCATTATGCTTTCATATAGTGTAAATGCAAATTTTACAGATAAGAATGTTAGCACAAAAAGTGAAAGAAAGGAGATAGCCGCAAAATCTCTGCACAGAATTCTTAGGTCTCAGAAGTAAATCATATGTGCCATGTTGTTTCATTTAGTTTTGAAGAGTTAGCTGCTATACCGCTGGATATGCTTTCCTATAGTGTAAATGGTAGTTTTACAGATTGGAATGTTAGCACAAAAACTGAAGAAAATGAGATAGCTGAAAAATCTCTGCACACAATGCTTAGTTCTCAGAAGTAAATCATATGTGCCATGTTGTTTCATTTAGGTTTAAAGAGTTAGCTGCTATACCCTTATTTATGCTTTCGTATATAGTAAATACTAGAATAAAGATTTGTATGTTAGCATAAAATCTGAAGTAAAGGAGATAGCTGCAAAATCTCTGCACACAATGCTTAGTTCTCAGAAGTAAATCATATGTGCCATGTTGTTTCATTTAGGTTTAAAGAGTTAGCTACTATACCGCCGGTTATACTTTCCTATAGTTTAAAAGGTAGTTTTAAAGATAGTAATGTTAGCACAAAAATTGAAGAAAAGGAGATAGCTGAAAAATGTCTGCACACAATGCTTAGTTCTCAGAAGTAAATCATATGTGCCATGTTGTTTCATTTAGGTTTAAAGAGTTAGCTGCCATACCGCCGGTTATGTGTTTCTATAGTGTAAATGGTAGTTTTACAGATAAGAATGTTAGCACAAAAACTGAAAGAAAGGAGATAGCAGCAGAATCTCTGCACAGAATTCTTAGGTCTCAGAAGTAAATCATATGTGCCATGTTGTTTCATTTAGTTTTAAAGAGTTAGCTGCTATACCGCTCATTATGCTTTCCTATAGTGTAAATGGTAGTTTTACAGATAGGAATGTTAGCACAAAAACTGAAGAAAAGGAGATAGCTGAAAAATCTCTGCACTCAATGCTTAGTTCTCAGAAGTAAATCATATGTGCCATGTTGTTTCATTTAGGTTTATAGAGTTAGCTGCTATACCGCCGGTTATGCTTTCCTATAGTGTAATTGGTAGCTTTACAGATAGGAATGTTAGCAAAAAAACTGAAGAAAAGGAGATAGGTGAAAACTCTCTGCACACAATGCTTAGTTCTCAGAAGTAAATCATATGTGCCATGTTGTTTCATTTAGGTTTAAAGAGTTAGCTGCTATAATGCCGGTTATGCTTTCCTATAGTGTAAATGCTTGTTTTACAGATAAGAACGTTAGCACAAAACCTGAAAGAAAGGAGATAGCCGCAAAATCACTGCACACAATGCTTAGGTTTCAGACGTAAATCATATGTGCCATGTTGTTTCATTTAGGTTTAAAGAGTTAGCTGCTATACCGCCGGCTTTGCTTTCCTATAGTGTAAATGCTTGTTTTACAGTTAGGAATGTTAGCAGAAAAACTGAAAGAAAGGAGATATCCGCAAAATCTCTGCACACAATGCTTAGTTCTCAGAAGTAAATCATATGTGCCATGTTGTTTCATTTAGGTTTAAAGAGTTAGCAGCTGTACTGCCGTTTATGCTTTCCTGTAGTGTAAATGCTAGTTTTACAGATAAGAACGATAGCACAAAACCTGAAACAAAGGAGATAGCCGCAAAATCTCTGCACACAATGCTTAGGTTTCAGACGTAAAGCATATGTGCCATGTTGTTTCATTTAGTTTTAAAGAGTTAGCTGCTATACCGCCGTTTTTGCTTTCCTATAGTGTAAATGCTAGTTTTACAGATAGGACTGATAGCACAAAAACTGAAAGAAAGAGATAGCCGCAAAATCTCTGCGCACAATGCTTAGTTCTCAGAATTAAATCATATGTGCCATGTTGTTTCATTTAGGTTTAAAGAGTTAGCTGCTATCCCCTTAGTTATTCTTTCGTAATAGTTAATACTAGTATAGAGATATGAATGTTAGCACAGAATCTGAAGTAAAGGAGATAGCTGTAAAATCTCTGCACACAATGCTTAGTTCTCAGAAGTAAATCATATGTGCCATGTTGTTTCATTTAGGTTTAAAGAGTTAGCTGCTATACCGCCGGTTATGCTTTCCTATAGTGTAAATACTAGTGTTATAGATAGGAATGTTACCACAAAAACTGAAAGAAAGGAGATAGCCGCAAAATCTCTGCACAGAATTCTTAGGTCTCAGAAGTAAATCATATGTGCCATGTGGTTTCATTTAGTTTTAAAGAGTTAGCTGCTACACCGCCGGTTATGCTTTCCTATAGTGTAAATGGTAGTTTTACAGATAGGAATGTTAGCACAAAAACTGAAGAAAAGGAGATAGCTGAAAAATCTCTGCACATAATGCTGAGTTCTCAGAAGTAAATCATATGTGCCATGTTGTTTCATTTAGGTTTTAAGAGTTAGCTGCTATACCGCCGGTTATGCTTTCCTATAGTGTAAATAATAGTGTTACAGATAGGAATGTTAGCACAAAAACTGAAAGAAAGGAGATAGCCGCAAAATCTCTGCACAGAATTCTTAGGTCTCAGAAGTAAATCATATGTGCCATGTTGTTTCATTTAGTTTTAAAGAGTTAGCTGCTATACCGCCGGTTATGCTTTCCTATAGTGTAAAAGGTAGTTTTACAGATAGGAATGTTAGCAGAAAAACTGAAGAAAAGGACATAGCTGAAAAATCTCTGCTCTCAATGCTTAGTTCTCAGAAGTAAATCATATGTGCCATGTTGTTTCATTTAGGTTTAAAGAGTTAGCTGCTATACCCTTATTTATGCTTTCGTATATAGTAAATACTAGTATAAAGATTTGTATGTTAGCACAAAATCTGAAGTAAAGGAGATAGCTGCAAAATCTCTGCACACAATGCTTAGTTCTCAGAAGTAAATCATATGTGCCATGTTGTTTCATTTAGGTTTAAAGAGTTAGCTGCTATGCCGCCGGTTATACTTTCCTATAGTTTAAAAGGTAGTTTTAAAGATGGGAATGTTAGCACAAAAATTGAAGAAAAGGAGATAGCTGAAAAATGTCTGCACACAATGCTTAGTTCTCAGAAGTAAATCATATGTGCCATGTTGTTTCATTTAGGTTTAAAGAGTTAGCTGCCATACCGCCGGTTATGCGTTTCTATAGTGTAAATGGTAGTTTTACAGATAAGAATGTTAGCACAAAAACTGAAAGAAAGGAGATAGCAGCAGAATCTCTGCACAGAATTCTTAGGTCTCAGAAGTAAATCATATGTGCCATGTTGTTTCATTTAGTTTTAAAGAGTTAGCTGCTATACCGCCCGTTATGCTTTCCTATAGTGTAAATGGTAGTTTTACAGATAGGAATGTTAGCACAAAAACTGAAGAAAAGGAGATAGCTGAAAAATCTCTGCACTCAATGCTTAGTTCTCAGAAGTAAATCATATGTGCCATGTTGTTTCATTTAGGTTTATAGAGTTAGCTGCTATACCGCCGGTTATGCTTTCCTATAGTGTAAATGGTAGCTTTACAGATAGGAATGTTAGCACAAAAACTGAAGAAAAGCAGATAGCTGAAAACTCTCTGCACACAATGCTTAGTTCTCAGAAGTAAATCATATGTGCCATGTTGTTTCATTTAGGTTTAAAGAGTTAGCTGCTATAATGCCGGTTATGCTTTCCTATAGTGTAAATGCTTGTTTTACAGATAAGAACGTTAGCACAAAACCTGAAAGAAAGGAGATAGCCGCAAAATCACTGCACACAATGCTTAGGTTTCAGATGTAAATCATATGTGCCAGGTTGTTTCATTTAGGTTTAAAGAGTTAGCTGCTATACCGCCGGCTTTGCTTTCCTATAGTGTAAATGCTTGTTTTACAGATAGGAATGTTAGCACAAAAACTGAAAGAAAGGAGATATCCGCAAAATCTCTGCACACAATGCTTAGTTCTCAGAAGTAAATCATATGTGCCATGTTGTTTCATTTAGGTTTAAAGAGTTAGCAGCTATACTGCCGGTTATGCTTTCCTGTAGTGTAAATGCTAATTTTACAGATAAGAACGTTAGCACAAAACCTGAAACAAAGGAGATAGCCGCAAAATCTCTGCACACAATGCTTAGGTTTCAGACGTAAAGCATATGTGCCATGTTGTTTCATTTAGTTTTAAAGAGTTAGCTGCTATACCGCCGTTTTTGCTTTCCTATAGTGTAAATGCTAGTTTTACAGATAGGACTGATAGCACAAAAACTGAAAGAAAGGAGATAGCCGCAAAATCTCTGCACACAATGCTTAGTTCTCAGAATTAAATCATATGTGCCATGTATTTCATTTAGGTTTAAAGAGTTAGCTGCTATCCCCTTAGTTATTCTTTCGTAATAGTTAATACTAGTATAGAGATATGAATGTTAGCACAAAATCTGAAGTAAGGGAGATAGCTGTAAAATCTCTGCACACAATGCTTAGTTCTCAGAAGTAAATCATATGTGCCATGTTGTTTCATTTAGGTTTAAAGAGTTAGCTGCTATACCGCCGGTTATGCTTTCCTATAGTGTAAATACTAGTGTTATAGATAGGAATGTTAGCACAAAAACTGAAAGAAAGGAGATAGCCGCAAAATCTCTGCACAGAATTCTTAGGTCTCAGAAGTAAATCATATGTGCCATGTGGTTTCATTTAGTTTTAAAGAGTTAGCTGCTATACCGCCGGTTATGCTTTCCTATAGTGTAAATGGTAGTTTTACAGATAGGAATGTTAGCACAAAAACTGAAGAAAAGGAGATAGCTGAAAAATCTCTGCACATAATGCTGAGTTCTCAGAAGTAAATCATATGTGCCATGTTGTTTCATTTAGGTTTTAAGATTAGCTGCTATACCGCCGGTTATGCTTTCCTATAGTGTAAATAATAGTGTTACAGATAGGAATGTTAGCACAAAAACTGAAAGAAAGGAGATAGCCGCAAAATCTCTGCACAGAATTCTTAGGTCTCAGAAGTAAATCATATGTGCCATGTTGTTTCATTTAGTTTTAAAGAGTTAGCTGCTATACCGCCGGTTATGCTTTCCTATAGTGTAAATGGTAGTTTTACAGATAGGAATGTTAGCAGAAAAACTGAAGAAAAGGACATAGCTGAAAAATCTCTGCTCTCAATGATTAGTTCTCAGAAGTAAATCATATGTGCCATGTTGTTTCATTTAGGTTTAAAGAGTTAGCTGCTATACCCTTATTTATGCTTTCGTATATAGTAAATACTAGTATAAAGATATGTATGTTAGCGCAAAATCTGAAGTAAAGGAGATAGCTGCAAAATCTCTGCCCACAATGCTTAGTTCTCAGAAGTAAATCATATGTGCCATGTTGTTTCATTTAGGTTTAAAGTGTTAGCTGCTATACCGCCGGTTATACTTTTCTATAGTTTAAAAGGTAGTTTTAAAGATAGGAATGTTAGCACAAAAATTGAAGAAAAGGAGATAGCTGAAAAATGTCTGCAAACAATGCTTAGTTCTCAGAAGTAAATCATATGTGCCATGTTGTTTCATTTAGGTTTAAAGAGTTAGCTGCCATACCGCCGGTTATGCGTTTCTATAGTGTAAATGGCAGTTTTACAGATAAGAATGTTAGCACAAAAACTGAAAGAAAGGAGATAGCAGCAGAATCTCTGCACAGAATTCTTAGGTCTCAGAAGTAAATCATATGTGCCATGTTGTTTCATTTAGTTTTAAAGAGTTAGCTGCTATACCGCCCGTTATGCTTTCCTATAGTGTAAATGGTAGTTTTACAGATAGGAATGTTAGCACAAAAACTGAAGAAAAGGAGATAGCTGAAAAATCTCTGCACTCAATGCTTAGTTCTCAGAAGTAAATCATATGTGCCATGTTGTTTCATTTAGGTTTATAGAGTTAGCTGCTATACCGCCGGTTATGCTTTCCTATAGTGTAAATGGTAGCTTTACAGATAGGAATGTTAGCACAAAAACTGAAGAAAAGGAGATAGCTGAAAACTCTGTGCACACAATGCTTAGTTCTCAGAAGTAAATCATATGTGCCATGTTGTTTCATTTAGGTTTAAAGAGTTAGCTGCTATAATGCGGTTATGCTTTCCTATAGTGTAAATGCTTGTTTTACAGATAAGAACGTTAGCACAAAACCTGAAAGAAAGGAGATAGCCGCAAAATCACTGCACACAATGCTTAGGTTTTCAGACGTAAATCATATGTGCCATGTTGTTTCATTTAGGTTTAAAGAGTTAGCTGCTATACCGCCGCTTTGCTTTCCTATAGTGTAAATGCTTGTTTTACAAATAGGAATGTTAGCACAAAAACTGAAAGAAAGGAGATATCCGCAAAATCTCTGCACACAATGCTTAGTTCTCAGAAGTAAATCATATGTGCCATGTTGTTTCATTTAGTTTTAAAGAGTTAGCTGCTATACCGCCGGTTATGCATTTCCTATAGTGTAAATGGCATTTTTCCAGATAGTAATGTTAGCACAAAAACTGAAGAAAAGGAAATAGCTGAAAAATCTCTGCACACAATGCTTAGTTCTAAGAAGTAAATCACATGTGCCATGTTGTTTCATTTAGGTTTAAAGAGTTAGATGCTATACCGCCGGTTATGCTTTCCTATAGTGTAAACGGTAGTTTTACAGATCGGAATGTTAGCACAAAAACTGAAGAAAAGGAGATAGCAGAAAAATATCTGCACACAATTCTTAGTTCTCAGAAGTAAATCATATGTGCCATGTTGTTTCATTTAGGTTTAAAGAGTTAGCTGCTATACCGCCGGTTATGCTTTCCTATAGTGTAAATGGTAGTTTTACAGATATGAATGTTAGCACAAAAACAGAAGAAATGGAGATAGCTGAAAAATCTCTGCTCACAATGCTTAGTTCTCAGAAGTAAATCATATGCGCCATGTTGTTTCATTTCGGTTTAAAGAGTTAGCTGCTATACCGCCGGTTATGCTTTTATAGTGTAAATGCTAGTTTTACAGATAAGAATGTTAGCACAAAAACTGAAAGAAAGGAGATAGCCGCAAAATCTCTGCACAGAATTCTTAGGTCTCAGAAGTAAATCACATGTGCAATGTTGTTTCATTTAGTTTTAAAGAGTTAGCTGCTATACCGCCGGTTATGCTTTCCTATTAGTGTAAATGGTAGTTTTACAGATAGGAATGTTAGCACAAAAACTGAAGAAAAGGAGATAGGTGAAAAATCTCTGCACAGAATTCTTAGGTCTCAGAAGTAAATCATATGTGTCATGTTGTTTCATTTAGGTTTATAGAGTTAGCTGCTATACCGCCGGTTATGCTTTCCTATAGTGTAAATGGTAGTTTTACAGAAAGGAATGTTAGCACAAAAACTGAAAGAAAGTAGATAGCCACAAACTCTCTGCACACAATGCTTGGTTCTCAAACGTAAATCATATGTGCCATGTTGTTTCATTTAGGTTTAAGGAGTTAGCTGCTATACTGCCGGTTATACTTTCCTATAGTATAAATGCTAGTTTTACAGATAGGAATGTTAGCACAAAAACTGAAAAAAAGGAGATAGCCGCAACATCTCTGCACACAATGCTTAGTTCTCAGAAGTAAATCATATGTGCCATGTTGTTTCATTTAGGTTTAAAGAGTTAGCTGCTATACCCTTATTTATGCTTCCGTATATAGTAAATACTAGTATAAAGATATGTATGTTAGCACAAAATCTGAAGTAAAGGAGATAGCTGCAAAATCTCTGCACACAATGCTTAGTTCTCAGAAGTAAATAATATGTGCATGTTGTTTCATTTAGGTTTAAAGAGTTAGCTGCTATACCGCCGGTTATACTTTCCTATAGTTTAAAAGGTAGTTTTAAAGATAGGAATGTTAGCACAAAAATTGAAGAAAAGGAGATAGCTGAAAAATCTCTGCACACAATGCTTAGTTCTCAGAAGTAAATCTTATGTGCCATGTTGTTTCATTTAGGTTTAAAGAGTTAGCTGCCATACCGCCGGTTATTCGTTTCTATAGTGTAAATTCTAGTTTTACAGATAAGAATGTTAGCATAAAAACTGAAAGAAAGGAGATAGCCGCAGAATCTCTGCACAGAATTCTTAGGTCTCAGAAGTAAATCATATGTGCCATGTTGTTTCATTTAGGTTTAAAGAGTTAGCTGCTGTACCGCCCGTTATGCTTTCCTATAGTGTAAATGGTAGTTTTACAGATAGGAATGTTAGCACAAAAACTGAAGAAAAGGAGATAGCTGAAAAATCTCTGCACTCAATGCTTAGTTCTCAGAAGTAAATCATATGTGCCATGTTGTTTCATTTAGGTTTAAAGAGTTAGCTGCCATACCGCCGGTTATGCTTTCCTATAGTGTAAATGGTAGCTTTACAGATAGGAATGTTAGCACAAAAACTGAAGAAAAGGAGATAGCTGAAAACTCTCTGCACACAATGCTTAGTTCTCAGAAGTAAATCATATGTGCCACATGGTGTTTCATTTAGGTTTAAAGAGTTAGCTGCTATAATGCCAGTTATGCTTTCCTATAGTGTAAATGCTTGTTTTACAGATAAGAACGTTAGCACAAAACCTGAAAGAAAGGAGATAGCCGCAAAATCTCTGCACACAATGCTTTGTTCTCAGAAGTAAATCATATGTGCCATGTTGTTTCATTTAGGTTTAAAGAGTTAGCTGCTATACCGCCGGTTATGCTTCCCAATAGTGTAAATGGTAGTTTTACAGAGAGGAATGTTAGCACAAAAACTGAAAGAAAGGAGATAGCCGCAAAATCTCTGGACACAATGCTTGGTTCTCAAAAGTAAATCATATGTGCCATGTTGTTTCATTTAGGTTTAAAGAGTTAGCCGCTATACCCTTAGTTATGCTTTCGTATATAGTAAATACTAGTATAGAGATATGAATGTTAGCACAAAATGTGAAGTAAAGGAGATAGCTGCAAAATCTCTGCACACAGTGCTTAGTTCTCAGAAGTAAATCATATGTGCCATGTTGTTTCATTTAGGTTTAAAGAGTTAGCAGCTATACTGCCGATTATGCTTTCCTCTAGTGTAAATGCTAGTTTTACAGATAAGAACGTTAGCACAAAACCTGAAACAAAGGAGATAGCCGCAAAATCTCTGCACACAATGCTTAGGTTTCAGACGTAAAGCATATGTGCCATGTTGTTTCATTTAGTTTTAAAGAGTTAGCTGCTATACCGCCGGCTTTGCTTTACTATAGTGTAAATGCTATTTTTACAGATAGGAATGATAGCACAAAAACTGAAAGAAAGGAGATAGCCGCAAAATCTCTGCACACAATGCTTAGTTCTCAGAATTAAATCATATGTGCCATGTTGTTTCATTTAGGTTTAAAGAGTTAGCTGCTATCCCCTTAGTTATGCTTTCGTAATAATTAATACTAGTATAGAGATATGAATGTTAGCACAAAATCTGAAGTAAAGGAGATAGCTGTAAAATCTCTGCACACAATGCTTAGTTCTCAGAAGTAAATCATATCAGCCATGTTGTTTCATTTAGGTTTAAAGAGTTAGCTGCTATACCGCCGGTTATGCTTTCCTACAGTGTAAATGGTAGTTTTACAGATCGGAATGTTAGCACAAAAACTGAAGAAAAGGAGATAGCTGAAAAATCTCCGCACATAGTGCTTAGTTCTCAGAAGTAAATCATATGTGCCATGTTGTTTCATTTAGGTTTAAAGAGTTAGCCGCTATCCCCTTAGTTATGCTTTCGTAATAGTAAATACTAGTATAGAGATATGAATGTTAGCACAAAATCTGAAGTAAAGGAGATAGCTGTAAAATCTCTGCACACAATGCTTAGTTCTCAGAAGTAAATCATATGTGCCATGTTGTTTCATTTAGGTTTAAAGAGTTAGCTGCTATCCCCTTAGGTATGCTTTCGTATATAGTAAATACTAGTATAAAGATATGAATGTTAGCACAAAATCTGAAGTAAAGGAGATAGCTGCAAAATCTCTGCACACAATGCTTAGATCTCAGAAGTAAATCATATGTGCCATGTTGTTTCATTTAGGTTTAAAGAGTTAGCTGCTATACCGCCGGTTATGCTTTCCTATAGTGTAAATGGTAGTTTTAAGGTAGGAATGTTAGCACAAAAACTAAAGAAACGGAGATAGCTGAAAAATCTCTGCACACAGTGCTTAGTTCTCAGAAGTAAATCATATGTGCCATGTTGTTTCATTTAGGTTTAAAGAGTTAGCTGCTATACCGCCGGTTATGCTTTCCTATAGTGTAAATGCTAGTTTTGCAGATAAGAATGTTAGCACAAAAACTGAAAGAAAGGAGATAGCCGCAAAATCTCTGCACAGAATTCTTAGGTCTCAGAAGTAAATCATATGTGCCATGTTGTTTCATTTAGGTTTAAAGAGTTGGCTGCTATACCGCCGGTTAACATTTACTATAGTGTAAATGGTAGTTTTGCAGATAGTAATTTTAGCAAAAAAACTGAAGTAGGAGATAGCTGCAAAATCTCTGTACACAATGCTTAGTTCTCAGAAGTAAATCATACGTGCCATGTTGTTTCATTTAGGTGTAAAGAATTAGCTGCTATAGTGCCGGTTATGCTTTCCTATAGTGTAAATGGTAGTTTTACAGATAGGAATGTTATCACAAAAACTGAAAAAAAGGAGATAGCTGAAAAATTTCTGCACACAAGGCTTAGTTCTCAGAAGTAAATCGTATGTGCCATATTGTTTCATTTCAGTTTAAAGAGTTAGCTGCTATACCGCCGGCTTTGCTTTCCTATAGTGTAAATGGTAGTTTTACAGATAGGAATGTTAGCACAAAAACTGAAAGAAAGGAGATAGCCTCAAAATCTCTGCACACAATGCTTAGGTCTCAGGAGTAAATCATATGTGCCATGTTGTTTCATTTAGGTTTAAAGAGTTAGCTGCTATACCCTTTGATATGCTTTCGTATATAGAAAATGCTAGTATAAAAATATGAATGTTAGCACAAAATCTGAAGTAAAGGAGATAGCTGAAAAATCTCTGCATACAATGCTTAGTTCTCAGAAGTAAATCATATATGCCATGTTGTTTCATTTAGGTTTAAAGAGTTACCTGCCAAACCGCCGACTTTTCTTCCTATAGTGTAAATGCTACTTTTTCAGATAGGAATGTTAGTACAAAAACTTAAAGAGAGGACTGAACACAATGCTTAGTTCTCAGAAGTAAATCATATGTACCATATTGTTTCATTTAGATTTTAAAGAGTTAGCTGCTATACTGCCGGTTATGCTTTCCTATAGTGTAAATGCTAGTTTTACAGGATAAGAATGTTTGCACAAAAACTGAAAGAAAGGAGATAGCCGCAAAATCTCTGCACACAATGCTTAGTTCTCAGAAGTAATCATATGTGCCATGTTTGTTTCATTTAGGTTAAAGAGTTAGCTGCTATAATGCCGTTATGCTTTCCTATAGTGTAAATGCTGGTTTTACAGATAAGAATGTTAGCACAAAACTGAAGAAGATGAGATAGCTGAAAAATCTCTGCACACAATGCTTAGTTCTCAGAAGTAAATCATATGTGCCATGTTATTTCATTTAAGTTTAAAGAGTTAGCTGCTATACCGCCGGTTATGATTTCCTATAGTGTAATGCTAGATTTACAGATAGTAATGTTAGTACAAAAACTGAAAGAAAGGAAATAGCAGCAAATCTCTGCACACAATGCTTAGTTCTCAGAAGTAAATCATATATGCCATGTTGTTTCATTTAGGTTTAAAGAATTACCTGCCAAACTGCCGGCTTTTCTTTCCTATAGTGTAAATGCTACTTTTACAGATAGGAATGTTAGTACAAAAACTTAAAGAGAGGAGATAGCTAAAAAATCTCTGAACACAATGCTTAGTTCTCAGAAGTAAATCATATGTGCCATGTTGTTTCCATTCAGGTTTAAAGAGTTAGAGGCTATAGTGCCGGTTATGCTTTCCTATATTGTAAGTGCTAGTTTTACAGATAGGAATGTTAGCACAAAAAGTGAAAGAAAGAAGATAGCCAGAATATCTCTGCACACAAGCTTATTCTCTGGAAGTAAATCACATGTGCCATGTTGTTTCATTTAGGTTTAAAGAGTTAGCTGCTATAGTGCCGGGTATGCTCTCTATAGTGTAAATGCTAGTTTTACAGATAGGAATGATAGCACAAAAACTGAAAGAAAGGAGATAGCCGCAAAATCTCTGCAAACAATGCTTAGTTCTCCGAAGTAATTCATATGTGCCATGTTGTTTCATTTAGGTGTCAACAGTTAGCTGCTATACCCCTCAGTTATGCTTTCGTATATAGTAAATGCTAGTATAAAGTTATGAATGTTAGCAGAAAATCTAAAGTAAAGGAGATAGCTGCAAAATCTCTACACACAATGCTAAGTTCTCAGAAAATAAATTCATATCTACAATGTTGTTTCATTTAAGTTTGAAGAGTTATCTGCTATACCGCCGCTTTGCTTTCCTATAGTGTAAATGCTAGTTTTACAGATAAGAATGTTAGCACAAAAAATGAAAGAAAGTGGATAGCCACAAAATCTCTGCACAGAATTCTTAGGTCTCAGAAATAAATCATATGTGCACATGTTGTTCATTTAGGTTTTAAAGAGTTAGCTGCTATACCCTTAGATATGCTTTCGTATATAGTAAATGCTTGTATAAAAGATATGAATGTTAGCACAAAATCTGAAGTAAAGGAGATAGCTGCAAAATCTCTGCAAACAATTCTTAGTGCTCAGAAGTAAATCATATGTGCCATGTTGTTTCATTTAGCTTTAAAGAGTTAGCTGCTATACCGCCAGTTATGCTTTCTATAGATGTAAATGGTTAGTTTTACAGATAGTAATGTTAGCACAAAATCTGAAGTAAAGGAGATAGCCGCAAAATCTCTGCACACAATGCTTAGTTCCAGAAGTAAATCATATGTGACATGTTGTTTCATTTAGGTTTAAAGAGTTAGGTGCTATACTGCCGGTTGTGCTTTACTATAGTGTAAATGCTAGTTTTACAGATAGGAATGTTAGCACAAAAACTGGAAGGAAAGGGAGATAGCCACAAAATCTCTGCACACAATGCTTAGTTCTCAGAAGTATATCATATGTGCCATGTTGTTTCATTTAGGTTTAAAGAGTTAGCTGCTATTACCCTTAGTTATGCTTTCGTATATAGTAAATGCTAGTATAAAGATATGAATGTTTGCACAAACTCTGAAATAAAGGAGATAGCAGCAAAATCTCTACACATAATGCTTAGTTCTCAGTAGAAAATCATATGTCCCATGTTGTTTCATTTAGGTTTAAAGAGGTAGCTGCCTATACCGCCGGTTTATGCTTTCCTATAGTGTAAATGGTAGTTTTACAGATAGTAATGTTAGCACACAAAACTGAAGTAAAGGAGATAGCTGTAAATCTCTACACACAATGCTTAGTTCTCAGAAGAAAATCATATGTGCCATGTTGTTTCATTTAGGTTAAAGAGTTGGCTGCTATACTGCCGGTTATGTTTTACTATAGTGTAAATGCTAGTTTTAAAGATAGGAATGTTAGCACAAAAACTGAAAGGAAAGGAGATAGCCCCAAAATCTCTGCACACAATGCTTAGTTCTCAGAAATAAATCATATGTGCCATGTTGTTTCATTTTTTTTAAAAAGAGTTAGCTGCTATACTGCCGGTTATGTTTTACTATAGTGTAAATGCTAGTTTTACTGATAGGAATGTTAGCATAAAATCAGGAGAAAGCAGATAGCCAGAAAATATCTGCACACAATGCTTAGTTCTCAGAAGTATATCATATGTGCCATGTTGTTTCATTTAGGTTTAAAGAGTTAGTTGCTATACCGCAGTTATGCTTTCCTATAGTTTAAATGCTAGTTATACAGATAGGAACGTTAGCACAAAAAGTGAAAGAAAGGAGGATAGCCTCAAAATCTCTGCACACAATGCTTAGTTCTCAGAAGTAAATCATATGTGCCATGTTGTTTCATTTAGGTTTAAAGAGTTAGCTTCTATACTGCCGGTTATGCTTTCCTATAGTGTAAATGCTACTTTTACAGATAGGAATGTTAGCACCAAAACATGAAAGAAAGGAGATAGCCGCAAAATCTCTGCACACAATGCTTAGTTCTCAGAAGTAAATCATATGTGACATGTTGTTTCATTTAAGTTTAAAGATTTAGCTGCTATACCGCCGTTATGCTTTCCTATATGGTAAATGCTAATTTTACAGATAGGAATGTTAGCACAAAAACTGAAAGAAAGGAGATAGCCGCAAACTCTCTGCACACAATGCTTAGTTCTCTGAAGTAAATCATATGTGCCATGTTGTTTCATTTAGGTTTAAAGAGTTAGCTGCTATACTGCCGGGTATGCTTTCCTATAGTGTAAATGCTAGTTTTACAGATAGGAATCTTAGCACAAAAACTGAAATAAAGGAGATAGCTGCAAAATCTCTGCACACAATGTTTAGTTCTCAGAATTAAATCATATGTGCCATGTTGTTTCACTTAGGTTTAAAGAGTTAGCTGCTATAACTACCGGTTATGCTTTCCTAAAGCTTAAATGGTAGTTTTTACAGATAGGAATGTTAGTACAAAAACTGAAAGAAAGTCGATAGCCGCAAAATCTCTGCACACAATGCTTAGTTCTCTGAAGTAAATCATATGTGCCATGTGGTTTCATTTAGAATTAAAGAGTTAGCTGCTATACCGCCGGTTATGCTTTCCTATAGTGTAAATGCTAGTTTTACAGATAGGAATGTTAGCACAAATACTGAAAGAAAGGAGATAGCTGCAAAATCTCTGCACACAGTGCTTAGTTCTCAGACGTAAATCATATGTGCCATGTTGTTTCATTTAGGTTTAAAGAATAGCTGCTATACTGCCGGTTATGCTTTCCTGTATTGTAAATGCTAGTTTTACAGATAGGAATGCTAGCACAAAAAATGAAAGAAAGGAGATCGCTGCAAAATCTCTGCATACAATGCTTAGTTCTCTGAAGTAAATCATATGTGCCATGTTGCACTTTACTTAGGTATAAAGAGTTAGCTGCTATATCGCCTCTTATGCTTTCCTATAGTGTAAATGCTAGTTTTACAGATAGGAATGTTAGCACAAAAACTGAAAGAAGGGAGATAGCTGCAAAATTTCTGCCCACAAGGCTTAGTTCTCAGACATAAATCATATGTGCTATATTGTTTCCTTTAGGTTTAAAGAGTTAGCTGCTATACCAGTGGTTATGCTTTCCTATAGTGTAAATGCTAGTTTTACCAAATAGGAATGTTTAGCACAAAAACTGAATGAAAGGAGATAGCTGCAAAATCTCTGCACACAATGCTTAATTCTCTGAAGTAAATCATATGTGCCATGTTGTTTCATTTAGGTTTCAAGAGTTAGCTGCTATACCCTCAGTTATGCTTTCGTATATAGTAAATGCTAGTATAAAGATATGAATGTTAGCACAAAATCTGAAGTAAAGGAGAAAGCTGCAAAATCTCTGCACACAATGCCTTTGTTCTTGGAAATAAATCATATGTGCCATGTTGTTTCATTTAGGTTTAAAGAGTTACCTGCTATACGCCGGTTATGCTTTCCTATAGTGTAAATGCTAGTTATACAGATAGGAATGTTAGCACAAAAACTGAAGAAATTGAGAGAGCTGCAAAATCTCAGCACACAATGCTTAGTTCTCAGGAGTAAATCACATGTGCCATGTTGTTTCATTTAGTTTCAAGAGTTAGCTGCTAGTACCCTCAGTTATGCATTCGTATATAGTAAATGCTAGTATAAAGGATATGAATGTTAGCAGAAAAATTAAGTAAAGGAGATAGCTGAAAAATCTCTGCACACAATGCTTAGCTCTCAGTAGTAAATCGTATGTTCCATGTTGTATCATTTAGGTTTAAAGAGTTAGCTGCTATACCGCTTGTTATGCTTTCCTATACTGTAAATGCTAGTTTTACAGATAGGAATGTTATCACAAAAACTAGAAGGAAAGTAGATAGCTGCAAAATCTGTGCACACAATGCTTAGTTCTCAGAAGTAAATCATATGTGCCATGTTGTTTCATTTAGGTTTAAAGTGTTAGCTCTTATACCGCCGGTTATGCTTTCCTATAGTGTAAATGCTAGTTTTACAGATAGGAATATTAGCAACAATCTGAAAGAAAGGTGATAGCTGCAAAATCTGTGCACACAATGCTTAGTTCTCAGAAGTAAATCATATGTGCCATGTTGTTTCATTTAGGTTAAAAAGGTAGCTGCATATACCACGGTTATGCTTTCCTATGTGTAAATGCTAGTTTTACATATAGGAATGTTAGTACAAAAACTGAAAGAAAGGAGTTCGCTGCAAAATCTCAGGACCACAATGCTTAGTTCCCAGAAGTAAATCATATGTGCCATGTTGTTTCATTTAGGTTTAAGAGTTAGCTCCTATACCGCCTGTTATGCTTTCCTACAGTGTAAATCTTGCTTTACAGATAGGAATTGTTTAGCACACAAAACAGAAAGAACGGAGATAGCCACAAAATCTCTGCACACAATGCTTATTTCTCAGAAGTAAATCATATGTGTCATGTTGTTTCATTGAGGGTTTAAGAGTTAGCTGCTATACTGCCGTTTATGCTTTCCTATAGTTGAAATGGTAGTTTTTCAGATAGGAATGTTAGCACAAACACTGAAAGAAAGGAGGTAGCTGCAAAATCTCTGCACACAATGCTTAGTTCTCAGAAGTAAATCATATGTGCCATGTTGTTTCATTTAGGTTTAAAGAGTAGCTGCTATACTGCCGGTTATGCTTTCCTATATTGTAAGTTCTAGTTTTACAGATAGGAATGGTAGCACAAAAACTGAAAGAAAGGAGATAGCCGCAACATCTCTGCACACAATGCTTAGTTCTCTGAAGAAATTTATATGTGTCATGTTTGTTTCATTAGGTTTCAAGAGTTAACTGCTATACCCTCAATTACGCTTTAGTATATAGTAAAAGCTAGTATAAATATATGAATGTTAGCACAAAATCTGAAGTAAGAGAGAGAGCTGCAAAATCTCTGCACACAATGCTTAGTTCTGAGAAGTAAATCATATCTGCCATGTTGTTTCATTTAGGTTTAAAGAGTTAGCTGCTATACCACCGGTTATTCTTTCCTATAGTGTAAATGCTACTTTTACAGATAGGAATGTTAGCACAAAAAGTGAAAGAAAGGAGATAGCCGCAAAATCTCTGCACACAATGCTTAGTTCTCAGAAGTAAATCATATGTGCCATGTTGGTTTCATTTAGGTTTAAAGAGTTAGCTTCTATACTGCCGGTTATGCTTTCCTATAGTGTAAATGCTACTTTTACAGATAGGAATGTTAGCACAAAAACTGAAAGAAAGGAGATAGCCGCAACATCTCTGCACACAATGCTTAGTTCTCTGAAGAAAATTATATGTGTCATGTTGTTTCATTTAGGTTTCAAGAGTTAACTGCTATACCCTCAATTACGCTTTAGTATATAGTAAAAGCTAGTATAAATATTTGAATGTTAGCACAAAATCTGAAGTAAGGAGAGAGCTGCAAAATCTCTGCACACAATGCTTAGTTCTGAGAAGTAAATCATATCTGCCATGTTGTTTCATTTAGGTTTAAAAGAGTTAGCTGCCTATACCACCGGTTATTCTTTCCTATAGTGTAAATGGAAGTGTTACAGATAGAATGTTAGTACAAAAACTGAAGTAAAGGAGATAGCTGCAAAATCTCTGCACACAATACTTATTTCTCAGAATAAATCATATGTGCCATGTTGTTTCATTTAGGTTTAAGGAGTTTAGCTGCTATACCGCCGGTTATGCTTTCCTATAGTATAAAATGCTAGGTTTACAGATAGGAATGTTAGCACAAAAAACTGAAAGAAAGGAGATAGCCACAAAATCTGTGCACACAATGCTTAGGTCTCAGAAGTAAATTATATGTGCCATGTTGTTTCATTTAGGTTTAAAGAGTTAGCTGCTATACTGCCGCTTATGCTTTCCTATATTGTAAGTGCTAGTTTTACAGATAGGAATGTTAGCACAAAAACTGAAAGAAAGTAGATTGCCCCAAAATCTCTGCAAACAATGCTTAGTTCTCTGAAGTAAATCATATGTGTCATGTTATTTCATTTAGGTTTCAGGAGTTAGCTGCTATACCCTCCGTTATGCTTTCGTATATAGTAATTGCAAGTATAAAGATATGAATGTTAGCACAAAATCTGAAATAAAGGAGAGAGCTGCCAAGTCTCTGCACACAATGCTTACTTCTGAGAAGTAAATCATATGTGCCATGTTGTTTCATTTAGGTTTCAAGAGTTAGCTGCTATACCGCCGGTTATGCTTTCCTATAGTGTAAATGCTACTTTTACAGATAGGAATGTTAGCACAAAAACTGAAAGAAAGGAGATAGCTGCAAAATCTCTGCACACAATGCTTAGGTCTCAGAAGGAAATCATATGTGTCATGTTGTTTCATTTAGGTTTAAAAAGTTAGCTGCTATACCCTCAGTTATGCTTTCGTATATAGTAAATGCTAGTATAAAGATATGAATGTTAGCACAAAATCTGAAGTAAAGGAGAGAGCTGCAAAATCTCTGCACACAATGCTTACTTCTGAGAAGTAAATCATATGTGCCATGTTGTTTCATTTAGGTTTCAAGAGTTAGCTGCTATACCGCCGGTTATGCTTTCCTATAGTGTAAATGGTAGTTTTACATATAGGAATGTTAGCACAAAAACTGAAAGAAAGGAGAGAGCCGCAAAATCTCTGCACACAATGCTTAGTTCTCAGAACTAAATCATATGTGCCATGTTGTTTCATATAGGTTTAAAGAGTTAGCTGCTATACTGCCGGTTATGCTTTCCTATATTGTAAGAGCTAGTTTTACAGATAGGAATGTTAGCACAAAAACTGAAATAAAGGAGATAGCCACCAAATCTCTGAACACAATGCTTAGTTCTCTGAAGTAAATCATATGTGTCATGTTGTTTCATTTAGGTTTCAAGAGTTAGCTGCTGTACCCTCAGTTTTGCTTTCGTATATAGTAAATGCTACTATAAAGATATGAATGTTTGCACAAAATCTGAAGTAAAGGAGATAGCTGCAAAATCTCTGCACACACAGCTTAGTACTCAGAAGTAAATCATATGTGCCATGTTGTTGCATTTAGGTTTAAAGAGTTAGCTGCTATACCGCCGGTTATCCTTTCCTGTAGTGTAAATGGTAGTTTTACAGATAGGAATATTAGCAGAAAACTGAAGTAAAGGAGATAGCTGCAAAATCTCTGCACACAATGCTTGGTTCTCAGAAGTAAATCATAAGTGCCATGTTGTTTCATTTAGGTTTAAAGAGTTAGCTGCTATACCACCTGTTATGCTTTCCTATAGTGTAAATGCTAGTTTTATAAATAGGAATGTTAGCTGAAAAACTGAAAGAAAGGACATAGATGCAAAATCTCTGCCCACAATGCTTAGGTCTCATACGTAAATCATATGTGCCATATTGTTTCATTTAGGTTTAAAGAGTTAGCTGCTATACCGCCGGTTATGCTTTCCTATAGTGTTAATGCAAGTTTTACAGATAGGAATGATAGCACAAAAACTGGAAGAAAGGAGATAGCTGCAAAATCTCTGCACACAATGCTTAGTTCTCGGAAATAAATCATATGTGCCATGTTGTTTCATTTAGGTTTCAAGAGTTAGCTGCTATACCCTCAGTTATGCATTCGTATATAGTAAATGCTAGTATAAAGATATGAATGTTAGCAGAAAAATTAAGTAAAGGAGATAGCTGCAAAATCTCTGCACACAATGCTTAGTTCTCGGAAATAAATCATATGTGCCATGTTTTTTCATTGAGGTTTAAAGAGGTAGCTGCTATACCGCCGGTTATGCTTTCCTATAGTTGAAATGGTAGTTTTACAGATAGGAATGTTAGCACAAACACTGAAAGAAAGGAGATAGCTGCAAAATCTCTGCACACAATGCTTAGTTCTCAGAAGTAAATCATATGTGCCATGTTGTTTCATTTAGGTTTAAAGAGTTAGCTGCTATACCGCCGGTTATGCTTTCCTATAGTGTAAATGCTATTTTTACAGATAGGAATGTTAGCACAAAAATTGAAAGAAAGGAGATAGCTGAAAACTCTCTGCACACAATGCTTAGTTCTCTGAAGTAAATCATATGTGCCATGTTGTTTCATTTAGGTTTCAAGAGTTAGCTGCTATACCCTAGTTATGCTTTCATATATAGTAAATGCTAGTATAAAGATATGAATGTTAGCACAAAATCTGAAGTAAGGGAGATAGCTGCAAAATCTCTGCCCACAATGCTTAGTTCTCAGGTGTAAATCATATGTGCCATATTGTTTCATTTAGATTTAAAGAGTTAGCTGCTATACCGCCGGTTATGCTTTCCGATAGTGTGAATGTTAGTTTTACAGATAGTTATGTTAGCAGAAAAACTGAAAGACAGGAGACAGCCACAAAATCTCTGCACACAATGCTTACTTCTCAGAAGTAAATCATACGTGACATGTTGTTTCTTTTAGGTTTAAAGAGTTAGCTGCTATACCGCCGGTTATGCTTTCCTATATTGTAAATGCTAATTTTACAATTAGGAATGTTTGCACAAAAAATGAAAGAAAGCAGATAGCTGCAAAATCTCTGCACACAATGCTTAGGTCTCCGAAGTAAATCGTATGTGCCATGTTGTTTCATTAGGTTTCAAGAGTTAGCACCTATACCCTCAGTTATGCTTTCGTATATAGTAAGTGCTAGTATAAAGATATGAATGATAGCGTAAAATCTGAAATAAAGGAGATAGCTGCAAAATCTCTGCACACAAAGCTTAGTTCTCAGAAGTAAATCATATGTGCCATGTTGTTTCATTTAGTTTTAAGGGTTAGCTGCTATACCGCCGGTCATGCTTTCCTATAGTGTAAATGGTAGTTTTACAAATAGGAATGTTAGCACAAAAACTGAAGTAAAGGAGATACCTGGAAAATCTCTGCACACAATGCTTAGTTCTCAGAAGTACATCATATGTGCCATGTTGTTTCATTGAGGTTTAAAGAGTTAGCTGCTATACCGCCGGTTATGCTTTCGTATAGTGTAAATGCTAGTTTTACAGATAGAAATGTTAGCACAAAACTGAAAGAAAGGGGATAGCTGCAAAATCTCTGCACACAGTGCTTAGTTCTCAGAAGTAAATCATATGTGCCTGGTTGTTTCATTTAGGTTTAAAGAGTTAGCTGTTATACTGCCGGTTATGCTTTCCTGTATTGTAAATGCTAATTTTACAGATAGGGATGTTAGCACAAAAACTGAAAGAAAGGAGATAGCTGCAAAATCTCTGCACACAATGCTTAGTTCTCTGAAGTAAATCATATGTGCCATGTTGTTTCATTAGGTTTAAAGAGTTTGCTGCTATACCGTCTGTTATGCTTTCCTATAGTGTAAATGCTAGTTTTATAGATAGGAATGTTATCACAAAAACTGAATGAAAGGAGATAGCTGCAAAATCTCTGCACACAATGCTTAGTTCTCCGAAGTAAATCATATGTGCCATGTTGTTTCATTTAGGTTTCAAGAGTTAGCTGCTATACCCTCAGTTATGCTTTCGTATATAGTAAATGCTTGTATAAAGCTATGAATGTTAGCACAAAATCTGAAGTAAAGGAGATAGCTGCAAAATCTTGCACACAAAACTTAGTTCTCAGAAGAAAATCATATGTGCCATGTTGTTTCATTTAGGTTTAAAGAGTTAGCTGCTATACTGCCGGTTATGCTTTCCTATACTGCAAATGGTAGTTTTACAAATAGGAATGTTAGCACAAAAACTGAAGTAAAGGATATAGCTGCAATATCTCTGCACACAATGCTTAGTTCTCAGGACTAAATCATATGTGCCATGTTGTTTCATTTAGGTTTCAAGAGTTAGATGCTATACCCTGTTATGCTTTCGTATATAGTAATTGTTTGTATAAAGATATGAATGTTAGCACAAAATCTGAAGTAAAGGAGATAGCTGCAAAATCTCTGCACCCAAAGCTTAGTTCTCAGAAGTAAATCATATGTGCCATGTTGTTTCATTTAGGTTTAAAGAGTTAGCTGCTATACTGCCGGTTATGCTTTCCTATACTGTAAATGGTAGTTTTACAGATAGGAATGTTAGCACCAAAACTGAAGGAAAACAGATAGCAGGAAAATCTCTGCCCACCCTCCTTAGTTCACAGAAGTAAAGCCCATGCGCCTTGGTCATTCAAGTAGGTTTAAAGTATAAGCTGCTTCATCCCCAGGTCATTCTGCAATATAGAAAAAGGGTTAGTTTTAGGGATAGGCAAAACTGGCACAAAAACTGAAGGAAAGCAGATAGCAGGAAAAATCTGCACACCCTGCTTAGTTCACAGAAGTAAAGCACATTTGCCATGCTCATTCAAGTATGTTTGAAGAGTAAGCTGCTACAGGCCCATGTCATGCTTGCATATAGAAAATCGGTTAGTTCCAGGGATAGGCCAAGCAGGCACTAAAAGTGAATGAAAGCACATAGCAAGAAAATCTCTGCACATCTTGCTTATTTCCCAGAAGTAAAGCACATGTGCCATGGTCATTCAAGTAGGTTTAAAGAGTAAGCTGCTACAGCTCCAGGTCATTCTGCAATATAGAGAATGGGTTAGTTTTAGTGATAGGAAAGCTGGCACAAAAACTGAAGCAAAGCAGATAGCAGCAAAATCTCTGCACACACTGCTTAGTACACAGAAGTAAAGCATATGTGCCATGCTCATTCAAGTAGGTTTAAAGAGTAAAGCTGTGACAGCCCCAGGTCATGCTTGCATAAGAATAAAGGTGAATTTTAGAGATAGGCCAAGGTAGCACAAAAACTGAAGGAAGCCAGATAGCAGCAAAATCTCTGCACACCCTGCTTAGTTCACAGAAGTAAAGCACACGTGCCATGCTCATTCAAGTAGGTTTAAAGAAACAGCTGATTCTGCCCCAGGTCTTGGGTGCAGTTAGGGTGCACTTTGTATTGTCTCCCTGGGTGAGGAATACTGACTTTGGGGTTCATTTTATGCTAGGTTTAGATAAGGTAGTGTGGAAGAGATATGGATAAGGCTATACTTGGGGATAGAGATAGGGGTAGTTTTAGGAATAGGCAAAGCTGGCACTAAATGTGAATGAAAGTAGATAGCACAGAAATCTCTTCACACCTTGCTTAATTTGCAGAAGTAAGTCTCATGTTCCATGATTGTACAACCAGGATTAAAGAGCAAGCTAACATTGTCCCAGGACTTGGGTCAGGCATATCCTCTAGAAACGGTTTTATCTCTTGGTGAAAACAGGCTTCTGTTTTGGTATTAGGGTAAGTCGTGGAAACCCTTTGCAGTTTACCACATGTGTACCTTGTTTAGTTCCCAAAACTAATGCACTAGCGATTCGGTCCAAGCACTCAGAGGGAATAGTGAGATCAATGTGACTGTAGTTAAGAGCCCACAGGGTGCAGGCAAAAAATCCCATGTGGTATGAAAGGACAGTATTAAAACACATTACATTTCAATGGGAATGAGGATCCAGGAGAGTGACTGATTGCTTTGTATAGAAAACACCTTGCTGTCAAGGAGTACTGCATGCCTATGGAAAGTTAAATTCTTACACCTCATTCTGGTATCTCAGCCATATATACAGACATTGTGACAGAGATGGAAAGCCCATAGACAGCAAAGAGTTGCATTTCCTTAATAGTTATTAAAAGTAAAACACAAGGAACTCGATCATAGAACTCAGTTTAAAGAGTGGGCTAAGATTGACTTCGTGGTTCGGGTTATGCTAAGTTTAGACATGGTACAGCGAAAGGATATGTTATAGATATAATTGAGGATAAAGACAGGGTTAGTTTTAGAGACAGGCATAGCTGGCAATAAAAGTGAATGAAAGAATATAACAGGGAAATCTCTTCCAATGTTGCTTAGTTCACAGATGTAAAGTATATGTTCCACGGTCATACAATGAAGATTAATTAGCAAGCTAATATTCCTGCAGGTCTTCGGTGAGGCTCAGGTTCTATATACAGTTTCCTCTCTGGGTTAAGGCTTGGCTTCTGCTTAGGTCTCTGTGTAAATGTTGGAAAACCCTTATCAGTTTACCAAATGTGTACCTTGCTTTGACCCTTGCATTTTGGTTATATCATTATTTTAGAAGTGTGAGTTCAATATGATTGTAGGTAAGAGCTTACACATAGCAGGCAAAAGTCCCATGTACTACCTAAAGGGCAATGTTAGCACACATTACATTTCAATGTGGATGAGGTTTCAGTATTGTGCCTGGTTCCTTTATAGAAAAATCGCATTGCTGTTAATGAGACCTGTTTACTGCATTCTTATTGAAAGCCAGTCAATTATTTACTTCTCATTCTGGTATCTCAGTCATATATACACAAATTGTGTAAGTGAGGAAAATCCCATTGATTGCAAAGAATTGAGTACTGCATATTTCTGAAATGGAAACACAAGTTACTCGATCATTGAACTAAGTTTAAAGAGTATGGTAAGTGTGATTTTGAGTTCATGTCATGTTAGTGTCAGGAATATGGATATGAATATGCTTAGGAGTATAGATTGGCTTAGTCATAGGGCTAGGCTTAGCTGGCAGTATAATTGAAAGAAAGCACATAGAAGGGAAATCTCTGCATATGCTTCTTAACTCACAGAAATAAAGTATATGTACCACTGTCATAGAACTAAGATAAAAGAGTGAGCTAATATTGTCCCAGGATGTGTGTTAGGCTTAGGTCTAAATCTAGCTAGGTTTCTTTCTAGGTGCAGATTTAGCTTCTGTTTAAGTGCCAGTGTAAGTGATAGAAAACCTTTAGCAGTTAACCAAATGTGTACATCCCTTCATTCCCAAACCTAATACCCTAGCAATCCGGTCCTAGCACTAAGTTTGAAGTGTGAGTTCAGTTTGATTGTAGCTAAGAGCCTACATGTAGCAGGCAAAAAATCTCATGTACTATGAAAAGGCAATGTGAAAATACATTTCAATGTGGTAGAGTTTCCAGTATATTGTCAGTTTCCTGCAAAGAGAAAACACACTGCTGTCAATCAGACATGTATCCTGCATTCCTATTGAAAATAAATTAATTACATGCAACTCATTGTGATATCTCAGTTATATAAATGCAAGTTGTATAAGTGAGGAAAAGCCCATGGATGGCAAAGTGAATACTGCATAGTTCTCAAAAGTAAAGCACAGGGTACTTGAGCATAGAACTAAGTTTAAAGAGTGTGCTAAGCTTGACTTTAGAGTTCCTGTTATGGTAGGCTTAGTTATGGGTTAGGGGCAGGGATATGCACATGGATATGCTTAGGGATAGAGATAGTTAGTTATAGGCTTAGCTGGTACTATAAGTGAATGAAAGCACATAGCAGGGTCTCTGCATATGCTGCTTAGCTCACAGAAATAAAGCACATGTGCCATTGTCATTGAACTAAGATTAAAGAGTGAGGTCTATAGACCCAATTCTTGGATGAAGCCTACAGTCCAGATCTTGTTTTCTCTTTAGTTCAAGAATAGACTTCTCTTTAGGTGTCAGTGTCAGTGAGAGGAAACCCTTAGCAGTTAACCCAATGTGTACCCTGCTTAGTTCCCAAAACTATGGCCCTTGCAATTCAGTCCTTGCGTAAGTTTGAAGAGTGACTTCAGTATGATTGTAGTTTTTTTAAATTTTTTTATTATTGATTCTGTAAAAATATTACATTAAAAAAAATATGAGGACCCATTCAACCCCACCACCCCCACCCCACCACTCTCCCCCCAGCAACACTCATTCCCATCATCATGACACATCCATTGCATTTGGTAAGTACATCTCTGGGCACCTCTGCACCTCATGGTCAATGGTCCACATCATGGCCCATACTCTCCCCCATTCCATCCAGTGGGCCCTGTGAGGATTTACAATGTCCAATGATTGCCCCTGGAGCACCATCCAGGGCAGCTCCAAGTCCCAAAGACGCCTCTACATCTCGTCTCTTCCTGCCATTCCCCATACCCACTAGCCACCATGTCCACTTTTCCCACTCCAATGCCACCTTTTCTCTGTGGACATTGGATTGGTTGTGTCCATTGCACCTCTATGTCAAGAGGAGGCTCAGATTCCACATGGATACTGGATGCAATCCTCCCGCTTTCAGTTGTAGGCACTCTAGGGTCCATGGTGTGGTGGTTGTCCTTCTTCAACTCCATCTTAGCTGAGTGAGATGAGTCCAATAAATCAGATTGTAGGTGCTGGAGTCTGTTGAGGCTCAGGGCCTGGCTATCACATTGTCAGTCCAGAGATTCAGATCCCCTAAATATATCTTAAACCCCAACACCAACTACAACTCCAGCACAGTAAAGAGCCTACACACAGCAGGCAAAAAACAAAAACAAAAACAAAAAACCCATGTACTTCAAAAAGGGTAATTTTTTTTTCTCAAGTTTTTAGGTTTTATTCAAGTGTATTTTTAAATTCTTAATTATTCTTTATATTTTCAATTATTAAATGTACAAAATAAAGTTTAAAAAAAATAAAGTTTTCAGGACTTGACCATGTTGTCACATGTCAACATTTCATTCCCTCTTAAGGTTGAGTAAAACCATTGTATGGGAATACCACATTTCACATATCCATTCACATGTTGATGGCCACTTGGGTTGAGTCCAAGTTTTGGCAATAATGAATAATACCGCTATGAACACTGGTGTGCATAAATGTGTTCCTGTCCCTACTTTTCTTCTTCTGGGCATATGCCAGAAGTGAGAATGCTGATCCTATGGCAACTGTACAGTTATCTTCCTTAGGAACTGCAACACCATCCTCCACAGAGGCTGCTCCATTTCTACAATCCCACCAGCAGATATGATGGTTACCTTTCCATCACATCCTCTCCAGTACATGTAGTTTTCTGATTTATTTTCTGTTTTTTAAATCATTGTACTTTGTTTTGGTTTTCTGTTTTTTGATAGTACAACACTAATAGGTATAAGATGGTATCTCACTGTACTCTTGATTAGCATTTCCCTAATAGCTAATGATGTAGAGCATCTTTTCATGTGCTTTTTAGCCATTTGTATGTATCTCCTCTTTGGAAAACTGTCTATTCAAATCTCTTGCCCATTTTTAAAAAACAGGTTGCCTTTTAATTCTTTTTTGTTGTTGTTGTTGTTGACACACATTACTTTTGAATGTGGATGAGGTTCCAGTATCATGCCTGGTTACTTTAGAGAGAAGGCATATTGCTGTCAATGAGACATGTTTACTGCATTCCTATTGAAAGTCTGTTAATTACATCTCATTCTGGTATCTCAGTCATATATACACAAGTTGTGTAAGTGAGAAAAAGCCCATAGGTGGCAAAGAAGTGTGTGTACTGCATAGTTATGAAAAGTAAAGCACAAATTACTCGAGCATAGAACTAAGATTAAAGAATGAAGTAAGACTGATTTTTGAGATCCTGTTATGCTAAGGTCAGGGATATGGATATGGATATGCTTAGGGGTATAGATTGAATTAGTGGTAGGGACAGGCTTAGCTGGCACTATAATTGAAAGAAAGCACATAGCAGGGAATTCTCTGCATATGCTACTTAGTTCGCAGAAGTAAGGCATATGTACCATCATCATAGAACTAAGATTAAAGAGTGAGCTAATATTGCCCCTGGATGTGGGTTAGGCTTAGTGTCTAGATCCTGTTTGGTTTCTTTCTAGGTGCAGATTAAGCTTCTGTTTAAGTGTCAGTGTAAGTAATAGAAAACCCTTAGTAGTTAACCAAATGTGTACCTAACTTAGTTCCTGAACCTAATGCCCAGTGATTTGCTCCTAGCACTAAGTTGGGAGAGTGAGTTCAATAGGATTGTCAATTGTGAACCAATGTATATGAGGTGCAGAGGTGCCCAAAGATGTACTTACCAAATCCAATGGATGTGTCATGATGATGGGAACGAGTGTTGTTGGGGGGGGGGAGAGGGGGGTGGGGGGATGGGGTTGAATGGGACCTCACATATATATTTTTAATGTAATATTATTACAAAGTCAATAAAAAATAAAAAAATTTAAAAAAAAAATAGGATTGTCATTAAGAACCCACACAGAGCAGGCAAAAAACCCATGTATTATGAAAAGTACCATGTGAAAACGCATTATATTTCAATGGGGATGATGTTCAAGTATTGTGCCAGATTGCTTCAAAGAGAAAATGCATTGCTGTCAATGAGACATGTTTCTTGCATTATTATTGAAGGTAAGTTAGTCACTTACAACTCATTCTGGTACCTCAGTCATGCATATATATATATACACAAGCTGTGTAAGTGTGGAAAAGCCCACACAAGGCAAAGAAGTCTGTGTGCTGAATTTTTCACAAAAGTAAAGCACAAGTTACTCAAGGATTGAACCAAGTTTAAAGAGTGAGCTAAGATTGACTATTGAGTTCATGTTATGATAGGCTTAGTTATGGGTTAGTGGCAGGGATATGGATGTGGATATGCTTAGGGATAGTGATAGGGTCAATTTTAGGGATAGGTTTAGCTGGCACTATAATTGAAAGAAAGCACATAGCAGGGAAATTTCTGCATACTCTCCTTTGTTCAAAGAAGGAAAGCCTATGTACCACTGTCATACAACTAAGATAAAAGATCCAGCTAATATTGTCCCAGGACTTGGGTTGGGCTTAGCTTCCAGATCCTGTTGGGTTTCTCTCTAGGTGAAAAATAGTCTTCTGTTTAGGTGTTAGTGGAAGTGATAGAAAACCCTTAACAGGGAAGTGGACTTGGCCCAGTGGATAGGGCATCTGTCTACTACATGGGAGGTCCACAGTTCAAACCCTGGACCTCCTTGACCCATGTGGAGCTGGCCCACATGCAGTGTTGATGTGTGCAAAAAGTGTCATGCCATGCAAGGGTGCCCCCACATAGGGGAGCCCCATGCACAAGTAGTGAACCCCATAAGGAGAGCCGCCCAGCATGAAAGTTCAGCCTGCCCAGGAATGGCACTGCACACACTGAGAGCTGATGCAGCAAGATGATGCAACAACAAAAAAAGAGACACAAGATTCCCATGCTGCTGACAACAACAGAAGTGGACAAAAGAAGAACATGCAGCAAATGGACACAGAGAACAGACAACTGGGGTTGTGGGGGAAGGGGAGAGAAATAAATTTTAAAAAAAACCTTAGCACTTAACCAAATGTGTACGGTGCTTGGTTCCCGAAACTAATGCCTTTGTGATTCAGCCCTAGCATGAAATTTGAAGAGTGCATTCAGTAGGGTTGCAGCTAAGAGCCTACACATAGCAGGCAAAAAAAACGCATGTATTGTGGAAAGGACATTGTGAAAACACATTACATTTCAATGTGGACCAGGTTCAAGTACCATGCCAGATTGCTTCAAAGTGTAAACGCATTGCTGTCAATGAGACATGTTTAGTGCATTCCTATTGAAAGTAAGTTTATTGCTTACAACTCATTCTGGTATCTCAATCATATATACACAAGTTGCATAAGTGAGGAAAAGCCCTTAGACAGCAAAGAAATCTGTGTGCTGCATAGTTCTCAAAAGTAAAGCACAAGTTACTCAAGCTTAGAACTAAGATAAATGAGTGAGGTGAGATTGACTTTTGAGTTCGTGGTATGCTAGGCTTTGGTATGGGTTAGAGGCAGTGATATGGATATGGATATGTTTAGGGATAGAGATAGGGTTAGTTTTAGAGATAGGCTTAGCTGGCACTATAAGTTTAAGAAAGCACATAGCAGGGAAATCTCTGCATATGCTGCTTAGTTCACAGAAGTAAGCATATGTACTGTTGTCATATAACTAAGATTAAAGAGCCAGCTAATATTGCCACAGGACTTGTGTTAGGATTAGGGGCCTGATCCTGTTAGGATTCTCTCTGATTAGATTTCTCTGCAGGTGAAGTATAGGTTTCTATTTAGGTGTCAGTGTAAGTGATAGAAAACCCTTGGCAGTTAACCAAAGGTGTACCTTGATTAGTCCCTGAAACTAATGCCCTAGTCATTCAGTCCTAGCACTAAGTTTGAAGAGTGAATTCAATAGGATTACAGTCAAGAGCCTATACATAGCAGACAAAAAATAAACCCATGTATTATGAAAAGGACAATGTGAAAACACATTACATTTCAATGTAGATGAATTTCAAGTATTCTGCCAGATTGCTTCAAAGAGAAAACACATTGCTGTCGATGAGACATGTTTCCTCCATTCCTATTGAAAGTAAGTTAATTACTTATAACTCATTCTGGTATTTCAGTCATATATACACAAGTTGTGTAATTGAGGAAAAGCCCATAGACAGCAAAGTAGTGTGTGTACTGCATAGTTGTCAAAAGTAAAGCACAAGTTACTTGAGCATAGAACTAAGTTTAAAGAGATTGCTACGATTGGCTTTTGAGTTTGTGTTATGCTAGGCTTTTGTATGGGTTAGGGGCAGTGATATGGATATGGATATGTTTAGGGATAGAGATAGGGTTAGTTTTAGAGATAGGCTTAACTGGCAGTATAAGTGAAAGAAAGCACATAGCAGGGAAATCTCTCCACATGCTGCTTTACAGAAAGAAGTAAAGCATATGTACTATTCTCAAATAACTAAGATTAAAGAGCCAGCTAATATTGCCCCAGGATTTGGTTTAGGCTTAGGGTCCAGATTCGGTTAGGTTTCTCTCTAGATGAAGAATGGACTTCGTTTTAGGTGTCAGTGTGAGAGAAAATCCTTAGGAGTTAACCAAATGTGTACCATGCTTAGTTCCCAAAAGTAATGCCCTTGTGATTCAGTCCTAGAACTAAGTTTTAAGACTGAGTTCAATAGAATTTTAGTTAAGATCCTACACCTAACAGGCAAAAAACCCTGTGTATTACAAAAAGACAATGTGAAAACACATTACATTCAATGTGGATGATGTTCAAGTGTCATTCCAGATTACTTCAAAGAGAAAATGCATTGCTGTCAATGAGACATGTTTCCTGCATTCCTATTGAAAATAAATTAATTACTTACAACTCATTCTGGTATCTCAGTCATATATACACAAGTTTTGTAAGTGAGTAAATGCACATAGATGGCAAAGAAGTGTGAGTACTGCATGGTTCTCAAAAGTAAGTCGTAAGTAACTTGAGCATAGAACTAAGCTTAATGAGTGAGCTATCTTTGACTTTTATCATTGACTTTTGAGCTCGTGTTATGCTGTGCTTAACACAGCACATATCTGTGCTTAACACAGATAGGGATATGGATATGTATATGCTTAGGGATAGTTTTATGGAGAGGGTTAGCTGGCACTGTAAGTGAAAGAAAGCACATAGCAGGCAAATCTGTGCATCTCCTGTTCGGTTCACAGAAGTAAAGCATTTGTACATTGTCATAGAACTAAGCTTAAAGTGTGAGATAATATTGACCACAAGGATTGTGTTAGGCTTAGGGTTTTTGTTCTGGTCAGGTTTCTCTCTATGTGAAGAATAGGCTTCTGTTTAAGTTTTAGTGTAAGTGATAGAAAGCCCTTATCTGTTAATGAAATGTGTACGTATCTTAGTTCACAAAACTAATGCACATGCTAGTTTGTCCTAGCACTAAATTTAAAGTGTGAGCTTTTTATGAGTGTAGTTAATAAGCCTACACATAGCTGGCAGTAAAACCCTTGTATTACAAACAGGACAATTTTATAACTCATTACTTTTTAATGTGGATGTGATGCAAGCTTCATGCTTCATTCCTTCTATTGGAAAACCTATTTATGTCAATTAAATATGTTTCTTGCATTTCTATTGAAAGTAAGTTAATTTCTTACATCTCATTGTGGTAACTCAGTCTTATATGCACAAGTTGTGTGAGAAAAAGTACATAGAAGGTATAGAATTGTGTGTAGTACATAGTTATCAAAACAAAAGTACAAGTGACTCTAGTATAGAACTAAATTTATAGAGTGAGCTTATATTGATGTTTTGGTTAGTGCTTTATTAGGGTTAGATTTTAGGTTAGGGATAAGGATAGTGTTAGGGTTATAGTTAGGGTTAGTGTTAGGGTATGTTTACCATTCAGTATAAGTAAAAGAAAGCACATAGCAGGCAATGAAGTGTCTATGCTGCTTAATTCACAATAGTAAAGTATATGTACCTGTGTATAGAACTAAGTATAAGAGTGAGCGAATAAGACTATTGGGTTAATGTTATGTTAGGTTTAGACCTAGGCTTAGGGACAGCATTAGGGATAGGGTTAGAGCTAGGTTTAGTTTTAAGGATAGCCTTGGCTTTCACTGTAAGTGAAAGAAAGCACATACAAGGTAAATAAGTGTATATGTTGCTTACTCCACAGTAGTAAATCACATGTACCTTTGTCTTAGAACTAAGTACAAAGAGAGTTCTAATATTGACTACAAGGATTGGGTTAGGCTTAGGGTTAGAAATCCAGTTAGGTTTCTCTCTAAGTGAAGAATAGGCCTCAGTTTAGATTTTAGTGAAAATGACAGAAAGCCCTTAGCAGTTAATGCAATGTGTACATTGCTTCGTTTGCAAAACTAATGCCCATGCTACTTTGTCCTAGGTCTAAGTTTAAAGAGTGAGCTCATTATGAGTATAGTTAAGAGCCTACACATAGCAGGCAATAAAACCTGTGTATAATGAAAAGGACAATGTTAAAACACATTACTTTTGAATGTGGATGAGATGCAAGCATTGTGCCTCATTGCCTAAGAGATAACCCATTGCTGTCAATGAGACATGTTTCCTAAATCCATATTGAAGTAAGGAAATTTTGTACATCATTGTGGTAGCTCAGACATATATACACAAGTTGTGTAAGTGAGAAAAAGCACATAGATGGCAAAGAAGTGTATAGTTCTCAAAAGTAATACACAATTGACTCGAGCATAGAACTAAGTTTAAATAGTGAGCTAATATTGACTTTTGGGTTAGTGTTATGTTAGGGTTAGACTTAAGGTTAAGGACAGGGTTAAGGATAGGGCTAGGGTTTGGGTTAGAGTTAGGGTTAGTAGTAAGGATATTCTTACCTTTCACTATGAGTCAAAGAAAGCACATAGAGGGCAACAAAGTGTATATGTTGCTTAGTTCACAATAGTAAAGCCTATGTAACTCTGTCATAGAACTAAGTTTAAACTAAGCTAATATAGACAGTTGGGTTAATGTTATGTTAGGGTTAGAAATAGGGTTAGGGAGGGTTAGGGATTGGTATAGGGTTAGGGTGAGAGCTAGGGTTAGTTTTGGGGATAGGCTTAGCTTTCACTGTATGTGAAGGAAAGCACGTAGCATGCAAATAACTGTATATACCTCCTTGCTAACAGTAGTAAAGCATATGTACCATTGTCATAGAACTAAGCTTAAAGAGTGACATTATATTGACCACATGGATTGGGTTAGGCTCAGGCTTGAGGTCTGGTTCATTTTCTCTCTATGTGAAGCATAGGCTTCTGTTTAGGTTTTCCTCTAAGTGATAGAAAGCCCTTAGTATTTTATCAAATTTCTACATTGCTTAGTTCATAAAACTCGTGCACATGCTATTCTGTCCTAGCACTAATTTGAAAGAGTGAGTTCATTATGAGTGTAGGTAAGAGTCTAAACATAGCAGGCAAATAAAACCCATGTATTATGAAAAGGATAACATTAAAACACATTACTTTTGAATCATGGACAAGATGCAAGCATGGTACTTCATTGATTCTAAGAGAAGACACTCTGCTGTAAATAAGGTATGTTTCCTGCATTCCTATGGAAAGTAAATTGATTACTTATGTCTCACTGTGGTAGTTCAGTCATATATACACAAGTTGTGTAAGTGAGGAAAAGCACATAGATAGCAAAGAAGTGTGCATCCTGCATACTTCTCAAAAGTAAAGCCCAAGTTACTCGAGCATAGAACTAAGTTTAAAGAGTGAGCTAATATTGACTTTTGGGTTAGTGTTATGTTAGGGTTAGACTTCAGGTTAGGGACAGTATTAAGGATGGGATAGGGTTTGGGTTAGAGTTAGGGTTAATTTTAAGGATAGGCTTAGCTTTCAGTAATTGAAAAAAATGCACAAAGCCAGCCATGAAGTGTATATGCTACTTAGTTCACAATAGTAAAGCATATGTATCTTTGTCATAGAACTAAGTTTAATGAGTGAGCTAATATTGTCCTTTCAATTAATGTTATGTTAAGGTTAGACTGAGGGTTAGGGATAGGGTCAGTATAGGGATAGAGTTAGGGTGAGAGTGAGGTTTAGTGTTAGGTATAGGCTTAGCTTTCACTAAGTGAGAAAACACAAAGCAGACAACGAAGTGTATATGCTGCTTAGTTCACAATAGTAAAGCATATGTACCTCTGTCATAGAACCATGTTTAAAGAGTGAGCTAATATAGACTTTTGGGTTAGTGTTTTGTTATGGCTAAACTTAGGGCTAGGGACAGGTTTAGGGATAGGGATAGGGTTAATGTTAGGTTTAGGGTTAGAGTTAGGGTTAGTGTTAGGGATCAGCTTAGATTTCACTGTAAATGAAAGGAAGCACATAGCAGTGAAATAAATGTATATGCTGTTTAGTTCACAGTAGTAAAGCATAGAACTCTGTTTAAAGGGTGAACTAATATACACTTTTGGGTTAGTGTTATGTTAGAGTTAGACAGGGTGAGGGATAGTGTTAGGGATAAGAATAGCATTAGGGTGAGAGGGTTAGTGTTAGGGATAGGATTAACTTTCACTAAGTGAAAAAATGCACACAGCAGGCAATGAAGTATATATATGCTGCTTGATTCACATAGTAAAGCCTATGTACCTTTGTAATAGAACTAAATTTAAAGAATGAGCTAATATTGACCACAGGTATTGGGTTAGGCTTAGGGTTAGAGTTCTATTTAGTTTTCACTGTAAGTGAAGAATAGGGTTCTGTTTAGGTGTTGGTGTAAGTGATAGCACTGAACAGTTAATCAAACGTGTGCCCTTCTTAGTTCACAAAATGAATCCACATGCTATTCTGTTCCAGCACTAAGTTTAAAGAGTGAGTTCATTATAAGTGTAGTTAAGAGCCTACACATAGCAGACAAAAAAACTGTGTATTGTAAAATGGACAATGTGAAAACACATTACTTTTGAATGTGGATGAGATGCAAGCATTGTGCCTCATTGATTCTAAGAGATAATCCATTGCTGTCAGTGAGATATGTTTACTGCAACCATATGGAATAAGTTAACTTTTTACATGTCATTGTAGTAGCTCAGGCATATATACACATGTTGTGTAAGTGAATAAAAGCACATAGATGGCAAAGAAGTGTGTGTACTGCATAGTACACATGTTATTCAAGCACAGAACTAAGTTTAAAGAGTGAGCTAATATAGACTTTTGGTTAGTGCTTAGGATTTGGGACAGGGTTAGGGATAAAGATAGGCTTAAGGTGAGTGTCAGGGTTAGTGCTAGGGATAGGCTTAGCTTTCACTGTAAGTGAAAGAAAGCATATAGCAGGCAACAAAGTGTATATGCTGCTTAGTTCAGAATAGTAAAGCATATGTACCTTTGTCATAGAACTAAGCTTAAAGACTTAGCGAATATTGAACACAGGGATTAGGTTAGGCTTAGGGTTAGAGATCTGCTCAGGTTTCCCTCTAAGTGAAAAATAGTGTTCTGTTTAGGTTTTAGTGTAAGTGATAGAAAGCACTTAGCAGTTAGTCAATTGTGTACCTTGCTTAGTTTGAAAAACTAATGCACATGCTATTCTGTCCTAACTTAATAATTAGAAATAAAAAGAGAAAGAAAGGATGTAGACACTGAGGAAGAAATGGAAGAAATTGCTTTGTCACTGTACATACACAGCATGAAAGGCAAAATGTCAAAACAAACCTTTTTCATTTTTTGATACCCCAATTTATTTTTACTTTATTTATTTTCCTAAATTAGTATGTATTCTATATCTAACCTTTAAACCCATCACTATATTCCATTTTACTATTAATGGAAACTGGAAATATATTAGGCTTCATTTTTAGGAAGTTTTGGACCACAGAGAGTTTCATCTATGGCAGGGGAGGAACACTGGTGTGGAGTGTTATTGATAGAGGGCACATGGTTGGGAGTGAGTTCTTCAGGGCATGTATACAGGGTACATAAGTGTTTGGATATTTTCATAGTGGTTAGAGTTAAAAATGTAAACTGAGGGAGTGCTGAGTTCCTAGTCAGGGGAGCTGTATCACATTCCCCAATTGAACAGGAACAATCCCCCAAGTGCAATGGCAAAGACCAATAAAGAATGATGGTCCAACAATGAGCCCTTGATACTGATGGCTATGCTTATGAGCCTGTGCACCTGAAATATGAACATGGCCTAGAGCTGCAGGGTGCCTAAGAGTTACCTCCCAAGAGCCTCCATGTTGCTTCAATTTGGCCACTAAGTCAAACTCGACATGTAAATGTATTACCTTCCTCCCAGCATGGGACATGACTCCTGAGAATGAGCCTCCCTGGCATTGAGGAACTACTACCAAGTATCAGCTGATGATGCAACTAGAAAAAGACCTTGAATAAAAGGATCAACTCAGACCAGCAGAATATCTCAGCCTACATGTAATATCAGGTGTTAAAAACTGCTTCTTGACCTTGAATAAAAGGGAGAGATGGAAAGGACAAATGAGTTTACATGGTTATGAGTCTCCAAAAAAGAGTTGGGAGGTCATCAGAGGGGTCATGCTTATGCACACCTCAGCAGGATCCCTGAGACAGACAAAGTAGATACAACCCCAGGTACTCGTTCTCCTGAGGACTACAGAGACCCACAGGTTCTATGGTCATGACAGATGGCTCTGGAGTTCAGTGCCATGTCAGTTGGCCCTACTTTGGAGTTTGTGTCCCTAAATGTGATGGAGTTTGACTCAAATGTGACCTTTCTACACATGCCTCGTCTGTTACTTTACCAGACATGTGGTTGGCATTGGGGTTGGTGTATACTCAGGAAACCTGAATCTCTGAACTGTCCATGTGACAACCTGACCCTGAGCTTCAAAAGACTTGCAACTCCTACCCTCTGGTTTATTAGACTTACCCCAGCCAGCTAACAGGGAGGCAAAGAAGGTTAACCATGGCACCAGGGAGCCAAGAATGCCTACAATTGCAAGCAGGAGAATTGCACCCATCATCCATGTGGAATCTAAGTCCCTTTCTATATAAAGGTGGAGTGCACCTAACCATCTCACGGTCCACAGGATGGAGGCATAGAGTATGGATTAGAGTGCACTTACTGATATTCTACTATGGAAATATTGTGATTAGTAATGGAAGAAATTGTAGCATTGATAAGGAGAAAGAGGTCATGGTAGCTGCTGAGGGTAGAGAGAGAGAAGAAGAGATGTGATGTGGGGTCATTTTTGGGACTTGGAGTTGTCCTAAATGATACTGCAGGGACAGATGTTGGACATTATATATCCTGCCATATCCCACTGAAGATATTGTGGGAGAGTGTAAACTACAATGTAAACTCTTATACATGAGGTGCAGCAGTGCTTCAAAATGAATTCACCAAATGAAATGAATGTGCCACAATGATGAAAAATGTCGCTGATGTGGGAGGGGGTGTGGGGTATGGGGTATATGGGAACCTCTTCTTTTTTTTAATTTAACATTTCCATGATCTGTGTATCTTCAAAAAGTACAATTAAATATTTAAATTTAAAAACTCAAATAAAAATGAAAAATAAAAATAGCTACAGTTCTGAAAGCAAGAGCAAAAAGCCACCGCTAGGTGGTGGTGTTGGATAGGAATTCTTCCATTCTGAAATTTCCTGGAGGAACATGGAATTGGCTTTTTAATGTAGGAAGAGGGACTGGGACTCTTCAAGAAAGGGGCTGTGTGGGGCTCTGTAGGGTGGCTGTCCTGAGCCTTATTTGTGAATGTTGTGAGACCCTCTCTTGTGCAGATAGGTTACATGGACACACCATTGCTGGTGATCCAGGCTGCCAGGGAACTGCATCATGTCCCTCTTTTTAAGTAAAACCTGGCCTGGTGAATTGTTTGCCTGATGGCATCTGTCTTGGCTACCTGTCAGTTCTGGAGAGGCGTCTCTCCTTACTTTTGTGTGTAAATACAAGAGGGGCTCAGAGAGTTTCATGTTAAATAACAAGTACCTCCCATTCTCTGCCTTTTTTTTTTTTTTCTGTGATGTGATGGGACATTCAGATCCATTATTATTTATTTTTTTAATTTATTTTATTTATTTATCTTCCCTTCCCCCTGACCCCAGTTGTCTGTTCTCTGTGTCCATTTGATGCGTGTTCTTCTTTTTGTCTGCTTCTGTTGTCAGCGGCATGGGATCTGTGTTTCTTTTTGTTGCATCACCTTGCTGCATCAGCTCTCCATGTGTGTGGCACCATTCTTGGGCAGGCTGCACTTTCTTTCACTCTGGGCAGCTCTCGTCACATGGCCCACTCCTTGTGCGTGAGGCTCCCCCACGTGGGGGGCACCCCTGCGCGACACGGCACTCCTTGTGTGCATCAGCACTGCGCATGGGCCAGCTCCACATGGATAAAGGAGGCCCGGGGTTTGAACCACAGACCTCCCATGTGGTAGATGAATGCCCTATCCACTGGGCCAAGTCTGCTTCCCCAGACCCATTATTATTTGTACTAAAGTGTCTGGCTTTTCTCCTGTGCCCATCCATTATTTTCACGGATTAATGACCTTCTGTATAATTTCCAGTTCTTGGTGACCAAAACCAAAGCTGCTGAAATATTTGGGGACAGGACTTTTTGTGGAAATAATTTATGTTCACTTGAATAAATATGTACAAGTGGGGTTACAGGACCATTTGTTAAGTGTATGATTTACAGGGTATGAGGCTTCCATTATCTTCAAACTAGTTGTATTGCTTCATTTTGCATTGTCCTGGGTAATAAATTTGAATTACTAAAAAAAAAAAAAAAAAAAAACTAAACACACGTTGCTCAGTCATAGGACTAATTGTAATCAATTATTCTTATTGATTGTAGTGAAAATCTACCCCATAGCAGGCAATTCAGCATGTATATTGTCAAGATTTCAAAGCTAAACACTTTAGATTCTTTCCAGTCACCAACTGAGTAGGCACAACCTCAGGTACTGGTATTACTGAGGGCTACAGAGACACACAAGTTCTACAGTCATGGCAGATGGTTCTGCAGTTCAGGGCCCTCCCAATGGCTTCTACTCTGGAATTTGTGCTCCTAGGGGATATGGAGACCTAGATGAGACCTTTCTGCACTAGTCTCTTCTGTCACTTTACTGAACCTGCTGTTTCCACTGGGGTTGGTGTATATCTAGGAGACTTTAATCTCTGGACTGGCCACATGCCATCTAGACCCTTAGTCTCAACAGATTTGCAACTCCTAATCTCTGGTTCATTGAACTTACCAAGGTCTGCTAATAGGGTGGCAAAATTTATCCACCACCACATCAGAGTCGAGAGTGTCTGCATCTTCCGGTAGATGAATCACATCCATCAGCCTTATGGGATCTAAGTTACCTCTTGATTTAGAGGTGGCGTGGACATCACAATCCCTGTGTCATCAGGATGGAGGAATAAAATACATATTAGCATGGACTTACTATTATTCTACTGCAGTACTATTGTGACTCTAGCAATCAAGAAATTGTATCAGTGATGTGGAGACAACAGTCACAGGATTTGCTCTGTGCAGGAGAGGGAAAAAAAGCTGTGATGTGGGGTCATTTTTGGGACTTGGAGGTGTCCTGAATGATATTGCAGAGACAGATGCAGGACATTATATATCCTGCCATAACCATCTGTGTTGTGTAGCAGAGTTCCAAAATATATTCACCCAATGCATTGAATATGCCACAATGATGAAAGAAAGATGTTGTTGATGTTGGAGGATTTGGGATGTCGGGTTTGGGGTTATAGAGCAGGCTCATACTATTTAATGTAACATTTTTTTGTGATCTACATATCTTTAAAAGTAAAGACAATGAATTTCACTACTGATGGCTCCTGGAGACACACAGATTCTATGGTCATGTCATATGGTTCTGGATTCAGGCCCTTCCAATGGGCCCTTTGGAATTTCTGTTCCTGTGTGTGATGGAGTTGGACTCAGATATGACCTTTCTACACATACCTCTTCTGTCACTTTTACTGAATCTGAGGTTGGTGCTGGATTGCTGTATACTCAGGAGACATGAATCTCTACACTGGCCAAATGGTTCCTGGGTTCTGAGCCTCAGCAGAGTTTCAACTTCTAATCTCTGGTTTGTTGGACTTACCCAGGTCAGTTAACAGGGAAGTGAAGATTGTCAAACACCATACCCTGCAGTCAGGAATGCTTACAGTTGCAAGTAGGAGAATTGCATCCAAACACCATGTGGGATATAAGCCTACTCTCAATTTAGAGGTGATGGGGACATCAACATCCCAGGGTCCACAGAATGGAGGAATAAAATATGTATTAGAATGGACTCACTGGTATTCTACTATAGAACAATTGTGTCTAGCAATGTAAGATATTGTAGCATTGAGGTGGAGAAAGTGACCACTGTAGTGGCTGAGGGCATGTAGAGGGAAAAAAATGATGTGATGTGGAGGAATTTTCATGACTTAGAGTTGTCCTAAATGCTATTGCAGGGACAGATGTTGGACTTTATATATCTTGCCATAAGCCATTGAAAGTATTGTGGGAGAGTGTAAAGTACAATGTAAATCATTATCCATGAAGTTTAACTGTGCTCAAAAATGTATTCACCAATCCAATGAATGTGCCACAATTATGAAAGAGGTTGTTGAGTGGGAAGAATAGGGGGTGGGGTATATGTGAACCTCTTGTATTTTTAATGTAACATTTTTTGTGATCTATGTATCTTCAAAAAATACAATAAAATTTTTAAATAAAAAAGCAAAAATAAAAAAATAAAAATAAACTACAGCTCTGAAAATGAGAACAAAAAGTCACCGCTAGGTGATGCTATTGGATAAGAATTCTTCCATACTCAAATTCCTGGATGAGCAGGGATTGGGCTTTTGATGTTGGAGTTGGGGCAGGGACCTTTCAGGTATGTGGCTTTGTAGGGCTCCTGTAGGGTGACTGCCTGGGCCTTACTTGTGGCTGTTGTGAGATCCTCTCTCCTGCTGATAGGTAACCTGAACAAAGCATTGCTGGTAGTAAGAGTCTTAGTTGAGCCAGGGTGCCAGGGAATTAAGAGGGCTTTCTGAGTAAAAAAATTCCAGGACTGTGTCAAAGGGACCTAGGGCTGGAGATGCATTCCAGATCTCTTTGGCATTGCTCATGTCCATTGCATCATCTTCATCTTCCTAAGTAAAACCTAGCCTTATGAATTCTTTGTCTGATGGCATACGCCTTGGCTACCTGTCAGCTCTGGAGAGGCCTCTCTCCCTACTTCTTTGTTTAAGTAGATTAGGGGCTCAAAGACTTTCATTTTAATAATCAATTACCTCCCTTTCTCTGTCTTTTTATTCTGTGATGACATAGGCCACTCAGACCCCATATTATTTGTTTTAATGCATCAGCCTTTTCTCTTTCCACTCATTTTTTTCAACTGTTAATGTCCTTTTTTATTTTTTTTCCAGTTTTTGGTGTCAAAACCCAAAGCTGCTTAAACATTTGGGGCAAGATTATTTGTGGGAATAATTTCTGTTCACTTGAGTAAATATGTACAAGTGGGGTTACAGGACCATTTGTTAAGCATGGGATTTACAAGACATGAAGCTGCCATTATCTTCTAAACTGGTTGTATTTTGTTGTCCTGCATTGTCATGAGTAATAAATTTGAATGACTAAAAGAAACAAAACTAAACTAAACACATGTTGCTCAGTCATAGGACTAACTGGAATCATTTAATTCCTATTGGCTATAGTAAAAAGCTACCCCATAGTGGGCAATTCAACATGTATATTGTTAAGATTTCAAAACTAAACACTTTAGATTCTTTCCAATCACCAGGTGAGGAGATACAATTCCAGGTACTGGTGCTCCTGAGGGCTACAGAGACACACAGGTTCTATAGTCATGGCAGATGACTCTGGAGTTCAGGGACTTGCCAGTGGGCCCTACTCTGGAATTGGTCTCCTGAGTGTGATGAAGTTGGACTTAGATGTGACCTTTCTGCACATTCCTCTTCTGTCACTTTTACTAACCTGTGGTTGGTGCTGGGATTGCTGTATACCAAGGAGACTTTATTCTTTGGACTGGCCATGTGCCATCTGGGCCCTTAGACTCAGCAAATTTGCAATACTAAAATCTGGTTCATTGGACTTACTGAGTGCTGCTAACAGAGAGGTTAAGATATTCCACCACAACACCAGGGAGACGGGAATGTCTACAACTTCTGGTAGATGAATCACACCCATTAAACATTTGGGATCTAAGCCCCCTCTTGAGTTAGAGGTGGAGTGGACATCACAATCCCTGTGTCTTCAGGATGGAAGAATAAAATATATATTAGTGTGGACTTACTGTTATTCTACTATAGTATTATTGTGACTCTAGCAACCAAGAAATTGTATCATTGATGTGGAGACAGCAGTCACAGGATTTGCTGAGGGCAAGAGAGGGAAAAAGAGGTGTGATGTGGGGACATTTTTGGGACTTGGGGTTGTCCTGAATGATATTACAGAGACAGATGCAGGACCTTATATATTCTGCCATAACCCATGAATGCACTGGGGGTGAGTGTAAACTACAATGTAGACTATAATCTGTGTGGTGTAGCAGATCTCCAAAATATGTCCACCGAATGCACTGAATGTGCCACAATGTTGAAAGAGGTTGTTGATGTGGGATGAGTGGGCTCATGGAGTGTGGTGTATAAGGCATTCTTGTGTTTTTTAGTGTATCACTTTTTGTGATCTATATATCTTTAAAATAAGAGACAATTAACTTGTTCTCCCAAGGGATATGGAGACACACAGGTTCTATGGTCATGGCTGATGGTTCTGGAGTTCAGTTTCTGTCAGTGGGTCCTACTTTGGAATTTGTGTCCCTGAGTGTAATGGAGTCAGACTCAGGTGTGACCTCTCTACACATGTGTCTTCTGTCACTTTTACTGAACCTGTGGTTGGTTCTGGGTTTACTATATACTCAGGAGACATGAATCTCTAGACTGAATCTCTAGACCAACTGGGCCCTGAGCCTCAGCCGAGGTGCAAGTCCTACTCTCCAGTTCACTGGACTTACCCAGGTCAGCTAACAGGGAGGGGAAGATGGTCAACACCACACTAGGGACCCAAGAGTGTGTACAACTGCAAGCAGGAGAATCACATCAAAACACCATGTGGGATCTAAGCCCCCTTTCAATATAGAGTTGGATTGGACATCATTGTCCTAGGGTCCACAGCATGGAAGAATAAAATATGGATAGAATGGACATATTGGTATTCTACTATAGAAGTATTGTGTTTAGTAATGGAAGAAATTGTAGCATTGACATGGAGAAAGTGGCTATGGTAGTTGCTGAAGGTAAGTAGAGGGAAGAAGTGATGTGACATGGGAAATTTTCAGGACTTGGAGTTTCCTAAATGATCTTGCAGGGACAGATGTTGGACATATCATATCCTGCCATAACCCACTGAATGTACTGTGGGGGAATGCAAACTACAATGTAAACTATTATCCATGTGGTACAGCAGGGCTCCAAAAAGTGTCATCAATTGCAATGAATGTGCCACAATGATGAAAGAGGTTGTTGATGTGGCAGGAGAGGGCATGGAGTGTGGGGTATATGGGAGCCTCTTCCATTTTTTAATTTAACATTTTTTGTGATCTTCAAAAGTACAAAACTAAAGCACATGTTGCTCTTTCAGAGCACTAATTGTAAACCAGTTTGTTCATATTGATTGTAGTGAATAGCCATGCCATAGCAGGAAATTAGCATGCATATTGTCAGGATTTCAGAACTAAAACATATAGGGCAGTGGACTTGGCCCAGTGGTTAGGGCGTCTGTCTACCACATGGGAGGTCCACGGTTCAAACCCTGGGCCTCCTTGACCTGCATGGAGCTGGCCCATGCACAGTCCTGGTGTGCACAAGGAATGCCTTGCCATGCAGGGGTGTCCCCACATAGGAGAGCCCCACATGCAAGGAGTGCACCCCATAAGGAGAGCCACCCAGTGCAAAAGAAAGTGCAGCTTGCCCAGGAATGGTGCCGCACACATGGAGAGCTGACACAACAAGATGACACAACAAAAAGAAACACAGATTCCTGTGCCACTGGACAAAGAAGATGCAGCAAACAGACACAGAGAACAGACAACCAGAGTGGGGGGGGGAGGGGAGAGATAAAAAATAAACTAAAACATATAAGCTTTTGGCTGAGCACCAGCTGAAAAAATGGTGGTCCCATTGCTTGTAAGAGAAAGTCCATTGCAGTCAATTAATCATGTGTGTATCCTTTTTACCAGCTATAGGACTGGCTTAAGGTGGTTTCCTTTGTTCCTGCTTAACTTTGGACTGGGAGACTGAGGCGGTAGTCTGCTGGGTTACAGTAATTAATATTTTCTTCCTCCCTGCTTTTCAGTATCTTTATGTGAAAACTAAACTGATCCCTGTCTCTTACACAGTGTCACTCAATGGGAATCCCAGGGTTTACTGGTGGATGAGCCTCCAGAAATGTTTTAAAGTCCCACTCCATTGATCTGGACAAGATATAGCTTAGGAGAGAGGCCCATGGAGGTCTTTCCTGGCACCAAACCCTGAGAGATTTGAAGCCAGGAAAGTGTTGGATTACTCTATGTTCTTGGCTATGAATTTAATAACTTGCAGTTTAGTTTATGTAGTAAAAAGAATTTATTGGAAAATGGGGGAAAGGAACAGAACTTGCTGAGAAATGGAAGAGAAGGATGGAAATATACACTGTGATTTATTACAGGCTCCTCTAGGCAGACAGAGAGAGCTTTGGCTTTTGTGGTCACCCTTTAATCTATTAATTATTCTTTCCCTTGTTAATGGTAAGGGGAGGGTTCCAGCTGTTATTGGTTACCCCTCCAATGGGGTATCCAGTTTTCCTTAGGGAAATGGCATAAGCACTTAGCAGGCAGGAGGCTTTTGCTGGTGTGTCTCCTAATCAGTAGCTGTGACCGCTAGAATCTAGTTGTGTTAGTGACCTTTCTGAGAAAAAAAAAACGTGCAAAGAGCTGCAATTGTCTTAGGGGATTGTGAGTTCAGGAGGGGTGAGCATTAGCGCTCAGTAGCCATGGGGGCTACCGGCTACAAGGGCCTACAGGGAGTGACAACAAAATGCCACCATGCTGCTCTTCTACCCGAGTGGAGCTGCCATGACTTCCTTGCAATACCTGTCCTATCTCCTCAGGGCAGCGCTTCTGACTGAGCTCCACAGGGGAGAGGGAGGGAGGGAGAGGGAGGGCGTACATACATGTATGCACAGGTGTGGCAGCTGCAGGGGAAAAAGGGAGTTTGAAGGGAGGCAGGCAACGGCGTGCTGAGGCCATGATGACTGCTGGAAGGCGGGGCCACAGGTCCTGCTGGGGAGCCGCCGCCATGTTGCTCCTCCGCCCTGTCTGAGGAACGGGCTGAGGAGGAGGGTTGGAGCGGCCACGCGTTGGCTACGAATCCTGCCACTGTCCAGGCTGGGAATGGTTCCCTCCACACCAACACACACCTGGAGGGATAAATCCAGAGCAGGTGGTCCTACACCTCCTTCCACCACCTTGGACGTGGTGCCCCTTCTTCAACCTCTTCTCACTACTTTCCTTTCAGCTCTAGTCTGGCTGGGACTCAGGGCAAGGGCAGTCGGCGGAAGATCGGCAGAGCATGTATGGGCGGGGTCACAGCCCGCTGGAGGGCCTGGGGCTTGAGGCGGAGGTGCAGACCAATGAGGAGCTTGGGTCATCCTGCAGGTTATGACTGGCTGGGAGCTTGTAACCACAGTGTCTATTGGTGGATTGAAGGCTGGGTGCCCGCTGAGCCAATGTGAGGGGGGCGCGGAGTGAGCTTTAGAGCCCAGTGGCTGCAGGGGCTGCTGGGTCCTGGGACTGCCGCAAATGATGAGAAGGGAAGTGACAGACATGCTGCCTTTCTGCCCTGACAGGAAAAAGGCTGAGGAGGGACAGAACTGCTGCCGCTTCTGCTGCAGTACCTTCCGTGATGGACATCAGCCCAAGGTGGGTCACCAGGTCTCTCACTTCACAGAGGGCACCCTCCCTGTCTCCTCTTGTCCTTAGCACCAGGCTGCTCCCTGACTTCCTCTCCTCGGGGCTGGCTTCAGCATCAGGTCCCTCAGGCAAGGCCTGTCTGAGGGAGAGAGGAAGAGGTTTATGTGCTTGGGGGCAGTTTTCAGTAACGATGGGAATTCTAGGCAGGCGGGCTGTGGGGCTGCAGCTTCTGTCAGGAAGCCACCGCCGTGTTGTCCTTCCTTCCTGGCTGAGGGAATGGGCTGATGAGGACCAACACAGCTGCTCTTGTTACACTGGCAATTCCCGCCTCCCCATGCATACTCCAACATCCCAGAGTCAGCTCCTCTGCTCTTTCTGACACCCATTTCCATACCTACAAATATACTCAGAATCCAGATGTGTCTAACTGGCTCCAAGCCTCAGCTTGTATTAGGTTATCATATCACTTGTGCAGATAGTGCATAGTGCAGAGTATTCAATTTTCCTCATTTTCCCCCCATTTTTTATTATGGAAGTTTTGAGCTTACAAAACAATCATGCATAACGTGCAGAATTCCCATATATCACCCCTCAACCAAAATCTTACATTGTTGTGGAATATTTGTTACAGATTATGAAAAAATATAGTATTACCACCATGGTCCATTGCATATATTTGGTGTATTTTTTCCATATGCCCCCCTATTAGTAATACTAAGTATGAGTATTGTACATCTGTGATACTTCATGAGAGAACACTCTTCTATTTGCACTGTTAGCCACAGTCCATCTTCCACCACATGGCTCACTGTGTTATAGAGTCCCATGCTTTTTACATTCTATTCAAAGTGTATACTCAGTGGCTCTCACTTTCTTCACAGAGTTGTGCAGTCCTTGTCAACTAAACCTTTGAATGTTTTCGTTAGTCCTTTGTCAATTTTTTAAAAATTTAAATTTTATTCTGTTAACATATGTACTGCATAAAATTCAAATGAAGAAACACCAGTTTTTATTTACAAAACTCAAAGCATAATAATAATGAGTGCAAAGTTTTGTGACAAAGTTTTCATAAGGAGAAGAATGAATAACACCATTTTGCTTCACTGAGCTTATGGGTGAGTGTTCCCTATCTTCAAAATTGATTGCTAATCTATATCTGTGAATACTGATTGTGTGCATGAGAGCAATAAAAGTTCATGTGGCACTATCATTCTTTAACACATGTGAGCTTCAAATATTTCCATCAAATACCAGCTGATGAATAATACATTTTTAAAAAGCTGTGGGTATTAAAGGGCTTATATTTCCACTAGCTACACGAATTTTTCTACATAAGCCTTTTCCTGCTCCACACACATTTTTACCACCATAACCCAGGTAAAGAGATTCCACTTCAAGTTATACCAAGTTAGCTTTTTATCCATAACTTTGAAAATACTCTTACCTGTATTTAAGTAAATCTATGCAGAGTATGCATAGAGGGTGATTTTCCATCACTTCCAACTCAGCAATGAGACCCTGAATCCTTGCTTTAAAACCACAGCTGAACAGTCTGGGCTCCACAGGAGCCAAGGGAAATAAGTTACAATCCTTTGCCTTGTCTTTTTTCTCTTCTGTTTTAACCATTTGTAAGTGTATAACTCCTTGTTGTGCTGTTATCACCTCCCTCAATTACCAAGCTTTTTCATCACACAAAATAGAAACTCCTTACTTCCCATCATCCACCCCCAAGCCCCTGGTAACTTGTAATCTACTTTTTCCTCAGTGAACTTCATTATTCTACACATCTCATATAAGAGCAATTCTCTAATATTTTTGAATCTTGATTATTTCACTTAACATAATGGTTTTTTAATGCAAATGAAGAATTATTCTGTAACATTTTTCTCTATCCATATCATTTTAAAAATCAGTTATACAGGTGTATAATAATACAGTATATTTGTATTTATATTTTGTAAAAACTGTCTTATATAGGCAATGTCACTCATATTTGTGTTTGACATGAAGTTTTACTATCATGTGCAGTCCCATGTTACAGTTTCTAGCTTTCCTTTTAGTGATATCCATGACCTTAGACATTCCCTTTCCACCACTGTCCTAACCATACAATAGCACTACTAGTTTCAAACACCATGATATCCTTTCCCCATCTCTATTCATTACCAAAGATTTACAAAAAACTGTTTACCAATTATGCACAGGTTAAACCTCAGCTTTCCATTCTCTAACCTCAGTCTTTTTTATGGTGACTTATATTATAATTATTAACTACATGACTTTACAAAATATATTTAATTCTTAATACAATTAGCATAAAGTTTCATGATTCACTCATGTTTCAGTTCTCATTGTAACTACTTTTTTTACAGCTGCATATTTTTCTATTATATCTATATGCCATTTTGTTTATTCATCAGGTTATGGGCATTTGAGTTGCTTCCACCTTTGGCTTGTGCTAACAGTGATGCTAAAAACATTCCTGGACAAGATTAGCTTCTCACTGTATAAGCACATTTATGGAAATGATTATGGAATACATGATACAGTTACAGTAGAGAGTACAAAAAACAAAATGGATGTCTATATATGCCCATTTTATTGCATATTAAGAATATGAGTTTGTCAGTCAAATATTTGGTCTCTACAACAGACCAATGTTCTAAATGGTGTTATCTGCAACATTAAATGGAAAAAATCACATAAAACACAAGATGTTTTAAGATAAATGAACATTTTGTATTTTAATGAGTAATTAATGCTGTTGTCCTAAAATAAACTGTCATGATATTTCCAGCAATTTTGTATGGTAGATAACTTTCTGTTGTATGATTTTGTCATTGTGATGTCATTGTGATAACAAAATCTCTAATACATCTGCTCACACCAGTTTTAGCAAATCTTTCAAATATTTCACACAGCATTAAAAATTATGGGACTATTAATGTCCTTGTTGGAGGGAGTTTAGAGTTTGTTTAGCCTTGTAGGAGAAATCTTGGGTCACTTCCTGTAACAGTTTTCAACCTTAATAATATGCTTGTGATAACATTTCTGAAATGTTTTCAGACATAAGCTTTATTAAATTAATAAATAAGCCATATATCACTAACAAAAAAGTTAGAGGATATTTACAAAAATAGTACAAAACCCATACAGAGAATCCTACATAGCCCTATCCAACTTTGCCACATTTTCCACATCATTATGTATCATCTATCTATCTATCTATCTATCTATCTATCTATCTATCTATCTATCTATCTATCTATCTATCATCTATCTACCTACCTAACTACCTACCTACCTATCTTCTATTTACCCATTATATCCATCCATCCATTTTATGGTCACTTAACTGAAGGGTATATATACCATGCTCCTTGAGCACTCAATACTTCAATGTACATTTCCTAGGAAGAAGGATATTCACTTATGCAACCACCTTAAATAATAGCTAAGTTCATAAATTTAGCACTGATATAAAGTTCACAGTTTATGTTCTATTTTTTCTTATGTACCAATAATGTTCCTTTGATTCTTTTTCCTCCCTTGCTAGATACCCCATCCAACATCCAAGATCATGTATTATATTTAATTGTCATTGTCTCTTTATTTGTACTTTTTATTCTTTTAACTGTGAGAATGTATCATAAACTTTCCATCCCAACCACTCCCAAGCATGCAATTCAATGGGATTAATCACATTCACAATATTTCAATATCCTTACTCAATTCCATTAGTAATCCTCCCCAAACAGAATCCCTACACTCTTGGTGCCCTGTTTTCTCTTAGGAGGTTTTATGGTGAGAGATTAACTCAGAAGTGATGATGCCTGAATAGTGGAAATGGGAGAGGGAGGGAAATGTAAATAAATCTATAAATGTAAATGTAAATCGAGGTGGAGTCTCCAGGTCCAGATGCCTGGGCAGGAAGTGAGGAATTAGGCAGAGTCATGGATGACTTCAGTTTCTTGTCCTCCCTAAAATAGAGAGCAGAGAAAGAGGAGGCTGTGTTGGAGACAGAATAGAGGCAGAGAAGGAGTCCTGTTTTGCTATATATTTTTTCTTTAGATTAAAATGAAAGGAAAGATCTTACTGGAAAGCAGAAAATGGAAAGTACATACTAGCTAAAATTCTATTAATCCCTATATGACTTTTTAAATTGATATAAATTCAAACATTTAGTTTGTGATTAAATGTGGGGCTTAATGTAGATGGAAATATTATTTTGTTCTTGATTCTGGTTCTCCTCTTGTATCTCCAACTACACAAAGTTTCAGTCTTCTTCTTGAGCTCATCTCTTCCCTTTCCTGCTACCACCACACATTATTTTTTTGTTTTCATTAAGTATTTTGTTTTAGAACAGTTTTAAAATTACAGAAAGTTGTAAGGATAATCCATAGAATTCCCCTACTTTAATAGATATTTAACATCTTACATTTAAACAGTACTATCATGAACAAATATTGCCATGCTATTTTGAACCAAATTCCATACTTTATTTGCATTCCCTTCATCTTAATAAACTTTTCCTATCTCAGAATTCCATCCAAGGTACATTACTTTTTTGTTTGTTTTATTAGAGAGCTTGTGAGCTTATAAAACAATATGCATAATGTACAGAATTCCCATATGTCACCTCTCAACTGGCACCTTATATTTGTTACAGATTATGAAAGGACACGATCAGACTATGACAACTAACTATAGTCCATAGTGTACACTTGGTATATTTTTCCATGCAGTCTCTATTAATGCTATGTATTAGTATTGTGCATTTGTTCCGGTACATGAGAGAACACTCTCCTATTTGTACTGTTAACCACATGGTTCACTGTGTTATACAGTTCCATGTACAACACATTCTATCCAAAGTGTACACTCAGTGACTCTCACTTTCATCACAGAATTGTACAGTCATTCCCTCAATAAAGCTAACATTTTCTTTAGTCCCAAAGAAAAAAATACCATATTTTGATCCTTAGCATTGATATAGTACCTTCTTTGACATTGATCCAAGAGTATCATAAAATTGCTTTTAACTATAGTCCATAAGTTACTGTGACTGAAAGGGGTGTCTAGTCATGGAAATGTTGATTGAAAGAAAGCTAGAGAGTAATCTAGGGCCTGAATAACATAGTGAACCCAGAGGTTAATGAGAATAGTGGTTAATAATACAAACATAAGAATGCTCTTCTATGAACTACCACAAATAATGTCACTATTACATGATGCTAAGAATAGAGTGATGCATGTGAAAAATATAATTAATGTAATTTCTTACAGTTTTTAAGTTGGGATGTTTGGCTTTTTGTTGAGATTTAGTAATACCTTTAATGTTCTGTATATCATACTCTTAACAAAAATACATTCCAAATATTTTCTTCCATTCTGTACATTTTATTTTCATTTTATTGATAATGTCCTTTGACTCTCAGAAGTTGTGTTTCATGGGTCCCCAGCAGATGCACAGATGCTCTTGCATGAGGTGGCACCCTGCAGGCACACCAGAGGCCTGTGTACCCCCAGCAGCCTTCCACTCAGGTTCAGAGCCTCAATGCACATGTGACTTTGGGCTGCAGGTGGGGGAGAGGTAGTACCAAGGATCCATGCATGTCCCAGCAGCACACAGGCACAGGGGCTACCAGGGTGCCACCCACCACTCACCCTGCTCCTGATGCAGTCCTGCAAGGCCATGGTGGGGGCCCCATGCATGGCATGGGTGGTGAAGATGAGGCAGAGTCACTGGCCATCTGGGCCCACTGGGCAGAGAGGGCATGGCCATCTTGGAGGAGCAGGAGGAGGAGCCAGCCCCAGCAGGAGGAGCAGGAGGCCCTGGTGGGTGTGGGGGTGGCAGCAGAGGTGGCATGGCCATCTTGGAGGAGCAGGAGGTCCCAGCAGGGGGAAGCAGTGGTGGCAGCAGTGTGGTACAGCAAGATGTGTACTTTTGAGGGCTGTGGCAAGACCAGAGCCAGGTGGCCAAGCAGCACAAGCTGTGGATGTCAAGAAGCACCATGACAAGATGCACAAGGACAGGTACAAGGGGAAGAGCAACTAGGCCCTGGGCAGTGGCAGTGTGGTGGCATCAGGCTGGAGATGTGGCTGGGGCAGGGAGGGAATCTCAGGCTGGGTGACAGCACACCTGCCATTTGAGAGCACGGGGGCAGGACTGGGAGGACAGGTAGGCAGTGAGGGCTGTGTGATCACACAACAGCAGTAGGGACACTTCCCCTTGGTGGAGCTAAGGTTTGGAGAAGGCCATCACTCCCTACTTTCAGCGTTCTGTCCTCAGTATCCCATTCTCAATACTTATTACCTACATCCTATTACCCTACTCTCAATACCCCCCCCTTTTTTTTTTTGAGTACTCCTAGAGGGAAAAAATGGAATGGCTGTGGATTGTTTGGGATTGTTTAAGTTAAACTGTGATGAAGGGAAGGCAGTGTCTGGAGCTGGGCTTCAGCCTGTGGATCCCTGCCCTTCCCTTGCTGCCTTTTGCTCTTGCACAGATGGTCAGTCTGCTCTTCAACTTCATCTGTGACATAGACACACCTGCTAAATGACGTTGCAGTGAAAGAAGTGAGATATACCATTCTGAATGCTTATCAGTGTTCAGTAGGTAGTAAAATTCATTAAGCCTTTAAAAAAAGAAGGTATATTTGATCAAGTCCAGTTTAGCTATTTTTTTTCATTTTCTGTTTGTGTGCATTGTTGTAAAATACAAAATCAGTGCTTACTTCAAGGTGCTAAAGTTAGTTATTTCTTTTATTTTAAGAGTTGTATGGTATTAGCTCTTATATTTAGATCTTTGATCTATTTTGAATTAATTTTTCCATATAATGATAAGGGGGTATTCACATTCATTCTTTTCATATGGATTTCTTGTAGTCCCAGTACCATATTTTGAAGAGATTATTTATTGTTTCCCCATTGAACAAACTTGGGCATTTGTCAAAAATTAACTGCCCATAGATGTGTGGATTTTAGGCTGGACTTTAAATTCTAGTCCATTGGTATATTTGTTCATATGTCAGTACCACACAGTGTTTATTCCTGTAGCTTCATAGCAAGCTTTGTAATCAGCGAGTCTGATTCCTTTAGATTTTTCCTTATTTCAAGTTTGTTTTGCTTACGCAATACCTCTTAGAGTGCCTATGAATTTGACAATCATCTTTAGCATTTTTGCAAATGCTACTGGAATTTTGATAGGGATTGCATTGAACTTGTAGATTCTTTTGACAATATTGATATATTAATAGTGTTGTCTTTCAATTCATGAACACTGGATGTATACCCAGTTTGTTTAGGTCTTTAATAATTTCTTTCAGCAATGCTTTGTATTTCAGTATCTCAAGATATTTCATTAGTCCCTTGAGATTTCTTCTTCAACTCTTTAGATGTTTAGTAATATACTGTTTGATCTCTACATGTTTGTAAATTTTCCAGTTTTCCCCTGCTACTGATTTTTGAGAAGATCCTTTGTATGATTCCAATATTTTAAATATTAGTTTCATTTTATACATGGTCTAATATATGGCATACCCTGGAAAAATTTCCATATGTATTGTACACATGTACTCTGATGTTATTGGTTGTATATATGGCAGATTACTTATCACCATTATATCTTTGTTGATTGGGCCTTTTATTAATGTAAAAATTTTTATACCTGAAGACTCTATTTCTGAAAATAATATAGCCTCTGGGGCTTCTTGTGATTACCATTCTCATGGAAATAATTTTTCTCCTTATTTTTCATTTACATCTTTTTGAGATTGTACCTAAAGTAGACCACATTTAGCAGGATCAGGTTTTTCATCCAGTCTATCAATCTCTTTCTTTTAAAAGGGGAGTTTAATCCTTTGACAGTTAAGACAATAGAAGAAGGAAGAAAATATATTTTCAATTTTGCTATTTGATTTCTGCATGTCATGTATGTTTATTGTTCCTCAGTGATGGCTGTAATGCTGTTTTTTTTTTCCTTTTTGTGGCTTTCTGCTCTGTACTATTTGGATTTCCTTCCCTTTTCTTCTTTATATTTTTATGTTATTATTGGTTACCTTTGTATTTAACAATAACTGCTTAAAATAAAAAACCTAGTTAGACTAGTACCAACCTCATCTCAGTAATAAACAGTCTATCCCCACAATACTCCACCTCTTTTTTTGTGTTCTTACTGTCTTAGATTACATCTTTGTATGTTGCATGCCTGTTAACATAGACTTTAAACAATTTTTATATCTCTAAGTTATGTATTTTGGGGCACTATTTTTAAATGCATAAATGTTTATTTCATCCTGTTTTACTGTGCCTTTCATTAATAGGTAGCCACCTGTTTTGTCTTGTAACTGATTTTGGTTTTTAATTGTTTTTTGGAGAAGTTGATGGTTTAGAGCATACTCATCCAAAAAATAAAGGATTCCCATGTACCTCTGTTATTATCACCTTGCATTAGTATGAAATATTTCTTACAATTGATGATATCATATTCGTATAATTGTACTATTAACTGTAGTCCATGGTTTAAGTTAGTATTAACAATGTAGTGTAGATCTATGTATGTGTGTACTCTGTTTTGTAAGACATTTGAATTAGTCAATTTTGTCCAATATTGTTATATCCACTTGTGTTCTCATTTGGCTAATAACTGTGTGGAAATATTTTTGCATCCTTTCACTACATTCTTTGCTTGAGTAAATTCAATTACTGTACTTTTGCAGCTCCAAATTTCTCTTCTTTTATAATTTCTATCTCTAGTTTATTCTGTGAGTTTTTTGTTTTCCTGCTTTCCTTTATTTCTTTCCATATGGATTCATTTAAGTTATGTATATTTTTAAGATAAGTCATTTAACATCTTAAACAAATTGCTCTATTTTATGAGCTTCCTCAGGAATGTTTTCTTGCAAACATTTTTTTTCTGTGAGTGGGTTATAGTTTCCCTTTTTGTTGGTCTTGTAACTTTTTGTTGATTCCTGGACATAAAAAGATAACAGGAATAAAAAGCCCTGTTTCAAGACATCTCTGCCAGTTTCACCTGAGGGGTGTGGAACAATGGCTGCCCTTAGTTCTGGTTCCTCAGTGGTCTCAAAAGCAGTGAGTAGCAATCAGACAATGTGCTAGCTTACTTAGAATTGTTTCTTTTTTTTTTTTTAAAGATTTATTTATTTATTTAATTCCCCCCCCTCCCCTGGTTGTCTGTTCTTGGTGTCTATTTGCTGCGTCTTGTTTCTTTGTCCGCTTCTGTTGTCGTCAGCAACACGGGAAGTGTGGGCGGCGCCATTCCTGGGCAGGCTGCTCTTTCTTTTCACGCTGGGCGGCTTTTCTCACGGGCGCACTCCTTGCGCGTGGGGCTCCCCCACGCGGGGGACACCCTTGCGTGGCACGGCACTCCTTGCGCGCAACAGCACTGCGCATGGCCAGCTCCACACGGGTCAAGGAGGCCCGGGGTTTGAACCGCGGACCTCCCATATGGTAGACGGACGCCCTAACCACTGGGCCAAAGTCCGTTTCCCAGAATTGTTTCTTAATGTGCATCCTGACACCAGTGAATTCAACCTCAAACCTGGGTCACAGTCTCATCTCTGTAAGAAATCTTACTAGGATTGTCTTAGTAATGGTATCATGCATTTTTTAGTAGATATTTTTAAAGTTATTTATCTCCCCTTCCTCCCCAACCCCCCCACATTGTCTGCTTTCTGTGTCCACTCACTGTGTGTTCTTCTGTGACTGCTTCTAGCCTTATCAGCAGCACCGGGAATCTGTGTTTCTTTTTGTTGCATTATCTTGTTGTGTCAGCCCTCTGTGTGTGGTGACATTCCTGGGCAGGCTGTACTTCCTTTCACACTGGGCGGCTCTCCTTGCAGGGTGCACTCCTTGTGCATGGGGCTCCCCTACACAGGGGACACCCCTGCGTGGCACAGCACTCCTTGCATGCATCCGCACTGTGCATGGGCCAGCTCCACACGGGCCAAGGAGGCCTAGAGTTTGAACCGCAGACCTCCCATGTGGTAGGCAGATGCCCTATCCATTAGGCCAAGCCCACTTCCTGGTATCATGCATTATTATTGCTCTTCATTTGTGGTCAATGTTATTAAACACTGTTGAGTTTCTGTGTCTGTGACATTTTTACCCTTTATTAACAATGATGTCAGAGTTTCCTCCCCACACATACAGCCTTTTCATGGTCTCCCAAAGCCATGCTCAATGTCACTTCATGTCAGGAGCCTCCAGCCATCCCTGCAAGACCTTGCTCACACTTGTACCTGGCAGTTTATGCCTCCCCCAAAACTAAGTTAAGTCTCCATTTGGAGACCAGGAATTGCTGGTGATGGCCTGCAGGGCCATGAGGGGAGGCTTGTTGTCCCACCCAGTTTACCCTTTGATGCCTTTTTGGGTGAACATCAACCAAATTCTCCAAATTCACTGCAGGGGACAGATCAGAGCCAGCTTGCTTCAGGGCTCTGAGCAGTAGATTCACTTTACCTGACACAGGAGCCTCCTTTCTACCCTTTGCTGAGGCTTCAGACAGTGGTCCAAGGTGCACATCCACACCACCCAGCCAGCATCTGCCAGGACCAGCCATCTGTTTGGAGGCCTCATGAGGCAGCCCCCAGATGGTCTAAGTTTCTGGAAGATGGTCCGACAGCCAAAACCAAGTCAGCTTGCTAGGGAGTTCCCAGGGTCTTTGCCCTGAGCAGCAGCTGTCAGTGGTGGGACAGGGATTCCAAGGGTAACATGAAAAATTTCTCCCAGGCCCTCTTCAATGGCTGGAATGTTGTCCTGCTGGACCCTTCAGGCTGATATGGCCTGGGGAAAAACAGCTGTCTCTCTCTGCCCTGGCCAAGAAAAGTCTCATAGTTCATGTGCCCTTACAGCATTTCAGGCCAATTTTCCAGTTCCAACTGTCAGATTGCTTATTGTCTTGGAAGTCAATAGGACATTCTAAATGATGTTTTTCCATAGATGTCTGGGTGGCAGTAGCTGAGCGTTTATATTGTCAAGGTTGTGGACTACTCAGGAGATTCCAGTGTGCACCTTCAGCGTTAGATTGAGGGTTAAGTTTTGAGAGACATTGAAGTTTAAGTTTATAGTTAGAGAGGTAAGGACAAAGTTGTGGTTAGGGTGATGGTTAGAAATAGTTTTCCTCAAAATCTCCTCTGGAGGTACCTGTTCAGATATGAACCTGTGTCTTGAAATTGTTCCTGTGACACTGGTACAGGTCTGTGGGCTTTGGGCAAGGTCTATACAACATATCATTTCACTTGGAAATCCACAGTGGAGCAGCCAGGAATTTTCAGTCACACTTCTAATGCCATTTCCTTCCAGAGAGGTGGGATTTCTTGTGACAGGATAATCCAAAATCCTTTTCAGTGCTCTTTTGTTATCTGAGGGCATGTGATTGCTCATAACATTTCTAATATTCACATTTTATGATGGAAACAGCTGGACTCTGACTTCTGGGCTCAGAGATGGCACCGCAGGTCTGGCCTGGATATTGGTTGATGATCCTTGGTTGTATGACAGTTCTGAAAAATGTTCAATCCTCTTATGGTGTCATTCTCATGCCAGCACTCATGGAATCCCAAGAGTGATCCAGTTTTGCTTGAGGGTAATCTGTGGCATAACTAGGTGGATTAACATCCTGAAAGTCCCACTCGAGTCACCTAGACAAAGCACAGGTAATGGAAGAGGCTGGTGGAGGTCTTTTCTGCAGCCTTCCTCTCTAAGATTGTCAAAAAACCCTTAGGGAGCTGGCAACAGCCCTTGCTGGGCAGGGAGGCCTTTGCTGGGAGTGTCTCATGATCATTAGCTGTTCCTGACAGAAATTAGTGGCTTTAGTGCCCTTCTGAAAAAACATTCAAAGTCTCCCTTCAGCTCCTGGGGTCTCAATGAACTTGTCCTAAAGAGGAACACACCTAAACTTTGTGTGTAAGGGGTTTTCAGGTTGGAGATATTGTCCCAAGTTACCTTCCTCAGGCCACTGGGCTGCAGTGGTCTCTTCTGCACCAGGTGTGGAGGCCATACACCCTGACTGTCCAGAATGGGAACTGTCCCCTATACACCTGCACACACCTGGATGGGTAAATTCAGGGCAGGTGGTCATGTACAACCTTGGCAAGGTCCTCCTGGGATACATCCACTGCCTCAGAGGCAGCATCTCCTCTTTGTCCTCTTGTCAGCCCTGCTTTTCCATCCTATAGGTCTGCCCATCAGTCTTCCAGGCTCCTGTGGCCACTTTCTCCAGATAAATGCTATAGTTTCTTCCATTAATAGTCACAATTGTTCTTAGTAGAATACCAGTAAGTTCACTCTAATCCATATTTTATTCATCCATCCTGTGTACCCTGGGTTGGTGATGTCCACTCAACCTCTATGTTGAGAGAGGGTTTAGATCCCACATGGTTGATGGATGTGAATCTCCTGCTTATAGTTGTAGGCACTCTTGGTTCCCTGGTATGGTGGTTGACAATCTTCATTTCCCTGTTAGCTGACCTGTGTAAGTCCCACAAAATGAAGAGTAGGAATTGCAACTCTGCTGAGGCTCAGGGCCCAGCTGGCATATGGCAAGTCCAGAGATTCAAGTCTCCTGGGTATACACCAACCCCAGTGCCAACTACAGGCTCAGTAAAAGTGACAGAAGTGGCATGTGTAGAAAGGTCTCACCTAAGTCCAACTCCACACTCAGGAACACAAATTCCAAAGTAGGGCCCACTGGCAAGGCACTGAACTCCAGAGCCAACTGCCTAAACCATAGAACCTGTGTGTCTCCATAACCCTCAGGAGAACCAGTACCTGGGGTTTTATCTGCTTTGGCTATCTCTGGGATCCTGCTAAGTCATGCATAAGCACAACCCCTCTGATGACCTTCTGACTTTTTTGAAGGCTCTTTACCATCTAAACTCATTTCTCTTTACCATTTCCCCCTTTTATTCAAGGTCTTTTTCTAGTTGCATCACTAGTTAGTGACTGGTAATAATCCTTCAGGGCAAGGGATGCTCATCACTGCGAGTCATGTCCCATGGGGGGGGGGGGTAAGGTAATATGTTTACATGCTGAATTTGGCTTAGACAGTGGTCAAATTTCAGCAACATGGAGGTTCTCAGGAGGTAACTCTTAGGCACCCTGCAGCTCTGGGCCTGGTTCAAATTTCAGGTGCACAGGTTCATAAGCATAGTCTTCAGTATCAAGGGCTCATCATTGGAGCATTCTTCTTCAGTGGTCTTTGCCCTTGCACATGGAGGTTGTTGCTGTTTCATTGGGGAATGTGACACATTTCCCTGGCTAGGAACTCAGCACTCCCTCAGTTGTCATTTGTAACAGTAACTACTATGAATATACCCAAAATATATCCAAACATTTTATGTACCCTATATACATGCCCTGGAGAACTCCCTCCCAACCTTGTGTCCCCCATCAATAACACCCCACACCAGAGTTCCTCCTCTGCCATAGCTGGACCCCTCTGTGGTCCAAAACATCTTCAAAAATGAACCCTAATATATTGCCAAATTCAATTAATATGAAAATGAAGTAGTAGTGATAGGTTTAAAGATTAGTAGTAGATTGCATACTATTTTAGAAATACTAAAATAGAGTAAAAATAAATTGGGGTATTAAAAAGTGCAAAATATCATAAAACTTTGTTTTGACATTTTGCCTTTCATCACTCTAATAGGTGTTGCCATGTATGTACAGTGGCAAGGCCGTTTCTTTCACTTCTTCCTCAGTGTCTACATCCTTTCTTTTTTTCCCTAATTTTTAATTTTGTCTTCAAAAATGTTTTAGATCATGTTAAAGTCCCATAAAATATAGGGGACTCCCATATATCCAATATCAAACCCTTTTCACCCATAAAATCCCATAAAATATGGGGGACTCCCATATATCCAACATCAAACCCTTTTCACCCTTCCCCAGCAATGATCTTTTTACATGTTCATGTTATAGTTGCTGCAGCTGATGTAAAGGTATTGAAACATAGCTATCAAACACGGTTTCATTTTGGATTACATTATGGTTTATATTTTAGACAGTACAATTTTTCTAATCTTTTATTTTTTATTTTCATTTTTTCAAGATTTTTATTTCTCCACCCCTCTCCCCCAGTTGTCTGCTCTGTGTCCATTTGCTGTGTGTTCTTCTGTGTCTGCTTGTATTCTTGTCACCAGCACTGGGAATCTGTGTTTCTTTATGTTGCATCATCTTGCTGCATCAGCTCTCCATGTGTGCTGTGCCACTCATGGGCAAGCTGCACTTTGTTTCATGAGGGACAGCTCTTCTTGCAGGGTGCATTCATTGTGCATGGGTCTTCCCTACATGGGGGACACCCCTGTGTGGCATGGCACTCCTTGTGTGCATCAGTGCTGCATGTGGGCCATCTCACCACATGGGTCAGAAGGTGCAGGATTCGAACCCTGGACATCCCATGTGGTAGACAGATGCTCTATCAGGTGAGCCAAATCCACTTCCCAAATTTTCTAAAATTTTAGTTACCTTATGTTTTACATTATGATTTACATTTTAGCCTATAGACTTTTATACATTTTTGGTGTAATTTAACATGTCTTATATCCGTCATTGCATGAGCTTATGGAACACTTCCATTGACCCCCAGTTACCCTGCTTCCATCTACTCTAGTCCTCTCTCTCCCTCCCCTCAGGACGCATACTCACTGTTTGAAGGACCAGATTCATGGATACTTACCATAATGCTGAGGGCTTGATATACTAGACTGTCCTCCCCCATTGGGAGCCACCAATTCTCTTGAGAGACACAATTCCATCTATTTCAGAAGATCAGGCCTCCCCAGGATGTGGGCACACCTTCCCACTTATTGTATGAGTTTCCATCCAATGATATAACACACTATAACACTATGAGAAGATGAGCATTCACACACTCCCTAGAAGCCTGCCCCTGTACCAGATGCCCCACCTTAAGGAACTTAACCAGATAATCCTTCTTTATTAAATTTTCTAAAGAGTTTTCTCAACATTATAGTTTAAACCACATACCCAACAATCTCCCATGTTCAATTGTTCCCCCAGCCCTCCTCCTGATTCCTTAGGCCATCTGACCCATCCTCCCACCCGAGACCCCCTCAGACCTGCAAAGACCCACCCAATATTTTCCCTATGCCCCATCTTATCCCTTCCTTGTACAACTGCTTAACCTCCACTTTATCATAGATTTCACTCATGTAGACATCAGTGCACAACCTTCCTCCCCCTGCAATTTCCTGTAAGCCTATCATCCAGTTTCTAGCTCTCTGAGACAGCTTGGTTTGATTATTTCATATCAGAAAGGTCATGTAGTATTTGTACTTCAATGCATGGCTTGCTTCACTATACATAAGGGCCTCAAGATTCATCCATGTTTTCCCATTTGTTTGTACTGTATTTCTTCTTATAGCTGAGTAGTATTCCATTGTATGTATAGACAACAGTTTGTTTATCCATTCATCTGTCGATGGGTTTTAGGTTGATTCCAAATTTTAGCAATAATGAAAAATGGCACTATGAACATTGGTGTGCATAGGTTTGTGTCCTTGTTTTCAGTTCTTCTGCATATATACCCAGTAGAGTGATTGCTGGGTCATATGGCAAATCTACAGGTAGTTTTTTGAGAAACTGCCAAACTGTTCTCCAGAATGGCCGGATTCTACTGCATTCCCAATAGCACTGGATGAGTGTTCCCATTCCTCCTCATCCCCTCAAACACGTGTAGTCTTCTATTTTTTGATAGCTGCCAGTCTGATGGGAGTAACATGGTATCTCCTAGAAATTTTGATTTACATTTCCCTAATATCTAGTGATTTTAAGGATCTTTTCATGTGCTTTTTGGCTATTTGAATTTCTTCTTTGAGAAAGTGTCAGTTCAAATTTCTTGACCATTTTTTAAGTGGGTTGTGTGACTTTTATTTTATTTTGAACCCATAATTTCCAAGGGCTACATTTTTCACATCCTCAAAACCATTTTTTTCCCTAAAACCAGCATTAAAGCATGTGTGTAGTAGCACCTCATTTTTATTTTTGGTATCTTATGTGCATTTCTCTAATGGCTAATGATGTTGAGCATCTGTTTACATGCTTTTTGGGCATTTGTATATATTCTTGGCAGATATGTCTATTCAAGCCATTTTCCCATTTTTAAATGGGGCTGTTTGTCCTTTTGTTGAGTTATAGTAATTCTCTTTATGTTTTGTATATTACGCTATTAGCAGAAACAGAGTTTCCAAATATTTTCTGTCCCTTTTTAGTTTTACTTTTTTTAGGTTTTGGAAAAGTAGTATTGTAGTAAAGTAGTTAAGTAGAGCTCAGGGTTCAGATTTTGGGATTAGGTCCGCTTTCTGACTTCTGGAGACTCATACAATAAGTGGGCTTATATTTAAGTTTAGAGCCACTGCGGTCACCCCTCGGGCTGAAGTGTGGTTTGCTGGCCGACCGAGCAAACCGTCGCAAGCCACCTTCTTGCTCTGTGATCCCCATGAGCTTGCCTAAGAGGGTCAAGAGTGCAAGGGGAGCAGAAAATGAACATGTGGTTGGGCTGTTGGGGAAGAGCAGGGTTGCAGACTTCTTCATGTCCTGTTGCTGGGCAGAGCTTGGATGCCTTGCTCAGGAGGGTGTGCTCCCACGCAGTGCTTTTCATCAGAGAGCTCTTCCCATCCTGGGAACACTGGACCCTTTTTTTTTTTTTTTAATACAAAAGGATTTATTAAAAAACCAGTAAGACACTACTACATCATGACACTGTCACACTGGGCTTTTAACACAAGACTTGCTCTACAATACTGGGGAAGGGGCATAAAATAAATTGATTCTGAAGCATAGCAATTAAGAAATAAATCAATGAAAGCAAATTTCTTTTAATAGTACTCAGAGTTAAACTTCAGAGGGACCCAAGGTCATACTTCCATTTGGGGACTTGATAGAAAAATTTTAGTTTGAATTGCTATTAGCAAGGTGACAGGAGCCACCCTCACATGAATCTTCAAATTGGAAAATACTGCTTCACCACCTGTTGGGGATAAGTTGCAAATGGAATAATTTAGTGTGGTTTGTAGCTATTTTGATGACCGCCTCACCTGGATACTTTCCCATAACCACTCTGCTGATCACCACCTCTTCCACGAGCTCTTCCTGCAAATCCTCCTCTAGATCCCTACTGTTGCTGTTGCTGATACTGTTCCTTTGACATGGCTACTTTTATTTCACATTTACTGAGACCAACATTATGGTATTTCTTTTCCATTATCTTCTCCACTGGTTCCTCTTCTTGAAAGGCAATAAAGCAGAATCCATGCCTCTTATTGGTCTTGTCCACGGGGGGGCTCTATGATTTCCACCTTATGAAAAACCACCAAAGTACTTCCTTATTTTCTCTTCAGGTGTATCTGGAGAAAGGCCACCAACAAAATTTTTTTTAACAGGCTCTTTTGTTTTCATGGCTTTGGCCCTTTTAGGATCAATCACCTTCCCATTCAATTTATGTTCTTTCTGACTCTTTAAATAGCACAAAGCCAAAACCCCTTCATCACCCTGTGATAGGATCTAACTTCAGAGTACAGTCTACAACTTCCCCAAATTTGGAGAAGTAGTCCTTCAGATCTTTCTTTGTAGTGTCCCAGCTAAGGCCTCCTGTAAACATTTTCCCTTTATCCTCCTTGTTCTTACTGGCATCGATCTTTGCCCCCTCCAACTCGGCGCTGCCCCCTTCGGTGCCTCTGGCCACGGTTCCGCCCCCCCCCCCCCCCCCCCCCCCCGTCCCAGCTTCGCTTCCTGCCAACGCTGCTGCCTCCTGCTCCACCACCACCATGGCTCCCTCCTGCTCACCTGCCGAGGCGCCTACCGCTGCCGTTACCACCGCCACTGCCCTGTCCCCGCCGAACTGCTCCTCCGACATCGTGCTACTGCCTGCACCGCCGCCACCGAGACTACACCCGCCACTGCCCTGAACTGAAACTAGCAGCAAAGTAATCCCCGCTGCTGCCGTGCACCCGCTCTACCTCGCGAGACACACAAGACAGAGAGGGAGCACACGTGGCTGCAAAAGCTCCTGCACCTCTCCCTGGCCTGTCCCCTCGCCTCCCACTCTCGTGTGGCATGCACTCCTGCTTTTTTTGGCTGCACTTAAAAAGAAAAAGAAGTAGTGGCAGCCCCTCTTGCTGCCTCCTCACTTTAATGGCGCCACTGTGGACCACCTAAAATGGCCAACTGAACCACTAGACCCTTTTGATGGAAGGTCTGGCCTTTTGGGAAGTTCTCTATGACTCATATCAATTCAACTGGCAATCTGCAGATGAGGTTCCAGGAAAATTCTGTCACAATTCTAAAGTCATGACCTTCCAGTCAGGTGGAATTTCCTATTAGAGTGCAACCCAAACCCCTTTTCTGTGGCACTCACCTGAGGGCATATGATGCCACCAAACATTTTCTAATGTTCATGTAGACTGATGGAAAATGCTTGAGTCTGGCTTTTTCTTCCCTGAGATGGACCATAGATCTTGTATGGATACTGGTTGTTGCTCCTTGGTTTTATGAACACCTTGGAAATTTTTCAAATCCTCTCGGTGTGTCATTCTCATGCTAACACACCGGGAGCCCAGGGCAAGTCATCCAGGTTTGCTTATGGGGACTTCTTGGGATTGCTAGGTGGATTAATTTTTGAAAGCTGTTCAATTCCTGATCCAGTCACCTGGACAAGACACAGGGAGGAGGCAATGCAGGTGGAGGCCTTTTCTGACACTAGCCTGCAGTAGATTTTCAATGTGCCCTCAGGAACTGTCACCAACCCTTGGCAGGTGGGGAGGATTAGCTAGGAATGTATCCTGATTATTAGCTGTTCCTGAAAGAAAGTTGTGGTCTCAGGGCCCTTCTAGAAGTACATGAAATGACTCACTTCATCTCTGTGGAGCTCGATGAAACTTCTGTGAATGGGGATTGGGCCAGGTGCACATAAACTCTGCATGTAGGAGGTTGTCAGCATGGTGACAGTGCTCAGTGCACCTTTTTCAGGTCTCTGGGCTGCAAGTAGACCCTGTAGAAACTGGTGAGGAGGCCATGCTGCCCTGGATATCCAGGACTGGAGGAGATTCCTCCTCACCAGCACACACCTGGATGGGTAAATTGAGGGAAGGTGGTCCTACACAATGTTGGCAAGGCCCTCCTGGGCTGCATCTACCACTTCAGAGGCAATGACTCTCCTTCAACCTCTTCCCACAACTTCCCATCCATCTGCCCAGGCCTCCCTTGTTCTGGGGTCATTGGGAAGGATAACCAGGGTGAAGTAGTCAAAGCATGAATGGGCATGGATGGAGCCCATTAGAAGGCCTGAGGCTTGGAGCAGAAAGTGTGAGCAGTGAGGAGCACAAGTCATTCTGCCACTGACCTACTGGGAGTTCATAACCACGGTGTCTATTGGTGGTCTGGGGGACAGGGAAGACTGCTGTGCCAACATGAGAGAGGTTTAGTGCCCAGTGCCTGCAGGTGCTGGTGGGTCTTCTGGCCACAGGGAATTATGGGAAGCCACTGTCATGCTGCCCTACTGCCCCTGAGTGCTAAAGGGCTGATTGGGACAGAGCTGCCCCAATGGCTGCTCCAGTATCTGCTCTGATGCGAGGTCAGCCCAAGGTGTGTCCCGAGGCCTCCTGACTCATGGGGTGGGTCCTCCATACCTCTCCTTGTCCTATTGTACTCTTAGCCCCAGGCTGCTCCAGCCAGTCTGAGGGAGAGAGTTGGAAGTGTGATGCCCTGAGGAGGCAGGTTCCAGGAACATGGGACTTGGAGGCAGGTGGGCAGTGGTGACAAGTGAACAATGTGGATGTTGGGAAGGTAGGGCTGCAGCACCACCCTGGCAGGCACCCACCAAGGCTGAGGGACTTGACTGATGGGGAGAGACAGAGCTCCCCTTGTTTCATTGGCAGTGGCCACCTGAGCATGCATATTTAATGCAAGGTGGGTCCCTCCAGCCTCCCTGCTTTGTCAGTCAGAGCTCCATCCCTGACACCTCACATTCATCACCTCTGTGCATTCTCTCTGGCTACTTTCCTATCTTCCAATATACTCAGAATCCTGCTGCATCAAACTGGGTTCAAGCCTCAGCTCTTTTTAGGTTATCCCATCATTTGAATAGGTCGTATATGGTGCCGAGTATTCAAATTTCTGCATTTTCAAAAAATATTATTTTGCCAGTATGTACTACATAAAATTAAAACATGAATCACAACTTTTTATTGACAGAAACTCAAATCTAAAAACAACAGCTGAGTATAATCCTTTATATGACAGGTCTTATCATGAGAGGAATAAATACTCGCATTTCACTTAAGCCAGCTTCCGAGTCAGTGTTCTTTTTATTTTTTTTTAAGATTTTATTTATTTATTTATTTATTTATTTATTTATTTATTTATTTATTTATTTATTTATTTATTTCTCTCCCCTTACTGCTCCCCACCCTGGTTGTCTGTTCTCTGTGTCTATTTGCTGCATCTTCTTTGTCTGCTTCTGTTGTTGTCAGTGGCATGGGAATCTGTGTTTCTTTTGGCTGCATCATCTTGCTGTATCAGCTCTCCGTGTGTGTGGCACCATTCCTGGGCAGACTGCACTTTCTTTCATGCTGGGCAGCTCTCCTTATGGGGTGCACTCCTTGTGCGTGGGGCTCCCCTATGCGGGGGGCACCCCTTCATGGCACAGCACTCCTTTCACATGCATTAGCACTGTGCATGGGCCTGGTCCACACGGGTCAAGGAGGCCCGGGATTTGAACCACGGACCTCCCATGTGGTAGACGGACGCCCTAACCACCAGGCCAAGCCTGCCGCCCCAGTCAGTGTTCTTTATCTGAAAATTGCTTGCAAATGTGCATCTAGTAATGCTGGCTGTGTGCCTCAGAGCAGAGTAAGGTGCCTGGGACCCTACCCTTCTTTAATACATGAGAGGTTTAAAGAGTTCCCTCAAATACCGGCTGGTGAATGATAGAATAAAAAAGCTGTAGGTGTTAAATGACTTATATTTCCAGCAGCCACCTGCATTGTCTGACTCTCCTGTTCCTGCCTGTCACATACTTTTCCACAATCAGTGGTGTCCCATGTTAGCAGATTCCACTTCAGGTTATCCCAAGTTAGTGTTTTATCTGTATCTTTGAACATATTCTTCCCTGTCTTGCAGTAATCTTTTGTAATACATTCTGTATGATCTAGGCATAGAGGGTGATTTTCCACCAGCTTGACCTTGGCAGGAAACACCGAGCTTTTCTTTGATAAGCTCAACTGAGCAGTCTGTTCTCAACAGGACCAAGGCCCTTATAATCCTTTGCCTTCATTTCCCTCCATTTGAATCAATTTTCAGTATATGTAGCAGTTTGCTATGGTTATGAATTCCAAAAATTGTTATTGGAATTTGTTTGTCATCTGATCTGTATGTGGGAAACACTAAGCTATGAGGAGGGCTTGGATTGGGCCACCTCACTGGGTAGGCCATTGAGTCTCCATCACATGGGCAGTGGTGACTGGCAGAGAAAAGGCATGGTGAAGGAAACAGTTGAGGATTCTTGAAGTTGGAGTTTGATGCTGAAGCCTTAGCTGGAATCCCAGGAAGTAAGCTCAGAGAGGAAACAGAAGCAAGCCTCAGGAAGACAGGACTTGAGGCAGGGGAAGAACACAGAGGAATAGAAACAGCTCCTTCAATGGGGCAGAATCCTCGGGGTAAGTGAGAGACAGAGCCCTTCACCTGATTGTCTCCAGCTGACCTTGTGGAGAGAGGCAAAGCCTTAGAGAGCCTCATAGTCTACAGCTGCCCTTATGGAACAATCAGAGGAGCTTAGCCCAGAAAGAAGCAAGACTTGGGAAGAGAGGAAGCCAGGAAGCCTGAACCCTGGCTGATGTTGCCAGTCATCTTGCTCCAAGATGTTCAAATAGATTTGTCGAGGGAAGTAACTTAGGCATTATGGCCTGGTATCTGTAAGCTCCTACCAGAAAGAAATAGCTTCAGTGGAGACTAGCAGGCTTGTGGAATTGTGCCTCAGCACCCCTTTGGCTGACCAGTCCAGCACACATCTTGTTATCTTGTTAACAGTAACAATACTGTGCTATTTTCCCCTTCCACTATTACCAGACATTTTCCATCATGCAAAACTGAAATCCTTTACTCCTGATACCTGCCTCAAGTCCATGTGGTCATCGATATTTTGTCTCTGTGCAGTTCATTATTTACCCAGCTGATTTCAGTGCAGTTCTGTGGTGCTTTTCCTTGTGCTGACTTCAGTTAGCACAGTGCTTTCATGGTTCATCCATATTTCAGCTCTTTCCAGAACAGTATGCCTTTTCATAGCTGTACAGTTCTCTGTTGCTTATATGTACTATTTAGTTTATGCATTCATTGATGGACCTTGTAGTTGCTTCCACATTTGGCTGTTGCAAATAAAGACACTGAAATCATTCCTGGGTAACGTTTTGTTTGAACCCCTATTTTGACCTTTCAGTAGGAAAGTAGGTGTGCAACTGCTAAGTCATATGGAAATTCTATGGTTAACTGAGGCATCACCAAACTGGAATCTAAAGTGTCTTCACCCTTTGAACTTTCTCTCTGCAAGGTGTGAGGGTTTTGGTTATGCAACATCTACTTTAGTAGTTATCCAACATTTTTAAAGAAGTGGTAGCACTTCCTTTGTTATTTGTATTACCCTAATGTCTCAGGATGTTTAGCACCTTCTCATGTGCTTATTTCTCATTAGTATATCTTATTTGGAAAAGGTCCAGGCAACTGCCCATATTTTAAGTGCAGTATTTCTCCTTTTATTCTTGACTTTCAGTAGCCTATAGGCTTGGCATATTAAGCTCCCATCACACAGACGATGTTCAAGTGTTTTGTCCCTACTTCAGGACATTTTCTTTTTCCTTTCTTGAGAGTGGACTTTCATGCAGAAAAGTTTTTAATTCTGATGAGTCTGTTCTTGTGATCTTAGGGAATGATCTTTCCTTCTTGAGCAGGTATTTTCATCTTAGCTGGTTTTTCATCAATATCCTTTATCATATGGAGGAAGTTGCTGTCTCCTGCTACCTTTCTGAATGATTCCTTAACATGAACGGGTGTGGGAATTTTTCAAAAGCATTTTCTAAGTCAACTGAGGGGATCATAATGGCCTGTATCTTTCACTCTATAAACGTGGTCATTACCATACTTGATTTTTTCCTTTAATTGTGGAAAAATATTCAAAGCGTAAAAATCATTTTAATCATTTTAAGTGGGACACGTGGTGACATTGATTGAGTTCATTGATAATATTGGGTAGCTTTGACCACTGTATTCAGACTCTTTCCATCGTCCCACCCAGACCTCATTCCCCTTTAGCAATAACTCCCAACTCCCTCCTTTCACAACTCCTCTTTTGAATGACGCTGTCATGAATATTGCCATAGATCTATCTGATTGAGTCCCTGCTTTCAGTCCTCTGGTATGTTTTCTTGGAATGGAATTGCCAGCTCCCATGGTAATTCTGTGTTTAGCTTTCTGGCTGCAGCATTTTAGTTTCCCACCCATATTATCTAAGGGGTCCATTTTTCCACATCTTCTCAACCATTTGTTTCCATAACAACAGCTTTCAAGTGTGTGTAGTAAGTAGTGCCTCATTTTTATCTTTGGTATCTTATTTGTATTTCTCTAATGGCTAATGATGTTGAGCATCTGTTTATGTACTTTTCAGTCATTTATATGTATTCTTGGCAGATATGCCTATTCAAGCCCTTTTCCCATTTATTGCTGTGGCTCTTTGTGGTTTGGTGGAGTTACAGTAATTCTCTTTATTTACATTACACTATTAGCAGAAATAGGGTTTCCAAATATATTCTTTCCTTTTTTGGCGGTTTTTTTTTTCACTTTATTGGAAAAGCAGTGTAGTAGTAACATGCAGTTAAGTAGGGATAAGGGTTCCCAATTCAGGAATAGGTACATTTTCTGGGCCAGGGCCTACGTTTCAGGTTAGAGCCACCTTCTCACTCTGTGGTCCCCACAAGCTTGCCTAAGAGGTTCAAGGTTGTGAGAGGAGCTGAAAATGAAGGGTTGGCAGGGCTGCTGGAGAAGAGCAGGGTTGCAGACTTCTCCATGTCCTGTTGCTGGGCAGAGCTTGTATGCCTTGCTCAGGATGGAGTGGTCCCATACAGTGGTTTCAATCAGATGGCTCTTCCCCTCCTGGGAACACTGGACCCTTCTGGTAGAAGGCCTGGCATTTTGGAAAGTTCTCTAGGACTTACATTGCTTCAGCTGACAATCTGCAGATGAGGCTCCAGGAAACTTCTGTCACACTTTGAAAGCAGTGACCTTCCAGCCAGGTGGAATTTCCTATACAATGTAGCCCAATCCCCTTTTCTTGGACCTCAGCTGAGGGCATATGATGCCACCTAACATTCTCTAACATTCATGTTGACTGATGGAAAATGCTCGAGTCTGGTGTGTTCTTCCCTGAGATGTACCGCAGGTCTTGTACGGATTCTGGTTGCTACTCCTTGGTTTTATGAACATCTTGGAAAAATCTCAAATCCTCTCAGTGCATCAGGCTCCTACCAATATGCCCAGAGTCTGAGGAAAGTCATCCAGGTTTGCTTATGGGGAGTTCCTGGGATTGCTAGGTGGATTGCCTTTTGAAAGTTGTTAAAGTCCCAATCCCGTCACCTGGATGAAGTGCAGGGATCAGAAGAGGCAGGTGGAGGCCTTTCCTGGCACCAGCCTGTGCTAGATTTTCAATGTGCCCTCAGGAACTGGCACCAGTCCTTGGCAGGCAGGGAGGCTTAGCTAGGAGGGTCTTCTTGTCATCAGGTGCTCCTGACACAGAAAACGATGGCCCCACAGTTTGCCTTCTGCAGGTAGATGAAATGGCTCACTTCAGCGCCCAGCATCTCGGTGAAGCTACTGTCAAAGGGGAATGGGCTGGGTGCACATACACGCTGCATGTAGGTGGTTGTCAGCAGGGTGACAGTGCTCAGTGGACCTTTATAAGGCCTCTGGGCTACAGCAGACAATGCAGAAACTGGTGAGGAGGCCTTGCCCCTTTGGCTGTCCAGGCTTGGAGGAGGTTCCTCCTCACCAGTACACCCCTGGATGGGTAAATCTAGGGCAGATGGTCCTGCATTGTGTTGGCAAGGCCCTCCTGAGCTGCTTCCAACACTTTGCAGGCAGCGACTCTTCCTCGACCTTTCCTCACTACTTCCCCTTCATCTGTCCAGGCCTCCCCTGTTCTAGGGCTGTTGGAAAGTATAGCCAGCCTGAAGTAGTCACAGCTTGCATGGGATTGGATGGAGCCCATCAGAAGTCCTGGGACTTGGGGCAGAAGGGCTGAACAGTGAGGAGCACAGGTCATCCAGCCACTGACCTGCTGGGAGTTTCTAATCACGGAATCTGTTGGTGGGCTGAGGGATAGGGATGACTGCTGTGCCAATGTGAGTGAGAACTTTAGTGCCCAGTGGCTGCAGGTGCTAGTGGTTCTTGTGGCTACAGGAAACTACGGGAAGCCCCTGTCATGCTCCCTTACCACCCTGAGTGCTGAAGGGCTGATTGGGACAGAACTGCCCCCATTTCTCCTGCAGTATCTGCCCTGAGGTGCAGGTGAGCCCAAGGTGTGTCCCCAGGCCTCCTGCCTCACAGGGTGGATCCTCCACACCTCTCCTAGTCCTTAATGTACTTCTAAGCCCAGCTGCTATTGCCCATCTGAGGGATGGGGTTGGAGTTTTAGTGCTCTGAGGAGGCAGGTGCCAGGAACACTGGGACTTGGAGGCAGGTGGGCAGTGGTGCCAATTGAACTTGGTGGCTATTAGGAAGGGGGGGCTGAAGCACCACGCTGGCAGCTACCAACATGTGACAGGCTCATCCACCAAAGCTGAGGGACCTGGCTGATGGGGAGAGACAGAGCTCCCCTTCTTGCACTGGCCGTGGCCACCTGAGCATGCATAACTTAATGCAAGGTGGGTACTTCTGGCCTCCCTGCTTTGTCAATCAGAGCTCCATCCCTGACACCTCATCTTCAGCCCCTGTATGCTTTCTCTCTGTCTACTTTTCCTACCTTTGAATATAATCAGGATCCTGCCGTGTCCAACTGGGTTCAAGCCTCAGCTCTTTTTAGGTTATCCCATCATTTGAATAGGTCGTATATAGTGCTGAGTATTCAAATTTCTGCATTTTCAAAAAATATTATATTGCCAGCATGTACTATATAAAATTAAAACATGAACCACAACTTTTTATTGACAAAAACTCAAATCTAAAAATAATAGCTGACTATATTCCTTTGTATGACAGGTCTATAATGAGAGGAAGGGATACCCGCATTTTGCTTAAGCCAGCTTCCGAGTCAGTGTTCTTTACCTGCAAATTGCTTGCAAATGTGCATCTCCTAATGCTGGCTGTGTGCCTCTGAGCAGAGGAAAGTTGATGGGACCCTACCCTTCTTTCATACATGAGAGGTTTAAAGAGTCCCCTCAAATACCGGCTGGTGAATGACAGAATAAAAAAGCTGTAAGTGTTAAATGACATATTTCCAGCAGCCACCTGCAGTTGTTGACTCTCTTATTGCTGCCTGTCACATACTTTTCCACCATCAGTGGTGTCCCATGTGAGCAGATTCCACTTCAGGTTATCCCAAGTGAGTATTTTATCCATATCTTTGAATATATTTTTACCTGTCTTGCAGTAATCTTTTGTAATACATTCTGTATGATCTAGGCATAGAGGGTGATTTTCCACCAGCTTGACCTTGGCAGGAAACACCAAGCTCATCTTTTAGAAGTTCAACTGAGCAGTCTGTTCTCAACAGGAGCAAGCCCCTTATAATCTTTGCCTTCATTTCCCTCCATTTGAAACAATTTTCAGTATATGTAGCAGTTTGCTATGGTTATGAATTCCAAAAACTGTTATTGGAGTGTGCTCATCATTGGGTCTGTACTGGGGATAGACTAAGCAATGAGGGGGGCTTTGATTAGGCCATGTCACTAGGACATGGAGCCCCATCCCATGGGCAGTGGTGACTGGCAGAGAAAAGGCATGGCAAAGGACAGAGTTGAGGAATCTTGAAGTTGGAGCTTGATGCTGAAGCCTTAGCTGAAAGTAAGCTCAGAGAGGAAAGAGAAGCAAACCCATCAAGATGTTACTTGAGGCAAGGGAAGAACACAGAGGAATAGAAACTGCTCCTTAGACATGGCAGAATACCCGGGGTGAGTGAGAAACACAGTCCTTCACCTGATTGTCTCCAGCTGACCTTGTGGAGAGAGGCAAAGCCTAGAGAGCATCATAGTCTACAGCTGCCCTTGTGGAGCAAACAGAGGAGCTTAGCCCATAGAGAAGCAAGACTTGGGAAGAGAGGAAGCCAGGATGCCTGCACCCTGGCTGATGATGCCAGTCATTTTGCTCCAAGACTTTGTCAAGGGAAGTAACTTAGGCATTACAGCCTGGTATCTGTAAGCTCCTATGAGAAAGAAATACCTTCAGTGGAGCCTAGCAGGCTTGTGGAATTGTGCATCAGCACCCCTTTGGATGATTAGTACAGCACACAACTCTGTCATCTTGTTGACATTCACAATCCTGTGCTATTTTCATTTCCCACCATTTCCAGGCATGTTCCATCAGGCAAAACTGAAATTTTTTACTGTTGATGCCTACCCCGAGTCCGTGTGCTAATAGATATTTTGTCCCTGTGGAGTTCACCATTTACCCAGCTGATTTCAGTGCACTTCTGCAGTGCTATTCCTTGTGCTGACTTCAGTTAGCACAGTGCTTTCATGGTTTGTCCATATTTCAGCTCTTTGGAGAACTGCATTCCTTTTTATAGCTGTACAGTTCTCTGTTGCCTATATATACCATTTAGTTTATTCATTCATTGATGGACATTGGAGTTGCTTTCACTTTTGGATATGGCAAATAAAGACACTAAAATCATTCCTGGATAACGTTTTGTTTGAATACCTATTTTGACCTTTCAGTATAAAAAGTAGGAGTGTAACTGCTAGGTCGTATGGAAATTCTGTGGCTAACTAATTGAGGCATCAACAAACTGGAATCCAAGGTGGCTTCACCGTTTTAACTTTCTCTCTGCAATGTGTGACAGTTTTGATTACACTACATCTACTTCAGTAGTTATCCAACATTTTTTTAAAGATTTTATTTATTTATTTATTTCTCTCCCCTTCCCCCCCCACCCCAGTTGTCTGTTCTTTGTGTCTATTTGCTGCCTCTTCTTTGTCCATGTCATCTTGTGTCATTTCTCCGTGTGGACTGTGCCATTCCTGGGCAGGCTGCACTTTCTTTCACGCTGGGTGGCTCTCCTTAGGGGGCGCACTCCTTGTGCGTGGGGCTCCCCTACACAGGGGACACCCCTGAGTGGCAGGGCACTCCTTGTGTGCATCAGCACTGCACACGGGTCAGCTGTACACGGATCAAGGAGGCCCGGGGTTTGAACCGTGGACCTCCCATGTGGTAGACGAATGCCCTAACCACTGGGCCAAGTCCGCCACCCTATCCAACATTTTTAAAGAAGGGGTAGCACTTCCTTTGTTATTTGTATTTTCCTGTTGTCTCAGGATGTTTAGTACCTTCTCATATGCTTATTTCTCATTAGTATATCTTCTTTGGAAAAGGTCCAGTCACCTGCCCCTATTTTAATGGTGGTATTTCTCCTTTTATTCTTGACTTTCAGTAGCTTATAGGCTTGGCATATTAAACTCCCATCACACAGATGATGTTCAAGTGTTTTGGCCCTACTTCAGGAAATTTTCTTTTTCCTTTCTTAATAATGGACTTTTATACAGAAAAGTTTTTAAATCTGATGAGTCTTTTCTTCTGATTTAGGGAAAAGTCTTTCCTTCTTGAGCAGGTCTTTTCATCTTAACAGCTGGTTTTTCGTCAATACCCTTTATCATATGGATGAAGATGCCATCTCCTCCTACCTTTCTGAATGTTTCCTTAACATGAACGGGTGTGGGAATTTTTCAAAAGCATTTTCTGAGTCAATTGAGGGGATCATGTGGCTTGTATCTTTCATCTATAAATGTGGTCAGTGCCATACTTGATTTTTTCCTTTTAATTGTGGAAAAACATTCATAGCATAAAAATCATTTTAATCATTGTAAGTGGGACACATGGTGACATTGATTGAGTTCATTGATAATATTTTGTAGCTTTCACCACTATATTCAAACCCTTTCCATCATCCCAACCAGACTTCATGCCCCTTTAGCAATAACTCCCAACTCCCTTCCTTTACAACTCCTCTTCTGAATGAGGCTGTTATGAATAATAGCATAGATGTATTTGGTTGAGACCCTACTTTCATTCCTTTGGTGTGTATACTTAGGAGTGGAATTGCCAACTGCTATGGTAATTCTGTGTTTAACTTTTCGGCATCAGCATTTTAAATTCCTATTCATAGTGTTTAAGGGTTCCATTTTCCACATCTTTTCAACCATTTTTTTCCCTAACAACAGCTTTCAAGAGTGTGTGTAGAAAGTAGTGCCTCATTTTTATCTTTGGTATCTTATTTGTATTTCTCTAATGGCTAATGATGTTGAGCATCTGTTTATGTACTTTTCAGTCATTTGTATGTATTCTAGGCATATATGTCTATTCAGGCCCTTTTCCCATTTATTGCTGTGGCTCTTTGTGCTTTGGTAGAGTTACAGTAATTCTCCTTGTTCTCCTTGTGTTCTATACATTATGCTATTAGCAGAAATAGGGATTCCAAATATTTTCTTTCTGTTTTTGGTTTTCTTTTTTACTTTATTTGAAAAGTAGTATAGTAGTAATATGTCATTAAGTAGAGATGAGGGTTCATGATTCAGGATTAGGTCCTTTTTCTGGTCCAGTGCTTACATTTCAGGTTCAAGCCACCTTCTCCCTCTGTGGTCCCCAGGAGCTTGCCTAAGAGGGTCAAGGTTGTGAGAGGAGCTGAAAATGAAAGAGTGGCAGGGCTGCTGGGGAAAAGCAGGGTTGCAGACTTGTCCAATGTCCTGTTGCTGGGGAGAGCTTGGATGTCTTGCTCAGGATGAAGTGCTCCCCCAAAGTGCTCTCACTCATAGAGCTCTTCCCCCCCTGGGAACACTGGACCCTTCTGGCAGAAGGCCTGGCCTTTTGGGAAGTTCTCTATGACCTACATCGCTTCAGGTGGCAATTTGCAGACTAATTTTCAGCCAAAGTGCAAGAAGAGGCATGTGTAGGGAGGTCCCATCTGAATCCAACTCCATCACCTTCAGGAGCACATATTCCAAAGTAGGGCCCACTGGCAGGGCACTGAAGCTCAGAACCACCTGCCATCAATGTAGACCTGTGTGTCCCCACAGCCTTCAGGAGCACCTGTACCTGGGGCTTTATCTACTCAGCCACTCCTCGGCGAGAAGGTAGTCTGCTTTAGTTTGGAAATCTTGGCAATATACATGTTGAATCGCCTGCTATGGTGGCTTTGAACAACAAGCAGTAGGAAAATCACCTGGTTGCATTGCGTGCTCTGGCCAAGCAAAATGTGCTTCCGGTTTTTATTTTATTTTATTTTTTCAGAAACTGATCATTATTACTCAAGTCAATGCCAAAGCAACCCATACAACCACTTTTGACGGTCATGATGGCTTCTTATAATGTACCTTGTACACGGAACACAAGGACCTGTAATCCCACTTGACTGTAGTGACTCAAGTGAGCAGAAATTATTTCCACTGAAAAGTCTCACAACCAGATGTAAACAGCTTTGTTTTGGGTCCCCCAAACCTGGAGAAAAGAAAAATGTTCATTAATACTGTACCAAAAAGCAGGGTGAGAAGAGAAAAGGCAGGCTCATTTCTAAGTCAGATAGGTCCTCAGGGGCCCCTCTCATCCCAGGAAAGAAACACAGAGAAAGAGAGGTAATTGACAAGGAACAGGAAAGTCTCTGAGCCTCTCCTCTCTGGGGGACAGGCCTCTGGGGGTGGGGGTCAGGGTGGGGGGGAGGGGCTGGCTGGCAGGGAGCCAAGGCAGGAGCCCTCAGGCAACCAGTGGAAAAGGCCAGGTTTTCAGTTAAAAAAGATGGAGGTGATACAATTGGAGACAGCATGTCTGTGACCATTGCCATGGGAGAGACCTGCAGGGCAATGCCAGCCCTAGGTAGGCCCATTTGACCAGGCCTTGGAACTTTGGTTGGCAAGGAATCCCCCTCTGAAAAGTGACCTGGCAGCCTGGCCCAACCCAGACTCTTAGCTTGGACCAAGAGAGCTATCTGATGGAGAGAGGTTCTCACATCAGTCACAGATCTGGCTCAGGGGTCCCCTACTGCCCCTTCTGCAAGGGTCCTTGCCCCTCTTCCTGCCTTCAAATCCAGCCCCTGCCCTCCAGGAAGTGTGAGGAAGGAACATTTCTTATCCAACGTGGCACCTAGTGGTGGCATTTGGCTCTGGCTTTCTGCAATGGAGTAGCTTTCTTGTTCATGTTTCTTCTTCTGTCTCTTTTGTTTCCATGATACATAGATTAGAAAACAACAGTACAAGACACAATAGAAGAGGTTCTCTTCAACCCCAGGCTCCACTCAACAGACTCCTTCCACGTCAGTGATCTCTTTTATCACTGTGGGGCCTACTCATGGCATGTGGTGAGTACATTTTGGAACACTGCTCCCCTGCAATGCATTAGTTTCCATGGCACTTGACACATTCCCCAGTCCATTCAGCGGGTTTCAGCAGGATGTATAATGGCCACATCTGTCCTGGAACTATCATGGGGGACAAGTCCAAGTCGAGAAAATGCCCCCACATTGCAACTGTCTTGGCACTCCCTGCTGTAGGCAATGCCTGTGGCCAATGTTTCCAAAGCAAGGAGGTGGGATAGGGGTGGGGCAACTCTGATGTGTGCAGGGGCATGGAGGCCTACATGCCAGGGAGGAGGTGGGTACAGCCACCCCAGCTTGTGGGGCACTGGTGGCTTAGTCCGGGCTTGGCAGGCACCAGAGTGAAGGATAGCAGGAATGAGAGGAATTAATAGAACCGGTTCCTTTAAGTGAGTTCCAAGTCAGTGTCCTTTATCTGTGATTTGCTTGCAAATGTGCATTTCCAAATGCTGGCTTGGAGACTCAGATAAGAGGAATGTTCATGGGACCCTATCCTTCTTTAATACATGAGAGGTTTAAAGAGTTCGCTCCAATACCATCTTGTGAATAATGGGATAAAAAAGCTGTAGGTGTTAAATGACTTACATTTCCAGGAGCCACCTGCTTTGTCTGAATCTCTTTTGGCTGCCTGTCACAACTTTTCCGCAATCAGAGCTGCCCCATATGAGCAGATTCCACTTCAGGTATTCCCAAGTTAGTGTTTTATCCATATCTTTCAATATATTCTTACCTGTCTTGCAGTAATCTTTGTAATACCTTCTGTGCAATCTATGCATAGAGGGTGATTTTCCACCTGTTTGACCTTGGCAGGAAGCCCCGAGCTCTTCTTTGATAAGCTCAACTGAGCAGTCTGTCCTTAACAGGAGCAAGCCCCTTATAATCTGTTGCCTTCATTTCCCTCCACTTGAACCAATTTTCATTATATGTAGAAGTTCGTTATTGTGATGAATTCCAAAAACCGATATCAGAATGTGTTTGCCATCTGATCTGAACCTGGGAAAGACTAAGGTATGAGGAGGGCTTTGATTGGGCCACATCACTAGGACATGGAGGCCCCATCCTGTGGGCAGTGGTGACTGGCAGAGAAAAGGCATGGCAAAGGACAGAGTTAAAGTTGGAGTTTGATGCTGAAGCCTTAGCTGGAATCCCGGGAAGTCAGCTCAGAGAGGAAAGAGAAGCAAGCCTCAGGAAGACAGGACTTGAGGCAGGGGAAGAACACAGAGGAATAGAAACAGCTCCTTCGACGTGCCAGAATCCCCGCGGTGAGCAAGAAGCAGAGCCCTTCACCTGATTGTTTTCAGCTGACCTTGTGCAGCCAGGCAACGCCTAGAGAACCTCATAGCCTACAGCTGCCCTTGTGGAGCAAACAGGTGCTTAGCCCAGAGAGAAGCAAGACCTGGGAAGAGAGGAAGCCAGGAAGCCTGCGCCCTGGCTGATGTTGCCAGTCCTCTTGCTCCAACACGTGGGAGAAGACTTTGTCAAGGGAAGTATCTTAGGCATTACGGCCTGGTATCTGTTACCTCCTACAGGATATCAATACCCCTTGTGGGAACTAGCAGGCTTGTGGAATTGTGCATCAGCACCCCTTTGGCTGACTAGTACAGCACACAACACTGTCATCTTGTTAACCTTCACAATGCTGTGCTCTTTTCCCCTTCCACCATTACCAGACATGTCCCATCATGCAAAACGGAAATCCTTTACTGCCTGTCGCCTGCCCCAAGTCCATGTGGTCATCGATATTTGTCTCTGTGGAGTTCACCATTTACCCAGCTGCTTTCAGTGCAGTTCTGCAGTGCTTTTCCTTGTGCTTACTTCAGTTCGCACAGCGCTTTCACGGTTCATCCATATTTCAGCTCTTTACAGAACTGCCTTCCTTTTTACAGCTCTAGAGTTCTCTGTTGCCTCTGTATACCATTTAGTTGATTCATTCTTTGATGGACATTTGAGTTGCTTCCACGTTTGACTATTGTGAATAAAGACACTGACATCATTCTTGGGTAATATTTGGTTTGAATACCTCTTTTGAACATTTGAGTTGCTTCCACGTTTGACTATTGTGAGTAAAGACACTGACATCATTCTTGGGTAATATTTGGTTTGAATACCTCTTTTGATCTTTCCGTGTAAAAGTCGGAGTGCAACTGCTAAGTCCTGTGGAAATTCTATGTTTAACTAATTGAGGCATCACCAACTTGGAGTCCACGGTGGCTTCACCGTTGTTTCATCTTTCTCTCTGCAATGTGTGAGGGTTTTGATGACTCTATATCCACTTCAGTGGTTATCCAACATGTTTTAAGGAAGCGGTAGCACTTTCTTTGTTATTTGTATTTCCCTGATGTCTCGGGTGCTTCTCGGGTGCTTCTTTCTCAGTAGTGTATCTCCTTTGGAAAAGGTCCAGTCACCTGCCCCTATTTTTAATGGCAGCATTTCTCCTTTTATTTGTGACTTTCAGTAGCCTACAGGCTTGCCCTATTAAACTCTTACCACACACCTGATGATCAAGTGTTTTGTCCCTTCTTCAGGAAATTCCCTCTCTCCTTTCTTGATAATGGACTTTCCTGCAGAAAAGCTGTTAGGTCTGCTGAGCCTGTTCTTGTGATCTTAGGGAAAAGTCTTTCCTTCTTGAGCAGGTCTTTTCATCTTGACAGCTGGGGATCATGTGGCTTGTATCTTTCATTCTATAAATGTGGTCATGACCATACTTGATTTTTTCCTTCCAATTGTGGAAAAACATTCCTAGCATAAAAATCATTTTAATCCTTGTGAGTGGGACACGTGGTGACATCAATTGAGTTCTATGAAAATATTGGGTAGCTTTGACTGCTCTATTCAGACTCCTTTCATCGTCCCACCCAGACCTCATCCCCCTTTAGCAATAACTCCCAGTTTCTTCCCTTTGCAACTCCTCTCCTGAATGATGCTGTCATGAATATTGGCATACAGATAGCTGGTTGAGGACCTGCCTTCAGTCTTTGGTGTGTATACCTAGGGGTGGAATTGCCAGCTCCCATGGTAATTCTGTGTGTAACTTTCTGGCTGCAGCATTTTAATTTCCCCACCTGTAGTGGCCAAGGGGCCCGTTTTTCCACACCTTCTCAGCCATTTTCCCCCTGACAGCAGCATTCAAGCGTGTGGGTAGTAAGTAGCACCTCATCTTTATCTTTGGTATCTTATTTGCATTTCTCTCATGGCTAATGATGGTGGGCATCTGTGTAAGTGCTTTTCAGTCATTTGTATGTGTTCTTGGCAGCTTTGTCTATTCAAGCCCTTTTCCCATTTATGGCTGCGGCTGTTTGTGCTTTCGTGGAGTTACAGTCATTCTCTTCATGGCCTGTACATTATGCTCTTAGCAGAAATAGGGTCTCCAAATACCTTCTTTCCCTCTTCAGTTTTCTTTTTCTACTTTATTGGAAAAGTAGTGTAGAAGTAACTTGTCATTAGGTAGAGATGAGGGTACACGATTGGGGCTTAGGTCCTTTGTCTGGGCTAGGGCTTTCGTTTCAGAATAGAGCCACCTTCTGGCTCTGTGGTCACCATGAGCTTGCCTAAGAGGGTCCAGGTTGTGGGAGGAGCTGACAGTGAAGGGGTGGCGGGGTGTTGGGGAAGAGCGGGGTTGCAGACTTCTCCATGTCCTCTTGCTGGGCAGAGCATGGATGCCGTGCTCAGGATGGAGTGCTCCCACACAGTGCTTTTCATTGGAGAGCTCTTCCCCTCCTGGCGGAAGACGTGGCCTTTTGGGAAGTGCTCTAGGCCTTTGCGTGGCTTCAGCTGGCAATCTGCCAATGAGGCCCCGGGAAACTTCTGTCACACTTCGAAAGCCATGATCTTCCAACCAGGTGGACTTTCCCATGCGATGTAGCCCAGTCCCCTTTTCTGTGGCCCTCAGCTGAGGGCATATGATACTGCCTGACATTTTCTAATGTTCACGTTGACTGATGGAAAATGCTCCAGTCTGGCCTGTTCTTCCCCCAGCTGGGTGGCAGGCCTTGTAGGGATTCTGGTTGCTGCTCCTTGGTTTTATGAACACCTCAGAACAAGGTCAAATCTTCTCAGTGCCTCAGGCTCTTAGCAACACGCCCAGAGCCTGGGGCAAGACATCCAGGTTTGCTTATGGGGAATTCCTGGGGTTGCTGGGTAGATTGCCTTTTGCAAGTTGTTAAAGTCCTGATCCAGTCACCTGGACCAGGCCCAGGGAACAGAAGGGGCAGGTGGAGGCCTTTCCAGGCACAGGCCTATGCTCCCTTTTCAGTGTGCCTTTGGGAAATGGCAGCAGCCCTTGGCAGGCAGGGAGGTGTAGCTAGGAGGGTCTTCTGGTCACCAGCTGCTCCTGACCCAGAAAACGGTGTCCTCACAGTTTCCCTCCTGCAGGTAGATGAAATGGCTCACTTCAGCGCCCGGCATCTCGGTGAAGCTGCCATGAGAGGGGAATGGGCTGGGGGTCACGTAGACTCTGCATGTAGGAGGTTGTCGGCAGGGTGACAGTGCTCAGTGGACCTTTCCCAGGCCTCTGGGCTGCAGCAGACCCTGCAGAAGCTGGTGAGGAGGCCTTGCCCCCTTAGCTGTCCAGGCTTGGAGGAGATTCCTCCTCAGCAGCACACCCCTGGCTGGGTCAGTCTAGGGCAGGTGGTCCTGCACCATGTTGGTGAGGCCCTCCTGGGCTGCTCCCACCTCTTTGCAGGCAGCAACTCTTCTTCAGCCTCTTCTCACTACTTCCCCTCCGTCTGAGCAGGCCTCCCTTGTTCTAAGGGCTGTTGGCAAGGACAGCCAGCCTGAAGCGGTCACAGCACGTATGGGCTTGGTTGGAGCCCATCAGAAGTCCTGGCACTTGGGGCCGAAGGGCTGAGCAGTGAGGAGCACAGGTCATCCAGCCGCTGACCTGCTGGGAGTTGGTAACCACGGAGTCTGTTGGTGGGCTGAGGGACGGGGGTGACTGCTGTGCCAAAGGGAGAGAGAGGTTTAGTGCCCAGTGGCTGCAGGTGCTGGTGGTGCTTGCAGCCTCAGGGAATTATGGGAAGCCACTGTCATGCTGCCCTGCTGCCCTGAGTGCTGAAGGGCTGACTGGGACAGAGCTGCCCCCATTTCTCTGGCAGTATCTGCCCTGAGGCCCAGGTCAGCCCAAGGTGTGCCCCGAGGCCTCCCACCTCACAGGGTAGAGCCTCCACACCTCTCCTCATCCTCATTGTTCTCCTTAGCCCCAGGCTGCTCCAGCCTGTCTGAGGGAGAGGGTTGGAGGTTTGGTGCCCTGAAGAGGCAGGTTCCAGGAACACTGGGACATGGAGGCAGGTGGGCAGCAGTGGTGCCAAGTGAACAGTTGGGAAGGTGGCAGTCACCACCGTGTGGCTCACCCACCAGGCTGAGGGACTCGGCTGATGGGGAGAGACAGAGCTCCCCTGGTTTCCCTGTCCATGGCCACCTGAGCATGCATAACTTAATGCAAGGCAGGGCCCTCCAGCCTCCCTGCTTTATCAGTCAGATCTCCACCCCTGACACCTCACATTCAGCATCTCTGTGCTTTCTCTCTGGCTGCTTTCCTACCTTCGAATATACTCAGGATTCTGCCGCATCCACCTGGGTCCAAGCCTCAGCTCTTTTTAGGTTATACCATCCTTTGAGTAGATGGCACATGGTGCCGAGTATTCAAATGTCAGCATTTTCAAAAAATATGATTTTGCCAGCAGGTACTACGTGAAATTAAAACATGAACCACAACATTTTTATTGACAAAAACTCAGATCTAATCATGAGAGCTGAGTATAATCCTTTGTATGACTGGGCTTATAATGGCAGGAGTGAGGGAAACGGACTTTGGCCCAGTGGTTAGGGCGTCCGTCTACCATATGGGAGGTCCGCGGTTCAAACCCCGGGCCTCCTTGACCCGTGTGGAGCTGGCCATGCGCAGCGCTGATGCGCGCAAGGAGTGCCATACCACGCAAGGGTGTCCCCCGCGTGGGGGAGCCCCGCGCGCAAGGAGTGCGCCCGTGAGGAAAGCCGCCCAGCGTGAAAAGAAAGAGCAGCCTGCCCAGGAATGGCGCCGCCCACACTTCCCATGCCGCTGACGACAACAGAAGCGGACAAAGAAACAAGACGCAGCAAATAGACACCAAGAACAGACAGCCAGGGGAGGGGGGGGGGAATTAAATAAATAAATAAATCTTTAAAAAAAAAAAAAAATGGCAGGAGTGGATACCCCCCATTGCGCCCAAGCAAGCTTCTGAGTCAGTGTTCTTTATCTGCAAATTGCTTGCAAATATGCATCACCTAATGCTGGTTTGTTGCCTCAGAGGGCCAAATGGTCCTTTGTTTTAGTACTCAATAAGTTTGTATTAATATATATCTTCCACATCTTAGATAAGCTTAGATAAGACAGAGATTATATGTGAAGACATGAATAGACCCCCCCATCCATAGCCTACATCAGTATGAGTAAAAAGTTCATGTAAATACTTAAAGAGTGTATAGAATTCCTGCAAATTTAATAGTGTTTTACCATATTAGATAAAATTATAATGTGGTTAGTTATCATTTTAATTATTATTAAAAATAGTATGTGTCACCAAACAACCTCTTATCATAAATTAAATAATACCACTGCTGTATGCCACAGCCCCAAATATTGTTAGTTTGTTTGAAGAAATTAATATTCACTTATATTATTATTACTTTTTAAAAAAACTTACTAATAATTTCTTAGGGAAATCAAGTCAGCCCACATTCTCCTATCTGCAGAAAAGTCAACAATGGTCTTTTGCAGTTCCTCCCCAAGGCTGTTTGCATAGCTCAACCATCTGTCCTGGCCTGGTAACAAAAAAACCTGAGAAGAGGCAAAGTGGTTCCACCAAAAAAGTGAACATCATGAGTACCAAACCTTCTGGTGCCTAGCCCAGCAGTTCCTGTTGCCTGTTTCCTACCAACAACTCATAAACATCATCCATGAGTGTTCTTCATGCTCACTTCAGTGACTATGACATTGGTTCCCTCCTGGTCTTGAAAGGGATGAGCCCTCAGCAGCATGCTACAAACCCTCTGGGGAATAATACAACAAGAAACCACCCAAGCTATATTCAGTATTTTGCAAAACCAAAGAGGGGGAAATATGTAGTTATGGTTGGAGGTTAAAATACTTCATTGAGAACTGTGGCAATTGGTAGCTGCCACACATCATATTATTCTCATTACAGATCCTGGAACTGCAAACTAGCAGTTTGAGCCTACTTACAGACTTCAGGCCTGTGTGCCTCCTTATGTTATTATAGAAGGAACTGTTAATATTACTGTTGGAGAAAAATGGCATTCACTGGGACATGGAGACTGATTGACCACAGGCAGAAAAATAATTTATTGAGAAGCTCTCCCAATGGAGGGGGTCTGAAAAACAGACTTCAGCCCCCCCCCGACCAACATGGTGGGGGTCTGAAGAGAGGCTTCAGTGCAATTCTGGAAGGGGGGGGGGGACTTGAATTTATACAGAACTTTCCTAGGAGGGGAATCGATAGTTCATGGGAGGGGGATTGAGGGTCTAAGTGCGGTAGTGGGAAAGGGTTGAGGGAGTTTACGGCTTTTTGGAATGCTGCAGGAGCAGATTTTTTTTTTTCATCTGTAGGTATTAAAAGATATGTAAATATTGAAGACTTCCATCTCCCTCTCCCTCTGATATGCAGGTAGAGATAGTAAAGATCTCCATCTACCTCTGATTTGCAGATGGTGAAGATCTCTATCTCCCTTTATTCCTGTCTCTATGAGATTTCTTTAACCTGTGGGAAAGTGCCATGCTATGCCCTCAGACCCAGGGGAGGGGGTTTGCCTTTTCCCAATGCATATCAGGGGAAATTGAGCTACAGCGTGTTAATTATTGCAAATCTCTAACATTCCTAATTCTTTGTTTATATATATATATGTTGTTTATATATATATATATATATATATGGGAAGGATCAGAGGGTGAGGGGATTTGGGGTGTTGGTTCTGTCTGGCTACTTCCTGCTGTCAAGGGGCAGAGAAAAGAAGTTCTCATCCATCCTGTATAGTAGGCTGTGGTTTTAGGTCCCATAGGCATTGACATTGTTGTTCATGTAGCAGAGAGACACCATTTACATATTCCTGGGTTATTGACTGTATGATTTGGTGTATGAATTGGACAAGAAGCTGTAAGAGACAAGGATCAAAAAGAAGCAGCAGGGAAACAGACTTGGCCCAGTGGTTAGGGCGTCTGTCTACCACATGGGAGGTCCACGGTTCAAACCCCGGGCCTCCTTGACTCATGTGGAGCTGGCCCATGTGCAGTGCTGATGCACGCAAGAAGTGCCGCACCATGCAGGGGTGTACCCCGCATAGGGGAGCCCCACGCGCAAGGAGTGCACCGGTAAGGAGAGCCGCCCAGCGTGAAAGAAAGTGCAGCCTGTCCAGGAATGGCACCGCCCACACTTCCTGTGCCGCACACAACAACAGAAGTGGACAAAGAAACAAGACGCAGCAAATAGACACAGAGAACAGACAACTGGGGGAGGGGGGTGGAATTAAATAAAGAAAATAAATAATTTTTTTTAAAAAAGCAGCAGCAGCAATACTGTTAATAATGATGTTATAAGGGTAAAAGGGTTGATTTTATGAATGAAGAAAAATAAAAAAGGAATGAGGATAGCCATGATTGATTTTCATAGTTATTATTTTGGATTTTCTGAATGATTTCTATATTTTTCTTAGGATTTTAAGATTTTCTTTTACCTGACCAGTTCTGTTAATGTAAAAACAACAAGTTTCATTTATGATTGCACAGGTACTAGTATATCCTGTTGAATCAAGGGCAGGGTGGGTGTTTGTTGTCATCTGTTATCTGTTTGGTATTGGGGCAGGGGAGGCCTGAAAATTACAAAAGTAGAAGGGTATTTTTATGTATACTGTTTGCATTGTAATTTAACTAATGTGTTATTACTGGTAATAAGGATGATGATCTTTTGATAGCTCATCAGCCTACTTTTGTTATGCCTCCTGCACACTTAATCAACCCTTGACTAAATGCTTTAGAGGAAACTGTTATCTCCCTGGATGGGAGGAGGTCATGGTCATTTGATCCTGAAGGCTGTTGCAAGCTCTAGACACTCCAGCTTGTAAAATTCTTCTTTAGTCTATTCTGAATTGTTCCTTTAATATATCATGTGTCAATTTAGTAACATTTATCTGGAATTTCAAGGGAAAATAAACTATGTCTTTATGAAAAACAAAAAAAGGAAAGCAATGAAAAGCACAAAGCAGTAAACATCCTTTAAAACACCAAAAACTGAAAACCAGAAACTTCCATCGCTAGAGTCACAGTAGTTCTATAGTAGAATACCAGTAAGTCCACTCTAACGTATAATTTATTCCTCCATCCTGTGGACCCTGGGTTGATTATGTCCACTCCAACTCTCAGTGAAGAGGGGGCTTTGACCCCACATGGTTGGGGGGTGTCATTCTCCTGCTTGCAGGTATAGATACTCTCACTTCCCTGGTGTGGTGGGTGACCATCTTCATCTTCCTCTTAGCTCACCTGAGTAAGTCCAATGAACTGGAGAGTAGGTTTTGTAACTCTGCTGAGGCTCAGGACCCAGCTGGCACATGGGCAGTCCAGAGATTCAAGACTCCTGAGTATACACAAACCCCAGTGCCAAACACAGCTTCAGTCAAAGTGACAGAAGAGGTATGTGTAGAAAGTCACATCTGAGTCCAACTCCATCACACTCAGGAGCACAAATTCCAAAGTAGGACCCACTGGCAGGGCACTGAAATCTGGAGTCATCAGATGTGAACATAGACTGTGTGTCTCCTTAGCACTCAGGAGTACCAGTACCTGTGGTTGTACCTACTCAGCTGGTCCTTGGCAAGAAGGTGTAGTAGCAGAGAAGTCAGGTGTATGCAGTATCAAAGGCCAGGACATGAGAACTCTGGGAAGCAAGGTGGTTTATTTCAACCAGCTGGACTTGGCAGACTCCTGTGCTAATAAAAACTGAATTTTTGGGTTCCTTTTATACAGAAGAAATAAGAGTGGGGGTCTAATGGTGGTTGTATGCAAAAGGACTTTTTGTTAGTTTCTTCAAGTGTTTTACATGAGTATTAGATAGGTTATTTCTTCCAGGTAAGCTTGATTTAACTCATATCCCCCACAATCAGGTAGGCTTGCCACATTTGGCTTGCATCCTTTCTGAATATCCAAAGCTTATAGAATTTATACTTCTCAATTGGTTTTCTAGACATATTTGGATATGAAATAAGTTTGAATCTATGCACAGGCAATATTATTTCCCTCTTTTGATGCCTGCTTAAGGTTATTAAGCTTTGGCATCACTATTGTCAGAGTCTCTCTGGACTGACTGGTATGTATATACTGCCATGAGATGGGCAGCTGTCTGCCTGTTTACTATATCATTTATTAGGGTGCACATTCTGTTTATGATGAAAGGGAGGAGGCAAGGAAGTATGGTGCATCCTCCTATGATAAAGGCAATTATTCCCAGTAGAAACTTGAAATTGTTTACTATTGGCTTCCAGCTTCCAATGGGATTACTTAAATTCCACTCATTCCAGCTCTGGACTGGAACATGAACAATTTTTACCATTTTGCTTGTAATTTCATCGATAACCTTTCCAGTGCTGTCTAGTTCAATGTAGCAGTTAGAGAGATTGAATTTTCCACAAACTCCCCCTTTAGCTGCCAGGAGATAGTCTAGGGTGAGATGGTTTTGACAGATAGCATTTCTGAATTTAGTTTGCTGTTGGGCTAGTAGGTTTAGAGCATGGGCAGTTTCATTAGTTATTATTTCCACCATGGCTTGCAAGTGGATGTTTCAGTTTAGCATATAGATAAGGGTTCAATAAATTCACATGTCATCCTCTGCCTGAGATGCTGGCCCACATAGTACCGGATTACACATTCATGGGGCCATTCTTCACCTCTCCAGGTAACGACAGCCCTTTCTTATATTTTGATACACTGGCTGGCTTAGCTCTTTCCCTTCCATTAAGGGAATGAGGAAGAAGGAGGGTTTTATTGTACTGAGCATACAAGTACCACACCAGTTTTGGGGAAGTTCTCAGAATGCAACTTTCCCACAAATCCAGTACAGACCATTTGGGGCATTAAAGGGGCCTTTTGCAGTGGAGTTCCACACTGATTAATTTGGGCAAAGTACAATTTATGAGAGTGAGGTCAGATTCATTCCATGTTCCCCAAGGCTCTGTTATATTGGTGGTATAATTTTGGAATTCTCCCCCTGTACATGTTAGGTTTCTAACAGATAAAGAAGAGTTTAGGCAGGCCCTTGAAGCACAATATTTTCCTATGACAGAAGTTTACAAGGGCCACATGCTATCTCAGGGGACAGCTGAGAGGCCAGTTTCATTATATGTTTGGCTGTAATTGTGTTCTCTAGTTTCCCAGGGCCGTTGGTCTTCCATATTAGTACCTCCACATACTTAGCACAAGGAGACATTTAAGCTGCCCCTACTACTTCAGTTAGGCTTATGAAGAGGTTTCTCACTCCTTGTAGAATGGAAAAGGGCTTTTCCATTTCTTCATAGAAGGAGTGGAACACAGAATGGTCTTTACTTGTGAGTGGGTATTCCCAATACGCAACCCAGATGTAGTCTTCTGGGTCTATTCCTCTACCATCAATGCAGAGACTTGTTTGGACTCCCTGAGTCTGTCGGGATTCAGGTTTAAGGATGGTGAGGTTTAAGTGGTTACAATGACAGCATAAATGGCCAGGGCCATTCCTTTGGTGAGGATGGCTGTTTAGTTGCATCTGTATTCCATGTGGCCCAGGTGACACAGGACCAGTAGGGGCAGTAGTATGCACCTATGCATTTACACCAGAAGGCCCCCCTTGGACTGCACTTTTCACTTCTGGACCACACATATACTTATTGTTATGAGTATATTTTTGCTCCCTGCTAAGCCCTCCACAATTGGTGTTCCATGGTATCCCAGAGTCTATAACTTGGCAAGCATCAAATAGGAGGGACACTCATTGGTTCTGGCTAGTGGCTGGGGTAGAGCTAAGTAGCTCCCCATTTTGATTAAGCACCCTTATTTCCCATTTACAGGAGACTGTTGGAGGTTTGGGGTCATAGCAGATTATTTGACCAGATATGTTACAGACACTATAGGAGATTCCTTGAAACTGGCAGGCAGCTATATGGCCCTTACAGGTGTAATGGTTATGATATATTAATGTGGTATTGACATGGGCCCCCATTCACACCTTTTGGATAATGGCTCACACTCTGTGATGCCAACCTGGGACCAGGGGCGGGTGAGGGCTAGGAGTAGGGAGAATAATCAAAGGGGCATTGTAACTGGGATTAAACTATTCTTTATCTGTACATAGACCTATCAGTTTCTGGGGTGTGATTGGAGCAGAGCTCGGTGTCCCATCCTCAACCTTCAGCCATGCACGGACCAGTCAGATTCTGGGGTGTGACTGGAGCAGGGCTTGGTGTTTTGTTCTTTTGCAAGATGAGTTTGGTTGAGTTGTGGGCATCTGGAATACAGGTCCAGGACTCTGGGGCAGCTTGCTTGACCCGGCTATGGTGTATCCATGGGGTACTTTCAGCTACTTTAATTGCACTGGGGGTGGATAAAATGACAAGATAGCGTCCCCACCATAGAGGGATTAGTGGAGCTGATTTCCAGTCTTTGACACAGACTGCATCACCTGGCTTCTCCAGGTGTATATAGTTGCTTAAGCTAATTGGGGCCCTTTCTTGGACCTAGTGTTGCAGATTTTGTAAGGTTTTTCATAAGCTTATCATTTGCTGAGCTATTGGTAAGTTTCCTCTTTCTCCGAGATCCCCTTCTATATTTTGGATTAAGGGGGTGGTTTCTGAAAGAGGATTTCAAAAGAGGTTAGGCTTGGCTTTCCGCTTGGGCTTGCCCAAACTTGGAGAAGTGGACTCAGAAGTACTTGCACCCATTTTGGCCCAGTTTCTTGGCAAATCTTGGCAATATAAGTCTTTATTGTATGGTTCATTCACTCTACTTTCCTGAGCTTTGAGGATGGGAAGAGGTGTGCAGTTTCCATCAGATGCTCAGTGCTTTGGCAATTTTTGAGTGATTTCAGAGATGAAGGTGGGTCCATTGTCAGAGCCATTTGAGAGGGGTAGCCCATATCTAGGAATGATTTCCCTGAGAACTTTGGTTACTTCTTCAGCTCTTTATGTTCAAGTGGGAAAGGCTTCCACCCAGCCAGAAAAGGTGCAAACAAGGACTAGGAGATATTTATAACTTCCAGAGTGTGGCATTTCAGTGAAATCAACTACTAGATCTTCAAGAGGCATATTGTCAATTCTTTGGACTCCTGGGACTCCCATAGGCCCCCTGCCAAAGGTTTTATTTTTGCACTTGTGATGCACCACTGGCATATGGCATGGGTGATAGCAGCCAGACTTGGGATGTAGAAGAATCTTTCTTTTTTTAAAAAAAATTATTATTTATTTATTTCCCCTCCCCCATCCCACCCCGGTTGTCTGTTCTCTGTGTCTATTTGCTGCATCTTCTTTGTCCGCTTCTGTTGTTGTCAGCAGCACAGGAATCTGTGTTTCTTTTGGTTGCATCATCTTGTTGTGTCAGCTCTCCGTGTGGGCAGCACCATTCTTAGGCAGGCTGCACTTTCTTTCACACTGGGTGGCTCTCCTTACTGGTTGCATTCCTTGTGCGTGGGGCTCCCTTATGCGGGGGACACCCCTGCATGGTAGGGCACTCCTTGCGCGCATCAGCACTGTGCATCGGCCAACTGCACACGGGTCAAGGAGGCCCGGGGTTTGAACCGCAGACCTCCCATGTGGTAGACGGATGCCCTTACCACTGGGCCAAGTCTGCCACCTGAAGAATCTTTCTAAAACTTCTTTAAGATGGGTTTTTCCCAAGTGTGTCTTCTCATGGTAGTGTTGAACTAATGTTGTGGCTAATATTTGTGGCACAACTATTGTGTGATCGGGCAATGTCCACCATCCATTTTCTCCTTATATCCCACGCTCAGAGAGTATCCACTCTCTCGGCTTGAGTGTATTGCAGCTCTTGTTGATTCAGAGGCTGTGGCAGGCAGTGTATACTGGAGTTTCAGATAATTAAAAAGGTTGAGGAATGAGAGCAGTGGCCAGGTTTTTAGATAGGGATCCTTCCCATGCCACTCTTTTGCTTCAGCATCTGCCCTCTGATTTCCCTGGGTGACAGGGCTGTGGCTTGCCTGGTTTCCCTTGCAGTGCATTACAGCCACTTTGGTAGGTTTCCAAACTGCTTCTAGTAGTTCCAGAATCCTGTGCCATATTTAATGCTCTTTCCTCCTGAGTTGATGAGTTCTTTTTGTTTGTATAAGGCTCAGTGCATATGCTGGGTAAAGAAGGCATATTTGGAGCCTGTGTAGATATTAACCTTTGCTCCAGCTGCAAGTTGTAGGGCTTGGGTGAGGGCAATGAGTTTGACTTTCTGTGCTGATTTGCTATCCAGGAGGCTCTGGGCCTCCTGATACCACAGCATATCCCACTCACTGATTGCTGTCCTGCATAAAGCTACTCCCATCCATAAAGAACTCCATGTCAGAATTTGCCAGTGGCTGGTCTTGGAGGTCTGGCCTGCTGGAATATACTTCTTGTGATGTTTTCAGGCAGTTATGGGCTAGAATCCCCAGCTCCACGGGTAGTAGAGTGGCAGGATTTAGGGTTTTTACAAGTTCCAGTTGAAGGGAAACCACATAATGGGGTTCGATATTTAACCAGGCAGCTGTTAGTTAGCCGGTGTGTTCCTTTGGCTTTGAAGACTATGATTACTGCATGCAGAACCAATTTTATAGCTTCCAGTGTAAAAATGACTACAGCTGCTACAGCTTGCAGACATGAGAGCCTGTCTTTGGGCTAGTGTCCAGTTGCTTGAACAGATAGCTATGGGTCTTTGCCAGGAACCGAGGTATTGAGTGAGTGCCCCTACTGTGATCCTTTGGCAGTTGTGAACATAGAGGTAGAATGGTTTACTGAGATCTGGAAGCCTGAGGCTCAGTGCTTCCATTAGAGCTTGTTTGAGAGCAATGAAAGCATTTTTCTGTGGGCTTTCCCAGAGCAGGGAATCATAATCTTTCCCCTTTGTGACTTCATATAAAGGGCACATGAGGACCCCAAAATTGGGGCTCCAATTGTGGCAGAATCCTGCTGCACTGAGGAACTGGCAGCTTCTGGTGGCTGTTGGGCTCAGGGAGACTACAGATTACTTTCTTTCTTTCAAGTCCCAATTCATGGGGCCCCTGCATTATTTTTATAATCTAGATATTTGACCTGAGACAGGCATATTTTGGCTTTTTTCTTAGACACTCGATAGCCTTTTTGCTGTAGATGCTTTAAAAGACCATGGGTTCCACCAGCACAGTCTTGGTAGGTGGGACTTCTGAGAATGAGGTCATCTACATAATGGAGGAGAAAACAGTTATGGCTTTCTGGTTTAAAGGATTTGAGATCACTAGCCAGTCCTTGTCCAAAAATAGTGGGGGCATTTTTAAACCCTGAGGCAGTTGCATCCATGTTAGCTTCTGCTTTTCATCTGGGTTCAGATTGTCCCACCTAAAAGTGGAAATTGGCTGGCTGCAGGGCACTACCCAAATGCAGAAGAAGGCATCCTTAAGATCTAGGCATGAAAAGTAGATTGCCAATGAGGGTATTAAGCTGAGAAAAGTATATGGATTAGAAACTGCAGAATGAAGGGTTATTACTGCCGAATTAACTGCTAGTAAGTCCTGGACTGGGCGGTAATCCCCATCAGCTTTTTTAACTGGAAAGAGTGCAGTGTTCCATGGAGACTGGCATGGCTCAATATGCTTTCATTCAGTAATCTCTGAATAAGTAGCTGGACATTTGCTTGTGCTTCACGTGGTACTGGATATTGCTTTATTCTTATTGGACTGTCTGTGGCCTTTATTTCAATAATAATTGGAGGAATGTCATGTGCCATCCCTATTGGGTTACCCTCTGCCCATACTTCAGGTGCATCTTCAAAAGGGAGCTGCATGGGCATGAACTGGCCAGTTTCACTGAGGCAAAACAGTCTCCATTCCTCCTGCAGAGGAAGGGTTAGCACTATTCTCAGAGGGTCCTGTGGCCCCAGTGTCAGTGTGGATTGCCCCATGACATCAAAGGTAATTTGAGCTGCAGTTTAGACAGCAGTTCGCAACCCAGGAGGGAGACTGGGCACTCTGAAGATAAAGGAATTTGTGAGTGACCTCTTTTCTCCCAATGTTGCAGGTCCTGGCTTGCAGGAAGGGCCATTGGGTACTTTTGCCAGTTGCCCCTATGACAGTGGCCTGTCTTTTTGAGAGAGGCCCAATTGGCTTGGTCATTACAGAATGTTGAGCCCCAGCATCAACCATCATATGTATGGTGTGGCCCCCAATTTGGACTCTGACCATAGGCTCTGCAGGGCCGGGAGAATAGGAACCCAGTCTGTCCTAATAATCTCCATCAGAGTCCTCTATTCCTGCCAGCCCAATTATCTGATTTGCAGGGTTTTTTTCCTGAACTTTTTTGGACCCAGGTTTTTGTTTGTGATGCCCCACTAGCTTTCCTGGTTAATGTTTTAACAGCAGTGGCAGGGTTGAGTGGCCAGCTGGGACACTCTTGCTTCCAATGCCCATCTTCTTTGCAGTACACACACTAATTTTGCCCTAGCATAGGCCCTTCCCTCTCCTTGGGGCAGGGGATTCCCAATTTACTCTCCTTGACACAGGAATGGATTTTTCCATGATTGCCACTGTCAGAAGATATGCCTTCTTCTTCATCTTCTGACTTTCTTCCCTCCTTGTTTCTACATCATGGTTGGCATAGACTTTAGTAGCTACTTCCATGAGCTGAGAGATATTCATTCCAGCAAACCCATCCAACTTCTGCAGTTTTCTTTGGGTGTCAGCTTGTGATTGGGAAACGAATGCTGCGTTGACCATTGTTTGGCGCTCAGGAGCATCTGGGTTTGAAGGGTGTGCATACACAAAACATGCTGCACAGCCTCTCATAGAATTGAGCTGGACTCTCATCCAGAGCCTGTAGAATTTGAGTAGTTTTTGCCATATTTACTGTCTTGTGGCTCCCCACCATGAATCATTCAACTAAGGCCCTATGGAAAGTTTCTAGTCAGTTGAGCCTGGTTGTGCTCTTTGGATCCCACAGGGGGTCCTCCTCTGGGGACTGCAAGTGGGCATATTGGTCACTGTCCAAACTTTCCTCAGGTGGGTGCTAAGCCAGGTTAGAGCTCCCTGCATGACACACATTCTTTCTTCAAAGTTTAATAAAGTCATTATAAATTGTTTACAATCAACCCAAGTGGGTTTGTGGGTCTGTATGATGGACTGGAAAATGTCCATCATGGCTTGAGGCTTCTCTGAGAATGGTGAGGTATGGCTTTTCCAGTTAAAATGGTCCATTGTGGTAAAGGGCTGATAGATGAATGTCCAGGTCCCCCCCGAACCTAGCCATGTGCATCATAAAAAATTGGGGTCCAGCCTTCATGGAAAGGTAGCTGGTAGGCAGGCTTTTTCTGTGCTTCCTCTGCCCCTAGGGGTTCCTGTGGTTTAAGTTGCTACCTCTCAGCATCTCCACCCTGACTGATTGGCAGCACTGCAGCAGCATTGCCAGGGGCAATGGGCTGTAAAAGCTGCAGATCTGTATTTTCCATTGCAGAAGGTATCAAAGACCACTGAGGAGATGGTAAAAGCTGCTACAGGGATGGCATAGGGCTCTCTGGTTTGATAAAGGCAACTGCAGGGATGGTATAGGTGCCCTCTCAGATGGTGATAAAATCAGTGGTGGGGGTGGTATGGGTGTCTCTTCCCTGTGTGGATGATGATAATGGGGCACTGCTTAGAGAGACTAGCTCATTTTCATTCCTTAGTATTTCTGGGGCAGGAGTCATTGCATACAGTGGCAGAAATTCATGTTTGTATGGCCCTTCTAAAATGGGCAGATTGGCACTGGACTCAGGGTACACTTTCTCTGGGCCCTTTGCATGGTGATTGTTTGGTATGATCCCTGGGACAGCACTCCTTGGTTTCTGTATTAGGCAAATTCTAGCTTCCATATTCATACTCTACCCTAACCAAGGTGGATTTTGGCTTACAGCATTTTCCCAAGGATCAATGTAGGGGAATTGGGTGTCCTGGGTTTCCAGTTACTGCATCATGGACTTTATGGATGATCCAGGGATCTAAAATGCCATACTGGGGCCAGCCCATGCCAAAAGTTGGTCATTCTAATTCACAAAGCATCCTAAGCTTTCCTGGTTGGAACCTTATGCTGTATACATCTTCATGGAATGCATGGGGGAAGTTTTTCAGCATACAACTGAAGAGGGTCCTACTTTGTGTGTTTCCCATGTTTCCACCCTGTGCTGATGGTACACAACAGTCACTCAAGCCATACACTTAGTCCATCTCTGGTCGCAACCCTCACGGAAACTTTCGGCACCTCTTAACCTTAGCAGGTCTGTATAAGCCCCTGACTTGGAAGAGGGTCCCTTTGCAGGGACCCCCCAGACTGCCCTTGATCATATGAGGTCACCACAGAACCACAGATCAGGACTCTGCACTTGCCACACAGAAGTGACTTTCTGCATCTCACCCAGTTTCCACAATCACATGCACACAACCACCCCCCTTTCCTTTTCTCAAACCTGGAGAGGAGGTACCTTCCTCCTGTATTCTCAGGTGTACTGGGGCCTCCCCTTTTAGAGAGCTGATCAGTCTCCCTCCTTATTTTAGAATTAGGCTTTTCCTGCACTATGCCCCTGGGGGTCTTACCCATCTGATGTGTAGTGCTCCTTGCTTCATTCTCATTGTCTCTCAAATGCACTGGTGCTCTGGTTCTTCCAGGAGGTCTCTGGTGAAGACCACAACCTCTTTCTGGACTAAAAGGGGAGTCCAGGGGCACCCAGGGCTGGGTTTCACCTGAGCCCTCCCAGCCTCCTCAGAGACATCTGAAAGGGGCAAACAATTGTTGCCACCTCTGATCTTCTCAGTGCAATCCTGGACAAGCCCCCAGAATTGTAGTAGCAGAGAAGTCAGGTGTATGTGGTGTTGAAGGCCAGGACACGAGAACTCTGAGAAGGAATTTGACTTATTATTTTTTTTAAAGATTTATTTATTTATTTATTTCTCTCCCCTCCCCCCCACCCCAGTTGTCTGTTCTCTATTTGTTGCATCTTCTTTGTCCACTTCTGTTGTTGTCAGTGGCATGGGAATCTGTGTTTCTTTTTATTGCATCATCTTGTTGTGTCAGATCTCTGTGTGGCACCATTCCTGGGCAGGCTGCACTTCCTTTTGTGCTGGGCGGCTCTTCTTACAGGGTGTGCTCCTTTGTGTGGGGCTCCCCTATGTGGGGGACACCCCTGCATTGCACGGCACTCCTTGTGCACATCAGCACTGCACATGGGCCAGCTCCACATGGTCAAGGAGGCCCTGGGTTTGAACTGCAGACCTCCTATGTGGTAGGTGGACACCCTAACCACTGGGCCAAGTCTACCACCTGGAAGTTGATTTATTTAGACCAGCCAGAATTGGTGGACTCCTGTCATAATAAAAACTGAGCCCCAAATAGAATTTTTTGGGTCCCTTTTGTACAGAGGAAATAAGAGTGGGAAGAAAAATTGTGCTTGTATGTATGCAAAAATATTTTTGTTAGTTTCTTCAAGTGTTTTGTCTGAGTATTGGATTGGTTATTTCCCCCAGGTAAGCTTGAATTAATGCATATCCCCCAAATTCCAAGTCAGCATTTAGCACTACCCCCCCCCCCACATTCCAGCTTATATCCTCCCTGAATATCCAAAGCCTACAGAGTTTATACTTCTCAATTGGCTTTCTAGGCATATTTGGAAATAAGTTTGGATTTGTGCACAGGCTATATTACATCTGCTGCTTTCAGCCCTCCATTTATAAAGGACTCCAGCAAGAGGACCGATACCCACCCTAGACTCACTGAAGCAATCCAATCAAAGACCCCAAATTGAATCCAATTCAAGTTCTCAAGCCCACAGGAATGAATTAGCTCCAAGAATATGTGATCTTTCCTGGGCTCCACATAAAGTTTCAAAGTGCCCCAACATGAAGGTCAGTTTCTTTCTCTTGCCTAGTATTTTTTGTTGATTGGCTTTATAGTAAAACTCTTCTCTGACACTTAGAATTGGCTGTATTTAATTGATCAAATTTTCCCAGTTCTTCATCTCATTCTAGCCCTGGATATTTGGTATAATTTTTAAGATTGTACTATGTGTATAATTGTTTTACCCTAAGAAAAAAGATTCTTTCCTAGTTCTCTGACAATATTGATCTGTTCTGGTTTTTTTTTTTTTTTTTCACACACTCCTTTCATTGCCTCTAGCTGTTTTACATGATATGCAAAATCTTGGAGGATGGTCACCTCAGAAAGGACTTTCTGAAGTCAGTATTTCCAGTCAAATGAGGACCAGAGACTCACAAAAAGGGCTCAGACCAGCCCCAATGAGCCCTGGAGAAAGGTACAGGTAAGACACCAGAAGCCTTTTTCACAACTCGGTGAAGCTTGAATTCCTGGCCTGCCAAAAATAGGCACCCTTTAGAAAACTGTTCCCTGCAACCCTAAGGGGGTATTGTGCTTTTAAGCTTTAACTGCCTTCCTCCATGTCAGCAGTGGGGTTGAGTCAATGGCAGTGGCTGTCCTTGTCTGGGTTAGCTAAAACAGCGGTTCAGAACTGGAACTCAGTAATCAAAACGCTGATCAAAAGATATGCTCAATCCCACCATTCTCGGGGTAGACTTCCATGTTCCTCTCCACCCACAACAGCCAGCCAGGGACTAGATCCTAAGATAGCCCATATCATGAATGGGGGATGGGTGCCCGCTGTAAGTATAGAGTGAGCTACTCAGTATTTTTTAAACTTGATAAAAATTGTAATTAGACTGTGTAGTGTTCTTTTTTAACAAATCAATTTTATTTATACATATTAATAAAGCTTACAATTCACACAAAGTAAAAAAACAGTGGAATTTGGTATGATCACATAGTTGTGCATTCTTCACTTCAATCATTATTGGAGTATTTCTATTATTTCAGTAATAATAAAAAACAAACAGGAAAATTCCTCACCTCTCAACCTCTCTATGATTCCCCTGCTGTACATAGTTGCTATTTCTGGCTACTCTTGCAAAATTATTTATTAGTTCATTAAGTTGTTTTTTTGAGATGTGTTCACATACACTATGATCTATCCAAAGTGTATAATCAATGGCTTTTATTATAATCATAATGTTGTACACACAGTTTTTAGCACAATTTCTCAGCCTTTTCCATACACCATTCTCTGGATGCTGTATAACGCTCCTTTGGCTTCCTGAGCTCCAGAACAGCTGTTACAGACAGTTTCTGACTCTTCACTAGCTCTTTTGGAAGAGAAGTGAGTCCTGAATCTCCCTGCTCTGCCATCTTCCTGGAAATTCCCTTGCTAGTGTAAATATCTTTGGTATACATGGAACAAGATAATCTAGTACACATCTTCCTGACCAAACATGGAGAAAAGTTTTATATATTTTCCCACATGGAAAATAAGCAATCCAATATGATCTAAAGTTAGGTTAAGATTAGATCCAGAAAACCATCTTGAGTGTCTCTCTATTTATATTTTTTTACCCTTTAAGGAGGTCATATAAGCATCAGCACATTGCCATTTTACAAGAGTCCATTAGTCTGAGAAAGAAGAAAGCATTCCTATTTAAATGATGTAACAAATCATGTATATTACTCCCAATTAAGTATGTTGAGTTTCCATTTTAAATATAACCTGAATATTGACTAAATCATGTTATATAAGTTTATCGTATTGGGGAAAGAGATAATGCAGGCATTACACATGCAAGTGGGATACTTGTCATTGAATGAATATCTAATTTAGTGATTTTCTTTGTTACATCAGTAAAAGTATCATTATTGGAGTCACTTTTAAGCTCTCAGTCTTTGACTATGGGAGTCCCAAATCTATTGTCTGAATCTAACCTGATTGATTGGTTATATAAAACCAATATATACAACCAGTCTTGTATATATCCAGTTTTGGCCCTGTCTTATTACAGTTTTCTTGCATAAAGAAGAGTTTATAGTCACCAAATTATAAGTTGTGAAAATGTAGTTAAAGCTTCAAATAAAGTGTCCCAATGCCAAATACATTTAACTTACTAATCTGTAACAAGGGCTGACTAATTTTTAACAGGATACCAAATCTTTTTATTAAACATTTACCTCTTTTTTTGGCCAGTGATCACTTTTGCCTGAATGGAACACTATTTTAGGTCCATCTTTTTTTTTTTTTTTAATGAATATAAGCTTTATTACATCAAGTAATAAATACATACAAAGATGCAAATAGTTTCAGTCATTTTTTCCCAGACATTTTGATCAACTTACAGGAAACACAAAACTGAAAGCTACACAGTCTCAGTATGAAAATTTTGGGGGATCCTTGTTCGGTATGATAGATTGCTCTTCTGTATTTATAACTTGTGCACTTTTTATTTGACTTCAAAGCACTAATAGTCATGCAAATGCTTAAGCAAAAAGTTATATTAAGCAGAATCTACACTGTATTGCCAAACTGGGACTGGCTACTAAGAAAAGCATGCTGTCAGTATTTGCTAAAAACAGAATTCTTAGAGTTGTATTAGCTTATGAAAATAACAACTTAGGTAACATAAATATATTCAAGAGAAGATTAAAGTGAGATACTGGTATCTTGGAGGCAAACTATAGTTTGATGTAAGATAGGTAACTTTTCCATGTATTATTTTTTTAATCAATGCTTAAAAAAATACCCGGGTACTTCCTAACTACTTAAAACACAAATCCTAATCAACTGCAAAATTTTTTCTCAATCTTAGTCGGTAGGTTCAGAGCCTAATGAACCATGAAAACAAACTGTTAACATTTTGAAAACAAAAGAGTTAACATCTGAACAGGTAGATGAACTGTAACTTCTCATCTTGTAAAGATGGAAAGCCTTCAAAGCTAACGAGGTGGCTAGGATCTGGCATTCTGTTCTGTTTTGGCCAAGCACTCCCGAACCAGTCCTCTAGCATGAATGATGCCTCGTTTCAATCTCTTCATGGCGCTCTTGCTCCCTGCGTAGGTGGGTCTGATCTCTTTCCCCAGCTCTTTGATGATGGCCAGCAGCTCAGCATATTTGCTTTGGGGCACCTGGCTCTTCCCAGTTCCCTGGGTGTAGCCAAGGGATGGCTGCCATAGTCACTCAGCAGCTGGTGGTACTGCAAGGATGTTGCCATGTTGGTAGGAGAGTGGACACTTCCAGCCACGTTGAGGGAGGCGGCGGGCATGTGCGCATTCAAGTTCAGTTTGTAAGGCATCCCCGCGGGCGGCGGGGCGCAGGGTGTGCGGGGCCGGGCCCGCGGTGGTGGCTGTGGCAGCAGTGAGGTGGTGAGGGGGCACTGTGCCCGTGGCCCCTGCACCCGTCCGTGCGCCCGCCAGGCTCCCGCGCACTTTTTGTTGGCGGCGGCTCGGGCCGCACCGGCAAATATCTAGGTCTGTCTTTATCATCTAGATATTGGCAAACCCAGCAATCAGTTAAATTTATAATGCTAGAAACCCTATAAATAACTGGAGTTGAGCTAGATCTAACCTTAGAGAAGTAGCAGTGATTAATAGTGATATAGCCTGTGCATAAATTCAAAATTGTTTCCCAGTGTACCTGGTCCCCAAAATAGCCAAATAAGTAATATAGGCCCTACAGTCTCTGAATGATCAGATACGATGTGAGACTAAATGTGTATTTAGGGTTGCCTCCAGATGAGATATGGAAGATATGCTAATCCAAGCTGCCTTGGATGTGGAGAATATGTAACTCGCCTGGAGGAAATAACCTATCTGATACTAAGATCAAACACTGAAGAACCTAACCAGAGGTCTGTTTGCCATCACTGTTAGTCTCCCTAATCCTATATCCTCTGTATAAAAGGGTCTGAAAAAAGCTATTCGGGCCTCGGTTTTTATTAGGACAAGAGTCCACCGAGCCCAGCCGGTTGAAATAAACCAACTTCCTTCTCGGTACTCTCGTGTCCTGGTCTTCAATACCTCACACACCTGATTTCTCTACAACAATAGCATTGCTTTTTAAATTTTTAAAATCACTTAATAAGTTGTTTCTTTGTAAATCAATCAATAATATTTTATACCATGCTTTAAAATTTAGGTAATCAAGACCACATTAATAATCCATAGGCATTTAGAATGAGATTCCATTTGCTCAGTTTTGCATTGTAAGCAGCATAATCACTGCAAAGATATACTCTGAATGTATATTTAATTATCTCATTTATACTAACTCTTCTAAGAAAGGATGTATTCTGTTTAGCTCTAGCTGGAGGTATCAAATTAAAAATTAATTAAGCTTTACTGTATTTGAGAATAGCTTTGGCTTAATTACCAATACCTTCAGCCATTTGTTTTATATTTACATACGTATACATGGGTAAGTCATATGTGGATGTGTTTATTGTTTTTATGAAGTCTATCTATAACAATCTACTGCTAATAACAGACACACTATTGACCCGACCCGCGGATCAGTAGAACCAAGACCTGAGGGAGGGATTGGGAATGAAAAGGGACAAGAGACACAAAGAATGGAGACAAGACAGGATTCTGATCAAGTCTTGTTTATTGAGGGTCAATCAGGGGTATTTATAGCCAGGGATGAATGAGGTGGTACATACTGATGACAACACATGTGTCAGTAAATGATTGATTAACTAGATTTTGATTCTCATGCCACACGCATGTGCAGATGGTTATTTGGCAACGTCAGCGGAAAGACTTTCCTGCTCTTTAGGGAGTGCCCAATTGGAGCCTGGGGGGAGTGGTGTAAGAATAGAAACTTAATTGCTTCAGCGAGGGTGGGGAAATGGAAACTTAACCGGGTTAGTATCTAAAAATAGCGCTTAGCAACAAGATGGCCAATACAACACCTGTGCCAGAGGCAGCTTCCCCCACACTATGTTGCTGTTTAAAATTGGCCCTCAGTTCTGTTCTAAACTCATAGTTCAGTTTATTTTATTGCCCTCAACTTGTCATAACCAGAAGCAAAACACTGGAACTTTAAATTAAAACTCAACTCCACTTATCTAAAGGTTTGTTTATTCATACTATTTTGCTGAAGGACTCATACATATATATAAATCAATAAGTTAATCTGTGCAGTTTGACAGCAATATTAGAATCCCATGACCCTGTAATTAATTCTTGAAGGAAGTGATGTATATTTTCTGGATAATTTAGAGAAATGTTGACCTTTCCAGCTATTTTTTAAAAAATGAACAGTTCTTCCTTTTAACTAATTTATGAATTAATCCTTCTGAATTCACTTGTTTCTGAAACTGGTCTTAAGTAAAGTTCTGATGTCTAGGCAATTAATAGAGACTGTGTAATCCTGTCTAAGAAGACACTTCAAAGTGAATTAAACTGTTTTTCACTTGAGAGAAACAAACAATTCCCACCAAATCCTGAAAATGTATGTCACATTGGACCTCCCAGGACAACTCCGCATTTTACTGCAGAGCTTTAAAAAAGTTGTATTGGCTCTTCTGAAAGACTCTCAATGGACAATATCATCACCACCTATACCTGGAGAACAAGTGGTACATTTTTTACTTCAGTGGCAGAGAATATAACTACCAATTTCTATTTATCTGTAAAAAATATCTTTCAAAGATTTTTTTCTCTGCCCTTCCTGTCCCCCGCCCCCAGTCATTTGTTCTCTGTGTCCATTTGCTGTGTTCTTGTTTTTGTCGGCTTCTGTTGTCAGTGGCTTGGGAATCTGTGTCTCTTTTTGTTGCATCATCTTGCTGCATCAGCTCTCCATGTGTGTGGTGCCATCCCTGGGCAGGCTGCACGTTCTTTCATGCTGGGCAGCTCTCCTTATGGGGCACACTCCTTGCACATGGGGCTCCCCTACACAGGGGACACTCCTGTGTGGCACGGCACTCCTTGTGCACATCAGCACTGCACGTGGGCCAGCTCCACACAGGTCAAGGAGGTCCGGGGTTTGAACTGTGGACCTTCCATGTGGTAGACAGACACCCTAGCCACTGGGCCAAGTCTGCTTCCCTGTAAAGAATATTTTAAGAGACTCTGAAAGAGCAGAGTAAGGATGAGAAGATTTAAGAGTATCTAAAATTTAAATAATAAATCTCTCTCACAAAATTTATCTCCTTAAAAGAAATGTACTAAATAATGTATATGTGAATACCCTACTTATATTTTGAAAAATCAGTTATTTTTATTTAAGTGAAGGTAGAAATGAATTAAAATATGAAGGATAGAGTTAAAAAACCAACTATATAACCAATTCAAATTACATTAAAACCCAAACATGAACTATAAACAGAAGTGAAATTTTCTTAAAATTAAGTGAATATTCACTAAACCCATCCCCTCCCCTAGTAGGTAAATTATATTAAGGAGAAGAATTCTACATGAACTGAGATACTTTTAAGCTTCAATATGTATGAAAACATAAAAATAAATTTAATGTTGCCAAAATAACCAGCTATATAGCCAATTCAAATTACATTAAAACCCAAATATGAACTATAAAGAGAAGTGAAATTTTCCTAAAATGAAATGAATATTCACTAAACCATATCCCCTCCCCAAGTGTAGTGGAGAAATTTGGATAGGCGCGGTTTCGAAGGCCAGGACACGAGAGAATACCGAGAAGGAAGTTGGTTTATTTCGACCGGCCGGGCTCGGCGGACTCTTGTCCTAATAAAAACCGAGCCCCGAACAGCCTTTTCCAGACCCTTTTATACAGAGGATATAGGATTAGGAAGACTAACAGTGATGGTAAACAGACCTTTGGTTAGGTTCTTCAGATCTTAGTATCAGATAGGTTATTTCCTCCAGGTGAGTTACATATTCTCCACATCCAAGCCAGTTTGGATTAGCATAGCTCCACATTGTCTGGAGGCAGCCCTGAATACACATTCAGTCTCACATCCCTTCTGAACATTCAAAGACTGCAGGGCCTATATTACTTATTTGGCCATCTTGGAGACTAGGTACTCTTGGAAATAATTTTGATTTTAATGCACAGGCTATATCACAAGTAGGTAAATTACATTAAGGAGAAGAATTCTACATGGACTGAGATACTTTTACACTTCAATATGTATAAAAACATAAAAATAAATTTAATGTTGCTAAAATAACTATCTGAGTTTTTAGAGTTACATAGTTAGAAATATATAATTCTACTCTTACAGACAAGTCAATTAGGAGAAATAAGTTAGCATAATCATTTGAACTAGCTGCCTACATATTGGGCAGGCCTTATTTTGTTTTTTGTGGGTTTTTTTTTAGCTTTTTTGAACATGTAAAACAAGCCATAAGATGTCCTTTTTTGTCATGGATGATACAGTCAATTTTAGGTCACAAGGTTCAATGGCACAAAGATGGAAACTAGATTCCATGCATTTTTCTTTATCTTGTGTTTCGTTCCTCTCAAACTCTCAGACAGCTTTAAATTTTTTTTTTAATTTTTAAAGAAGCTTTAGATTATATAAGCATTTAATAAAAAATATAGGGGATTCCCATATTCCCCAACTCCTCACCCTAACCCTCCCACACTTTTCACATTAACATCTTTCATTAGTGTGGTAAATTTGCTACAATTGATAAACACATATTGAAGCATTGTTATTAACAATGTACTATAGTTTCTATTATAGCTTACACTCTGCCTTACCCAATTTTATAGGTTATGACCAAATGTAATGGCCTATACCTGTCATTGCAATGTCATGCAGGACAATTCCAATGCCCCAAATGTCCCCATATTATATCTATTCTTCCCTCTCCCTCACCTCAGAACCTCTGGTGGCCACTACCTTTACATCAATGATAAAAATTCTTCCATTGCTAGAATAATATTAAATCTATAATAGAATAATACTAAGTCTACTTTAGTCCATTGTTCACTCCCCAGTTTTGAGAATTTCAGGATGGTGATCCCACTGCTTCTACTTGAGAGGGGGCTTAAATCCCAATGGGCAGATGGCTGACATCTTCTTACTGGTATAAATGTTGCTACTAGAAATTGATGGCTGAGAATAGCCCTCATTTTCTTGGGATTGGGAGGCTTGTGTGATTTTATTCTTTTCCTCTATGTCATTTTTCTGAAATCAGGAACATTAAAGTCCTCTTCTACATGTGTTGAGTTTTCTAGTATGGCTTTCCCAGGTATTTTCCCTTTATCATTTCCTTTATCTTCAGGAAGCCAATTCTCACATCTGTTGTAATGCATTTCCACAAGGGGAGGATACATTTCATTGCATGAAGTACATTTCCCACAGAGAGCTAAGGAAATTTCAGGATCTTCTTCAGATGAGTCTGTATCACTCTCCCCTGCTTGATATACAGTAACTTGATAAACCTGATCATCTTCATATGAGAGTTCTTGTCCTTCTTCACTAATCTTCTGAATCAAGAGATTCAACTTCAAATTATACACTGAATTGATCTGAAACTGAATCCTGATTCAACCAATCACCAGAATGTTCACTTAAACCAGTATCAACATCCAGATTTGATAGTCTCCATTGATTTACTCCTACAGAATCTTTTACACCATATCTTCCTTATTATAGAGCAAGACTTTCATCAGAGGAAAGGTAAATGCTAGCAGATTTGTGGTGCTTTCTCTGTTGTCCACCAGCTAAGTCTTCTGAATTTTCTGTCTCACTAATTACTCTCCTTTTAGATGAAGGTCTAAAAATCAAATTTGAGGATGAAGGTTTCTCCTCCTACACCTCTTGCACAGGGTCCCTTTGATGGCTGCCATCTTTTTTTTTAAGATTTATTTTATTTATTTCTCTCCCCTTCCCCCTCCCCTGCCCCAGTTGTCTGTTCTCTGTGTCCATTTGCTGTGTGTTCTTTGTCTGCATCTGTTGTTTTCAGCGGCATGGGAATCTGTGTCTCTTTTTTGTTGCATCATCTTGTTGTGTCAGCTCTCCGTGCATGTGGCACCATTACTGGGCAGGCTGAACTTTCACACTGGTCGGCTCTCCTTATGGGGTGCTCTCCTTGTGATGGGGCTCCCCTATGCAGGGGCACCCCTGCGTGAGGCAGCACTCCTTGTGTGCATCAGTGCTGCACACGGGCCAGCTCCACATGGGTCAAGGAGGCCCAGGGTTTGAACCGCAGACCTCCCATGTGGTAGACGGACACCCTATCCACTGGACCAAGTCTGCTTCCTGATGGTTGCCATCTTGAAGGTGACGCCTGTTTTCACTTAGAGATGCACCTGAATCTGATGGTTCCTGCTGGTTGACTACTACCAACTTTCTGTAGACATTTTCCTGTGTTCTTTCACAGAGGAGCTTGGCACTACAAACAACTCCCCTAGAAGATAATTTAAACAATATATAATATATTATTGTTTCTCATCACTTGGTCATAATATAGTGGCCAAGATAAAATATAATGTCTTTCATTGTGTGTGTTTTTGTGCACCAACAGACTTTAGCAACTTCAGTAATGATTGTTTTATTCTAACCAGGGTCTCTGGTTCTGAAACAGGAATCTGTGAGGTGCTCATAGCATATCAGTAGATAGATAATTGTTGATATTGCACATTTGCCATGCAGGGTTTTTCATGCCTACAGTGGGATCTTTTGAGGCTCCCCAGTTCTGTTCATGGGGCACATGGAAGCCTGCGTGTCAATTTCACACCACTATTGTATTCCAACACATTAGGTTGGGAATAGGAGATCCCTTGAGGCAAAAGCATCAGAACCTGAGTCAGAGGCTCTGACCAGAAAAAGGCTCAGCTTCTTGCTCCATTCCCCTTCCAGTCACACAGGGTAACACAAGCCCCAAACAAAAGGAACAAAGGTTGCTAATAGCCATGCTCCCCCCTCTTCCCATCTGTCCTCTTGATAGTGGGAGGCCACTGGGGCTGGGAAGCTAAGTATGGAGGCCCCCCCAACCTCCTGAGAACCCATATGGATCAGAGCATTCTGCTTTGATGCCTTGAGAGACATGCTTGTTGTCTCTGCTAACTAAAAGGGAAGAAGATTAGAGCTCTTCTGTTTTACTTAAGCTCTTAGATGCTCTTATCTTTTTAAACAAAAGAAGCAGCATTTGGAAATGTACACACACATCTTGTCTATTCTCCTGTATGTAGCCAGAAATGAAGCAGTTGCTTACAGAAAATAAAATGCTTCTCAGTTTTACTACTGTGTGGTTAGACTGGTAAGAGGATGTGTCTGTCCCCTTGAAGCTGGCACATGGTCTGTATGAATGCCCAGAGCCTGGAGAAGCCCTGGGCTCCCACCCAGCTCTTCAGGATGACAGTGGCCCTCCATCCTGCCATCCTCCCCAGCCCAAGGCTGTGCTACTTATATGTCACCAGGTCCTTGTCTGGTCAGCACCAATGTGAAACACCCTTCTCCATTCTAAAAGATTCTAAAAAGGAATCTTGTGGCTCTTTTAATACTATTACTATGTAGCAAAAGTTTTCTCTTCCTTTCTAGCATGGTATTTTTTGTTTGGGTTTTGTTTTTGTGCTGAAATGACAGTTCTCTTTCTTGCTCAGTCAGTCTCACATCTATTCTGTATAATATACCATGGCCAGACTCGGTACAGGCTCAGCACACCAGTGTCTTCCCAACTCATGTCCATGATAAAACAGCCCACATCCCTAATTGGCTGACCAACCTTGTGGGTTTAAATTATGTGACACGGATAATTTTTCCAAATTGAGTACATTCAGTTGTTCATATGACCCTCATGGTATTCACGATATATGTAGGTTCACAACAGAAGATGATACATTATCAATATGATACCTAAATCATAGACTGCATATGTCATCATTTATAACAATGTAACTTCATCAAGAACTTCCCTCTGAAAGTTCTTTTTTTCAGATTTGTGCTAACATGGGGGTCGGGGACTGATTCCACAGGCATCATGTAGACATCAGACAAGGTTGTTTTCAAGTACCATTTTTTAAAAGAAAATATTTATTTTGCCCCATAATGATAGCAATGTATGTAATCTCAGCCCAAGTTTAAATATTTTTAAGGTACTATGAACTTAGGGCAGCACTGGGCAGTTTAGCACTTGCTGAAATGTGTTCAGTGTTCAATTATATTTGTGCACATTTCTTTACTGTACAATAAGGAAAACAACATTTAATTTTCTAATTATCCAGAGAAAGTAATGTAAAACAACGTTTTACTGAGAAATAAGACATTTTTCTTGTTGTTTTTCAGGGGGTTAGGATTGTTTTCTTTGCTCTATTTATTTTTAAAGTTCTTTTGCATTCTCCTTTTCATATATTTCCTTCATTTTACTGAAAGTTGTCCTTTATTCTTCAACCTTGATCTTTTTGTCTTCTAAAAATGCCATATTTGCTTAATGAAACCTCAGGGAAATGATAATGCCTCATACACACTGGATGTGTCACTTGTCTTTATTTTATTTGGTCATTAAATTTTTGTTTGGGGGAAGAGACATGCATGACAACTGCATGGCATATTCCACTTACTAGCTGCCTTCTCCACAAGTATGTCTGAAACATTTCTATAATTGTACAGAAGATGCAAGGAATACATAGCTTCATTTATATCACAAAATCAAAGATTGTGTTATTTTTCTTTTAATGTTTACAACCTATTTTCTCCATTTAAGTAGTGCTGTTTCAAGAACTATGTGGTATTACAGAAAAAGTTGGAGATTAGTTTGAGGACTGTTTATTGTTATACTCCTTGTCAATCCCCCACTGATTGAAAGAAAAATTTTTCCAGATAGCTTATCTTATCTTAGGATGTGGTCTTAGTTGGTATTTAAGAAAACCAGTCCATTCTTAGCTTTAAGCTTTCAATTTTAAGAATAAATGCATACAGCAGGAATTTAGAAACTTAAATATGTGCTTAACTTATTGCAGTCATAGTTTCCTCATAAATTCTTTATCAGCTATTTCATGTGCATTAGAAATAACAAGCTGGGCTCCAGTCTTGTGAAGCTGCTGCTGGTTAAAGAAGGATGTGCAGATGCTACCAAGTGTGGCATCTGGACCTCACACTGTCATGAAGCCCGAGTCAGGGGAAAGGAACTGAAATAAAATCATTGCCTTTGTAAACATGGGAACCTTTACTCAGCCTTATAAGGTGGGAAGGGAAAGCTAATATTAAAAATCAGCCTTGAAGGGTGGGTGCAACACCATGTGCTTTGTTAGGTGGTTTGGTGAATGTTTTTGCATGTGGGTCTTTCTCTTTTTACAGAGTAGATCGAGGTCCAGCCAATTTGACTATAAAGGAAGTCAGATATCCCATTAAATTGCTATGAATTAGGAATGTCCCATTGGAGATCGCATCCACCCTACATTATTCAGAGCAGCAGCAGCTGTTTGCTGAGGGAGAAGGTTCTGTGGTGTCCTCATCACCTGCCACCTTGAAAGGCTGCTGCCTGCTCCTCTTTCGACAAAACTGCCACATCCAGCCCTTCCATTCCTCCCCAGTGTGCTTTGCTTTTAGAGTAGAAATTCACAGAATGAATACCAGCTCTTCATTTGCATGGTTGTGGCATTGACTGAGCCTCAACTTCAGGGTCACAGTGGTCAGGAGGCACTGGTGGCTGTCCTGAGTGCAGTGGCCCTCACTGAGCACCTGCCATCCAGTCTTCAGTCCATAAGTGTTGCTGCTGGTGAACCAGAGCTGAGTCTAAGCACTTCACTCATCACACTGCATAGGACAGACACAGGATTTGAGTCCACATCTGGGAGCCCAGTGTCTGGAATTTCCCTTCCTGGGTGTTTCTCAGTCAGCTAATTAAAGTATTTAGAGCAAGCATGCCTATTTTAAATAAGCAGCATTTCTAGTATTCATTGTGCTGTTCTAGTATACATAGTATTAACTATAGTCCTTTGAGAAACATGTATCTGCTGTTCACATCTTATTACGGCTACTTAAAAAGATAATCAGCTGTGCCAAAAATAGGGTGTTTTTGCTTTCACTTATTTTCTTAGAAGTTTAGGTATTGTTTGTTTAGTTTTTTAGTCAACAGTGTATTCAAATTAAGTTCTGGAAATATAAAATTACTGCCTTATATTACCTAATATAAAGGCATTCCATGAAGTTTGAAACAAGCTAAAAGGACACTGAAGTTCTTCTTCCTTATAAAACTTCAATAATTTTCCTGATGAAATTAAAGAGTGTGGTTGAAGACAGTTGTTCATCCAACTTTTTCTTTCTGGGGAAATGTGGTCTCTTCCCTTTACACGTTTAGAAAAAGGGTCATATTTAAGTAGGTTGGTAAAGTTGTGGCTGTGGTTAGGAGACACCAGTGCATGAGCCTGCCTGTCAGCCTGCAATAAACATAGCCTTGTTCCTTTCTGAGTGATTTAAACTACACAGAAGTCCATTAGAAGGCTCTCTGCAGCCACTGGGCTTCTGTCTTCTCTTCTAAAACTGCATGACCCTGTATAAATAGCCCTTATTTTGTTTGTCACTGACATAAGGGAGGTTAAATGGGAGGCTGGGTCATGACAAGACTGGGAATCTTAGGGCACAGAATATGCAGAGAGCTTTGTGGTGATTATGGTGTTTGTATGTCAGGGGCACTGTGGACCTCTGTTTAGGCAAGAAGTTCCTGGGAACCTGAGTCCTGCACCCTCTCCCCCATCACTTCCACCTGCCCACACATCTGTGGCTCAGTGACACCCCACAAGTGGGGTCTGGGGTTGGTGTGCTGCTCTGCCAGCTACTTCAGGGGTAACTCCTCTCCTGTCTGCCTCTCCTTCACACAGAGAACCTGCAGTTTTGGAGGATTTGACCTGACAAACCATTCTCTGCACATGGGCAGTAGTAATGCCTCCCCAGTGGTGAGTGCAGTCAGAAAGAGACCATTGGTTTATACCGGAGGGATGTGGTTCGCAAGGGCTTGAGCTTGGTGCTTAGAGAATAGAGGCCCTGTGAGCAGGTGGTCCTTTATGGCCCTCAGGCTCTTCCCTGCTCCATGGGGGTAAATGAGAGCTCCCCCAGCCTGGTCTTCTCCCTGGAGGCAGCCACTTCCCCAGGTGCTTTTATCACTCTCCTTACACAGTGGATCCAGGTGCCTTTGGTTTGTGCAGAGAACACCAAATGGAGCATGGCTGAATGGAGACTGAGATTTCCCACCAAGTCTCTGGGCTCCTGTGGCCTCTCTGCTGCCTTTATGGTCCAGTCCCCACTCACAGGGGGTTCTGCTTCTGGACCTCAGCCCCAGAGGCTGCTGGGTGCCCAGCTTGCTCCCTAAAGGCCACTCTCTCAGGGCCCAAGTGTTTAGGTGAGCTTTCTGTGCAGCTTTGGAAAAACATGCATTTTGTCACAAAACTGAAATTTAGATTACCTGCTTTATATTTGTTAGCATCATATATGACACAAGAAGAGTTTGAGAAATTCCTGGGAGAAAAACTATTTTATTTGGATGTCAAATTTTATTACTTTTTAAACCCATAATTTTATGTAGTGATGCTTTTAAAAAATGAAAGTATGATTTTTTGTTCCTTTCTCAGGAGAAAGTTTTTTTTTTAAAGCAAAACAAAATGAGTGCTGAACACAGTCTGCCTTTTCAGACTAGGAAATTCAAACCTAGAAGAGCCAATACCCTTGGCCACCTGATGCTGGCTTTGCTGACTTGCCTTTTGTTCTCCTGGGAAGGGTTACCTGGATATTAGTCCATATAAACCACTGTTGGACTGATGAAGTGCAGTCTCCTTGGGATTTTTGTTGTTGTTTTTGTTGTCTGTTTGAGGTACCAAGGCCAGGGTTTGAACCAGAGACCTCATATGTGGGAAGCTGGAGCTCAAACATTGAGCCACATAGGCTTCACTGAATTGATTTTTTCTTTTGTTTTTCTTGTTTGTTTTTCTTAATTTTTTAGGAGGCATGAGGCAACTGAATCCAGGATCTCCAATGTGAGAAGTGGACACTCAACCACTTGAGCCACATCTGCTCCTAATAGTGTTATTTAAACTAAGGGTTTTATCTTGATGTCTAGAGAAAGTATGGAAAATAGGCTTTTGAGGAAGATAACAAAAGCATAAAAACAAAATTGTAAATATAGATAAAAGCACAAGGGTGTCAATTAAACAAGGGAATTTTGGTGTAATGAAATAAATTATTTTGACACATCTTCACCTTGTCCTAACTTAGTCATTTCGAGCAACCACCTGAGTTAACACTTCCCTGGGTATAACCACAACTAGCAACACCTGCACCTTCACAGGTATGGATGATAAGAGCTAACCTCAGCTTCTATGATCAGCCTCTGCCACTTCTTTTCAATTGCCCCCTTGCCACTGCAGCTCTTTCCTGCTGCATAATTTATTTGCAAGACATCAATTTCCATATGGCTTGGATGATAAGAAGCTGCTCCCAGCTTCTCCACATGGCCTTAGTTGTTGTGGAATTTAAGAGAAGTTCAATTATTTGAGTATAGAGAGGCCAGGACTCAGGAATGATTTTGAGAAGGAAAAATGGTTTATTGATGGCCGGCCGGACTCAGGAGCTTTCAGTTTGAATCCCGAACCCCGAACAAGATTTTCAAACGTCTTTTATACAGAGAGGAAAGGCCAAATGGTCCCTTTGTTTCAGTTCTCAATAGGCTTCAATTAGCATATATCTTCCACATCTTAGGTAAGCTTTTAGCATGGACTCCAGACATTCTAGATAAGCCTTTCACATATTTGGTTTTTGCATTTCCCCTAAATACTTAAAGTTTATAGCCCTTGCATTGTTAAACATTTCCTGGGACTGGAGCCGCTGCTGGTCCCTAAGGGCAGGACTGCAGCCTCTTACTGTTCCACACCCACAAGTCAAACAACTTAGTTATCTCTGAAGAGACAAAGAGCCTTCCACCCATAGCCCACATCATAGTCACATCTGCTTTTTGTACCATATATTGTGAAACTGCCAGGCCCTGGATCCATTGGGTCCTTCCCATCTGGGTCACAGTAAAGACAAGTGCCTGGAATAAACATGTGCTCCAAACTGCCTTACCATGAACCCTCACAGGAACCTAGGCTAGGTAAGCTGGGACCTGCCATGCCAAGATTTTCCATTCTCCCCCTCCAGATTCTTTGATGTTATGAACCTCTCATTTCATGCAATCTTGCTGGGTATCTGTGTTTGTACCTCATCACTGAAAAAACTTCCCCATAATCTACAAAACACTTGGCTGAATGGGTTCTTGTTCCATGATCTTGGCAGTACCTGTCCACATCAGATACACACACAGTGTCAAGTGCTTCTGGATTATTTTGGTTAATTTTAATTTTGAATCATGTACCATTTCATATACCCACCTTGGAAGTGACATCAGTTTTAGCTGCATGTGTTGTACTCAAGTCTCATTTCCTTCTAATTTGACAGCTATATGTGAAGTTATTAACACCTGATAAGTTTATTTCAAGTAGGTCAGAGATTGGTTTTTCATTGTTTTCTTTTCCAGAATATAATGTCATCAGTTTGCAGGTGGTGGGATGTTGTCTTTAGGTGGTAGAGGGTCAGTAAATCTTCAGTAACTTAAAAAAAAAAAAATCCCTGAGGATATTCCACTGATTTCCTACAATACTGAAAAAACCTCAATTCACTATCATTGGATCCTGTTTTAGTTAACCGAGGCTGATGAAAACAGTATTTCCCCAAATGAGTTGGCTTTTCCAAAGGGAGTTTATTGACTTGCAAGCTTACAGTTGTGAAGCTGAGGAAAGAGTCCAAATCAAGACATCTTCTGGCAATGCTCTCTCCTCAAAGATCAGCTGTGGGTGATCCTGGACTCTTCTGTCATATGGGAAGGTACATGGTGTCATCTGTCAGTCTCTGCTTTCTCCTCTGAACTCTGTTGCTTTCAGTTTCTGGTTTCTCTCTCAGCTTCTGAGCATTTCACTCTGAGCACCTGTGTCTGTCTCTTTCCATATGGACTCTAGTAAGAGGATTAAGTCCCACCCTGAGGCATGCCTTACAGAAGTAATCTAATCAAAGAGTCCCATTTACAATAGGTCCACTCCCACAGGAATGGATTGGCTCTAAGGACATGATTCTCTGGGATCCATCCAACATCAAACTGTTACAGATCCTCTCTAGTGAACTGTTCCCCATACATGGGCTGCCCTATAATTACCTCTTGTGGGATCAGTGGTGTTGCCTGATGGCATAGACCTCAGGGCCATGAGGACCAAAGGGAATGTTTTGGCCAAGACAGAACCAGTGAGTCAATATTTAAGCTTTAATTTGTATATCTCATGGATTTATTCTACCTTACCATAGGTGTTGGATGGTATGGGCAGTGGGTGATTTGCTGGATAGGAACCACTTGACACAAACTTTAAATATATATATATACATTTTTAAAAAGATACTTAGATTACATAAATGTTTATTGACACACTTTTTTATAACCTTTCCAGTGAAGTGAGTTTGAAGCTTGCTTGAGAGTTCAAAGGGTACTCCCTGCTTTGGAAAACCATTTTCTTTTTTTCCCCTACAGTTAAAGCATTCTTATTTTGACAAGAGAATGCCTCAACCCATTCTTAATACCTGTAAGCCATAAACTATATATAATTAAAATCCATTGAAAGAACTGGCTGGTAAAGCCCTTCAGCTGATGTTCAAATAGTCCAGGTGTGGGGGTTAAGGTTATGGAGATACATACATTAATAAATTTTGCCTAGTTTAGAAGCCTGTCATGTATGAATCTGGTTACAGATTTTTTAAAGTACCTTATCAAAGACTGCCCACCAATATATTTCCTTGTCCTTTTTCATTTTTTGCATTCTGTAATGGGTAATTTCATGGAGTGCTCACATGTAGTTTCTTTTAGGGACTCTAGGGCAAACAGGGCACCATCCAGCACTTCCTAGATTCTATCCCCAGAATTTAATTGGTGACCCTACTGACTCTATTTTTCTTTTTCAAATACAAAAACACTTTCCTAACTGTGAGCTAACTCATTTGGAGAGGGCTTATGAGGGACATTGTATAAGGAAACTGTTTTGTTGTCTCCACATATTGTTGAGCTGCTAGGTTGGCATTTTTCTTCTAAGTTTTGTGAGTGTGAGCTTCCACTTTTATCACAGCATTTTTTCTTTGTTTTACCTTTTCCTTAGGTGATAGAAATACATCTATTGTTTCAGATAGTTACCATTTTTTTTATTTGTTTCCTAATGACTTCAGGGAGTCCATTTCTTTTCATAAACTTCCCAAATCATGAATTACTCCAAACACATACCTACGGTCAGTATAAATATTGTGATTTCCTTTTAGCTAAATGACTGCCTCTATTTAAAAGTTTTACCACAGCTCACTAGGGCATGGTGAGGCTAGGGGCTTGTTGACCAGTAATTGCTTCTACTGTAGTGGTTACTTCATAGTCTGCCTCATAATTATCTGTTTCTGTTTTATGGTAAGACACATCTTAAAATTTGATCTAACCCAGGTTTAGCAAGGATTTTTATGTTGTTGTTTGTTTTGTTTTGTGTGTGTGTGTTTTGCTTTGTTTTGCCTTATTTTTGGTAAATCTGGTCCTGGGGATAATAATTGAGAAACAGGAACCTCACAATCTGGAGAATCATCTTTTTCAGGCATGGACAACAGAGTACTGGATTTAAAGTATCACAGTAGAGGATTTGGATATTTTAAGGAGTGAGCAGTATGATTTCAAAAAGGTCAGTCTGTGAGTTGACATATGCTAGGTTTTTCTTGAGAATAGCAACCAGCAAATCATGAGCTCTATTAACTAAAAAGTACGCCCCCTGCCCAAGTCAGCTGACACCTCATGTAATGTTGCAACCGCAGCTACTATCCTTTCATGGCTGAGTATGGTATAACTTCTGCATCCAGTTACAGACTGGAATATTTTATAGCTTTTTCCCTTTGGAAACTGTGGCACAGAGGTCTCACAAGGAGAGACATACTCTTTCCATGGCTATGCTTGCAACCGAAGGAATGTGGTAATAAAGAGTTCCCCAGTAAACAGGAGGAAGCTGTTAAAGACTAAAAGAAAAGATGAGCACATACGTTTTGTAGTAAATTGAACACTTAGACTTTGTACCTTGAGATAAGATTTTTTTAAGTTCCTTAGACTATGAGTAATGCTGATAGTTAACTGCTTGTTCTCATGTAGACGGGTATATATAGAGTGCCTTGTAAACAAAAAGTTGTCTGATGAGTCTCTACTCACAGACCGCCTGATCCCAGCTCTCTCTCTCTTTCTTTCATTCTTCTTTTTCTCTTTCTTTCATTCCCAATAACATTCAGGCCCAAATCTCCAACAAATGGTGCCCAATGCAGAGCCCAAAGAAGTGAGTCTTCCAAAACAGTATTGGGACCCACGGAAAGGACTCCTATGAGGGTTGTAAATGACGTCCAAAGCAGTGTGACTCAAGTCTTCTTTTAGGTAAGTAACATTTCCACGAAGTCATCAGGGTAATGGGTATTCAAATGGGAAGTGTGGAAGAATATTTGCAAGTGTTAAAAACTTTGTTGAAAGCTAGTGGGGTGCCTGTAAAAAGTTGTGAGTTAATTGAATTGTTTGCTTTAATACAAAAGCATTGTGGTTGGTTTCAGCCTCAGGGGCATAATGTTTTAAATTTGAAACAGTGGAGATGTGTAATGAAAGCTTTACAGAGAGCATATCAAAGAGGGGAATCCATTCCTTTTATCTGTGTGAGCTTTGTGCCAGCAAATTACTGCCACCTTAGATCCTTTACAATCAGAGGAAGATGACAAAGAAGAAATTACTATATTTTCAAAACCCATAGACAGAAAGTGGAGGGCCATTTGAAAGAAAGAAATTCTGAGCCAAAAGGCAGAGGAGAGTCTCCTGGCTTTATGCCTAGTCCTAGAACTAACCCTTTTATAATTAAGAAAATACCTGTCTACTCTAATAAAATATGCAGTCTCCATATATCATCCAGGTCTTTATCCTAGCTTATATCCAGTTCAACCTAATGCACCTGTTGAGCCAGCAATTATGGCTGCCCCAGCATCAACACCTGGAATCTTTTCCGATATGGCAGATGCTTTACCCTATGTTAAAAAGATAGTTGTGGGTAGGAGACAAGATGGTGTCTGAGTGAGTGCACCTTATAATCTCTCCTGCAAAGAAGCGGCTGAGTAGGGTTGGAGTCCTGCTAGACCAGGCTGTTTCGGGTGTTTGAAGGGAAGGAGGTGTCTGGATGTTGATTTGGTGGGATGGTGACAGAGGAGATTCTTGGAAGAGGTAGAATTTTGGGTCTCTTTCACAGAGGTTGCGGTTGTGAGTGGGACCCTTCCCCCTGGGACTGGCTGCCCAGTGGTGGTGATTCCTGGAGGCTTTGCTTTGCTGGGGAGTTCCCAATCCCTGAGCAGGCTGTTTTGGAGACTTGCAGGGTGGGAGGTGTCTGGAAGTTGATTTGGTGAGACAGTGATGGAGGAGATTCTTGCAAGAGGTGGAATTTTGGGTTTCTGATTCAGAGGTCAGATGTTCTGGCTGGAGCCCCTCCCCCTAGGGCTGGCGGCTGGGCCATGGTGATCCCTGGGATCTTTGTTGTGTGGGGTGTTCGTAAACCTGAGCAGGCTGTTTCGGGGGCTTGCAGGGCAGGAGGTGACTGGATGTCAATTTGGTGAGACAGTGACAGAAGAGATTCTTGCAAGAGTTGGAACTTGCAGTTTCTGACATGGAGGTCAGAAGTTTTAGGAGGAACCCTTCCACCTAGGGCTGGCAGCCTGTCTGGGGTGGTCCCTGAACTCTTTGTAGTGCAGCAGCACACCCAGCAGGCTGTTTCAGGGGCTTGCAGGGCAGGAGGTGTCTGGATGTCTATTTGGTGAGACAGTAGCAGAAGAGATTCTTGTAAGAGGTGGAATTTTGGGTTTCTGACACAGAGGTCAGAGTTTGCAGGTGGGGCCCCTCTCCCTAGGGCTGTGCCCAGCTGCAGGGATCCCTGAAGGCTGTGTTGCACTGCAGTGCTCCCAGGCCCCCTGTTAACTGGATGCATGGTTCCCAGGTCTGTGTCCCCTAAACCCTGGTGGCCCACACTCCAGAGACTCACACACCTTAAGTCTGCAATATCACAGCCTTCCCATCCCTGAATCCACCGTGCAATGAAGTCCACTGAGGTCTTTGATTATCCTAGCCCTCAGCATTTCTGTTTTTTTCTTTTTCTTTTTTCTTCTTCTTTTTTGTCTTGGTTGCTAATATTGCATTATCTCCTGGTCTTTTCTCCCATTTTATCCCCCAAGGTCCTTTTTTGTTTATTTAGATTTTTTTCTCCTTTTCTTTTTCTTGCTTGTTTCCCTCCCTTTTCTTTGCCCATGCTCTTTTTTCTTCTCTTTTTTTTTTCTCTCTTTTTCTTCTTATTTTATTATATTTAATTTATATAATAGGAGCTGCAGGGAGCACTTCACATTTGCTGTGTTTCCTCATCCTCCATTTCCTCTTTTCTGTGTGAATTGATTTTGGCCACCCTACATCTTGTTATCCTCCATCATCTACTGTCTCCCTTACATTCCACCTCCCTTTCTTTGGCCCCCAAATTGTCTGACTTTTAATTTCTAATACCTTTGTTCTGTTTTTTGTCTTTTATCCACTCTTGATATTATTGTCTTTCTTTTCTCTTTCCCTCTCTCATTAAAACACTGCTTTTTAATTCATACTCTATTTCTCCAATATTCAGTTGACTGTCTCATTATAGGTACTCTATTTACTGCTATAACTCAACACAACTTACGTGAGTCTAATATCCATTCTCCCAGATCTCACATTTTTGCTCTGTTAACAGTTATTACTATACTACATTACACACTTTCTTTTCTTACTCGTTTTGCTTTCCCTGGCCCTAATATTTTCCTTCAAAGTGAACTTAGCCAGCAACAAGAACATAGAATAAGAAGAACAGAGTGACAAAGAGAAGACATAACATTTATGCAAGAACAACTAATTAATCCCCAAGAATAGACAAAGAAGCTAAGGACTGATTAAACCCATCAAGATAAAATGATGACCAGACAGCAACAAAAAACTACAAACCAAATCAATAATCAGGAAAACATGGCTGAATCCAATGAACAAACTAAAAGCTGGGAAGGGGAGCAGAACATTGGACAAGTAATTAAAGATCTCAAAACATATATTAGAGATTAACAATATGAAGAAAACACTTGGAGAGGAAATTGCAGACCTATGCAAAAAGATAACAGATATGATGGGGATGAACAGCACAGTTCAAGAAATGAAAAATACACTTGCTGCAAATAGCAGCAGATTAGAAGAGTCAGAGGAGAGAATTAGCGACATGGAAGACATTACATCTGAAATCAAACAGATAATAGAACTGATTGATAAAAAGATAGAAAAAATCCAACTAGGACTTAGGGACCTGAATGACAATGCAGAATGCACAAACATATGTATTATAGGCATCCCAGAAGAAGAAGAGAAGGGAAAGGGGACAGAAGGACTGTTGGAGGAAATAATGACTGAAAACTTCCCAAATCTACTGAGAGAGATGGATGTACATGTCTAGGAAGCACAACACACCCCAAGCATCATAAATCCCAACAGGCCCACCCCAAGACATATATGTGTCAAATTATCCAATGCTCAAGACAAAGAAAAAATTCTAAAAGCAAGAGAAAAGAAAACCATCACATACAAGGGAGGCTCCATAAGATTAAGTGCTGCTTTCTCATCTGAAACCATGGAGGCAAGAAGGCAGTGGTATGATATAGTCAAGGTACTAAAAGAAAAAAAAATCCAACCAAGAATACTCTACCCAGCTAAACTAGCATTAAAAAAGATGGAGAGTTAAAAATATTCACAGATAAACAGAAATTGAAAGAGAATGCCAACAAGAACCCTGCCCTTCAAGAAATACTAAAAGGAGTTCTTCAGGAAGAAAGGAAAAAACAGGAGAGGCAGAGTTGGAGGAGAGTGTAAGAGCAACAAAAAAGACAAAAAGAGAAGGAAAAAAACAAACAAAATATGACAAACACAAGTCCAATCAAAATATGGCTAACATAAAAAATTCCTTGAAAGTAATAACACTGAATGTCAATGGATTAAACTCACTTATCAAAAGATTCAGACTTGGAGATTGGATAAGGAAATATGACCCATCTATATGCTGTCTACAAGAAACACATCTTAGACCCAGGGATTCATGGAGGTTGAAAGTGAATGGTTGGAAAACAATCTTACAAGCAAACAATAACCAAAAAAGACAGGAGTAGCTATATTAATATCAGACAAAATAGACTTTAAATGTGAAAAAATTGTGAGAGACAAAGAAGGCTACTACATATTAGTGAAAGGGACAATCTCTCAAGAAGAATGAATAATCATAAATATTTATGCTCCTAACAAGGGTGCCTCCAAATACATGAGGCAAACACTGGGAAAACTAAGTGAAAGAGTAGATGACTCTACAATTATAGTGGGAGATTTTAATACACCACTATCAACTTTGGATAGAACATCTCAAAAGAGAAACACTAAAGAAATAAAAACTTTAAACAGTATATTAGAGGAGTTGGATCTAATAGACATTTACAGATCATTACACCCGAATACAGCAGGATATACATTTTTCTCAAGTGCACATGGATCATTCTCCAAGATGGACCATATGCTAGCCACAAAGAAAGGCTCAGTGAATTCAGAAAGATCAAAATCATAAAAAATAATATCTCTGACCACAGTGGAGTGAAGCCAGATTTCACACCAAGATATGGAAATTAAACAGCATGCTCTTAGAAAACAGTGGGTCAAAGAGGAAATCTAAAAGAAATTAATAACTACCTTGAAACTCATGAAAATGATAACACAACATACAAAACTTATAGGATGCAGCAAAAGCAGTACTGAGAGGGAAATTTATAGCCATAAATTCATACATCCAAAAAGAAGAAAGAGCAAAAATTGAAGAACTACCTGCACATTTGGAGGAATTAGTAAAAAAACAACAAAGTAACCCCACAGGAAGAAGAAAGAAAGAAAGAACAAAGATAAGAGCAGAACTAAATGAAATAGAAAATAGGAAAGCACTTGAAAAGATAAACAAAACCAAGAAGCTGGTTCTTTGGGAAGATCAATAAAATTGACAAACCTTAGCTAGACTAACAAAGAAAAAGAGCGATAAGATGCAAATACACAAAATAAGAAACAAGAAGGGAGATGTCATCACTGACCCCACAGAAATAAAGATTATCATGAGAGGATACTTTGAAAAACTATATTCCAACAAAACTGACAATTCAGAGGAAATGGACAAATTCCTAGAAACACATAAGCAGCCTATATTGATGAAAGAAGAAATCGATGATCTCAACAAGCCAATCACAAGTAAAGAGATAGAATCAGTCATTAAAAACCTCCCAACAAAGAAGAACCCAGGGCCAGATGGCTTCACTGGTGAATTCTACAAAACATTCCAGAAAGAACTAACACCAATCCTGCTGAAACTCTTCCAAAAAATCGAAGCAGAAAGAACATTACCTAACTCCTTCTATGATGCCAACATTATCCTAGTACCAAAGCCAAACAAAGACACCACAAAAAGGAAAATTACAGATCAATTTCTCTAATGAACCTAGATGCAAAAATCCTCAACAAAATAGTTGCTAACTGTATTCAACAATACATTAAGCAAATTATATACCATAACCAAGTGGGATTCATTCCGGGTATGCAAGGATGGTTCAACATAAGCAAATTAATCAATGTTATACACCATGTAAGCAGATTAAAGGGAAAAAATCATGATTATATCTATAGATGCAGAAAAAGAATTGGACAAAATACAGCACCCTTTCCTGATAAAAACACTGCAAAAGATCAGAATACAAGGAAATTTTTTTAACATAATAAAGAGTATATATGAAAAACCCACAGCCAACATCTTTTACAATGGTGAAATCCTAAAATCCTTCCCTCTAAGATCAGGAACAAGACAAGGATGCCTACTCTCACCCCTTCTATTTAACATTGTCTTAGAAGTACTTGCTCGAGCACTGAGGCAAGAAGCAGATACAAAAAGCATTCAAATTGGACAGGAAGAAGTCAAAATTTCATTATTTGCAGATGACATGATCCTATACATAGAAAACCCTAAGAGGTCTACAACAAGGCTTCTAGAACTTAAATGAGTTTAGTGAAGTTGCAGGTTATAAGATGAATGGACAAAAATCAGTAGCATTTCTATATACAAATAATGAGGAAGCTCAGGAGGAAATCAAGAAACAAATATCATTTACAATAGTAAATTAAAATTTCAAATACCTGGGAATAAATTTAACTAAAGATGTGAAAAACTTATACACAGAGAAATACACAAGACTGTTCAAGGAAATCAAAGAAGTCCTAAATAAATGGAAGAATATTCCCTGTTCATGGATAGGAAGACTAAATATTATCAAGATGTCTATCCTACCAAAACTGATCTACACATTCAATGCAATCCCAATAAAAATCAACACAGCATTCTTTAAGGAATTAGAAAAACTCACTATGAAATTTATTTGGATAGGAAAGAGGCCCTGAATAGGTAAAGACATATTGAAAAAGAAAAATAAGTCAGGCCTCTGCAGCTCTGCCACCAACCACCCTCTGGCAGCAGTTCTGGTGCCTCCTTGGGCCAGCAGTCCTCCAGCGGGAGGGAGCGAGGTGGGCAGCAGTGGTGGCAGCATTGCGGGCTGCAGGACCTCCTTGGGGTGTGGCCCCAGCGCCCAAGTGCTAGGAGAACATTTCTACTGCTGCATCAAGGGCACAAGTCTTATAATTCAGCAAGATTTGGAATTCCTGGAGAATTGCCTTCCTGAAAAGTTGAAAGAAATCTCTTTAAATTCTGTCTCTTAGTTTTCCATTTTGTTGTGTTTCAGTGGAACATCAAGAAACCATGAACAACTTCAGTAATGAGGAGTTTGACTGCCATTTCCTGATGAAGGTTTTACTGCCAAGGACATTCTGGGCCAAAAAATTAATGAAGTTTCTTCTGATGATGATAAAGATGCCTTCTATGTTGCGGACCTTGGAGACATTCTAAAGAAACATCTGAGATGGTTAAAAGTTCTTCCTCATGTCACCCCCTTCTTTGCAGTCAAATGTAATGACAGTAAAGCCATAGTGAAGACCCTGGCTTCCATAGGGACAGGATTTGATTGTGCTAGCAAGACTGAAATCCAGTTGGTGCAGAGTCTCAGGGTGCCGCCAGAGAGGATAATCTATGCAAACCCTTGTAAACAAGTGTCTCAAATTAACTATGCCGCCAATAATGGAGTTGAGATGATGACTTTTGACAGCGAGGTTGAGTTGATGAAAGTGGCCAGGGCATATCCAAAGGCAAAAGTTGGTTTTGTGGATTGCCACCGATGACTCCAAAGCAGTCTGCCACCTCAGTGTTAAATTTGGAGCCACACAGAAAACCAGCAAGCTTCTTTTGGAATGGACTAAAGAGCTCAATATTGATGTCATTGATGTCAGCTTCCATGTGGGAAGTGGCTATACTGATCCTGAAACTTTTGTGCAGGCCATCTATGATGCCCGCTGTGTCTTTGACATGGGAGCTGAGGTTGGTTTCAGCATGTATCTACTTGATATTGGTGGTGGCTTTCCCAGATCTGATGACGTGAAGCTTAAATTTGAAGAGATAACCAGTGTCATTAATCCAGCATTAGACAAGTATTTCCCATTAGATTCTGGAGTGAGAATCATAGCTGAACCAGGCTGATATTATGTTGCTTCAGCTTTCACACTTGCAGTGAATATCATTGCCAAAATAAATTGTGTTTAAGGAACAGACAGGCTCTGATGATGAAGATGAATCGAGTGAACAAACCTTTATGCATTATGTGAATGATGGAGTGTATGGATCATTTAATTGTATCCTTTATGATCATGAGCATGTAAAGCTTCTTATGCAGAAGAGATGCAAACCAGATGAGAAGTATTACTCATCTAGCATATGGGGACCTACGTGTGATGGCCTTGATTGGATCATTGAGCACTGTGGCCTGCCGGAAATGCACGTGGGCGACTGGATGCTGTTTGACTGGATGCTGGGGGCTTACACTGTGGCTACTGCTTCCACTTTCAATGGGTTCCAGAGGCCAACCATCTACTATGTGATGTCAGAGCCTGCATGGCAAGTCATGCAACAAATTGAGAGCCGGGGGTTTCCACCTGAAGTAGAGGAGCAAGACGCCAGTGCTCTGCCTTTTTCCTGTGCTTGGGAAAGTGGGATGAAGTGCCACCCGGCCACTTGTGCTCCAGCTAGTATTAATGTGTAAATACCATTTTTGTAGCTGCTGTGAGTTTATCTTGAATGGGGGGATTTGGGGGGGGATCATTTAACTTAATTACTGCTAGTTTTGAAATGTCCTTCTAAGAGTAGGGTTGGCACAGACACAGCGATAAGGAAGACTAGGAGATGGGGTTACACTTATCTGTGTTCCTATGGAAACTACTTGATTATTTTTTTTTATATGGATTTTTATTCACTTTCAAACATACTTCTAAGGGATGCCTCTCACCTGCTGAACAAGCATTTGTAGCTTGTATAACCACAGAATGGGCCAAAAGCTTAATGTTGTGACCTGTTTTAAAAATAAAAGTATCTTGAAATTAAAAAAAAAAGAAAAAAGAAAAACAAAATTGGAGGAATCACACTACAAAGCTACAGTAGAGAAAAAAGCATGGTATTGGCACAAGGAGAGACACACAGACTAATGGAACTGAACTGAGAGCTGATAGAGATCCTCATATATATAGTCATATAAAATTCAGTAAAGCCACCAAACCCTCTCAACTGGGAAAGAATGGCCTATTCAAAAACTGGTGCCTGGAGAACTGGATATCCATATGTAAAAGAATTATTGTAACTTTGGGTAAGGGAATGTGTCCTGTGAAGGTAAAATTTGTCTTAAAATAATATAATTATAGTCTATATGGTTACAAATAATTATGAGAATTTTAGCAAAGCATTGTTTAAATTAAGGTACTTAAATGGATAATTGCAAAAAGTCATTATTAAACAAAACCTGAATTGATAATAATAATAATAAAAGGTAATTTTATAACAAGAAAACTTGTTGGCAGCCAGCCTCCCCTGCAAACCTGCTTCTAAAAGACTATTTCTGGTATTACATGCTACTAAGTATTTAAAATGAAGAAAAGTTCATTATTTTAACAAGTTTGTTTAGTGTTGATAGTAATTATATTTTGGAAAAAGGTTGCCTGAAAAGTTTCCAAAATTGTTTTGGTAACTTATGTATGTGGAATATATGGAATGTGTTTTTATTGTTAAGGAAACAGGAGATGATTTTGTCCTAAGAAAAATGATTATTAAGAAAGAAAAAATGTGTGACAAAATCTGAATGAATACTGAAAGTGTAGAAGGTTAATGGAAAAGAAATTTTTATGGTTAAAGTTAAGCAAGATTTGATGGGTCTGTCTATAAAGTTTTAAATAGTTTAGTATCAAGAAGTATACTAATGCAAAGTTAAAATTTTCTTCTTTCTCAAAGTCTCTCAAATCATTAGCCTGTTTTGGTACAAGTTTATAAAAAGTTTTCATCTTGAATAATCAGTATACAAAGAAAGTCTGTTTTATCAAAATAGCTTCTTGTGCTTTAACCTCATCATTTCCTCAGTGTTCAAAGAAAAAAAGCTCTCATCTCTTTTAAAGGAAATTAATTTTCAAACCTGCTTTCTCAAAATCAAATCCTGAAAAGTAGCTTTTTATTCCAAACTAATTACCTTGAAAGAAAAATTAAATAGTTGAGTTCATTTAATATGTTATAAATTGAATGGAAGGTCTTTAAAAGTGTTATAAAATTAACCAGATTTTTAAACCCTGTTAGCTAAAGTTGTATGAGTAAAAGGTTTATATGAATGCTTAAGAGTGTATAAATTTACCAATATTTCAACATAATACTAAACAAAAGTACAATATGATTATGGATTTAATTAATATAAAAAGGTGTGTGTCATAGAAACAACTTCTTATCATAAATTGCAGTAATACCATTGTAGTATGGAGCTGTACCAAATATTGCTAGCTTGTTGCAAAAAATTAATATCCAACTATGCCACTATCATTTTGTTTTAAAATGTGCTAAGACTTTCTTTAGTATTTCCTTAGGCAAGTCAAGCCAGCCTGCATTCTCCTACCTGTAGAAAAGTCAACAATAGACTTTTGCAGTGCCTCCCCAAGGCTGTGTATATAGCCCAACCATCTGCCCTGGCCTTGTGGCAAAGAATCTGGCTGTGTAGAAGAAATCTGTGGCTAAAAAAATGCTACTGATGACATTATGTTAATAAGTAATCCTTTTTTCAAAATTAAAAGAAACAGCAGAAACAGTGGTATCTTATCTTGAGAGCCTGGGGTGGGCAGACAGTTGGGGTGGACTGTGAGGTCCCTCCTCCTCTAATGAATTCTTCAATATTGTTTAGTTGGGCAAAACAAAACTATAACCTCTGCTGTGATTGATAAAGTACAATGTTTTCTCATGTTAATGTAGTTTGTAATATGGTTGGAATACTGAAAATCTTTCATCCCTCACTTAGCTCAAATATTACAACCATTGTATGTATTAATAGGGAAAAGTCCTTCATGGAAGTAGGAAAACCTCCAGCAAGCTGCTTTAAATAATAAGAAAAGGAAAGTAAACTGTGGACATTAACTTAGCCTATGAATTGGACATGGCAAGCACCAATATTGGCTTTGGGTGGAGTTTGTGGCAAAAGCAAAATTCTAAACAAGTATCCCTTGGATTTTAATCACAATTCTGGAAAGAGACCAAAAGTGCAATATAAAAAAGCAATTGTGTGCAGCATGGGAGGTCCTGCTAAAAGTGAAAGATTTAAATCAATAGGGTCTGGTCACTCTAAAGACTGCCATCCCTATCCGGGGGTGGATTGCAAATACTAAAAGCAAGACAGAAATGATGGACTGTTGTAAATCACCCTCAGATTATGAAAAAGCACCTGGGATACCTGCTAGTAGTAACAGGTGGCTGTCATGTCCCTGCCCACTCCACTAACACCCCTTTTAGGACTGTTGACACAGATGCCTTTGTAAAGGTCCAGGGCCCTACCACTGAAACCTGAGAAAAGGAAAAATTGGCTCCACTGTAAAGGTGAATATCAATGAAGAAACTATAGTGATGGCCAGAAGAAGAAAAGGCATCTGGATACCTGTGAGAATGATGTGGAATTTGGCAGTCATTTCCTGAAAGTCAGTTATTGCTACATATGGCACAAGAATTCTTGAAATGGACTAGATGCTTTCTTGGACTGCTTATTATAAGCATTTTGGGGATGATTGGTATCATTACAGTTGCTGCTATTGCTGTAATAACTTTACATGAAAGTATGAACAGAACAATATGTACATAACTGGCATAAAAATGCTAGTGATTTGTGCCATAGTCAAGAGCATATAGATTCTGGGTAGTTAAATAATTGAGTTAATGATTTGAAATCAGCTATGTTACATATTAGAAATCAATTGTATAATTTGAATTTGTTAAGGGGGTTGAGATGTGGTTGGAATGAAAGTAATTTCTGTTTAACTCTGCTTGCATATAATACATCAAATATAGTATGGAAAAAGTAAGAATCATTTATTAGGCCATAAAAGTAATATCTCTCTGGAAATAATTGAATTACAAAGGAAAATATTAGAGATGTCTCATAATCAAATTCATGTAGCAAATGATAAGGATATTTTCTCAGATATGATTTCACATATTACACAATTTAACCCAGTTAATTGGTGGAAAGCACAGCATTTCCTGTCAGCTTTAGGAATAGGGCTAAACATATTTGTTCTATTGCTCATGATTCTTGCCTGTGCTGGACAGTGCTTTCAAAGAAAATTGCAAAGTGTAACAGCCATGGGACATGCAAATAATCTGGTGCTAGCCAAAGCACTTCAATAATCTCCCCAAGTCAAAGAGCTTGGCGGGTAGTCAATGGTGAGTAAGACTTTCGAGAGGAGGGCAACCTAAGACAGGCATGGTCACCTCAAGTAAAACAAAAGGGGGGGGAGGTGGACTTGGTCCACTGGTTAGGGTGTCTGTCTACTACATGGGAGGTCTGCAGTTCAAGTCCCGGGCCTCCTTGACCCATGTGGAGCTGGCCCATGTGCAGTGCTGATGTGTGCAAGGAGTGCCATGCCTTGCAGGGGTATCCCCCACATAGGGCAGCCCCATGTGCAAGGAGTGCACCCCATAAGGAGAGCCGCCCAGTGTGAAAGAAAGTACAGCCTGCCCAGAAATGGTGCCACACACATGGAAAGCTGACACAACAAGATAACACAACAAAAAGAAACACAGATTCCTGATGCCACTGACAACAACAGAAGTGGACAAAGAAGATGCAGCAAATAGACACAGAGAACAGACAACTGGGTGGGAGAAGGGGAGAGAAATAAATAACTAAACAAACAAACAAAACAAAAAGGGAAAGTTTGGAAACTGAGACACAGAGGTCTCACAAGGAGAGACATGCTGTTTCCATGGCTATGCTTGCAACCTAAGGAATTCAGTAATAAATAGTTCCCAGCAAACAGGAGGAAGCTGTTAAAGGCTGAAAGATGAGCACATACCTTTTGTAGTAAATTGAACACTTAGACTTTGTACCTTGAGATAAGATTTTTTGAATTCCTTAGACTATGAGTAATGCTGATAGTTAACTGCATGTTGCTGCTTGTTCTCATGTAGACTGAGGTATATATAGAGCTCCTTGTAAACAATAAAGTTGTCTGATGAGTCTCTACTCATGGACCCCCTGATCCCAGCTTTCTCACTTTCTTCCTCTTTCTTTCATTCTTCTTTTTCTTCCATTCCTGATACCCTTTGGGCCCAAATCTCCACCACTCCCCATGTTTCCAGTGATGGCTTTTAATAGTTTTATTTTCATTTTCATAAACTTGAAATGATAAGTTTAATTGTAATTGGGTATAAGGTTAAAGTTGGAGGTGGTAGAGATTGTATAAAATCCATTTAAAGATGTTTAAAGGGTCCTTTTTGCAAGGTATTTGACACCTCTTGAACTTTCAGTTTTACAAGTGTTGTGAAGTTGACAGATGGAGCAAGGTAAATATGCTAACCTTCTCATTTAAAGTTTGTTTATTTATTTATTTGTTGTTGTTGAAGTTAAAAAAAGCACCAGAAGAATACAATGTAAATGACCAGACAACTTGTTTATTTTGTGGAATGGAGCATTTTATAAAGAATAACTTGACTGACTAATAAGACCTCACTCTTGTACAATACCTTACAAATCTGCACTAGTGCCTGTCATGAGCAGTAAAGATCTTGACAACTCTCTAAGTAACTTCATATAATTTCTGAAATGTTTATATGAATAACTTTTTTGCGCACTCAAATTTAACCAACAGAAAATTAGATAATTCTTTTTAATTTGACAACACATCCCATGCAAGTCCCAACATATCAAATAATCCTAACAACTTTTAAAATTTCTCTTCTATTAAGGTAAAATATTAACAATTTTTTTCAGAGTCATGGACCCAAAGGGTATCGGGAATGAAAGAAAAAGAGAGATTGGGATCAGGGGATGTGAGAGCATTGAAGCCTCAAGTTCATCAGACAAGTTTATTAATCTCAGGGGCTTCTTTATATACCCCAAGCAATCGTGAGAACTAGCAACTATTCTTGCTAACTATTCCCATTACTTCAACCTGTGTAACACAATGGATCAAAATCTATGATTATAAATCAAAGTTCAAAATTTCAATGTTCTATTATATTGTTGAGAAAACATAGCCATAAATCTTGTTGCCCAGGTTGTTCCATTCTACCTAGTCCTCATTCCACCTGAATGTACACATCTCCTGCTACATTTATGACCTGCATGTATAGCTATGGAGACAGCATGACTCAGTGGTCAAGGAAGTAACTTGCTTCCATGGAAACAACATACCTTTGTTTCCCACAATTTTTTATTTTCTGGGACCCCTGTAGAAATCTTTGATCAAGGAGACATACTTAGGATTTGGTTGAGGAAATGCAAGATGTCAAAATTGCCAGGAGGTTTGTAATGTATATGAAATAAGATCATAGGTCACCATGAACAAGACTCAGCTCCTTATTTAACCAAAGTGACAACGAAAAATTAAAACAATATTCTGGCAGTAGTATGATCCTTTACAAAAATAGATATATTAAAAGGGAGATGAGGGGAAGCAGATGTGCCTCAAGTCATAGGGCTTCCACCTACCATATAGGAGGGCCTGGGTTTGATCCCTGGGACCTCCTGGTGAAAAATAAGAAGAGGAAGCATGCCCCACATGATGAGCCAGTGACATAGTGAGTCAGTGCCTGTAGAGTGAGCCAGTACCCATGGAAGTGAGTACCACAGCAAGATGATGATGCAACAAAAGAATGATGAAGGGGAGAGTCAAAGTGAAGCACAGTGGAGACCAGGAACTGAGGTGGCACAATTGACATCAAACCTCTCTCCACATCAGTGGTCCCCAGGAACAAATACTGTTGAGTCCTAGAGGAGAAAAACATGAGAAGAGAAAACCAAAAGAGAAATAGATGCAGAAGATCACACAGTAAATGTACATACACAGCAAAAATAGCAGAGTGGTGGGAGAGGAAGATGATTAAATAAATAAATGTTTTTTTAAAAAAGGAAGATGACTTGATTCTCTTAAAAAATGCATTCATATTAAAGACTACATGCAGGGCAGTGAATTGTTGTGATAAGAAACATAATAAATGCCTTCTAGGCCAATTACTCATAAGGCAAATAAAACTTCTTTCAATCACCTACTGAAAGCAGAACAATAATCCCAGAAAATGCTGTCATTTTAATGGGAAAAACCAAATTTCAAATTTGCATGCATATGCTGTTTATAAAAATCTTATTGGAAAACCCATTATGTCTTATCCAGCAATAACCATGAAAAACAAAATTCTTTTTCTGCAAATCTTTGCAACTTTCCTATTCTTTCAGGTTTTATCCTGTATTTTTTCTCTTTAAAATTTTTCAATAGCCAATGATTTTGCTTTAAGAAAGAACTATTCTCTTATTTTTCTCTACAAAACCATATCCTGCATACCATGTGTATTAGTCAGCCAAAGGGGTGCTGATGCAAAATACCAGAAACTGGTTGGCTTTTATAAAAGGTATTTATTTGGGGTAGGAGCTTGCAGATACCAGGCCATAAGCATAAGTTAATTCCATCACCAAAGTGTATTTGGAGCAAGATGGCTGCTGATGGCTGCAAGGGTTCAGGCTTCCTAGGTTCCTCCCTTTCAGAGTCTTGCTTCTCTCTGGGTTCAAGGCTCCTTTCTTCCAAGGGCTTGCTTCTTCCTGGGCTCAGCATTCCTCTCTTCCGTGTGCTGGCTTCTCTTTTCTCTGTGAGTTTACTTCCCAGGGCTCCTGCTTAAGGCTTCAGCATTAAACTCCAACATAAAAACCCTCATGAGGAAAACAAAGGCATGTTGTTTCCATGGAAGCAAGCTACTTTCTTGACCACTGAGTCATGCTGTCTCCATAGCTATACATGCAGGTCATAAATCTAGCAAGGAGATGTGTACATTCAGGTGGAATGAGGACTAGGTAGAATGGAACAACCTGGGCAACAAGATTTATGGCTATGTTTTCTCAACAATATAACAGAACATTGAAATTTTGTACTTTGAATTATAATCATAGCATTTGTGTTACACAAGTTAAGGTAATGTGTTACACAAGTTAAGGTAATGGGAATAGTTAGCAAGAATAGTTGCTGGTTCTCATGATTGCTTGGGGTAGATAAAGAAATCCCTGAGATTAATAAACTTGTCTGGGGAAACGGACTTTGGCCCAGTGGTTAGGGCGTCCGTCTACCATATGGGAGGTCCGTGGTTCTAACCCCGGGCCTCCTTGACCCGTGTGAAGCTGGCCCATGCACAGTGCTGATGCGCGCAAGGAGTGCCGTGCCACGCAAGGGTGTCCCCCACGTGGGGGAGCCCCACACGCAAGGAGTGCGCCCGTGAGGAGAGCCGCCCAGTGTGAAAAGAAAGAGCAGCCTGCCCAGGAATGGCGCCGCCCACACTTCCCGTGCCGCTGACGACAACAGAAGCAGACAAAGAAACAAGACGCAGCAAATAGACACCAAGAACAGACAACCAGGGGAGGGGGGGAGGGAAATTAAATAAAATAAATAAATCTTTAAAAAATAAAAATAAAAAATAAAAATAAAAATAAACTTGTCTGATGAGCTTGAGGCTTCAATGCTCTCACATCCCCTGATCCCAATCTCTCTTTGTCTTTCACTCCCAATACCCTTCGGGTCCATGACTCTGACATCTGGCACCCAATGTGGGGCCCAAAGCAGTGACTGCAGCAGAGATTCTTCCATGGCAGTATTGGGAACATGGAAACTGAAAACCTTCCTGAAAGGTTGAGGTGTCCATTGAAAGGTGACTCAAGTCTGACAATACAGTGGTGAGAATCTTAAATTAATTTTGTTTTCTGCTAGCATCAGGGTATGGGGAATCAATGAGGATGTCTGGAAGAATATTCACAGGACAAAAATCTCTTTTAAATACTGTTGGAGTCTCAGTGAAAACTGCTGATTTACTTGAATTTTTGCTCTAGTACAAAAACACTGTTATTGGTTTCAGGCACAAGGAAAAAATCTTTTAAATCTTAAACAGTGGAAACAGGTAATGAAGGTGCTACATAGAGCATACCAAAAAGGAGAGACTATATCACTGTTGGTGTGGGCTTTAGGGCAACAGATTGCAGCAGCCTTAGATCCGCTGCAGTCTGAAGCAGAGGAGGAAGAAATTACCATCTTTTCCAGGGAGTCCCATGACACAGGCCATCAGAGTGAGGACAGGGAGGAAATAGAGGACAAGGACAAGGATGAGCCCCCCAATGAGAAAGAAACTAAGCCCTTTCTGCCTAAGCAGGTGTCTAAATTGAATATTTCTAAAGCCAGCATTTACCCTAATTTGTGTAATGTAGCCCCTACAGTCTCACCGGTTACAATGCCGACAGCCCCGGGAATATTTACTGATGCCATTGACACCAGGCCCTACACTAACAACGTGTTTGTACCAAATCCAGTTCCAACTACTCCCTTAATGCATTGTTTGCTGCAAGGATCTTGACAGGGGGTCCAGAGGGAATGCAATTACTAACAGCTTTCCCGGTAAATATTCAACAAGTTTCCCCAGAGGCAAACAACCCTCAAGGAGGATATAATTTTCATCATGAACCCCTGCCACTTTAAATTCTGCAAGAACTTAAACAAGCCTGTGCACAATTTGGAACTAATAGTCCTTACGCTTTTGGCTTAGTGCAGGGGCTGACTCAAGCTGACCAACTTATCCCCTGGGATTGGGACATGCTGGCTAGAACTGTTTTAAGCTCGGCTGAGTTTTTGCAATTTAAACCTGGTGGACAGATGAAGCCAATATGATTGCGCACTGTAACGCAGTACAGAATCCTCCCATTCTTACTGCTGCTGAACAATTATTGGGTATTGGTGATTGGTCTGGAATTCAAAGACAGCTCCAATACAATGATCAGGCCATAACACAAGTGCACAATTCATTTTTGGCAGCTTGGAAACGGATTTGTATACCTGGAAAACCTACTCAATCTTTTGCCAAAGTGATCCAGGGAATTAACCATATGTGGAATTTGTAGCCCAATTAACTGACATTTTGATTCAAAGAATTGAGATACCAGAAGCAAGAGAGTTAATTTTGTTAACGTTTGCTTTGGTCAGGCTAACAGTGAATGTAAAAAGGTGGTCATGGCCGTAGCCTTTAAAGGTAGCTTGAAGGAGGACAGAAAGAAAGGAAATTGTTTTGAATGTGGGAAGCCTAGTCACTATCAGAAAGAATGTAGATCTTTCTAGCCCTATAACATTGTCTGTAGAGGCTGAAAAAGAACTGGCATTGATAGAGGATCAAATTTCTCAAGGGCAATTAACACAAATAGAACCTGACAAATCTGTTGATTTATTTTCTCAACCCCTTAATCTCCAACAGCTTTATTTTGGCAAGAAGGTATACTGGAATGGGTTTTTGTGTTTTTTTTTAACCTAATAATAAACAAAAAAGATTGCAGACATATCTCCAAAAAATAATTTCCATCCTAGCAAAAGGCTGTGTTAGATCGTTACAATTAAAGTGGTCTGATCCAGACAGGATTATTTGTGATCTTTCTCATGAAGAAATTCAACACTTATATAACTAATCCTCAATGGCAAATAGCTATTAGTAATTTTCAAGGCATTATTGATAATCATTATTCTACTTCTAAATTGTTAACGTTCTTATGAAGAACCACTTGGATTTTACCAAAAAATGTGAAAACCGTTCCTATTGAAAATGCATGTACAGTATTTACTGATTATAGTAGTATTGGAAAAGCATCATATGTTACCTCTTAAAAGGAACAGGTTTGGCAGACTCCTTATTCATCTGCTCAACTCACAGAGCTTTCAGTCATCATTAAGGTTTTACAAACGTTTCAGGAGCCCTTGAATATTGTCTCTGATTCTGAATATGTGTGTTTAACTGTAGCTCTTATTGAAAGAGCTCATATTTTTATTACCGATGAATTGTCTCAACTCTTTGCTGACCTTACCAAGCCCTCATTCGACAAAGAAGCCAGTCCATATATATTACTCATATCTGGTGTCCTTCTTCCCTTCCTGGTCCTCTAGCTACCCCAAATGCCCAAGATGATCTGTTAGTGGGATGTTTGCAGGATGCAACTAAATATCATGCATTAATTCATATTAATACTAAGGGACTTAGACATAAATTTCCTCAATCGACAAAACATCAAGGTCAAGAGATTATTCACACCCATCCCACCTGTGGACCTTTGGCCACAGTGCCTTTTCAGGCTGAAACTAATCCCAGAGGCCTGGCTCCTAATCAACTGTGGCAGATGGATGTTACTCACATACCATCATTTGGTAAATTACAATATGTCCATGTCTGTACTGACACTCTCATTTTTTCTGGGCTACTGCACAAAGTGGTGAATGTTTTCATCATGTTCATTCCCATTTGTGATCTGCTTTTGCTGTGATGGGATGCCCCTTGAAAATTAAAACTGATAATGGCCCGTCTTACACTAGTAAGCCTTTTGCTTCCTTTTGTTCTATGTATGCTGTTGAACATGTTACTAGTATTCCTTACAATCCTACAGGTCAAGCCATAGTTGAACACAGCCATCATACCCTAAAAACTATGCTTTTAAAACAAAAAGGGGGAGATGATGGTATTATAACACCAAAAGATCAATTATTATTATTATTATTATTATTATTTACTTTAAATTTTCTTAATGTTTATAATTCACTGACACCTGCAGAATGTCACTTTGGAAAATATCAAACATCTACAGTGGACACTGGAAATGAAGATCAACCAATATTCTGGAAAGATATTTTAAGCAATGAATGGAAAAAAGGCAGGATTAAAGTATGGGGGGCAAGGCTATGCTCTTGTATTTCATAAAATGGAGAGCAAATTTGGCTACCTGCGAAGAGGATTAAACCATGGAATGAAGAGATGGGATCTCCTACAACTTCTGATCATGGTGATCATAAGTAATGAGGAAGCCATGGGTAATTACACCTATTGGGTCTATATACCTAACCCCCCATTACTCAAAGTGTTAACCTGGAAAGATCCATCCTTGCCTATTTATCTGAATAAGACCCATATATTCCCTGGACCAATTGATGATCGGTTACCAATTAAGTCCCATGAGGAAGGATAAAGAATCTATAATCTCATATTACCATTTGATTCTCGACCCCTATGCATTGGTAACCATCCTCCATGTATGTATGTTAAAAATTGGACTATGGTTATCTTCAAAAATAATAATACTAAATATTTAGTGATGTTATTTCCTTCTTATAATTATATGGTGACTAAAAAACCTACCTATAACTGTCTGCAAAGAAATATTGGGGATAAAGAAGGATGGCAAGAATGCCATATAGGAAGAGGATCTGTCGTTTTTAATGATTCCTATGGAATAGTGTGGGAAAGTGCCCCTATGAGGAGTTCCACCAAATATAATGGCAGATTTATTTGGTATGGTCTAAATAGTAAAGAACAGCCAATTAGTAATATGCAATATCCGTTTCATGAATCCCTTGAATTGGATGAAAAAATAATTTTTACCAAAAATAATAGTGTTTGGAAATATAAAGGAAAAGGGATCCCTTCTCCATGGTGTAATATTACATCTATGCATAGTCAAAAGAATTTGTGGAAAGGTTTTCTGGGAATAGCACCTACTATAAAATGGATTGGGAATAATAGAATGGTCAATATTTGTGTTTAGATCAAACTCATCATTTTCAATCTTGTGTAAGAGATCCTTATGTGTTTGTGGTTGGAAAACTATAACTGAGAATGCTCTGTTTTATAAAAGTGGGGTGTTGTATACCTGTTTGAGAATGTTTTACAGAATGGAAATTTCATTACAATGACTTGAAGGTGGTGGGGAGTGTGGATTCCAGTGCGACTGAACCGAATTTGGCAATCATCACCTGAGAGTCAACTGCTGTTCCATATGGCTCAAGAAATCCTGAAGCGCTCAAAGTGATTTGTGGGACTGTTAATAGCTGGCATATTGGGACTGATTGGTGTTATTGCAGCTGCTGCTACAGCTACCATGGCCTTGCATGAGACTGTGCAGACTCAGCAATATGTGCATGATTGGCATAAGAATGCTAGTGACTTATGGCATAGTCAAGAGCACATAGATGAAGAATTAAACAATAGAGTTAATGATCTAGAATCAGCAGTTTTATCTCTTGGAGATCAAGTATACAACTTAAATTTACTTAGAGGTTTAAAATGTGATTGGAAAGAGAGTAATTTTTGTATTACTCTGCTTGCTTATAATAATTCTACTTTTGATTGGGAAAAGATTAGAAATCATTTGATAGGTCATAAGGGTAATATGTCATTAGAAATAGAAGAATTACAGAAAACGATATTGGAAATAATCAGATTTATGTAGCTGATGATAAGGATATCTTTAATGATTTGATTTTTCATTTCAATAAGTTTAATCCAGTAAGTTGGTGGAAGTCTCAACATTTTTTATCAGCATTAGGAATAGGACTTTGTGTGTTAATTTTGTTGCTTATTGTTGTTCCCTCCCTGGGACGAGGCGTTTGCTGAAGACTGCACCATGTGAATGCTATGGGACAGGGCAATAATTTGGTACTTGCAAGAACCTTGCAATGAGTTCCCCATGGTCAGTGTGCTTGGCTGGTAGTCAATGATGGGTAAGCCTCTCAGAGGAGGGCAACCTAAGACAGGCACAGCCATTCTGACTAAAACAAAAAGAGGGAAATGTGGGAAACAAAGGCATGTTTTTTCCATGGAAGCAAGTTACTTCCTTGACCACTGAGTCATGCTGTCTCTACAGCTATGCATGCAGGTCATAAATCTAGCAAGGAGATGTGTACATTCAGGTGGAACAAGGACTAGGTAGAATGGAACAACTTGGGCAACAAGATTTATGGGTATGTTTTCTCAACAATATAATAGAACATTGAAATTTTGTACTTTGAATTAATTATAGCATTTGATTCATTGTGTTACACAGGTTGAGGTAATGGGAATAGTTATCAAGAATAGTTGCTGGTTCTCATGATTGCTTGGGATATATAAAGAAGCCCCTGAGATTAATAAACTTGTCTGATGAGCTTGAGGCTTCAATGCTTTCAGATCCCCTGATCCCAGGCTCTCTTTGTCTTTCATTCCTGGTACCTTTTGGGTTCGTGACTCTGACACCCTCATATCAAAACTCCAACTCTGTCCTTTGCCATGACCTTTATCTGTGAATCCCCACCCACCAAGGGGTGGGGACCCAATGCCATAATGATGTGGCTCAATCAAAGCCCTAATCATAACTCAATCATGCCCAGGTAGAGATCAGATTACAAGCATAATCCAATATTTCTTTTTTGAATTCATCAATTAAATCAAACTGCTACACCATGCAAGCTCAATTTAGCATAAGCCTAAGGTTTTAAGGTATCAACAGATCTTAGGCTCTATCTTAAAGTTGACAATTTATACAAAACTCAAGTACTGTTGAAATCAAAGTTTGATTCCCTTTTGTTAGGTTAAAACTTATTTTTTTCTACCATAAACATCTAAGAGCATGTTATAAGAAATCTTTTAAAGATGCTATTTTTGAATCATTAAGCCTTTTAGAACTTCTGAATATCAATCAAATATGCACTTCCTAATTTGTTAAAGACCAGGAGTTTCTTTTTCAAGTGCACATCTCAAATGGTTGTCCTTGGTTAATTCAAATATTCCTCAAGTAGCCACTGCAAACTCAAGTCATCCTTGGTGAGATTCACCCATGTATTCAGAAAAAAATATGAACTGATACCACAGTGAGAAAAGAGATATTAGAGAATTTTTCAGGAAAGAATAAAAGATATTTAGATTATGAAGTCCCCATGTTTAAGTAAAGGTTCCAAAAATGAAAATTGTATAGGCCTGTATTAGTCAGATTCTCTAGGGAAACGAAACCAACATAGGATATCTGTAAATAGTTTGAGGTTTTATAAAATTGCCTCATGCAACTATGGCAATGCATAAGCCCAAATTCTTCAGGGCAGGCAGCAAACCAGGGGTTCCAGTGAAGGTCTTTGATGAGTTCCCAGGAGATGTTAAAAAAAGAGATTGGACATGCCTTAAACCAGTAACACTTCCTTATTTTATTTTCTAAAGAACATTATAGTTTCAACCACATACCCGACAATCTCCTGTGTTCACCTGCTACCCCTTAATCCTTCCCCCAATTCCATGGACCATCTGACCCATCCTCCCAACCCTAGCCCCCCTGAAGCCTGCAAAGCCCAACCCAGTAGTATCCCTATGCCCCTGTCTTATTCCTTCGTTGCACAACTATGTACCTCCACTTTATCATAGATTTTGCCTGTGTGGGCATTGACTCACAACCTTTCTCTCTCCCCATATTTTCTATAAGCCTATCTTCCAGTCTCTAGCTATCTGAGACAGCTTGATTTGCTTAATTCTTATCAGGGAGGTCATGTAGTATTTGTCCTTCATTGCCTGGCTTGCTTCACTTAACATAAGGTCCTCAGGATTCATCCATGTTATCCCATGCGTTAGTACTGTATTCCTCCTTACAGCTGAGTAGTATTCCATTGTACATATATACCACATTTTGTTTATCCACTCATCTGTTGATGGGCATTTGGGTTGATTCCAACTTTTGGTAGTAGTGAATAATGCCACTTTGAACACTGGTGTGCATGCATCAGTTCATGTCTTTGTTTTCAGTTCTAGGTATATATAATATCCAGCAGTGGAATTACTGGGTCATATGGCAAATCTATAGCTAGTTTTTTGAGTAACTGCCAAACTGTCCTCCAGAATGGCTGGATCCTTCTACATTCCCACCAGTAGTGGATGAGGGTTTCCATTCCTCCACATCCTCTCCAGCATTTATAGTCTTCTGTTTTTTTAATAGCTGCCAGTCTAATGAGTGCAAGATGGTGTCTCATTGTACTTTTGATTTGCATTTCCCTAACAGCTAGTGATGTTGAGCATCTTTTCATGTGCTTTTTAGCCATTTGTATTTCTTCTTTGTTGAAATGTCTGTTCAAATCTCTTGCCCATTTTTAAAATGGGTTGTCTTTTTATTTTCAAGATACAGGATTTCTTTATATATGCTTGATAGGGGCAACTGGCACAGGGTTCACCTGGGGCAGGCTTCTAGGGAGTATATGAGTTCTTATTTTGCCATACTATGTTATATCAGTGGGTGGAGACCAGTACAATGAATGGAAAGGTGTTATAACCCCATCCTGGGTAGGCCTGATATTCTCAAACAGAGGGGAGGGTGTCTCTTGAGAGCATGGGTGGCTCCCAGTGGGGGAGGACAGACTAGTGTGTCAAGCCCTCAGCATTGGTGCAAGTATCTATCAATCTTGTCTTTCAAGCAGTGAAGATTGGTTGTCACTGTGGGCCCCGGTGGAAAGGGAGAGAGGAATATAATGGATGGAAGAGGGGGTAACTGGTGGCAATGGAAGTATTCTGCATGATCTTGCAATGATGGATACAGGCCATGTTAAATGTCACTAAAAATTTATAACAGTGTATAGTCTAAAACATAAACCATAATGAAACCATGGTTAGTAACTATGTATCAATATTTGTACATCAGTTGCAGCAAATGTGACATCCATGTGTAAAAAGATCATTGCAAGGGAAGGGGGAAAAGGGTTTGATGTTGTGTATATGGGAGTCCTATATATTCTAAATGTGACTTTACTGTGATCTAAAACTTTTTTGAAAACATCATTTTAAAAAAGGATGCAGACACAGGAATAAATGGAAAAGATTGCCTTGCCACTGTACATACAGGGCAACACCTAATACAGTGATGAAAGGCAAAAAGTTAAAAAAAGTTTTGAATCACAGAGGGGTTCAACTATGGCAGAGGAGGAGCACTGGTGTAGGATGTCATTTAAGGAGGATGCATGGGTAGGAGGGAGTTTTCCAGGGCATGCATATAAGTTGTAAACATATGTTTGGATGTTTGTTGGGTAGTGACATAGTGGGTAGAGTTTCACATGATAACAGAAGGAGTGCTGCCCATTTTAATTGTTCTAAAGTGACCCTGCTGCTATATACTACTGGGATACAAGATATCAAGAAGTACAAGAATGAAATGAAACCACTGTCTATGATCTGAGCTTCCTGCCACTCTGAAGAAGGTCCATAGAGTTTTCTTGTTTATTTCCGTTGGTTAAAATAATATATTTTGCATGATTTCAATCACTTACAATTTTTGAAATTTGTCTTATGACTCAGAATATACTCTTTTCAAATATTTCATACACACATGCAGACATTTTATTCTGCAGTTCTTTGGTAGAGTGTTTTATAAATATCTTTTCGTTATGCTGTTGATTAGATAGGTCAAGTCTTTTCTATATTTTTAATGACTTTCTGCTTACATTCTATTATTTTTTAGGGTGGGTTTTGAAATAGCCAAATAAAATTGTTGACTTTTCTGTTTTCCCATTCAGTAGTAGCAACATTTTTTTCATGTAGTTTGAACTAAACAATATATACTCTTGATGAATTGAACTCTTTATTATATTGAAATGTTGCTCTTTATCCCTTGTAATTTTCTTTGCTCCAAAATATTTTTCTAATGTTAACACAGTCATTCCAAATTTCTGTTTGTAGATCTCTACATGATAACCTGTGTTTATAAATATAAAGTGGGTTTCTTATGGAAATAATATAATTGGTTCTGCTCTTTAAAATAAAATCAACCTCTTCCTTTTACCTGAATTGTTTAGACAATTTTTGTTTAATACAAAAATTGGTATGGTTGGGTTTAAATCTATTCTTTTGGTGTTTGTTCTTTTTTCCTATCATTTTATTTGTAGAATGACCATTTTTTTCTTTATTAGAGAAGTTATGGGTACAGAGAACAATCCTGCATAAAATGCAGGATTATCATATACCACCCCACCACCACCTTGAAATGGCATGCAACATTAGTTACAATTCATGATAGCATACTTTTACAATTGTACTATTAAAGACCATGATTTCACTTAGGGTTCACTGTACAGTGTAGTTCCTTAGATTTTTTAAAAATATTTTTTTAAAAATTTATTTCTCTCCCCTTCCCCGCCTCCCACCCCAGTTGTCTGTTCTCTGTGTCTATTTGCTGCATCTTCTTCTTTGTGCACTTCTGTTGTCAGTGGCATGGGAATCTGTGTTTCTTTTTGTTGCATCATCTTGTGTGTCAGCTCTCCATGTATGCAGCACCATTCCTGGGCAGGCTGAACTTTCACACTGGGTGGCTTACAGGGCACACTCCTTGTGTGTGGGGTTCCCCTATGCGGGGGACACCCTGCATGTCAGGGCACTCCTTGCGTGCATCAGCACTAAGTGTGGACCAGCTCCACATGGGTCAGGGAGGCCTGGAGTTTGATCCTTGGACCTCCCATGTGGTAGACGGATGCCCTATCCACTGGGCCAAGTCTGCTTCCCTCCTTAGATTTTTAAAATAAATTTTCTTCTGTTACCATAGATACAATCTAACAGTTCCCCTTTTAATCATATTCTTATACATGTATCAGTGCTGTTAATTGCATTCACATCATTGTGCTACCATCTCCACTATGCATTACCAAAACATTTCCATCATTCCAAATAGGAACCCTGTACAGTTTAAGCCTTAACTTCCCATTCCCTATTACATTCCATCCCCTGGTAAACTATATTCTAGATTCTGACTCTAGGAGCTTTCTAATTCTAGTGATTTCAAATCAGATAGCTCATACAATATTTTGGACTTTAAGTCTGACTTACATCATTCAATGTGAGGTCTTCAAGGCTAACCCATGTCGACACATGTATCAAGACTTCATTCTTTTTAGCAGCTGAATTATATTCCATTGTATGTATATACAACATTTTATTTATCCGTTCATCAGTTAATGGTAACTTGGGTAGCTTCAGTCTTTTGGCAATTGTGAATAATACCTCTAAGAACATATTGTTTGCAAATATCTGTTCAAATCCCAGTTTTCAATTCTTTCAGAAATATATCTAGTACTGGGATTGCCAGTTCTTGTGGTAGTTCTATATTTAGTTTTATGAGGAACTGCCAAATTGTGTTCCACAGCAGCTGCACCATTTTACATTGCTACCAATCATGAATGCCTGTTCCTGTTCCTCTACATACTCTTCAATACTTATTCCCATTTTTTAAAAAAAAAGTAGTCATTCCAATGTTGCTGAAATAGTATCTTATGGGTTTGATTTGCATTTCTCTGAGGGTTAATGATGTTGAGCATCTTGTCATATGCTTTCTGATCATTTTTATATCTTCTTTAGAGAGTATCTAGCCCATTTTTAAATTGGGTTGTTAGTCTTTTTGTTGTTAAGTTGAAGGATTTCTTTATACATACTATATATGAATCCTTTATCAAATATATGGTTTCAAATATTTTCTACCATTGTGTAGCTTGTCTTCTTTTATGATAAAATTCTTTGAGGACAAAAGGCTTTATTTTAATAAGTCCCATATATCAATTTTTTTTTCTTTTTGTTGCTTGGTGTGCTTTGGGTACAAAGTCTAAGAAAACATTGCCTAACACAAGATCCTAAAGATGCTACCTTTCCTTTTCTTCTAGGAGTTTCATAGCTGTAGCTTTTATATTTAGGTCTTTGATCTATTTTAATTTGATTTTTGCATATGGTGTGAGGTAGGGGTTCTCCTCCTTCTTTTTAATTTTTTTTTCATTTTTGAAGAAAGTGTGTTCTTTCCCAATTGAATGGTTTTGCCCTATCTCAAAAATAATTTAGCCATAAATATGAGGGTTGATTTCTGAACTCTCAATTCTATTCCATTGGTTTATATGCCTATCCTTATGCCAGTACCAGGATATTTTGATTACTGTGGTTTTGTGATATATTTTAGGTCAGGAAATGGGGCTCCTCCAAGTTCATTCTTCTTTTTCAAGATGGCATTATCTATTTAGGACACATATCCTTCCATATAAATTTGATGATTGACTTTTCCATTTCTGCAAATAAAGTTATAGGAAGTTTATTGGGATTTCATGGAATCCACAAGTTGCTATGGGTAGTCTTGGCAACATAACTTATTTAGTCTTCAAATCCATAAACAGGAAATACACTTCCATTTATTTAGGTTTTCTTTCATTTCTTTTAACCTTTATAGTTTTCTGCATGCAAGTCCTTTATATGTTTGTTAAGTTTAATTCGTAGATATTTAATTATTTTAGTTGCTACTATGAATGGGTTTTTCTCTTGATTTCTTCTGATTTTTCATTGCTAGTGTATAAAAACACTACTGATTTTGAGTGTGGTACCCCACCACTTTGTTGAATTCATTTATTTGCACTAGGAGCTTTACTGTGGTTTTTTTCAGGAATTTCTGTATATAAGATCACAGCATTTCCATATAGGGAAAGATTTGCTCCTTCTTTTCCAGTTTAGATGATTTTTGTTGCTTTTTCTTGCCTAATTGCTCTAACAAGAACTTCCAGTACAATATTAAGTAACAACAGTAACAGTGATCATCCTTGTTTTGTTCCTCATCTTAGAGGGAAAGCTATCAGTCTTTTAAACTATTAAGCAGGATGTTGGTTCTCAGCTTTTCATATATGTCCTATATCATGCTGGGGAAGTTTCCTCCTATTCTTATTGTCTTAAATAGTTTTATCAAGAAAAGGTACTGGATTTTGGTCAAATGCCTTTTCTGCATCAATTGAGATAATCATGTGTTTTTCCCTTCATTTTTTAATGTGGTATATTACATTACTTGAATTTTTTATGTTAAACCAACCTTGCATATCAGGCATAAATCCTACTTGATCGTGGTGTATAATTCTTTTTAATATGCTGTTGGACTCAGTTTGCTAGTATATTCTTGAGGATTTTTGCATCTATATTCATAAGACATATTCTTTAGTTTTCTTTTCTTGTGGTATCTTTATCTGGCTTCAGTATGAGGGTGAGGTTTGCCTTGTAAATGAGTTAAGAACTGTTCTCTCTTCAATTTCTTGAAAGAATTTGTGCATAATGGGTATTAAATCTTCTTGGAATCTTTGGTAGAATTCCCCTGTGAAGCCATCTGGTTCTGGGCTTCTCTTTGTTGAGGGGTTTACTGTTTCAGTCACTTTACTAATTACTGATTTGTTGAGATTTTCTATTTCTTCTTAAGTCAATGTAGGTAATATACATGTTTCTAAGAATTTTCCATTTCATCTATTGTATTTAATTTATTGGCATACAGTTATTTATAGTATCCACTTATAGTCCTTTTTTTATTTCAGTGGGGTTGGAAGCGCTGTTCCCCTTTTCATTTCTGACTTCCATTATTTGTATCCTCTCCCTTTTTTTCTTTTATTGATATTTTCAAAGAACCAACTTTTTTTGTTAGTAAAAAGAATTCATTGGGAAATGGGAGAAAAGAACAGAGCTTGCTGAGAAATGGAAAAGAAGGATGAAATACTCATCAAGATTTGATGCAGGGTCTTCTAGGCAGGGAGTGGGTTTTGACATGTGTGGTCACCTTTTAAGCTATTAATTATTCCTCCCTTGCTAATGCTAAGGGGAGGGGCCTCAGATGTTATTGACTACCTCACCAGTGGTGGGGGTCAATGGTGTGGCCTGTTTGGAATATCCAGGACCCCTCTCAATTATCGGACCATAAGGTCAAGGTCAAGGTGTTGGCAGGTTCTCACTGCCATGTTGTCTGTCAGCCAGGTTGCCTGCTGGGCCTGCTGCCTTTGCCCTTTCACTATACTAACTTGCCTCAACTCCTTCCTCAGCGAGTTCATGCCCTTATTCCTAAGGGAACTCTGAGGAGCATTGGTTATTCTTCTGTAGCTACTTCTTTTTGAAGAACCAACTTTTGATTTTGTTGATTCTATCTCTTATTGTTTTCTGTTTCATTTATCTCTGTTCTCATATTTAGTTCCTTTCTTCTGCTTACTTTGGGTTTAGTTTGCTTTTTTCCCCTACTTCTTCTACTTTTGAGGTTAGGTTACGGATTTGAAGTATTTTTTTCTTTTTCAATGTAAGCATTTAAATTTAGAGTGTGAGGTTTATGTCACTAAAATTTCTTGAGCCTGATAACTGCACTTAAGATGATTAAATAAGTGAATATCCTTCCTAAGAGACATAAAAGGAAGCATTGTGTTTGAGGATTACATGTACAACCTGCTTTCAAATGTTCAGATGGTAGACAGATAGATAGATAGATAGATAGATAGATAGATAGATAGATAGATAGATGAATAGATAGATAATATAATGATATGACCAAAATGGAAAAAATGTTAAAATTTTTGGATCTGGGTATCTGGGTCCTTTGAGTGTGGGATTATGTTGGATTTCTCTGTATGGGGTTTGTATTATTTCTGCAACCATCCTGTAGATTTTAAATTATGTCAAAATAAAAAGTTTTAAAAAAATAGTATGTTGCTAAAGAGTCAGATGCCAGCTAGCAATCCTTGTGATCAATGCAGCCCTTTTGTGAACGGTCAAGAGAAAGATGAGAATGAATCCAAAGATCACACAGACAGAATGTACATCCTCGAAATCTAAAGACTTTAGTATTCCAATATTTCTAAGTTAGTTTTTAAAGATGAAATTAGTAAAGTGAGTTGAATCTCTGTGCAGAGCCTGTCATAACCCCTCTCATACTCATAACACACATTCAAGGCCAGGCAGACACAAATTAAGGAGGGCACTGACAGTTGGAGTCTCATCTGATCACCATGGGTTGGCTTAGGTGTCCTAGGCCACAAAATGAAAAGTTTATGTGGCCAGCATTGGGGGTCTGCAAGTCCTCTACCATGAAACCTCCCAACAGATAATTCAGATGGTTACAGGTATGGGAAGACACTTACCTCTTTCTTTTCTAAGGCAGTCGGGAAAAATCTAGGGTGGCCATCCCTGCCAGCCTACAGAGCTTAGTCCATATCCCCTGGGTCATGACATGCGATCACTGATTTGTGGGTCAAGGTGTGGGAAAGATGGAGGTATTGTTTTTCTATACCCCTAACCCCACCTCCACTAAGGTCTGCCTTGGTTGCCAGGCAGTTGGAGGTTCTGGGCAGGATGCTCACCATGGGGTTCTATCTTTTGTTGTGGGAACAGGTTCCTGGCAACCTGAGGTGACTCAGCAGAGGCCTTGAGAGCATTGTATGGTCTGCTGATAGTCATGATGCTCTGTGCAATCCTGATCTTGGTAACCTTGTGCCTGGTGTTGGCAGCTCTGCTAAAGGACTTTATACAAAGCCCAGATGTCCAGGGAATGCTGTGGAAATTGGTGGCTTGGATAGTTATAGTGGGGATTTTTATTATTAAATCTTATTATAATGGGAGGAGAGACAAAAAAACTGGCCACTGACATTTCTGCTCTTCTAGAGGGAACACAACAAGTTGTTGATGTTTCACTACATTGAAAAATAATTTGGAGACCTTAACTCAGCTATAACGTAAGACAAATTCAAGAACGAAGTATCAAAAATTGTATATGTGAAACTCATGAATAAAGAACTGGAAATCTACAACTCTTCACTTGGGCTCAAAGTAGACGAGTCTAGAAAGTCATGGAAAGGAGAGACATCTAAATGTTTACAAGAAGTTCACCTGATGGTTGACACTATAAGCAAAACTCTCACCTTAGAAGACTTAACAAGGCAAATCCAACATCAAGTAGTTCCAACCAAATCATCCTTCAAAATCTCTCAGGCAAATATAGAACAGCTTCCCACATCCGTGACAGGAGCTTTGGAGGAAAATTCCAGGTTTGAAAGAAGCATAAAATTCTATCAGAGGAATCTCAAAAACCACAGTGTAAGCTGGGCACATTTACTAAAGAGAGAAAAATCTCAGGAAACTCTAAACTACCTATGGAACCAGTTCTTAGTAATAAAGTGGGTCAAATCAAACCTCCAGATGAGCATTTGCTTAAGATTTGTGATGCAGCTGCTGTTCTTGAGGAAAATAATATAGATCTTGGGAACATGGAATTGGATATACTGAAGACATCAGAAAATGGAGACCTCATAGTGGGAGAATCCAAAGGAATGTTGATTGATGCTGTGGAGTTAAATACTTACTTACAAAGTCTTAAGGAAAAAGAAAAGAAATGCATGCAAAATTAGAAGAAGAAATTAAAATAATCAGTGAACTTGAAAGTCATGTTGGAAGATTCCAAACTGAAAAAGCTTTGCTCGCTCCAGGTAGAACTCTCCTAACTGGAAGGGAGAGACAAAAGCTCCAACAGAAACTTCAAGTCCATCTGCATCAAGAAAAGGAGACAAGTTTTAATCGAATTGTCAAGTTAAAGAGAATTTACCACATAAAAATGGAGGAATATTTTTCCAAAGCAAATAAAGACATCAGCAATGGATGTGAAAAGCTGAAAACTTATAAAATTCAAGCAGAAATCATTGCAGAAAAAGTTGATAGAATCACTGAGTATTATGAAAGCCTTATTTCCCAGAGGCATAAAACTCATGATATGGAAATAAGAGCTGTGATACCTGGGAGAAACCTGTTTCAACTGAGAAAATAAAACACATCCATGGCACAAAAACTAATCAAGGAAAAACATGAAGTTTCTGAAAATTATCATTCCACCTCTCGTGTTTCAAATGGAGCACTTGGCAGAGTCCTGGAACCACAACCAGGAACCCTCTGGATCAACAGTTTCCCAAGGAAGGAGGAACATCAGGCTGAAATGGTAAAGCCATGCCCTGTGTAAACCAGTTACCACACCCTGGGGTCCGAAGTTGGGTCCACCCCATCCAGTCAGCAGGTGCCACAGGAGGTCAAGACAGATCTTGTCTTGTAGGTCCTCTCACAAGCAGAAGCAGCTCAATAGAATCTTCTTCAACCCTCTCACATGATAGGGGAGCAGTCAACCCAGGCTCTGTTCTTCCACATTGCTCTCCTGTCAAATGTCAGAGGTTAAGAAGGAGTCCCAGGAGGAATGTTCTGAGAAGATGATATGCTGTGCTTCCTCCTATTCTGGAAAGTGAGGAGGAAACTCCCCAAGAGTCCATTTACTAAGAGAATTCCTTGGCTCAACATTAATCTCCACTGGTAACAACAATGTATCAACACCAATCTTTTGACTCCAGCTTCTGTTTATATAACCCGGAAACAAATGTAGCACCTGCTCTGTGGATCCTGATTCCAACGAGTCTACTTTAAATCCCACAACAGCAAGACCTTTTAGTCTCAACTGATACATTTTATTTTTTCTCATTTAGTCTTATTCTATTAAGAGTATAAAAATGGCATAATTGGATATTTGATAAGTTATAGCTGTTAGTATATTTCATAACTGTATTATATAATATGAATCTATAAATTTATTCTATTCTATTTAAATATTGTTTAGACTAATTATTCTATTTAATTTTTTTTCTTTTTTTATTGACTTTGTAATAATATTACATTAAAAATATATATGTGAGGTCCCATTCAACCCCCCCCCAGCCCCCCTCTCCCCCCCCCCCAACAACACTCGTTCCCATCATCATGACACATCCATTGGATTTGGTAAGTACATCTTTGGGCACCTCTGCACCTCATAGACAATGGTTCACATCATGGCCCATACTCTCCTCCATTCCATCCAGTGGGCCCTATGAGGATTTACAATGTCCAGTGATTACCTCTGAAGCACCATCCAGGGCAGCTCCATGTCCCAAAGACGCCTCCACCTCTCATCTCTTCCTGCCTTTCCCCATACCCATCGTCCACCATGTCCACTTTTCCCAATCCAATGCCACCTCTTCTATGTGGACATTGGATTGGTTATTTAATTTTATATCTCGGTAAGTTTAGCTTGTCATTTGTAACATCAGCTGTAGTAGAGTTTCATATGAGAATGTTTATTTCTGTATATCAAGGAGTCAATACCCTCTGGTTATAACATTAATGAAATTTACTATTATAAAATTTATATAATTAATAAAACAAAGTTCATATAGCTTCTGTGTGCTGTTTTGATTAAACATCAGAACATGGGATGTGTTTATCAATAATATGCAACTTAATCCATTTTACTTACTAGAAAGACCTATGTTTCCTGAACAGTAATTCATCATGTGGTGGCCTTTATTTATTTGTCATATTTCTGTATGTCTGCATTTCTTTAAAGGTATTCTGGAAGAAGTCTATCAGGCACATGAAAAATGCTTCCACATGGACAACATATTTATCCTGTATTTAGGTCCCATGATTTCAGGGAAGCACCTGCCTTATTTATCCTTGTTTACCCAGCATCAAGAGTAGTTCCTGATAGGAACAAGGACCCATAAATAATTGTTAAATAAATGACAGGAATCAGTTTTTTAAGTGTGCAATACTTTCACTCATCTTTCTGAACCCATTCATTTCCTTTCTCTAAAATATGTATAACAGCTTTATTGTTATTTATTTTTTATTTATGATTCACATACTGTCATAGATTGAATTATCTACCCCAGAAAAACAAAACCACATTCCCAATACCAGTCCTGTTGGCCTGAACCTATTGTAAATAGCACCTTTTGGAGATGTTATTTTTTATTAAGATGTGGCCAACTGAATCAGGATGGGTCTTAATCCTATTTTTGAAGGCCTTATAAAGACAAAGTCATGGGGAGAAGCAGGAAGTCAGCAGGAACACCCAGATATGAAAAGAGAGAATATACCTTTGGGCTTGGAAAGCCAAGGATCCCAAGAATTTTCAGATTGCCAGCCAGCCAGAATGCTACAAACTCTCAGAGGAGGCAAGCCTTCCAACCTCTGAAACGTTCAGCCAGTAAATTCCTGTTGTCAAGCCAACCTATTCTGTGGTATTTGCCATAGCAGCTGTGAAAACTAAGACACATATCATACAATTCATTTAAATTGTAAAATTCATTCTTTTTAATACAGTCACAGAGGTGTGCAACCATTATCACTGTCAATTTTAGAACATTCTCATTACTAAAAGAAACTCTATAAATTAGCAGTCCCTCCCCATTTCTCTCCAAGTCCCCTAGTCCTGTGTAAACTTTAGTGCTTTCTATCCCCATAACTAAACCTCTTTTGGACAATTCATATGAATAAAATAATACAACATGAGGTATTTGGTAGAAAAATATTTATAAAATTATAGGGCATGAGTTGAATGATTTTAAGACAGCTCTTACAAGGCAGAGGAGTGTGTGGATATGGGCAGAAATTATTTAGATTGGGGAGTGTAGCAAGGACACTTTGTTGAAGAGAGTCTTGATGGGCAAGCTTTTTGTCTTGATTCTTAAGCCATTTAGATTTTTCACAGTTTTAATTTCCAAGAGCAAGTATTCATGGAGCATCCATTTACACTACTTTGGCTTAGTCTCAGTATTGTTTAACATAAGAGAATTATCTTGGCTTTAGTTATTAAGCCCTTTAATTTTTTTCCAACAAGATATCATTTTTATTTGTGTTATCTATATTAATTAGTGCCTCCTCATAATATACGACAAGGATGTGTTGTTTCTGATTTTAAAATAAATGCTTCCAGTAATTCCTTATTATACTCTTGGGTTTATTTAAGGATTCTATAATTAGTGAGTTTTCTTTTCTATTATACTTTTTATCTTTATTTTTATTACATATTTATTTTTATTACTACATGCATATTGTGTTATTTGGAATATTCAATTAAATATTCATTATGGATTGCATCCTTTATTATTATAAAGTATGCATCATCATTTCTTGGCTTTTTTTTTTGTCTTTTGGTTTTCCCTTTTTGTATTGCCCTATATTCATCTTTTGGGAGCACCCCCTCCAACTCTAAATTGACATGGCTTAAGTCAGTTTATTCCACATGTGGCTCCAGGATGGTGATACCTTCCAAGTGTGACTGGTCAAAGTATGTGTAACTGCAGCAGGGATACAAATAGAAACAAAACCATAAAAGTGAGCAAGAGCACAGGGGAATTTGATCAAAGAGAAATAGATAGACTCTCCAATTTTTTTTTTTTGCTAAACTGGAAATTGATACTCTTAGAACCAATGGTGTTGGGTACTTCCTGCCTTAGAAAGAAACCAATATAGATGTAAGCGTCAGAGAGAAGTAGATAGATCCTTACAACATTCCTGAGGAACTAGATCAAGTCACAACTTCAGTTATCAGTACCTTTTGACATTTAATCAATGTGATCCAATAATTACACTGCTTTGGGGTTGATTTGTGTTATTTACCACTAAAACTACCCATTCCAATACAAGCAGCAGTTTTTCTAGGATCCTACTTTCCCCCTCAGTGTCAAAGATGTCTTCCACAGAACACATATCATTTTAAAATTCATTGAAAGTCTTTGGTTAACTTCCAGAATTCTAAAAATGTTGACTCTGACAACTTTTGCTGGGCTTTTTTTAGCTTTTATGGTGGGGTAAATTTTCAGAGGCTCTTAATCCACCATTTTGCTGATATCCTATACAAGATTGTTTATCATAGCATTGTTTATAATACAAAAAAGAAGAAGCATACAAATGCTAGTCAACTCATTAAACAACATATGAAGCCTTTAAAATAATCATATATGGAAATATTTGTGATATTTTTATCATGACTCAAGATTCAAGAAAATAACTTAAGCAACAATTATTGCTCACTTTCACATGTCAAACATGTAATACATGCTTTGCATGCATAATCCCATTTTATTTTCACAACAATGCCATGAGGAAGATATTAAGATATCTATTTTACAGGTGATGAGACTGAAGCTTAAGGTTAAGTAGCTTTTCCAAGGTCAGAAAGGGAGCGAATGTCGGATCAAGTATCCAAACTGAGGTATGTATGACTCTAACAATGTCTCAATGACTAAAACTCTAATCCTCTAGATCACCCCCACTCCTTTCTTCCATGCAGCCCTAGAGACTCTTGCATTTCCTCACAAGGTAGATATATCCATTTATCATAACTATTTAACTGTTAGACCTCCCATTAAAATATGGGCTTCCTGAAGAGATGAGCTGTCTATCTTGATCATTACTATGTCTCACAGATCAGGCACTCAACATGAATTTAATAATTATTTTTCAGTTATCAACACCAAATAAGTAAATGAGTTAAAGGGTATGTAAAATTTTTATTAGTTTTGTGGTTGGTAGCATCATCAAAATTGTATTCAATGATAAAATGCACTACTGGCAGATGAGAAGAAAAAGCATTTGAATTGTCTACATGATATTATTACCATGAAACATTCTTCAAGATTCCTAATAAAATAGGAAGTCTTAAGAGAGACTATTTGAGAGACAGATATACATTATAATAAGTGCGGTTTAGGGTGCAAACTATAAGATGAGTTAATATCTAAGAGACAGAAAATGCCTCTCTGGTGAAAAGATGATGTTAAAATTGTGACCTAAATATAAATCGCCAAGGCAGCAAAAGAGAAAATTACCAACTGAGACAATAGCACATGCAGTTCTACTGGGGTATGAGAAAATGTAATAAACTTGAGGTACAAAAAAGAAGGGAATATAAGAGGTGGAAAAGAAAACTGAAGTCTGAGGAGTAAGAAATGGCTCCCAAGGTTACATGGGGTCTTTATATGTTATTTTAAGTATTTTGGATATGCTTATAAAGACAGTGGAAGTCACTGAATGGGTTTAAACAGATAATTAACATTCCTAGAATTACATTTTTAAAAGAGAAACCTGGCTGCACTGATACTGTAGAAATAAAAGAGATCACAAGAGGATACTATGAATAACTACACCAAAAAACTAGATAATGTAGGTGAGATGGAAAAATTCCTAGAAACACACAACCTACAATGACCCTAGAAGAAATAAAGTACCTCAGCAAGCCACAAGTGAAGAGACTGAAACAGATATCAAAAACCTCCCAAAGTTGGGACTGGATGGCTTCATAGGAGAATTCTACCAATCATTCAATCTAAAACCAATCTTTCATAAGCTCTTCCAAAACATTGAACAGGAAAGAATACTACCAAAGTTGTTCTATGAAGTCAACATCACTCTAATACCAAAACCAGATAAAGATACTACAAGCAAAGAAATTTACAGACCAATATCTTTAATGAATATAGATGCAAAATACTTGCAAACAGAATCCAAAGGCACATTAAAATAATTATACACCCTGATCAAGTAGGTTTTATCCAAGGTATACAAGGGTGGTTCAACACAAGAAAATCAGTTAATATAATAAATAACAATGATAAAATTGAAGAAAAATCACATGACAATCTGAATTGATACATATAAGGCATTAGACAAAATACAACATCCTTTTTGATAAAAATATTCCACAAGTTAAGAATAGAAGGAAGCATTTTCAATATGGTAAAGTACATATATAAAAAGGCTACAGCTAGCATTTTACTCAATGATGGAAGACTGAAGGCTTTCTCACTGACCAGGAGCAAGACAAGGATGCCCAGTGTCACAACAGTTAGTCAATATTGTGCTAGAAGCTCTAGCTAAAGCAATTAGGCTAGATAAAGAAATTAAAGAATCCCAAATAGAAAAAGAAGTTAAACTCTCCCTATTCACTGATGATATGATTCTATATTTAGAAAACCCTTAAAAGTCCTTAAAAAAGTGACTAGAACTAATAGATGAGTTCAGCAAAGTTGTGGGATACAATATTACTATGCAAAAAATAATAGAATTTCTATACAACACTGATGAGCAAACAAGAAAATCAGAAAAAAGTTTCTGTTTACAACAGCAACTAAAAGAACAAATATTTAAGAGTAAACTTAACTGAGGACATAAAGGACATATATTCAGAAAATTACAAAACATCACTTAAAGTTACTGAAGAAAACTTAAATGGAGATTCCATGTTCATGGACTGGAAGACTAAATATTAAGATGTTAATTCTACCCAAACATATTTACAGATTCAAGGCAATCCCAATAAAAATACTAACAGACTTGTTTGCAGAAATGGAAAAGCCAACTATCAAATTTATTTGGAAGGATAAGGGACCCCAAATAGACAGAAATGTCTTTTAAAAAAAGAAGAATGAAGTTGGAAGATTCTCACTTTCCAACTTTAAAACATTTTACTTACCTACAATGGTAAAAGTAGCATGGTACTGGCATAGAGACAGAGAGATTGACCAATGAAACCAAACTGAGGACACAGAAATCACCCTCACATCTACAGTGAAGTGATTTTTGAAAAGACTGTCAACCCCTCCCAGCTGAGTCAGAACAGTCTATTCAATAAATGGTTCTGGGAGACCATTCTGGGTATCTCGTAATCAAAAGAAAGAAAGAAGACCCCTATCCCACACCTTATACAAAAATTAACTCAAAATGGATCATGAACCTAAATATAAAATTGATAATCATAAATTCCTACATGAAAATTTAGGAAAACATCTTCAAAACTTTGTGGTAGGCAACAGTTTCTTAAACCTTATAATCAAAGCATGAGCAACAAAAGAAAAAATAGATAAATGGGTCTTCCTCAAAATTAAGCAATTTTGCACCTCAAAGAACTTTGCCAAAGGTTGAAAAAGCAATCCACTTAATGGGAGAAAATATTTGGAAATCACATATCCAATAAGGGATTAATATCCATGATATACAAAGAGATGCTAAAATTCAGTATTAGAAAGACAAACTACCTGATTAAAAAATGGCAAAAGACCTGAATAGACAATTATCCAAAGAAGAATCACAAGTGGTGAAAAAAACATGAAAAAATGTTCGACTTCATTAGTTGTAGCAGTTTGATACAGTTATGAATTCCAAAAATAGATATTGGATTATGTTTGTAAACTGGTTTGTACCTAGGCATGATAAAATTATGATTAGGGCTTTGATTGGACCATGTCAGTAGGGCATTGGCATGGCAAAGGACAGAGTTGGAGCATTTTGATGTTGAGGTTTTTAATGTTGGAGTTTGATGCTGAAGTCTTTTTCATTTATTTATTATTATTTTACACTTTTTAAATTAAAGTTAATAGATTGCAAAGACTGTTACATTAAAAAACATAAAAAACATAAGAGCTTCCCATATACCTCACTCCCCACCACTCAGCCCATTATTTTTGTAATTTGTATTTTTTTGAAAATAAATGCATCACAAAAAAAGTTACATTAAAAAATATAAGAGGTTCCCATATACCCCAACCCCCCACAACACTTCTCTCCCACCAACAACCTCCTCCATCATTGTGGCACTCTCATCGCACTTGGTAAACACATTTTGGAACACTGCTGCTTCACATAGATAATAATTTACTCTGTAGTTCACACTCTTCCCCAGTATATTCAGTGGGCTATGGCAAGATATAAAAAGTCTAGCATCTGACCCTGCAATATCATTTAGGACAACTCCAAGTCCCAAAAATGACCCCACATTGCATCTCTTCTACCCTTTCCCTGCCCTCAGCAACTACTGTGGCCACTTTATCCACCTGAATACTACAATTTCTTCTATTACTAGTCACAATAGTTTTATACTAGAATATCAGTAAGTCCTCTCTAATCCATATTTTTTTCCTCCAATCTGTGGACCCTGGGATGGTGATGTCCCACTCCACCTCTAGATCAAGAGGGGGCTTAGAATCCACATGGATGATGGATGCAATTCCTCTGCTTGTAGTTGTTGGCATTCTTAATTCCCTGGTGTGGTGGTTCACCATCTTCACCTCCCTGATAGCTGACCTGGGTAAGCCCAATGAACCAGAGAGTAGGACTTGCAACTCTGCTGAGGCTCAGGGCCCAGAAAGCACATGGGCAGTCCAGAGATTCACATCCTCAGAGTATGCACCATCCCTAGCACCAACCACAGGTTCAGTAAAAGTGACAGAAGATGCATGTGTAGGAAGGTCACATCTGAGTCCAGCTTCATCACACAGAGCACAAATTCCAAAGTAGGGCCCTCTGACATGGCACAGAACTCCAAATCCATCTGCCATGACCATATACCCTGTGCATCCCCATAGCTTTCAGGAGAACCAGAACCTAGGGTTGTATCTACTTTGGCTTTCTCTGGGGTCCTCCTGAGGTGTGCATAAGCGTGACCCCTCTGATGACCTCCCAGCTCTTTTTGGAAGATTCTTAGACATTTAAACTCATTTGTCTTTGCCAAAATCCCACTTTTATTCTAGGTCAAAAAACAGTTTTTAACTCTTGATCCAACATGTAGGCTGAGATATTCTGCTGGTCAGTGTTGACCCTTTTATTCAAGGTTTCTTTCTGATTGGAACACCAGTTAGTGATTGGTAGTAATCCCTCGGCACTAGGGAGGCTCATCCCTGGGAGTCATGCTCATGCTGGGGGTAAGGTAATGCATTTACATGCTGAGTTCGGATTAGAGAGTGGCCACATTTGAACAACATGGAGGCTTTGAGGAGGTAACTCTTAGACACACTGCAGCTCTAGGCCTAGTTCATATTTCAGGTACGCAGGCTCATAAGCATAGTCATCAGTATCAAGAGCTCATTATTGGACCATCCTTCATTGTTGGTCTTTGCCAATCCACTTGGGAGATTATTGTTTTTCCATTGGGGAATGTGACAGAGCTCTCCAGGTAGGAACTCAGCACTCCCTCAATTGGAGTTTGTAATTGTAACTACTATTAAAAAAACCCAAATATATCAGAACATTTTTATGTCCCTTATGTTCATGCCCTGGAGAAATCCCCCAAATCAGGTGACCCCCATCAATAACACCCCACACCAGTGTTCCTCTCCTGCCAATAGTCGAACCTCTCTGTGGTCCAAACCTTCTTCAACAATGAAGTTTAATGTATTGCCAAATTCAATTAATAGGAAATTTAAATATAGTGATGGGTTTAAAAGTTTAGAAATAGAATAATTTAGAAATACTAAAATAAAGTAAAAATAAATTGGTGTATTAATAAAATGGAAAATATTATAAAACTTTGTTTCAAACATTTTGCCTTTCATCACTGTAATAGGTGTTGCCATGTATGTACAGTGGCAAGGCACTTTCTTTCATTTCTTCCTCAGTATCTACATCCTTTCTTTCTTTTTTCCCCCTAATGTTTAATTTTGTCTTCAAAAAAGGTTTAGATCACAGCAATTCACATACACAATATAGGGAACTCCCATATATTTAACATCAAACCCTTTTTCTCTTTACTCAGCAATGATCTTTTTACATGTTCATGTTATATTTGCTGCAGCTGAGGTACAGATTTTGAAACATAGCTATCAAACATGGTTTCATTTTGGTTTACATTATGGTTTTTATTTTAGACTGCACAAATTTCTAAATTTTTAAATTTAAAACATTATGGTTTACATTTTAGCATATAGACTTTTATACATGTTTGGTGTAAGTTAACATGTCCTATATCCATCATTGCATGATCTTGTGGAGTGCTTCCATTGCTCCTCAGTTACCCTGCTTCCAACTGTTCTATAACTCTCTCCCCCTTCCCTCAGGGCCCACAGTGATAATCAATTTTCACTACTTGAGGGACAAGATTTACAGATACTACAACAATGCTGAGGGCTTGGCATACTAGATTGTCCTAACTAATTGGGAGACACCAATTCTCTCGAGAGACATAATTCTCTCTATTTGGGAACACCAGGTCTCCCCAGGTTATGGGTATACCTCCACACTCAATGATATAATACACTATGACAAAATGAGCACTCACACTCTCCCTAGAAGCTTGCCCCTGTACGAGATGCCCCCCTTAAGCACCTTAAACACATAATCCCTCCTTATTATATTTTCTAAAGAGTTTTCTCAACATTATAGTTTCAAACATATACCTGACATTCTCCCATATTCAACTGTTCCCCCAAGCCTTCCCCCAAATTCCTTGGGCCATCTGATCCTTCCTCCCAACCCTAGCCCCACCCAAAGTTATCCCTATGCCCCATCTTTTCCCTTCCCTGTACAAATACTTACCTCCAACTTATCATAGACTTCACCCATGTAGGCATCAGCTTGCAACCTTCCTCTCCCCCACAAATTCCTTTAGCCTACCTTCCAGTCTCTAGCTCTCTGAGACCGCTCAGTTTGCTGGTTTCATATCAGAGAATTCATACAGTATTTGACCTTCAATGTCTGGCTTGCTTCACTCAACATATTGTCCTCAAGATTCATCCATGTGCTTGTACTGTATTCCTTCTTAAAGCTGAGTAGTATTCTATTGTACATATATTCCACATTTTATTTGTCCATTCATCTGTTGATGGGCTTTTGGGTTGATTCCAAGTTTTGGCAATAGTGAATAATGCTGCTATGAACATTGATATGCATATATTGGTTTGTATTCTTATCTTCAGTTCTTCAGTGGAATTGCTGGGTCATATGGAAAATCTATAGCTAACTTTTTGAGAAAACACCAATCTGTCCTCCAGAATGGCTGGACCCTTCTGCATTCCGACCAGCAGTGGATGAGTGCTCCCATTCCTCCACATTCTCTCCAGCACTTGTAGTCTTCTTTTTTTTGATAGCTGCCAGTCATATGTTAGTAAGATTGTATTTCATTGTAGCTTTGATTTAGACCCTAAGTCCCTGCTGGATTTTTTCTTTTTATCAACCAATTCTATTATCTGTTTGATTTCAGATATGCTGTGTTCCACATCACTAATTTTTGCCTCTACCTCTTCAAATCTACTGTTATTTGCTGAGTTTGTATTTTTTTATTTCTTGGATTGTGCTGTTCATCCCCATCGTTCCGTTATCTTTTTGTGCATGATTACAATTTCTTCTGTATGCTCTGTAAGTGTTTTTTTTTTAAGATTTACTTTTTATTTATTTCTGTCTCCTTCCCTCCCCCACCCCAGATATCTGTTAACTGTGTCCATTTGCTGTGTGTTCTTCTTTTTGTCTGCTTATGTTGTTGTCAGCAGCATGGGAATCTGTGTTTCTTTTTGTTGTGTCATCTTGCTATGCCAGCTCTCCATGTGTGTGGTGTCACTCCTGGACAGGCTGCACCTTCTTTTGCATGGGCTTCCTTATAGGTCACACTCCTTGCATGTGGGGCTCCCCTATGTGGGGGATGCCCCTGCATGGCAGGGCACTCCTTGTGTGCACCAGCACTGCACATGGGCCAGCTCCACATGGGTCAAGGAGGCCTGGGGTTTGAACCATGGACCTCCCATGTGGTAGGCAGATGCCCTATCCACTGGGCCAAGTCTGCTTCCCAAGTGTTTTCTTAATATGCTGAATCTCTTCCTTCACTTCATTGAATTGGTCCATGATGAGCTTGAGAGCTTTAATTATTTGTTTGGTTTTCCACTTTTCTTCCTGGTTTTTAGTTTGTTCATTGGATTGGGCCATGTTTTCCTGATTATTGGTATGGTCTGTAGTTTTTTTTTTTTTTTTTTTTGCTGTCTGGTCATCATTTTATCTTGTTGGCCTTATTCAGTTGATTAGTTTCTTCATCTCTGGATTTAATTAGTTGTTTTTTGTGTGTGTGCTAAGTTTTTGTCTTTGCCACTTTGTTCTTCTTATTCTATTTCCTTGTTGTTGGCTAAGTTCCCTTGAAGGAAAATATTAGGGTCAGAGAAAGTAAATGGGGTAAGAAAATAAAATGTAATAGTATTGCTAGTGAATGTCAGCAGAAGAACCACGTGAGATCTAGGAGGATGGATATTTAACTCACATAAGCTGTGTATAGTTATAATCTAAAAAAGTGGAGCACCTATAATGAGATAGTAAACTGAATATGGGGAGGAATATAGTATGAATTAAAAGGCCAGTGTGGTGAGGAGAGAGGGAAAGAGAAAAGAAAGGATAGTAATGTAAAGAGTGAATAAAAGATAGAAAACAAATTAGAGATATTAGATATAAAATGTCAGAAATATTGGGGGGCTAAACAAAGAGAGGTGGAATGTAACAGAAACAATAAAGGATGGAGGATAGAATGAGGTAAAGGAAAGGGGATACTGTTAGTAACCAAAATCAGTACACAGAGAATAGAGAAAATTAAAGATGAGGAAGCACAGCAAATAAGAAATGTTGCCTGCAGCACTTAATATAAAAAAAGAAAAAAAAGTTTCAAAAAAGCAAGAAAAAAAAAGGAGAAAGGAAAAAAAGAGGGGCCATGGGGTGATAAAGAGGAAAGGAAAACAAGGAAACAACCGAAAAGACCAGCTAAGGCCTCAGGCAAGGAATCCTCTTTGCAATTGAATAAACTGCTTAGGAGTCTGACCTTCCCCTTTTCTCCCTTCCTCACTTCCCTCTCTCCCAGGGCAATATGAAGGGTATGTGAGGGCTCCTGTAGGAAATTCAAATGGGTCCCTGGTGAACCAACTCACCCGAGAAAATAATTTTTCTTAATTTCTTGAGAGAGAGCACCCACCCCTTGTCAGGAACCCTAAATATGCTATTGGAAGCCTGCATAGTACATCCTACTGTCCCTCTCCCTTAGGTGTACTATGGGGAGCTAGTTAATTTTCTGACTACTCCTTCTCCTAGACCAAGTTTCCTATCCCAGGGCAGTTAGGTAAATCAGGGTCTCTCAGCAGATTCACCTCTTCTTTCTTCTTAGGCTCTCCCCAAGTCAACTGATATGCTCCTCCAAACAATAAAAGGGGGAGACCAGAAAATTGAACCTACATTCTTTGGGTCCCCCTGAACCTCCTGCTTACACCCTCCCACTCCTGGAGTTAGTCTCAGACCAGAGAGGTAGGATAATGCCAGATTTCTGGGAGTGCTGGGCTCAGAAAACAAAGGCCTGAGAGAATGTGGACTTGGGGTATGTAGGTATGTGAAGTGTGGGTTGTGGGGGTTCAGGGATCATGGGCTTGGGGTTCATGCATTTGGGGAACATGGGGCTTGGGAATGCTGGCACATGACTCCAGCTTTCCTGGAGTGCTATGCCCTCAGCCCTAGGGGGCTTCCCTAGGGGGAAGAGATTTACCTTCCCAGGGCTTCCAAGTTCAGTGTTAGAAACTCACAATTCTACCTTGAGCAAGCACTAATTATGCTGCAGTCTCTCCAGATCAATGCCCAGACATCCCCTGCCATGTAGGTTCCTGAAACAGCCTGCTCCAGCAGAATTGTCACCATACAGCCTGTCCTTTACAGGAGAGATGACGACAGTGTACTTACTCAGATGTCATCTTGCCCTGCCTCCTGATGCTGAAGTCTCAAGCTGGAGCCCCAGGAAGTAAGCACACAGAGGAAAGAGAAGCAAGCCCCAAGCAGAGAAGTACACTGAGTCCAGAAAGAACCAAGCCCTGGGAAGAGAGGAACACAGGAAGGCTGAACCCTGGCAGACATCAGCAGCCATACTGCTCCAACACGTGGAAATAGACTTTGGTGAGGGAAGTAACTTATGCTTTATGGCTTGGTGTCTGTAAATTCCTATGCAAAACAAATACCCTTTATAAAAGCCAGCAGATTTCTTATATTTTGCATTAGCACCCCTTTGGCTGACTAATACACTAGTGATTAGGAAAATGAACATCAAAACTATAATGAGATATCATTTCACACCTATTAAAATGGCCATTATTAAAAAGTTGGAAAACTAAAAGTATTGGAAAGAATGAGGCTAGATAGGAAAGCTTATTCTTTGTTAGTGGGCATGTAGAATGGTACAGCCACTCTGGAGGACTGTTTGGCATTTTCCAAGGAAGTTTAATATAGACTTGCCATGTGACCCAACAATATCACTACTAGGTATAGACTCAGAAGAATTGAGAGAAGTGACATGAACAGAAGTCTGCACGCTGATGATCATAGTGTTACTATTCACAGTTGTCAAAAGATGGAAACATCCCAGGTGTCCATCAACCAATAAATGGTTAAATTGTGTATACACACATTGGACTATTATGCAGCTGTAAGAAGAAATGAAGTCATGAAGTGTACTTACAACATGAATGAACCTGGAGGACATTATGTCAAGTGAGGTGAGCCAAACAAAAAAGGACAAATACTATATGATTGTGCTATTATGAGCTAAATATATTATGTAATCTTGTGGAGTTAATAATTAGAATATGGGTCACCAGAAACTAGAATAAGGGTAGAGAATGGAAAGCTGGATGTTAATCTGTGCAGAATTGGTAAAAAGGTAGTTTGCAAATTTTTAGAAATGAATAGAAATGTTGAAAGCACATCATAGTGTTTTTAACTAGCATAGATAAGGGTATGACAGTGGTTGAAAGAGAAAGTCTAAGGACAAGTATATTAGTAGCAGGAAAGCTAAAAAACTTAATATGGAACTTTTTTCTTTCTTTCTCTACATTAAAATGTCCCTATAGTCTTGGCAGATGGCTCTGGTGTTCAGTGCCATGTCGGTGGGACCTACTTTGGAATTTGTGTTCCTCAGTGTCATGAAGTTGGACTCAGATGTGAACTTTCTACACATGCCTCTTCTATCACTTTTACTGAACCTGTGGTTGGTGCTAGGGTTGGTGTATACTCAGGAGACTTGAATCTCTGGACTCTCCATGTGGCAGCTGGGCACTGAGCCTCAGCAGAGTTGCAACTCCTACTCTCTGGTTTTTTGGACTTACCCAGGTCAGCTAACAGGGAGGTGAAGATGGTCAACCACCACACCAAGGAATCAAGAATGCCTACAACTGCAAGCAGAAGAATTGCATCCATCATCCATGTAAGATCTAAGCCCCTTCTCAATACAGAGGTGGAGTGGACATCACCATCCCAGGGTCCACAGGATGGAGGAATAAAATATGGATTAGAGTGAATTTACTGATATTCTACTATAGAACTCTTGTGACTAGTAATGGAAAAAATTGTAGCATAGATGTGGAGAAAGTGACCATGGTAGTTGCTGAGGGCAGAGAGAGGGAAGAAGAGATGTGAGGTGAGGGCTTTTCTGGGACTTGGAGTTGTCCTAAATGATATTGCTGGGATGGATGCTGAACATTATATATCTTGCTACAACCCACTGAATGTACTGGGGGAGAGTGTAACCTGCAATATTATCCTTGTGGTACAGCAGTGCTCAAAAATGTATTCACCAAATGCAATGAATGTGCCACAATGATGAAAGAGGTTGTTGATGTGGGAGAAGTCAGGTGAGGGGATGGGATATATAGGAACCTCTTGTTTTTTTAATGTAACATTTTTTGAACTCTATGTATCTTCAAAAATACAATTAAAATTGATGGGGGTGGGGGGTGGAGAGTGGGATATATGGGAACCTCATGTTTTTTAATGTAACATTTTCTGTGATCTAATAAACTTGAAAAAAGGTAATGAAAAAATTAAATTAATTTTTAAAAAATTGTAGTGCAAACCATAATGTAAACTATAGACGATGCTTAGTAGTGATATTTCAATATGTATTCATCAATTGTAACAAATGTACCACAGTAATGAAAAATGTTATTAATAGGGGAAATTTTGATAGAGAAATGGGGTGGGGTATATGGGAATCCCTTATATATTTACTTTTTAAGATTTATTTTATTTATTTCTCTCCCCTTCCCACCCCCTGCCCACCCACCCACCCCAGTTGTCTGTTCTCTGTGTCCATTTGCTGCATGTTCTTCTTTTTGTTTGCTTCTGTTGTTGTCAGCAACATGGGAATCTGTGTTTCTTTTTGTTGCATCATCTTGTTGTGCCAACTTTCCATGTGTATGGTGCCATTCCTGGGCAGGCTGCACTTTCTTTCATGCTGGGTGGCACTCCTTGCACATGGGGCTACCCTATGCACAGCATGGCACTTCTTGCATGGCATGGCACTCCTTGTGTGCATCAGCACTGCACATGGGCCAGCTCCACATGGGTCAAGGAGGCCTGAGGTTTGAACCGCGGACCTCCCATGTGGTAGATAGATGCCCTATCCACTGGGCCAAGTCCACTTCCCCCCTATATATTTGATGTAAATTTCATGTAACCTATACCTTCTTTTAAAATAAAAGAAAATTGTCAGAAGAAAAAATTGTCATTCCATTATTTTCTGGCTTGCAGATGTCATTATCAGAAGATATTTTCACCCTTAAGTTTTTATTCAGTTGATAATATGTCTTTCATTTTACATTGCTGTGTATAAGATTTTTATCTTTATCATTGTTTTCTTGTGAATTTGATTGTGATGTGCATTGTTATTATTTTATGGTTTTCTGCTTGAAAACATTTTTTCATCAAATTTAGAAAAATCTGTTTTTGTTCTTCCTGTATATTTCCTTTCTATGTCCATCCTATTTCTTTCTAAGTACACAAAAATATATACTTAATATTTTATTACATTTCTTTAAGTTATTTTTCTTTTGATGATTCTTTTTAGGGATCGTATCTATTACTACATACTCATGTTCACTTATCTTTTCTTCTGTGGTCCTATTTTCCATTTTAGATACTGTATTTTCATTTCTAGATTATTTTTTAATATTTTATATTTCTCTTATGATTTTTCCTCTGCCTTTTTAATCCTATGAATTCTTTCATCTCTGTCATTTATGTGTCCCTTTGTAATAATTAATTTATTTAACTCTCAGAAATGTTTATTTTCATGCCTAGTAATTTTTATCTGATACTGGATATTTTCAATTTTATGATGCTTAATGTTAGATGTTAGACTTCTTGTATTCTTTTATATATTGATGGTCTTTCTCTGTGATTTAGTTAAATTAACTGAGTTAATTAGACCTTTTCAATTCTTGTTTTATGCTTTGTTAGGATTGGCACAGAGCAGTCTTTATTGCAGAGCTAATTTTATTGCAGAACTAATTAAGTGACCTCAAGTATTTCTTAAGAGTTTCACTAGTGGCCCAGACTTTGGAGGCAAGGCAGATCCAAAAATCTTTTGTTCCTGAGGAACATCCTAATATATTATAGTAGGAGGAAGAACAGGTAAAGCAGAGAGTACCTGAAAAGGATTGAAATTCTGATTATTCTCTTTTCTTTGGTTCAATCCAAGACCTAATCTCAATTCTACTGACTTTCCAATCCCTTGCTTTTGTTAACACTAGTTTGACATTGTGTAAAAATTTCAATTAAAAGGAGGAAAACACTGAAACAATAGACTTATCCAGAAACAAGATTATTCACACTTTACTACTTCATTCACATGAAATTCTAGAGAGGCAAAAGTAACATATGGTTGGCAGATATCACATCAGTTGTTAAATGAAAAGGTTCACATGGGAATTCTCTGGAGATGATAAGACAATTGACTAGGGGAGGTGGTAACATGGATGTATGTATTTTTCAAAATTCATTTGTCTATACACTGGAAATGGGTGCATTTGAAATATAAAATTACCTCAACTGAGTTGGCTTAAATTGAAAAAAAAATGAATACATAAGGAATATCAAAATTAGAGATGTCTACCTCAATTGAGTTGGGTAAGAATGAAAAAAATGAATACATAAGGAGTGTTAGAATTACAGAGATGAAAGTAATATACTCAGGTTTGTCAGACATTCCAGCTGCCAATTAAACAAATTTTACTTTATGAAATTGGAAGCATATTTAGAATTAGAGGTTTCCATTTAGGATATGGAACATTTAAAGAAGGGATTTTAGCCAATAACTGCACCTTAGAATTGATAGTGGAGATATTGAATAGACTAAGATCTGCCTGGGCTCAATCCCCAGAGAGACTGATGCAATATTTCTGGTGAGGAAATCAGGATATAGTATTTATTAAAAACAGTCAAGTAATTCTCATGACCACCCAGAATTGGCACTTCTAATATGAAAAATAGTTGATGTTATGGCAGTAGATAAGAACTCTTCCAGATTGCTCATAAAATGAAATAAAGAACAGGAGAAACTATCATAGCCTGGAGATACCATTAAGATCTTAGTTTAAATATTAGGATGATGTGGCAATGAACAAAGCCTTTAAAGTGATAATAAGATAATACTATGAACAATTCTATGCCAATAATTTTTACAACTTGAAATGGACAAATTTTTGACAATACAATTTATCAAATCAACACAGGAAAGAACAACCCTATACCTATTAAAGAAATTAAAATTTGCATGAAGATTCCCAAAAAGAAAACTCCAGGCCTGGCTAATTTCACTGTTATGTTTTATCAAAAATATCCAATCAGGAAATAGTGCCAATCTTACATAAATGATTTAGAGAAAGAAGGAGAAAGAAGGATCACTGCCCAAGTCATTTCATGAGGCAAATATAATGCTAATAATAAATTCTGATAAGTGTGTTACAAAAAAGTATATACCACACTGATATACATGATGTCAATAGATGCAAAAGTCCTTAACAAAATATTAGCAGATCACATGAAATAATTCATAATTCATGATATATTATCTCTGGAGTACAGGGATTAATTATCCCAGAAGAACCACATAGTAAAAGGGGTAGCTCCCAGGAGGAAGATGGGAATTTGACAAAAATAAAAAACTAAAAAAGCAAAAAGAATTAATGTCTACTACAAATGGTGAAACTTCTGAATATTTTTAATGAAATTATGCACATTTTTGCTATGGGTCATTAACCCAGAGTTAAGAGAGAAAAAGCAAAAACCAACAACAATGTTATGTTGCCCCAAGGGAATGAATGTGCTTTGTTTTCTCAATTTTACTGAGAATGTTACCAAGATAGAGAAAAGATTATGACTCATTAATGAGGATCCTAAAGCATTAGAGTGTGGTAGAAACAGGAGCTTTAACTCTTCATCTTCATTTCAGCACACTCCCTGAGTTAAAAATTAAATTAACAAAAATTATTTCTAAGTCTTTCATACCCTCTCCTTTTAAAGTGCACTTAATATACTCATTATAAATCTGTTCATCGTGACTTAATTACTACACAATATATTATCCCTCAAGCAAAACACATTTAGATGCTTTTTGTCTTGTCTGTTGGCTGTAATCATCATAAAACTTTCTTAGCTGTGGAATATGTTGCTTATCTGTACTGTCCATGTGGTGCAGTGGTGCTCCAGAATGTATTCACCAGGTGCAGTGGATGTGCCGCGATGATGGAAGAGGTTGTTGATATGGGTGGGGTGGGGGGGTATATGGGGACCTCATTTTTTTTTTTTTAAGATTTATTTATTTATTTAATTTCCCCCCCCTCCCCTGGTTGTCTGTTCTTGGTGTCTATTTGCTGCATCTTGTTTCTTTGTCCGCTTCTGTTGTCGTCAGCGGCACGGGAAGTGTGGGCGACGCCATTCCTGGGCAGGCTGCTCTTTCTTTTCACACTGGGCGGCTCTCCTCATGGGCGCACTCCTTGCGCGCATCAGCACTGCGCATGGCCAGCTCCACACGGGTCAAGGAGGCCCGGGGTTTGAACCGCGGACCTCCCATATGGTACACGGACGCCCTAACCACTGGGCCAAAGTCCGTTTCCCTCATATTTTTTTAATGTAACATTTAAAAGAAAATAAAGAAGAAAAAAACCCTATCATAATCATGACCTCTAAATATAGCAGTATATAGCTAATTCAGCCTACCGTACATAGAACGTGTGAAGTTTCAAGAAGCATGATCTTTTATGTCATTTCAATTAGACTTCAGTTCATACATCCTGTGATCTGTCATCCCCTTCCCTATTTATCCTTTGTGTTCTTGGCTTGTATAGTAGAAATTTAAATTAAAACCATTTTTTATTTGCTCAGCAATCATCAGATTTAATCTAGTAACAAAATTATACAGTAGTGACTTCTTTATGTGCCAACCTTCAATCTTACCAGAAAATTAGAAAAGAAATGGAGAACAATTTCAGAAACTGGACAGAGCACTTGGCTGGTTAAATTTACAGCTTCAACATGTGCTAAGTAGAGGAAAGGTAGAACTGCTATAGCTTATGCTATCTTAGTCCATAGCTCAGAGGAAGTAACTTTTATTTACCTCAGTGCTAATGATGGAGCTATATATTTTCCCAGGTTCTATTCGGTTGGAAAGAGATAAGGGAGAAAAGCAGGGGAAATTTAATGAAAGGAAAGATAAAGGAAAAGGAAACAGGAGGCATAAAGAAAAATATGATTAAAAATATAAGGACAACTCCAAGTCCTGAAAATGCCCCAATATTACACCTCTTTTTCCCTCTCCCTGCCTTCAACAACTCCCATGGCCACTGTTTCCACACTAATGATATAATTTCTTCCATTGCTAGAGTCACAATAATTCTATAGTAGAATACCAGTAAGTCCACTGTAATCCATATTTTATTCCTTCATCCTGAGGATCCTGGGATGGTGATGTCCACCCCACCTCTAAATTTAGTGGGGGCTTAGATCCCACATGGCTGATGGATGGAATTCTCCTGCTTGCAGCTGTAGTAGACTCTCTTGATTCCCTGGTGTAATGGTTGACCATCCTCACCTCCTTTTTAGCTGGCCTGGATAAGTCCAAAGAACCAGAGAGTAAGTGTTGCAACTCAAGGACAGATGCTGGACATTATATATCCTGTCATAACCCACTGAATGGACTGGGAGAGAGGGTAAACTACACTGTAAACTATAATCCATGCTGTGTGTCAATATTCCAAAATGTGCTCATCAAATACAATGAAAGTACCACACTAATGAAAGAAGTTGTTGATGTAGGGGGTATGGGGAGTGGGATATATGGGAACCTCTTATATTTTTTAGTGTAACATTTTGTCTAATTTATGTATCTTTAAAACAGGTAATAAAAATATGATAAGGAAATAGAAATAACCAGACACTCTATAGAAGCTAGTGCTAGAAGACAACTGTAGTGGTAGGCTAGATAATGCTGTAGTAGCAAATAACCCCAAACTTCTGTGGCTTACTGTATGTTATGTGTCTGTCATGAGTTAGCAGAGGGCTTCAACTCATTGCCATCATTCAGGCCCCAGGCTGGTGAAGCAGCAACCTTTGGGAATATCACTAGATCCATTCCAGAGTGGAAAATTCAACACTTGCTCTTAGTTTTTCCAGGGAATGATCTATATCACTTATTTCAATGTTACTGGCCAAATTAAGAAGCATGATCCACATCTAATTTCAAGGAGGTAGAGAAATACCATCCTGCAATGTGGGAATCTTAAATTTTTGGCCAAGTAACACATGATACTATTAGTGTCACAGTGCAGATAATGAAGTTTATATGCCATATAGAGCACTGTACTCAATTAGCTACTGGAAATCCAATCTCTCTTTATCCCTTACAAGAAATACTATTTTCCCTGAGATAGCAATCTGAACACTTGAAAACTGCATTTTAAAATTCTTCTTCTGTAGATAGAGGTAGCAGTTGACACAGGGCTGGCCATACATATCAGTGGACCCCATTAGGTGGAGCTTCTAAGAATGCTCTGTAAAACAGACACAGTCTCAGCTGACTTTCCTCTGCCATAGTTGTGATGCCAGGGGAGTTTGGGAAGAGACATCTTGTGGCATGAGAACAGGAGTTATGCCCTATTGTGTTATACTGTAAGCCAGGGGCACTAATGGGACTGTTGTGCTGATGCACCAGGTTTGGATTACCAACTTTCAAATTCCCCATTGTGTGAGAAAAAAATTAAAATTTTAAAAATCTGTTTTTTAAGCTACTTCAAGTATAGTTTTCTTTTATATGCTGTTGGACCTATTCCTGAGTGACAAAACTTTGAAATCAGTGAGGTGATGATACAAATAGCAGATACTAAACTTTAGAATTGACTTATTGAAGACCTTAGAAGAGTAGGAATTATGAATCCACCCATTTTCCTCCTACATCCTATTCATTACTATGGCAGCAAAAGAATATTTTTTCTCTCTTTTGAGTATCTAGGATCACTTTCCACATTATATTTTCATGACTCTGTGTTTCTTTGCACTAAGGAAAGTAGAGAAAAGGAGGATAGCCACAGTTTCTGACTAGAACCTTATTCTGAGATATTAATCTCCTTAAACTGATTGATGTAATTAAATGAGTTTTATCAGTTAGTCTTGGGTAGTTTATCCTTTAAACTTCCTCCCTCTTTGGAACCTCACATCTCTGAATCTCTCCATTTATGCTGCCCAATGTGACCCCAACCTCTTTAAAAGCCTTTGGTGTGCTTTCTAGTCATTATTCAAAAGACAGGGATGAATACAATGACATTAGGGTGGGTTTCTAAAGGTGGAAGCAAATTCTCAAGACTAGAGGGATAAAGGTAAGAAGGCAGGAAAGGAGATGGAAGTTCTATTTCTAGAGCTACCACTGGGAGCATTTCACAATTGCAATTAGATTTATCAACTTTTGTATATTCAACCTTTTAAAAATATTCCCAAGGTTTTCTTCCAATCATATAAATATTGCCACAGTTTGGCCTTTGGAAAAGCTTTCTTAGTAAAAGGTTCTTTAGTTATTTATTATATGTGAATCCCATCTGTGAGATATTCCTCTCATGTAGATAACAGTGTTACACAGAGGAAACATTAAGGGATGGCTCTATATGGAGGTACATTTTCAGAAAACCAAAGAAAAAGTAATGACCCAGTAAGAACTGAATTCAGTTTTTCTGTTGGAAGTAGAGGTAACTGTATGCCTTTCTCTCTTGAGTTCCTTAATCATTCAGCACTCTCTAGCATAAACATATTATAAAGAATGTCAAGTGGATGTGGGCTATGGGTGGAAGGGCTCTTTGTCTCTTCAGAAATAACCTTAACCTAAACTGTCTCTCCTGACTTGTGGGTGTGGAACTGTAAGAGGCTGCAGTCCTGCCTTGGTAACCATGGCAACAACTCCAGTCCCAGGAAACAGTTTAACAATGCAAAGTCTATAAACTTTAAATATTCAGGGAAAATGCAAACCAAATGTGCTAAAAGCTTATCTAGAATGTCTGAAGTCCATGCTAAAAGCTTACCTAGGATGTGGAAGATATATGCTAATTCAAGCCTATTGAGAACTGAAACAAAAGGACAATTTGGCCTTTCCTCTCTGTATAAAAGGGATTCAAAAATCTTGTTCAGTGCTTAGGATTGAAACAGAAAGCTCCCAAGTCTGGCCTGCTGCATCAATAAACCATTTTTCTTCTCAAAATCATTCCTGAGTCCTGGCCTCTCTATATGCAAATAATTGAACCTCTCTCAAATTCTACAACAAGGAGTCAGTTCAGAAAGTTTCTACTAAAAATATGTTGATTTAGAATTGTCTTAGGGGAAAACATAAAAAGCATTCACAAACTGTGTTTGCCCATACCCATCCTGTAAGACACTCTGAAGGAGGCCTGATTACACCAGTTTTAGGAAGATGAAACTTTCTCGAATCAAGTTTCCTTAAATAAAAGTCTTCATTTAAACAACAATATTATACTTCTATTTGCAGTGGTATGTACCCTCTCTTAAAATGAAAACAATTTAAAATGCTGGAGTAAAATGTTTTCAGAATCACATTTTAAAAGTATTGTTGATCTCCTAAAAAATAGATAGGTACAGAGACAAACAAACAAAAGTGGTCCTAAAAGAAAGAAAACTTCAAAGTGGAAGCAGATATTCTGTGAAGATTAAAAATAACTCAAGTTCAACATCACATCAAAATCAGTTATGGCTGTGATCTCTCCTGGGGCAAAATCCCTCTCCATCTGTGGACCTGAGAAACCTGGAAAATAAGTTATGTGCTTCCAAAGCACAATGGTAGAACATGCAGAGGATAGGCATGCTTATTCTGTAACAAGAAACTGGAAGGAAAAGGGGATCACAGGTTCCAAGCAGGACCAAAGCCCAGCAGAGCAAACTTCATTAGATTTCAAGGTCATCTCTGGATTGAGGCTTTGTCCTCTGAGCCTGCTGGAGGGGCAGCCCCACCCTTTCCAAGAGCTTGTGAGAGCAGCCATGCTCTCCCCAGTGCTGGAGCCCAGGTCACACTGAGTCTGAGGACAGCAGTGGCAATCTCACTCTGCCTGAGCACTGCTGTGTGTGCTCCAGTTTCTCCAAGCATTGGTGCCACCCCAATGCTGACTGGACCCATGCTCACCCACAGCCTCTTTAGCAAAGAATTTCCTAACCATACCCTCATCAGGAGTCCCATTCTCTGGGAATGCACTCTCAATAGTTCATGGGGGACCCTGATAGAGTCACTTTTGGCCCTGGTCTCAGAGAACACTATCTGGATAGAATGAGAATTTTCCACATTATCAGTTGCTGGTTCCTATGAGTGTAAGAAATCAGTTCTCATTTTATCCCTTTCTGCTCTCATTTTACTGTAAGTTACAAGGAGAAACAAGTCTGTAGCTTCCACACTTAGCTTGAAAATCTCCTCAGCTAAACATCCAGGTTCATTGCCTGTAAGTTCTGCCTTCCATTGAACATGAGAACACAATTTCAGCAAGTTATCTGCTGTGTTATAACAAGAACCACATTCATCATTTCTTTCTAAGTTCTCAATGGAATTATCTTTAACATCCATATTTCTACCGACAGACTGCAAAGCAACTTGGTCTTCTTATCAAGCACCTCAGATTCTTCCAGCTTTACTCATTACCTAATTTCCAAGCCTGTTCCACATACTTAGATGTTTGTTAGAGCAGCATTCCACTCTCAGTACTACAATCTGTATTCATCAAGATTCTCCAGAGAAACAGATCTGGCAGGAATAATTCATATACACATACATACCTACATATATATGTATGAATGTATGTCTATATATACATGCACATGTGTGTGACATAAATAAAGGATTTATTATAGGAATTGGCACGTGTGCCTGTGGAGAGTGTCAACAAGTTGCAATTCCATAGGACAGGCTGCAAGATGGAAACCACAATGAAGTTGAAGTGAAATTCTCCAGGTGAAGCTGGCTGGCTGAAGCAGAGATAAAGTCTTCTTTTTGACTTCTGAAATCCTGAGTTCTGGTTCTTAGACCTCCAACTGATTGATGAGGAGACTCCCCTTATGCTGAGGGCAGTCTTCTTTCTTGGTTGTAGATGTAATCAGCTATAGATGCAATCCACTGACAATATGTGTAAATCTCTCAGGAAATATCCACACAGTAACAATCAGGCCAGAGCTTGTTTGACCAAACAACTGGACATTGTAATGTAGCCATGTTGACACATGAACTTAACTGTCCCACAAGCTCATGAGAAATAAACCCCTTCTGTAGAAAATGACAGTGAGAAAACTAGCCAGTATTAAATGATCATGCTAGCAAAAGGAACAAAGAAATATTACATGAAAATCTGAGCCATCATAAGACCCTCATGTGTGTTTTCATGCAGGCCACACATGTGGTGGTAAATCCTCAATCAAGTATGTTTAATTAAATGGTATTAGGATTTGGGTACTTTCAGGCAACTGAGAGAAGAATGTAACTTTCTTCTGTGGGAAGGTATTTTTATCTCAGGCCTCAAAGGATTGCTGAGAGACAGTGCCAAGGATTGTGTGCTCTAGTTAACAATGACAAGGCACACAGGAACAAGTAATAAGCAAGTGAAGACCTCAGAGGCCAAGATCCCAGGGACACAGAGGAGTGTGATCAATACTTGGTGGCTCTTTCCTTCTTAAAGAAGAGAAGCTTGTGACAACCTCATAGGACAGGGCCAAAGAAGACTAGATTGGGGATCACTCCAGGATTTCAGAAGAGAGCAGGAAGACCCTCCAATCTTCTGAAATTTGGTACTAGTTATCACTGTTGTAAGTTTATCTCTTTCAAGGTACTACACTGAGCACTGGGGGGAAGAAGGAAGATAAATAAGATGTAGTTCCAATTTCAAAGAATTTAAAGTCCAGGAGGGGATTGGAGGGCCCTATAATATATCTAGGCTTTGGCTACCTTAGTAAAACCTTTTGGGATTTCTGCCCAAGTTACAATTACCCTTTTTTTTGAGAACTTACCTCCAGTCCAGTTAAGGTTGATCACCATCAGACATGTTTATACTCATAACCCTGTCACCACAGTTCACTAGGCCAGGAGTAATCACATAGTCCCTGGTGGGCCCATCAGCATGTGTAAGCTCCAAATTTGGAATCATAACCACAACAAGTTAGTACCCGTGGTTGGCTGGAAATATAATTTGTAATTTCAGTGGTTGCAGGATGGTCAAATTCAGTCTTGTCATGAATATAAGCATCTGATCTAAAGAGCAAAAGAACAATGCCTAACATTGTTTTCCAGCAGTATTCATTCCTTATCAACATCCACATTTTCCTTTTGAACAAGAAAAGAATTATGTTTTGTTTGTATCTTCCTCTGGTCTCTCTCCATTCTCCCTCCACCAAACTTTGCCATTGAGACACATAATATAGTAGTTAATAGCACTACCAGGAACTTACTGCTTGGGAATAATCCCTCGATCCACAGCTGTTAGAATTATGATCTCAAATGAATTAACTCTCTATATCTCAGTTTTCTCATCTATAAATTGGAAATAATAATATTACATACCTAAATGAATTAATATCTGTAGGTCAGCGAATGCTTGATAAATAATAAACATTTTAAAAAATAAATACATACTAATATTTATGAATCAAAATTGTCTGGAATATTAAATGCAGATTTCCATGGCTAAACACTTTTGCTATTGCTAATTTTGAAAATGATCATTATTAAACCCTTTATTTATTCTTACATCCCATAGCACAAAACTTTACCATAAATTAATTTCCTTTCTCAGTGGAGTACTTCACCTCAGATTTCTTTCAAAAAGTATCTGTATGGTAAATATATTTCATAGTTTAGTTTGAATTTTTTCATCTACTTGGATTTCAAAGTGTATTTAAAAACAGTAAAACTATATATCCTGCCATAACACACTGAATGTACTGGGGGGAGATTATAAACTTCAATGTAACTATTATCCATGTGGTGCAGCAGTGCTCCAAAATGTATTCATCAAACGCAATGAATGTGCCATACTGATGAAAAAGGTTGTTGATGGAGGAGTGGGGTAGAGGGGTGTGGGGTATATGGGAACCTGTTATATTTTTTAATGTAACATTTTTATGATCTATGTATCTTCAAAGAATACAATTTTAAAATGATGGGGGTGGGGTGGTGGGGATTGGGGCTTATGGGAACCTCATGGTTTTTTTTTAGAGATTATTTATTTCTCTCCCCTTCTCCCCCCACCCAGGTTGTCTGTTCTCTGTATGTATTTGCTGCGTCTTCTTCTTTGTCTGCTTCTGTTGTTGTCAGCTGCACCAGGAATCTGTGTTTCTTTTTTTGTTGTGTCATCCTGTTGTGTCAGCTCTCCATGTGGGCAGTGTCATTCTTAGGCAGACTGCACTTTCTTTCACACTGGGTGGCTTTCCTTATGGGGCACACTCCTTGTGCGTGGAGCTTCCCTATGTGGGGGACACCCCTGCATGACATGGCACTCATGTGCCTCAGCACTGTGCATGGGCCAGCTCCACACAGGTCAAGGAGGCCCAGGGTTTGAACAGCAGACCTCCCATGTGGTAGACAGATGCCCTAACCACTGGGCCAAGTCTGCTTCCCTTTTATGTTTTTTAATGTAACATTTTATGTCATCTATTAACTTTAAAAAAAGAAAATTAAAAAGTAAAAAGAGTAAAAATGACTAAATAGGATGTATTATAGGAGTTTAAGGACATTCCACATCAAAAAGATATAGTAATGTAACTCCCATATTGAGTGAATAAAAAGAAAGATTCCATGCAACCATCTCAATATAACCAGAAAAATTAATTTACCATTGTGCCAGATTGTCAGCTATCAGCTTTGCATTACAACCATCCTCTTCTATGGTCTCCTCTGCACTGGGAAATTCATTTTCCAGAAGATTCTTCTCTGTATAGTTTCAGGTTAAAGTTTGCCAATGAGAGGAACTTACACAGTATTTGGAAAGTGAACTGGTTAGTGGAGAAGTCATCATTCCAGGGTGGCTGTGGCAACCAGATGAAAAGGCTTCACAGATTTCTCCACAAGTCCCTGCTTAGCTGCTGCAGACCAAGGCCTTGACCTTTCCCAGGGGCTTGACAATTGCAGCAATGTCCAGAAAAACTTGAATCAAGCTGAAGTCATCAATGACTGTTTCCTTGACTTTTTTCTTTTTTAAGATTTATTTTATTTATTTTTCTACCCTTCCCCCCACCTGTGCCCCAGTTGTCTGTTCTCTGTGTCCATTCACTGTGTGTCCTTTTTGTCTGCTTTTGTTGTTGTCAGTGGCACCAGGAATCTGTGTTTCTTTTTGTTGTGTCATCTTGCTGCAACAACTCTCTGTTGTGCGGCACCATTCCTGGGCAGGCTGCACTTCCTTTTGTGCTGGGTGGCTCTCCTTATGGGGTGCACTCCTTTCGTGTGGGGCTCCCCTATGTGGGGGACAACCCAGCATGGCATGGCACTCCTTGCTTGCATCAGCACTGTATGTGGGCCAGCTCCACATGGGTCAAGGAGGCCCAGGGTTTGAACTGCAGACCTCCCATGTGGTAGACGGATGCCCTATCCACTGGGCCAAGTCTGCTTCCCTTCCTTGACTTTCTGTCACTCTTCCTGACCTTCACTCATCCAGTTCTTGTTATGTTCAAGTACGACCTGTTTCCTTTATTAAACACCTGTATTCAATAATATTCAGAGTCATTTTGTTTTACTGACCAAACCAAGACTGAAAAAATATTCAAAAATTAGGAATTTAGGAATAGATGAGAGTTGCTTTGTGTTGACAAAGGCTTTTAACTTGAATCTATAAATACACTGTAACAAAAGAATAAGCTCTTGAACTGACTGCAGCCATCACTCATTCAAGTACCTAAGTCACCCCCCATAGAATAATTTTATTTCTTCCAGAATTCATATGAAAAATTGGACAAATAATTAATGAAAACTCTCTCTATAGAAAGCCTGGAGAAATAAATTAATTAGCCAGAACTTTTGTCCAAAATTTAGTTACTTATTTCATTTTCATACTAGGAGAATCTTTACTGTTTAGTCAAGTCAAGCTCTATCTGCTTGACTGCTTAAAAGTAACTGTTTGTGGAAAATTGTCCCCACCCATCTCAGTTCTTACACTCATCCACCATCTTAGAAGGCAACCACCATTTCATCTCAGCCTACTTGCACGTCCACACTGAACCATTTCCTGCTCTAAAAGACACACTCTGCCGTGTCAGCAGCATCTGACACACAGTCACAAGACATCGCGCCATCCCACCACAACCAATTGGCATTCAGCACTCCTCCGCCCTTCTCCCCAGCCTTCTCCACCCCTTCCCCAAAGTATATAAGATTGTAGCCACCCCCAATAAAATTAGACCTGCGTGCATACCTCGTCTCCGCGTGTGCTCCTTTCGGCTGCACCGTGCGTCCCCACCAAACCTCGAGCCGCATTCCTCAGCCGCCTCCCCGGGTGCGCCCAGGAGTCTCGGCAGCCCCCAGGTGGCTCCAGCAGCGGGTCCAACAACTGGCGCCCGAACAGGGACCCCCGAATGTTCTGGCGTGACTTCGCGGTGTTCCTGATCGGCCGACCTGCTGCCCCTCCCTCCGCACAGGACCCATCGCCGTCCTCCTGTGCAGCCGCTCGAGGTAGGGACTCTTCGGCGTCTGCGACTCCTCCCGACTCTTCTCGTCCTGTTGACGAGTCGACCCCCCTCCTAACCTCCCGCTCTATCTGGAAACCCCCTTCCCTCCTTCGCCATCTGTTTCCCCCACCTGTTAGCAATGGGCGCCTCGCTCTCCACCCGCCAAGTCCCCCAGGTCCGCATGCTGGCGGCCTTCCTAGAGACCCACCACGTTAAGGTCTCTATCCGCCAGCTGCGGCTTTACTGGAACCTTCTCCTTCCCTTCAACCCTTGGCTTGCCTCAGCTCAGCTCTGGAATCCAGAGACTTATGAACGTTTGATTCAGCGGGTAACGTCCGCTATGGAGCATGAGCAGAAGACATTTCCCCCCGGACTTATTCCCGTACTCGTTGCCATCCGCGCCTGCCTCGCTGGAGTTCCCTCCCCGTCCGCGTCCATTCTCGCCTGTGACGCCACCCCCCCCACCGATTTACCTTCTCCTAATCCCGATGATGACTGTGCCTCCCTCCCCGATCAACTCGAGGCTGCGCTCGAGCTTGACCCCCCCACAGCAATAGATTCTCCTTCCCCCCGTCCTCTCGCTCAAGATGGCGAACTTCCTCCTTCTTCTCTGCCTGAAAAGGGGAAGTCCCCGCTCAGTTACCCCCCTCTTCCTCCTTCTTCTCTGCCTGAAAAGGGGAAGTCCCCGCTCAGTTACCAAGATGGCGCACTTCCCCCTTCTTCTTCCTCCTTCATAGCCCCTTCCCCGCATCCCCCCTCCTCCTCCCTCTCCCCGGCCCCGGACGGCCCACTTCCCTTTTCTCCTCCCTGCCACCCCCCCGTTCCCTCCCCTTCCGCGCCCCTCAGGTCCCTGCCCTTCTCCGCTTCGGCGCCGCCTCCTCCATACCTTACGCCCCCTCCCAGTTCCTACCCTCACGCTTCCGGATGTCCTAGTGCCAGCCACCCTCCCGTTCCTTGCGTCTCAAACCCCCCCACATACCCCTCCGCGGCCGTTGCCCTGAGTGATTCCTTCGAAGCCCCCTTTTCCCCTCCCATGGCTCACCTTTACCCTCTAAATGTCAATCGCAGTATCCATAGCCCCCAAGCTTGGCTGCCCTTCCCCCCAAAAGATGTTGCCCAGCTGCGCACCGCCATCAAAGAAGACGGCGTGTCCAGCCCCCACGCTTTAGACCTTCTCGACCGCATGGCTGCCGCCCGCTGCATCCCCTATGATTGGATCGCCTTAGCCCGTGCAGTCCTCAGCCCTGGACAGTATATCGATTGGAGAGCCCATTATGGAGTCTTTGCTGACACCCAAATAGCTGAGAACGCTCGCAACGGCGTTCACTACCCCCCTGAAGCCTTCATCGGCTCTGGAGTTTACGGCGACCCCTCCGCCTACCGCGCTATCGGTCCTGGCTTTTTCCATCAACTCCGTGACTGTGTCTTCCGTGCCTTCCGTTCATGCGCGGCGGCCCACCCAGAGCCTCTCTCCAAGCTTTTCCAGGGACCAGACGAGCCCTTCAGTGAATTTGTCGCGCGCGTCAATACTGCCGCTGAGCGCCGCATATCTCAAAAAGCCGCCCGCAGCCCCTTTATCAAAGAGACCATCCAAGAGGGTGCCAACCCGGCCTGCAAAGCCATCATCCGCCCTATGCGTGAGCGCCCCCTTGCTGATTGGGTCATTGCCTGCGCCGGTGTCTCCTCCCAAACTGCTGCTATCTCAGCAGCCGTTATAGCGGCCGTTCAGACAGCCAACACCTGCTTTCGCTGTGGAGAACTCGGCCACTTTGCCCGCGAATGCCCTAATCTCCCAGCTCCACAGTCATCACGGCCCCCCCCGCAGTCAACCCCTCCGATTCCTCCTGTGAGCCTCTCCACCGCCCGCCGGCCCACTACCCCTTGCCCCCGCTGTGGCAAGGGATATCACTGGGCCCGCGACTGCCGCACTCCAAAACAACATTTAAACGGGAACAGGGGCAAGCCTCAGCCCCGCAACCAAGAGGTGTCGGCTCGCCCCATGCCGTAAAAATGCACTGGGCCGTGCCCGTTCGTTCCTCCGGCCCTCCATGCCTACTCCTTAAAGTTAATGGTCGTTGGATCAACGGCACTCTTGATTCCGGTGCCGAGCTTTCATGCCTCCCCCGCACTCAAGCAGCTGACATCCCTCTAACAGCGGGGCCCATAGTCCTTGGTGCGACTGGCCAAGCCCCTGCCTCTCAAGCCGCCAAACCCATCAGCTGGCAAGACACAGAGGGTCGCTCCGGTACCTTCCGCCCCCTAGTGCTCGAAGGTATTAATCAAGTCCTGTGGGGCCGCGACATTCTATCTCAAGCCGGTGCGGTCCTCTCCGCCTCCGACGGCTCTCATGTAGCGTCGCACCCCCCCTACTAATGGCCATTGCTCGTCTACAGCCACCAGCACCCGTTCCTCTGCAGTGGGACACTGAGGAGCCTATATGGGTGGAGCAATGGCCTTTGACTGTCCCCAAGCTTGACATTCTTCGCGGTCTCGTTGAGGAACAACTCTCCGCTGGCCACATCGAACCGTCCACCAGTCCTTATAATACACCTATTTTCTTCATCCGGAAGCGCTCTGGCGCCCCTCGGCTGCTCCATGACCTACGCGAAATTAACAAGCACATTAAACCTATGGGGTCGCCGCAACCTGGGATGCCACACCCCTCTGCCATCCCTCGTGACTGGAGCATTGCTGTGCTTGATATTAAAGACTGTTTTTTCTCCATCCCTCTTCATCCGGACGACCGTCCACGGTTCGCCTTCACGCTCCCTCAGCCCAACCATGCGAGGCCGGCTCGGCGCTACCAGTGGAAGGTCCTCCCTCAAGGTATGAAGAACAGCCCTGCCATTTGCCAACTCTTTGTCTCCACCGCTGTTGAGCCCCTTGCCGACAAAGCCACGATCATCCACTATATGGACGATCTCCTCGTCGCGCATGACGACCCGTCCTCGTTGCGAGCAGTCGTGCAACAGCTCCGTGACAACTTGAATGACATTGGTCTTGCCATTAACCCAGATAAATGTCTTTTCTACCCCCCATATCACTTTCTAGGCTTTGACATCTGGGACTCAATCTCCCCTAGGGCGCCTCGTTTAGCCATCCCTGATGCCCTGTCCCTCACTGAACTTCAACAACTCTGTGGCCAAATCAACTGGCTTCGTCCCTCTCTGTCCATTACTACCCACCAATTACAGCCCCTCTTCGACCTCCTGCAAGTCGCCGACCCGCCTTCCCAGGCGATTGCCGCAAAGATAGCACTCACCCCTGCTGCCAAATGTGTTTTAGACCTTGTCAACCAAGCTCTCGACACGTGCGACCTTCAAAGGTTCCGGCTTGATAGTCCACTTTTAGGGTTAGTCCTCCCCACAAGGGGGACGCCCACTGGCCTGTTGTGGCAAGACGGGCCACTTTTATGGGTGCATCTTGCTAAAAGCCGACTCCGGAAAATTTCTCCTCTGCTAGAACTCTTTGCACAGCTTGCCCTCCTGCTCTGTGAGCGCGCCGCCCACCACTATGGACGCCACCCTGACACCCTTGTTTGGCCTCTAACCGACCAACAAGTTACCCGCGCAGTGCAAACTTCCACTGACATGCAGCTCCTGATCATGCTCTTTACCGGACGTTTCGACAACCATTATCCCCACCACAGACTGTTGCAAGGTCTCATTACACTTCCAATGCAACCTCCGTCCTCTTTCCCGTTCCCGTCCACTCGGCCTCTCCCTCATGCTGCAGTTGCCTTCACAGATGCTTCAAAAACAGGCTTTGCAGTTGTTCTTTACTTGCCCGGTGCTCATCAACCTCTGTGTCACTCGTTTCATCATACGGGCTCAGTCCAAGTGGGAGAGCTCCTTGCAGTCATCAGAGCTCTACAGTACTCTAAGAATCAGCCCCTAAACATTTTCACCGACAGCCTCTACACCGCACAAGTTGCTCCCATTCTTGCTCACGCCACAGTCCTTACTGCACCTGCCTCATCCTCAACTCCCATCAACTTAGCCTTGCACCAACTACAAAACTTGCTTGAGCATCGCCGTCATCCTTGGTATATTTCCCACATTCGCAGCCACTCCGGCCTCCCTGGACCAATTGCACAGGGAAACCAACTAGCCGACCAGGCCGCTCAACAAGCGCCAGTTCTTTCTCTAGCCACTGCCTCCCAAACAGCGGGTGACGCAGTCAACCAAGCGAAGCATCTCCATTCTCGCTTCCACCTTGGCGCGCCATCTCTTCACCGACTATTTCCAGATCTCAACATAGAGACCTGCAAACATCTCGTTCGAAACTGCCGCGCATGCGCCCCCCTCTTACCCCTGGGCCCCTTACAGCCCCAGGGTGTCAATCCGCGGGGGCTAAAGCCCAACTCCCGCTGGCAGTTAGACGTCACCCATTTTCAGCCCTTCGGGCGACTTAAGTACGTTCATGTGGCTGTAGACACTTACTCGCACATGTGCTACGCCGTAGCCATGCCCGGAGAGACAGCAAAACATGCTATCCAAGCGTTGCGAGAAGCCATCCTCGTCATGGGAGTCCCCTGGGACCTGAAGACCGACAATGGACCTGCTTACCGCAGCGCGACATTTGCCGCGTTTCTTAAACTCTATAACATCACGCACCATTTTGGTCTCCCTTACAATCCACAGGGCCAAGGCCTAGTAGAGCGTACTCATCGTACTCTTAAAGAATACATAACAAAAGCTAAAGAAGCCGAGCCGAGACTCTCCCCTCGAGAAACTCTAACTCAGGCACTTATACACAACAACTTATTGACCTTTGATAAAGACGGTCTTTCAGCAACCCATAAGCATTGGGGTCCATCTTACAGACCAACACCAGCCCCCCTCGTCTTATGGCGAGACCCTCTCTCAAATAAATGGAAGGGCCCCACCCCGCTCCTTACTCAAGGGCGAGGATTTGCTTGCGTGTTCCCCGAAGACGCTCCTCAACCCATCTGGGTACCCTCCAGACTAGTTAAGCCTTATACACCTGGTAGTGAAGTACCACCCCCTTCTCTCAGTCTACAAAACCCCCCCTCCCCCTGTGAGGTCTCTCCCTTCTGTTTTGCAGATGACTCCCCCATTGACTCCTCCAGTAACCCAAACCAGACCGGTGACTCGGACAACCCAGACGGACTCGTCGCACACATCACGCCGTGAGAGACGTCGCCAGCGATTCCTCGCACGTCGCCTCAGCCGCCTCTCTTTGAACGAAGATCCTATAGAACAACAAATCCTGCAGCTCTGCCGACGAGCTCGTGCCCATGCCCCCCCTATTCCTCCCTGTTCTACACCCCCCCTTATCCACCCCCTTATCCAAACCCTCATTTTTATGCTTTACCTCGCCTCTACCACTCAAGCACGACCCCTCTGGGCCGCTGTTCGCCATCCTCCTGGCTTTCTTTTTCTAACCCCTGAAAGCCCCAATTTCCCCCATCTCTATCATACCAACTGCTCACTACGCCTGCCATGCGACCCACTCGCTCAGCCCCACTCTGTCGTCTTCAATCTCTCCAAGCCCCTAGTCCCCCCCGCGGACGCGCTTCTCCTCATCCTTCTTTCTAGTGAGTTCTCCAATTCCACCTCCCCAGCTCTCAGCCTTACTCACCTATTCCCTCACAATATCACCTTTCTCCCACTCCCCATGGGAGATTTCTTTGGCAACAGCTCGCAAGGTAGTTTCCTTGGCATCAATGGGACATGGCCCCTCAGGCCCACCAAGAGAAACGCCTCCCTCGAATCCCCTTCTGGCCCCAGACCCTCTCTCCCCCTCTGCCCTCCCCTCCGCTCTCAAGCACCCCCCTTCCTCGAAGACTTCACCTGGTCCTCATGCCTATCCTCTTCCCAGGGTGAGCGGCCCTTCTACCCTCACCCAGGAGACCTTTGGGTAGCGCCTCTTTTTCAGGCTTCCCCTAGAAATGTCGCCGACCTCACCAACGGTAGCAAGCCTTACCCCTGGCGAAACCCTACCCAGCATGTCTTCACGGTCTTCAGTCGTCAGTTTTTCTGTGGCGCTCTGAAATGCTTCGACATCACCCCTCTCCTGTGTGTCAACGGCTGCACTATCAGCAATGGGAGTTACGCTGCCAACCTCTCCTGGGAGTCATCTATCACCACACAGACTAAAAACTTGACACGCATATCTACCCTTGTTATTGTCAAGCCACCCTTTGCCTTTTATATATGTTCCTCCCTCAACTTCTCCTCCCCCGCTGAATGTAATATCTCTAACTATTGGAACACCTCCTATCACTATGCCTTTATAATCCAAAGACCTGCTGTGCTTTGGCTTCCCGTAGAGGCTAAGTCGTGGGTCGCGCCTATTTACCAGTCAGTGCCCGAAAACTCCCTTGGCCTCACCCGAGAAGCCCGAGATTTCGGGCTCACCGCACTCCTCTCCATTCTGTTCATAACCAGTGTAGCTGCAGCCACCACTGCCGCTGTTGCCCTCACCCAACAAACCCTCACGGCGCGAGCCCTCTCTAACATTACCCAGACGGTTGCCACTACGTTTAGCAAACAAAATCAACTTAACCAGATTACCCATCAGGCAATTCTCAATCTCCAGCAGCAAATTGACTTAATGGGAGAAGAAATACAAGCCCTATGGCAAGTCTCCTCCACTCACTGTGATGCACGCTACCCTTTCACATCTTTATGTATCACTCCAGTCCCTGTAAGAGAGAGTATTAGAGGTAATCGTTCCACCCTCCGCGACTGGATAATCAGCTCATACAATAACACCTATTGGAATCTCACTCAACAAATCCAGTCGCAAATTCTTGTCCTCGAAGAGCAAGCCGCTTCCATTCCTACCATATCTTTTCTTAGTGATGTGTTCAAAAAACTTGTATCTTTCTTTTCCCCTTCTAACCTCTTTATCTACGGGCTCATCGCCCTCATCTTCCTCACACTCCTTCTAGTAATCTGCTGCTCTCGCAAACTTTTCCGCCGCTACCAAGAGCGACAACAACTCGTTGCCGCAGCTCTCTTGCTTATGACAGATACCAATGCCAGCCCTGAAGCTAATCATCAAGCTAGAGTCTTGCTTGCCAGTGTGGTAACGAGTGATCAGCAGCAGGGCCCGCTGCTGCCACTCGGAGCCGTGGGCACGGGTCCTCAGCCCTCCACGAGAGGAACCGGGCGCACCCCCCGCCCTCCTCGACGCTCACACCACCGGCAGCTCTAATCCTGTGCCTTTCATATATCTCTGCTATCCTCTTAAAATTTTATATAAAAAGGAAAGGGGAATTGTCCCCACCCATCTCAGTTCTTACACTCATCCACCATCTTAGAAGGCAACCACCATTTCATCTCAGCCTACTTGCACGTCCACACTGAACCATTTCCTGCTCTAAAAGACACACTCTGCCGTGTCAGCAGCATCTGACACACAGTCACAAGACATCGCGCCATCCCACCACAACCAATTGGCATTCAGCACTCCTCCGCCCTTCTCCCCAGCCTTCTCCACCCCTTCCCCAAAGTATATAAGATTGTAGCCACCCCCAATAAAATTAGACCTGCGTGCATACCTCGTCTCCGCGTGTGCTCCTTTCGGCTGCACCGTGCGTCCCCACCAAACCTCGAGCCGCATTCCTCAGCCGCCTCCCCGGGTGCGCCCAGGAGTCTCGGCAGCCCCCAGGTGGCTCCAGCAGCGGGTCCAACAGAAAATTAATATATTGGCATTCTGGTTTCAAATATTTATCAAGCTTGAGGCTTTGCTTAGGGTGAATTTGTTTTCTAGGGCCTGATTAGCTCTGAATCCTGATTAAATCTAGATTGTGGTTAGGCAAAGAAATTATACAAAAATATAAAATACCAAACTTATGCCTATTTGCTTCAGTAACATTCCACATTTGAAGGGTTTGTAGAAGACTAAATGAGATAAATGAAAAGCACCTGGAATAGGGGCTGTGTTTATATAAATGACCACTGCTATTTTTGGGAGGGCTAGGGTATGAGGGAAGGTAAAATGGATGAACCTTGAGAATCTTATGTTGAGTGAAGCAACCCAGGCATTGAAGGACAGTTACTACATGACCTCAATGATATGAAATAAGCAAACTGCCTCAGAGAGCTAGAGTCTGGAAAAGAGGCTTACAGGAAATCGGGGGGTGGAGGAAGGATATGAGTTAATGTCTGCAGGGGTGGAATCTGTGATGAGCTGGCGGTAAGTATGAGCACAAAGAAGGGACAAAATGGGGGCAAGGGGTTGCCTTCGGATGGGGCTTTGTGGGTTTGAGGGGGGCTGGGGATGGGCAGAGGGGAAATATTGTCCAAAAATTGGGGGGAGGGAGGGGCAACATATGAACATGGGAGAGTGTCAGGTGTTCACTGGAACAAAATGTTGAGAAAATCGTATCAAAGTATAAGTAGGAGGGTTACCTGTTTAGGATGTTCAGGGGGTATGGTCTGATGCGGGATGGACTCTGGGGAAATAGCTGAAGGCTCATTTTGCCAAGGTGGGTTGTACCATTGGGAAGAGACCCAAGAAGTGAGAGTTGGGGTGGACCCACATCCTGGGGAGGACTAATGCTGTCAAATAGAGAGAACTGTATCTCTCGTCAGAAAGGATGGCTCCCAGGGCATTAGGGCAGTTGAGAAAGTCAGGCCCTGAATACTGCTGCAAGTATCTCTGGACATGGCTTCTTGGGAAATGGAGACTGGCTGGTGTTGTGGGCCCCAAGGGGAGGGGAAAATGGATGTAGAATGGATGGAACCAAGGTAAATATGGGGGCAAGAGAGGAGTTTTGTGAGAGTACACGAGGATGAATATAAAACATGTAATATTACACCAAAAACATATAGGGGATGACAGACTAATAATGTAAACCATAAGGCAAAACATAGGATAACTAAAAAATTTAGAAAACTGTACAACCTAAAGTATGGACCACATAGTAAGCACAGATGTCACCTTGTTTGAAAGCTATTGTCTCCGAATCTGTACATCAGTTTCAGGAAATATGATATGAATAAGTTAAAAGATTATCGCTGTGGAAGGGAAAAGGTATTATGGTGGATCTGGGGAAGTACTGTATATTGTATATATGAATTTCAGTGATCTAAGACTCTTGTGAAGCTGACATTATGTTGGGATTCACTTTACAGGAAGTTTTGGATCACAGAGTGGTTCAACAATGGCAGCGGAGGAATACTGATATAGGATGTTATTGACAGGATATATATGGTTGACAGGGAGTTATACAGGGCATGTGCCCAGGGTATATAGTAATGTCTAGATATACTCATAGTGGAAACATAAACAACAGCTGGGGGGTACTGGGCCCCTGGCCAGGGGGTCACTGTCATGGACCATGGGGGAGAAGCGGCAGTCCCCCAGGGGCAACAGCAAGAACCGGGAAGGAAGGAGGGCCCAACAGTGGGCTCCTGATACTAATGGCTATGCTTTTGAGACTATACACATGCAATAAGAACAAGGCCTAGAGGAGCACTGTGCCTGGGAGTTTCCTCCTGACAGCCTTCATGTTACTCAAATGTGGCCACTCTCACAGCCAAACTCAGCATGTAGATGCAGTGCATTCCCCCCAGCGAGGGACATGACACCTGGGGATGAGCTTCCCTGGCACCGAGGGATCACCTATCACATACCAGCTGAAGATGCAACTAGAAAATGACCTTGAATTAAAGGTTCAATACGGATCAGCAGAATATCCCTGTCTACATATAATAACATGACTTCAAAATGCTGTTTGACCTAATGTAAGGGGGAAATGGAAAGGAGACATGAGATTATAAGGCTATGAGTCTCTAAAAAAGAGTCTGGAGGTTGTCAGAAGGAATGCCCTTATGCACAAATGAGCAGAGTCTAAGAGACAGATAAAGTAGATACAACCCCAGGTATTGGTTCTTTTGAGGGATAAAGAGACCCATGGGTTCTATGGTCATGGCAGATGGGGTTCACTGCCATGGCAGATGGCCCTTCTTTGGATCTGGTGTTTCTGTGTGATGGAACTGGACTCAGAGGGGATCTCTTTTCACAAGACTTGCATGCTACTTTATTGGAATTGTAGTTGGTGCTGGGGTTTAAGATACATTTAGGGGATTTGAATTTCTAGACTGATAATATGACACCCAGGCCCAGAGCCTCAACAGACTTCAGCTCCTACACTTTGATTTATTGGACTTACCCCACTCAGCTAACATCGAGTTGAAGAAGGTCAACCACCACACCATGGAGCCTAGAGTGTCTACAACTGAAAGCAGGAGGAGTGCATCCAGTATCCATGTGGAATCTAAGCCCCCACTTGACATAGATGTGCAATGGACACAACCAATCCAATGTCCACAGAGAAAATGTGGAATGTGTGTGGGAAGGGTAGCCATGGTGGCTGCTGGGTTTGGGGAATGGGAGGAAGAGATGAGATGTGGAGGCAGATTTGGGACGTGGAGTTGTCCTGGGTGGTGCTTCACGGACAAGTACGGGACATTGTAGATCCCCCCAGGGCCCACTGGATGGAACGTGGGAGAGTGTGGGCTATGATGTGGACCATTGATTTACGGGGTGCAGTGATGTTCAGAGATGTACTTACCAGGTGCAATGGATGTGTCACGATGATGGGAGAGAGTGTTGCAGTGGGGGGAGTGGGGGGTTGAATGGGACCTCATATTTTTTGAATGTAATTTTTAAAAATAAATAAATAATTTAAAAAAAATTGAAACAGCTATCAGTACACTCAGCAGATATTGTTCTACAGTGATACCAAAGCTTAAGAAGTCAGGAGGATCTCCAGATCTTTCTTTTTCATTTCTCTATTATTTCATTCATTCTTGCCCTCATTTATTCATTCATCAATGAATGTTTATAAAGAGAAAGATGATAGCAGTGTTAGGCATTAAAGATGAAAAGCTGAACGGGACACAGTAGTTCATTTCCTATCCCTAGATTTTCATGTAGCTGCTTCCATACCATGCTTTATTTTCTTTTTTTTCTTTTTAATTAAAGAAGTTATAGGTTTACAGGTAGACCATGCAGAAAATACAGTGTTCCCTTATATCTGCCTCTATTTTTAACATTTTGCGTTAGTGTGGTACCTCTGTTACAAATGATGGGAGAATATTATAATTGTACTATTCATACCATCTATGTAAGTGGATTGGGAAATAGAAAATCCAGGTTTCTCCATTACTGTTAGAGAGAATCTTGCACTGTATTTTAACATTAGTGATTGAAAACAGCAGTTACATATAACCTCATCTTCCTAATATTTTATTGGGAAAGAATATTGTAAAAAGATTTTGGTTTTGTAATACACACTATTAATATTTAACCCCTCTAAGTGGAGTTTGGAAAAATTCTCTAGTCTCACTTGTAGTCATTTTATAAGACCCTAGATCACACTTATTTGGGGGCAAGCTTTACTTTTATCTCTTTCCCTATAAGTTCCTTTACCTTCTACTGTTTCAATCATGCATTTCTTTGCTTTTGAAATTCATATATTTCTATAAGCCACATCAAATCCTTATGGAAGAAGGCTTATTACAAACAATAAAATTGTCTATCATGTCTCTTGATGAAGGTAAATGTAGCCATTATTAGAGACCTGAATATTTCGCCTGTTTTCAAGAATCGCATTGGATTATTTCTTTTTTTGAGATTTATTTATTTATTTCTCCCCCCTCCCTCCATTGTCTGCTTTCTGTGTCCATTCATTGTGTGTTCTTCTTTGCTTGTGTTCTCATTTAGGCAGCTGTGGAAACCGATCCTGGCACATTTGGAGTGGGAGAGAGGCAGTCATTCTCTTGCACCATTTCAGCTCCCTGGTCTGCTAAGTCTCTTATTGTCTCTCCTCTGTGTCTCTCTCTCTCTTTTTTTAAGATATTTATTTATTTATTTATTTATTTATTTATTTATTTATTTATTTATTTATTTCCCCTTCCCCCTGCCCCACCCTGGTTGTCTGTTCCCTGTGTCTATTTTCTGCTGTCTCCTTCTTTGTCCGCTTCTGTTGTTGTCAGTGGCATGGGAATCTGTGTTTCTTTTTGTTGCATCATCTTGTGTCAGCTCTCCATGTGGGCGGCACCATTCTTAGACAAGTTGCACTTTCTTTCACACTGGGCAGCTCTCCTTATGGGGCACACTCCTTGCACGTGGGGTTCCCCTACATGGGGACACCCCTGTGTGGCACGGCACTCCTTGTGTGCATCAGCACTGTGCATGGGCCAGTTCCACACAGGTCAAGGAGACCCAGGGTTTGAACCATGGACCTCCCATGTGGTAGACGGATGCCCTAACCTCTGGGCCAAGTCTGCCGCCCCCTGTGTCTCTTTTTGTTGCATCATCTTGCTGCATCAGCTCTCCATGTTGACCAGCACTCCTGTGTGGGGCAGCACTCCTGCACAGGGTGGCACTCTGCATGGGCTGGCACTCTGTTTGGGCCAGCTTGCCTTCACCAGGAGGCCCTGGGTAATGAACTGTGGACCTCTTATATGGTAGATGGGAGCCCATTTACTTGAGCCACATCTGCTTCCCATGGATTATTTCTTTTTATCTCAAATACAATTCCATAATTAAAGTGAACTATGAGAACTTAAGAATTAAGTGTGTATGGCACAGTCTACATCAAGTATTCTGAGAACAGAAGGTAGTATTGTTAGTTTTTCTCAATGACTCGTTTAATAAAATATATTTAATGAATGCCTGACATTTTCAGGTATGAATGATGTAAATAGTGATCAATAAATGAACATAAAAATAAAAGTTATTTTCATAAGTGAGTAAGTAGGCAAAGCAGTTTTTTTCAAGTCACCCTTTGTACAAAGTATGTTTCCTGACCTCAAGGAATTTGGGGATAAAAAGGTATTATCTTTTCTCAATGAAGTTTGAAAGATCTTATAAGAATTTTTTAATAATTTACTCCAGATCACATAAGATTCCTTTAAAATGATCTAGCATGACATTAAATTGCTGTGGACTTCTTAGTCACAACTGAAATGCTGTAGTCTAATTTGAACGAAATAGACATTTTTTCTGTTGATTCTCTCAAATGTTTTTATTAGAAAAATTGTTTTTACAGAAAAATCATGAATAATACACAGAGATCCCATAAAGTACATTATTTTATTTTTATCTTGCCAAAGTCAGCAGTTTATTGAAAAGTACATTATAATCAAATCAGATTTATCATAAGAAGGAAACCACTGTCTCCATATCAATTATATGAGTTCTTCCATTGCTAGAATCACATTAGGTCTATAGTAGAATACCAGCCATTCTACTCTAAGTCCTTCATTCATTCCCAAATCCTGAAGATTCTGGGATGCTGATGCCCACTCCACCTCAAATTGAGAAGTGGCTTAGATCCCCTGGGGTAGATGAATGGACTGTCTTGCTTGTAGTGGCAGACACCCTTTGTTCCTTGGGATGGTCATTGTCCATCATCATCTCCTTGTTTTTTGGGTAAGTCCAATGAACAGGAGAGTAGGTGTTGCAACTCTGTTGAGATTTATTGTATTTTATTTTATTATCTCTTTAAAAAATACCTAAATCACACAAAATGTTACAATAAAAAATATGAGGTTCCCATATACCCCATTCCCCACATCACACTCCTCCCACATTGACAACTTCTTTCATTAGTATGGTACAGTCATTGCATTTGATGAGTACTTTTTGGAGCATTGCTACACAGCATGGATTATACTTTATGTTGTAATTTACACTCTGTAGTTTACATTCAGTGTCTTATGGCAAGATATATAATGCTCTGTGCCTGTCCCTGCAATATCATTCAGGGCAACACCAAGTCCCCCAAAGGCCCAATATCACACTTCTTTTTCCTTCTCCCTGCCTTCAGGAACTCCCATGGCCACTGTCTCCACACCAATGATATAATTTCTTCCATTACTAGAGTCACAATAATTCTATAGTAGAATACTAGTAAGTTCACTCTAATCCACATTTCATTCCTCTATCCTGAGGACCCTGGGTTGGTGATGTCCACTTCACCTCTAAATTGAGAGGGGGCTTAGATCCCACATGGCTGATGGATGGAATTCTCCTGCTTGCAGCTATAGACTCTCTCAGTTCCCTGGTTTGGTGGTTGACCATCATCACCTCCCTGTTAGCTGACCTGGGTATGTCTAATGACCTGGAGAGTAGGTGTTGCAATTCTGCTAAGACTCAGGGCCCAGCTGGCACATGGACAGTCCAGAGATTCAAGTCTCCTGAGCATACACCAACCCCAGCACCAACCACAGGTTCAGTAAAAGTGACAGAATAGGCATGTGTAGAGAAATCATATCTGAGTCCATCTCCATCACACTCAGGAGCACAAATTCCAAAGTAGGGCCCTCTGGCAAGGTACCAAACTCCAGAGCCATCTGCCATGACTATAGGACCTGGGTGTCTCTGTAGCCATCAGGAGCACTGATATCTGGGGTTGTATCTACTTTGGCTATCTCCGAGATCCTGCTGAGATGTGTATAAACATGACCCCTCTGATGGCCTCCCAACTCATTTTGAAGACAGCCATATAAACTCACTTGTCTTTACCATTTCCATTTTTATTCCAGGTATTTTTCTAGTTACATCACCAGTTGATTGATTCTTGGTAGTAATTGCTTGGCACCAGGGAGGCTCATTCCCAGGGGTCATGTCCCACACTGGGAGGAAGGTAATGCATTTATATGCTGTTTGGCTTAGAGAATGGCCATATTTGAGCAACGTGGAGGCTGAGAGCCTCTTAGGCACACAGCAACACTAGACCAAATCAAAATTTCTAGTGCAAGAGGTTTATAAGCATATCCATCAGTATCAAGGGCCCATCATTGGGCCATCATTTTTCACTGGTCTTTGCCCTTGCACTTGGGGATTGTTGCTTTTCCACTTGGGAATGAGGCAGAGCTACCCAGGACGGGAACCCAGCATTCGTCAATTGTCATGTGAACCTCTACCCACTGTGTCAATACCCAAGGAATATCCAAACACATCTATAAACCCTATATGCATGCCCAGATTAACTCCCTCCCATGTATCAAGCATCAATGACAGCCCACACCAATGCTCCTCCCTTACCATAGATGAACCCCTCTGTGATACAAAACTTGCTCAAAATGAAGCCTAACATATCGCCAAATTCAATTAATAGGAAAATGAGATAGTAATGATATGTTTAAGCATTAGAAATAAAATACATAATAATTTAGAAAACTAAAAGTAAAAAATTGAGATATTAGATAAATTAAAAATATTATAGGAAATTTTTTGACATTTTGACACTATGAAAAGATGAGTACCCACATACTCCCTAGATGCTTGCCCCAGGTGCACCCTCTGCTGAATGCCCCTGATCCAACACCTGAAACCAGTAATATTTCCTTATTACAGTGTCAAAAGATTTTTCTCAACATTATAGTTTCACCCACATACCCACCAATACCCCATGTTCACCTGCCCCTTCCTCTAAACTTCCCCCCACTTCCAAGGACCATCTAACCAATCCTCCCAACCCTAGCCCCTGTCAAGCCTGCACTGCCCAACCCAATAGTATCCCTATACCCCCATCATATCCCTTCACTGCACGATTACTTACCTTTACCTTATATTAGATGTTGCCCATGTAGACATTGGCTTACAACCTTCCTCTCCACTCTATTTTCTCTAAGCCTATATTCCAGGCTCTAGCTCTCTGAGACAGCTTGATTTACTTAATTCATATCAGAGAGGTCTTATAGTATTTGTCCTTCAATGCCTGGCTTGTTTTGCTCAACATAAGGTTCTCAAGATTCATCCATGTTATCCCATGTATTTATACTGTATTACTTCTTACATCTGAATAGTATTCCATTTATGGAATATACCTCATTTTGTTTGTTCATTCATTTGTTGATGGTCATATGGGTTGATTCCAGGTTTTGTCAATGGTGAATAATGCTGCTTTGAACATTGGTGTTCATATATTGGTTCATGACCTGGTTTTCAGTTCTTCTGGGTATATATCCAGCAGAGGAATTGCTGGATCATATTACAGATCTATAGTTAGCTTTTTGAGAAACCACCAAAATGTCCTCCACAATGGCTGGATCATTCTACATTTCCACCAGCCAGGGATGAGGGCTCCCGTTCCTTCGCATCCTGTTTTTTTAATGGTCGCCAGTCTAATGGGTGTAAGATGGTATATATCTCTTTGTAATTTTGATTTGTATTTCCCTAATAGCTAATGATTTTGAGCATCTTTTCATGAGCTTTCTAGCCATTGTATTTCTTCTTTGGAGAGGTGTCTGTTTAAATCTCTTGCCCATATTTTAAATGGGTTGTTTGCCTTTTTATTAAAGATATAGGATTTCTTTATATATGCTGGATATGAGGCTCCTATCAGATATCTTGTAATCAATATTTTCTCCCATTGAGTAGGTTCTCTTTTCACTTTCTTGACAAACTCCTTTGAGGGGTAAAAGGCTTTAATTTTGAGGAGGTCCCAATTATCTATTTTTTTCTTTCAGTGCTAGTGCTTTGGGTGTGAAGTTCATGAAGTCACTTCCTATTACAATGTTCTGTAGATCTTTCCTTACATTGTCTTCCAAGGTCTTTATGATCTTGGCTCTTATATTTAGATCTTTGATCTATCTTGAGTTTATTTTTGTATAAGGTGTGAGGTGGTGTTCCCTTCCCATTCTTTTGCATATGGATAACCAGTTCTCCAAGCACCATTTGTTGAAGAGGCCATTCTCTCCCAGTTGAGTGGGCTTGGTGACCTTGTTGAATATCAGATGACTGTATATGTGAGGATCTATATCAGAACTCTCAATTTGGTTCCATTGGTCAGTATGTCTCTCCTTGTGACAATAGCATACACTGTAGCTTTGTAGTATGTTTTAAGGTCAAGTAGTGTGATTTCTCTGATTTCATATTTCTTTTCCAATATGTCTTTGGCTATTTTGGGCCTCTTTCCATCCCAACTAAATTTCACAGTTTTTCCAGTTCAGTAAAAAATCTGTGTAGTTTTCTGAGTATAAGTTATTTACATCCTTAGCTAAATTTATTCCTAGGTATTTGATTTTTTAATTTACTATTGTAAATGGTATTTTTTATTTCCTCCTCATATTGCTCATTATTGGTGTTCATAATGCTACTGATTTTTGCACATTGCACATTGATCTTATAATCTGCAATCTTAGTGAACTCATTTATAAGTTTTAGAAGCTTTGTTGTAGATTTTTAGCACTTTCTATGTATAGGATCATGCCATCTGGAAATAGTGAAATTTTGACTTTTTCCTTTTCAATTTGGATGCATTTTATATTTTTTCTTGCCTCAGTGCTTGAGCAAGTACTTCTAATACGTTGTTAAAAAGGAGGCTTGATAGTGGGCATCCTTGTTTTTTCCCCAAACTTAGAGGGAAAGCTGTTAGGATTTCACCATTGTATATCATATTAGCTGTTGATATTTTACATATACACTTTAACACGTTCAGAAAGTTTTCTTCTATTCCTATCTTTTGCAGTTTAGTCAGGAAAGGGTGCTGTATTTTGTCAAATGCTTTTTATGCATCTATAGATATGATCATGTGATATTTTTCTTTAATTTGTTTATATCATATGTTAAATTGAATTTTTAATGTGGAACCATCCTTGAATACTTGGGATAAAACCCACCTGGTCATGGTGTATAACCCATTTGATGTGTTGTTGAATGTGATTAGCAAATATTTTGTTAAGGGTTTTAGCATCTAGGTTTATTAGAGACATCAGTGTCTCTCTAATAGTAGTCTCTAATGTGGCATCTTTGTTTGGCTTTGGTATTAGGGTAATGTTAACATCATAGAATGAGTTAGGTAATATTCCTTATTCTTCAATTATTTGAAACAGTATAAGCAAGTTTAGTATTAGATCTTTCTGGAATGTTTGGTAGAATTCATGTGTGAAGCCATCAGGTCCTGGGCTCTTCTAGGTGGGAAGTTTCTAACAAATGATTCTCTTTACTTACAATTGGTCTGTTGAGATAATCAGTTTTCCCTTTTCTTAATGCAGGCTGCTTATGTGTTTCTAGGAATTTGTCCATTTCCTCTAATTTATCCTACTTGTTTGCACACAGTTTTTCAAAGTACTGTTTCATGATTCTTTTTATTTCTTTGGGATCTATGGTTATGTCTCCTCATTTCTTATTTTGTTATTTGCATCTTCTCTTTTTTTCTTTGTTAGTCTAGCTAAGGGTTTGTCAACTTTATTGATCTTCTCAAAGAATCAGCTCTTGATTTTATTTTTTCTAGGGCTTTCTTATTTTCTGTCTCATTTATTTCTGCTCTGATCTTGCTATTTCTTTCTACTTATTTGGCATTAGTTTGTTGTTTTTCTACTAATTCCTCCAAGTATGCAGTTAGGTCTTTGATTTTAGCTCTTTCTTCTTTTTTATGTATTAATTTATTGCTATGAATTTCCCCTTAATACAGCTTTTGCTGCAGCCCATAAATTTTGATATGTTGCTTTGTCCTTTTCACTGGTTTCAATGTATTTACTGATTTCTTTTGAGATTTGTTCCTTGACTTACTGTTTGTGTAAGTGTGTGTTGCTTAACTTCCATATCTTTGTGCCTAATCTGGTTTTCTGGCCCTTGTAGATTTTCAGTTTCATTCCATTGCAGTCAGAGAAATGAATTTGTATGATTTCAATATTTTGAACTCTCCATCATTTTTGAATGCCAAGATTGCTGGGTAGACAATTTCTGGCTGGAAGTCTTTTCTTTTAGTGCCTTGACTATGTCATACCACTGCCTTCTTGCCTCCATGGTTTCAGATGAGAAATCAGCACTTAATTTTAGTGAGCATCAGTTCTATGTGATGGTTCTCTTTTCTCTTGTTGCCTTCAGTATTTTCTCTTTATCTTGAGCATTGGAAAGTTTATCAAGTATATGTCTTAGAGTAGGCCTGTTGGGATTTATACTGTTTGGGCTGCACTGTGCTTCTCAGATATGTACAGCTATCTCCCTCAACAGGATTGAGAAGTTTTCAGCCATTACTTTCCTCAATACCCCTTCTGTCCCCTTCCCTTCTGTTCTCCTCCTGGGATGCCTGTAATACATATATTTGTATGTTTTGTTTTGTCATTCAAATCCTAAAGTGCCTGCTGGATTTCTTCTGTCTTTTTATTATCTGTTCCACTGTTTGATTTCAAATGTGCTGTCTTCTGCATCACTAATTCTTTCCTCTGCCTTTTCAAATCTGCTGTTATTTTCTGAGAGTGTATTTTTTATTTCTTGGAATGTGCCATTCCTCACCATCATATTTGTTATCTTTTTATGTATGTTTATAATTTCTTCAGTATGCTCTCTCGGTGTTTTCTTAATATCCTTAATCTCTTCCTTCACTTCATTAAGTTGGCCGATGCTATTTTTTGGACAACTTTGATTAGTTGTTCGATGTTCTGCTTCTCTTCCTGGTTTTCAGTTTGTTCATTGGGCAGCCATGTCTTCCTTTTTCTTGGTATGGTTTATAATTTTTTGTTGCTGTCTGCTCATCTTCTTATCTTGATGGGTTTGTTCAATTGATTAGCTTCTCCCTCTAGTCTCAGGTTTTATTTAGTTGCTGTTTTTGTGTGAGTGTTATGGTTCTTCTTTGACACTGTGTTCTTATTTCCTTATTGTTATCTAAGTTTCCTAGATAGAAAAACATTAGTGCCAAACCAAGAAAAAGAGGTAAGAAAAGAAAAAAGATATTAACTATATTGATAGAAAAAGTTAGAAAAGGAACTGTGTAAGGCCTAGGAAAATGAATATTTAACCCATATAAGCAGTGTAAAGTTATAGGAATAAAAAAGTGGAGTACCTACAATGAAGTGGGAAACCAAATATGGAGAAGTATATAGAATGACCTAATTTTTTTGTCTTTATTTATTTCTCTAATGTTACATTAAAAAAATATGAGGTCTCCCTATACCCACCACCCCCCTCATCCCACACCTCCCCCATAACAACATCGTCCTCCATCATCATGAGACATTCATTGCATTTGGTGAATACATCTCTGAGCTCCACTGCACCTCATGGTCAATGGTCCACACCATAGCTCACACTCTCCCACAGTCCATCCAGTGGGCTATGAGAGGACATACAATGTCCAGTAACAGTCCCTGCAGTACCACCTAGGACAACTCCAACCCCCAAAAATGCCCCCACATCACATCTCTTCCTCCAGCACACACATTCCCTACCCCCAGCAGCCACCATGGCCACTTTCTCCACATCAATGCCACATTTTCTTCAATTACTAATCACAATAGTTCATGAATAGAATATAAGTACATCCACTCTAATCCATATTCTATTCCTCCATCCTGTGGATCTTAGAATGGTTGTGTCCACTCCACATCTATGTCAAGAGGGGGATTAGATTCCACATGGATGCTGGATGCAATTCTCGTGCTTTCAGTTGTAGGCATTCTTGGCTCCATGGTGTGGTGGTTGACCTTCTTCACCTCCATGTTAGCTGATAAGCCAGAGTGTAGGAGTTGCTAGTCTGTTGGGGCTCAGGGCCTGGCTATCACATGGTCAGTCCAGAGATTCAGGTCCCCTGGGTATACATTGAACCCCAGCAAAAACTACAGATCCGTTCAAAGTAACAGGAGAGGCTTTGGACAAAGATCACATCTGAGTCCAGCTCCATCACACAGAAACACAAACTCCAAAGTAGGGCCAACTGACATGGCACTGAACTCCATCTGCCATGACCATAGAACCTGTGGGTCTCTGTAGCCCTCAGAAGAACTAATACCTGGGGTTGTATCTACTTTATCTGTCTCTGGGACTCTGCTGAGGTGTGCATAAGGGCAACCCCTATGATAACCTCCTGGCTCTTTTTGGAGACTCATAGCTATATAAACTCATTTGTCCTTTCCATTTCCCCCTTTTATGCAGTTCAAAAAGCATTTTTAACTCCAGGTATTATATGTAGACTGAGATATTCTGCTGGTCCGAGTTGACCCTTTTATTCAAGGTCATTTTCTAGTTACATCATCAGCTGGTACTTGGTAGTAATCCCTCAGCACCAGGGAGGCTCATACCCGGGAGTCATGTCCCATGCTGATGGGAAGGCAACACATTTACATGCTGAATTTGACTTCAAGACTGGCCACATTTGAACAACACGGAGGCTCTCAGACAGTAACTCTTAGGCACCCTGCAGTTCTAGGCCTTGTTCTTATTTCAGGTGCACAGGCTTACAAGCATAGTTATTAGTATCAAGGGCTCATTGTTGGACCTTTCTTCTTTTTTGGTCACTATGAAAATATCCAAACATTTTTATGTACCCTGGATATATGCCCTGGAGAACTCCCTGCAAACCATGTGTACCCTGTCAGTAACATCCCACACCAGTATTCCTCCCCTGCCATTGTTGAACCTCTCTGTGATCCAAAACTTCTTCAAAAATGAAGCCCAATATATTGCCAGGTTCCATTAATAGTAAAATGGAATATAGGGATCAGTTTAAAGGTTAGATATAGAATACATATTAATTTAGAAAAGTTAAGGTAAAAATAAATTGGGATATCAAAAAATTAAAAAATTCTAAAGCTTTGTTTTTGGTGTTTTGCCTTCCATCACTGCAGTAAGTGTTGCCCTGTATGCAAATGGCAAGGCAACTTCTTCCGTCTTTTCCTCAGTGTCTACATCTTTTCTTTTATCTTTTCTTTTTTTCCTAATTATTAAGCTTATCTTCACAAAAGTTTTAGATCACAGTAATTGATATATACAATATACAGTACTCCCACATATCCAACATAAAAACATTTTTCCTTCCACAGCAATAATCTTTTTACATATACTATATTTACTGAAACTGATGTACAGATATTGAGACAATAGCTTTCAAACAAGGTAACATTAGGGTTTACATTGTTGTTCATATTTTAGACTATACAATTTTCTAAATTTTTAGTTATCTTATGTTTTACATTATGACTTACATTTTAGCCTATCAGTCCCTATATATTTTTGCTGTAATTTAACATGTCTTACATCCATCCTTGCATAATCTTGTGGAACACTTCTATTGTCCACACAGTTACATTGATTCCGTCTATTCGATACCTCTTTCCCCTCCCCTCAGGGCCCACAGTGACAGTCAATCTTCATTACTTGAAGGGCCATGTTCAGAGATACTTGCAACAGTGTTGAGGGCTTGGCAATGCCCTAATGCATTGGGAGCCATCTTTCTCTTGAGAAATACAATTCCCTCTATTTGAGAACATCAGTCCTCCACAGGATGTGGGTCTCTATCCAATGATATAACCCACTATGGCAAAATGAGCACTCACACACTCCCTAAAGCCTGTCCTGCATCAGATTATCCCCCTGAAGCATCTTAAAAGGTAACCTTCCTTATTATATTTTTGAAAAAGTTTTCTCAGCATTATACTCAAACAAATACCTGACAATCTCCTATGTTCATATGTTCTCCTACACTCCCCCCAATTTCTTGAGCAATATTACCCATCCTCCCATCCCTAGCCCCCTCAAACCCACAAAGCCCCACCCAAAGTTAAACATATGCCCCCATTTTATCCCCTTCCTTGTACAAATACTTACCTCCCACTTATCATAGATGTCACCCATGTAGGTGTCAGCTTGCATCCTTCCTCTACACCCCAATTTCCTTTAAGCCTATCATCCAGTCTCTAGCTCTCTGAGGCAGCTTGGTTTACTTACTTCAGATCAGAGAGGCCATGTAGTATTTGTCCTTCAATGCCTGCGTGCCTTCACTCACATAAGGTACTCAAGAGTCATCCATGTTATCACATGTGTTTGTAGTGTATTCATTCTTAAAGCTGAGTAGTATTCCATTGTATGTATATACCACATTTTATTTATCTATTCATCTGTTGATGGGCATTTGGGTTGATTCCAACTTTTGGCAATAGTGAACAATGCTGCTATGAACATTGGTGTGCATATAATTGTTTGTGTCCTTGTTTTCAGTTGCATTGGGTATATACCCAGCAGTGAATTGCTGGGTCATATGGCAAATTTATAGCTAGTTTTTTGAGGAACCACCAAACTGTCCTTCAGAATGGCTGGATCCTTCTGCATTCCCACCAGCAGTGGATGAGTGTTCCCATTCCTCCACATCCTCTCCAGCATTTGTAGTCTTCTGGTTTTTTTTTTCATAGCTGCCAATCTTATGGGAGTAAGATGGTATCTCATTGTAGTTTTGATTTGCATTTCCCTACTAGCTAGAGATTTGGAGCATTTTTTTCGTGTGATTTTGGCCATTTGTATTTCTTCCTTGGAAAAGTGTCTGTTTAAATCTTTTTCCTATTTTTTAAATGGGTTGTTTGTCTTTTTATTTTTGAGATACAGGAGTTCTTTGTATATGCAGTTTATAAGTCTCCTATCACATATATGGTTGCCAAATATTGTCTCCCATTGTGTAGGCTCTCTTTTCACTCTCTTGACAAACTCCTTTGAGGTGCAGAAGGCTTTAATTTTGAGGAAATCCCTTTTATCTATTTGTTCTTTTGTTGCTCATGCTTTTGGCGTGAAGTTCATGAAGGCATTTCCTATTACAAGGTCCTGTGGATGCATCCCTACACTGCTTTCCAAAGTCTTTATGGTCTTGGCGCTTATATTTAGGTCTTTGTTCCATCTTCACTTGATTTTTGTATAAGGTGTGAGTTGGTAATCCTCTTTCATTCTTTACATATGGATATCCAGTTCTCCAGGCACCATTTGTTGAATAGGCCATCTCTCCCAGTTGAGAGGGTTTGGTGGCTTTATCGAATATTATATGACTATATATATGAGGATCTCTATCAGAATCTCAATTCGGTTCCATTGGTCGGTGTGTCTCTCCTTGTGCCAATACCATGCTGTTTTCACTACTGTAGCTTTGTAGTATGTTTTGAAGTCAGGTAGTGTGATTTCTGGAATTTCATTTTTCTTTTTCAATATGTTTTTGGCTATTTGAGGCCTCTTTCCTTTCCAAATAAATTTCATAGTGAGTTTTTCTAGTTTCTTAAAGAATGCTGCATTGATTTTTATTGGGATTGCACTGAATGTGTAGATCAGTTTTGGTAGGATAGACATCTTAATAATATTTAGTCTTCCTATCCATGAACAGGGAATATTCTTCCATTTATTTAGGCCTTCTTTGATTTCCTTGAACAGTGTTGTGTAGTTCTCTGTGTATAAGTTAAATTTATTCCTAGGTATTTGATTTTTTATTGAATATTGTAAATGGTATTTGTTTCTTGATTTCCTCCTGAGCTTGCTCGTTATTGGTGCACAGAAATGCTACTGATTTTTGCACATTGATCTTATAACCTGTGACTTTACTGAACTCATTTATTAGTTCTAGAAGCTTTGTTGTAGACTTCTCAGGGTTTTCTATGTATAGGATCATGTCATCTGCAAATAATGAAATTTTGACTTCTTCCTTTCCAATCTGAATGTCTTTTATATCTGGTTCTTGCTTCAGTGCTTGAGCAAGTACTTCTAAGAATAGGTGATATTGGACATCCTTGCCTTGTTCCTGATCTTAGAGGAAAAGATTTTAGGATTTCACCACTGTAAATGATGTTGGCTGTGGGTTTTTCATACGTACTCTTTATCATGTCCAGAAAATTTCCTTGTATTCCAATCTTATGCAGTGTTTTTATTAAGAAAGGGTGCTGTATTTTGTCAAATGCTTTTTCTGCATCTATAGATATAATCATGTGATTTTTCCCTTCAATCTTTTTATGTGGTGTGTTACATTGATTGACTTTCTTATGTTGAACCATATTTGTATACCCGGAATGAATCCCACTTGGTAATGGTGTATAATTCGTTTAATGTGTTGTTGAATACGGTTAGCAAGTATTTTGTTGAGGACTTTTGCATCTAGTTTCATTAGAGAATTTGGTCTGTAATTTTCCTTTCTTGTGGTGTCTTTGTTTGGCTTTGGTACTAGGGTAATTTTGGCATCATAGAATGAGATAGGTAATGTTCCTTCTGTTTTGATTTTTTTGGATAGGTTTCAGCAAGATTGGTATTAGTTCTTTCCGGAATGTTTTGTAGAATTCACCTGCGAAGCCTTCTGGCCCAGGACTCTTCTTAGTTGGGAGATTTTTAATGACTGATTCTATCTCTTTACTTGTGATTGGTTTGTTGAGATCATCAATTTCTTCTTTCATCAATATAGGCTGCTGATGTGTTTCTAGGAATTTGTCCATTTCCTCTGAATTGTCATTTTTTTTGGAATATAGTTTTTTAAGTATCCTCTCATGATCGTCTTTATTTCTGTGGGGTCAGTGGTGATATCTCTTTTCTCCTTTCTTATTTTGTGTATTTGCATCTTCTCTCTTTTTTCTTTGTTAGTCTAGCTAAAGGTTTGTCAATTTTATTGATCTTCTCAAAGAACCAGCTCTTCATTTTGTTTATCTTTTCAAGTGCTTTTGTATTTTCTATTTCATTTAGTTCTGCTCTTATCTTTGTTCATTCTTTCTGTGGAGTTTGTTGTTTTTTTACTAATTCCTCCAAATGTGCAGTTAGGTCTTCAATTTTTTCTCTTCTTTTTTGATGTATGAATTTATGGCTATAAATTTCCTCTCAGTACTGCTTTTGCTGCATCCCATAAATTTTGGTATGTTGTGTTATCATTTTCATTAATTTCAAGATAGTTATTAATTTCTTTTGAGATTTCCTCCTTGACCCACTGTTTTTCTAAGAGTGTGCTGTTCAATTTCCATATCTTGGTGTGAAATCTGGGCCTCTGGCCCTTGAAGATTTCCAGCTTCACTCCACTGTGGTCACAGATATTATTTTGTATGATTTCAATCTTTCTGAACTCATTGAGCCTTTCTTTGTGGCCTAGCATATGGTCTATCTTGGAGAATGATTCATGTGCACTTGAGAAAAATGTATATCCTGCTTTATTCAGGTGGTATGATCTATTAGGTCTAGCTCATCTAAGATACTGTTCAGAGTTTTTGTTTCTTTATTGATTCTCTTTTGAGATGTTCTGTCCAAAGTTGATAGTGGTGTATTAAAGTCCCCAAGTATAATTGTAGAGACATCTATTCTTTCACTTAATTTTTCCAGTGTTTGCCTCACATATTTGGAGGTGCCTTTGTTTGTTCTTCTTGAAAGATTATCCCTTTCACTAATATGCTGTATCCATCTTTGTCTTTCACAATTGTTTTGCATTCAAAGTCTATTTTGTCTGATATTAATATAGCTACTCCTGCCTTTTTTGGTTATTGTTTGCTTGTAAGATTGTTTTCCAGCCATTCACTTTCAACCTCCATTAATTCCTGGGTCTAAGATGTGTTTCTTGTAGACAGCATATAGATGGGTCATATTTCCTTATTCAATATTCCAGTCTGAGTCTTTTGACAGGTGAGTTTAATCCATTGACATTCAGTGTTATTACTTTCAAGGAATTATTTTTGTTAACCATATTTTGTTTGGACTTGTGTTTGTCGTATTTTGTTTGTTTTCTTCCTTCTCTTCTTGTCTTTTTTGTTGCTCTTACACTCTCTTCCATCTTTGCCTTTCCTGTTTTTTCCTTCCTTCCTGCAGAACTCCATTTAGTATTTTTTGAAAGTCAGGGCTCTTGTTGGCACACTCTTTTAATTTCTGTTTATCTGTGAATATTTTGAACTCTCCATCATTTTTGAATTCTAGCTTAGCTGGGTAGAGTGTTCTTGGTTGGAAATTTTTTTCTTTTAGTACCTTGACTATATCATACCATTGCCTTCTTGCCTCCATGTTTTCAAATGAGAAATCAGCACTTAATCTTATGGAACCTCCCCTGTATGTGATGGTTCTCTTTTCTCTTCCTGCTTTTAGAATTTTCTCTTTGTCTTGAGCATTGGATATTTGACAAGTACATGTCTTGGAGTCAGCCTTTTGGGATTTATCGTGTTTGGAGTGTGTTGGGCTTCCTGGACATGTACATTCATCTCCCTCAGTGCATTTGGGAAGTTTTCAGCCATTATTTCCTCCAAAACCCCCTATGTCCTCTTTCCCTTCTCTTCTCCTTCTGGGGTGCCTATAATACATACGTTTGTGTATTTTGCCTTGTCATTCAGGCCCCTAAGTCTCGGCTGGATTTTTTCTTTTTTCTTTTTTTAAATTATTTATTTATTTATTTTTAAAATTACATTAAAAACAATATGAGGTCCCATTCAACCCCACCGCCCCCGCCCCCCACTCCCCCCACAGCAACACTCTCTCCCATCATCATGACACATCCATTGCACCTGGTAAGTTCATCTCTGAGAATCACTGCACCCCATAGTCAATGGTCCACATCATAGCCCAGACTCTCTCACGTTCCATCCAGTGGGCCCTGGGGGGACCTACAGTGTCCCGTAATAGTCCGTGAAGCACTATCCAGGACAACTCCATGTCCCGAAAACGCCTCCACATCTCATCTCTCCCTCCCGTTCCCCACACCCAGCATCCCCCATGGCTTCCGTTCCCACACCCATTCCACATTTTCTCTGTGGACATTGGATTGGTTGTGTCCATTGCACACCTATGTCAAGTGAGGGCTTAGATTCCACATGGGTACTGGATGCACTCCTCCCGCTTCTAGTTGTAGACACTCTAGGCTCCATGTTGTGGTGGTTGCCTTCTTCAACTCCATGTTAGCTGAGTGGAGTAAGTCCAATAAATCAAAGTGTAGGAGCTGAAGTCTGTTGAGGCTCTGGGCCTGGGTGTCATATATATCAGTCCAGAGATTCAAATCCCCTACATATAACTTAAACCCTCGGCTGGATTTTTTCTATCTTTTTATCAATCAGTTCTACTATCTGTTGGATTTCAGATGTACTGTCTTCCATGTCACTAATTCTCTCCTCTGCCTCTTCTAATCTGCTGCTATTTGCTGAGAATGTATTTTTGATTTCTTGAACTGTGGTGTTCATCACCATCGGATCTGTTATCTTTTTGCATATGTCTGCAATTTCCTATGATAGTGTTTTCTTCATATTGTTAATCTCTTCCTTTACTTCATTACATTGGTCTCTAACATATGCTTTGAGATCTTTAATTACTTGTCCAATGCTCTGGTCCTCTTCCTGGTTTTTAGTTTGTTCATTGGATTTGGCCATGTTTTCCTGATTATTGGTTTGGTTTGTAGTTTTTTGTTGCTGTCTGGTCATCATTTTATCTTGATGGGTTTAATAAGTTCCTTGGTGTCTTTGTTTAGTCTTGGGGATTAATTAGTTGTTGTTCATGTGTAAGTGTTATGTCTTCTCTTTGTCACTTTGTTCTTCTTACTCTATTATCTTGTTTCTGGCTAAATTCACTTTGAAGGAAAATATTAGGGCCAGGGGAAACAAAATGAGTAACAAAAGAAAATGTATAAAGTAGTATTGGTAATAAATGTTAACAGAGCAAAAATGTGAGATCAAGATGAATGGATATTAAACTCATGTAAGTTGTGCAGAGTTATAGCAGTAAGTAGAGTACCTATAATGAGACAGTCTACTGAATATGGGGAGGAATATAGTATGAATTAAAAGGCCAGTGTTTTCATGAGAGAGGGAAAGAGAAAAGAAAGACAATAATATCAAGAGTGGATAAAAGACAGAAAACAGAACAAAGGTATTAGAATTAAAAAGTCAGACAATTTGGGGGCCAAAGAAAGGGAGGTGGAATGTAAGAGAAACAGTAGATGATGGAGGATAGAAAGATGTAGTGGAAAGGGGATAGTGTATCTGGCCAAATTCAATAAACACAGAAAAGAGGAAATGGGGGATAAGGAAACACAGCAAATGTGAAGCACTCCCTGAAGCACCTATTATATAAAGAAAATAAAATAAAATAAGAAGAAAATGAGAGAAAAGAAAAAAAGAGAAGAGAAAAAGTGGGGGCAGAGAAAGGGGGGAAACAAGCAAAAAAAGTAAAAGAGAAAAAAACTAAATAAATGAAAAAGGACCTTGGGTGATAAAACCAGAGAAAAGACCAGGAGACAATGCAATATTAGCACCCATGACAAAAAAAAAAAAAAGAAATAAAAGAAAAGAACCAACGTTTCAAGCTAGGAATCCTCTTTGCAGTTAAATAAAACACTTAGGGATCTGGCCTTCCCCCTTTCTCCCTTCCTCACTTCTCTCTCCCAAGGTAGCAGGAAAGCTACCTGAATGGTCTGGTAGGAGATTCAAGTGGGTCCTTTTTGAACCAACTAAACACAGAAAACAAGGACTCTTTATTTCCAGCGTGAGATCACCTATACCTCACCAGAATCCCCAAATATGCTATTGGAAGCTTGGATAACATGTCCTACAGTCCCTCCCCATTAGGCGTGCTAGGGGAGGTCTAATTGATTTTCTGACTCCACCTTCTCCCAGACCAAGTTTCCTACCCCAGGACATTTAGGTAAATAGGGCTTCCTCAACAGATTCACCTCTCTTTTCTTCCCAGACTCTCCCCAAGTCAGCTGGTATACTCCTCCAAGCTCAAGGAGAGAGAGAGAAAAAACAACAACAACAACCAAAAACATGGAGGGTTAGGGTAATCAAGGACCTCAGGTGGACCTCAGGGTGTGGTGGATTCGGGGATGGGAAGTCCATGGTATTGCAGACTCAAGGTGTGTGAGTCTCTGGAGCACGGGCCACCAGGGTTTATGGGACACAGATGTGGGAACCATACATCCAGTTAACCTGGGGTTTGGGAACACTGCAGCACGACAAAGCCTTAAGGGATCCCTATGGCCAGGCTGCCAGCCTTGGGGGAGGGGTCCCACCCACAACTTCTTACCTTCATGTCAGAAACCCAGAATTCCACCTCTCACAAGAATCTCATCACTGTCTCACCAAATCAACATCCAGACACCTCATGCCCTGCAAACCCCAGAAACAGCCCACTCAGGGTTTGGGAACACAGCACCACAACAAAGATTTCAGAAGTTCCACCCACAACTTCTGACCTCTGTGTAAGAGACACAAAATTCTACCTCTTGCAAGAATGTCTTCTGTCACTGTCTCACCAAATTGACATCCAGACACCTCCTGCAAGCACCCAAAACAGCCTGGTCCAGCAGGACTCTGACCCTACTCAGCTGCTTCTTTGCAGGAGAGATTATGAGGTGCAGTCACTCAGATGCCATCTTGCCCCACCTCCTAGAATGACTGAAAAGGCTGGCGTGAGGAGGTGAGAGGGGAAGAGAAAAGAAAGGACAAAAGTGAAAGAGTTTATAAAAGATAGAAAATGGAATAGTAGAGTTAGAAATAAAATGACAGAAAAATTAAGGACTAAACAAACAGGTGGAATGTAAGAGCAACAACAGAAAGCGGAAGATAGAAAGATGTAGGAAGGAAAAGAGATAGCATTGTTAGTCAAAATCGGTACACACAGAACAGAGGAAATTGAGGAAGAGGAAACACAGCAAACAAAAAATAAGCTGGCAGCACTTAATTTGAAAAGTAGGGGGGAGGTGATAAAGGTAAAGAAAAGCAAGAAAACAGACAAGCTCACAAGTAAGGAGTCAACCAAACACTAAGAAAAAGCAGCCTTCCCTCTTAAGTCCCTATGGAGCTTCTCAGACTGCCAGTGTTTATCAATCAATTACCCTGCAGCCTTCCTGCTGCAGATTTTGAAGTGAGTTTTAGTGAGTAAACTAAGTTAAATTATAAAACAAAGGTAACTTTCTTTTTTTAGGAAAAAGAAGAGACCCAAGAGATGCTAATATAAGAATAATTTCTATGTTTTCCCTGTCCCAAGGTATCAGCTAGATGTTTAATATCCCAGTGGGTCACTACTCTCTACAAGGAGCTGGGAATTGCACTAGAGACCTTGTATATTCAAGGTGGAAACTCCTCCATGGAGCTAAACTTTCTTGTTAGGTCTATTAGCTATTCAGAAAGCTAGAGAGTCCATTTCCCTTTATCAGGATTGAGTCTTTCAAATTGGATAAATTCCTGCTGATTAGGAATCTGCCCTTCTCCCTTTTTATTCTTACTGCTTTCTCTCCCAGGGCAGCAGGATGCAATAGCCTCTGTGAGAGTTCCCTTTTAAAACTCAAATAGGACCCTGGTGACTTAACTCACCACAGGAAAAAAATGACTCTCAACATCTTCAAGAGAACCCACACCTCACAAGGCAGGTTCAATTTTAATTGTCCCACTCAGGCTTTCTATTATTCAATCAAGTTTGGAGACTTTAATGTTTCTAGACCATTGTTCACTTCTTTTATTGGCATATAATTATACATAACAAAAAGATGAGTATTAATATTAAAGATCTTAACAATTTTAGAAATTTGATGAGTTCCTATGTGTCATTGTCTAATAACAATGCAATACAAGTTAAAAGTAGAGGTGAAATAATTTTAAAAGAATACTATATTTATAAACTAAGGGATACACGCTCACTCTCAGCTCTAAACTATATGATTTTGTAGAAGAAATAACCTATAGTCAAATGATTACTGCTAGGATTCAACAAAAAATGTAGTACAAGAATGGAACACACAGAGTGGTATGTTTCTTTGTAAGCAGAGACTGTCTGTGATTGGGAAACTCAGGATGACTTCATAGGAAAGTAACAAGTGAGCTAAGCCTTGTGCATTTGTGTGTGTGTGGTGTGTATCTGTGTGTAAATCATGGGCAGTGCTAGAATTTCCTCTGTTTTTCTGAATTTATATTCTGTTTCCAGAGAAGAGGCTCTTGTGTGATACTATCCATCATCTTCCAATTTGTTTTTTATCCAAAATTATATTCCATTGTCACTTGTAGTTATTTTTACATTTCAGTTTCAGTGTCTTGACTAAGTTTAATTTGCCCATTAATTCAATTGTGTATTTATTCCTTTTGGTTACTTTTTGAAAAGCCTCATTCACTGAGTTTATAATCAGTGGTATATACCTTCACAAGCTCTTCTAGTAGGTCTTTTTACATTTCTGGTATCTTTATTTAGAATGATTGGGGTGATTGGAGCAGTTTTGTGAATCTCTATAGAAGACAAACCCTGAGGTGTGTTTTGAGTAAGATTATGATTTACAAGTCAGGTGATGCCAGGTCCCAACTAGTGATCTTATCTGCATCTGAAAACTTCAACTGGTCTTTTAACAATTAGAACAGAGTGATAAAAATATCTGCCCTATATTCCTCCTTTTCCCAAAGTGATTCTTGGCTAACAGTGTCCTAGTGAAAGCAGATATTAATTGTTTCCTTGGGGTTCTTTGCCCAAGTGACCTCGGCCAGTAAATACACCACATATCTCTTGTTGTGACTTCCTCACTTTCTCATGACTTTAAAGAAAAAGAAGATTCCCCTCCCTTTATGAGCTTACACATTTCTTCATTCTTGGTGCCTGCTTTTCAACTTAGATAAAATATGGTAGCCATTCTGCCAAGAATGCCTACATTTTTCTTTCTACCTGCAAGTGTCCCTAAAATCTGCAGGCAAAATGTTTATGGGGACAAAGTCAATTACTTGTCTGTGGCTCTTTACAAGAAATCAATAAGTAAATTATCTCCTGTTAATCAGATTAAAGAGAGGTGTATATTAATTTTTAAGTATTTTATCAGACAAATATATGTTTCACTTATTTGAATTGATTAAATAAACTTTGTATAGAGATCCCATACTATTAATAGCTACTAAAATTCATGGAGAAAGTGCTAATTAGAAAATGTGTTATCCGAATATGATGCTAATATAGTAAACAAGTCTGTCCTCTTTCAACATATGAATGTATATTATTCTGTAGAAGAAAATAACTTTATGGATCATTTATAATTAGATTAATTTTTTAGGAAATATAAAGCAATTGCTTAAGTTCCCGTTAAGAGAGTAAAAATGGACAGTCCTCCTTGTGAATCCATAGACACAAGTAATTTTTAGGAGTGATCAGTCCTACTTTAATTTTCCTCCTTATTCTACATTATAGTCTTGTTTAAGGGTTTCCCTTGCCAAGAGGAAACTTGGCAGATGGAAACTACTGACAAACTTCTAACCATGATGCAACATCCCTGAGTAACTTAACTTGGTTCAGAAGGAAAATCTCTGGAGGTGAATGTCTTTCAGGATACCTGTTTCATTCATGAAGAACTGTTACGCCCGCTCCTGGGCCCGCCTCCGGGTCGGGGGCTCTGACCGCATCCGAGGCGCGTCCCGACTGCAGCAAGGGAGAGACGGAGGCGCTGTCATCTTCTTGACTTGGGCGCCTGCACTCTCCCGGGACTCGGGATGCCAGAGCTGCCGCGTGGGGTGAGAAATAGTCGGGGTTGAGCCCCAGCTGGGCCGAGGGCTCACACTCTTCTGGTCTCTCGGACAAGACTCACCTGAAGGAATGTGTGGTGGATTGGCTCCAAGTAAAAGTACAGTGTATGTATCCAACTTGCCCTTTTCCCTAACAAACAATGACTTATATCGGATATTTTCCAAGTTTGGCAAAGTTGTAAAGGTTACTATAATGAAAGATAAAGATACCAGGAAGAGTAAAGGGGTTGCATTTATTTTATTTTTGGATAAAGAATCTGCTCAAAACTGTACAAGAGCAATAAACAACAAACAGTTATTTGGTAGAGTGATAAAAGCAAGCATTGCTACTGACAATGGAAGAGCAGCCGAGTTCATCTGAAGGCGAAACTACTTTGATAAATCTAAGTGTTATGAATGTGGAGAAAGTGGGCACTTAAGTTATGCCTGTCCTAAAAATATGCTGGGAGCACGTGAACCTCCAAAGAAGAAAGAGAAAAAGGAAAAAAAGAAAATTCCTGAACCAGAAGAAGAAATTGAGGAAGTAGAAGAAAGTGAAGATGAAGGGGAAGATCCTGCTCTTGACAGTCTCGGTCAGGCCATAGCTTTCCAGCAAGCCAAAATTGAAGAAGAACACAAAAGATGGAAACCCAGTTCAGGGGACCCCTCAACCTCAGATGATTCAAGACGCCCAAGGATAAAGAAAAGCACATATTTCAGTGACGAAGAAGAACTTAGTGATTAAGATTAATATTTATTATGTAAATATCATAAAAATAAAAAACTTTATAGTACAAAGTTCAGCTGGAGACTGAAGATTACTTTTTTTTTAGGAGGTTCTGGGGATCGAGCCTGGGACCTCGTACTTGGGAAGCAGGCACTCAACCACTGAGCTACACCCATTCCCCTCAAACAGTTCTTTATTTTACCATAAAATAGTTCACAAGCATCTGAAAAATAACTTTAAATATCATGTCTCTCTCTATCTTAGCAGATAATAAAAATCAGGATTTGCTAATAACCATTAATCCTGAAAACAACTAATTTTAATAAGAATAAGAACATGTAATGTTATCATAGTAATACTACTGTTCAACCCAAGAAAGAAGGTAGATATTAAAAAGATTTGAGAAGCCCTTTGTAAAAGCTTTATTAGTATCTGATTGGTTTACATGAATATTTTTGAAATTAGTTTAATATTTACCACAAAAACTTCATAAAAACTGAAAAAAGAGTTGAGTTATTGTTATTAAATTTTAATAAAATTTTCAGTATTATTTTGTGCTAAAAAAATAACTTAATTTTCACAGGACACAATATTGAGTCAGAAGACAACAATCTTTTGAAAAAAATAAAAGACAAAGACAATATTTGACTTTTATTTTTAGCATGAATTAAGTGAAGGGAAAATGTGAGACTGGAGGATAAGCATGAAGTGTGTGTGTTTGCACATGTTTTTGAATGTTCTGATTAGAGGTGATGACTAACACCCTTATGTAAATGAGTTTGGCAGGAAGGAGCTTGTAGAGAAAGGAAAGCAGAGAGATGGAAAAATACCTGCTTTCTACCTAAATCTTGGCTATAGGCCTTTAAAACATTTTTTATTGCTCTTTCCTGCAAGATTCTTATACTATGCATGGTAAGGCTAACTGTAATATAGGAAAACAGTAGATATAAAAGTCAGTGTGTCATAAATACAGAATGACTGCTAAACACAAAAAACCTCAGAAGCTCACAGAGGAATACATACATTAAAACAGTAATGATTTAAATATTTCATAAACTGGGAAGCTGCTGCATGTTTTTATCTTGGAAGAAATATGATAGAGTCATATTTCTGTGAATTTTTAGGATCTGATATAAAGTGATGGCAGTAGGATGGGATTATTGGAGATACAGGAGGTAGAAGTTGGGGTCAAATATGAAGCTACATTTTCAGTTCAGCAGCCTGGAGAATGTTATACACTATTTTCAAGGAAGTCATCAAAAAACTTTGGTGGTGGGAACTTGGACTGATGGCTAGATATGTTTAGTGAAAGGTGATATTAGAATATGTATACATAAAAACAGACATACTAGTATAATTCATAATAAAATTTCATAATAAAAACTGCTGAAAAGAACTGAAGATAAACTCATGATCGGGAGCAATGAATTGAAGTCATGTGATTGAGTAAAAATGTTGATAAGAATTGACATAAAAGAGAAGAAAGCAGGTTTTTTTATTTTTGAAGAAGCTTTAGATTACATAAATGTTAATAGAAAATATAGGGGATTCACATATATCCCACCCCCTCCCACTCCCACACTTTCCCCCATTAACAACATCTTTCATTGGTGTGGTACATGCATTACAATTGAAGAACACATATTGAAGCATTGTTACTAACTGTGGACTACTGTTTACATTGGAGTTTACACTCTGCCATACACAATTTTATAGGTTATGAAAAAATGTATAATGGCCTGTAATTTTCATTTTAATGTCATACAGGACAATTATAATATCTCAAAAATGAACCATGAAAGCAGATATTGTAATCTGTGAAATGACAATAATAAGAAGGAGAAGAAAGAATAAAATTCAATATAGAAAAGAGAAATCTGTCTTAATGGAGGAAGAATTAAAACTGGTAAGAATTCCATTATGGTCAGAATTTAAAGAATAGAAGCACAGTGATTAATATATTTCATTATTAATAACAATGAGGCAGAATAGAAATGAGGCAAACCCATTGGATTTCCTGTTACAAGATGATTGCAAACTTTGTGAATTCTGTTTCAGTAAACCCAAAGGACAGAAAACATATATAGGAGAATGAAATGTAGAAATGTGGTAAGAAGGGCAGCTTTAGCTGCTATCTTGTGCAAATATGAAATCAGAAAATTGACCATTTTGATTACATGTAGATATGGAAATCATATAAATTTGCATCCTCATTGAAAAGAGGATAGAAGGTGAAAAGAACTGAAAGGACAAAATGAAGTCTAAAAGCACTGTTATGTTCTAAAATTGAGGGGATACAAGCATGGTAAGAGGTAGAACTAAAGAAATAGAAAAGTAAATGCTCAGGGAGGGAGCCTGGCTTGATGCCTTGATCTGGACAGAGCCGCCATCACGCACTGCCATGTGCCTGACCACCCACAGCTGGAGCTGGTGTGAGACAGCTTCTCTGATGATGCCTTGATTTGGAAACTTTCATGACCTCAGAACTGTAAATTTTTAATCTAATAAATTCACATTATAAACACCAACACATGCTTGGTATAATGTTCCCAGCCATTTTTAGCAGACTAAAATAAATATAAAACCTGAAGAATGAAGGAATGAAATTTGGGGTAGGTATGAGGAACTCTGGCCAACAGAAATGAGTTGTACTTCTAAGGCACCAAGGAGACTGGAGGGCTGCTGAAGTGCGGGCGTGCTGGCTCAGTGGCACCGCTAGTATCATTTAAGCAGCAGGTAGGATTCTGGCAGGTAAGAAAGGTCATCCCTGGTGTTAGGGTGAAGGCTACTCTAGAGATGTGACAATAAAGAAGGGATGGCAAGGTACAGAGAGTGTAAACAAAGAGAACAGCTTGTGACCACCCCTTGGCTTGGAAGGACAAGGGAAGGAAATGTGTTTAGAAGTCAAAAGAGATTGGGAACTGTGGGGAGTGTTGCCTGGCACATCTTGAAGGGATGCAGCTACTCTCAGGAATGTGATATGTTTAAGCAAAGAGAAAGTGGGGGAAAATACTCTTGTCTTCCTCTCAAGTTTTCTCACCATTCCGATCTTCTGGTGATTTCAAACATGAATACTAACTACAATTCAGCAAGCAACCAAATTGAATAAGGGAGACACAGTCCATAGGGATCAGCTTCCCCTGCACAGACCAGAACAAGGAAGAGTAAAAAATGGTTTGGAACTCAATGAATAAAATAGGCCCCAGTCTTTTCTCTTCTCCCATGACATCTTGAGCATAAGTCTTCATTCACATACATTTGCCCTAAGATTACCTAATGACATTTTTACTACCAGTCATCATGTTTTTGTTCCAGGCAAGAAGAAGCAGTCAACTACAGGGAGAAATATATATTCTCTCCATTTTTAAGAATTTTAATGATAAAGGTTAAATCCCACAGATTTCCTATACTTTTTTTGTTGAAAACTGGGCTACCTCTAGCTCCAAGTTAGATAGATAATTGAGCATTTAAGTCTGGTCACATTACTTTCTCAAACAAATTGGGTTTCAATAAGTTAAGGAGTAAAGCGGTGATGGATTTTGTGTAGAAATCATCAGGATCAGCAAACGATGAGTGGGATGAGCTTGGTAGAGAGTGGGGGAAGGGAGTGTCAGACAGAAAGAAACTGTGATCAAGGACTGGATATTTAGAAAGAGCTTTTTGGGGGTGTGGGAGTAGCTCAGTGGTTGATTGCCTACTTTGCATGTGTGAAGTACGAGGTTCGATGCCCTTATCTCCTAAAAAAAAAGATATGTCATAAATTGGAATCAATTCAATATTTTCAGATAGTAAAGTGAGCAGCAGGAATTTTCAGCAAGGAGAGGCTGTAAAGGAATGAGGGAGTCAAACATTCAGTGCTGTTCAAGTCATTTTAAAGAATGTAGGTAGAAAAAAATTGGGATAGTGAACATGAAAACCACACAAGAAAGGATTTTCAGTGAAAGAAAAAAGTGAGATAGTGAACATAAAAACCAAACAAAAAAGAATTTTTGGTTACAACCCAAATGTAAAATTATTGCATAAATATAAAACACAGTTAAGAGCCTAAAAACAAAACATAAAGAAAATATTTACTACAGACATGCTATTTAAATTTTTATATTATCAATTCAGAAAGCTAACATACAAACCACGGAGAAGAGCTGAACAACCCAGCAGGAAAAAGTGTTCAAGTTAAGAAAAGGAACTGTCTGAGATATTTAGGTACCACTATGCATAGAAAATATATTAAAACTGGTGAACAATCAAGCATGTTAAATAATAATTGAATATCTTTGTCATCTGAAATATACACAAAAATGAAATTTAATTCTTCTGTTGCCAATGGTGTGGTAGAATAAACTCTTTTTACACTGTCTCTTGGTACATTCCTGAAGAAAACAGTAGAGATATTTTTGAAAAGTATCATGCCATCATGCAACATTGTTCATATGAAAGTTTGTTGAAGTGCTATATGTAATTGTAAAAAAAGAAAAATTGTCATGTCCTACATTATAATATTTGTTTGACAAATCATTATATAGCATATTTTATAATAGAATACTTTCCAAGTATTAATAATACACATACATAAACATAGATGGATAGTTAGATAGTTGCAGATAGATGATAGGTGGTAGGTAGATACATTTTGCAATGGGCAAAAGTACACAGTATATTGTTTAATGGAGAAAATAGATTATAAAATAGTATGCATAGTTAGATACTATTTATTTATTTATTTTTAAAGACTTATTTATTTTTATTTATTTATTTCCCCTCCCCCCCCAGTTGTCTTCTCTCTGTGTCCATTCACTGTGTGCTCTTCTGTGACCACTTCTATCCTTATCAGCGGCACTGGGAATCTGTGTTTCTTTTTGTTGTGTCATCTTGCTGTGTCAGCTCTCTGTGTGTGGTGCCATTCTTGGGCAGGCTGCACTTTCTTTAGCGCTGGGCAGCTCTCCTTACCAGGTGCACTCCATGCACGTGGGCTCCCCTATGCCAGGGACACCCCTGTGTGACAGGGCACTCCTTGTGCACATCATTACTGCGCATGGGCCAGCTCCACGCGGGTCAAGGAGGCCTGGGGTTTGAACCATGCACCTCCCATGTGGTAGGCGGTTGCCCTATCCATTGGGCCAAGTCTGCTTCCTGTTAGATACTATTTATACACTATTTTATACATGTATGTGTAATTACATTTAATGATGTCACCCCATGGAACCTGACATTTTATTGCAAAAGTTTTAAAATATTTTTTAATGTAAAATGAGTTCTTGGGCAAGCACATATGTGCAAGTTTAGTGACAATATTGATAATTTAGATTTTTAAAAATTGCTTACCTGCCTCTCCCTAAAATAAACATCAAATTAAAAAAATAAATTTTAAACCAGAGAAAAAAAATTTTTAAAAATAAGCAGAAACGCTTTTTTCTTAAGTCCTGTAAGGCCCATGACAATCATAGTTCATATCTGTAATTCACAATCTTTTCTTTTTTTTTCCTTCAGCTCCCACAATTTCCATTTTATCCTGATCTCTAAGGGAGGAGTACTTAAAGTTCCACCCAAGCAATATATCCATAGGCTCTCATTTCTGTAGTTTAGGACTTTGATTTTATCCTATTTAAAATATCCTAAGACCTCAAACCAAGAACTTAACTTAAAAAGTGAATCTGAGCGGCTTCACGAGTGTCCCCCGCGCCTCTGCGCCCGCGGGGCTGCCGTCTGGCCGCGCGCCGCTCCAGCCGCCGAGCCGCGGGGTGGGGGGCGAGGAGCTCCCGCAGCCCCCGCTGCCCCGGCCAGGGGCGGCGCCTCCGCCTGCGGCCTCGGGAGGGCGGCGGCAGGGCTGGGGCGGGCGGCGGGAAGGGCGCCTCCGCGGGGCCTGTGCGCCTGCCCGCCTCTGGGCGTGTCTGTCCCCGCGTGTATCTGTGACATCGCTGTGCGTCCTTCCCAGTCCCCCTCTGTGTCTGCCTCTGGGTTTGTGTCCGTCTGTGTTGATGTCCCTTGAGCCTGTGTCCCCTCTCGCCGCACCCCCCGGCACCGAGCGCCCGCCTCTAGGTCTTTTCTGTGCCCCTGAGTCGCCGTCTCTGGTTTTGGCCCCTGGAGCTGTGCCACATGCTTGCGTCCTGGCGGCGTTCCGTGTCTCCCTCCCTCTGTCTGGCTGTCTGTATTCTGTCCGGTCTTTCTTTCTTCTCCATGGCCTTCCTCTCCGTGGCCCGTTAGTCCCCGTCTTTCCCCTGGAAGCCGGCCCCAGGGCCTCAGGCCATCGCAGGGAGCGTGGGCGCAGGGTGTGGGGAGACCCGGGCCGTCACTGCAGGCCCAGCCTTCGGGCTAGGGGGACCTTCCTGCCTGGGTCTTCCTGCCTTCCCGCACCTCCCCAAGTCCTTCCACACCCGCGGGGAACCCGTTCCGTGGAGGCCCCTGAATCCACCTGCAGGGAAGAGGGAGGGGGGCTACTGCCTCTCCCGGGGCACCCCAGTTGGAGCGCTTTGGGCTGGGCGGGGTGGGGTGCCTGGAATTGTCTGAAGGGGCTTGGCTGAAGGTGTGGGTGGGGCCTCCCACCGCTGGGGTGAGGTACTCCCTCACTGATGGGTCTTCCCAGATGGCAGCAGGCAAGAGCCCCCTCCTCTGCGGTATCAGGTTGTCATTTTCTCCTGCAAAGACCCCTCCCTTCTCCATGCGGTAATGACTTCAGTGGTCTCAGCAGTCAGCCCCTCCAGTAAGAGCTGGGGATTTAGGAGGGGAGCAACTGCCTTGCTGAGTGCAGAATGCCACCCTTCGCAATTCCACCAGTACCCCTTCCTATTTGGGGAAACTGAGTCCCAAAAAGTCAATGCACACAGCTCCCTCCCCAGGTCACAGGGCAGCCAGGGATTGGCAGCCCCAGGATTTCCAGGCCCTTGAACGGGCCTTTCCCTGGAGGCCTGAGTGAGGGGAGGAAATAAATTTGAATTCTTTTTGTAGGAGGCAGGATTAGCATAGGGCACTTCTGAGTGAGCAGCTCCCTGCCCCGCCTTCCCTGGAATGGAGCTTTCCTGAAAGGTGGGGATGGGCAGGCTTTCCAGGTGTGGAGGGAAGAGGGCATTCTTCGGCTTCTTTTCTGAAAAGGTGTCAGGACACTTTGGGCAGCAATTGGAGGCTCCTCAGTAACACATTCAGCACACGTTCATGGCAAATGCCAGCCCGGCATGCCTACCTGGCACCTGGCTCCCAATGTCTGGAATGGGAGGGTCAGCATCTCCAGGCAGCCACCCCCTCTCCTCTGTCCCTCCTCCTGCCCTCTGACAGACCCTGCCCCCATGGCCAGAAGGCCTTCCCAGAAGAACAATGCTAATGGTGTAGGTGTTTACTGAGCAGTTACTATGTGCCGGGTACCTCAGTGTGCTGCTTCAGCTTAATCCTAGTAAGACCTTGCGAGGTGGGAAAATTATTTCCATTTCACTGAACAGGAAGGAGCCTGAGGTTCAGAGAAATAAGTGATTTACCCAGGGACAGCCAGTGGGGAAGTGGCAGAATAGGGATTGACCTCCACTTGCTCTGACCCAGAGCTTGCCCCTGAGTGTCCCAGCAAGGCCTGGCTGCTTCCAGGGAGGAGAGCCATCCACAGGAGGCTGAGATCAGAACTCCATGACCACACTCTTCCTCATTGTCTCCTCCCCTGGCCTCCAGCCCTCCCCTGGCAAACAAGACACCCCCACCCTACCCTGTACCTGCAAAGCCAGCCCCTACTCACTTATCCCCCAACACCCACAAGCCCTCCTTCAGGTCCCAGCTCAAGTGCTGCCTCCCTGGGCAGCTTCCTCTGACTCCTCCAGGCAGACTTCCCTACTCCGTGGCCTGTGCTCCTTGCTCCCCTTGTGCTCTCTCTGTTCTTATGGCGATTGTGGTGTCATCACAGTCAGTGAGGCTGTCTCCATCTCCCCATGAGGGACTGTGCAAGCTGAGTCCTCTCACTGTCTCACCTGAGAAGGTACACATCAGGTGCCCAGTCAGCATTGGATAAAAACATGAACTTATGGCTCTGAAAGGCCTTGGAGGCCAAGGATATTGGAATCCTAAATTCTCAGAAGGACTTGAAATTTGATGTTCAGAGAGGGCCCAGCTTAGAGCCTGAGTAGATTAGAGCCAGAAGTGTGGCAGAGCAGCCAGGACAGGCCACCAGCCCTGGGCACTTGTACCTCCAGGAGTGTTTTGTGGCAGCTGTGACCCCTGAGGCTTGAACACCTGTGGGTTAATGAGGTAATTTAACTCTCTCAGATGGTTGGTGGTGCCCTGTAGTTAAGCTTAGGTGTTTCAGAACCGTGCCCTCTCCTCGCAGGCAGTTCTAGAACTGTGGAGGGAGCCTCTGGTAGAGGAGCTTGGCTTTGGGCAGGCTCTTGTCACCTAAGTCAGCGTCTGTCAGTGGGATGGGACAGATGCTGGACTCTCCGGATGAGGGAAGAAAGGGACCTCACAGGCCCTCTGAGTAGCATCTGCTGCAGCCTCTGCTGTGGAAGCCTGTTATGAGTGCTTGCTGTGTGCCAGGTGTAGGCTCATCACCTGCCTTGTTAGGGCGTGAGTGGTGGGCACAGTTGAGCCTTGGACTGCTGGGGCTGTGGGACTGTGCCCACCCCAGGTGGGATTTGGGTGTTTTGCCCACAGGAAATGACTGGGATTCCAGGTGACCTATGAACCAAACCAAGCTTCTGTGGGTTCCAGAGTCCAGTGCCCAGCTGCTCTGGGGTGGAGACCTCTGGGGCAAAGGTGGACTGAGCTGTCTTGTGGGCCCTGGGCATTTGTCCAAGTGTGTGTGTGTGTGGGGGGCTGGCCCCCTTCACAGAGACAGCACACATCTGGCAATGGGTCTGGCTGTTTGGCCGTGACCTGGCCCAGGATCAGGTGTGCTTGTCCTCTGGGCCTGCCTCCATGCATGTTGTCAAGAGCCACCCAGGCCTGGCTCCCTGTTAGGAGGCCCAGAGAAGTTCCATCCTGTGGGGAAAAAGGAGTGTTTAAATCCCCTTGTTCCTTTTGTCCTTGAAATAAGCCCTGTGGTAGGTGTTGTTCTGCTCTTCTTTTGGGCCTCAATGAACCAAGAGAACTGGAGGTTCCAGGTAACTTGCCCCGGTTGCACACCTGGTAAGCAGCAGATGTTTTAGAACAAGCCTCACCTGCTTCCACAGCCTGCATTGCAGGTCACACACACACACGATTACAAGACAGGGGGCCTCGTGGAGTTGTGAGCGCTTGGGAGGGTGGGTGCTGAGAAGGATGCGACTGGAGCTGGGGGGGTGTGCTATGGGGGCGTGAACTCTGAGCAGGGCCATGAGGCTGGGCAGGATTGGCTGGAGGTGGAGGAGGCAGAGCTGTGGCCCCTAGACCCCTGTGCTTCCCTGGCCAGGCACCGGCAGCTTGGCAGGGCTTGGGGCTGTTGAGGGGCCTGCCTTGGAGAGGGATTGACTGGCAGCCCCTGTACACACAACAGATCACCTAATTTCACCTTCCTGGAGGTAGGTTCTGTTGCTGCCCCATTTCACAGGGGAGGAAATGGAGCTTCAGAGAGGAGGGTGACTTGGCCAGAGACACAGCCAGGAGGTGGCAGGGCTGGGATTCCAGCTGAGGGCAGTCAGATGCAAATAGCCATCCCAGAGGGCGTCCTGGAATGGGCCAGAAGGAGTGGAGGGGAACTGTCCTCCTGTGAGCCTGTCCTCTGTCTGAACAGGGGTGCCTCTGGCCCAGCCCTTCACTGTTGGCCCAGTGCAGCTGGAGAAGAAGCAAGGTGGGCTAGAGGTGGTCATGGGGGACTGTGCTGGCTGCTAGAAAGAGAAAGAGGGCCCTGGCTGAGCACTGCACCCTTCAGTGCCTCTGTGTCCTCATCTGTGAAATGGAGACAACAGGCTTCATGGGGTCATGGAAAGTGGTAGAAGGAGACAGTGGACAGCTTCATAGGGCTACTGCAGTGCCTGAGTGGGCATTGGGGGCTCAGCCTGGATTCCAGCCTGGGTGGGCTCTGCCCCCACAGTGCCACTGTTGACTTATTGTCACAAAGGGCTGGAAGAGCCTGGATCAGTGCCCAGCAGGTGGAATTATGGTTATATCCCTGTCAGGACATTGAGACTGCTATGCCATCTGGGGGATGGTTTCCCAGGGCTCCCTGGGGCTTCCTGGGGCCTTGCACACCAACCCCCTCTCAGACATCAGTGCTGGTCCTGGCCTAGTGCTGTGGGGAGGAAGTATGACCCTTTGAGCAGTGCAGTGGCTCTTTCGGTTCCTAGCCCTATGTTTATGACCTGTGAGCTCTGGCCTCCTTCTGTTTGGGGTGCCTGGAGCAGGTGAGCCCATTTGGGCTGTGGGTGTGGCTCTCTCCTTTCACAGGACCCTGAGGAATCTGGGTTTCTGACTTTAAGACCAAGGGTCATCAGTTCATTTGCACCTCCCCCTGCTCCCTGACCCTCAGCCTGCAGCAGAGGGGGTGGCAGACACTTGCCCTCCTTGTTTTTATTTGCCCCCTTCCCTGAGCTGGGTAGGGCTTGTGAATCTGAGCCAAGCAACAAGGCTGCTGAAGAGAAAAAAGAGCCACAAAATGGCCAAACATTTTTTTCAATTAAAAATTGTCACATGCAGATTAGAGAAAACGAGAAAATAAAAGAAGGAAGTGGATGTGAGTTAAGCAGTTCAGCACTTGCCTACCAGATGGGAGGCCTGGGGTTTCATTCTGGGTGCCTCCTTTAAAAAAAACAGACACAGAGAGTGGACAGTGAAGACAGTGAGTGCAAACAACAAGGGAGGGGAGAAATAGGTAAATAAAAATAAATCTTAAATAAAAGAAAATACAAGGGATAGGAAGAAAATTTTTTTAAAAAGTGAATCTGAACTGGTGGTGCTCTTAGAGAAAATGGTATTGCAGTTATATTTTAAAATAATTCCTATAGATCAAGCTATGACTAAATTGAGCTCACAATATGAAATTAAGAAATGAATGGGCAAATAACTCTAGTAAGAATTAAGAGAAAAAACAAATAACAGGCTTAGATCCCTAAGAACCTCTCAGAATACAGCTAGCCAAGAGAGGCCATGAAAAAAAAAAAACCCACATTCTTTAAGGTGATTAGATGTATAAAATAAGGAATGGAAAATGTGAGGAAATATATGGTAATATCAAATTAGTCCAAATCAAAATCTAATGGAAATAGTCATAGAAGTTAAAAACTTTATGGATTAAATAGTAGACACCACTGAAGAGAGAATTCATGAAATGGAAGCTAGATCTGAATGCAGCACAAAGAGGTAAAAGGAGAGAAAAAACGAAGGAGAGTTTGAGAGAGGAGGAGAAGAAAATGATCATGACTGATCTTAATGCATAGATTTTAACTAAAATATATGAATAAATAGCTTTTTTCCATTGATGTGAGTGTGACATTTTGGAGCTGTTTCTGGATCTCAAAAAGGATCATTTTCTTGGAGCTCATCCATTACTGTGGGTTTGGGGCACTGTGGTCAGATTGCTCCAATGAGGTGTGTCCCAGGGTGGGTCCTGACCCTCTAACTGGAGTCCTTTATAAATGAGGGACTGACAGAGGAGACATGCAGGGAAAAGCAGCAGAAACAGAGAGACCCCAAGAGGCTGGAATCAGTGGAGCTTAGAGGCATGGAAAGAGACCCCTGAGAGGTTGAGAGAGATGAGGCCCAGAGGAGGGGGGAGAGACAAACCACATGCCTGAGCACCCACAGTGGAGCTCAGGGAAAAGTGAACTTGGAGGGAAAGGCAGATACCTCAGCAGAGACTGGCCATCATTGTGCCATGTCACATGGCAGGAGTCCAGGATCACCAGCAGCCAACCCTGAGTAAGATAGCATCTCTGAAGATGCCTTGATTGGGACATTTTCAAAGCCTTGGAACTGTAAGCTTTTAACCTAATGCATTCCCATTATATAAGCCTACATTTTTCTGGTATTTTGTTCCTAGCAGCTTTTAGAAAATTAAAACAAGGTGGTTTCAAATGTTTTCTTATTTCCAACAATGCTGTGGTGATTAATGATGCATATTTCCTTGTACATATCTCTACATATTCCAACAAGGAGTGGGATTACTGAGTTGTGGGAAATGTGTTTGTCCAACTTATTTGCTATAGCCAAATGATTTTCAAAGGAGATCAATTTATACTCCCATCAGCAGTGGCAGATAATTCCCATTCCTCCCCTTTTAAATTATCACCAATCAGATGTTTGTGAAAAAGCATCTCATTATTGCTTTAATTTGCATTTCACTAATTAGGTTATGTTGAGCACCTTTTCAAACAGCTAAAAGAAGTTCAGTTTTCCTGTTCTATGAATTGCTATTGCATATATTTCTATTGGTTGTTTTCATTTTCTTACTGATTTGAGTGTGATCTTCATATATTCTGCATACAAATGAGTATTAAATGTTTCAATGAGAATATAAATCACAGGACCATAGTTTGCCTTTTAATTTTGGTGTCTTTTGGGGACAGGTTTTACTTTAGTAAACTTTCTACTGTCATTATGATTTGCTCTTTTTGTTTTTTTTGTCTGAGATTTATTTCTCTACTCTGATGTTATAAAGGTAGTATTGGGGTTCTCTAGAAAAAGAGAACCAATATGATATGTATGCATATATAAATATTAAAGGAATTGGCTCACGTGATCAGGGATTAACAAGTCCAAATTCCATAGGACAGGCCACAAGCTAGAAATTCCAGTGAAGTTGAAATTGTATTCTGAAGGAGAAATAGGCTGACTGATGCAGACATAGACAAACTTTTGATTGCTGAAATCCTAAGTTCTGCCTTACTAATCAGAAAACTGATTAGATGAGGAAAACTCTATCATTTCTATGGGCAATCTTTTTTGTTGTTTGTAGATGCAAACACCCATATGTGCAATCAAATGATATAGATACTAACCCATCTATGAGATACCGTCACAGTAACAATCAGATCAGTGCTTCCTTGACCAAAAAACTGTACACCATAAACTAGCCAAGGTGACACATGCAATTAGCCATCAGAAAAAGGTCTTATCCAAATTCACTGTTCTATTTGGAGTAGTACTCAAGAATAGAGAGGGGGCAGAAGTAGGGAGAGAGAGAAAAAAAAGATATAGAGATACAGAAATACATATAAAGCTATCTTCAAATTCAAAATATATAAATTTGCATGTAAATATACAAATTTAAAATACTCATTTACATATATACTTTTTTACTAGAGAAGTTGTAGGTTTACAGAAAACTCGTGTATAAAATACAGTGTTTCCATATACTACCCTATTATTAAAACCTTGTATTGGCATTGTACATTTGTTTCAATTGATAAAATCATATTTTTATAACTGTACTATTAACTATAGTCCATGGTTTACCTTATGGTTCACTGTTAATACATAAACTGACAAAACTTTGTTGTGACATAAAGTTAACTAATCTCTATACATTTATTTAAGTTTATTTATTTATTGGTTAACTGAGACTTTAAAAAATTTGTGTATTCTGTTTTCTGTGTATGGATTGCACTGGAGGCAAAAATGGAAATAGGTAGAATTGTTACCAGGCAATTGTTCCATTAAAAAATTATGGTAGTTTAAACTATGTTGATAATGATGGGATCGGGCAAATTGGCAGTTCGGGGATGTATTAAAGAACTTGAGCTAACAGAATTTATCAGATTCTCAAATTAGGGTTTTGCAAATAGAGACTGTGACACCTAAGTTCTTGGTTTTGCTTGCTCTTACTCCTTTTAGCATTTTGGTGATTTCCCCCAAGTGGGTCAGAATGGGTGAATTTAACATCATTATTTAGGGTGCTCTGGTAATGGCTATTGCAGAGAACATTGTGGAGTCTTCAACTTTCTCCCTACCACCAGGATCTATGAAGCTGAATTATTAATGAGACTGAGATGAGGAGATAGCAAAGCAAGAGCAAAGGCTTAGTAGGGTCTCCAAAGAATAAAATATGGCATGGAATAGAAATGTGCAAGCAACTGCAATAAAAATCAGTTTTCCTTTTTTCCGAATATATATTTCTCAGCCTTTTTCTCTCTCTCTCTTTTTTAATGTTACATTAAAAAAATATGAGGTCCCCATATACCCCTCACCCCCTCACCCTACTCCTCCCACATCAACTTCCTTCATCATTGTGGGACATTCATTGCTTTTGGTGAATACATTTTGGAGCACTGCTGCACCACATGGATAATGATTTACACTATAGTTTACACTCTCCCCCAGTCCACCCAGTGGGCCATGGCAGGGCATACAATGTCCAGCATCTGTCCCTGCAGTACCATCCAGGACAACTCCAAGTCCTGAGAATGCCCCCACATCATATCTCTTCTTCCCTCTCCCTCCCCTCAGCAGCTACCATGGCCACTTTCTCCACATCAGTGCTACATTTTCTTCCACTGCTAATCACAATAGTTCCATAGTAGAATATCAGTAAATGCACTCTAATCCATACTCTATTCCTCCATCCTGTGGATTCTGGGATGATTATGATAGTTAGGTCCATAATTAAGTGATAGTCAATTGAACATAAGTGGAATGATGAGTGAAGTTTCCAAGTGTATCTCATAGAAGATTCCCAAGATTTCACTTAATATTCAGATCTATTTCTGGGTGACATGTTTATTGCATATGCAGAACTTTGGTCAACCTGAGGACTGAATTTATGCATGAATTGAAGTCTGTCCCCACTCTTGCTGATCTGGAAACAAACTACACTGTTATTTGAATAAGACATAAACTTTTACTACATTTAATTCATTATAACTTTGGGTCAATTTGTTGCTGCAGCCTAGCTCACCAAAACTAAGAGAAACGTGAATTGGAAGTGGCCTGTGCCATAATATAAACCACAAATATATGACATTTTGAAATCATATTAATAGAGCTTTAGCCATTTTAACTGATTTTCTAGTTTTCATATCTCTTTTCCCCTTTTATTAATTTTATTTTACTTTGAATCATCCTGCTTATCTTTAGAAACATATTAAATACTGTTTCAGCTCTCATTATTTAAATTTTAGTAACTATTTTTCCTCTAAGATTGTTTCTCTTTTATAGAATCTTGGTCTTGTTTTATGAATGCAGTATCATTTGTTCTCCCTCTAAGGATATTAAATTTTTATTTTAGGTGGACTGTCTTCTGCACATGAATTGTCTCTTTCCTGTGAGTTCCTTTTTAAATACCTGTGTATTCGATTTTGCAGTCTATCTCCTATATTATAGAATTTCCTCAAATACTTGCTTGTCCACCGTGACAGTTTTATACTATTTATGAATTCCCAAAAGAGATATATGTTATGTTTGTAAACTGGTCTGTTTCTCTGGGAGTGACAATCCTTTTTATTAAATTCAGAGGTTTCACATTCACTTTATGAAATCAAAATTAGCACTTTGATTCAACCATGCCATTAGGGTGTGAAGGTTTGAGTCCCTGCCCCTTTGATGGCTATATAAATGGATGCTCAATCAAGAACAAAGAAGTAGAACACAGAGGAAGAGAGACAGGTCCATAGATATGGCAGAGGCCCTGGGAGGAGAGATGAATCCAATAGCTTGAAGCAGAATAGAATACAGCATCTAAGAAAGTCTGAGAGACAAGCCATATGCCAGCCCTTAGCTGAGATCAGAAGAAGTTGAGACCATGGAGCCTTAAGAAGAAGAAAGACTGAGCCCTTGCAGACATCACCCACCATCTTTCTTCAGCATGTGGCAAATGACTTTGAGTGAGAAAGTACCACTTATGGTTCCTTATGTTGGACTCTTTAGGGCCTTGTGACTGTAAGCTTCTACCCCAAATAAATACCCTTTATGAAAGAATAAATTTCTGGTACTTTGCATGGCACCCCTTTGGCAAATACAGAATTTGATACCAGGAGTGTGGTGGTGCTTTTGCAATTACCAAAATGCTGGAAAGGTTTTATAAATGGAGAAGGGGTATTTTTTTTTTTTTTTGAGGAATTGTGAGATGCTTGATGCAAAAAGCCTAGATTTCTTTGAAGAGACTTTTGGTAGGAATATGGATGCTAAAGAGACTTTTTATGAGGCCTTAGAAGTTAATGATGAAACTATTATTGGAAACTGGATGAAAGGTGATCCATGTTTTAAAGCCAAAGAGAACTTAACAAGATTAACTCCTGATAGTATATTGAAGACAGAATTTGAAATCTACACACTTGGACATTTAGAGAAGGATATTTCCAAATTAAATGTGGAAAATACAGCCTGGCTTATCCATGCAGCTTATAACAAAATGTTAGAGGAAAGAGATAAGATGATAGCTGACTTGGACACAAAGAAAATAGGAACTGATTCTAGAAATTTCAAGCCTATGGCAATCAAGCCCCCAGAAGATAGTTCCCTATTTGAAGAATTAACTAAACATGGAACTTTTAAGTCAGGATTGAAAATGCAGCTATCTAGGAAAGACTTGTGGAAAATTTTATTGTCTGATGGCTTGGTCCCCTGCTTCCAGCATGCTAAACCAACAAGCTTATTGAGAAAGCTGTATGAAGAAAAACACTGTCAGCCTGGACTAAAAGGGACATGGAGGGGAAAGATGAAAGGGAAAACAGTTTTAAGAGGAAAACCATGGAAGCTGAGGTCTGGAATTAAGACATCTCCTTGGGCCAAGAGAGGAAACCCACCTATGTGTACCGAAAGAGTGAGTTTTCCCCAGCAGCTGAAGAAGGTCGATGTTCCATCCTGTTTAGGGAGAGTTTTGCTGCCCCAGGCTACAGAGAGGGTGGAGAACATTCTGCAGTTCAACACTCCATAGGTCTGAGAAGTGTGGGCATGTCTCCCATAGATGAGGGAAGGTGAGGTTGCCAGCCTATTTCTCTGAAAGAGTTGGGCATGTTCTTCAGAGTTTAGGGAGACCGTTGCCACCCCCTCACTGTACTAAGGGGTTGAGAATACTCAAGAGATTGGGTAAAGTGTGGCCATCACCCTAACATTCTTGGATGGTGAGTTCTGGAGCCATCACCCAGATGCTCGATGAGTGTGGAACCAGGAAAATGGCCATTTGGCAAGCCTGTGGAAAGGATGGGATCCACGAGATCCCAGGGAAAAGAAAAAACATATTATTGTCCTGAATGATATTGCAATGACAGATACAGACTTCTTGCCAAAACCTACAAAATTGTGTGGGACAGAGTGAAAACTACAATGTAAACTATAATCCATGCTTAGTGGTAATGCTCCAAAATGTGTTAATCAATTGAAGGATGTTGTTAATGTGGAAAAATGTGGGGGATATAGGGAGCAGGGTATATGGAAATCCCCCCTTGCTTTTTATATAACATTTATGTAATATTTTTTAAAAATAAGAAATATATTAAAAAATACACACACACACACACACAGAATGACTCTCAGACTTTGAAATATAATGAAGTATACCCTACAGGGTTTTGGAACTGTAGAGTACCAGTGATACATGTTTCCCTCCCAAATCCTCTGTATGGTAATGAAAATGTTTATCTTTTGCCTGTTCCTTTGTATATTGGAATCAGATAAATTGTTTTGTAAATTTCAGAGGCCAACAGCCAGGTAGAACTTTGCCCCAAGACAAACTGTATTTCTAGAAACTGATTATGATGTGATTTTGTACTTAGCATTATTACTGTTTTAAGGTTTTGGGTTTATTTTTAATATGGTGAAGTCTTTTTGAAATTCAGAGGGTGGAATGTGGCAGTTTGATATTATTTATGCATTCCAAAAAGAGATTGTGTTTGTTAACTGGTCTGTTTCCCTGGGTGTGAGTCCTTCAGAAGTTTCACTTTTGCTTTATTAAATCAAGATTAAAGTTTTGATTCAACCATGTCATTAGGGTGTGCAGGGCTGAGTCCCCACCCTCCTGGTGGGCTATATAGATGGATGCTCAACCAAGAACAGAGAAGTAGAGACAGAGAAGATGAAGAGGAAGAGAGACAGCAAATACATATGGAGGAAGCCCTGGGAAGAGACAAGCCTGATAATTTGCAGCTGAGGAAAGCAGAGCAGTGGAGAAACCCTGAGAGACAACCTTATGCCAGCCTACAGCTGAGGGACCACAGACTCTTAAGAGGAAAAAGGAAGGCTCAACCCCCATGGACATCACCTGCCATCTTGCTTCAACATGTGGCAAATAACTTTGGGTAAGAAAGTACCTTTTATTGTACCTTGATTTGGACTCTTTAAGGCATTGACTGTGAGCTTCTACCCCAAATAAATATCCTTTATAAAAGCCAACAGATTTCTGGTACTTTGCACAGTACCCTTTTGAGTGACAAATGTATCCATTCGTATTTAACAATGCTGAAAAATTTTGAAGGTCATTCTTATCAAAAGGTGGATTGTTATAGAACACTCATTTTTGGGAACCATTTTCCTATAGATGTTTCTCCAGAAGAGAATCCTCCAGTATCCACTGAAGGGTGGTTATTTGGCAATTAGTCTCCTGGGTGTAGTATGAAGGAGAGGGAATAAGGACCTCTAACTTCATTAAATAGACTCTTAATTAATGTCCCTGTGCCTAGCATTTGTTAAATCTTTGCATTCCCCTGTTACAAGTATTCTCAGGTCTTGAAATTTTCTCATTCAAATTCTCCATTTCTTTATTCCACAAATCCTTATTGGGACTTATGATGTGTTAAGTTTAAATAGAAACATAAATCCCTTACCATGTGGAGTTCATTTTCATTCTAGCAGGTAAAGGCATTAAATAAGCAACAAATATCATCATGTATGCTATAGTATTTTTCATTATGGTATTATATAAATTCATTAAATAACCATTACATAGTATGACTGTATTATCAAGGTTATGAAAAACAGGAATTAATTAAGAATTAGGAGAATAGGATGTTGGGAAGGTGTTGTCATTTTAAATGGGATTTCCAGGGAGGTCCTCATTAAGAAGGGATTGTGGCAGTTTGAGATTATTTTATGTATGCTAAAAAGAGAAAGATTGTTTGTAAACTAATATATTCCTCTGGGTGTGATACCCTTTAACTGCATTAAATAATTATTAAATTATTTTGTAAGATTGCTTTAGAGCAGGGGTTCTTAACCTTTTTTGTTCCATGGACCTCTTTGCCAGTCAGGTGAAAACCACAGACCCCTTATGAAGTCCACACTATAAGGTGTATTATTTAATAAATATATCACACATATATTTTAATAAATATATCATAAATATACCAACCCATCCCCACAAGAATAATGTTTTTTAAATTTAAATTCAAGCTCATTGACCCCTTGTAAATAACACCTGCTTTAGGGCTTTTTTTTTTTTTTAAAGATTTATTTATTTAATTTCCCCCCCTCCCCTGGTTGTCTGTTCTTGGTGTCTATTTGCTGCATCTTGTTTCTTTGTCCACTTCTGTTGTCGTCAGCGGCATGGGAAGTGTGGGCGGCGCCATTCCTGGGCAGGCTGCTCCCTCTTTTCACGCTGGGCGGCTCTCCTCACGGGCGCACTCTTTGCGCGTGGGGCTCCCCCACACGGGGGACACCCCTGCGTGGCAGGGCACTCCTTGCACGCATCAGCACTGCGCATGGCCAGCTCCACATGGGTCAAGGAGGCCCAGGGTTTGAACCGTGGACCTCCCATATGGTAGACGGACGCCCTAACCACTGGGCCAAAGTCCATTTCCCGCTTTAGGGCTTTTGATTGGACTACATCAGTAGGTGTGACTCATCTGAGTCTTCACCCCTTTGCTAGTCTGATATAAATAGACATTTGTTAAGACACAGAAAAAGAGAGCTCTCATTTCTTTTCCTGCCATGTGACAGAAAGGAGAAGGTAACACAGCTGAGGCCCTGGGGAGAGAAGAGACATTTGCCTGAGAGCTTACAGCTGAATTTGTGAAGAGAGCAGAGCAGCTGGGCCTGAGATCCAGGTAGAGATCACTCACCACCTTGCTTCAAAAGCTGACTTTATTGGGAAAGTCAACAGATTTCTGTTACTTTGCATCTGTATCCCTTTGCCAAACCAAGACAGACATGATAGAGAAACACTTGAAGGATGTGAAGGAATTCATCCTGCAAATATATGAGAACAAATATTCCAATCATACAGGACTGAGGAGGGAACATGGAAAAGATATAAAACATTGTGGAGGGATCCCAATTAGCAAGTGAGAGCTTAGGATGAGATGAGGTGAAGAGGAAAAGTGAAGTCAGTTTGGGTAGAAACCTACTGGCCAATTTTTCTGTTGTTAGAGTTGTGGGATTATAGATAATGATGCATAAAATACAGAATATCCATTTACCATGTCACTATCAACACCCTGCACTGGTGTGGTACATTTGCCACAATTGGTGAAAGCACATATAAAAAATTGTACTATTAGCTATAGTCTGTGATTTAACTTAGGGTTCACTGTGTAGTATAGATTCATGAATTTAAAAAATACATATTCTATTGCCATATATACAAGCTAACATTTCCCCTTTTAACCACAATCAGATATATATTTAAGAGCTCTTAATTACATTCATCGTGTTGTCCTAACACCATCACCATCCATTGCCAAAACATTTCCACTGCTCCAAACTCTGTACAGTTTAAGTCTTAACTTCCCATTTAAGACTTTAATATACCCAAAATACCTACTGGCTTTTTAAAGGATTTTGGATTTTATTCTGAATGAGATGGAAAGCCAATGGAGAGTTTTGAAGTTATTGTATGACTTATCTTAAAAATGTCTTTGACTGCTGCATTGTGAATGAAATACATGGACTGATGTTGGAAGCAGGGGAACAGACTGAATCTCATGCAGGAATCCAGTAGAGATGATGGTGGTCAGGAAAAGCACCATACCATGGAGATGGTAAGAGACTTAAACTTGCTTCATATAATACCACAATGTCTCTTGAAAATTTCCATCAAGTTCTTTTTTATATAATGGCATTTTACTACCCTGAAACATATTAAATATATATGATAATTTGACATTAGAATTTTAGGCAAAGATACATTCATTATTTGCATGGCATAATAGCTGCTTCTTAGAAAATATGATATATGATGTAAAACACATAGAAACTGCTCTCTACATTTGAATGAACCCAAAATACTTTATGCACAAGTGAGAGGGTAAGGCAGCATCTAAATGACTCAGTCTGTGGTTTTCCTGGGATATTTCTCCATATTTTGAAGAGTTATATTGGAAACCCCAAGGAGGTTGAAAACTTGGTAAAGGAAATAGGGCAAAAAAAGGAAAAAGGAATGGATAAAATAAAAACTCTAAGTGTACAATTCAGAAGTATTAAATTCATAATGCTATGCTACCATCAATACCAACCATTGCCTAAATTTTTCCTCACATCAAGTACAAACTCTATACCCATTAAGCAATACCTCTCCATTCTCCCCAATACAGGCTCTGATAATCTCTAATCAACTTTCTGCCTGTATGTATTAGTTTATTCATGTAGTTGGAATCATAGAATATCTGTCCTTTGTATCTAGTTATTTCAGCATAATAGTTTCATTCATCCATGTTGTGGCATGCATCAGAGTTTCATTCTTTTTTTTTTACTGAATATTATTCCATTATTATTATTCCATTAAATATGTTTATATATATATATACACACACACTATGTTCCATTTATCCTTTTATCTTTTGATGAACACTTAAGTTGTTTCCACCTTTGGGCTATTTTAAATAATACTGACATGAACATTCATGTTTAAGAATATATTAGGTATTCTGTTTTCATTTCTTTTAAGTATATACCTAGAAGAATGGCTGTTGATCATAGGTAATTCTACATTGAAATTTTTAAGAAATTACCAAAATGTTTTCCACTGAGCTTGCACCTTTTTACCCTTCCAGAGTCATATTATTCTTAACCATTTTTTTCTTTTGTAAACATAAAAATGCATAGAACACAATGGTCAATTTAAACATTAAGGCAAACACCCATATAATTGAAAATATAGCCAATAACTCAAATCCATCCCAATGGTCAATACTTTACTTTTCCCAGGAATTACCACACAACTGACATTATAGGAATTTGAATCCTTGTTTTTAATTTTTAACCACCTTTTATTTTTTTAAAGATTTATTTATTTATTTATTTCTCTCCCCTTCCCCTCACACCTTGGTTGTCTGTTCTCTGTGTCTATTTGCTTCATCTTCTTTGTCTGCTTCTGTTGTTGTCAGCATCATGGGAATCTGTGTTTCTTTTTGTTGTGTCATCTTGTTGTATCAGCTCTCCGTGTGTGTGGCACCATTCTTGGGCAGGCTGCACTTTCTTTCACACTGGGTGGCTCTCCTTATGGGGTGCACTCCTTGCACGTGGTGGCATGGCATTCCTTGCATGCATCAGCACTGCACATGGGCCAGCTCCACATGTAACCACCTTTTAAAGCACCTGTACAATATTGCAAAGTTTTTCCTGTTTTTGAACTTTCTATAAGATGTGCCTTATATATTTATTTGTGCCTTGCATTTTGCTCTTTTGTTCTATTACCATATATACAACCTAAAATTTTGACTTTTAACCATATTCAAATATATAACTCAGTGATGTTAATTGTGTTCACAATGTTGTGCTAAAATCATCACCATCCATTACCAAAACCTATCCACCATCCCAAAAAGAACCTCTGTACATTTTAATCATTGACTCCCTATTTCCTACCTCCACTCTATTAACCTACATTCTAAATTCTGATTCTATGAGTTTGCTTACTTTACTTATTTCAATGAGATCATACTATATTTGCCCTTTTGTGTTTGGATTATTTCACTCAATATAATGTCTTCAAGGTACAACCTGTTATTGCCTGTATCAGAATTTCACTCCCATTTGTTGCTGAATAATATTCAATTTTCTGTATCTACCACATATTGTTTATCCATTCATCAATTAATGTACACTTGGATTCCTGCCATCATTTGGCATCATGCCACTAAGAACATGGATGTGCAGATATCTGCTTTCAATTGTTTTGGCTATACACCCATGAGTGCGATTGCCAGACCAAATGTTAATTCTATGTTTTCCACAGTGGCACCATTTTACATTCCTACCAACAATGAATGAGTATTCCTATTTCTCCACATCCTCTCTAAGACTTGTAATTTTCAGTTTTTGAAATAGTAACCATTCTAGTGGGTGTGAAATGGTATCTCATTGTGTTTTTTATTTGCATTTCCCTAATGGCTAAGCATCTTCAATGGCTTGAATGTCTTTTCGTGTGCTTTCTGGTCATTTGTATGTTGTTTTTGGAGAAATGTCTATTCAAGTCTTTTACCCATTTTTGAAATGGTGTGGTGGTTTGGAGCTATATGTACCCCAGAAACACATGTTCTTAAACTTATTCCTTGTAAATACCAAGAAATTGCTCTCTTTACTCACTGGTTACTGACACCCATCCCCCACTCTCACATTAGGCAGCAGTGGGATCCAGTCACTGCCATAGATTGCTGGTGCCAGACAGAGACATGTAAAACCTGGTTCCCAAGATTGAAGGGAGTACAGCACAGGCCCAAAGCTTCCCACTGCTTCTTGATTAACTACTTTCTGTCTCTGGGGGCATGGCCTTAAGGGCAATTACTGTTCCATGCCTCCCCATCCTCAGCAAAAGTGACAGAGGAGACTTAAAGAAAGAATGCTTCCTCAGACCTGTGGAAGATAGTTGGACTACATTTTGTAGAAAGGTACCAAGTCAAGAAAGTATAACTTTGTGGAGCTATGAAAGAAGTTCCTGACATACTTACTGGCCTCTATCTGATCCTCTACCCTGAAAGCTACTCTGGCTGGTGCTGGTTTTGTGGTTCCTGGCCTTAATCCAGCAGGAAAAGACTTTCTTGGGAAACTCTATCCAGCTTTTCCCTCCTCCCAGAATTTGTCCTACAGGCAAAAGCAGCTTGAGACAACTAAAGCAGTGTAAAAAACAATTGAGGCAGACAGCCTGTGGCAAGGAATTGTCTGCTTTAAGTCCTACAGTGGGACACCTGGAGAAGGAAGGTCTGCCTCTGTGTAAGTCCAGAGGGGCATTCAAATGCTTGCAAACAGAGGAACTCATAAGAGAAAAAACAATTCTAGAAACAGCAATGAAGACCATACTTCTCTGGACATACCAGACAAATTCTTTAAAAAAAAAGTTATTCAATATGTTCAAGGAGATGAAGGAAAATACAGAGAAAAAGCTAAAGGATAAAAATATTTATAAAGAACCAAACAGAACTACTGGAGTTGAAGACCACAATAATTAAAATGAAAACTTCCCAGGAGGGTCTCAAAGCATATTGGAAGTGGAAGAAGAAAGAATTCATGAATTTGAAGACAAGAAAATTAATGAGCAAGGCTGATGAGTAGAGAGAAAGATGAATTATAAAAAGGGAAAATAGCATAGGAGTCCTGTGAAATATCAAGTGTACCAATATACACATTATGAAATTCCCAGGAATAGAAGAAAGACACAAAGAGGCAGAATGAATATTTAAAGATATAATGACAGAAAACTTCCCAAACTTGGCAAAAGACATGAATATGCATATCTAAGAAGCCAAGGGAAAAGCAAGCAATATAAACCTGAAGAGAAAAGTGTACTTTCACATTCTATTCAAACTACCGAGTACAACAGAGACTGCTCAGAAAGCTGCAAGAGAAAAATAACACATTATGAAAAAGGGAGATTCAATTATTTTAAGTGCTGATTTTGTTGTAGAATTTGAGAGAGGTTCAATTATTTGCATATAGAGAGACCAGGACTCAGGAATGATTTTGAGAAGGAAAAATGGTTTATTGATGGCCGGCCAGACTCGGGAGCTTTCTGTTTGAATCCCAAGCCCCAAACAAGATTTTTGAATCCCTTTTATACAGAGAGGAAAGGCCAAATGGTCCCTTTGTTTCAGTTCTCAATAGGCTTCAATTAGCATATATATCTTCCACATCTTAGGTAAGCTTTTAGCATGGACTTCAGACATTCTAGGTAAGCTTTTAGCATATTTAGTTGGCATTTCCCCTAAATACTTAAAGTTTATAGACCTTGCATTGTTAAACTGTTTCCTGGGACTGGAGTCCTTGCCATTGTTACCAAGGGCAAGACTGCAGCCTCTTACCATCACACTCACAAGTCAGAGAGTTTAGGTTATCTCTGAAGAGACAAAGAGCCTCCCACCCATAGCCCACACCATTTCCCCCCTTTGCCAAAGTTTAACTTGCTAAGCTTTGGCATAATTATAGTTGGAGCTATGAGGTGGATGGCTGTTTGTTGTTTTGATTGATTATTTATCAATCTTTAGTGTAGCATACAGGAGTGTTTTTAAAAGTTTAGAAGTTTTCATTCTGGACAGCAGAATCCTGGGGCGGGGGCCTCCTGCAGTCATCCTGCGGCCACTGGCACTCATGTGGATTTCCAGTCAGGTTCCAGATCCATCTATTACTTTTATTTTACCCTTGAAGAGTTTACACCTTTAATTTAAAAGGGGTGCTGAAGGGAGATGATCTCTTTTCTGTAACTGCTTCCTGCTGGCCATGGGCTGTAGTCATTTCCTAATAAGGTGTAAAACTCTTAATTTATTTTAACTGGAGGAAGATGGATCTGGCATTCTGTACGAAATTGGGTGAAGTGTTCATATGGTTAATAAGATGTTCACTCTGAAAGAAACAAACTTAATTAAAAATTTGGAATACCCATTTTTAAAAGAGGACATTGGATTACAGAGGTAGACAAGGTTAGGTGCCTATAAAGATGGCACTCCTTAAAAGCTGGTGGGAACAGCATATATATTCTTTTTTAAGTTATTCATCTTCAGAGAGAAATTGCAACAGACACTTAGCTTTGTCTGAAGACACATTCCAAGCTGTTCAATGATTGGCACTCATTCACTCTGTCAGATGCTCCTGGTCAACTGGCACTCCTTGGGCAACTGGCTTCACTCAGGATTAGAACACTAAGTTGGAAATTCTCTTAGTTTTCACCTGTGGGAGTGATCAGAACTACAGAATAAAGGTTTTTTTACACCTTGGTTTTAATTGTACAATTTCTAGCAATTTTGACTTGTTCAATAGGTGACTCACCATCAGCAAGCAAGCCGCACTTTTGCTACACAGCAGAGTACAGTAGAATATAGAAGTTGACTGAGACTGGCTGAGACTGCCACCTTATTTTATAGACATGTTTATTAACTGTTTAGAAAATGATTTTACCGGGAATTTAACATGTCTAATATACTTCTGCACTTGATCCAAAATAGAAAAGATAACGTTATAATTATTAGGCATATATTTAGTACAGGATAAAAGTACAGCACTTAATATTAACTAATGTATTACTTAATGCATAAGGATTCAGAGTTGCAATTATTAGTTTTGAGTTTCAGGTTTGTAATACTTTACATGTTATCTCTCCATGAGAGCATGCCATAATGCCATTTGTGTTTAAGTTTCACTTACAGTATCCTGGTATCATGGCTCCACTTAGCATGTTCTTCATTGCAGTGAGCAAGTCACAGTATCCTTGATCTTAGAGAGATTTTCCAGTATTCTACTAGCCTGGTGCATAGTGCTCTCTGGCACTATGGAACACGGCCAGTCTGGAGGCGATATCCATTGTACACTTGGCTGTACTGAGTCATTATTGGCTGCTGCAGGAGCTTGAAACTGCAACGTAGTTTCCATTGACTTCAGGAGCAGAACCAGAGGCTGATATAGCAAATATTTTTAATTGAGGGGTCAGTGACCAGCCTCACCAATAACTCACATGGAGAGGCCACCTGTAATGTATTCAAGGCCTGGTTTGAATGCACAAGAGTTTGACAATGTTAAAGTTTATTCCTTGTTTTTATATATATTTTAAACAACTTAATGCAACACATATATCAAATGACTGTTTACTTACACAATTTTACTATGAAGATAACAGTAGGTACTTTACTTTAGTAATAAAGGAAAAATATTATTTTTCATTGTTAAAATGAAAACAGAAGATTTCCAATAGAATCAAGATAACTTTTTATTACCATTTACTTAAATATGTACTTTGTGGTGGCCTTCAGACAGGTTTTATTATCATTAAGTTATTTCTGCTACCAATACCAATCTAAGTTTTAGTTAACAATGACCTCTAGAAGTAGAACTATTTAAACATTTTCAGTTTGGCAGATGTTTTACAAACTCCTTATAATTGACTATAACCACATTGACTAGACACATCATGTTTAAATAAACTTATTAAATTACAATTACCAAAGAAATTTACTCTATTTATTTAAGAGAGCATATCTACAATCTTTTTCCTTTAGCCTAATTTCACCAATGTGAACTTACAATTTTCATTACTCTAAAGATTTCGTACATAATGTTAATTTAGTTTATAAATTAACTATGGGAGATTACACTCACGTTAAATAAAATTGAAACCATTATAGTTTATGCAAGGAATGTTCTCTTTTTCCCTTACAGGAAGCTAAAAACTTTTCTTTGTTTAATTATGAAAATGAATAATTTAAAAGCATACTGACTACCAGGTTTTAAAACACATTACACAATTATTTAATTTGTTTAATCATAACCCAGGAAAGATCTCTCCATAGTTTTTATGGACTTTTCTTTACTTACTGAAATTTGTTAATAGAGCCACTAATTACCTTTATTTTGTTGCAAAGAAATCTTCTGGAAGTAAATAAGGCTCACCAGATTGTGGAGAAGAAAAGAATTTATTCTCAATCTTGCAAGAAGGGGCACAGAGCCAGATATGGCTGGTGCCCCGAACAAAGAAAAATGACACAATTTATACCCCTAAGCCTAGCATACAAGCTCTTCCTCTGCTTTTCCATAGATTGGATACTCCAGAAGTTACAGCTTATCTGAGATCTAACTTTCCAGCACAAAAGTTTGTGATTTAACTGCTTCCTCTATGACAATCATTTTAGTTTTTACCTGTTCCCCTTTGTTAAATAAGGAATAGAATTTAGTGCTGAAATGGCACCGACCTAGCTCCTTCTTGGGCATCCTTCCACTGCCCATAGGACTGGCCTAAGATGGTCTCCTCCACTGCTGTCCAACCCGGGAGTGGGAGACTGAGGCAGCAGGCCACCAGGTTACAAAAATCAACATTTTTTAAATGTGAAAACTAACCTAATCCTTGTTTGTTTGTTTTTTTAATCTAGACCAATTTCCAGGATGTTAGGACTTGAACCTACAAACAGCCCTTTTTATTAAAATCAAGCCTCCACTCCTTTAGTGGATATAAGACTAGTACCAGATTCTAACATGCAGTTAGACAAGCCCAAAACACCAGGGCTTTTTCCTGGTTTTTCTCCAGGACATTAGGACTCGAACCTATAAACAACCCTTCCTATTAAAATCAAGACTCCACTCCTTTAGTGGATATAAGACTAGTACCAGATTCTAACATACAGTTAGACAAACCCAAAACACCAGGACTTTTCCCCAGTTTTTCTCCTTTTCCCAAGCCTAGAGAGAATGGCTTCCCCCCAACTTTCTGGGGCTACTAGGGTTCTCTCGGGAGGTGATCATCCTCCCCTTCCTAGCAATTAAAGCTAGGGCTTTCCAGACTGTGCTCACCTGGGGAGTCTTACCTTCTTCCATGTTTGGAGTTCTTTTTCATTCCCAGAATCTTTCTCTTCAGACCTTCCATTGCCCTCAATTTTTGTCGGGAAGATTCTGGTGGAGCCCACATCTTTTCTGGATTAAATTTAATCCAGGGGCACCCAGATTTGGGGTTCACCTGAGTCCTCCCAGCTTCCTCAGGGATTTGGAAGGGGCAGCAAAATGCTACCATCTCTGGCCTTCATTTGTTATCCCTTCGTGGTTGCCAAAAATGTTGTAGAATTTGAGAGAGTTTCAATTATTTGCGTATAGAGAGACCAGGACACAGGAATGATTTTGAGAAGGAAAAATGGTTTATTGATGGCTGGCCGGACTTGGGAGCTTTCTGTTTGAATCCCAAGCCCCAAACAAGATTTTTGAATCCCTTTTATACAGAGAGGAAAGGCCAAATGGTCCCTTTGTTTCAGTTCTCAATAGGCTTCAATTAGCATATATATCTTCCACATCTTAGGTAAGCTTTTAGCATGGACTTCAGACATTCTAGGTAAGCTTTTAGCATATTTAGTTGGCATTTCCCCTAAATACTTAAAGTTTATAGACCTTGCATTGTTAAACTGTTTCCTGGGACTGGAGTCCTTGCCATTGTTACCAAGGGCAGGACTGCAGCCTCTTACCATCACACCCACAAGTCAGAGAGCTTACGTTATCTCTGAAGAGACACAGAGCCTCCCACCCATAGCCCACATGAATTTCTCATAAGAAACAAGGAGGCAAGAAGGCAGTGGGGTGAAATAATTAAAATATTGAGAGGAAATAACTGCCAACAAAGAATTTTATATCTGGAAAAACATTCTTTTAAAAATGAGGGAAAGATTATGACATTCTCAGATTAACAAAAGTTGAGGAACTTTATCAACACTAGAACTGCTAAAGGTTATTATACAGTTTGAAAGGAAAGGAAACTAGAGAGCAATTCAAAGTGGCATAAAGCATTAAAGTCATCAGATAAAGCAAACCATAAGAATAATTATAAATAAGAGTATTATTGTATTGTATTTTTAAGTATGTAACTCCTCTTTTCATATACTAAAGGTGTTAAAATGCAAATGCAAAGAAAGTAATGATTTATCTATGGATTTTATTTTAAAAACAATATAAGTTGTAACAAGTACAAAAAAGGTAGGGGAATGGAGGGGTATAGGAACACTCTATCTGTAAGCTATAAAAGTCAAATTGGTATCAAATCAAATATGACTGCTACATATTTAGAGTGGATTTTAGCCCTTGGTAACCATAGGAAAACATGAAAAATAAACTGAGAAAGAAATGAGAAGGTACTTAATATGGTATAATACAAAAAATAACCAGCCAAATGACTATGAAATTATAATATATATAAGTGGACATTAATGGAAGAAGTGAGGGACAAAATAGGCATAAGACTTACAAAGACTAAATAGCAAAATGGCAGACATAAGTCCTGAATTATCAATAGTTACTTTAAATGTAAATGGATTAAACTCTCCAATCAATAGGTACAGATTGGCAGAATGGATAAAATATGCTGTTTACCCAATAATTATAATTAAAAGGTGTAAATGGGTTGGAAGTGAAAGGATTGCAAAAACTTACTATACAAGTATAAAACAAAAGAGAGCTGGAGTAGCAATAATAATATGATAAAATAGATTTTAAGTCTAAAACTGTTAGAAGAGACAACTCAGCAGGAATATACATGATAATAAATATATATATACACCTAAGAGGAAGGTACCAAAATATATAGGAGAAATACAGATTTGAAGGGTGAAATGGTTCTACACTAAGAGTTGGAGACTTTAACACACCACTTTCAACAATGGATAGAATATTTTTACAAAGATCAATAAAAAAGTAGAAAACTTGAATGATACTCTAAATGAGCTAGATCTACTGGGCATATATAGAACACTTCACCCAACAGAATATATATTATTCTCAAGTGCACATGGATCATTTTCAAGGATAGACCATGTATTATGTCACAAAAAGTCCCAATGAATCCAAAACACTGAAAGTATAGCATTTACCTTCTCTAATCACAATGAAATGAACTAGAAATCACTGACAGAGATAGAAATGGAAAATTCATATATTTGTGGAAATTAAACAATGTATTATTCAACAGCCAGTGGGTGAAAGAGGAAATCACAAGGGAAATTAAGAAGTAATTTCAGGTAAAAGAAAATGAAAATATGTTGTACCAAGACTTAAGAGATTCAGCAAAGATAGTGCTGAGAGAGAAATTTATAGCTCTAAACAGTAACATTAAAAAAGAAAAAAGAGGGATTGTGGCTGAAAGGGGTAGTCTAGGGATGTAAATGTCAACTGAAATAAAGCTAGAGAATAATCTTGGGACAGAATGACATAGTGAACCTGGAGGTGGGCGGGGATTATGGTTAATAATACAAATGTAATGGAAAACGGACTTTGGCCCAGTGGTTAGGGCGTCCGTCTACCACATGGGAGGCCCGTGGTTCAAGCCCCGGGCCTCCTTGACCCGTGTGGAGCTGGCCCATGCGCAGTGCTGATGCGCACAAGGAGTGCCCTGCCACACAGGGGTGTCCCCCGCGTAGGGGAGCCCCACGGGCAAGGAGTGCACCCATAAGGAGAGCCACCAGCGCGAAGGAGGGAGCAGCCTGCCGAGGAATGGCGCCGCCCACACTTCCCGTGCCGCTGACAACAGAAGCGGACAAAGAAACAAGACGCAGCAAAAAGACACAGAAAACAGACAACCGGGGGAGGGGAGGGGAATTAAATAAATAAAAATAAATCTTTAAAAAATAATAATAATAATAATACAAATGCAAGAATGTTCTATGAACTAGAACAAAGGTACATCACTATTATAAGGTAGTAAGAATATAGTGTAAGGTACAAATACAATTAATATGAATTATGTACTATGGTTAACAGCAATATTGTGATATTCTTGCATCAATGTTAAAGAAAGTGTTATATTAGTGATAAGGGACAATATTGGGGGTATGAGATTTTTTCTTTTAATAAGGAGGAAGTTCAAACATTAACTGGGGTAAACGTTACACAACCCTGTGATGAAAGTGAGAACACCTGAGTATAAATTTTGGATGGAATGTACAAGCATGGGACTGTATAATACAGTGAACCATGTGGTAGAAGATGGATTATGGTTAACAGTACAAATATGAGAATGTTCTCTCATGAACTATAACAAATGTACAATACTAATACATACTGTTAATAACAGTGTATATATGGAAAAATATACCAAAGGTACAATATGTACCATAGTTAGTGTTAATAGTCTAATCATGTCCTGTCAAAATCTGTAACAAATATTCCATAACAGTGTAAGTTGTCAGTGGATGGGTGACGTATGTGAATTTTGCACATTATGCATGATTGTTTTGTAAGCTCACAACTTCTCTAATAAAAATTTTTAAAGATGAGAAAAAAGAATGATTTCTGAATAGAGAACTATCCTCAAAACTGGAAGAACTGGTAAAAGAAGGGCAAATTAAACCCAAAAGGAGCAAAAGGAAGGAAATAACAAAGCTTGAAATGGAGATGAATTAAATGGAGAATCAAAAAACAATATATGGGAAGTGGACTTTGACCCAGTGGTTAGGGCGTCCGTCTACCACATGGGAGGTCTGCGGTTCAAGCCCCGGGCCTCCTTGACCCGTGTGGAGCTGGCCCATGCGCAGTGCTGATGCGCGCAAGGAGTGCCGTGCCACATAGGGGTGTCCCCCGTGTAGGGGAGCCCCACGCACAAGGAGTGCACCCATGGGGAGAGCCGCCCAGCGCGAGGGAGGGAGCAGCCTGCCGAGGAATGGCACCGCCCACACTTCCCATGCCGCTGATGACAACAGAAGTGGACAAAGAAACAAGACGCAGCAAAGGGACACAGAAAACAGACAACCGGAGGAGGGGAGGGGAATTAAATAAATAAAAATAAATCTTAAAAAAACAAAAAACAAAAAACAATATACATCATGAACCAAAAAATCAATAAATTTGACAAACCTTTAGCTAAACACAAAGAAAAATGAGATAGGCAAAACTAACTAAAATCAGAAATGAAAAGAGGAACATTATTACTGTTCCTTTTTATTACCCCACCAAATAAAAAGGACTTTAAGAGGATAATATGAAAAACTGAACAACAGCAAATTAGATAAGCTAGATGAAATGGAAAAATTTCCAGCAACACACAAAGTACCAGATTGACTCAAGAAGATATAGATGTCAAATAATAACTAGTAAAGACAGTCATCAAAACCTTCCCAACAATGAAACCATATTACTTCATTGGGAATTTTATCAAATATTCCAAGAAATATTAAGACCAATCTTAATTTTTTCCAAAAATTGGAAGAGCAGTCTAATGGTCTGTAGTTGTATGTACCTCAGAAAAGTAGGTTCTTCATGTTAATCCATTCCTGTGGATGTGGATCTAGTTTAAGTAGAAACTTGGTGAGAAGAATCTTAAGATGTGACTCACCTCATCCAGGGTGGGTCCTAATCCTCTTACTGGAGTCCTTGAGAAGAGAATGAAATTCAGATAGAGAGAAGCAAGAAGCTGGAAACAAGGACACCTGAGAGAAAAGGGAGATATCAGCAGACACATCTTCCTTCAGCCCTTGCCTGGTTGCTGCAGTGTTCTGCTGAACTCTGGAGTTTTGAAATAGTTGATTCAGACAGTTCCTCACTATTTAATAGTTAGTTGTTCTGGTTAAGGGATTGATTCCTGGAGCATTCTACTCCACCATCTTCCCACAATTCTCCTGTGTGCATGTATCATTGTGTAAACATGCCCAGATTTCTCTAGGGAAGTTGTTGGCATAATTGTTGGCTATATTGAATGCAGATATTCAATTTTGTTACAAAATGTCAAAATGACTCCTGAACAGTCTATTATGTTGTCCTAATGTCAGTGTATAATAGTATTTGTTGCTTCACATTATTTTTGCACATCTTGTTGTCAGCTTTTTAAATTTTGGTAAATCTCACATGTAGGTATGCAATTGTATCACCTTTTGGTTTTAATTTAGATTTCCCTCTGAGCACCTTTCTTTTACTAAATTATTTCTGTTTTGAAGTATTTGTTCAATTATCTTGTCTAATTTTCCTATAGGATTGTATGTTTGTACTGATTTATGAAGGTATTAATATATGCTTGACATAAGTCTTTGTCATTTATATCTGTTGTAAAGTCTTCTCTAATCAGTCAGTGTCTCTTTAACTTTCTTTATATTGTCTTTCATTAACTGGATCTTATTAATTTTTCTGCCATAAACTTCTCAGTCTTATTCATGGTTGTTATTAATTTCTGTGTCTTGTTAAGAATAAACAACATATAATACAAATAATACTTTGTAATATCTTTATGTTCTTTCCTTCAGCTTTTTGCATGTAATTGACCTTGCATTTTATTGTGTAATATTGACACAGGTGTACAATTCAATTATATATACATACCTAATTATCCCTGTATTAAGTATTTAAAAATTTTTTCCTTCCTCCATTGATCTGCAGTGCCAATCTGGTCATACATAACTCATGGATGGATGTTCCTGTTTCAGGGCTCTTCCTTCTTTCCATTGGCTTATTTTCCTATTTGTGCCCTGATATCACACACGTTGAGTTGTAATTATAGGATGTCTCTGTATTATTGTACAACTGGTTCCTTCACTTTTTTCTTCTTTTTCTGAAGGGTTTTTATGTTTTCCATCCCATTTCCATTTAAAATTTAGACTTGTTGAGGTCTACTTTTATTTATTTTTGTTATTACCTTGTATCCATAACTCATTTCCAAAAAGAAAATCTTTCTCCTATTCTTTTAATTCTCTTAGGTTAAAAACTTTATATTCCATAATGGTGACATTGGGAGTTGCAGGAGATCATTCCATACACTCATTATGCCTTATTTATCTGCAGTTATAATTTATTTATCCATTTTAGCTATATATATATAATGATAATTAAATATCCATGTCATTACCACCCAACTTAAGACAGAGTATCACCAATAGCTTTTGAGCCTCCTAAGTGCAAAAAGATCTCTTTCTTTCTTCAGAAATGAAGTATAAATTTTCTGTTAAAATAAGCAAAACCTACAATATTTCCATTTTACTTCAAGTTGATGAGCTTGTTGAATAGGATGATGTCAAATAACATTCTAAGACTTTCATACTCTGACTATATACTTGTGACTTTCTGAATACTCACATACCCTCTTTAAGCTCCAGCCCTGTAAAACTACCTGAAAACATATGTTTTTCCCTTCCTTGTATTTTTGTCCACTATAATTCTTTTCCATGAAATGTTTCTTTTCTATCTTTCCTCATAGTACTGGCTAATTTTTACTTTTCTCTCAAAACCCTCAAAATATTATTCTCTTCTTCAGAAGATTCTTTTGCTCTTAAATAATGCCTGCTTTTTTTTCTTACATGGTACTTCATTGGCTACAAACCTTTTCTCTCTTTTGCCAGTGTGTGATCTACCTAAAGACAAGTTCACCATCACATCTCCATTTAGTGATCAGAAAAAGATAAGCACTCAAGAAATGACCACGTGGGTCTAAGCCCCCTCTCGATATAGAGGTGAAATAACATTACCGTCCCAGGGGCCACAGGATGGAGGAATAAAATATGGATTAGAGTGGACAAATGGGTGACTAGTAATAGAAGTCACTAGTCACCATTGTGACTAGTAATAGAAGAAACTGTAGCATTGATTTGGAGAAAGTGGCCACGGTAGTTGATGAGGGCAGGGAGAGGGAAGAACAGATGTGACGTGGGAGCATTTTTGGGACTTGGAGTTGTCCTAAATAATGCAGGGACAGATATTGGACATTATATATCCTGCCATAACCCACTGAATGTACTGGGGAGTGTTTAAAGTACAGTGTAATCTATAATCCATGCGGTGCAGCAGTGCTCCAAAATGTATTCACCAAATGCTATGAACATGCCACAATCATGAAAGAGATTGTTGATGTAGGAGGAGTGTGGGGGTGTGGGCTATGTGGGAACCTTTTATATTTTTTAATGTAACATTTTTTGTGATCTATGTATTTTCAAATGAATACAATTTAAAAAAAGAAATGACTGGAATGGCATTTTGCATATAATGGCTAATACATTTTAATCACTCATTATTTGATTTAATTCAGCATGTAATTTTGGTTGTTGAGGCATAAAATGGTTAGGAGACATGACTCAGATTTTATGGGCTCTTATTACAAAGTACCATATTTACATAAATAGTTATGTCATATTATTAGTTTTATATAAGTGCATAATAAAGTGTTTCAAATGTGAAGTAAATGTTGGTTGATTTAATAGTAATATGGATGGAGGGATTCAAATAATTCCTTCAGTTAACAATATTTATTGAGCAACTGTTATGTCAGGCACTCTGCTCAGCACTAGAAATAAGATCATCCAAATATTCTCATTTCCTGCCAGCACAAAATTCAGAGTGGAAGCCAGACTTTAAAAATTGGTATGTAATTTTTTCAACTGTTTTTACATGTTAGTAAGTAAAATAAGTAGCATCAATAAAAATGGATTTGTTTCCTCCTGGCAGTTTGTGCAAGGCTTCTGAGAAATGAAGTACAGAGACAAGACACACTGTGAGAAGAATATTCCATTGTGAGTAGAGTAGGCTATAGTGTCTCATTATGGAGGAGAAACTGAAATGTGAGGAACATAAATAGAATACTAAGCAAGACTGGAGTAACTACAACCAAAAAAAAATAGGCAAAGGGAAATTATTACAACTGAGCATTGCAGTCTGTAGGAGGAAGTTTTCTAAAAATAACAAGAAACCATTACTGGGACTTAAATGAAGATCGCAAATGGAAAGACATGTAGATGGATACATAGATGGATGGATGGTGGATGGATGGATAGGCTGATAGATGAATAAAGGACTGTGCACATGTGTTCAATTAAGTCTTGAGAGCATTTTTGGAATATTGAAATTTCATAGTCTAAAAAATAATGTATCAGGTGATGAAATATATGACTTTAGGGATTACAATACATTGGTCTCCTAGGATACTCTTTGGCCATCTTGTATTAAATAAGAATTTCCTAGTGGAGCCTGATATCCCAAGGGAACAACCCATGAGCTGTCAATAGAGAATGCAAGCATCCATGCTTCAGGGAAACTGACAGCTTCATAATAGAACATGTTTATTCTTAGAGTTCAGGGGAAGCAGAACATCTTTACCTACTACCAAGTTACACTTCTCTAAATGTGGCTTGTTAAAAATATAGCATTTTTTATTGCCACCATTTTCTAGAAATTTGGAGTATTCCAAAATCTGGAATCTGGAAGGATAATACATTTCCAAGGAACCTTGTGGTTGAATTAACATATTAGCTTAAGGGAAATTCCAATGATTTTAGAATTGGATATTACGAGAGAGCTCACTTTATTGCTATCTAGTTGTGATCATAATTATGTTACTTTAGAGACATGTTTCTAAGGTGACAATAGTAGCTTTATTTCTGAGCCCTGTTTTTGCTTTATTAATAATGTACTATCTGTTGACTTTAAAAATGATTTTAATTTTTCCATAGAGCATGTCCAGAAAGCATTTTATTTTTAATTTTCATTTTCCAGGGAAGAAAGCATGAGTTCAAGGATCTGCAATGAGCTGGTGGCCAATCATTTTGGATCAGTGTCACCACTGATTGCATTTTTGTTCAATTTTCTTCTCTATGCTCTTATTCCACTTTAGGAGAAAGCGAGAGCTACTCAACACAAAAAAAGGTACATGATTGCAGAGATCACTTTATATGACTGTTATAGTAATGATGTTGTATTCCCTTACCAGAGCAAAGTTCAGTTATGGATTTCCAGTAGGAAGCTCAGGTAACCAATTACATATAAGTCCTTAGATTTTTATGTATGATTTTATAACTTCCTCTACCAGTTTATCCTATAAGTAGCATTTAAGTACTTCAAAAAATCAATCTATAACCATACACATTGATTGGAGTAGATTTACTTAGACCTATAGATTTTAGGGTTCCTCATGTTGAAGGTTAGAAAGAGTTTTGGACTATCATACCCCTCCCCATTGTCCTGTGTAAGCATTTGTGAATCAGAAAATAATACCTGAGATTAAACTTTATATTTTGGCCTCATTCATGCCATGTTTTTCTCAACTGTTTGAGTAAGCTAATGTAAAGTGACCAAGCTTATCATATCCACTTCTTCCACAATTGCATATCTTAACTCCTTGTCCCTTTCCTGATGCCATTGGTTGCCCTTAATATTTACCAGAAGACCACCTCCCACTGGTTCTGTCTACATAATATATTTGTATTCAACATCCCTTCCTCTCTTTATCCAAAATCAGGACATTCATTACACATTTGTGAAATAGGAATTGTTAAAGCACCAAGTTGAACACTGTTTTCTATCTACAATTCTGTAGTGTTAAGGACTCCTAAAGATATTGGAAGATCAAGTGTTTAATGCTAAATATTTAAGTATTCTCCAAGGTATCAGCATAGGTTGGGAAGCCTAAAACTAAAACTCAAAATATAGCAATTTATCATTAAACAGAATTTAGGGAAAAACAGAGAACTTTGGGCTGTGAGCTCCTGTGATCAAATTCTGTTTCTCCCCTAGAGTCCCCTTGGGTGGGTTACTGCACTAAAAAGTCCCTTAGAGGTCAAGATCTCAGAACAGAGCTTGGCACCTGGTGAGCCCAATGTCTCTTATTATCATCATGGCCACCAGGAACTCAAAGCCATCTTCTGGACTCACAGTTCATGGGTCCTGTTAAATTATCATATTTTGCAGTAAATGTGTTTCCAACTCCTCATGACAAGATAAGTTAGATGCATCAAGAAACTGGTATTAACACCCTCACTTGACATATGGAGAAACTCATTTCTGAGGAAAGGAATAATTTTCCAAGGTGAGTGAGTCAGTGATCACACTGAGCACAGTATCCAGATTTATCACCCCACTCTTGAACCTCTATAAGTAGCCGTTATTCCAAACCTGGCAGTCTCTCAGGAAAAATCCAGCCTAGAAAGGCAGGGCACACTTCTCTTTTCCAAAATAGGTCAGAGTAGACAGAAGTTTTCTGAGCCCAACATCCAGACCAGACAGTGAATTCTGTTGTGCAGAGAGAAGCAGCTTGCAAGCTCAACAATGTGATAGGTACTCTTGGATTTATTTCCAGAATGACTGGACCAGAATTGAACATTTAAAAAAATATATATATTTTTAGAGAAGTTGTGAGTTTACAAAAATTCATGCATCATGTGCAGAATTCCCATACATTTCCCATCCACCAGCACCTGGCATTGTTTTGGAATATTTGTTACAGATTATTTTAAAAATCATCAAAATATGACTAGTAATATGGTCTATTGCTTACATTTGGTATAGCTTCCCATTGATCTGGGGGTTCTTTCAGAGGATTATGTTGGTGGACAGTCCCCTGCAGATACAGAGTAGGGTTTCACCCCACCACCAAGTGACTCAGTGCTTAGTGGTTGCTTTTCCAAGCATATTCAATGATGCCCAGTTTGAAGGACTCCCACTGGCTGCCTGCAAGAAGAAAAATGCACCAGGCCCCTTGAGATACAGTGCAATGAAACATTGGTTACCCAGCTATTGTAACTGGCAACCTCAACATTATTCATATCCATTCTTAAATGACCTGATGGGCTTTATGAAAGTTTTCTCTGAAATTAAGGAGTTATGCTTATTTTCAAACCCATGTTAATTAATCTTTAAATCTCTGCTAAATGCATCATGACTCTCTTACCCAAAACTGCTCTCTAATGATCCTGATTAAATGCTTGTTACATTTCTATTGCTTGCCTTACCTTTATTGGTTTTTCTTCACTTTATTCCCTTTTCTTCACATGTCTAGGTACTTATCTGCACATGGTTACTATGAAGAGAGGATTCACAGAGATGGCCTGAAACCATTTCACATCCATCAACCTGCAGTGCCATAATTAGGCAAGGATGGGAGAACATATGGCTAACCCTTAAACAACTTCTACTTTTTTGGGGGCTTGCTTGTTTCTTCCTAGCCAACAAAGTTCTTGATTGCAATGTATTTTTAATTTTATATCCCTGATATGTAGTGTAGGACCTCAAACACAATATTCATTAAATAAATAAGGATGGATACATGAACTGATTTCATGTCCAAAGACAAATAATTAAGTAATATTATTTCTCTAAGAGGTATAATGTGCTCTTAAAAAGTTGTTTATAAATGAATGGAGCCGAATGTGAAAATTAAGTAGAGTATAAAATATAATCTCAAAAATTAATAAGCTCTTCATGTATTCATTCATATATATAAATATATCCATTTAAAAAAATTTATTGAAGGATATCCATTCATATATAAACATACATATATAAACAATAAGAGTATAGTAATAATTGTGAACTTACAAAACAAACATGTACAACATTATACAGGGCTCTCATACTTCATACTACCCTAAATACCTCACATTGTTGTGAAATATTTTTAACTAATGATTAAAGCACATCCTCAAAATATTACTACTAGCCAAAGTATTTTACATTTGGTGTATCTTTCCCCCAACACACCCCATTATTATTTTATATCATTTACACGTGACCATACATAAACAACATATAGTAAAGGTTTGAACTTACAAAGCAAACATACATAACATCATACAGGGGTCCCATCTACCAACTGACCACCACCACCTTGCTTTGTTGTGAGACATTTGTTACAAATTATTTTTTTAAAGATTTATTTATTTACTTATTTATCCCCTCCCCCCCAGTTGTCTGTTCTCTGTGTCTATTTGCTGTGTCATCTTTGTCCGCTTCTGTTATTGTCAGTGGCACAGGAATCTGTGTTTCTTTTTGTTGCATCATCTTGCTCTGTCAGCTCTCCGTGTGTGTGGTGCCATTCCTGGGCAGGCTGCACTTTCTTTCATGCTGGGCGGCTCTCCTTACGGGGTGCACTCCTTGCGCGTGGGGCTCCCCTACGGGGGGGACACTCCTCCGTGGCACAGCACTCCTCGTGCGCATCAGCACTGTGCATGGGCCAGCTCCACACAGGTCAAGGAGGCCCGGGGTTTGAACTGCAGACCTTCCATGTGGTAGACGGATGCCCTAACCACTGGGCCAAGTCTGCCGCCCTGTTACAAATTATTAAAGAATATTGTCAAAATCTTATTACTAATTATATTCCTTATCTTACATTTGGTATATTTTCCCCTAACCCATCCTATTAATTTTTTTTAAATACATTTTTTATGACAGAGGTAAATTTACAAAACAATCATGCACATGTGTAGTATTCCCATTTACAACACCCCTCTATCAACACACCACACTGTGGTGGAACATTTTCTACGGATGAGATAATATCATCAGATTATTACCAGGACCATAGTGTACATTTGGCACACTTTTTCCATACTCCCCCATTATCAACACAGTACATCTTTGGCATAGATGTATGAATATTACATTATTACTGTTAAGCACATTACATAGGTCATTCCATTTGTATTTTTCCCATGTTTCTCCACATTTCCACCCCCACAAATAGTGATGTACATCTCTTTAGCTCACAAAGAACAGTCTTGAATCTGTCCCATCAACTACAATTCTCACCCACCTCTGGGTTTACTGTATTATTCAGTCCCTAAATTATTCTCTAGCTTTCTTTAGTTGGCATTTACATTCCTAGATTGCCCTTTTCAGCCACATTCCTATTTATAAACCAGCTGTTACTCACTAAAATGTGTTACCATCAACTTTATACATGTCCACACTTTTACACTAGTTAATTAAAACCTCCACATACATTAAATATCAGTAGTCCATCTCAGTCCTCCTCTTATTTCCTTTAAGAATCCACCACCTACCACCAGGTCTTAAAGATATTTTCCCATATTTTCTTCTAGAAGCTTTATTGTTCTTGTTTTTATATTTAGGTTTAATCCATTTTGAGCTAATGTTTATATAAGATGTGCAATAGGGGTTCTCTTTCCTTCTTTTGGTTATGGATATCCCGTTCTCCCAGCACTATTTGTTGACTGGACTGTTCTGCTCAAGTTGGGTGGGTTTGATAGGCTAGTTAAAAATCATTTGACCCTAGATGTTAACGTCTGTTTCTGAACCATCAATTCTCTTCCTTTGGTCTATGTGTCTGTCTTTATGCCAGTACCATCTGTTTTTACCACTGTAGCTAGGTAATTTGATTTAAAGCCCAGAAGTGAGAGTCCCCCAACTTTGTTTTTCCTTTTTAAGATGTCTCTGGCTATTCAGGACCCCTTAACCTTCCAAATAAATTTGATAATTATGTTTTCCATTTATTTAAAAAGTAGTGGTGGAATTTTTGTCAGGATTCCATTGAATCTGTATATCAATTTGAGTGAAACACCTTTTTAAAATTTTTACTTTTATTTAAGAATTGACATCTTAATGATATTAAGTCTTCCAATCTGTGACATTGGAATGTTCTTCTAATTAATTTGTTTTTTTTTAACCAATGAGTTGCTTTACATCATTGGTTAAGTTTATTCCTAAATATTTGGGTTTTATCTGTCATATATTATTTTCATCACTCTCTTGACACTTTTAATTACATTTACTGATATAATCTTCATGTCTAGACTCTCTTCCAAGTCTCCCTCTCCTGACTTTTCTTTTCAGGTTATAGCACACCCTCTAGTATTTCCTGCAAAGCAGGTCTCTTGTTTACAAACTCTTTCAGTTTCTGTTTATTTGTGAATATTCTAAACTAGTCCTCATTTTTGAAAAACAATAATGCTGGATATTAGATTCTTGGCTGGAAGTTTTTCTCTGCTGTATCTTAAATATATCAGACCAGTGTCTTCTTACCTCCATGGTTTCTGTTGAGAAATCAGCATTTAAACTTATTGAGTGTCCCTTATGTTATGCATTACTTTTCTCTTGCTGCTCTCAGAATTCCCTTTGTCTTTGGTATTTGAAATTCTGATTAGCATGTGTCTCAGAGTTGGTCTATTCAGATTTATTCAGATAGGAGTACATTGTGTTTCTTGGACATGGCTACCTATGTCCTTCAATAGGGTTGGGTAATTTTTTACCATATTTCTTCAAATATCCTTCTGTCCCTTTTCCCTTCTTTTCTCCTTCTGGGACACCCATGACATGTATGTTTTCATGTCTCTTACTGTTGTTCGGTTTCCTGAGAATTTGTTCTATTTTTTCCTTTCTTTTCTTCAGCCGTTCTTTTGTATGTTCACTTTCAGAGGCCATTTCTTTAAGCTCAACAATCCTTTATTCTGCCTCATCAAATCTGCTATTATATGATTCCAATGTATTTTTAATTTCATTTACTACCCTTTTCATTCCCATAAGATCTGCTATTTTTCTATGTAAGTGTTCAAATTCTTCTTTGTGCTCATTCAATATCTTCTTAATATCCTTAATCTCTCTAGCCATCCCATTGAATTTATTAAGAAGATTTGTTTGAACATCTATGATTAGTTGTCTGAACTACTTTATGTCATCTGGAAGCTTATCTTGACCCTTTAACTGAGCCATATTTTCCTGTTTTTTTGGTGTGGATTGTAATTTTTTGTTGGTGTCTTGGCATGTGGCTTAATAGATGCATTTATTCTGGGTGCAGTTTCTCTCTTTAGTTTAGGGCTTCTTGCCCTTTCTCCCTTGCTGGTTGTGTAGTAGGTGCCAAGAATATAGTTGATGCTGTTAAGCTGTAGAAGCTCATGCTTCTCTCATTGCCCCAGGGACCAATGAAGCTTCTCCCAACTTTCTCCTTTGCCAGGGGTAGTGACAGAGCCACAGCCAAGTGTAGTAATCCAAGTCATGCAGGCCTAGACTATAGTTGCCTGAGAGACTGATGAAGCTTCATGTCTCTTTCTCCCCTGCCTGAGATGTGGATGGGGCTACAGGTGTGGGCAGCAATCTATGCTGTGTGGGTCTAAACTGACCACATTTGCCCAGGTAGACTTCCAACTCTGTCCAGCCAAATATACCTGCAGTTAACAGGACAGGCTGGCACAGGTCTCCCCTGCTTCCTCCCTGCTGGAGGTGGGGCTGGGGCTTAGGATACAACTGCAATCTGATCTGGATGGAAAGAAGGCTTCCCTTGCCAACACTAAGATTTTCAGTGCACCCTGCTTCCCCTCATGGCAGGGGCAGAGTCTGGCCTCTTTCTGACTTGGACATGTTCAAATTTTATCTGTTCTTAGGGTTATAATTTAGCCTGCCAAATTTACTAATCAGTAGCTGAAGTTGGTGCCCAACTATCTCTTCCTCCCCTGTTTTTTTGGGAAGTGGAGCCTCCAATTCTAGCCACAGATTAGCTCCTAAGGTGGCTTGAAATGCCAGTGGAGGATTGTCACCGGCTTCCAGGACATGGAGTACTTTACTCATGAATCTTCTCTGCAGGTGGGTAGTCTCCTCATTCCATTCTTTCAAGGATACTGGAGGATGTTCTTCTGGTCTCCTGGAGCTCCCAAACAGGAGCTTCAGATAGCTCTGGGTGATTACTAACTGCCCTGTTGCATGAGCTGACTCTAGGCTCCTTACTCTCCTGTCATCTTGCTGGTTGTCTATCCATTTATTTTTTTTAACATCATTTCTGGATTAAAGTGGTTTCTGTTTTAAATTTTACTACATTGTTTAGACACACATCTTTAAAAAGAAAATTCAAACAAAGCCACATCCCTCTTATGAAGACTTTCCTTTTACTTGATGAATAATATACAAATAAGGTTTACTGACCTTTTAGGTCTTTGAAAAATTGACTCAAATTTACCTTTAATTACCATATCCTGCTATTTGATTTAGTCAATATATACAGCAATGTCCCCACAAATTTATTTTTTAAATCTTGTTTATTAGAGTATTTGTGAGTTTACAGAACAACCATGCAAAAAATACAGGGTTCCTATACACCACTCTGCCACCAATGCCTTGTATTGGTGTGGAATGTTTTTTACAAGTGATAACACGATATTTTTACAATTTTACCATTAACTAGAGTCCATTGTTTAACATAGTAGTCACTGTGTAGTGTAGTTCCATGGACTTTTTAAAAAATTTTCTGTTACCAGCTATACAGTCTAGCATTTCCCCTTTTAATCACATTCAGAAATGTATTTCAGTGGTGTTAATTGCATTCACAATGTTGTGCTACCATCAACACCATTCATTACCAAAACCTTTCCATCATTCCAAATAGGAACCCTTAAACTTTGTATATTCTAGCTTTATAATCACAATGACCTTTTGTTTTGTCTCAAGGTAGTTGGAAAACCTATAGCCAGTAGACTGTGTTCACACACACTAATATTTTCTAGTGTGGCCTTTTTCTTCATCTATTTCCAAGGCTTGATTTCCCAGCACAAAATCTTTTTTTTTTTACCTATTAAGTTACTTCATTCATTGCAGAGAGGGTAGACCTACATTTCCTTTTTTAACTTTATTCCATTAAACATGGATTTAGAACTTTCAGCATCTTAAAGGTTTAATAAATATAATATTAATTTATTTAATTGATACTCCATAAATGTAGGGAGATTACATTTAAGCTAAATAAAATTGAAACCATTATATTTTATTCCAGAAATGTTCTTTTTGCTTCTTTTATAGGAGGTTTAAGGGATTTTTCTTGAATAAAATTCTAAACCTGTGAATAATCATAAAAGCATACTGAATGCTAGGTTTTGTAATATATTACAATTGCTTAATTTTTTAAAATTACAATTTAGGAAAGATCATTCCATACATTTCAAGGAATTTTCCTTTACTTATTGATATTTGATAATAGGGATATAACCACTCATATTTTAGGCAGCACTAAATCTTTTTCCTTTTTTGCTTGGGCCCTTTTTATTTTCTTTCTTTATTTTTTTAATGTTACATTAAAAAAATATGAGGTTCTCATATACCCCCAACCCCGTCACCCAACTCCTCCCCCAATAACAAAAACCTCCTCCAACATCATGAGACATTCACTGCACTTCGTAGATACATCTCTGAGTACTGCTGCACCTCATGGCCAATGGTCCACACCATAGCACACACTCTCCCACAGTCCACTCTGTGGGCTATGGGAGGACATACAATGTCTGGTAAATGTCCCCGCAGCACCACTCAGGACAATTCCAAGTCCCAAAAACGTCCCCACATCACATCTCTTCTTCACACTCCCTACCACCAGCAGCCACCATAGCCACTTTCTCCACACCAATGCCACATTTTTTTGATTACTAACCACAATAGTTCATGAATAGATTATCAGTAAGTCCACTCTAATCCATACTCTAATCCTCCATCCTGTGGACCTGGAATAGTTGTGTCCACTCCATATCTATATCAAGAGAGGGCTTAGATTCCACATGGATGTTGCTTGCAATTCTCCTGCTTTCAGGTGAAGGCACTCTTGGCTCCATGGTGTGGTGGTTGACCTTCTTTACCTCCATATTAGCTGAGGGGGGATAAGTCCAATAAATCAGAGTGTAGGAGTTGCAAGTCTATTGAGGCTCAGGGCCTGGCTATCACATGGTCAGTCCAAAGATTCAAGTCCCCTGGGTATACATTAAACCCCAGCACCAACTACAGATCCAGTAAAAGTAACAGGAGAGGTTTGTGAACAAAGATCATATCTGAATCCAGCTCCATCATACAGAAACACAAACTGCAAAGTAGGGCCAACTGACATGGGACTGAACTCCATCTGCCATGACCATAGAAACTGTGGGTCTCTGGCCCTCAGAAGAACCAATATCTGAGGTTGTATCTACTTTATCTGTCTTTAGGACTCTGCTGAGGTGTGCATAAGGGTGACCCCTCTGATAACCTCCTGGCTCTTTTTGGAGACTCATAGCCATATAAACTCATTTGTCCTTTCCATTTCCCCCTTTTATTCAGGTCAAAAAGCATTTTTAACTCAGGGTATTATATGTAGACTGAGATGTTCTGCTGGTCTGAGTTGACCCTTTTATTCAAGGTCATTTTCTAGTTACATCATCAGCTGGTACTTGGTAGTAATCCCTCAACACCAGAGAGGCTCATTCCCGGGAGTCATGCTGGGGGGAATGCAACGCATTTACATGCTGAGTTTGGCATTGAGACTGGCCACATTTGAGCAACACGGAGGCTCTCAGGAGGTAACTCTTAGGCACCCTGCAGCTCTAGGCCTTGTTCTTATTTCAGGTGCACAGGTTCACAAGCATAGTCATTAGTCAAGGTCTCATTGTTGGATCTTCCTTTTTTGGTCTTTGCCATTGCATTTGGGGGGTTGTTGCTGTTCCTTTAGGGAATGTGATAGAGCTCCCCTGGCTAGGAACTCAGCACTCCCTCAGTTGTTTTTAATTGTAACCACTATGAAAATATCCATTTTTATGTACCCTGGATATATACCCAGAGAACTCCCTGCCAGCCATGTGTCCCCTGTTAATAACACCCCACACCAGTATTCCTCCCCTGCCATTGTTGAACCTCTCTGTGCTCCAAAACTTCTTCAAAAATGAAGCCTAATATATTGCCAGGTTCCATTAATAGTAAAATGGAATATAGTGATGAGTTTAAAGGTTAGATATAGAATACATATTAATTTTTAGAAAAATTAAGGTAAAAATAAATTGGGGTATCAAAAAATTAAAAGATGTAAAAGCTTTGTTTTTAATATTTTGCCTTCCATCACTGCAATAAATGTGCAAATTGGCAAGGCAACTTCTTCCATCTTTTCCTCAGTGTCTATATCCTTTGACCTTTTTTCCCTAATTATTAAGCTTGTCTTCACAAAAGTTTTAGATCACAGTAATTCATTGAGGTCATTTAGTATTTGTCCTTCAATGCCTGGGTTGCTTTGCTCAAAATAAGGTTCTCAAGATTCAACCATGTTATCCCATGTGTTTTAATGTATTTGTTCTTAAAGTCGAGTAGTATTCCATTGTATGTATATACCACATTTTATTTATCCATTCATCTGTTGATGGACATTTGGGTGATTCCAACTTTTGGCAATAGTGAATAATGCTGCTATGAACATTGGTGTGCATATATCAGTTTGTGTCCTTGTTTTCCATTCGACTGGGTATATACCCAGCAGTGGAATTGCTGGATCATGTGGCAGATCTATAGCTCGTTTTTGGAGAAACTGCCAAACTGTCCTCCAGAAGGGCTGGATTCTTCTGCATTCCCACCAGCAGTGGATGAGTGTTCCCATTCCTCCACATCCTCTCCAGCATTTGTAGTCTTCTGTTTTTTTCATAGCTGGCAATCTTATGGGAGTAAGATGGTATCTCATTGTAGTTTTGATTTGCATTTCCCTAATAGCTGGAGATCTGGAGCATTTTTTCGTGTGCTTTTTGGTCATTTGTATTTCTTCCTTGGAGAAGTGTCTGTTTAAATCTTTTCCCCATTTTTAAAATGGGTTGTTTGTCTTTTTATTTTTGAGATATAGGAGTTCTTTATATATGCAGGTTATAAGTCTCCTATCAGATATATGGTTATGAAATATTTTCTCCCATTGTGTTGGCTCTCTTTTCACTTTCTTGACAAGCTCCTTTGAGGTACAGAAGGCTTTAATTTTGAGGAAGTCCCTTTTATCTATTTGTTCTTTTGCTGCTTGTGCTTTTGGTGTGAAGTTCATGAAGTGATTTCCTATTACAAGGTCCTGTGGCTGCTTCCCTACACTGCTTTACAAAGTCTTTATGGTCTTGATGCTTATATTTAGGTCTTTGATCCATCTTGAGTTGATTTTTTTATAAGGTGTGAGTTGGTAATCCTCTTAAATTCTTTTACATATGGATATCCAGTTCTCCAGGCACCAATTGTTGAATAGGCCATTCTCTCCCAGTTGAGAGGATTTGGTGGCTTTATCAAATATTATATGACTATATATATGAGGATCTCTATCAGAACTCTTAATTTGGTTCCATTGGTCTTTGTGTCTCTCCTTGTGCCAATACCATGCTGTTTTCACTATTGTAGCTTTGTAGTATGTTTTGAAGTCAGGTACTGTTATTTCTCCTATTTCATTTTTCTTTTTCAATATGTCTTTGGCTATTCAGGGCCTCTTTCCTTTCCAAATAAATTTCATAGTTAGTCTCTCTAGTTCCTTAAAGAATGATGTGTTGATTTTTATTGGGATTGCATTGAATTTGTACATCAGTTTTGTTAAGATAGACATCTAATATTTAGTCTTCCTATCCATGAACAGGGAATATTCTTCCATTTCTTTAGGTCTTCTTTGATTTCCTTGAACAGTGTTGTGTAGTTCTCTGTGTATAAGTCTTTTACCTCTTTAGTTAAATTTATTCCTGGGTATTTAATTTATTTATTTACTATTGTGAATGGTATTTGGTTCTTGATTTCATCAAAAGATTGCTCATTATTGGTGTACAGAAATGCTACTGATTTTTGTACATTTATCTTGTAACCTGTGACTTTACTGAACTTATTTATGAGTTAGAAGCTTTCTTGTAGACTTCTCAGGGTTTTCTATGTATAGGATCATGTCATCTGCAAATAATGAAATTTTGACTTCTTCCTTCCCAATTTGAATGCCTTTTATGTCTGGTTCTTGCCTCAGTGCTCGACCAAGTACTTCTAAGACAATGTTAAATAAGAGAGGTGACAGTGGGCATCCTTGTCTTGTTCCTGATCTTACAGGGAAAGATTTTAGGACGTCACCATTGTAAACAATGTTGGCTGTGGGTTTTTCATATATACTCTTTATCATGTTCAGAAAATTTCCTTGTATTCCAAACATTTGCAGTGTTTTTATCAAGAAGTTTGCTGTATTTTGTCAAATGCTTTTTCTGCATGAGTAGATATAATCATGTGACTTTTTCCTCCAATCTGTTTATATGGTGTAGTACATTGATTGATTTTCTTACGTTGAACCATCCTTGCATAACCAGAATGAATCCCATTGGTCATGGTGTATAATTCATTTAATGTGTTGTTGGATATGGTTAGCAAGTATTCTGTTGAGCATTTTGGTGTCATTAGAGAAATTGGTCTGTAATTTCCCTTTCTTGTGATGCCTTTGTTTGACTTGTTACCAGGGTAATGTTGGCATCATAGAATGAGTTAGGCAATATTTCTTCTCTTTCAATTTTTTGGAAGAGTTTCAGCAAGAGTGGCATTAGTTCTTTCCAGAATGTTTTGTAGAATTCACCAGTGAAGCCGTCTGGCCCAGGGCTCTTCTTAGTTGGGAGGTTTTTAATGACTGATTCTATCTCTTTCTTTGTGATGGTTTGTTGAGATCATCAATTTCTTCTTTCATCAATACAGGCTGCTTATGTGTTTCTAGGAATTTGTCCATTTCCTCTGAATTGTCATTTTTGTTGGAATATAGTTTTTCAAAGTATCCTCTCATGATCGTCTTTATTTCTGTGGGATCTTATTTTGTGTATTTTCATCTTCTCTCTTTTTTTGTTAGTCTAGCTAAGGTTTTGTCAATTTTATTAATCTTCTCAAAGAACCAGCTCTTGGTTTTGTTTATCTTTTCAAGTGCTTCCTTATTTTCTATTTCGTTTAGTTCTGCTCTTATCTTTGTTCTTTCTTTCTTTCTTTCTTCTTACTGTGGGGTTGCTTTTTTATTTCCTTTTTTACTAATTTCTCCAAATGTGCAGTTAGTTCTTCAATTTTTGCTCTTTCTTCTTTTTTGATGTATGAATTTGTTGCTATAAATTTCCCTCTCAGTACTGCTTTTGCTGCATCCCATTAGTTTTGGTAGGTTGTGTTATCATTTTCATTAGTTTCAAGGTAGTTATTAATTTCTTTTGAAATTTCCTCCTTCACCAACTGTTTTTCTAAGAGTGTGCTGTTTAATGTCCATATCTTGGTGTGAAATCTGGGTCTGGTCCTCGTAGATTTCCAGCTTCACTCCCCTGTGATCAGAGAAATTATTTTTTATGATTTTGATCTTTCTGAATTCCTTGAGCCTTTCTTTGTGGCCTAGCATATGGTCTATCTTGACAATAATCCACGTGCACTTGAGAAAAATGTATACCCTGCTGTATTCAGGTGTAATGATCTGTATATGGCTATTAAGTCCTGCTCCTCTAATATGCTGTTCAGAGTTTTTGTTTATTGATTCTCTTTTGGGATGTTCTGTCCAAAGTTGATAGTGGTGTATTAAAGTCCCCCAGTATAATTATAGAGGCATCTATTATTTCACTTAGCTTTTCCAATGTTTGCCTCATGTATTTGGAGGCTCCCTTGTTAGGAGCATAAATATATATGATTGTTCATCCTTCTTGAAAGATTATCCCTTTCACTAATATGTAGTGTCCATCTTTGTCTCTCACAATTGTTTTGCATTTAAAGTCTATTTTGTCTGATATTAATATAGCTACTCCTGACTTTTTTTGGTTATTGTTTGCTTGTAAGATTGTTTTCCAGCCATTCACTTTCAACCTCCTTGAATCCCGGGGTCTATCTAAGATGTGTTTCTTGTAGACAGCATATAGATGGGTCATATTTCCTTATCCAATCTTCCAGTCTGAATCTTTTTACAGGTGAATTTAATCCACTGACATTCAGTGTTATTACTTTCAAAGAATTATTTATGTTAGCCATATTTTCTTTGGACTTGTGTTTGTCTAAAATTTTTTTCTTCTCTTTTTGTCTTTTTTGTTGCTTGTACACTCTCCTCCAACTCTGCCTCTCCTGTTTTTTTCTTTGTTCCTGCAGAACTCCCTTTAGTATTTCTTGAAGGGCAGGGTTCTTGTTGGCATACTCTTTTAATTTCGGTTTATCTGTGAATATTTTGAACTCTCCATCATTTTTGAATGCTAGTTTAGCTGGGTAGAGTATTCTTGGTTGGAAATTTTTTTGTTTTATTATCTTGACTATATCATACCACTGCCTTCTTACCTCCATGGTTTCAGATGAGAAATCAGCACTTAATCTTATAGAGCCTCCCTTGTATGTGATGGTTTTCTTTTCTCTTGCTGCTTTTAGAATTTTCTCTGTCTTGAGCATTGGATAATTTGACAAGTATATGTCTTGGGGTGGGTCTGCTGGGATTTATGGTGTTTGGGGTGCATTGTACCTCCTGGACGTGTACATCCATCTCCCTCAGTAGATTTGGGAAGTTTTCAGTCATTATTTCCTCCAACACCCCTTCTGTCCTCTTTCCCTTCTCTTCTCCTTCTGGGATGTCTATAATACGTATGTTTGTGCATTTTGCATTGTCATTCAGGTCCCTAATTCCCAGCTGCGTTTTTTTTCTACCTTTTTATTGATCAGTTCTACTCTCTGATTTCAGATGTACTGTCTTCCACATCACTAATTCTGTCCTCTGCCTCTTCTAATCTGGTGCTCTTTGCTGAGAGGCTAGTTTTGATTTCTTGAACTGTGGTGTTCATCACCATCATATCTGTTATCTTTTTGTGTGACTGCAATTTCTTCTGTATTCTCTCCAAGTGTTTTCTTCATATTGTTAATCTCTTCCTTTACTTCATTAAGTTGGTCTCTAATATATATGTTTTGAGAGCTCCTCTTCCTGGTTTTTAGTTTGTTCATTGGATTCAGCCACGTTTTCCTGATTATTGGTTTGGTTTGTAGTTTTTTGTTGCTGTCTGGTCATCATTTTATCTTGACAGGTTTAATCAGTTCCTTAGCTTCTTTGTCTAGTCTTGGGGATTAATTAGTTGTTGTTCATGTGTAAGTGTCTTCTCTTCATCACTTTGTTCTTCTTACTCTATTTTCTTGTTGCTGGCTAAGTTCACTTTGAAGGAAAATTTAGGGCCAGGGAAAGCAAAATGAGTAAGAAAAGAAAATGTATAAAGTAGTATTGGTAATAAATGTTAACAGAGAAACAATGTGAGATCTAGGAGAATGGATATTAGACTCATGTAAGTTGTGTAGAGTCATAGCAGTAAGTAGAGTACCTATAATGAGACAGTCAACTGAATATGGGGAGGAATATAGTATGAATTAAAAGGCCAGTATTTTCATGAGAGAGGGAAAGAGAAAAGAAAGACAATAATATCAAGAGTGGATAAAAGAAAACAGAACAAAGATATGAGAAATTAAAAAATCAGACAATTTGGGGGCCAAAGAAAGGGAGGTGGAATGCAAGAGAAACAGTAGATGATGGAGGATAGAAAGATGTAGAGGAAAGGGAGAGTGTAGGTGGCCAAAATTAATACACACAGAAAAGAGGAAATGGAGGATGAGGAAACACAGCAAATGTGAAGTGCTCCCTGCAGCACCTATTAAATAAAGAAAATAAAATAAAAAAGAAGAAAAAGAGAGAAAAAAAGAGAAAAAAGGGGGGAACATAAAAGGGGATGAAACAAGCAAGATAAACAGAAAAAAAACTAAATAAATGAAAAAGAACCTTGTGGGATAAAATAGGAGATAAGACCAGGAGACAATGCAACAGTAGCAACCATAATAAAAAAAAAAAAAGAATCAAAGTTTCAAGCTAGGAATCCTCTTTGCAGTTAAATAAAATGCTTAGGGATCTTACATTCCCTCTTTCTCCCATCCTCACTTCTGTCTCTCCCAGGTCAGCTGGAAAGCTGCCTGAGAGGTCCGGTAGGAGATTTAAGTGGGTTCTTGTTGAACCAACTCAACACAGAAGACAGTGACTCTTTATTTCCAGCATGAGAGTACTTACACCTCACCAGCAACCCCAAATATGGGATAGCATGTCCTACAGTCTCTTCCCCTTAGGTGTGCTAGGGGAGGTCTAATTGATTTTCTGATCCACCTCCTCCCAGACCAAGTTTCCTATCCTAGGACATTTAGGTAAATTGGGCTTTCTCAGCAGATTCACCTCTGCTTTCTTCCCAGACTCTCCCCAAGTCAGCTGGTACACTCCTCAAAGCTCAAAGAAAAAAAAAAAACGTGGAGTGCTAGGGTAATCAAGGACCTCAGACGGGCCTCAGGGTGCTGGATTTGGGGATGGGAAATCCAGGATATTGCAGACTCAAGGTATGTGAGTCTGTGGAGTGTGGGCTACCAGGTTTTAGGGTATACAGACCTGGGAACCATGCATCCAGTAAACATGGGGTTTGGGAATGCTGTAGCACAACAAAGATTTCAGGGATCCCTGTGGCTGGGCTGCCAGCCTTAGGGGGAGGGGTCCCACCCACAACTTCTGAGCTTTGTGTCAGAAACCCAAAATTCCACCTCTCACAAGAATCTGTCACTGTCTCACCAAATTGACATCCAGTCACCTCCTGCCCTGCAAGCCCCTGAAACAGCCTGCTCAGGGTCTGGGAACACCTCAGCACAACAAAGTTTTCAGGGATTACCACATCTGGGCTGCCAGCCCTAGGGGGAAGAGTCCCACCCACAACTTCTGACCTCTATGTCAGAGACCCAAAATTCTACCTCTTGCAAGAATCTCTTCTGTCACTGTCTCACCAAATCAATGTCCAGACACATCCTGCCCTGCAAGCCCCCAAAACAGCCTGGTCCAGCAGAACTCTGATCGTACTCACCTGCTTCTTTGCAGGAGAGATTAAGAGATGCACTCACTCAGACACCATCTTGCCCCTAGCACTAAATCTTTATTGTCATTGATTTGTCATAAAATCCCTGAGGTTAATACATGATATGACTTCATCTTTCAGAAGTGAAAGGTCAAAGTGAGAGTAATTCAGGGGACCAATGAGAGTGCCTCCTCTGGATTTATTCTGATAGGTTTTTCAGACAAGTCTCAGTTAGAGCTGGTTCTCTTTGGAATAATCTTGTTCCTTTACCTCATGACCTTTCTAGGCAACACTGCCTATCATCTTGGTGTCCATCTTGGACTCTAAACTCCACACTCCTATGTATATTTTTCCTCTCCCATTTCTCCTTCCTGGACCTCTGCTTCCTCAGCAGTATCATTCCCCAGCTTCTAGTCAACCTCAAGTGTTCAGATAAGTCCATCACATATGTAGACTGCATGATTCAACTCTATGTCTCCCTTGTAATGGGCTACACTGAGTGTATCCACTTGGCTGTGATGACCTATGATCACTATGTTGCTGTTTGCCATCATTTACATTATATTTTTTCATGCATCTTTGGCTCCGCCATGTCTTGGCCTCTATGGAATGGCTCAGTGGGGTGGCCACTACATTGATTCAGTCCACACTCTCCCTTCAGCTGCCCTTCTGTGGTCACTGCCAGGTGGATCATTTCTTCTGTGAGGTCCCTGTACTCATCAGGTTGGCATGTGTGGACACCACCTTCAACCAGGCTGAGCTCTTTGTGGCTAGTGTATTATTCCTGGTGGTGCCTTTGTCACTCATCCTAATCTCCTATGGGTACATTGCTCAAGCAATTTTGAAGATCAAGTCAGCCACTGGAAGACATAAAGCATTTGGGACCTGCTCTTCCCACCTGATGGTAGTCATCTTCTATGGAACCATCATTTTTATGTATTTGCAGTCAGCCAAAAGTAGATCCAAGGACCAAGGAAAGTTTGCTTCCCTCTTCTACATCGTGGTGATCCCCATGCTTAACTCACTCATCTATACCCTGAGGAACAAGAAGTAAAGGCAGCACTGAAAAAAATTTTGGAAACTCTATGACTGAGTGGGACATGATTATCAAGAAACATTTAGGAGAGACTTACTAAGGGTGAATCACTTAATGAAGGGTGACTAAATAACTAATTTTGTTATGTTCATGACCCTGTCAATGGGATTCAGTAGAAGAGAATAAATTAGAGCTTGAATTTCAGAATCTGAACAATCTGAGTTTGAGTGCCCATTTCACCACAGAAGAGCTGTGGGACTTGGCCAATTTGCACAACTACCATTACATTATTTCTAAACTGGGCTGTATACTAGGACCTGAAATGCAATAGACCCAATTAAAACAGATCACTGTTCTAAGGATTTTATTGTTTTTAAAGTTAGTTTTTATAATATTTATTCTCTTTAATAGCCACAGCCATATTTTTAGATGGCTATAAACTACTGAATTATTATAAAGTTTTTACAATTTTTCTTTCACAAAAATTAAAATACTTTGACCAGTTGCTCAGAACAGAAAGAGAAAACACTAAACTTCAGTGATATTCTTTTATCAACTCTAAGTATGGGTTCCTAAGCCCCTTAAATCCCATTTGTAGGCTCTCTGAATTCACCTCTAGTGCTGCACCCCACACCCAGTCCTGTATTATAAGTTTCTGATTTTTTGTATTTCTTCCCTTACTAGTTTTTTTAAAAATCCCCCCTTGTGGCTTTTTGCTTGCCATCTGCTCTCTGTGTCTATTCTCTGTGCATTCTTTTGTGTCTGTATTTTTTTACTTTTTATTTATCTCCCCGCCCTTGTGGCTTGCTTGCTGTCTGCTCGCTGTGTCCATTTGCTGCATGCTCTTCTGCCTTTTTTTTTTTTGCTTGTCTCCCTTTTTTGTTGTTGTTGCATCACCTTGCTGAGGTGATTGTCCATGGTGCTTGTGGGCTCTCCACAGCATGTGGGTGAGCCTGTCTTCACAATGAGGCTCTGGGATGTGAACCCAGGGCCTCCCATATTGTAGATGGGAGTCCAACTGATTAAGTCTTTTTTTTTTATTTATTTATTTATTTTTTGATTAAGTCTTAACCACTTCCCCCCTCACTAGGTTTTTGAGAACAGCAAGTACATTATGATTTAATCACAATTTAAAATAAAACCTTTGCATATGACTTTACAATGCCTCCCAGCTTTCTCTTTAAGCTCAAATGTCTAATCTTCAAAACCTCATATTAAATTATGTATTTCTCTCTAACAGCCTGTTTTATTCCATTAAAAATTTATTGAAGTATGTTATACTTACATGAACAATCAGAAACAGTAAGTATATAGTAAAAGTTGTGAACTTAGAAAACAAACATGCATAACATCATACAGTTCCCATACATCACCCACAACCAATACCTTGCATTTTTGTGAAACACTTGTAACAAATTATGAAAGAGCATCATAGTATATTACTATTAATATATTACTACTAATTATAGCATATATCTTACATTTGGTGTATTTTTCCCCAAACTCACCATATTATTATATTAAAGTTTACAATCAATGACATTTGATATAATCACAGAGTTGTGCATTTATCATTTTAATCAATATTAGAGCATTTTCCTTTTCAAGACTTGAAAAAAGAAAAAAAATTAACAAAAAACCAACCACTATAATGCTCATATGTTAGTGCTATAAATTATAAATCCTAAAATGTTCTTTGACATTTTTCATTCATTTCTAAACATTTAAAAACACATTTTTACCAATTCTGCAAAGATTAAATTTCAGCTTTTCATTCTGTAACTAGGTTCTATTTTCTGGTGACATATTCTTGCTATTATTAACTCCATGATTTTTCTCATTTTATTTATTAATAGTTCATAATAGTGAAATCATGCAATATTTGTCCTTTTGTGCCTGGCTTGCTTCATTCAACATAAAGTTCTATAGGCTCATCCATGTTGTCATATGCTCCACGACTTCATTATTTCTTACTGCTGAATAAAATTCCATGTGATGGAATCCTGGGTTGATTCCATCTTTTGGCAATTGTGAATAATGTCACTATGAACATAGGTGTGTGGATGTCTGTCCATATCACTGCTCTAAGTTCTTCTGGGTTATATACCTAGTAGTGGTCTTGCAGATTCACATGGTAGATCTATATCTAACTTTCTTACGAACCACTAAACAGACTCACAGTGGGGATTCTACATTCCCACCAACAGTGAATAAGCATTCCTGCCCCTCCACATCCTCTCCAACACCTTCAGTTTTCTGTTTTGTTAATAATGGCCATTCTAGTAGGTGTGAAATTAAATCTCACTGTAGATTTGATTTGCATTTCCCTAATAGCCAGTGATGTTGAACATTTTTTTTCATGTGTTTCTTCACCACTTGTAATTCTTTTTTAAGAAAAATACCTATTCAAGTTTTTTGGCCAATTTTTAATCAGGTCATTTGAATTTTTATTGTTGAGTTGCAGGATCTCTTTATATATAATGAATATTAGACCCTTGTCAGATGTATGATTACCAAATATTTTCTTCCATTGTGTAGGCTGCCTTTTTACCATCTTCACACAGTCCTTTTTGCTGGAGAAGTGTTTAATTTTTAGGAGGTTCTATTTATCTATGTTCTCCTTAGTTGCTTAAGCTTTGGGTATAAGGTTTTGGAGACTGCCACCTACTGCAAGGGCTTGTAAATATTTCTCTACATTATCTTCTAGGAGTTTTATAGTCTTGGCTTTTATATTTAGGTCTTTGGTCAATTTCGAGTTGATTCTTGTATAGGGGGTGATATAGGGCTCATGTTTCATTCTTTTTGTATGGATATCAAGTTGTCCCAGCACCATTTGTTGAAGAGACTGTTCTGGCCCAGAAAAGTGGATTTGGTAGGCTTATCAAAAACCATTTGACCTTAAAGGTGAGGGTCTATTTCTGAACTCTCATTTTCATTCTATTGATCAATGTATCTATCTTTATGCCAATACTCTGCTGTTTTTTTTAAGATTTATTTTATTTATTTCTCTCCTCTTCCTCCCCCCCCGTTGTCTGTTCTCTGTGTCCATTTGCTGCATGTTCTTATTTGTCTGCTTCTGTTGTTGCCAGCAGCACAGGAATCTGTGTTTCTTTTTGTTGTGTCATCTTGCTGTGTCAGCCCTCTGTGTGTGTGGTGCCATTCCTGGGCAGGCTGAACTTTCTTTTGCACTGGGTGGCTCTCCTTACAGGGTGCACTCCTTGCACATGGGGCTCCCCTACACAGGGGTCACCCCTGTGTGGCAGGGCACTCTTTGCGTGCATCAGCACTGCACATGGGCCAGCTCCACACCAGTCAAGGAGGCCCGGGATTTGAACCTCAGACCTCCCATATGGTAGATGGATGTCGTAACCACTGGGCCAAGTCAGCTTCCTTTACCCTGCTGTTTTGACCACTGTAGCTATATACTACTCTTCAGTATTGGGAGGCATGCATCTTATTTTGTTTTTCTTTTTTAGGATGTTTTTTATTATTAAGGAACACTTTCCCTTACAAATAAACTTGGTAATTGACTTTTTTTTATATCTGTTAATTAGGCTGTTAGAATTTTGATTGGTATAGTGTTGAATATATAAATGGGTTTGAGTAGAATTGACATCTTCATGATGTTTGGTCTTCCAATGCATGAACACCAAATGTCCTTCCATTTGTTTAGGTCTTCTTTGATTATTTTTAGCAGTGTTTTGTAGTTTTTGGAATAAAGGTCCTTTACATTCTTGATTAAATTAATTTCTACATATTTGAATTTTTTGTTGCTATTATAAATAGAATTTTTTCTTTATTTCCTCCTCGATTTGCTCATTACTAGTACTTAGAAACACCACCTTTTTTTGGCATAGTGATTTAGTTTCCTGCCACTTTGCTGAACTCATTTTTTAGTTTAAAAGCTTTGTTGTAGATATGTCAGAATTTTCTAAATATAAGATCATGTCATCTGTAATAGAGTTTTATAAGTATTTTTTTATTTTTTAAAAGATACTTAGATTACACAAAATGTTACACACAAAAATATAAGGGACTCCCAAAATTTCCCCATCCCCACAGTGTCCACTCTTCTCCACATTAACAAATTCTTTCTTTGGAGTGGAACATTCATTGCAATTGATGAGCACATCTGAAGAACTGACAAAACATGGATTATAGTTAACACTGTACTTTACACTCTTTCCCACTCAACTCTGTAGGTTATGACAGGATATATAATGGCCTGTATCTTTCATAGCAATGTTACTCAGGACAATTCTAAGTCCTGAAAATGCACCTCTTTTTCCCTCTCCCAACCTTCAGCACCTCCAGTGTCTCCACATCAATGAAATAATTTCTTCCATTACTAGAATCACAATAAGCCTATAGTAGAATACCAGCAAGTCCACTCTAGTCCATTCTTTATTCACCAATCCTGAGGATTCTGGGATGGTGATACAACTCCACATCTAATTGAGAAGGGACCTTGATCCCATATGGCTGATGGATGGGACTCTTGCTTGCAGTTGAAGACACTCTCAGTTACTTGCTATGGTGGCTGTCCATCCTCACCTCTTTGTCAGTTGTCCAGGGTGAGTCCAATGAACTAGAAAGTAGGTATTGCATCTCCACTGAGGCTCAGGGCCCAGCCGGCACATGGAAAGCCCAGAGATTCAAATCTCTTGGATGTACGCCTACCAATGTCAGCACCAACTATAGGTACAAATAGAAGGGACAGAGGAGGCATGTGTAGAGAAGTCACATCTAAGTCCAACTCTGTCACACTAGGTTGCACAAACTCCAAAGTAGGGCCCATTGGAGAGACACCAAACTCTGAAATCTACCTGCCATGACTCTAGGACCTGGGTGTCTCCAGAGCCCTCAGGAGCCCCACTATTTGGGGTAGAATATACTTTGGTAGTCTATGAGATTCGGCTGAGGCATACATGAGCATTACCTCTGGGATGACCTCCCAACTAATTTTGAAGACTCTTAGCCATATAAACTCATTTGTCTTTTCATTTCCCCCCTTTTATTCAAGGTCTTTTTCAAGTTGCATCACCAGCCAGTGCTTGGTAATAAACTCTCAGTGGCAGAGAAGCTTATCCCTGGGAGTCACATATGGTAATATATTTATGTGCTGAGTTTGGCTTACAGAGAGGCCACATCTGAGTGACATGGAGGATCTCAGGGGGTAACTCTTAGGCACCCTACAACACTAGGCTAAGTTTCAATTTCAAGAGCAAAGGCTTATAAGCATAGTCATCAATATCAGGGGTCCATCAATGGACTATCCTTCTCTAGTCATTGCCTCCATACTTGGGGAATGTTGATATTCCATTAGAGAATGTGGCAGAGCTTCCCAGGATGGGAATTCAATATTCTTTCAGTTATTGCATGAATCTCCACTCACTGTGACAATGCCCCATGAACATTCCAGCACATGTATATACCTCACATGTATGTCCAGGTGAACTTCCTTCCATGTATCCCACATCATTGACACCCCACACCAATGATGCACCTCCACCACAGTTGTAACCCTTCTGTGATACAAAACTTCTTCAAAATGAAGCCAATAATATCACCAAATGTAATTAATAGGAAAATGAAATAATAATAATGGGTTTAAACACAAGAAATAAAATATATAAACAGAAAAACAAAAACTAAAATAAAGTTTAAAAATTGGGGTATTCAAATAAAAAATATTTTTAAAAAATGAATACTTTTTTTGACATTTTGCCTTTCATCACTGTAATATCTGTTGTCCTGTATGTACAGTGGAATTTTCTTTCATTTCTTCCTCAATGTCTTACTTTTTTCATTTTCTCTTCAAATAACTTTTAGGTCACAGTAAAGTCACAAACAGAATATAGAGGATTCCCATATACCCCAAATCCTCCCCCTTTCCCCCCTTCCCTATTAATAGCCTTTTTACATATGGATGGTACATATGTTACAACTGATGTAGAAATATTGAAACATAGCTACTAACCATGGTCAATGGTTTACATTATGGTTTACACTTTAGACCACACATTTTTACAAATTTTTTATGAAATTTAACATGGCCTATATCCATCATTGCAAGATAATGCAGAACACTTCCATTGTCCCCTAAATATCCCCCTTCCATATATTCTATTCTTCCCTCCCTCTCCCCATGGGGTCCACTGCAACCACCAGACTTCACTCCTTGAAGGACAAGATTCATAGATACTTGCAACAATGCTGAGGGCTTGACACACTAGTCTGTCTTTCCCTATAAGAAACTGTGTGTGCTCTCAAGAGGCACCCTCCCCTTATTTTGAGAACTTATTGGGCCTCCCCAGGATGGGAGTCTATTTCCCACTCATTATGTGGTTCTTTCCCCAATGATACAACACACTAGGATGAAATGATCATTTGCCCTTTCTCTAGAAGACTGTCCCAGGTGCACCCTGTCCCAAATGACCCCCATTCAACACCCTAAACTAGTAACCCTTTTCATATTGCCAAAAGAGCTTTCTCAACATTGTAATTTCAGCCACATACCTACCAATCCCCAGTGTTTACCTCCTCCCTCCCTCAACAATCCCTCCAGTTCAATGGAGCATCCAACAATCCTCCCCACCCTGTCAAGCTTGCACTGCCCAACCCAATAGTAGTAACCCTGTACCCCTGCCATATTCCTTCACTGCACAACTACTCATTTCCACCTTTTCATGGATTTCGCATATATGGGCATTAGTTAACAAACTTCTCCCTTTCTATTTCATGTAACCCTATTTTTCAGACCCTTGCTCTCTGTCATCTTGATTTGCTAAATTCATATCAGAGAGGTCATGTAATATTTGTCCTTCAAGACTTGACTTGCTTCATGCAATGTAATGTCCTCAAGATTCATCAGTTTTCCCATGCGTTAGTACTGTATTCTTTCTTATGGCTGAGTAATATCCCATTGTATGTATATACCACATTTTATTTATCCATTCATCTCTTGATGGGCATTTGAGCTGATTCCAACTTTTGGTAACAGTGAATAATGCTGCTGTGAACATTGGTGTGCATATAACTGTTTCTGTCCTTACCACCAATTCTTTTGGTTATATATCCAGAAGTGGAGTTGCTAGGTCATATAGAAGATCTATAGTTTCTTTGAGGAATTGCCAAAGTATCTTTCACAATGGCTGGGCCATTCTACATTCCCACCAGCAATTGATGAAGTTTCCCATTCCTCCACATTCTCTATATCATTTGTAGTCCTCTGTTTTTTAATGGCCACCAGTTCAAATTATGTAAGATGGTATCTCATTGTAGTTTTGATTTGCATTCCCTAATAGCTAGTGATGTTGAGTATCTTTTCATGTGCTTTTTAGCCATTTGTATTTCTTCTTTTGAGAAGGGTCTGTTCAAATCACTTGCCCATTTTTAAAATGAGTTATATCTTTATTTTTGAGATACAGGATTTCTTTATATGTGCTCCATATTTGGCCCCTATATGGTTACCAAATACTTTTTCCCTTCGTGTGGGCTGTCTTTTCACTTTCTTGGCATACCCCTTTGTGATGCAAAAGGTTTTAATTTTGAGGAGATCCCATTTATCTATTTTTTCTTTTACTGCTCATGCTTTGGGTGTAAAGTTTATGAAGCCATTTCCTATTACAAAATCCTGTAGATGCTTCCTAATATTATCTTCCAAGGTCTTTATGGTCTTGGCTCTTGTATTTAGATCTTTATTCCATCTTGCATTGATTTTGTATAAGGTGTGGCATGGTGGTCCTCTGTCATTCTTTGGTTATGGATATTGAGTTCCCTGCCTTCAGTTTTATTGAGTATATACCAAGAAGTGGGATTGCTGGTTTTATGGTAATTCTATTTTTAACTTTCTGTGGCATTTCCAAGCTGGTTTCCAAAGAGTCTGTGCCATTTTACAATGCTGCTAGCAATATATTAGGATTTGTATTTCTTTGTATCTTCACCAACATTTACTATTTTTTGTTTTGTTAGTGATAGCCATCTAGTGGATGTTAATTGGTATCTCACTGTGGTTCGGATCTGCATTTCTCTGATAACCAATGATTTTGAGTATCTTTTCAGGCTTTTTGTATATCTCCTTTGGAGAAATTCTACTTAAATCACTAGTGAAGACTTATTGTCCTTGACTTCACTGCATTGGGAGTTTTTTTTTCCTTAAGCAATTTTATTAAGATATATTCACATATTATATAATCCAACTAAAGTATTCATTAAATGGCTTTTCTAAAAATGAATGCATTGTGCATTCATCTCTGCACTCAATTTTAGGGCATTTTCATTACTCCAAAAAGAAAAGTCTCTTACCCATTAGCAGTCAGCAATCCCTCTGTCCTTCCCCTGCCATTCATAACCACTAATCTAATTCCATCTCTATAAATTTATTTTTATTTACATTTCATATAAATGAAGCCTAACAATATGTAGTACTTTGTGTTTGGTTTATTTCAGTCAATTTTTTTTTTACCATTGATAGAAAAATATTAATATTTTACTATTCTCTACAGTCCATTGATTGCTTTAGGTGTATTTTCACCCAAATACCACCCTAATTTTTAATATCATGTGATATTAACATAAATTTGTTCTGATTCAGGGAAGAATATGCTTAAATTTGTACTATTTTTTTAATATACTTTTAAAAATTTTTTAAAGAAACGTAGATTACATAAATATTACATAAAAAATTTAGGGGACTCCCATATGTCCCAATCCCTAGCCCTCATTTCCCACATCAATAATATCCTTAATTAATGTGGTACAATTGCCACAATTGATGAACACATCTTGGAACATGCCACTAAGTGTTGATTATAATTTACATTATAGTTTACACTCCCACATTTTTGTAAGTTATTACAAGATATATGATGGCCTATACCTGTCACTGCAATGTCATTCATGACAATTCCCACGTCCCAAAAATATCCCTAAATTATACCTATTTTTCCTTCTCCCTCCCCTCAGAACCTCCAGTGGCCACTGCCTCCACGTCAATGATAAGAGTTCTTCCATTGCTAGGATCACAATAAGTCTATAATAGAATAACAGTAAGCCTCCTCTTGTCCATTGTTCATTCCCCAATTCTGAGGATTCTGGGATGGTGAGGACCACTCTGTCTCTAGTTGAAAAGAGGCTTAGATCCCATGGGATCAATGGATGGGACTATCTTGGGTGCAGTTGCAGACTCTCTGTTCCTTGAGATGGCTGTTGTCAATTATCATCTGGTTAGTTATCCTGGGTGAGCCAATGAACTGGAGAGTAGCTTTTGCAAATCTGTTGAGATTCAGGGCCCACCTGGTACATGGACAACCCAGAGATTTGAGTCTTTAGCACTAACTACAGGTTCAAATGGAAGAGGCAAAAGAGCCATGTTAGGAAAACCACCACTGAGCCCAACTCTGTCATATAGAGCATAAATTTGAAGTAGGGCCTGCTGGTAGGGTGCCAAAATCCTGAGCTGTCTGCCCTGCCTATAGTGTCCATTTGTCAAGGAAGAGAAAAGGCAACCTACTCAATGAGAGAAAATATTTGATAACCATATATCTGATAGGGGCCTAATATCTAGAATTTTAAAAGAAACCCTACATCTCAAAAATAAAAGAAACATACAACCCATTTTTAAAATATGGGCAAGAAATTTGAATAGACACTTCTCTAAAGAAGAAATACAAATGTCTGAAAAGTGCATGAAAACATACTGAATATCACTAGCTATTAGAGAAATACAAATCAAAACTACAAGAGATATCATCTTACACACATTAGACTGGCAACTATTTTAAAAACAGGACTACAAGATTTGGAGAGGATGTGGAGGAATAGAAACCTTTATCCATTGCTGGTGGAAATATAGAATTGTGCAGCCATTGTGCACAGTTTGATGGTTCCTGTGCTATAGAAGCTAACTATAGAGGTGCCATATTATCCAGTAATCCTTCTGCTGGGAATATACATAGAAGAATTGGAAGCAGGTCTGCAAGCAGATATATGCACACCAATTTTCATATCGGCATTATTCGCTATTGCCAAAAATTGGAAACAATCCAAATGTCCATCAAGAGATGAATGGGGGGGGGGGCAAGATTGCATCTGAGTGATAATCTCTCCTGCAAAGAAGAGGCTGAGTAGAGTTGGAGTCCTGCTGGACTAGGCTATCTCAGGTGCTTGCAGGGCAGGAGGTGTCTGGACATCAATTTAGTGGGATGGTGACAGAGGAGATTCTTGCAAGAGGTAGAATTTTGGGTCTCTTTCATGGAGGTTGGGGTTGTGGGTGGGACCCTTCCCCCTGGGTCTGGTGGCCCGGCACTGGGGATTCCTGAAGGCTTTGCTATGCTGGGGAGTTTCCAAGCCCTGAGTGGGCTGTTTCAGGGGCTTGCAGTGTGGGAGGGGTCTGGAAGTTGATTTGGTGAGACAGTGATGGAGGAGATTCTTGTGAGAGGTGGAATTTTGCATTTCTGAAATGGAGGTCAGAGGTTCTAAGTGGAGCCCCTCCCCCTAGGGCTGGTGGCCAGGCCTTGGTGATCCCTGGAATCTTTGTCATGTGGGGTGTTCCCAAACCCTGAGTGGGCGGTTTCAGGGGCTTGCAGGGCAGGAAGTGTCAGGATGTCGATCTGGTGAGACAGTGACAGAGGAGATTCTTGTGAGAGGTGGAATTTTGAGTTTCTGACATGAAGGTCAGAGGTTGTGGGTAGGACCCCTCCCCCTAGGGCTGGCACCCAGCTGTGGGGATCCCTGAAGGCTGTGTTATGCTGTGGTGCTACTAGGCATGCTGTTAACTGGATACAGGGCTCCCAGGTCTGTGTCCCCTAAACCCTGGTGGACCACACTTCAGAGACTCACACACCTTGAGTCTGCAATATCACAGACTTCCCATTCCTGAATATACCGAACCCTGAGGTCTATCTGAGGTCCTTGATTAACCTAGCCCTTGGAGTTTGTGTGGTTTTTTTTTTTCTCTCTCTCTCTCCCTGAACTTGGAGGAGTATACCAGCTGTCTTGGGGAGAGTCTAGGAAGAAAGGAGAGGTGAATCTGCTGAGAAAGCCCAATTTACCTAAACATCCAGGGATAGGAAACTTGGTCTGGGAGAAGGTGGAGGCAGAAAATCAATTAGACCTCTCCTAACACATCTAATGACGAGGAACTGTAGGAGATGCTATCCAAGCTTCCAGTAGCATATTTGGAGTTGCTGGTAAGGTGTAGGTGATCTCACATTGGAAATAAAGAGCTATAGTCTTCTGTGTTGAGTTGGTTCAAAAAGAACCTACTTGAATCTCCTACTGGACCTCTCAGGCAGCTTTCCTGCTGCCCTGGAAGAGAGAAGTGAGGAAAGGAGAAAGGGGGAAGGTCAGATCCCTAAGTGTATTATTTAACTGCAAAGAGATTCCTAGCTTAAAACGTTGGTTCTTTTTTTTTTTTTTTGTCTTGGTTGCTAATATTGCATTGTCTCCTGGTCTTTTCTCCCATTTTATCAACCAAGGTCCTTTTTCATTTATTTAGTTTTTTTTCTTTTTCTTTTTCTTGTTTCCCTCCCTTTTCTTTGCCCATCCCCTTTCTCTCTTCTCTTTTCCTTCTTATTTTATTTTATTTAGATAATAGGTGCTGCAGGGAGCACTTAACATTTGGCTGTGTTTCCTCATCCTCCATTTTCACTTTTCTGTATGTATTGATTTTGGCCACCTACACTATCCCCTTTCCCCCACATCTTTCTATCCTCCATCATCTACTGTTTCTCTTACATTCCACTTTCCTTTCTTTGGCCCCTTAATTGTCTGACATTTAATGTCTAATACCTTTGTTCTGTTTTCTGTCTTTTATCCACTCTTAATATTATTGTCTTTCTTTTCTCTTTCCCTCTCTCATTAAAACACTGGCTTTTTATTTCATACTATATTCCTCCCCATATTCAGTTGACTGTCTCATTATAGGTACTTTACTTACAGCTATAACTCTACACAACTTACATGGGTCTAATATCCATTCTCCCAGATCTCACATTGTTGCTCTGATAACATTTATTACCTATACTACTTTATACATTTTCTTTTCTTACTCATTTTTGTTCCCTGGCCCTAATATTTTCGTTCAAAGTGAACTTAGCAAGCAACAAAAAAACAGAGTAAGAAGAACAAAGTGACAAAGAGAATACATAACACTTATGTATGAACAACAACTAATTGATCCGGAAGACTAGACAAAGAAGCTAAGGAACAGATTAATCCCATCAAGATAACATAATGACCAGACAGTAACAAAAAACTACAAACCAAACCAATAATCAGGAAAACATGGCTGAATCCAATGAACAAACTAAAAACCAGGAAGGGGAGCAGAACATCGGACAAGTAATTAAAGATTTCAAAACATATATTAGAGACCAACTCAATGAAGCAAAGGAAGAGATTAACAAGATGAAGAAAACACTGGGAGAGGAAATTGCAGACATATGCAAAAAGATAACATATGATGGTGATGAACACCACAGTTCAAGAAATCAAAAATACACTCCCAGCAAATAGCAGCAGATTAGAAGAGGCAGAGCAGAGAATTAGTGACATGGAAGACAGTACATCTGAAATCAAACAGAGAGTAAAACTGATCGATAAAAAGATAGAATAAATCCAGTTAGGACTTAGGGATGTGAATGACAATGCAAAATGCACAAACATATGTATTATATGCATCCCAGAAGGAGAAGAGGAGGAAAAGGGGAAAGAAAGGGTTTTGGAGGAAATAATGGCTGAAAACTTCCCAAATCTACTGAGAGAGAGAGATGTACACGTCCAGGAAGCACAATGCACCCCAAACATCATAAATCCCAACAGGCCCACCCCAAGACATATACTTGTCAAATTATCCAATGCTCAAGACAAAGAGAAAATTCTAAAAGCAGCAAGAGAAAAGAGAACCATCACATACAAGGGAGGCTCCATAAGATTAAGTGCTGCTTTCTCATCTGAAACCATGGAGGCAAGAAGGCAGTGGTATGATATAGTCAAGATAATAAAACAAAAACTAATTTCCAAACAAGAATACTCCACCCAGCTAAGCTAGCATTCAAAAATGATGGAGAGTTAAAAATATTCACAGATAAACTGAAATTAAAAGAGTATGCCAACGAGAACCCTGCCCTTCAAGAAATACTAAAGGGAGTTCTGCAGGAACAAAGAAAAAAACAGGAGAGGCAGAGTTGGAGGAGAGTATACAAGCAACAAAAAAGACAAAAAGAGAAGGAAAAAAACAAACAAAACATGACAAACACAAGTCCAAACAAAATATGGCTAACATAAATAATTCCTTGAAGGTAATAACACTGAATGTCACTGGATTAGACTCACCTGTCAAAGGATTCAGACTGGGAGATTGGATAAGGAAATATGACCCATCTATATGCTGTCTACAAGAAACACATCTTAGACCCAGGGATTCATGGAGGTTGAAAGTGAATGGCTGGAAAACAATCTTACAAGCAAACAATAACCAAAAAAGGCAAGTGTAGCTATATTAATATCAGACAAAATAGACTTTGAATGTGAAAAAATTGCGAGAGACAAAGAACGACACTATATATTAGTGAAAGGGATAATCTTTCAAGAAGGAAGAACAATCATAAATATTTATGCTCCTAACAAGGGCACCTCCAAATACATGAGGCAAACACTAGAAAAACTAAGTGAAAGAATAGATGCCTCTACAGTTATACTGGGGAACTTTAATACACCACTATCAGCTTTGGACAGAACATCTCAAAAGAGAATCAATAAACAAAAACTCTGAACAGCATATTAGAGGAGCTGGACTTAATAGACTTATACAGATCATTATACCCGAATACAGCAGGATATATATTTTTCTCAAGTGCACATGGATCATTCTCCAAGATAGATCACATGTGAGGCCACAAAGAAAGTCTCAATGAATTCAGAAAGATCAAAATCATACAAAACAATATCTGTACCAGGAGGGAAGGAGGGCCCAACAGTGGGCTCCTGATACTAAGTGGCTATGCTTTTGAGCCTATACACCTGCAATAAGAACGGGGCCTGGAGTAGCACTGTGCCTGGGAGTTTCCTCCTGACAGCCTTCATGTTACTCAAATGTGGCCACTCTCACAGCCAAACTCAGCATGTAGATGCAGTGCATTCCCCCCAGTGTGGGACATGACACCCGGGGATGAGCCTCCCTGGCACTGAGGGATCACTACCACATACCAGCTGAAGAGGCAACTAGAAAATGACCTTGAATTAAAGGTTCAATACGGATCAGCAGAATATCCCGGTCTACATATAATAACATGACTTCAAAATGCTGTTTGACCTAGTGTAAGGGAGAAATGGAAAGGAGAAATGAGATTATAAGGCTATGAGTCTCTAAAAAAGAGTCTGGAGGCTGTCAGAAAGAATGCCCTTATGCACAACTGAGCAGAGTCTAAGAGACGGATAAAGTAGATACAACCCCAGGTATTGGTTCTTTTGAGGGATAAAGAGACCCATGGGTTCTATGGTCATGGTGGATGGGGTTCACTGCCATGGCAGATGGCCCTTCTTTGGAGCTGGTGTTTCTGCGTGATGAAATTGGACTCAGAGGGGATCTCTTCTCACAAGACTTGCATGCTACTTTATTAGAATTGTAGTTGGTGCTGGGGTTTAAGATACATTTACGGGACTTGAATTCTCTGGACTGATAATATGACACCCAGGCCCAGAGCCTCAACAGACTTCAGCTCCTACACTTTGATTTATTGGACTTACCCCACTCAGCTAACATCGAGTTGAAGAAGGTCAACCACCACACCATGGAGCCTAGAGTGTCTACAACTGAAAGCAGGAGGAGTGCATCCAGTATCCATGTGGAATCTAAGCCCCCACTTGACATAGATGTGCAATGGACACAACCAATCCAATGTCCACAGAGAAAATGTGGAATGTGTGTGGGAAGGGTAGCCATGGTGGCTGCTGGGTTTGGGGAATGGGAGAAAGAGATGAGATGTGGAGGCAGTTTCGGGACATGGAGTTGTCCTGGGTGGTGCTTCATGGACAATTACGGGACATTGTAGATCCCCCCAGGGCCCACTGGATGGAACGTGGGAGAGTGTGGGCTATGATGTGGACCATTGATTTATGGGGTGCAGTGATGTTTGAGATGTACTTACCGGGTGCAATGGATGTGTCACGATGATGGGAGAGAGTGTTGCTGTGGGGGGAGTGGGGGGTGGGGGCGGTGGGGTTGATTGGGACCTCATATTTTTTTAATGTAATTTTTAAAAATAAATAAATAATTTTAATAAAAAAATAGGATCACACAAAAAAAACCAATATCTGTGACTACAGTGGAGTGAAGCTGGAAATCTGCAAGGGCCAGTGGCCCAGATTTCACACCAAGATATGGAAATTAAACACCACACTCTTTGAAAAACAGTGGGTCAAAGAGGAAATCTCAAAAAAAATTAATAACTACCTTGAAACTAATGAAAATGATAACACAACCTACCAAAACTAATGGGATGCAGCAAAAGCAGTACTGAGAGGGAAATTTATAGCCATAAATTCATACATCAAAAAAGAAGAGCAAAAATGGAAGAACTAACTGCACATTTGGAGAAATTAGTAAAAAAAACCAACAAAGTAATCCAACAGGAAGAAGAAAGAAAGGAACAAAGACAAAAGGAGAACTAAATGAAATAGAAAATAAGAAAGCACTTGAAAATATAAACAAAATGAAGAGCTGGTTCTTTGAGAAGATCAATAAAATTGACAAAACCTTAGCTAGACTAACAAAGAAAAAAAGAGAGAAGATGCAAATACACAAAATAAGAAAGGAGAAAGGAGATATCACAACTGACCCCACAGAAATAAAGACTATCATGAGAGGATACTTTGAAAAACTATATTCCAACAAAAATGACAATTCAGAGGAAATGGACAATTCCTAGAAACACATAAGCAGCTTATATTGATGAAAGAAGAAATTGATGATCTCAACAAACCAATCACAAGTAAAGAGATAGAATTAGTCATTAAAAACCTCTCAACTAAGAAGAGCCCTGGGCCAGACAGCATCACTGGTGAATTCTACAAAACATTCCAGAAAGAACTAATACCAATCCTGCTGAAACTCTTCCAAAAAATCAAACCAGAAGGAACATTACCTAACTCATTCTATGATGCCAACATTACCCTAGTACCAAACTCAAACAAAGACATCACAAGAAAGGAAAATTACAGACCAATTTCTCTAATGAACCTAGAAGCAAAAATCCTCAAGAAAATACATGCCAACTGTATTCAACAACACATTAAATGAATTATACAGCATGACCAAGTGGGATTCATTCCAGGTATGTAAGGATGGTTCAACATAAGAAAATCAATCGATGTAATACACCACATAAACAGATTGAAGGAAAAAAATCACATGATTATATCTATAGATGCAGAAAAAGCATTTGACAAAATACAGCACACTTTCTTGATGAAAACATTGCAAAAGATGGGAATACAAGAAAATTTTCTGAACATGATAAAGAGTATATATGAAAAACCCACAGCCAACATCATTTACAATGGTGAAATCCTAAAATCCTTCCCTCTCAGATCAGGAACAAGACAAGGATGCCCACTATCTACCTCTTCTATTTAACATTATCTAAGAAGTACTTGCTTGAGCACTGAGGCAAGAACCAGATATAAAAGGCATTTAAATTGGAAAGGAAGAAGTGAAAATATAATTATTTGCAGATGACATGATCCTATACATTGAAAACCCTGAGAGGGCTACAACGAAGTTTCTAGAACTCATAAATGAGTTTAGCAAAGTCACAGGTTATAAGATCAATGTGCAAAAATCAGTAGCATTTCTGTACACCAATAATGAGCAAGCTCAGGAGGAAATCAAGAAATAAATACCATTTACAATAATAAATTAAAAAATCAAATACCTAGGAATAAATTTAAAGATGTAAAAAACTTATACACAGAGAACTACAGAAGACTATACAAGGAAATCAAAGAAGACCTAAATAAATGGAAGAACATTCCCTGTTCATGGATAGGAACACTAAATATTATCAAGATGTCTATCCTACCAAAACTAATCTACACATTCAATGCAATCCCAATAAAAATCAACACAGCATTCTTTAAAGAACTAGAATAACTAGCTATGAAATTTATTTGGAAAGAAAAGAGGCCCCAAATAGCCAAAGACATATTGAAAAAAGAAAAACGAAATTGGAGGAATCACACTACATGACTTCAAAACATACTACAAAGCTACAGTAGTGAAAACAGCATGATATTGGCACAAGGAGAGACACACAGACCAATGGAACCGAATTGAGATTCTGATAGAGATCCTCAAATATATAGTCATATAATATTCGATAAAACCACCAAACCTCTCAACTGGGAAAGAATGGCCTATTCAACAAATGGTGCCTGGAGAACTGGATATCCATATGTAAAGAATGAAAGAGGATTACCATCTCACACCTTATACAAAAATCAACTCAAGATGGATCAAAGACCTAAATATAAGAGCCAAGACCATAAAGACTTTGGAAAGCAGTGTAGGGAAGCATATACAAGACCCTGTAATAGGAAGTGGCTTCATGAACTTTACACCAAAAGCACGAGCAGCAAAAGAACAAATAGATAAATGTGACTTCCTCAATTTAAAGCCTTCTGTACCTCAAAGAATTTGGTCAAGAAAGTGAAAAGAGAGCCTACACAATGGGAGAAAATATTTCATAACCATATATCTGATAGGAGACTTATATAACCTGCATATATAAAGAACTCCTATATCTTGAAAAGAAAAAGACAATGAACCCATTTTAAAATTGGGGAAAAGATTTAAACAGATACTTCTCCAAAGAAGAAATACAAGTGGCTAAAAAGCACATGAAAAAATGCTCCAAATCTCTAGCTATCAGGGAAATGCAAATCAAAACTACAATGAGATACCATCTTACTCCCATAAGATTGCCAGCTATGAAAAAAACAGAAGACTACAAATGCTGGAGAGGATGTGGAGGAATGGGAACACTCATCCACTGCTGGTGGGATTGTCAAAGAATCCAGCCATTGTGGAGGACATTTTGGCAGTTTCTCTAAAAACTAGCCATAGATTTTCCATATGACCCAGCAAGTCCACTGCTGGGTATATACCCAGTAGAACCGAAAACAAGGAAACAAACTGATATATGCACATCAATGTTCATAGCAGCAGTGTTCACTATTGCCAAAAGTTGGAATCAACCCAAATGCCCATCAACAGATGAATGGATAAATAAAATGTGGTATACACATACAATTGAGTACTACTCAGCTATAAGAATGAGTACACTACAAACACACGTGATAACATGGATGAATCTTGAGAAACTCATGTTGAGTGAAGCAACCCAGGCATTGAAGGGCAAATACTACATGACCTCAATGATATGAAATAAGTAAACCAAGCTGCCTCAGAGAGCTAGAGACTGGACGATAGACTTAAAAGAAATTGGGGTGTAGAGGAAGGATGTAACAAGACACCTACATGGGTGAAATCTATGATAAGCTGGAGGTAAGTATTTGTACAAGGAAGGGATAAAATTGGGGCATAGGTTTACCATTGTGTGGGGCTTTGCAGGCTTGAGGGGGGCTAGCAATGGGAAGATGGGTAATATTACCCAAGAAATTGGGGAGAGGGTAGGGCAACATACAAACATAGGAGATTGCTAGGTATTTGGTTGAGAGTATAATGCTGAGAAAACTTTTTTAAAAATATAATAAGGATCATTACCTATTTAAGATGCTTAAAGGAGATAATCAGATGCAGGACAGGCTCCTAGGGAATATGTGAATGCTCATTTTGCCATAGTGGGTTATATCATTGGATAGAGATCCATATGATGAGAGTGAAAGTATACCCACATACTGGGGAGGACTGATGCCCTTAAATAGAGGGAATTGTATCTCTCAAGAGAAATAGTGGCTCCCAGTGCATTAGGGAAGTTGATCATATCAAGCCCTCAACACTGTTGCAAGTATCTCTGAACATGACCCTTCAAGCAATGAAGATTGACTGTCACTGTGGGCCCTAAGGCGAGGGGGAAAGAGGTATTGAATAGATGGAACCAAAGTAACTGTGTGGGCAATAGAAGTGTTCCACAAGAGTACACAAGGATGTATATAAGACATAAAATTAAACCAAAAATATATAGGGGCTGATAGGCTAAAATGTAAATCGTAATGTAAAACATAAGATAACTAAAAATTTAGAAAATTGTATCATCGAAAATATAAACCACAAGGAAAACACAAATGTTACCTTGTTTGAAAGCTATTGTCTCAATATCTGTACAACAGTTTCAGTAAATATAGTAGGAATATGTAAAAAGATTATTGCTGTGGAAGGGAAAAGGTTTTATGTTGGATATGTGGGAGTACTGTATATTGTATATATCAATTACTGTGATCTAAAACTTTTGTGAAGATAAGGTTAATTAGAAAAAAGAAAAGAAAAAGAAAGGACATAGCGAGGAAAAGATGGAAGCATTTGCCTTGACAATTTGCATACAGGGTCACACTTATTGCAGTGATGGAAGGCAAAACATCAAAAACAAAGTTTTTGCATTTTTAAATTTTTTGATACCCCAATTAATTTTTACCTTAATTTTTCTAAAAATTAATATGTATTCTATATCTAACCTTTAAACTCATCACTATATTCCATTTTACTATTAATGGAACCTGGCAATATATTGGGCTTCACTTTCCAAGAAGTTTTGGATCACAGAGAGGTTCAACAATGGCAGGGGAGGAATACTGGTGTGGGATGTTATTGACAGGAAACACATGGTTGGCAGGGATTTCTACAGGGCATATACCCAGGGTGCATAAAAATGTTTGGATATTTTCATAGTGGATATAAATTAAAAACAACTGAGGGAGTGCTGAGTTCCTAGCCATGGGAGCTCTAGCACAGTCCCTAAAGAAACAGCAACAATCCCCCAAGTGCAACGGCAAAGACCAAAAGAGAATGAAGGTCCAACAAGGAGACCTTGATACTAATGACTATGCTTGTGAGCCTGTGCACCTGAAATAAGAACAAAGCCTAGAGCTGCAGGGTGCCTAAGAGTTACCTCCTGAGAGCCTCCATATTGCTCAAATGTGGCCAGTCTCAAAGCCAAACTCAGCTTATAAATGTGTTGCCTTCCTCCCAGCATGGGACATGACTTCCAGGGATGAGCCTCCCTGGCACCAAGGGATTACTACCAAGTACCAGCTGATGATGTAACTAGAAAATGACCTTGAATAAAAGGGTCAACTCAGACCAGCAGAATATCTCAGTCTACATATAATACTAGGAGTTAAAAATACATTTTGACCTGAATCAAGGGGGAAATGGAAAGGACAAATGAGTTTATATGGCTATGAGTCTCCAAAAAGAGCCAGGAGGTTATCAGAGGGGTTGCCCTTATGCACACCTGAGCAGAGTCCCAGAGACAGATAAAGTAGATACAACCCTGGGTATTGGTTCTTCTGATGGCTACAGAGACCCACAGGTTCTATGGTCATGGCAGATGGAGTTTAGTGCCATGTCAGTTGGCCCTGCTTTGGAGTTTGTGTTTCTGTGTGATGGAGCTGGACTCAGATGTTATCTTTGTCCAAAGCCTCTCCTTTTACTTTTACCAGAACTGTAGTTAGTGCTGGGGTTTAATATATACCCAGAGGACCTGAATCTCTGGACTATGTGATAGCCAGGCCCTAAGCCTTAACAGACTTACCCCTCTCAGCTAACATGGAGTTGAAGAAGGTCAACCACCACACCAGGGAGCCAAGAGTGCCTACAACTGAAAGCAGGAGGATTGCAGCCTGCATCCATGTGGAATCTAAGCCCCCACTTAATATAGATGTGGAGTGGACACAACATTCCTAGGTCCACAGGATGGAGGAATAGAGTATGGATTAGAGTGGACTTACTGATATTCTATTCATGAACTATTGTGATTAGTAATCAAAGAAAATGTGGCATTGGTGTGGAGAAAATGGCCATGGTGGCTGCTGGGGATAGGGAATGGGAGGAAGAGATGTGATGTGGGGGCATTTTCAGGGGTTGGAGTTGTCCTGGTTGTGCTGAGGGGACAGTTATCAGACATTGTATGTCTTCCCATGGCCCACTGGGTGGAATGTGGGAGAGTGTGGGCTATGATGTGGACCACTGACCATGAGGTGCAGCGGTGCTCAGAGATGTATTCACCAAATGCAATGAATGTCTCATGATGATGGAGGAGATTTTTGTTATGGGGGGAGAAGTGTGGTGAGGGGGTGGGAGGTATATGGGGACCTCATATTTTTTTAATGTAATATTAAAAAAATAAATTGAAAAAAATAAAATTGTAATAACCATGTAAAAAATGATAAAATTTCTCATTAAAAAAAAGAGATGAATGGATAAGTTGTGGTATAGACATACAGTGGAATATTACTCAGCTAATAATCATTTTCTCAATTATATAGAGATTTAATTCATATAGATACGAGCCAGACCATTCACCTGTTCACACCAGTACACTTTGACAAAGGCCTACCCCAATGAAACCAACAAACCAACCAAAGAATTTTTCCTTCATGCCCTTTTACAGTCAATACCTGCCCACCCCCAGTATTTCTCACACCTGCTGGGAAGAGACCAAACTTGGTCCTCTTCTTTTACAGGACATCATTTTTTCAGTTATAATGAGCTTTGTAACTTCAATCCATTGTGCCTACTGAGAAAGTTTTCTGCTTCCATTGCAAACTCCTCCTTCTTGTATCTATTTCATTTAATAACATGTAATTTAAAAATGATCAAAATATGTTTTCAGGAGTACAGTAGATGCATTATCATAGTACATTGAGAAAACTAGCACTGAGAGTTTAACTGAATCAAAGATGTTCACACAAAAAGGGTACTTGGGATTGAAATCAGGAGCTGACCAATTTCAAATTTCATGCTTGCTACTTATTTTTTTCTCTAATACTCATTTTCCTCACCTTTGAATGGCAATAATTACATGTGTTTATGAGGACATACCTGTGAATTTTCTAATGGGTCCAGGCAATCAGTGAGTAGTTGATAATGCTTTTATTATCTTAATAGGAGTCAGAGAAAATTGAGAATGTTTATTGTCACATACACATACATTCTATCCCTCTCTCTTTCTCCCTCTCTCTCTGTCTCATACCCACCCACAGACACACATGTGCACAAGCACAGAAACACACACAGCTGCTTTCTGAAAGATCATGGCAAGTAATGCAACTCCCGCTTTTCCTGTTTGGGCCGTTGGAATGTGTCCTGGTGCTTAGGAAGACCAGGAACAAAGAGGAATCCCAGAGAAACAGAGCCATGGCCTAGTTGCATGGTGGCTGCAAGAGTCTGCTGGGGATCATGTGACCTCTGTGGGGACCAAGTGACCCTTGCACTCAAGTCTGTGTCTTCTTATCTTCAGCAGCATCTCCATGAGCAAGTCCTAAACATGAATCAGTGTTCCAGTGACCTTCAGGTCTCTGGGCAAAGGGCCAAATGATCCCCCTCAGATGTCATCTTCCTGAGAATTGTAGTTCACAGAAGCATATATTTTCTGAAAAACAATTCATTTATTGTAGACATGCAACTGGAATGAAATGTTTGTAGTGTCCTTCCTACTCTGTTGCCTACCCCAAAACCATAACCAAATCTCCTAGAAGGCTGCAAGTGTTTTTTGTCTGAATTACAGTTTTTCTAAATAGAGACCTAACAGGAATTAGGCATATAAGCTCCTATAGGATGTGTAGATGGAAGGCAATCATCAAGTAATCTTGGAAATTTCCATCTGTGCCCTGGATATAGACAACCCCCTGCAGGTGAGGAATGAAGCTCAGTAGGCATTGTAGGGTCAGGAGAAGGGTCAGCCTCACAGAATTAAGGAACGCACCAGAATGTGGAAATGAAATTTGAGACATGCCTGAAACCTAGAGGAAACCGTGCAGGCTGTGAAGGATCACTCCTATAATGGATCTACTGCTACTTGATTCCTTAAGTGAGACTGATAGCTAGAATATACACTTCATAAAAATTTCTTCACTTAAGCAGCTCTGGGTCTTCCCAGACATAACTGAACTAGTTTTCAATCAGTCTAATTTTAGAAGCTTACACTTTGCATCTGGTTCCCTGAAGAATATTAACCAAACCTTCTCAGTTTTGCTTACTGGAATAAAAACCTCAAAGCAAAACCAAACAGAATGGTGTCAGGAGTATCTTGTGACCCAGGAAATCTGTAACTTACCTCAGAGGATAAAAACCTTGATATCCTTGAGTGCTCACTGAGAAAGGAGTCATGGAGACTGGCATGTAAGCACCTGCACAACACTTTCTAAACTCTGACTTATTTGGTGCTGAAATCAAGGACAAGGTGAATGTGCTTGAGAGAACACAGGCCTGAGAAATTGCATGTATCCTCCTCACAAGGCCCCTGGAATATCTAGTCCTCACTATGTTTGTTTTTTTTACTTGTTTTACTTCTCCCTTAGCCCTCTCCTTTGCCTATAAAAACCCTGGCTCCCATTCTCACTTTGAACAGGTTTTGGGAAGATCCCCCAGTTCCTTGCTTGTGCACTCACATAAATCACCTCCTCACAGAGACCTGTATCTCCTTGTGGCACAGGACTGGGGGTGGAGGGGCCTTCTGTTGGAAATGCCCCTGCACAGGGTAACAAGATCCCAGAGATTCTGTTTGGTGGTGCTAAGTTCACAGCGGTTTTCTTTCTGTTGCTCACAGCTGCAAGTCTCCTGACCACAGTTCTCAGCCCACTTTCATGTCATGATTTTTCACTTAGCTGTGTTCCAAGTGGTGTCCCAACTTGGGTTACCATGTTTGAGCATGAAAGTTGATGTTTTATGAAATATAAAAATAAATTACCTTGGCAACAAGCTTCTTGGTATTTCTCAGGTACTTGTGCTAAAATCATCAGATCATGACACAGAAAGGAAATTGGGAAGGGGAAGGTTAGAATAACAAGATAGGAGAGGCAGGGCAAGATGGTGTCTGAGTGAGTGCACCTTACAGTCTCTCCTGCAAAGAGGTGGCCAAGTGGGGATGGGGTCTTGCCAGAGTGGGCTGTTTTGGGGGCTTGCAGGGTGGAGGGTGTGTGGATGTTGATTTGGAGAGACAGTGACAGAGGTGCCATTTGCTAAAGGTAGAATTGCGGGTTACAAGTACAGAGGTTGGAAGCTGTGGGCTGGTGGGACCCTTCCCTCTGGGGCTGGCAGCTGCAGTATGCCCTGAGAACTGTCGGTTGTGCAGTATTCCTGGGCCCCATGGTCCCTGGATGTGTGGTGCCCAGGTCAGTGTCCCCTGAGGCCCCATAGCCCGTGTTCCACGGACCTTCATACCCTGGGTTTGCAGTGTCCCAGATTTTCCTTTCCCTAGTCCAGCACTCCTGGAGGTCTGGGGTTGCCCTAGCCCTCCAGTTTTGGACTGATTCTGTGGGTGGGAGGGATTTGGTGGGGGGTGCAGCAGGGGGGCCTGGCTAATATGGGTTCAATATTCTGGTGATTCCCCCCACTTCTGTTCTTTTTATTTTTCCACTTGGAGGAGCATACCGGCTAGCTTGGGGAGAGCCTGGGAAGAAAGGAGTGGCGAATCTGCTGAGAAAGCCTATTCACCTAAATACCCTGGGATAGGAAACTTGGTCTGGGAGAAGGTGGACTCAGAAAATCAACTAGCCCTCTTGTAGCACACCTTAAGGAGAGGGACTGAAGGAGGTGCATTCCAAGCTTCCAATAGCATACTTGGGGTTCCTGGTGAGGTGTGGGTGCTCTCTCTCTGGAAATTAAGTCATTGTTTTCTGTGTGGAGCTGGTTCAACAAGAACCCTCTCGAATCTCCTACCAGACCTCTCAGGTAGCTTTCCTGCTGCCCTGGAAGAGAAGTGAGAAGGGAGAAAGGCCAAATGTCAGATTCCTAAGCATTTTATTTAACTGAAAAGAGGATTCCCTTGCTCGAAGCTTTGTCTGATATTTTCATGGTTTCGGTTTTTTCCTTCCTCTTTATCCCCTGAAGGCCCTTTTTTCTGTTTTTCTTTTTCTCTCTTTTTCTTCTTGTTGCTTGCTTCCCCCTCCCTTTTGTCCCTTTTTTCCTTTTCTTTCTTTCTCTTCTTTTTTATTCTTTTTATATTAGGTGCTGCAGGGAGCACTTCACATTTGCTGTATTACTTCATCCTCAACTTTCTCTTTTCTGTGTGTATTGATTTTGGCCACCTACACTATCCCCTTTCCTCTACATCTTTCTATCCTCCATCATTTATTGTTTCCCTTACATTACACCTCTCTTTGTTTGCCCCCTTATTTTTCTGACTTTTTATTTCTAATACCTTTGTTCTGTTTTCTGTCTTATATTCACTCTTTATATTATTGTCCTTTCTTTTCTCTTTCCATCTCTCCTGAACACAGTGGCCTTTTAATTCACACTATATTCCTCCCCATATTCAGTTTCTGTCTCATTATACATTCTCTGCTTTACTTACTGTTATAACTCTACAGAGCTTACATGAATCTAATATCCATTCTCCTAGATCTCACATGTTTCTTCTGTTAATACTTACTATAGTAGTATATCAATACTACTATTATTCATTTTCTTTTCTTACTCCTTTTGCTTTCTCTGGCCCTAATGTTTTCCTTCAAGTGAACTTAGACAACAACAAGGAAATAGAATAAGAAAAACAAAGTGACAAAGAGAAGACTTAACACACAAAAAAACAACTAATTAAACCCCTCCACAAAGAAGCTAAGCAACTGATTAAACCTGTCAAGATAAAATGATGACCAGACAGCAACAAAAAACTACAAACCAAACCAATAATCAGGAAAACATGCACCAATCCAATGAACACAGTAAAAAGCAGGAAGAGGAGCAGAACATAGAACAAGTAATTAAAGCTCTTGAAACATATTTTAGGGACCAATTCAATGAAGAGAAGGAAGAGATTAAGAATATGAAAAGAACACTTGGAGAGAATACAGAAGAAATTTATATACACAAAAAGATAATGGATATGATGGTGATGAACAGCACAATTCAAGAAATCAAAAATACACTCTCAGCAAATAACAGAAGACTCAAAGAGGCAGAGGAGAGAATTAGTGATATGGAAGACAGTACATCTGAAATCAAAGAGATAGTAGAACTGATGGATAAAAAGATAGAAAAAATCCAGCAGGGACTGAGGAAATTGAATGATGAGGCAAAACACACAAACATACACATTATAGGTATCCTAGAAGGAGGAGAAGGGAAAGGGGACAGAAGGGGTGATGGAGGAAATAAAGGCTGAAAACTTCCCAAACCTATTGAGGGAAATGGATGTACATTATTCAGGAAGAACAACACACCCCAAACAGCATACATCTCAACAGGCTTACCCCAAGACATACACTTGTCAAATTATCCAATAATCAAGACAAAGTGAAAACACTAAAAGTAGCAAGAGAAAAGAGAGCCATCACATGCAAAGGAGGCTCCATAACATTAAGCACTGATTTCTCATCTGAAACCATGGAGGCAAGAAGGCAGTGGTATGACATAGTCAAGGTCCTAAAAGAAAAAAATTTCCAACCAAGAATACTCTACCCAACAAAGTTAGCATTCAAAAATGATGGTGAGTTCAAAATATTTACAGATAAACAGAAACTAAGAGAGTATGCCAACAAGAATCCTGCCCTTCAAGAAATACTAAAGGGAGTTCTGCAGGAAGAAAGAAAAAACCAAGAAAGACAGAGTTGGAGCAGAGTGTAAGAGCAACAAAAAAGACAAACACAGATAAAATCAAACAAAATATGACAAACACAAATCCAAAGAAAATATGGCTAACATAAGAAATTCCTTGAAAATATTAACACTGAATGTCAATCAATTAAACTCACCTGTCAAGAGACTCAGACTGGAAGATTGGATAAGGAACTATGAACCATCTATATGCTCTCTACAAGAAGCGCATCTCAGACCAAGGGATTCAAGGAGGTTGAAAGTGAATGGTTGAAAAACAATCTTACAAACAAACAATGGCCAAAAAAGGGCAGGAGTAGCTATATTAATATCAGACAAAATAGACTTTAAATGCAAAACAATAGTGAGAGACAAAGATGGACACAACATATTAGTGAAAGGGATAATCTTTCAAGAAGAAAGAACAATCATAAACATTTATGCTCCTAACAAGGGAGACTTGAAATATGTGAGGAAACACTGGACAAACTAAGTGAAGGAATAGATGCTTCTACAATTATAGTGGGGGACTTTAATACACCACTATCAACTTTGGACAGAACATCTCAAAAGAGAATCAATAAAGAAGCAAAGACTTTTGAACAATATATTAGAGGAGCTGGACCTAACAGACATATATGGAACATTATACTCAAATATAGTAGGATATACATTCTGCTCAAGTGCACATGGATCATTCTCCAAGATAGACCACATGCTAGGCCACAGAAAAAGTCTCAATGAATTCAGAAAGATTGACATCATACAAAATAATTCTCTGACCACAGTGGAATGAAGCTGGAAATCTGCTAGGGCCAGGGACCTAGATTTGGCACCAAGAATGGAACTTAAACAACACACCCTTATAAAAACAGTGGGTCAAGGAGGAAATCCCAAAAGAAATTAATAACTACCTTGAAACTATTGAAAATGATAACACAACATACCCGAGCTTATGGGATGCAAAAAAAGCAGTACTGAGAGGGAAATTTATGGCCATAAATTCATACATCAAAAAAGAAGAGCTAAAATTGAAGAACTAACTGCACACTTGGAGGAATTAGTTAAAAAAACCAACAAACTAATTCCAAAGGAATAAGAAAGAAAGACATAACAAAGATAAGAGCAGAACTAAATGAAATAGAAAATAAGAAAGCACTTGAAAAAATAAAACCAAGAGCTGGTTCTTTGAGAATATCAATAAAATTGACAAACCCTTAGCTAGACTAACAAAGAAAAAAGGAGAGAAGATGCAATACACAAAATAAGAAAGGAGAAAGGAGATATCACCACTGACCCCACAGAAATAAAGACTTTCATGAGAGGATACTTTGAAAACTATATTCCAACAAGAAGGACAATTTAGAGGAAATGGACAAATTCCTAGAAACAATAAGCAGTCTACATTGACAAAAGAGGAAATTGATGATCTCACCAAACCAAACACAAGTAAAGAGATAGAATCAGTCATTAAAACCTCCCAACTAAGAAGAGCCCTGGGCCAGACAGCTTCACAGGTGATTCCACCAAACATTCCAGAAAGAACTAACACCAATCTTTCTTAAATCTTCCAAAAAATTGAAATAGAAGGAACATTGCCTAATTCATTCTATTATGCCAAGATTACTCTGGTACCAAAGCCAAACAAAGACACCACAATAAAGGAAAATTACACACCAATCTCTGAAATGAACATAGACGTGAAAATCCTCAACAAAATACTTGCTAATCGTATTCAACAACACATGACCAAGTGGGATTCATTCCTGGTATGCAAGGATGGTTCAACATAAGAAACTCAATTAATGTAATATATCATATAAAAGATTGAAGGGGGGTGGCAGACTTGACCCAGTGTTTAGGGCATCCATCTACCACATGGGAGGTCCGTGGTTCAAACTCTGGGCCTCCTTGATTTGTGTGGAGCTGGACCATGTGCAGTGTTGATGCACACAAGGAGTGCCATGCCATGCAGGGATGTCCCCCACATAGGGGAGCCCCATGCACAAGGAGTGTACCCCATAAGGAGAGCCGCCCAGCATGAAAGAAAGTGCAGGCTGCCCAGGAATGGTGCCGCACACATGAAGAATTGACACAACAAGATGGCACAACAAAAAGAAACACAGATTCCCATGTTGCTGACAACAACAGAAGTGGACAAAGAAGATGCAGCAAATAGACACAGAGAACAGACAACCAGTGTGGTGGGGGGAGGGGAGAGAAATAAATAAATAAATCTTAAAAAAAAAAAACCACAGCTAACATCATTTACAATGGTGAAATCCTAAAATCTTTCCCTCTAAGATCAGGAACAAGGATGCCCATTATCACCCATTCTGTGTAACATAGTCTTAGAAGTACTTGTTCAAGCACTGAGGCAATCACCAGACATAAAACGCATCCAAATTGGAAAGAAAGAAGTCAAAATTTCACTATTTGCAGATAATGTGATCCTATACATAGAAAACCCCGAGGAGTCTACAAGAAAGCTTCTAGAACTTATAAATGAGTTCAGTAAAGCCACAGGTTACAAGATCAATGCGCAAAAAAATCAGTAGCATTTCTATACACCAATAATGATCAATCTGAGGAGGAAATCAGGAATCAAATACCATTTCCAATAGTAAATAAAATCAAATACCTAGGAATAAATTTAACTAGAGATGTAAAAGAAATCTATGATAAGCTGGAGGTAAGTATTTATACAGGGAAGGGATAAAATGGGGGCTTAGGATGGGACTTTGTGGGCTTGAGGGGGGCTAGGGATGGGAGGATGGGGCAGATGGCCCAAGAAATTGGGGGGAACATTTGAACATAGGAGATTGTCAGGTATATGGTTAAAATTATAATGCAGAAAAACTCTTTAGAAAATATAATATGGAAGGTTACCTGTTTAAGATGCTTAAGGGGGGGGCATCTGACACAGGGCAGGCTTCTAGGGAGTGTGTGAGTGTTCATTTTGTCATAGTGCGTTGTTATATCATTGGGTGGAGACCCATACAATGAGAGTGAAGGTATACACACATCCTGGGCAGGACTGATGTTCTGAAACAAAGGGAATTGTATCTTTCAAGAGAATTGGTGGCTCCCAATGGGTTCGGGTAGTCAAGTGTGTCAAGTCCTCAACATTGTTGCAAGTATCTCTGAATATGGTCTTCAAGTAACGAAGATTGTTGTGGTGGGCCCTGATGGGAGGGGAAAGAGGGGTTGAATAGATGGAATCAGTGTAACTGTGCAGCAATAAAAGTGTTCCACAAGACATTCAATTATGGATATAGAACATGTTAAATTACACAAAAAATGTATAAATGTCTATAGGCTAAAAATGCAAACCATAATGTAAAACATAAAATAACTAAAAATTTAGAAAATTGTATAGTCAAAAATACAAAGTATAATGTAAACTCAAATGGAACCATGTTTGAAAGCTATTGTTGCAATATTTGTACATCAGCTGCAGCAAATATAATATGAACACATAAAAGGATCATTGCTGGGGAAGGCACAAAATGATGTTGGATATGTGGGAGTACCATATACTGTACATGTGAATTACTGTGATCTAAAACTTATGTGAAGACAAACTTAATAATTAGGGAAAAAAAAGAAAGGATGTAGACACTGAGGAAGAAATGGAAGAAATTGCCTTGCCACTGTACATACAGGACAATACTTTTGCAGTGATGAAAGGCAAAATGTCAAAAACAAAACTTTTTCATTTTTTCATTTTTTGATACCCCAATTTTTCTTTTTTTTATTTTTTAATGTTACATAAAAAAATATGAGGTCCCCATATACCCTCCACCCCCCCCACCCCACTCCGCCCACATCAGCAACTTCTTTCATCATTGTGGCACATTCATTGCATTTGGTGAATACATTTTGGAGCACTGCTGCACCACAGGGATAGTGGTTACATTGTAGTTTACACTCTCACCCAGTCCACCCAGTGGGCCATGGGAGGACATATGATGTCCAGGAACTGTCCCTGGACATCCTGAAAATGCCCCCACATCATATCTCTTCTTCCCTCTCCCTACCTCAGCAGCTACCATGGCCACTTTCTCCACATTAATGCTACCTTTTCTTCCATTACTAATCACAATAGTTCCAGAATAGAATATCAGTAAGTCCACTCTAATCCATACTCTATTCCTCCATCCTGTGGACCCTGGGATGGTTATGTCCACTCCACCTCTATATTGAGATGGGGCTTAGATTCCACATGGATGATGGATGCAATTCTCCTGCATGCAGTTGTAGGCACTCTTGGCTCCCTGGTGTGGTGGTTGAGCATCTTTTCACATGCATTTTGGCCATTAGTATTACCTCTTTGGAAAATTTTCTAGTCTTTTGGCTTTTTAAAAATTGGGTTGCTTGCCATTTTGTCAAGTTGTGTGATCTCTTTATATAATGTGGAAATAAACCCTTGTCAAATATGTGGATTCTGAAGATATTTTCTCATTGAGTTGGCTACCTTTTCACCGTCTTAGTAAAATTTTTTAAGCACAAAAGTGTTCAATTTTGAGAAAGTCCTATTTACCTATTTTTTCTTTATTGCCTGTGCTTTGGGTGTAATCTCCATGGAACCACCATGTACCACAAGGTACTAAAGATGCTGACCTAATTTTTTTGTTCTAGGAGTTTTATTGTCCTTGCATTTATATTTAGTTGTTTGATCCATTTTGAGTTCATTTTTTAATAAGGTGTGGGATAGGGGGCACTTTCTTTAGGCTAAGAATATCCAGTTTTCCCAGTACCATTTGTTGAAGAGGCTGTACTGACCTGGCCGAGTAGCTTTGACAGCTCTGTGAAAAATCACTTAACCATAGATTTGAAGATCTTGTTTTGAGCACTTGGTTTGATTCCATTTGGCAATCTGTCTGTCTTTATTCAAGTACCAAGCTGTTATTACCTCTGTACCAAGATAGTATCTTTTAAAGCCTGGAAGTGAGAATCTTCCATCTTTATTCTTTTTAAAGATATTTTTGGCTATTTTGGCCCTTATCCTTTTAGACATTTTTAAAAATTGGCTTTTCCAATTCCACAAAGATGACTGTTGGAATTTTTATTGGGATTGTGTTAAAACTGTAGTTCAGTTTGCATAGAATTGACATCTTAATGATATTTAGTCTTCCCAGTTATGCATCCAGAATATTCCTCCATTTATTTATATCATCATTCTTTCTTTTAGCTATGTTTTATACTTTCCTGAATATAGGTAATTTATGGTCTTGTTTTAATTTATTCCTAAGTATTTGATTATTTTAGAAACTATGGTAAATGAAATTTTTTCTGACTTCCCCCCTCAGATTTATCATTAATAATGTATATAAACACTATTGATTTTTGTAAATTAGCCTTGTATCAAGCCACTTTGGTGAAATTGTCTATTAGTTCTAGGAGTGTAGTTGTAGATTTTTTGGAATGTACTAGTTATAGGATTATATCATCAGTGAATAGTGATTTTACATCTTCCTTTCCTATTTGGGTACCTTTTTTTCCCCTTGCCTAATGGCTCTATCCAGAACTTGTAGCACAATATTGAATAACAGTGGACAGAGTGGACACCCTTCTCTTATTCCTCATCTTAGCAGAAAAGCTTTCAATTTTTCATATATGTATTTTATTGTATTAAGAATGTTTCCTGCTATTCCTATGTTTTGGAAGGATTTTATCAGGAAATGATGTTGTATTTTGTCAAATGCCCTCTTTTGCATGTACTGAGATGATCATGTGTTGTCCCAAGGCAAATATTTTCTCCATTTTGTTCTCCCAGGACAATGTGTAAATACGTGATACAACAAGGTACTGTTTTTACTTAACTTTGTGTGTTCTGTTTATATTATAGATAATCCTATTGAGAACTGAGACTGTGGCTTGGTTTTGAATATGAAATACAATCAAAATCCAGCAAAAAGTAGATAGGAAACAATTTCAATTTAATTTAATAATACAAAGTCAATCTGGGTTCTTTCATTTTTCACCATTCTTGTCTGTTTTATTATTATTATTATTATTATGAAAAAAATTAAAATACTTTAATAATGATTGAAGTGATGGAGACTGCCCATCTGCAGAGAAGATTCATAAATAAAGCACCCTATGCCCTAGAGGCCAGTGCCCATCCTCCAGTGGAGGAAAAAACCACTTCGGGATTATTCTGCAGTTGGAAACGGAAGCTCCACTTCCCAAAAATGGGCAGGAAGATACAACTGGGCACCAGCTTCAGCTACTGATTAGTAAATTTGGCAGACTAAAGTATAGTCCTTAGAATGGCTAAAATTTAAACATATCCAAGTCAGAAGAGATTGGTATTCACCATTTTAACTCCACCCCATGCACGAGGGAGGCAAATGGACTAAAAAGCCCAGTGCTGGTAGGGACCAGCTTCTTTCCATCCAGATTGGATTGCAGCTCTAGCCCAAGACCCAGTCCCACTTCCAGAGAAAGTTGGGGGGACCTTTGCCAGACTCTCTGGAAAAATACAGTACACACCATGGATGCCAGTAATCATACCACACTGGTGGTGCAAGCCATCTCAGGAGCTCCTCTGTGACTGGAACTGGAAGCTCTATTTCCCAAAAACAGGGAAGGAAGAGATGGTTGGCCACTGATTTCAGCTACTAATTAGTAAATTTGGCCACCTAAAGTACAATCCTAAGAACAGCTAAAGTTTTAACCTATCCAAGTCAGAAAGAGGCCAGTAGGCTATTTTGACTTTGCCCCCAGCAAAGATGAAGCTGGGCTGACTGAAAATCACCCTGCTGGTAGGGACCAACTTCTTTCACTCAGATCAGCCTGCAGGCCAAGCCAAGGCTTCAGCCCCACCTCTAGCAGGAAAGAAGCAGATGGGTCCTCACCACCGTCTCCAGGTAACTGCAGGTACATTCAGTGGGGAAACTGAATAGTGGGAACTCTACTGGGGCAAATACAATCATTTTGGACATGTGTGGCATAGATTATTGCCCATACCTGTAGCTCCACTCCTCCATAGGCAGGGGAGAAAAGGACTTGAGACATCATCAGTCTCTCTGGGTGACTACGATTAAGGCCTGCAAAACTTGGATTATCACACACAGCTGTGGCTCTGTCCATACACCTGGCAAAGGAGAAAGTTGGGACATGCTTCATCAGTCCCTGGGGAAATGAGGGCAACTTGAGCCTCACAGCTTAAAGCACCAACTACATCTTTGGTTCCTACTACACAACAAGCAAGGGAGTAAGGACAAGAAGCACTAAACTAAAAAGAAAACTGCACCCAGAATAAATACTTTTAGTAAGCCAGATGCCAAGACACCAACAAAAAACTGCAATCCATGCCAAGAAACAGGAAGCTATGGCCCAGTTGAAGGAACAAGATAAGCCTCCAGATGATATAAAGGACAACGTTGAGACAACTAATCAGAGATGTTCCAACAAATCTCCTTAACTAATTCAATGAGATGCCTAAAGAGATTAAGGATATTAAGAAGACACTGCATGAGCACAAAGAAGAATTTGAAAGCATACATAGAAAACTAGCAGATCTTATGGGAATGAAAGGCACAATAAATGAAATTAAAAATACACATGAACCATAAAATAACAGATGAGGAGGCATAAAGATTGGTGAGCTTGAAGAAATGGCCTTTGAAAGCAAACATACAAAAGAACAGATGAAAAAAAAGAATGGGAAAAATTGAACAAGGTCTCAGAGAAATAAATGATAGCAAGAGACATGCAAACATATGTGTCATGGGTAGACCAGAAAGAGAAGAGTAAAAGGGAAGAAGGGAAATTTGAAGAAATACTGGTAGAAAATTAATCAACCCTATTGAAGGACATGGATATGCACATCTAAGAAGCACAACACACTCCCATCTGGATAAATCTGAATAGCAACTGAGACACATACTAATCAGAATGTCAAATGTCAAAGACAAAGAAAGAATTCTGAGAGCAGCAAAAGAAAAGCAATGTATAACACATAAGTGATACCCAATAAGATTAAATGCCAATTTCTCATCAGAAACCATGGAGGCAAGAAGACAGAGTTATTATATATTTAAGATACTGCAAGAAAAAAAGTGCCAGAAAAGAACCTTATATCCAGCAAGATTGTCTTTAAAAATTGAGGGTGAGTTTAGAATATTCACAGATTAAAAGAAATGGAGAGAGTTTATAACCAAAAGACTAGCTTTGCAGGAAATATTGAAGGGTGTGTTACAGCCTGAAAAGAAAAAACAGGAAAGAAATGTTTGGAAGAGAGTCTAAAAATGAAGATTATATTAGTAAAAGTAGCTGAAGTAAAAAGAGTGGTGAAAGTAAAATATGACAGATAAAAGCTCAATATTTATGAATATACTTAACCCATGTTGTAAAGCACTTGTATTCAGAAAACCACAACTCATTGTTAAAAGAAATAAATAAGACCAAAATCTTTGGAAGAACATCCCATGCTCAGATTGGAAGACTAAATGTTACCAAGATGCCAATTCTACTCAAAATGATATACAGATTGAATGCATTCCTTATAAAAATTCCACGAGCATTTTAAAAATGAATGGAAATTTATTTGGAAGGGTAAGGAAGGGGTCCTGAATAGCCAGAAACATCTTAAAAAAGAAAAGCAAAGTCAGAGGACTCTCACTTCTGGTCTTTAAACCATATTACCTAGCTACAGTGGTTAAAAACAGCAATGGTACTGTCATAAAAACAGACACATAGACCAACGGAACTGAATTGATTGTGGTAAGGTGAGGTATGAGACCCCTGTATGATCTTATGTATGTTTGCTTTGTAAGTTCACAAAAATTACAATAAACTTATTGTCTATATATTTTATGTATGAGTGATATACTTCAATATATGAAGAAAAATGGGGGAAAAAATCCACAACCACTCACAACCAGCATATCTGCAGGCTTGGTTTCCTGCCATCTTCCAACCTTGGGATCACCCTGATGAATATGACATCCCTCCCCGCTACTGCTCTGTGGGCCTCCAGCTGGCTCCAGTGCCACCTTCTTCCCATCTGACCAGGCCCTTCAGACACCCCAAGTGGCAGCACTGCCTCAGCCAGAAACCCCCAGCCTGCCCACACTAGGGTTCTGCAACCCTACCCCAAAGTGTAAAGACCTCTTTAACCCTAGAGTCACCCCCTCCAACCTATTTGGAGTCCCTGGTGGGCAGCCTCATGGAGCCATCAGCTCTGACAATTCTTTCCAGTCTGCAAATCTGGCAGCTCCCACCTCAACCTCTCCTCAAGGCCAGCCACCCCTGGGCAGCACCAGTTAGCTTTGGGGGGTTGATACCCACAAGTTCCACCTTGGACACCCAAGCCAGGCTCCAGCTGGCCTATGGGTCCACCCCTACTGTATTCTCCTCTGGCACAGCCAATGCATCTGATTTTGCATACATCACCAACGTGCCCTGTGCTGTGACCAATTTCAAGGCCAATGTGAGGCAGTGAATCTCAACAATTGGCAGCACCACTCCAGTCGGGGTTTAAGCAGCACATAGGAGCTTTGGGAACCAAGTGGAGGTCACAGATCTGTGCTCCAACATTCAAGCACTCAGGATAAAAGCAGAATGGAGGGGGGTCCCACACTACAAATTGCTATGGAATAAGCTTAAGCCTGAAGCCCTAGGGCCCTGGAGCCAGAGAACCCCTACTGCCATTGTGGGAGCCAGCACCCCTAATAGGAACCTTGTGTTTGGAGGCACTAATGCCCTTACAAGCTACCCAACACCCAGAGACCTGCCATGGCAGAGCCCCTTCCCGTGGAGGGCCCAGCACCTCTCAAACCCATATTGGATTTACAAGCACATTCATCCCTTTATTCCCACCAACCCACCAGGAACAGCCTTGCTTTCAGGGTTCAGTCATCACAAGGCAGGGCTTTGCATGAGACAGAACTGTGGGCCCTCAGCTCATTCAATTCTCTCCAGGTGGGGCTCCACCATCTCAGGGTCTAAGACGCAAAAGCTGGCCTGAGGGAGAGGAACCTCAAAAAGCAGCCTTGGGAAGTGGATATGACTCAAGCAATTGAGCTCCCATCCACCATATAGGAGGTCCAGGGTTTGATGCCCAGGGTCCCCTGGTGAAAGCAAGCTGGCCCATGAGGCAAGCTGGCACATGTGGAGAGCTGGTGCAGCAAGATGACACAACAAAAAGACACAGAGGAGAGACAATAAGAGACACTGCAGATCAGGGAGCTGAGGTGGCACAAGAGAATAGTCACCTCTCTCACACTCTGGGAGGTCCCAGAATTGGTTTCTGGAGCTGCCTAATGAGAATACAAGCAGACACAGAACACACAGCGAATAGACACAGAAAGCAGACATCGAGGTGGGGAGAGAAAGAAATAAAATAAATTAATAAAAAAAAAAAAGTAGTCTTGTCCACTTTCCTTCAGGCTGAATCTGCGATTGACCAATTTAAATGTGTTATACAAACCAACCCCTGTTCTCTTCACTCCTAGAGCCAGTTGGAGTCCCAAAGATAAAAGTTTCCACTTCCTCTGCATTCCCTGCAGTTTTGTTCCTGAAGTTGGGGGTTTGGGCTATCATCTGGTAGGGTCGCAGTAGCCAGATTACTTGGGCAGGACAGGAGGTGATGACCTGACCCCTCCAGACGAAGAGCCGGCTGAGCCCACAGCTGCCCATAGGTGCCTCCTGCCCTTCCCATTTTCCTTGTCAGTCTTAGAGATGTCTTATAAATAAAACCTGTTTTTTTTTCCTTTTACATAATATATCTCTGCTCTGTAAATCAAGTATAGAGAAGCCATTGACTTGTACAATTGGAGACAGATGAAGCCAGGTTTAACTCTAAAGTTTCTGATGTCCCAGCTAATGGGGTAGGGAAAGCAGCAAAATAAATGAAACCTGAGTATGAAGCCTGACACATAAATATTAAAAATGTGATCTGAGGTGGGGGGAGGAAAATAAAAAAATAAATAAAACCTTTTTTAAAAAATGTGATTTGACTTTAAGGTCTGGGGGTCCAGATATAGTGGATCCAGGGAAAGGATAGATGGGGTGCCCAGGGTAAAAGTGGCCTGGGGAAGGGATTGGTAGACAGGGACCCTGGGGAGAAGAGGCCCTGGGGAGGGAGGGAGACAGGTGGAGGCCCAAGACAGTGGGTCCAGGGAAGGGGACTCTGACTGTGGAACAGGCTATATCATCACTAGTACACCCAATAAAACACATGTGATACATTTAGTGTTTTGAAGCTGATTTTTTTTTTTTTTTGCTTCTAATTAAGGTTTAGACAAATCACAGCTTCATCTAAAGAATGTGGGCCTGGCATCAAGGCCCTAGGACCAGAGTGAACAAGGGAAGAAAACTCACCTCTGCTCTGTAAGCAGTGAAATGCATATGTCTAAGATATGAAATATTCCTGGTCAATTTGTCTTAAAAAAAGCATAGGACTGACAACCAGCAAGATGGCAGTGGAGTAAGAAGCTCCTAGACTCAGCTCCTGCTACAGGGCAGTTAGTAAACATGCAGAGCTCTCTGGAGCTAGCTGAAGCACCTGTCTGGGGGCTCCAGGAGGCCAGAAGAGCATCCTGCAACATCCCTGAAAGAATAGGAGGAGGAGACTGCCCATCTACAGAGAAGGCTTGTAAGTAGAGCAAGTCACACCATGGAGGCCAGTGCCCATCCTCCATTGGAGGCACAAGCTGTTCCACAACTGTAATTGAAAGGTCCACTTCCCAAAAATGGGGAGGAAGAGATGGTTGGGCACCAACTTCAGCTACTGATGAGTAAATTTGGTGGGCTAAAGTATAATCCTAAGAACAGCTAAAGTTTGATACTGTCGTCAGAAAAAGGCTGGCAGTCACCATCTTAACTCTGCACCTGGCATGAGGGGAAGTGGGGCAGACTGAAAATCCCAGTCCTGATAGGGACAGGCATCTTCCCATCCAGATCAGATTGCAGCTGTAGCCTAGGCCTCAGCCGCACCTCCAGCAGGGAGGAAGCTGGGGGACCTGTGTTAGGCTTTCCAGGAAATTACCAGCCAAGCTACAGAGGCCAGTGAATATCTTACTATGGCAGCACAAGTCACCCCAAGAGCTATTCTGTGGCTGGAATTGGAAGTTCCATTTTCCCGAAAACAGGGAAGGAAGAGATTGTTAGCCACTGATTTCAACTACTGATTAGTAAATTCAGCTTGTTAAAGTCTAACCCTAAGAACAGCTAAAGTATGAACCTGTCCAAGTCAGAAAGAGGCTGGTAGCCACCATTTTGACTATGCCCCCAGCATGAGGGGAAGCCAGCCTGACTGAAAATCACTGTGACCATAAGGACCAGTTTCTTTCATCCAGATCAGCCTGCAGCCTTATCATAGGCTTCAACCCCACCTCCAGCAGGGAGGACACTGGCAAGCCCTATACCAGCCTATCCAGGTAATTGCAGGTACCTTTGGCTGACACAGACTGAATAATTAGAAGTCTACTAGGGCAACTGCAGTCATCTTGGACCCACACTGCATAGACTGCTGTCCACACCTGCAGCTCCATCCCTGCCCCAGGCAGGGGAGAAAGGGCTGTGAAGCTTCATCAGTCTCTCTGGGTAACTACAGTCTAGGCCTGCATGACTTGAATTATTCCACACAGCTCTGATTCTGTCCCTACCCCTGGCAATGGAGAAAGTTGGGAGAAACCTCATCAGTCCCTTGGTAAGGAGGGCAGCTTAAGCCTTCACAGCTTATTGCACCAACTATATGCTTGGCTCCTACTGCACAAACAGAAAGGGAGAAAGAGCAGGAAGCCCTAAACTTAAGAGAAAAACTGCACCCAGAATAAATACCCTAGTAAGCCAGATGCCAAGACAACAACAAAAAATTATTATCCACACCAGGAAACAGGAAGATATGGCCCAGTTAAAGGAAAAAGATAAGCCTCCAAGAGTTGAGACAACTAGTCATAGAAGTTCAAACCTCCTTTATAAAGTCAATGAGATGGTTAAAGAGATTAAGGATACTGAGAAACCATTGCATGAGCACAAAGAAGAATTTGAAAGAATACATGGAAAAATTGCAGGTTTTGTGGGAATGGAAATCAATAAATGAAATTTTAAAAACATTGGAATCATATAATAGCATATTTGAGGAGGCAGAAGAAAGGACTGGTCTCTGAAAGTGAACATACAAAAGAACAGATGAAGAATGGAAAAAAAATTGAACAAAGAATCAAGGAACTAAATGTAGCAAAAGACATGCAAATATACATATCATGGATGTCCAAGAGGAGAAGAGAAGGGAAAAGGGGCAGAAGGAATATTTGAAGAAAAAATGTTTAAAAATTTCCCAACCCTATGAAGGACATAGATATCCATGTCCAAGAAGCACAATGAACTCCCATCAAAAAAAATCTTAATAAACCAACTCTGAGACACATTCTAATCAGAATGTCAGATGCCAAAGACAAAGAGAAAAGCAATGCATAACATAAGGGATATCCAATATGATTACATGCTGATTTCTCACCAGAAGCCATGGAGGTAATAAGACAGTGGTCTGATATATTTAAAATATTACAAGAGAAAAACTTTCAGCCAAGAATCTTATATTCAGCAAGACTGTCTTTCAAAAATGAGGGTGAAGGAAGTGGGCTTGGCTCAGTGGATAGGGCATCCGTCTACCACATGGGAGGTCCGTGGTTCAAACCCTGGGCTTCCTTGACCCAAGTGGAGCTGGCCCATGTGCAATGCTGATGTGTGCAAGGAGTGTCATGCCATGCAGGGGTGTTCCCAGTGTAGGGGAGCCCCACATGCAAGGAGTACACCCCATAAGGAGAGCCACCCAGTGTGAAAGAAAGTTCAGCCTGCCCAGTAATGGCACTGCCCACACAGAGAGTTGATGCAGCAAGATGATGCAACAAAAAGAAACACAGATTCCCATGCCACTGATAACAAAAGAAGCTGACAAAGAAGAACACGCAGCAAATAGACAGAGAACAGACAACTAGGGTGGGAGGGAAGGGGAGAGAAATAAAATAAATAAATAAATATTTTAAAAATATTAGGGTAAGAGTAGAATATTCACAGATAAACAGAAACTGAGAGAATTTCTAAGCAAGAGACAAGATTTTCAGGAAATATTAAAGGGTGTGAGAAGGAAGAAGCAAGATGGTCACTGAGTGAACTTGCCTTGCGATCTCTCCTGGGAAGAGACGGCTGGGCATGGCTGGAGGTTCTCTGAGGCAGGGATTTTTCAGGATTTTTGCAGGGCAGGAAGTGTCTGGACATCGATTTGGTGGAAAGGTAACGGAGAGGATTGGTCTATAAGATATAATTTGGGTTCTATTGCCCAGAGGTGAGACCTGCACATGGGTTCCTCCCTCTTGGGGGTGGGTGGAGCCATGGTGCCATGCAGTGGCTCAGCTTTTTGCTGGCTCGGCGGTGCTGGGGAGTTCGCGAGTCCTGGGTGGGCTGTTGGCAGGTTAATGTGACGGGTTGCCTTTGCGGATCGAATTGGGGAGATAGATGGTGTTTTGTTGTGAAGCGGGGGAAATTTTTGATTGCGGACACAAATAATAGCACTTCCACCTGAAGCCCCACCCCCACAAGGCCAGCTGCCGATCTGCAACTGAATTAGGCTGTAGGCAATAAAGGGAAGTAATTGGGAAGTTGTTTCAGGGTGCAGCGAGGGAGGGGGACACATCTGGAAGCTGATTAGGGAATATTTTGCGAAGCTTGGGAATTCCAGTTTTGGAATCTGTTTTTGGCATCATGGGCCAGGCTTCGGATCTGTACCAGTAAAGTGGCTGTGGTGTAAAGGCGCCCTCAAGTGGCAGTGTTGTGGAAGCACAGGGCGGGAGCTGTCCAAAAGCTGAAGTGATGATATACCCACATTAATGAGCCCTACTAAGTAAGTGAATTGCAGGGTTCAGACATAATATAGAGTTTGTGGATCTGACTTCCCCCATAGGGCTGGTGCCCAGCTGTGGGGATCCCCGAGGGCTATGTTACACTATGGGGCTCCTAGGCTTCCTGTTGACCAGATTGGAGGTTGCCAGGTCTGAATCCCCTAAACTCTGGTGGCCCACACCCCAGAGAATCACACCTCTTGAGTCGTTAATATCTCAGACTTTCCACCCCTGAATGCATCATGCCCTGAGGTCCATCTGAGGTCCTTGAATGCCCTAGGCCTTCAACGTTGGCATTTTTTCTTTATCATTTCATTTTGTTTTGTTTTTATTTTCATTTTGTCTTATTTTTTACTTTTTTTAATGTACTGATTGCTAACATCGCATTATCCCCTAGTCTTTTCTCACAGTGTATCCCCCAAAGTCTTTTTTTTATTCAGTTATTTAGGGTTTTTTTTTTTGTGGTTGTTGTTGTGTAGTTGGTGTTTTAATTGTGGTTCATGTATATCTGTTTTTTTCCTTTCCCCTACCTGTTCCCCACCCTTTTCCCACCCCCTTTTCCTTTCTTCCTTTCTTCTCTTCCCCCCCTTTATTTATTTATTTTATTTTTCTGTTTTCTCTCTCCCTCATGTCCCTCATCTTCTACTTATTTTATTTTAACTCAATTATACAATAGGTGCAGCAGGAAACACCTCACATTTGCTGGGGTTTTCTCATCCTCCACTGCCTCATTTCTGTGTGAACTGATTTAGGCTACCTACACTATCCTCTTCCCCCTACATCTTGATATCCACCATCATCTACTGTCTCTCCTATATTCCACCTCCCACCTCCCTTTCTTTGATCCATGAAGTGTCTAAGTCTTAATTTCTAATAACCTTTGTTTTGTTTTCTGTCTGTTATCCACTCTTGAAACTATTACCTTTCTTTTCTTTTTCCCTCTCTCATGAAAACAATAGCTTTTTAGCTCATACCATATTCCTCCCATATTCAATCATCTACCTCATAATAGGTACTCTACCTACTGCTATAACTCTACACAATTTACATGAATCTAACCTCCACCCTCCCAGATCTCATATTCTTGCTTTGTTAACATATATCACCAATACTACTTTACACTTTTCTCTTGCTTACACAATTGCCTTTCCCTGGCACTAATACTTTCCTTTAAAGTGAACTTAACCAACAACAAGAAATTAGAATAAGAAGAACAAAGTGACAAAGAGAAGATATAACACTTATGCAAAAACAACAGCTAATTAATCTCCAAGAGTAGACAAAGAAGCTAAGGAACTGATTAAATCTGTCAAGATTAAATAATGACCAGAAAGCAACAAAAATCTACAAATCAAACCAGTAATCAGGAAAACATGGCTGAATCCAATCAACAAACCAAAAATCAGGAAGGGGAGCAGAACTTTGCACAAGCAATGAAAGATCTCAGAACATTTATCACCGACAAATTTGATGAAATAATGAAAGAGGTTAACAACATGAAGACATCACGTGGAGGGGAAATTGCAGACATACGCAAAAAGATAACAGATATGATGGGAATGAACAGCACAGTTCAAGAAATCAAAAATACACTTGCAGCAAATATCAGCAGACTAGAAGAGGCAGAGCTGAGAATTAGTGATGTGGAAGACAGTACATCAGAAATCAAACAGATAGTAGAAGGGGTCGATAAAAAGATGGACAAAATCCAGCTAGGACTTAGGGACCTGAATGACAATGCAAAATGCTCAAACATATGTATTATAGGCATTCCAGAAGGAGAAGAGAAGGGAAAGGGGTCAGAAGGAGTGTTGCAGGAAATAATGGCTGAAAACTTCCCAAATCTACTGAAAGAGACAGATGTACATATCCAAGAAGCACAGTGCACTCCACTGGTCATAAACCCCAACAGGCCCACCCCAAGACATATACTTGTAAAATTATCCAATGCTCAAGACAAAGAGAAAATCCTAAAAGCGGCAAGAGAAAAGAAAACCATCACATACAAGGGAAGCTCCATTAGATTAAGTGCTGATTTCTCATCTGAAACCATGGCAGCAAGAAGGCAGTGGTATGATATAGTCAAGGTACTAAAGGAAAAAAATTTCCAACCATGAATACTCAATCCACCTAAACTAGCATTCAAACATGATGGAGAGTTCAAAATATTCTCAGACAAACAGAAACTGAAAGAGTATACCAACAAGAAACCTCCCCTTCAAGAAATTCTACAGGCAGTTCTGCAGGAAGAAAGGAAAAAACAGGACAGGCAGAGTTGGAGGAGAGTATAAGAGCAACAGTGACAACAAAAAAAGACAAAAAGAGAAGGGAAAAAAATACAAACAAAATATGACAAACACAAATCCAATCAAAATATGGCTAACACAAATAATTCCTTGAAAGTAATAACAGTGAATGTCAACGGATTAAACTCTCCTATCAAAACATTCAGACTGGGACACTGGATAAGGAAATATGACCCATCCGTATGCTGTCTACAAGAGACACATCTTAGACCCAGAGACGCATGGAGATTGAAAGTGAATGGCTGGAAAACAATTATACAAGCAAACAGTAACCAAAAAAAGGCAGGAGTAGCTATATTAATATCAGACAAAATAGACTTTAAATGTGAAACAATTGTGAGAGACAAAGAAGGATACTACATTTTAGTGAAAGGGAAAATCTGTCAAGAAGATGGAACAATCATAAATATTTATGCTCCTAACAAGGGCGCCTTTAAATACGTGAGGCAAACAATGGAAAAACTAAGTGAAAGAATAGATGCATCTACAATTATAGTGGGGGATTTTAATACACCACTATCAACTCTGGACAGAACATCTCAAAAGAGAATCACTAAAGAAACAAAACATTTGAACGGTATATTAGAGGAGCTGGATCTAATTGACATATATAGATCATTACACCCAAACACAGCAGGATATACATTTTTCTCAAGCGCACATGGATCATTCTCCAAGATAGACCATATGCTAGGCCACAAAGAAAGGCTGAATGAATTCAGAAATATTAAAATCATACAAAACAATATCTCTGACCACAGTGGATTCAAGCTGGAAATTTGCAAGGGACAGAAGCCCAGGTTTCACACCACGATTTGGAAATTAAACAGCACACTCTTAGAAAAACAGTGGGTCAAAGAGGAAATCTCAAAAGAAATCAATGACTACCTTGAATCAAATGATAATGATAACACAACATGCCAAAATTTATGGGATGCAGCAAAAGCAGTACTGAGAGGGAAATTTATAGCCATAAATTCATATATCAAAAAAGAAGAAAGAGGGAAAATTGAAGAACTAAATGCACATTTGAAGGAATTAGAAAAACAACAACAAAGTAACCCAACAGGAAGAAGAAGGAAGGAAATAACAAAGATAAGAGCAGAACTAAATGAAATAGAAAATAAGAAAGCACTTGAAAAGATAAACAAGACCAAGAGCTGGTTTTTTGAGAAGGTCAACAAAATTGACCAATCTTTAGCGAGACTAACAAAGAAAAAAAGAGAGAAGATGCAAATACACAAAATAAGAAATGAGAAAGGCGATATCACCACTGACCCCACAGAAATAAAGACTATCATAAGAGGATACTTTGAAAAACTATATTCCAACAAAAATGACAATTTAGAGGAAATGGCCAAATTCCTAGAAACACATAAGCAGCCGATATTGACAAAAGAAGAAATTGATGATCTTAACAAACCAATCACAAGCAAAGAGATAGAATCACTTATTAAAAATCTCCCAACTAAGAAGAGCCCAGGGCCAGACGGCTTCACAGGTGAATTTTATAAAACATTCCGGAAAGAACTAACACCAATCCTGCTGAAACTATTCCAAAAAATTGAAACAGAAAGAACATTGCCGAACTCCTTCTAGGATGCCAACATTACCCTAGTACCAAAGCCAAACAAAGACACCACAAGAAAGGAAAATTACAGACCAATTTCTCTAATGAACCTAGATGCAAAAATACTTAACAAAATACTTGCTAATCGTATTCAACAAAACATTAAACGAATTATACACCACGACCAAGTGGGATTCATCCCAGGTATGCAAGGATGGTTCAACATAAGAAAATCAATCAACGTAATACACCATATAAACAGATTGCAGGAAAAAAATCACACAATTATATCTATAGATGCAGAAAAAGCATTTGACAAAATACAGCACCCTTTCTTGATAAAAACACTCCAAAAGATTGGAATACAAGGAAATTTTTTGAACATGATAAAGAGTATATACGAAAAACCTAAAGCCAACATTGTTTACAATGGAGAAATCCTAGAATCCTTCCCTCTAAACTCAGGAACAAGACAAGGATGCCCATTGTCTCCGTTCCTATTTATCATTGTCTTAGAAGTACTTGCTCAAGCACTGAGGCAAGAACCAGATAAAAAGGCATTCAAATTGGAAAGGAAGAAGTCAAAAATTTCATTATTTGCAGATGACATGATCCTATACATAGAAAACCCTGAGAGATCTACAACAAAGCTTCTAGAACTCATAAATGAGTTTAGTAAAGTCACAGGTTATAAGATCAATGTGCAAAAATCAGTAGCATTTCTGTACACCAATAATGAGCAAGATCAGGAGGAAATCAAGAAACAAATACCATTCACGATAGTAAATTTAAAAATCAAATACTTAGGAATAAATTTAACTAAAGAGGTAAAAAACTTATACACCGAGAACTATACAAGACTGTTCAAGGAAATCAAAGAAGATCTAAATAAATGGAAGAATATTCCTTGTTCATGGATAGGAAGACTAAATATTATTAAGATGTCTATCCTACCAAAACTGATCTACACATTCAATGCAATCCCAATAAAAATCAACACAGCCTTCTTTAAGGAACTAGAAAAACTTACTAAGAAATTTATTTGGAAAGGAAAGAAGCCCCGAATAGCCAAAGACATACTGAAAAAGAAAAACGAAATTGGAGGAATCACACTACCTGACTTCAAAACATACTACAAAGCTACGCTGGTGAAAACAGCATGGTATCAGCATAAGGAGAGACACACAGACCAATGGAATCGAATTGAAAGCTCTGATATAGAACCTCACATATATAGCCACATAATATTCGATAAAGCCACCAAACCCTCTCAACTGGGAGAGAGTGGCCTATTCAACAAATGGTGTCTGGAGAACTGGATAGCCATATGTAGAAGAATGAAAGAGGATTACCATCTCACACCTTACACAAAGATCAACTCAAGATGGATCAAAGACCTAAATATAAGAGCCAAGACCATAAAAACCTAGAAAGCAGTGTAGGGAAACATCTACAGGACCTTGTAATAGGAAATGGATTCATGAATATCACACCAAAAGCACGAGCAGCAAAAGAACTAATAGATAAATGGGACTTCCTCAAAGTTAAAGCCTTCTGCACCTCAAAGGAGTTTGTCAAGAAAGTAAAAAGGGAGCCCACACAGTGTAAGAAAATATTTGGCAACCATATATCTGATAAGAAACTTATAACTTGCATAAAGAAAGAACTCCTATATCTTGAAAATAAAAAGATAAACAACCCATTTAAAAAATGGGAAAAAGATTTAAACAGATGCTTCTCCAAAGAAGAAATACAAATGGCTAAAAAGCACATGAAAAAATGCTCCAAATCTCTAGCTATCAGGGAAATGCAAATCAAAACTACAATGAGATACCATCTTACACCCATAAGATTGGCAGCTATGAAAAAAACAGAAGAATAAAAATGCTGGAGAGGATGTGAAGAAAGGGGAACACTCATCCACTGCTGGTGGGAATGCAGAAGGATCCAACCATTCTGGAGGACAGTTTGGCGGTTTCTCAAAAAACTAGTCATAGATTTGCCATATGACCCAGCAATACCACTGCTGGGTATATACCCAGCAGAACTGAAAACAAGGACACAAACCGATATATGTACACCAATGTTCATAGCAGCATTGTTCACTATTGCCAAAAGTTGGAATCAACCCAAATGTCCATCAACAGATGAGTGGATCAATAAAATGTGGTATATACACACAATGGAATACTACTCGGCTGTAAGAACAAATACACTACAAACAGATGTGATAACATGGATGAATCTTGAGAACCTTATGTTGAGTGAAGCAACCCAGGCACTGAAGGACAAATACTACATGACCTCAATGATATGAAATAAGGAAGCTGCCTCAGAGAGCTAGAGACTGAACGATAGGCTTACAGGAAATCGGGGGGTGGAGGAAGGATGTGAGCCAACGTCTGCAGGGGTGGAATTTATGACGAGCTGGTGGTAAGTATGAACACAAAGAAGAGATAAAATGGAGGCAAGGGGTTGCCTTTGGGAGGGGCTTTGCGGGTTTGAGGGTAGCTGGGGATGGGCGGATGGGTAATATTGCCCAAAAGTGGGGGGAGGGTGGGGTAGCATATGAACATAGGAAAGTGTCACGTGTTGGTGGAGAGTAAAATGCCGAGAAAATCGTATCAAAATATAATTAAGAGGGTTACCTGTTTAGAATGCTCGGAGGGGATGGTCCGATGCGGGACGGGCTCCTGGGGAATGTCTGAATGCTCATTTTGCCAGAGTGGGTGGCACCATTGGGTAGAGACCCAAGTAGTGAGAGTGGGGGTGGACCCACATCCTGGGGAGGACTAATGCCATCAAATAGAGGGAACTGTATCTCTCGAGAGAAATGGTGGCTCCCAGGGCATTGGGGCAGTTGAGCAAGTTAGGCCCTGAACAATATTCCAACTATCTCTGGACGTGGTTCCTCGGGAAACGGAGGTTGGTTGTCACTGTGGGCACCAAGGTGGATGGGAAAATGGATGTTAAATGTGTGGAACCAAGGTAAATGGGGGGTAAGAGAGGAGTTTCGCAAGAGTACACAAGGATGGATATAAAACATGTAATATTACACCATAACATATAGGAGACGACAGACTGATAATGTAAACCATAATGTAAAACATAGGATAACTAAAAAATTAGAAAACTGTGTATCCTAAAGTAAGCACCACAATGTAAGCACAGATGTCTCCTTGTTTGAAAGCTATTGTCTCAGACTCTGTACATCACTTTAAGTAAATATGATGTGAATAGGGTGTAAAAGTATTGCTGTGGAAGGGAAAAAGTTTTGTGGTGGATGTGTGGGAGTGCTGTATATTATATATATGAATTGCTGTGGTCTAGGGCTCTTGTGAAGAGAAGTTCAATAATTAGGGGAAAAAGAAAAAGAAAAAGATAGGATGTAGAATTTTTTCCAAGTCAACACGTATTCTATATCTAACCTTTAAACCCATCGCTATATGCCATTTTGCTAGTAAGGGATCCTGGCATTATATTGGGCTTCAATTTTCAGGAAGTTCTGGATCACAGAGTGGTTCAACAATGGCAACAGAGGAATACTGGTATAGCATACTATTGACAGGTGATATATGGCTGAAAGGAAGCTATACAGGACATATGTCCAGGGTGCATGGTAATGTTTGGATATACTCATAGTGGCAACAATTAAAAACTACAGCTGGGGGGGTACTGGTTCCTGGCCGGTGGTGCTCTGTCGTGGTCCCTAGGGGAGCAGCGACAGTCTCCCAGGTGCAGCGGCAAGGACTGGGAAGGAATGAGACTCCAACAGTGAGCCCCTGATGCTAATGACTATGCTTGTGAGCTGATATGCCTGAAATAAGAACAAGGCCTAGAGCAGCATTGTGCTGGGAATTTCCTCCTGACAGCCTTCATGTTACTCAAATGTGGCCAGTCTCGAAGCCAAACTTAGCATGTAAATGCAATGCCTTCCCTCCAGTGTGGGACATGACACCCGGGGATGAGCCTCCCTGGCACCGAGGGATCACTATCAACTACCAACTGATGATGCAACTGGAAAATGACCTTGAGTGGAAGGTTCAATGCGGATCAGCAGAATATCCCTGTCTACATAAAATAACATGACTTTAAAATGCTGTTTGACCTAATGTAAGGGGGAAATGGAAAGGAGAAATGAGTTTATTTGGCTACGAGTCTCTAAAAAAGAGTCTGGAGGCTGTCAGAAGGATTGCCCTTATGCACAACTGAGCAGAGTCTAAGAGACAGATAAAGTAGATACAACCCCCAGGTATTGGTTCCTTTGAGGGCTAAAGAGGCCCATGGGTGCTATGGTCATGGCAGATGGGGTTAACTGCCATGTCAGATGGCCCTTCTTTGGAGCTGGTGTTTATGTGTGATGAATCTGGACTCAGATGGGATCTCTCTTCATAAGACTTTCATGCTACTGTGCTGGAGTTGTAGTTGGTGTTGGGGTTTAAGATATATTTAGGGGATCTGAATCTCTGGACTGATAATGTGATAGCCAGGCCCTGAGCCTCCACAGACTCCAGCACCTACAATCTGATTTATTGGACTCACCTCACTCAGCTAAGATGGAGTTGAAGAAGGACAACCACCACACCATGGAGCCTAGAGTGCCTACAACTGAAAGCAGGAGGATTGCATCCAGTATCCATGTGGAATCTGAGCCTCCTCTTGACATAGAGGTGCAATGGACACAACCAATCCAATGTCCACAGAGAAAAGGTGGCATTGGAGTGGGAAAAGTGGACAGGTGGCTAATGGGTATGGGGAATGGCAGGAAGAGATGAGATGTGGAGGCGTCTTAGGGACTTGGAGCTGCCCTGGATGGTGCTTTAGGGGCAATCACCGGACATTGTAAATCCTCACAGGGCCCACTGGATGGAATGGGGGAGAGTATGGGCCATGATGTGGACCATTGACCATGAGGTGCAGAGGTGCCCAGAGATGTACTTACCAAATGCAATGGCTGTGTCATGATGATGGGAATGAGTGTTGCTGGGGGGGGAGTGGTGGGGTGGGGGTGGTGGGGTTGAAGGGGTCCTCATATATATTTTTAATGTAATATTTTTACAAAATCAATTAAAAAAAAGAGCATTGTCAAAATATTACCATTAAACAAAGTATTCCCCCCCCCAAAAAAAAGGGGTGTGCCAGAGCCTGAAAAGACAAGACAGGAGAGAGAGGCCTGGAAGAGAGTCTAGAAATGAATATATCAATAAAAGTAACTAAAGTGTCAAAAGAATGGTGAAAATAAAATATGACAGATAAAACTCAAATAGTCAAGAATAAATTTATCCAAAGATGTAAAGCACTTGTATTCAGAAAACTGCAACTCAATATTTTAAAAACATAAAAAAAGGCCTAAATAACTCAAAGAACATTCCATGCCCACAAATTGGAAGACTAAATATCATTAAGATGTCAATTATACTCAAATTGATATACAGAGTCAATGCAATCCTGATAAAAATTCCACCAGCATTTTTAAAATTGAAATCATGAATATCAAACTTATTTGCCAGGTTAAGGGGTCTTGAATAGCCAGAAACATCTTAAAAAGGAAAAGCAAATTCTCTTCTCCAGACTTTAAATCATATTTCCTAGCTATAGAAGTTTAAAAAAAAAAGCATGGTACTGGCATAAAGACAGACACATAGACAAATGGAATCAATCTGATGGTTCAGAAACAGATCCTCACATGTATGGTCAAATGATTTTTGACTAGCCTGTCAAACCCACACAGCTCAGGCAGAATAATCCATTCAACAAATGGTGCTGAAAGAACTGGATATCCATAGCCAAAAGAAGGAAAGGGGACCACTATTTCACACCTTATCCAAAAATTATCTCAAAATGGATCAATAACCTAAAAATAAAAGAACCACAAAGCTTCTAGAAGAAATTGTGGGAAAGTATTTTCAAGACTTGGTGGTAAGTGGTAGATTCTTAAAAGACATAAGAGGAGGAATGAGATGTGGACTACTGATGGTTAATATATGTAGAAGTTTTAATTAGCTTTGCTATAAAAGTGTGGAAAAGTATAGAGTGGATGGTAATACATAGTGAGTAAAAGCTAGTTTATAAATGGGGATGTGGTTGAAAATGTTAGTCAAGGTATGAAGTGCCAATTGACAGAATGCTAGAGAATAATCTAGGAACTAAATAGCACAGTAAACCAAGAGGTGAATGAGAATTGTGTTTGATGGTACAGATGCAAGAGTGTCCTTTGTTAGCTAAAGCAAATGTACATCACTACTGCAAGGTGGTGGGAACGTGGAGAAGCATGGGAAAAATACAACTAGAGGGACCTTTGGACTGTGGTTAGCAGCAATAATATAATATTCTTGCATCTATGCCAAAGATGTACTGTGTTGATAATGGGGCAGTGTGGAGTATGTGGGCCAAATGTACACTATGGACATGGTAACAATCAGATGATATTCTTATCTGTAACAAATGTTCAGATAGAGGGGTGTAGTTTGGGAATTCTGCACATGTGGATGATTATAAGTTTACAACTTCTTCCAAAAAAATATACTTTAAAAATTAATGAGGGTGGGTTGGGGGAAAAATACACCAAATGTAAGATAAGGACTTTAAGATTTTGACAATAATTTTTCGTAATTTGTAACAAACGTCTCATGAAAATTCAAGGGTGTTGATGGAGGGTTGATGTATGTGACCCCTGTATGATGTTATACATTTGCTTTGTAAGCCCACAATTTTTACCATACTTATTGTTTATGTATGATCATATATAATGATATAAAGATAATAATAAGGTGGGTTGGGGGAAAATGCTTTGGTTAGTTGTAATAGTTTGACAATGTCCTTTAATCATTAGTTAAAAATGTTTAAAAACATTTCAAGATATTGGTGGTAGGATGAGGTATGAGAGTTCTGTGTGATGCTATATGTTTGTTTTTTAAACTCCCAACTATTATTATATACTTATTGTTTATGTATGCTTATGTATGAGAGATATACTTCAATAAATTTTTTTAAAGATTTATTTATTTCTCCCCTCCCCCCGTTGTCTTTTCTCTGTGTCTATTTACTGCGTGTTCTTTGCCTGCTTCTGTTGTTGTCAGTGGCATGGGAATCTGTATTTCTTTTTCTTGCATCATCTTGTTGTGTCAGCTCTCCATATATGCGGCACCATTCCTGGGCAGGCTTCACTTTCTTTCGTGCTGGGTGGCTCTCCTTATGGGGTGCACACCTTGCGCATGGGGCTCCCCTATGCAGGGACACCCTGCGTGGCATGGCACTCCTTGCATGCATCAGCACTGCACATGGGCCAGCTCCACACGGGTCAAGGAGTTCCAGGATTTGAATCGCAGACCTCCCATGTGGTAGATGGATGCACTAACCACTGGGCCAAGTCTGCTTCCCTTTTTTTTTTTTAAATTTTAAAAAGCATGGGACCCACTGAGTTGTTCAGTCTCCTTTCTGCAGAATAGGGAAGGAAGGAGACTATTTGGGGAGTCAGGCAAGCTAAAATTAGATTTATAAAATAAAGTCTAAAAATTAGGTATGGCTTTTTTTATCACCATTTTACAGATGAGGGATAGGTACAAAGATCTCAAAGTACTTTCCCTGAAGTGACTCACCAAGTACATGCCAAGATCTAAGTACAGGGAAGTCTGACTTTAGGCTAACCCACTGTGGATATGACTCTACAAGAGTCACAATTCCACCCAAGTTGGGCTGCCCTCAAAGCCCATGGTGAGCCTCAACTACATCCAAGGGCTGCAAATATGATGGTCTGAAACCACCTCCCCAGCCAGGAGACTCATTGTAGAGACAGTGGAAAGAGCCACCATCTCCACTCTTTATACTCTATTAAACAGTGAGTGATGACTGTGTATGTAACCCTGTACTAGGCACAGGGCAGGGAGAGATGAATGTAAGCCTTATGGGAGAGATTTACAATCCAGTGAGCAAGAAATAAAGAATTAGCAAATACAACTTGAGGGATCAGTGTTAGGATAACAGAGCAGGTACAAAAGATGCTGGGAGTGGATGAGGTTCAAGCAGTTGAGCATCTGCTTCCCACACAGGATGCCCCAGGTTTGGTTCCTGGTGCCTTCTAAAAACAAGCAAACAAATGAATAAACCAACTCAAGGGAGCCTATGTGGCTTAGTGGTTCAGTGCCAGCTTCCCACATATGAGGTCCCAGGTTCAATGCCCAGTCCTGGTACCTAAAAAAAAAAAAGTTACCTAAGTCAGAGAACACAAGACTAGAGCTGGGAATCAAGGAGGAGGAGGAAACAGCCAACTGATGAGGGGCTATTTCCACATCAAGGAAATAGCCAGTGAAAAGTGGAGAAGGAAGACAACTTGAGTCACTGGGTAACCTCCAAGGGAGGAGGGCATGGCAAAGAAACTCATTTAAAATGGGCAAAGTATTTAAATAGACATTTCTACAAAGAACATATACAAATGGCAAATAAGCATATGAAAAGCTGCTCAAGTCCATTAGCCATTAGGGAAAGGCACATCAAAAGCATGATGAGTTATTACTTCACACCCATACAAAAGGCTATTATTTTTAAAATTGGAAAATAGCAAGTGCTGGTGAGGATGCATATAATTAGGAAAACTTGTACACTGTTAGTAGGAATATAAAATAATGCATTGGCTGTGGAAAACAGCTTGACAGTGAATCAAAAAGTTACACTTAGAATTACCATATGACCTGGCAATCCCACTTCTGGATATGTATCCAAAAGAACTGAAAGCAGAGATTTAGACAGGTATTTGCATGCCAATGTTCAGAGCACAATAGAGAAAAAGTAGAAGCCAAATAACTATCAACAGAAGAATGGATAAGCAAAATGTGGTAAATATATATGATGGGATATTATTCAGCTCTAAGAAAGAAGTTCTGATGCATGAGACAACATGGATGAACCATGATGACATTACATTCAGTAAAATATACCTGGCACAAAAGGACAAATATTGTATGATCTCACTGATATGAAAGAATTATAATAAGCAAAATCATAGAGTTAGAATGTAGAATGTAAGTTACCAAAAGATAGAATGGGGTAGAGAATGGAGAGCTGATGCTTAAATTGTGTAGAATTTCTATTTAGGTTGATTATAAGTGTTTGGGAATGGATAGTGGTGATGGCAGGAACTTACTGTGAATTATGTTTGTGAATGTGGTTGAGAGAAGAAGTTTAAGGTCATATACATTACTAGAAGGAAAATTAGAAGCCAAAACATGGGATTGTTTAATTAAGTGAATACTGTTGTGGATGATGGACTGAGGTTAATAGTACATATATAAAATTGTTCTTTCATGAATTATATCAAATGTCTGACATTATTATATGTTGTTAATAATAGGAAGGTAGATAAAAAAACACCTACCTAATGTAAACTATGGATTATAGTTATCACTAATATCTTATATTCCTTCATCAATCCTCACAAAGGTAATACACTAATGCAAAGAGTCAACAATAGAGGGAAACATAAGAACACTGCATTTTTTACATGAATTTTCTGTAAACATACAACTTCCCTAATTTTAAAAAACTGCAATAATTTAAGAAAGCATCATGCTAAGTGAAAGAAACTACACACAAAGTACTACATAGTCTATGATTTCATTAACATAAAATGTAAAGATAAATAAATGTATAAAGATGGAATGAGATTAGTGGTTATGTAGGAGTGGGGATTGATAGAGGTATTGAGAGGTGATTTCTAAGGGACATAGGGCTTTTCTTCTAGGAGTGATGAAAATGTTCTAAACTTGATTGTGGTGATGAATGCACAACTCTGTGATTATACTAAAGTACACTTTGGATAGATTATACGGTATGTGACTGTATCTCAAAACTGCTTTTAAAACTTGGGGCACACATTGTGGAGGTTCTTGTAGTCCAGTGTAATACCCTTGCATTTTACTGTAAGCTGGGAATGCATGGGGGTTTCAGTAAAGAGAAACAAGAGACAAGACCTGCCTCAGGTTTCAACAGGATCATTCTGGCTGCTAGGTAAGAATGGACCACAGTGGCAAGGAGGTCAAAGGCAGACCAGTTAGGGAGCTACCACAGTAGTCCAGGCAAGTGATATGGTGGATGAGACAGAGCAGTAGCAGTTAGGGAAATGGGTGGTCAGGTTTTGCACATATTTGAAGTAGTTGGTGCTGGAATGATGTGGGGTAAGAAAGTGACACAACTTCAACTCCAAAAGAGAGAGGAATGAACAAACAGGAGGAACACAACTATGGATTAAAGGAGACTACTATTATTCTAATAATGTAAGAACTTGTAACACTGATATAAAGACAGTGGACACAAGAGGTTCTGAGGGGAGGGAAAGGGAAGAATAGGTATAACATGCAGTATTTTTGAAACACTGGAATAATTTTGCATGATACTACAATAACAGATACAAGTCCCTATACATTTTCTCAAAACTTATAAAAATGTGCTGTGCAAAGTGTGAAACATAATGTAAACTATAACCATGCTTAGCAGCAATGCTTCAATGTTTTTGTCATGTGAAACAAATGGACCACATTAATGAATGATGATGTTCTTGGGGAAAAGTGTTAGGGGGAGGGAGTAGGGTATATGGGTATCCCTGATATTTTTTATGGAACATCTATGTCATTTAAAGCTCCTTTAAAAATAAGGGAAACAAAACTTTTAAAAATTGTGACACTGAAGCAGAAGAACCAATGGAGTTGTCATGCTAGGCAAGAGAAAGACTGGAGTATCATCAAAACTATTTGATATTTGAAAACATGGAAAGAGATTCCAAAGGAAGAGTGCTTTGAATGAGATCTATAAAAAATAAAAATGATACATTGGTCTTCACCAAATTTTAAAACTGCAGATCTGAAAAAAAAAAAACAACTATAAAGGTAAACTACAGATGGGGAATAATATTTGCAAACTTAACTATGACAAAGAAAGAACAGATACCTAGAATATCTGGAGCTAATAATGGAACAGGTATCTAGAATATTAGCAGTGGATGTGGTTCAAGGAGTTGAGTGCCTGCTTCCCACATGGGAAGTTCTGGGTTCAGTTGCAGGTACTTGCTAAAAGAAAAAGAAAAAACAAGCAAAGAAATGAAAAAAAAAATTCAGGGGAGCCAATGTGACTTAGTGGTAGAGCACTGGCTTCCGACTTACAAGGTCCTGGGTTCAACCCCTGACCCTGACATCAAAAACAAACAAACAAAAACAAAAAAAACCCACAGATATATAGAATAAATTAAAAGAATTTCCAATATTGTCAAAATTCAACCATGAAAAAACAATTCTATTAGAAAATGGGCAATATATATGAGCAAACATTTCACCATAGTAGATAAATAGATGGGAAATAACTTCAGGAAGAGATGCTGTATATAATTAGCCATTAGGGAAATGCAAACTACACCATTATGATATATAACTACACATGATTAAAACAACTAAAATGCTGTTGGTGACAACACCAAATGCTGGTGAGGATGCAGAGAAATTGAATCTCTCATACACTGCATAAGAGAATGTAAAATGGTATAGTCACTCTGAAAACTAGTTAGCAGTTTCTTATAAAACTAAATATATATTTATCATACAGCCCAACAAGTGTACTCCTGTACATTGACCACATAGAAATGAAAATGTATTCCCAAACTAAAGCATTTGTTTGTTGTTTGAAAAGATTTAATCAAACTGATAAGCCTCTAGCTAGGCTAACCAAACATAAAATAGAGAAGATAAAAATTACTAATACCAGGAATAGAAGAGGGGTCATCACTACTGGTTCCACAGACATTAAATGGATAATCAGATAAGACTATGAACATCAATGTGTCCAATAATTTGATAACTTAGATGTAATCACTCAAAAGTTCTTGAGAGGTGCAAGCTATCAAAACTCACACAAAAACAAATATAAAATCAGAATAGCCCTATAGCCATTAAAAATTTGAATCAATAATAACATTTCAAAATGAAAGGACCTGGTTCAGATAGTTCACTGGCAAATTCTACCAAACATTTAAGGAAAAATAAAACCAATTCTCCACAGCCTCTTTCAGAAAACAAAGCATAGGGAACATTTCCTAACACGCTCAAGGAGGCCAACATTATCCTAATGGCAAAACAAGGAAAAGATATTACTAATAAAAATCAAGTGTTGAGGGAAGCGGACTTGGCCCAGGGGGTAGGACATCTGCCTACCACATGAGAGGTCCGTGGTCCAAACCCTGGGCCTCCTGAGCCGTGTGGAGCTGGCCCACATCCAGTGCTGATGTGCACAAGGAGTGCCCTGCCATGCAGGGGTGTCCCCTGCATAGGGGAGCCCCATGCACAAAGAGTGCACCCCATAATGAGAGTCACCCAGCATGAAAGAAAGGGCAGCCTGCCCAGGAATGGCACCACATACATGGAGAGCTGACACACCAAGATGATGCAACAAAAAGAAACACAGATTCCTGTGCCACTGACAAAGACAGAAGCAGACAAATAAAAAAGCACACAGCAAATGGACACAATGAACAGACAACTGGGGTGGGGGGGGAGGGGAAATAAATAAATAAATAAAAATCTTTTTAAAAAATCGCATGTTGAAAAAGCTACATAATGAAAGGTAAGTCTCCCTCTCATCCAGCCCCTGTTCCTTTAGTTCCTCCCCTGCCCAGGCACCCACTTAACAATTTCACACATCTCCTTGCTGGATAGGCTGTCCAGGCAGAAGTATATATGCCTGTATCTGATTGTACAGCCTATTTTTTGCATTTTTTTACTTGAATTAAGTTATTCAGTCATTAAGCCAATGTTTCTTAAAGAAATGTCCAAAATAGACCTACCAGCATGACCATGTAACAAAGTCACATTAGGAAACTCTTAGTGAGAGGGAGTGACATGAAAAGGCAGAACAGACATAAACCAGGACTGCCCTAGACAAGTGGGAGCACACAGTCATCTTGGAGCTCATCCACCTGTTTAACAGCTCTATGGTAATCCAGTTCATGGACTTACTTTAGTTGACATATCAGTGATCTGGAGTCCCAAGGGTCCACGAAGACAAATGTACCACCTCCAACTCCAGCAGCAGAAGGTCCAGTATTAAAGGATAAGAAACTCAGCACAGGGTCTGAACCCTCCCTAGTGCACAGGACTAACACCTCCCACAAACACTCCAGGATGCAGAGCTCCAGGCAGCCTAGCACCTGAGGAGCCACGGACATCACCAAAGGCCTGGTGGAAGGAGCCTGGAGCTGAGTATCATGGGAGAGAGGGGCAGGACAGCTTCTAGCACTGCCCACATGCAGGCCCCACCCAGACCTCAGTACCCAGCCAGGCCTCAGACTGCGATGGTCCTGGCGACTTCTTGGTTCAGGTACCCAGGGCTCAGCTATTGGGTCATTGGAACCAATCCTCAACTTCTGAGGTTTTTTCCAAATCTTTAACATTCTCCATTTAATTTTTAGGTGCATTCAACTTTTCACCTTTGCTTTCTACTTAAGCATTATCTTGTCAACCTATTTTTTAGAGATTCCATTTCAAGTTTGAATTATGTTCCCATTTTTCTTATTTTTTAATTTCTTCTCATTCATTTTTTTGTTTTTTAAAATTTATCATGTCTTATATAATTTTCTTTTTTGTCTTTATTTTTTTAATGTTACATTTAAAAAATATGAGGTCCCCATATACCCCCACTCCCTCACCTCACTCCTCCCACCATAACAAAAACCTCCTCCATCATCATGAGACATTCATTGCATTTGGTGAATACATCTCTGAGCACGACTGCAATCATGGTCAATGGTCCACATCATAACCCACACTCTCCCACAGTCCACCCAGTGGGCCATGGGAGGACATGCAATGTCCAGTAACTGTCCCTGCAGCACCACCCAGGACAATTCCAAGTCCCAAAAATGCCCCCACATCACAACTCTTCCTCCCACTCCCTACCCCCAGCAGCCATCATGGCCACTTTCTCAATACCAAGGCCACATTTTCTTCTATTACTAATCACAATAGTTCATGCATAGAATATCAGTAAGTCCACTCCAATCTATACTCTATTCCTCCATCCTGTGGACCTTAGAATGGTTGTGTCCACTCCACATCTATATCAAGAGGGGGCTTAGATTCCACATGGATGCTGGATGCAATCCTCCTGCTTTCAGTTGTAGGCACTCTTGGCTCCCTGGTGTGGTTGTTGACCTTCTTCAACTCCATGTTAGTTGAGTGGGGTTAGTCCAATAAACCAGAATGTAGGAGCTGCAAGTCTGTTGAGGCTCAGGGCCTGGCTATCACATGGGCAGTCCAGAGATTCAGGTCCCCTGGGTATACATTAAACCCCAGCAACAACTACAGTTCTGGTAAAAGTAACAGGAGAGACTTGTGGACCAAGATCACATCTGAGTCCAGCTCCACCACACAGAAACACAAACTCCAAAGTAGGGGCAATTGGCATGGCACTGAACTCCATCTGCCATGACCATAGAACCTGTGGGTCTCTGTAGCCCTCAGAAGAACCAATACCTGAGGTTGTATCTACTTTATCTGTCTCTGGGACTCTGCTGAGGCATGCATAAGGGTGACCCCTCTGATAAACTCCCAGCTCTTTTTGGAGACTCATAGCCATATAAACTCATTTGTCCTTTCCATTTCCCTTTTCTTCAGGTCAAAATGTATTTTTAACTCCTGGTATTATATGTAGAGTGAGATATTCTGCTGGTCTGAGTTGACCCTTTTATTCAAGGTCATTTTCTAGTTACATCATCAGCTGGTACTTGGTAGTAATCCCTCAGCACCAGGGAGGCTCATCCCCAGGAGTCATGTCCCATGCTGGGGGGAAGGCAACACATTTACATGCTGAGTTTGGCTTTGAGACTGGCCACATTTGAGCAACATGGAGGCTCTCAGGAGGTAACTCTTATGCACTCTGCAGCTCTAGGCCTTGTCCTTATTTCAGGTGCACAGGCTCACAAGCATAGTCATAGTCTTTTTTGGCCTTTGCCATTGCACTTGAGGGATTGTTGCTATTCCTTTAGGGACTGTGATAGAGCTCCCCTGGCCATTTTCTTAATGCCTTATATATTCTTTTCAGAAACTATATGTCAGTATATGACATAGGTCATGATGAAGAACTTTCATCCATTTGTTGTGGGTTACTCCACACTTACTCCTTTTCTCCCTATATTACTTTGGTACTTGAATGTAACATGAAATTTTTCTGTTGGTATGCATACAATTTTAAAACATTATAGACAAAACTGAGATTCAAAATAGCTTCAGTGAAGCAGAGATCTGTTTCTTTTCCTAGACTTTTAATGAAATTTTTAAAATTATGCAACTTTCTTCCTGATATTTCTGGATTCTCTACTTCTACCACTCTTAAAAATGGGTCCTCACTCTCATTACCTCTATTGCACCTTCTGTTGTTCATTTTCTTTCTCTATCTGACTACCAAATATTCCTTTTACATATACTCTATTGAGGAGAAACATTATTACATTGGCAAAATCTTGTCATTCTCTATGAATGTCTATATATTTTCAAAATCAATTACCTATAGTTTATTTCAATAAGTTACATTGGATTTCATTTCTGAATTATCTTATTATTGCATATTTATATGTATTGTATTTCTACAATCACTAGATTTTAGTTTCTTATATATATTTTATAGTGAAATTTCTTTGTTTTTATACTGAGTCATTTGACTACAGTTTTTAATTTTATATCAATCTATTTTCATACATACTTGGTATTAGCAATGGCAGTCTATATTCAACAAATTTTTAAAAGTATCTATTGCTTCAGATTCACAATCACATAGGTTCAGTGTCATTTATATCTGGACTACAATATTACCACTACATGGCTTTATCTCTATCATCAGGCAAATACACTGACATCTCCCAAAGTAATCTTTATATTTCCCATGGTCCTCAAGGATTCTGCTTAATACTTGCTCTTGCTATGGTTAAAAAAAACACAACAATATTTTATAAATAACCTCTAGAAAGAAAAATTCATTTAATAGGGTTTACTGAATTTTTAAAATTTAAGAACACAAACATTTATGTATATTCTGTCATGATCTTATTATTAAAACTTGAACACAAGTACATTAGTAAGAAACATGTAATTCAAAACCATACAAATATAGGTCTACAATTAGCTCACATTCCAGGATTTCAGAAATGCACTCCCAAGCATCCTATATCCTGGGGGTTTTCTGCTTCTCTCTGAGTGGATGGTCATTTGTGGAACTCATTCCACTCTGTTCTGAGCTGCATCTAAATAACCCACTGCTAAAATAAGCAATAATAAAATACTGAATGTCTTTCCCATGAGGTCAAGAACAAGATACATTAGTTCATTTTCATCACTGCCATTGAACACTGTACTGGAAATTCTAGCCAGGGCATTAGGCAACATAAAGAAATAAAGTCATCAAAATTGGAATGGAAGAAGTAAACTATCTTTATACACAGATGAAAGAATGCTTTCAACAGACAGTCCCAAGGAATCCACAATACAACTGGAAGAAATGGAGATTAAGCAAACTTGCATTCTACAAGACATGCACTCAAAAGTCCGTTTTGTTTATATAGCAGAAAATAATATGAAATGGATTTTTTTAAGAAAATCCATTCATTTAGCCTCTAACAAATAAAATATCTAAGAATGAATTTAATGAAAGGGTGAAGACTTGAATAACTGGCATGCATACATGGAAGAATTTAAGAAGACATATACATATGGCAAGACAACCATTGTTAATGGTTGATGGGACTCATTTGCTCTAATATCAATACTACACACAGGGAACTACAGATTCAATATAATAGTTATAAAAATCCTGGCAGCCTTATTTTTTTCTTACAGAAATGGAAAAACCAATTCTCAAATTTACATGACATCAGTAAGGGGCTTGACTGGTAAAACAATCACCTATTTCTCTTGTGAGATTGGGTAGATTAATTTATGTAACATGAAGACATTTGGCTGACTTAGATATGTAGGATTTGTGGGATCCTATAAGGGATACTGGGGTCACAGAAAAGAGGGATTAATTCTTCCCCTTAATGGAGAGACATCATTTTCCTGTAAGTCTTGAGGGGACTCAGAGGAAAGGATGTGGAATATCTCTGAGAACAGAGCTGTGTCTCTCCTTTGGGGGATTTTTGTTCAGGCTGGGTAAAGCTGTTGGATCTCAGAAGGAAGTGGAGGTCTCTGAAAGAACTAATAATTCACCATGTCCCTTCATCTGTATACCATAGGTCATAGGACCTGCAGTGAGTTAAGCATGAGCAAAGGTATAAACATTCATTCAACAACACTACTGACCAGTAAAATTCATGTGAAAACTACAAGGTCTCACTGCTACATCTCTTGGGAAGGGCATGATCTGGGAGAGGAAGGACTGAAATAGGAAAGGTGCACACACCAAGCTGCTCAGAGAGTTATTCAGGTCTTTCAACAGGGAGCCAAGTGTTGTTGACCACCTCCAGATAAGTTCTCATATCACTGATTGGACTTTTCAAATGCAAAGTTTTTATTTCTGTTGATTTACTACTTTCTATCTCTTTATTAATATTCTCTATTTGGTGAGACATAATTCTCATATTTTCCTTTTACTCATAGAGCATATTAAAACTAGTAATTTATAATCTTTATTTATCAAGTTCAAAATCTGGGCTCCAGAATGAGGAGGATGGCGGTGGAGTAAGGAGCTCCCAGAGTCAGCGCCTGCTACAGGGCAGTTAGTAAACACCCAGAGCTATCTGGAGCTAGGTGAAGCATCCATCTGGGGGCTCAAGGAGGCCAGAAGAGCATCCTGCCACATCCTTGAAGGAATGGAAGGAGGAGACTGCCCATCTGCAGAGAAAACTTGTAAGTAGATCACTCCACACCACGGAGGCCAGTGCCCATCCTCTACTGAAGGTATAAGCCACACCACAAGCTGTTCTATGGCTGGAATTGAAAGCTCCACTTCCAAAAAATGGGGAGGAAGAGATAGTTGGGCACCAACTTCAGCTGCTGATGAGTAAATTCAGTGGGCCAAAGTATAATCCTAAGAACAACTAAAGTTTGGGACTGTCCATGTCAAAAAGAGGCTGGTAGCTGCCATCTTCACTCCACACTTGGCATGAGGGGAAGCAGGGTGGACTGACAATCACAGAGCTGGTGGGGACCAGTTTCCTTCAATCCAGGTCAGATTGCAGCTCTAGCCTAGGCACCAGTGTCGCCTCCAGCAGGGAAGAAGCTGCAGGGACCTGCATCAGCCTCTCCAGGAAATTACCAGCCAAGCCATGAAGGCCAGTGTTTATTCTACTTTGGCAGCATGAGCCACCCCAGGAGCTATTCTGTGGCTGGAATTGGAAGCTCCATTTCCAAAAAACAGGGAAGAAGGAGATGGTTGGTCATGATTTCAGCTACTGATTAGTAAATTCAGCTTACTAAAGTCTAACCCTAAGAACAGGTAAAGTATGAACCTGTCTAAGCTGGAAAGAGTCCAATGGCCACCATTTTGACTCCAAACCCCAGCCTGAGGGGAAGCTGGGCTGACCAAAAGTCATGGTGATGGTAGGAACCAGTTTCTTTCACCCAGATGAGCCTGCAGTCCTAGACTAGGCTTCAGCCCCACCTCTGGTAGGGAAGAGACTGGCCGGCCCTGCACCGTCCTATCCAGGTAACTTCAGGTACATTTGGCTGGCACAGACTGAATAATCAGAAGTCTATCAGGTCAACAGCAGTCATCTTGAACTTGCACTGCATAGATTGCTGCCCACACCTGCAGCTCCATCCTCACCCCAGGCAGGGAAGAAAGGGACGTGAAACTTCATCAGTCTCTCTGGGCAACTAGAGTCTAGGGCTGCATACTTGGGATTATTCTGTCCCAACCCTTGGCAAGAAGAAAGTTGGGAAAACCTTCATTGGTCCCTTAGGCAATGCAGGCAGTTTGAGCCTCCACAGCGTATAGCACCTACTGCACAACGAGGAAGGGAGAAATAGCAGGAAGTCCTAAACTAAAGAGAAAACCTCACCCAAAATAAATACTCTAATAAGCCAGACGCCAAGATACCAACATAAAATCACAATGCACACCAAGACACAAGAAGAAATGGCCCAGTTAAAGGAACAAGATAAGCCTCCAGATGACATAAAGGAGCTGAGACAACTAATTGCAGATGTTCAAACAAATCTCCTTAATAAATTCAATGAGATGGCTAAAGAGATCAAGGATACTAAGAAGACATTGCATGAGCACAAAGAAGAATTTGAAAGCATACATATAATAATAGCAGATTTATGTGAATGAAAGGCACAATAAATGAAATTTTAAAAACTTTGGAATCATATAATAGCAGATTTGAGGAGGTGGAAGAAAGGATTTGTGAGCTTGAAGAAATGGCCTCTGAAAGTGAACATACAAAAGAACAGATGAAGAAAAGAATAGAAAAATTGAACAAGGTTTCAGGGAAACTAAATGACAGCAAAAGAAATGCAAACATATGTGTCATGGGTGTCCTAGAAGGAGAAGAGATAGGAAAAGGGGCAGAAAGAATATCTGAAGAAATAATGACAGAAAATTTCCCAATCCTATTGAAGGACATAAACATCCATGTCCAAGAAGCAAAATATACTCCCATCCGAAAAAGTCCATATAGACAAACTTCAAGACACATACTAAAAAGAATGTAAAATGCCAAAGACGTAAAGAGAATTCTGAGACTAGCAAGAGAAAAGCAATGCATAACATATAAGGGATATCCAAAAAGATTAAGTGCTGATCTCTTACCAGAAACCATGAAGACAAGACAATGGTGTGATATATCTAAGATACTACAAAAGAAAAACTTCCAGCCAAGAATCTTATATCCAGCAAGATTGTCCTTCAAAAATGAGGGCAAACTTAAGATTTCACCATTGTAAATTATGTTAGCTGTGGGTTTTTCATATATACCCTTTATCATGTTCAGAAATTGTCCTTCTATTCCTATCTTTTGCAGTGTTTTTACCAGGAACGGGTGCTTTAGTTTGTCAAATGCTTTTTCTGTATCTAAAAATATGATCATGTGATTTTTTCCTTTTCTGGTCATGTGACATATTAATTACATTGACTGATTTTATGTTGAATCATCCTTCCATACCAGGGATGAATTCCACTTGGTCGTGGTGTATAATTCATTTGATGTGTTGTTAAATAGGATCAGCAAGTATTTTGTTGAGGATTTAAAAAGATTGGCCTGTAATTTTCCTATCTTGTGGTGTCTTTGTTTGGCTTTTGGGTAATGTTGCCATTATTGAATGAGTTAGGCAATGTTCCTTCTATTTCAATTTTTTGAAAGAGTTTAGGCAAGATTGGTGTTAGTTCTTTCTGGAATGTTTGGTAGAATTCACCTGTGAAGTCATCTGGCCCAGGGCTCTTCTTAGTTGGGAGGTTTTAAATAACTGATTCTCTTTATTTGTGATTGGTTTATTGAGATCAACTTCTTTCATCAATGTAGGCTGCTTATGTGTTTCTAGGAATTTGTCCATTTCCACTAAATTGTCTTTCCATTGGCATAGAGACTTTCAAAGTATACTCTTTGGATAGTTTCTACTTCTGTGGGGTCAGTGGTGATATCCTCTTTCTGAGGTATATAGAGTATATAAATATGTTCAGATATTCATTGGGTATTGTCCTTCAAGGTAGACATGACAACTGAGGGAGTGTTGAGCTCTACTGCATTCCCCAATTTAACAGCAACAATCGCTCAAGTCCTAGGGCAAAGACCAGAGAAGGATGGTAGAATGATGGGCCCTTGATACTGAGAACTATGCTTATAAGCCTGTGTGCTTGAAATTTCAACTAGGCCTAGAGCTGCAAGGTACCTAAATGTTACCTCCTGAGAGCCTCCGTGATGCTTAAATGTGGCCACTATCTAAGCCAAACTCAGTATGCACTACCTTCCCCCCAGTATGGGACATGACTCATGGTGATAAGCCTCCCTGGTGCTGAGGGATTACTACCAATTACTAACTGGTGATGCAACTAGGAAAAGACCTTTAATAAAAGGGTGAAATGGTAAAGACAAATGAATTCATATGGCTAAGAGATTTCAAAATGAGTCAGGAGGTCATCAGAGGGGTCATGCTTATGCATGTCTCAGAAGGATCCCAGAGATAGCAAAGTAGATACAACCCCAGGTAGTGGTGCTCCTGAGGGCTATGGAAACACACAGGTTCTCTGGTCATGGTAGATGGCTCTGGAGTTCAGTGCCTTATCAGTGGGCCATACTTTGGAATTTGTGCTCCTGAGTGTGATGGAGTTGGACTCCATCTCTACACATGCCTCTTCTGTCACTTTTACTGAACATGTGGCTGGCACTGGGGTTGGCGTATGCTCAGGAGAATTGAATCTCTGGACTGTCCATGTGCCAGCTCGTCCCTGAGCATCAGCAGAATTGTAAAACCTACTCTCTGGTTCATTGACCTTAACCAGGTCAGCTAACAGGGAGGTGAGGATGGTCAACTACCACACCAGGGAACTGAGAGAGTAGACAACTACAAGCAGGAGAATTGCATCAATCAACCATATTGGATCTACATCCCCTCTTGATTTAGAGGTGGTGTGGACATCACAATCCCAGGGTCCACAGTATGAGGAATAAAATATGGATTAGAGTGGACTTACTGGTATTCTACTATAGAACTATTGTGACTCTAGCAATGGAAGAAATTGTATCATTGATGTGGAGATAGTGGCCACAGGTGTTGCTGAGGACAGGGAGAAGAAAATAGAGGTGTGAAACGATGGCATTTTCAGGACTAGGATTTGTCCTGAATGATATCTGAGGGAGAGATGCAGGGCCTTATATATCCTATCACAACCCACTGAATGGACTAGGAGAGAGTGTAAACTACAATGTAAACTATAATCCATGCGGTGCAGCAGTGCTCCAAAATGTATTCACCAAATGCAATTAATGTGCCACGCTGATGAAAGAGGTTGTTGATGTGGGAGGAGAGAGTGGCTAAGGAGTGGGGTATATGGAAACATCTTTTTTTTTAATATAACATTTTGTGTGATCTATGTATCTGAAAAAAGACAAGAAAAACATTTGCTAAAAAAAAATGAGAGTTTAGAATATTCACAGATAACCAGAACCTGAGAGAATTTCTAACCAAGAGATGAGATTTTCAGGAAATTCTAAAGGGTGGGCTAGAGCCTGAAAAAAAAAGACTGGAGAGATGGGCCTAGCAGAGAGTCTAGAAATCAAGATTATAAAAGTAACTAAAAGTGTAAAAAGAGTGATGAAAATAAAACATGCCAGAAAACTCAAATACTCAGGAATAAACTTAAACCAATGTTGTAAAGCACTTGTATTCAGAAAGCTACAACTCAATGTTAAAGGAAATCAAGAAATGCCTAAATAACTGGAAGAACATTCCATGCTCATGGATTGGAAGATTAAGTATCTTTAAGATATCAATTCTACTCAAATTGATACACAGATTCAATGCAATTCTGATAAAAATTCCACCAACATTTTTAAAATTGAATACACAGGGACGTGGCTATGGCTCAATCAGTTGGGCTCCCATCTACCATATGGGAGTTCCTGGGTTCATGTCCCAGGGTCTCTTTGTGAAAGGCAGGCTCACCCGCCACCCAGCCCGCAGCACTGTTGAGAGGCAACTCAACAAGGTGATGCAACAAAAAAAGGGAGACAAGTGAAAAAAAAACACAAAAGAGAGCACAGCAAATGGACACAGAGAGCAGACAGCAAGCAAGCTGCAAGAGGGGAGGGGAAATAAATAAATAAGTACACACATAGAAGGAACACAGTGAATGGACACAGAAAGCAGACAGCACATCAAAAAAGCCACAAGGTGGGAGATAAAAATTTTTTTGAAAACATGACTATCTAATATTTGGAAGGGTAAGTGGTCCTCAATAGCCAGAATCATCTTAAAAAGGAAAAAGGAACTTTCCTCTCTAGAGTTTAAATTATATTACTTAGCAATCATGGTAAATACAGCATGGTACTGGCAAAAGACAGTGGAACCAAACTGATGGTTCAGAAACAGGCCCTCACATGTATGGTCAAGTGACTTTTGACTAGCCTGTCAAACCCACACGACTCAGACAGAACAGTCCATTCAACAAATGGTGTTGAAAGAACTGGATATCCAAAGCCAAAAAAAAAAGGAAAAAGTACCCCTATTTCACACCTTATCCAAAAATTAACTCAAAATGGATTAAAAAATAAATAAATAAAACAAGAACAATACAGCTTCTAGAAGAAATTGTAGGAAAATGGCTTTAAGACCTGGTGTTAGGTGGCAGATTCTTAAAGGAGATAAGAGAAGGACTGAGATGGACTACTGATGTTCAATGTATGTAGTTTTAAAAGCTTTAATGTAAATGTGTGGAAATGCATAGAGTGGATGGAAACACATAGTAACAGCTAGTTTATAAATGGGGATATGGCTGAAAATGGTAGAAGTCTAGGTATGTAAATGCCAATTAACAGAATGCTAGAGAATATTCTGGGAACTGAATAGCACAGTAAACCAAGAGATGCATGAGAATTATGGTTGATGGTATAGATACAAGATTGTCCTTTGTTAGCTAGAGTAAATGTACTTATTGCAGGGTCATGGGAATGTGGAGAAGCATGGGAAAGATACAACTGGAGTGACCTATAGACTGTGGATATCAGTAATAATACAATATTCTTTCATTTATGCCAAAGAATGTACAGTACTGATAATGGGGCAGTATGGAAAATGTGTGCTAAATGTACACTATGGATGTGGTAACAATCAGATGATATTATATTATTTGTAATAAATGTCCCACCACAGTGTGGTGTGTTGATAGAGGGGTATTGTTTGGGAATTCTGCATGTGTGCACAATTGTTTTATAAATTTACAACTTCTGTCATAAAAATATATTTTAAAAATAATAGCATGGATTGGGAAAACATACATGAAATAGAAGATAAGGACTGTAATTAGGAAGATTTTGACAATATTCTTTCATAATTTGTAACAAATATCTCACAACAATGCAAGGTGTTGGTGAAGGATTGATCAATGGACCCCTGTATTATATTATGCACGTTTGCTATGTAAGTTCCCAACTTACGGTTTTGTATGTTCATATATAAATGATATAAAGATAATAATAATAGGGTGGGTTGGGGAAAATACTCCAGTTAGTAATAATACTTTGACAATGCTCTCTAATCATTAGTTAAAAATTCTAACAACAATGCAAGGTATTGGTGGTATGGTGAGGTACAAGAGCCCTGTATGATGTTACATATGTGTTGTACGTTCACAACTATTAATATTTGTTTATTGTTTATGTATGTTTACATGAGTGATATACTTCAATAAATTTTTAAAAATCTGAGCTTAATGGGGGATAGTTTCTATTAACTGTCTTTTACCTTGTGTGTGTAGTATTTTTTCTTGTTTCAGTGCATGTGCAAAAAACTGGATCTTTGAATATTTTAAGGTGGCCAGTCTGGAAATCCCAGTGTGTCAGAGCTGGACTCAGTTGCATTTTCCTTACATGAGGCTTTTCTGTCCCTTATATCTGAACCTATTTTTAGTACCAGAGTTAAGAGGTATATGTCCAAGAGACTTAAATCTTTGGTCTGTCCATGTACCATTCGGCCCTGACTCTCAACAGATTTGCAACACCTACTCTCCAGTTCATTGGACTCACCCAGGACAACAGGGAGATGATGATGGACAACAAGAATGTCAAGGAACAGAAAGAGTCTTCAAATGGAAGCAAGATAGTCCCATCCGGGAAACGGACTTTGGCCCAGTGGTTAGGGCGTCCGTCTACCATATGGGAGGTCCGCGGTTCAAACTCCGGGCCTCCTTGACCCGTGTGGAGTTGGCCATGCGCAGTGCTGATGCGCGCAAGGAGTGCCGCGCCACGCAAGGGTGTCCCCCGCGTGGGGGAGCCCCACGCGCAAGGAGTGCGCCCATGAGGAAAGCCACCCAGCGTGAAAAGAAAGTGCAGCCTGCCCAAGAATGGCGCCGCCCACACTTCCTGTGCCGCTGACGACAACAGAAGTGGACAAAGAAACAAGACGCAGCAAATAGACACCAAGAACAGACAACCAGGGGAGGGGGGGAAATTAAATAAATAAATAAATCTTTAAAAAAAAAAAAAAAAAGATAGTCCCATCCATCTGCCCCATGGGATCTAAGCCCCCTCTCAGAGGTTAAGTGGGCATCACTATCCTAGAAACCTCCAGTTCAGGGAATGAACAATGGATGAGAGTAGACTTATTGTTATTCTACTACAGACTCATTATGATCCTGGCAATGGAAGAACTTTTATCACTGATGTAGAGGCAGTGGTCACTGGAGGTTCTGAGAGGAAGGAGAGGGAAAAACAGGTCTACTTTGGGGGCATTTTTCAGGATGTGGGAATTGTCCTGAATGGCATTATAATGACAGATATAGGCTATTATATATCTTGTGATAACTTACAAAAATGTGGAGAGAGATGGCGGACATGGCCCAGTGGTTAGGGCATCCATCTACCACATGGGAGGTCCACGGTTCAAACCCTGGGCCTCCTTGACCCATGTGGAGCTGGCCCATGTGCAGTGCTAATGTGTGCAGGGAGTGCCATGCCATGCAGGGTTGTCCCCCATGCAGGGGAGACCCACACACAAGGAGTGCACCCTGCAAGGAGAGCCACCCAGTGCCAAAGAAAGTGCAGCCTGCCTAAGAATGGCACCACCCACATGGAGAAATGACACAACAGGATGATGCAGCAAATAGACACAGAGAGTGGACAACTGGGGTGGAGGGGAAGGAGAGAGAAATAAATAAATAAATAAATAAGTAAGTAAGTAAGTAAGTAAATAAATAATAAATAAATGTATGTATGTATGTATGTGGAGAGAATGTGAACTATAGTGTAAACAATAATCCAACTTAGTGGTCCAGTGCTCCAAAATGTGTTCATTAATTGTAACAAATGTATCACAGTAATGAAGGATGTTGTTAATGTGGGAAAGTATGGGAGGGTAGGGAGCAGGGCATATGGGAATTCCCTATATTGTTTATGTAACATTCATATAATCTAAGTATCTTTTTTTTAAAAAAAATAAAAACTATACAAAAAATAAAAGAATTATCCCTTGATCAAGGGTGATTTATCCCAGTAACAAAAGAGGGGTTCAACACAATATCATTCAATGTTATAATCCTTACTTCTCATGTAAGGAAATACTGCATGAACATTTCAATGAACAAAGAAAAGTTATTTCCAAAATCCAATATCCTTTTATGTAAAAAAACACTCTGGAAAATAGTTTGAGATATTAACTTCCTCAATGTGATGAAAGATCGTGTACAATAACTCACAGCTAAAATTATAGTCAATGGTGAAATTCTGAAAATCCACAACCCAAGGCCAGGAACAGGTTAAGGTATATCAATTTCATCATTGCTACTCATTATTGTACAGGAAGTTCTGTCCAGAGCAATTAGGCAAGAGAATATAAAAGGCATACAAATTGTAAAGGAAGAAGTAAAGCTATCTCTTTACAAAGATTACATGATCCTTTATATACAAAATCCAAAAGAAAACTTTTAAAAAAAAAAGGATCTTCTAAATGAATTCAGTAAATTTGCAGAGTATAAAACAAAAATCCAAAAATTAGTTACATTTTGACACTCCAGCAAGAATTATCTGAAATGAAAATGAAAAGATTCTACTCAATTGACATCTAAAAGAAAAAGTCCTAAGTATAAATTTAATGAAATAGGTGCAATACTGTACACTAAACTAGAAAAAAGACTGCTGAACACAATTGAAGACTGAAACCAAAGGCAGGACATCCATTGGTCATGTCTCATAAGTCAAAGTATTGTTAATGTATCATTACTACCCAAAGTGAGCTACAGATTCAATGACATATTTATCAAATTCCTACTTTACTTTTACAGAAATGGAAAACTTAATCCTCAAATTCACATGGAATCTTTAATTGTCTCACATTATAAAAACAACTTTGAAAAAGTATCAAAATACAATAAGCATGCTAACCAGAATATTACCCAAAATTATACTACATAACATGCAGTGAACCAGGTAAATCTGTTCTCTTCTCCAGGGTAATGTCTTACAACAGAACTAGATAAATTTGCTCTCTTTTCAAGGGTAAATACTTATAAACAGAAACAGTCCTTAAGTAACCACAGAAAGGGTAATCAAAATACCTACTATATGTTGCTCAATGAGAAACCAAATCCTTAGAATGAACGGAAAGAAAAGAGTTCTCAGTAGATAAACAGAAGGAATTAAAAGATGTAAATGAATATTTCAGAGCTCAGACTAAATTATCAAATACAAAAAAATTACTGGTGGACTTAATAAAATGCAGGCATCAGAGGAAAATACTGTCATGCTGGAAGCTAGATGAGTAGAAATCATTTAAGCTCAGTATATACACAGAAAGAGGATACAAAATTAACAGTCTAAAAGAACTGTAGGACACTTAAAGTTTTAATATTCATTCCAAAGATGGAAGGAGATAGAAGGAATTTGATGTGAAATAAATATGTTAAAAGTGACTGAACACCACCCAACTTGCAAATACAGATCCCAAAGATCTCAGAAAATGTCACCTGGAGAAAATCCAGTCAAACAATTGAAGAAATGAAGTCAATCTTGAAAAATCTTGAAAAGAGGCACAGGAAATGAAACATCTTGAAAAGAGGCATAGAGAAATGAACATTACATGTAGGAAAATATTATTTTGAAGGACTGTATTTCCCATCAGAAAACATACATGCCATAAGGGAGTTTAACTTTAAAGTGCTGAAAGAAAGGAATTGTTATTTACCAAAAAGAGTTTAGGCTGCAAATGTTGCTTACACTTTGAAGGGAAAATTAAGAAAGGACAGACTGAAAAACAGACTTCTTCACTAGAGTCCTTCCTCTATAAGGATGTGAAAGGAACTGCTTCAGGCTGAATAGAAATGATACAAGAAGGAAGCTTCAGGAATAAAAGATATAGTCCAGAAATGGGTAAAGGAAATAACCTATTTTTAAACTTTAAAATTGTTTCATATATTTTAAAAGGTACAACATTTTTGTAAAAGTTAGACTCTACTCTGGGTGGGAGGACACCCTCCATGTAGAGGGAATGTAGGTGACCACTATAAGAAGTGGGGTTGAAATGATCCAAGTGCTTCAAAGGCTGTCAGTTGAATTGCTATGTTAACTCTAATACATTTGACTAGATTGGTATACATATGTTATTCTCAGAGCAATCAGTTCAGTGCCATGTCAGTTGACCCAACTTTGGAGTTTGTGTTCCTGAGTGTGATGGAGTTGGACTCAGATGTGACCTTTCTACACATGCCTCTTCTGTTTCTTTCACCAGATCTGTGGTTGGCGCTAGTGTTGGTGTGTACTCAGGAGACCTGAATTTCTGGACTGTCCATGTGACAGCCAGGTCCTGAGCCTCAGCAGACTCGCAACTCCTACCCTCTGGTTTATTGGACTTAACCCAGCCACCTAACAGGGAGGTGAAGAAGGTTAACCACCACACCAGGGAACCAAGAGTGCCTACAACTACAAGCAGGAGAATTGCATCCATCATCTATGTGGAATCTAAGCCACCTCTCAATATAGAAGTGGAGTGGACACAACCATCCCAGGGTCTACAGAATGGAGGAATAGAGTATGGATAAGAGTAGACTTGCTGATAATGTACTATGAAACTATTGTGATTAGTAATGGAAGAAATTGTAGCATTGAGGTGGAGAAAGTGGCCATGGTAGCTGCTGAGGGTAGGGAGAGGGAAGAGGAGATATGTGGGGGCATTTTCAGGACTTGGAGTTGTCCTGGGTGGTACTGCAGGGACAGATGCTTGACATTGTATGTCCTGCCATGGCCCACTGGGTGGACTAGGGGAGAGTGTAAACTACAATGTAAACCATTATCCATGTGGTGCAGCAGTGCTCCAAAATGTATTCATCAAATGCAATGAATGTCCCATGATGCTGAAAAAGGTTGTTCATGTGGAAGGAGTGGGTGAGGGGGGTGGGGGATATTTGTGGACTGCTTATATTTTTTAATGTAAATTTTAAAAAATAGAGAGAAAAAAACAATTGCAAAAAACTCTAGAAAAATTGTGTGACCTAAATAGTCCTTTATCTAAGAGACACATATAAAGCACCTAAAACATTGGCATACAACTTGTGGAGTGAGCAACAGTATTCATTTCTCTTGGCTGAATACCTAGGAGTAGGATTGCTGGGTCAGAGGGGAAGTCGGTCTTTTCCAGCCATCCTCCCTACCAAGGTTGACCATACTACAGCAGGATCTGGGTGGCCACTACTTTTCAGCTGTGCATGGGTTGTCAGTCACCCTGGAGAAAATGCAAGATTTCCTGGTGCTGACCCCACAGCTCCTCCTATAGTAGGCTTCCAAGAGTCTAAGACCAATGACCCACCTGACTCTGCCCTGCAAGTTCAGGGGACTCCTGCCTTACATGGATGATGGCAGTGCTGGTGCTGGAGCAGAAGGTTGGGTATATCTACCATTAAGTCCTTTCTCAATCATACCAAACATGATTTTCAAACAACAGAGTCCAGTAATGCAGGAGTGTCCTAGGGGCTTTGACACACCAACATCCTGCCTGTGTTTGTGCATGTTCTTTCCTCCATTGCACCCCAGGCACAAGTCAATCAGGGTGGACTCTGCCTTTAATAGAGTTTTTCTGGACCATGGTAAGATATTCAGAGACCCACCCTATGTATCTGCTCTTTATGGGCACTTGCCTGGGCAAGCTTTGCCCCTGCCACCAGCTCTGCACAGTCTTAGATGCGCCTCTTCGGCTCTGCAGCACAAAGTTCACATTTATGCTCCAGGTGTCAGTGAGGGCCTCTCCTCCTTCCTGGAAGACCTTGACCTCTAAAGAGAAACCTCTGTTCCAACTGCTCAGAAAGCAGCTCCATCCAGAACTCACAGACCTCTCCCACGACTTCATGTGCCAAACAAAATGCCATTTTCATGAGCCCATACAGCAATACTGGAGGTTTCCCTGGAGGGCAGGAGTCCAGATCCACACCCCTCCCTGCTGCACCAGAGGTCCTCAGAGAACATGAGCTGGATGGCCAGAAGACCATCAACCCAGCCTCACAGGTGGCCAGAGGAAGGTTCTAAGAGAAGATGGTTTAGATTTGTCCACAGGAATAAAAGGAAGTCAAGGAATTGCTCACCCAAATCTGATAGTTATAGACAGAGTGCAGACATTTGACTGCCACACAGGCAAGGGGAGGCTCGGAGGTGGCTGCCATGCCCAGCTAGCTAAATAGACCACTTATGTGGCTCTAGACTTGAATATGGAAGCACATTCCTGAGCATCAATGCACTGGGTGGGGGGGGAGGGGTGAAAGAAGACTGAGTCCATACTGACTGCAGTGCCACCAAGCCTTTCAGTTCCTTCCTTCTGTCTACTGTTTAATCCTGTCTTTATTTATATGGTCAACTTCAGGAATTCACATCAATATACCCATTTTAACCTCCATCCACAGATATTGTTGAGATTCTTGCATTTACATATAAGTAGCTGTTTCCTGTATGCACATTAAGCAAATGTGATAAGATACAACACAGGATTGTTTGTTTCACTAGAATCCCATGGCTGTGGTGAGATACATGAATGGAACTGGTCACCTTTGGGCCACACTTTATACACTGGGCCATTGATTTGTTTCTTCTATTCAGCTTTGCACTCACTCTATCTCCCTGCTTCTGTCATCTCTGCTAAAACAGGGCAAAGCCTTGTGAAAACTCATGTAGTGAAGCATATCTCTCCTGTGAGATTGTGATAGACTAAATCATATCACATGGAGTGATCTCTGGTTGAGCTTCAGTTGACCTAGATATGTAAGAATTTGTGGGACTCTCTGATGATGTAGGCGTGTAATTACCCTCCTTAACAAAGGGATGCAATTCTCTCAAATGTCTTATTGGGACACATAGGGAAGGTTGTAGCTCATCTCACAGAACAGGGCTGGTTGTTTTCCTTGGGGGTTTTGGGATTGGGCTGAAAGCAGGATGGGTTCTCAGAAGGTTGTTGAAGCCTCTGAAAGAACAAATAATCCACAGTGTCTGCTCTTCTGTGAACCATAAATCGTTGGATCTTGTATTAGTCAGGGTTCTCTAGGGAAACAATCAGCAAGAGACGTCTGTCAATAGTATGTGATTCTATAAGAGTCTCTCACACAACTATGGTGATGCACAAGTCCAGGTTCCACAGACAGGCTGCAACCAGGGGCTGCAATGAAAGTCCAATGAAGGTTCGTGACAAGTTCTGGGAGATGATGGCTGTTGAAGATGAGCTGGGAAATCCTCTCTCAATACTGGAATTACTTCCCTTTTTTAAGGGATTCAACTGATTGGGTTAAGTGTCACTCATTGCTGATTGCAATCTCCCTGATTGATGCAATTATAACCAGCTATCTATGATTTACCACTAAAATAAAGTTAATGGTGACTGAAGTCCATAAATACCCTTGTAAGACTTGTTAGTCCAGTGCTTGATTGACCAAACAACTGGGCACAATTACATGGTCTGGTTGACACAATAGCCTAACCATCACAGTCCACCCCTTGTCAACCTGGTAACCATACACATTACCTTAAACCATACTTAGTCTCTAAGCAAAAACAGTAACAGACATGCATATATCTGTATTTCTGCCTAACAATGTTCAACTCTCTTGTGTACAACTGGAAAAATATTAATTCCATATAGAATAGGGTGCAAGTTCTTGAGTAATATTCACTCTCAAACTTGATATCCTCAAATATTATGACATTAAATTGATAAAACTTGTTATATGATAAGGCAAAAGTTTGGGGAAGAAGACAAAGAAATTTGTTTTGTGTACATATAAAATCATCATAATAATGAAACAAGGAAGAAAGATTCATGACCATTCACTTTTCTAACTGGTCACATGACAAAGTTCATATTTATCACTTCTTCCACTACCCATTCCATGTTTCCAAACCATCAGAAAGCATCTCAGCTGGCCATGGTTCTTTGCCTGGTGGGGTGACTGAAACTTTCATTCCTGAAGAATATGGGCCATTGTTAGTCCTGCTTGGATTGGGTTGTTGCAAATTTCCATTGACATTAATCATAGGACATGGCAGTACTAGGAGATGCCCTACAGGATCTCGTGTATTCCAGGCAAACTCTTCTGTACTCCTATTATGTAGATGCAGTAGTAGTTCCCCTTGACAGTCAGGATCAATCACCCCAGCCAGTACAGTAATTCCCTTATTTGACTGTTGATTCAGAGGTAAGAGATCTGGTAGCAGTTTTAACTTCCATTTCAATGGAATCATTGTTGTGTTCCCTGGTGACAGCACTCCTTCTTTTGTGACTAAAACCTGTAGGCCAGCAGAGTTTGAGGTTGCAGGGACAGGAAGCAAAAATTTTCCTGGTGGGTCACTAGGGGTAATAGTCAGTGGTGCCACTCCCCCTTCCACCCCTTGATTCCTGGACCTATGGATCCTGGTTATGGGAGAAACAGTGCCATAGAGTGGACACTGATTTAAAGCATACACAGCCTCCTGGAGAACACTGCCTCAGCCCTGCAAGGTATTGCCACCTGGTTGGCACTGTATTTGAGTCTTCAAAAGGCCATTCCACCATTCTATCAATCTAGCTGTTTCAGGGTGATGGGGAACATGGTAAGACCAGTGAATTCCATGGGCATGTGCCCATTCCCACACATCATTTGCTGTTAAATAGGTTCCCTGATCAGAAACAATGCTGTGTAGAATGCCATGGAGGTATATAAGGCATGTGGTTGGTCCACAGATAGTAGTTTTAGAAGAAGCATTGCATGCAGGAAATGCAAACCCATATCTAGAGTATGTGTCTTATTCCAGTTAAAACAAATCACTGCCCCTTCCATGGTGGAGTGGTCCAATGAGGTCATCCTGCAACCAGGTAGAAGGCTGGTCACCTTGAGGATTGGTGCCATTTCAGGGGCTGAGTGTGGGTCTCTGTTGCTGGCAGGTTGCGCAATCAGCAGTGGCTATAGCCAAGTCAACCTTGGTAAGGGGAAGTCTATATTGCTGAGCCCATGCATAACCTCCATCCCTACCTCATGGCCACTTTGTTCATGGGCCCACTGGGCAATGACAGGAGTGGCTGGGGAAAGAGACAGCATTAGTCACAGAGCAGGTCATCTTATTCACTTGATTAAAATCTTCCTCTGCTGAAGTCACCCCCTGGTGAACATTCATGTGGGACACAAATATTTTCATGTCTTTTGCCCACTCAAAAAGGCCTATCCACATACCTCTTCCCCGGACCTCTTTGTCACCAATTTTCCAATCATGTTCCTTCCAAGTACCTGACCATCCAGCCAAACCATTGGCAACAGCCCATGAATCAGTGAACAAATGCACTTCTGGCCATTTCTTCTTCCAAGCAAAATGAACAACCAGGTGCACTACTCCAAGTTCTTCCCACTGGGAGGATTTTCCCTCACCACTGTCCTTCAGGGATGTCCCAGAAAGGGGCTGCAGTGTTGTAGCTGCCCACTTTTGGGTGCTACCAGCATGTTGTGCAGAACCATCTATAAACCAGGCCCAAGTTTTCTCTTCCTCAATCAACTGATTGTAAGGACTCCCCTAGAGGCCAAAACAGTGGGCTGGGAAAGAAAAGGTAACAAGGCAGGAGTGGTGACCATGGGTATTTGGGTTACTTCCTCATGTAACTTACTTCAGGACCAGCTCGAGTCCTATCTCATATGTACCACTTCCACTTTATTATGCAGTGCTACTGTGCACTCCCAACTTTATGGTTTGGTGGGTCAGACAATAGCCAGCTCATGATAAGAAACTCAAGTCTCATGGTAACTTGATGTCCCATGGTTAAGAATTCAGTCTCCACTATAGCCCAGTAGCAGGCCAAAACCTGTTTCTCAAAAGGGGAGTAGTTATCTGCAGAGGATGGCAGGGCTTTGCTCCAAAATCCTAAGAGTCTGCATTGTGATCCTCCTGTAGGGGCCTGCCAAAGGCTCCAGGTAGCATCTTTATTTGCCACTGAAACTTCCAGCACCATTGGATCTGCTCGATCATATATGGTCCAAGTGAGAGTGCAGCTTGCACAGCAGCCTGAACCTGAAGTAGAACCTCTTCTTGTTCTGGTACCCAATCAAAACTAGCAGCTTTTCTGGTCACTGGTAAATGGGCTGGAGTAGCACACCCAGTGAGGAATGTGTTGTATCCAAAATCCAAAGAAACCAACTAAGCATTGTGCCTCTTTTTGGTCATTGGAGAGGTCAGATGCAACAGCTTATCCTTCACTTTAGAAGGGATAGCTCAACATGCCCCACACCACTGGACACCTAGAAATTTCACTGAGGTGGAAGGACCTTGTATTTTAATTGGATTTATCTCCCATTCTCTCTTATGCAAATGCCTTACTAATAAGTCTAGAGCCTTTGCTATTTCTTGCTTACTAGGTCCTATCAACATGATATCATCAATATAATGGACCAGTGTGATGCCCTGAGGGAGGGAGAGATGATTGATATCCCTGCAGACAATACTATGACATAGAGCTATAGAGTTCATAAACTCATGAGACAGGACAGTGAAGGTATACTGCTGGCCTTGCCAGCTGAAAGCAAACTGTTTCTGGTGGTTCTTACTAATAGCAATTGAGAAAAAACACATTGGCTAAATCAACAGCTGCATACCAGGTACCAGGGGATGTGATTTGCACAAGAAATGGTAACACATCTGGAACAGCAGGTGCAATTGAGGTCACCATCAGGTTAAGTTCACTATAATCTACTGCCATCCTCCAAGATCCATCTGTTTTATGCACAGGCCAATAGGACAGTTGAATGAGGTTGTGGTGGGAATCATCACCCCTGCATCCTTCAAATCTTTGATGGTGGCACTACTTTTTGTAATCCATCCGGGAATCCAGCATTGCTTTTGATTTACTATTTTGCTAGGTAGGGGCAGTTCTAGTGGCTTCCACTTGGCCTTTCCAACCATAATGGCCCTCACTCCACAAGTCAGGGATCCAAGTGGGGATTTATCTAGTCACTTACTGAGTATGTCTATTCCAATTATGCATCCCGCAACTGGGGAAATAACCATAGAATGAGTCCAGGGACCTACTGGACCAACTGTGGGACAGACGTGATCTCCATTAATCATCCGACTTCCATAAGCCCCTACTCTGACTTGTGGACCATAGTGATATTTTGGGTTTCCTGGAATTAATGTCACTTCTGAGCCAGTATCTAATAATTACTGAAATGTCTGATCATTTCCTTTTCCCCAATGCAGTTACTCTGGTAAAAGTAGGTCTCCTTGGGGAAAAGTGGGAGAAAGATTAACAGTATAAAGTTTGGGCAGTTTAATGGGATCCTTCCCCCAAGGAGACTTGGCCTTCTCCTCATTCAAGGGGCTCTGGGTCTGTAAACCATCTCAAGTCTGGGAATTGATTAAGGTGCTGTGATTCTCTGCATCTGTAATTTGAGTTAGGGTTTTATTCACTCAACCTAGAACACTTCTGTTTATAAAGATTGTGAAGAAAATTAGTAGACTGCTTATTTCACTGCTAGGTCCCCCATTATGTATTATCCAATACCATAATTCTATGCAACTCAGACTATTTTGAGTGCTTTTTTGAATCTGCCTTTCATGGTGGTAGCCATGCCCACCTTGACTTTGAGATTATCTGCTATTTGACTTTTACCAGACTGACATCCAATCATCCCCATAATGTTTAAGGATTCTAATTCCATCAGAGTCCCCCCTACAGTTATATCTGGACTACAGAGAACAACAACCACAGGGCTCTCCAGGGAAGATGGAGTAAGTCTTACAAAATTATTCCTTACAATCCTGATTAAAGGTGTGTCCTCTAGACATTTCTGGGGTGGGTGGGCAGCTCTAAAATGGTAAATCCATTCTAGCATTACAATCTCCCTAAGCCTTTGAATTCCTTCTTCTACTGTGTACAAGCATAAATCAGGTATCTCAACCTCAGACATGCTAGGCCATCTTTTGGCCCATGCTTCAATCAGCCACCCAAACAAACTGTTAAAGCCCTTTCTAACCCATCCAGCTATAGCATGGAATCCAGAATTTCTGCTTAGTGGGCCCATATCAATAAATTCAGCCTGATCCAACTTTATATTTCTTCCACCATTATCCCATACCCTTAGTATCCACTCCCACGCATATTCCCATGATTTCTGTCTATATAAGTTGAAAACTCATGCCATTCTTTCTGAGTATACATTACTTCCTCATGGGTCACACTTTGTATTTCACCTTTGGGGTCTTGTTGTGATTTTAAGTCTAGTAATAGGTCTCAAATACAAGAGAGGTGGTGGGGGTGGGTAAGGAGAAGGATTAGAAATGCCTTGCAAGCTACTGACCTCAGGGCATTCTCTTGCATTTTCTTCTGGTGAGACAGGATTAATCTCTTCAGGCAGGGGTTGGAAGGTAGTTTCCTCAGGGCAGACTGGAGGCTAGGCAGTGCATGCTGGAGTTTGGCTGGTACATGTCTCAGTGCTGGGAGGAGGTCCAGACTCCTTGGGGCAGGCCAGAGACTGGGCAGGGCAGGCTGCAGTTTGGCTGGTACCCACCTCAGGGCTGGAAGTTGTTTCAGACTCCCTGGAGCAGGCTGGATATTGGATGATACAAGGTTGGCAAGGTATGATCTGGACAGGGCAGGCCATGGCAGGCTTATGTGATAAAGTCGCAGCAGAATTCAGGGTTTCAATGTCCCCATCAATATCATCATCCCATATATCTCCATCCCAATTCTCTGAATTCCACTCTTTTCCAATCAAAGTCTTCAGTTTGAAGAAACACTGCAGGATTGGGATTTTAGTTTCCTTTGTAACTCCATTACTCATACAATGAGAGTCTGAGTTTGGTTCTCAGATATTTCAAGCCTGTGGCACAGGAGACAAGATTTTCTTTCAGAGCACACATAGAAACTTTTGCATCATCCATGTGGAGTTTAAGTTTCAAATCTGAAGCCTTTAACTCATCTCTTTCTTTTGTAACACTATCCAGACTATCTAGGAGGAGCCAGCCAACATCATTACACTGTTTGACTGCACAGATCTCTGTTAAGGTATTAAGAACACTCTCACCCAGATCCTTGCTTCTTATAAGTATGGAAGTAGGGGAATCCAGTGATGCTATCTGTGCATCTTGATTGCTAACTCACACCATAAACCATTAGCAGCCTCTTTGTTATTGGAAAGGGAATTGTCAGTTCCCTTGAGTTCAATTAAAGAGACTATTGCAAAACTCCCAAAACCACTTCAGACACCCCATGTAAAGACTCTGTTCCTCAAGAACCACTCCCAGGCATTCTTGGGACTTGGAGTTGTCCTGGGTGGTACCCCAGGGACAACTGCTGGATGTTGTATGTCCTCCCATGGTCCACTGGATGGAACATGGGAAAGTGTGGGCTATGGTGTGGAACACGGGACAAGGGGTGCAGCGATGCCCAGAGATGTACTCACCAGATGCAATGGATGTGACATGATGATGGGGAAGAGTGTTACTGAGGGGGGAGTGGTGGGGTGGGGGTGGTGGGGGCGAATGGGGACCTCATATATATATATTTTTAATGTAATATCTTTTAAAAAAATGAATAAATTGAGTAGAAATTGGAAAAAAAAAACCACTCCCTGTACAAAGCTGTATAAGTCAGTGTTCTCTAGGGAAATAGAATCAACAAGAAATTATGTCAATAGCATGTGATTCTATAAGAATCTCTCACACAGCCATGGGGATTCACAAGTCCAGGTTCCACAGGCAGGCTGCAACCAGGGGCTGCAATGAAAGTCCAGTGAAGGTTCTTGACAAATTCTGGGACATACTGGCTGTACAAAGATGGGCTGGGCAATTCTCTTTCAATGCCAGAATCACTTCCCCCATATATATATAAAAGAAGTTGTGAACTTACAAAACAATCATGCTGATATGCAGAATTCCCATACTACAAGCCTTCAACAACCACACCATTGTGGAACATTCATTTGTTACAGATTATGAGATTTATCATCAGACTATTACCACTAAATATGGTCCATAGCATACATTTAGTATATCTCTTCTGTACTCCCCTAGCCTTAACACGTACATTTTGATATTGATGTAAGAATGTTACAATCATGGTTGTTAATAACTTTTAATTGGGTTTTTGCTTTCTTAATGTTGGGTGGCATTTAACTGATTGGGTTAAGCATCACTCACTGCTGATGGCAATGCCCCTGACTGATGTAATTATAACCAGCTATCCATGATTTACCACTGCAGTAGAGTCAATGGTGACTAAAGTTCATAAATGCTCTTGTATTACAGTTAGCTCAGTGTTTGCTTGACCAAACAACTGGGCACAATTACATGGCTGAGTTGACACATTAGCCTAACTGTCACAGATCTGTAGTGAGTTCAGCTTGTGAAACAGTAAAGAAAAAGGCATATAGTATCAGTAATGGTCAGTAAAATTCATAAGGACTGTAAGGTCTCAGACCCATATCTTCCAGAATGGACCTGGTTTGGTGAGGAAGAACACTTGCAGAGAAGGTACATAATTAGTGCTTGTGAACTCTATGCCTATTTTCAATCCAGGCTGCTCAGACAGGATTGAAGACCTTAGCCAGGGAAAAAGCTGGGGGCTTCCAGACTTCATCCATTGAACCAAAAAGCCCTGGTGCAGTGGGTCACTATCCCTGTTGATGAACATCAACTGATCACCCAGGGTTGCTCAGTGGAAGGTGAAGCTAATCATTTGAGGAGCTGCCATGTAGCAGTTGGTCTGGGATGCCCAGGGTTCTGCACCAGCTTGGGGAGCCAAATAGACCACCAGTCACTCAGGGAAGTCACTTGACTGTCAGAGAGGCTCACCAAAGTAGGTGACAGATAATGTAAAAATGCTGTGGGAAGAGGGCTACAAGTCTGGACTTCATCTAGACCTTTGGGGGGGTTCATGTGAGGGAAATGACATAATTGTTAGGGTTTGAAATGTAGAGTCAGGAAATTGTGTCAGCATTGGGGCCATTCTGGTGGCTCATGAACATCCTTTGGGCATTGATTCTCTCCCCCAACAGCTTTGAGAAAGCAGCATTTTTAAGGACTGTCTCAACGGTGAAAGCAGGAAAGCAATTAGGAAACATTCTGAGATGATTGAAAACAAAACCACCACATACAAAAACTTACAGGATGTAGCAAACGCAGTACTGAGGGGGGAATTTATAGCCCTAAATGCTTAAACTACAAAAGAAAAAAGAGCAAAAGTCAAACACTGAACTGCACATCAGGAGGAACTAACAAAACAACAGCACAAACTAAATCCAACACAAGCAGAAAGAAATCACAAAGATTGGAGAGTTTAAAAACCAAAAATGAAGGGGGAAAAAACAATATCATCTAAATTAATGCAGAAAAGGCATGTGACAAAATCCAGCATCCTTTCTTCCTAAAATCACTTAGAAAAATAAGAATAAAAGGAAACTTCACCAACATTATAAAGGGCATACTTGAAAAACACCACTGCAAATACCATATCACTGGTGAAAGATTGAAAACTTTCCAAGATCTGGAATGAGACAAGGATGCCCAATGTCACCGATGTAATTCAACATTGTACTGGATGTTGTAGGCAGAGCCAAGTAAGCAAGAAAAAGAAATTAAAGACATCCAATTAGGAAAAGAAGTAAAACTTTCTCCTTGCAAATGACATGATCTTATATATAGAAAGTCCTGTACATTGTACAACAAAGTTATTCAAGCTAACAATTCCAGCAAAGTGCTGTTTGTTGAGATAAACATGAGCAAATCAGTAGTATTTATGTATAATTTCAGGAAGAAATGAAAAAAAGAAGTCCATTTCCAACTACCAGAATAAATTTAACTGAGAATGTAAAGGAATTATGCATGGGAAACTTCAAAATTATGAATACAAAAAGAATTTTTAAGAGAATGGAAGGATATTCCCTGCTCATGGATTGGAAGGTTAAATATACCAAGATATATGAATTACCGATGCTATGCAGTCCCAATGAAAATTGCAATAAACAACTTTGTAGAAATGGAAAAGACAAGTCAACACATTTATTTGGAAGGACATACAGTCCCAAAAAGCCAAAACCATTATGAAAAACAAACTCAGAGGACACACACTTCTTCACTTTAAAAGATATTACAAAGCTACAGTGGCCTAAACAACATGGTCCTGGGACAAGTAGATACACAGACCAATTGAACTGAATGGACCCTCAAAATTATTCAGAAATAGACTCTCATAACTATGGCCAATTGATTTTTTAAATTTATTTATTATTGACTTTGTAATAATATTACATTAAAAAATATATATATATGAGGTCCCATTCAACCCTACCACCCCCACCCTACCTCTCCCCCCCCCAGCAACACTCCTTCCCATCATCATGACACATCCATTGCATTTTGGCCAATTGATTTTTGACAAGGCTGCCAAGTCCACTCAAAATAGTCTATTCAATAAATGATGCTAAGAGAACTGGATATCCAAATGTAAAACAATGACAGAGGACCCTGATCTCATCTCATATACAAAAAAATTAACTGAAAATGTATAAAGATCTAAAAGAAATAGTAAGATAAGATTTCTAGAAGAAAACATAGGAAATGATCTTCAGCACCTCATGTTGGGCAATGGTTTCTTAGACTTTAAACCCAAAGCACAAGCAACAAAGGAAAAATTGATAAGACCTCATCTAAATTAAAAAGTTTTTCACCTAAAATAATTTTATCATGAAAATGAAAAGACAACTCATTCCATGGGAGAAAACAATTGGAAACTATATATCCAATTAGGGTTTAATACCTAGACTATACAAAGAAATCCTAAAACTCAACAATACAATGAAATAAAACCCAATTAAATATGGGGAAAAGACTTGTGCCTCCAAAGAGTATACACAAATGACCAGAAAGCACATGAAAAGATCCTTACCTTCATTAGCTATTATGGACATGCAACTCAAAACCAAACTGAAATACCATGTCACACTCACTATAATGGTGTTATTAAGAAACAGAAAATAAAAAATATTGGAAAGGATGTTGAGATATAGAAACACCCATTCAATGCTGATGGCCAAGTAAAATGGCCACACAGCAGCAGTTGGACCTTGCAATATGGAGAATACATTCCCTTTGAAAATTCTGTGATGACCGGTTGCCATGGTTATCTCATGATGCATGTAAGGCTCATGGTCCTAACTGTCACTCTATGCCCAGAGAGATTTGGAGTTGGTAGCAGGTGGAAAAGCTCCCAGGTTAGTTTCCACAGTACATAGAGATGGGAAATCTCAATTGCTGCTTAAGAGGTATGATCATATTGGCCTACATGATTAATTCAATCCCCAAAAAATTGGCAGGAAATTTTTCCACAAAATATGATTCACTTTTCTTCTAGTTTCTCCTCTCCAATTTGTCCTAAAGAGTTTTAGATGTGATTTATAGTTTTCTCTTAATCCTTATTTTATATTTTAGATCCATCTATCAAGCTGGTTGCCTCAAAATGAGTCTCCCTTTAGAAAACTTTAGCATTTCTTTTAAAGTTCTTTACCATTCACTCTCTTCCTCAAGATCATGTCTGTGTTAATGTTATTTTACTCAGCAGGGATGTAGTAAAATAATTATTGCAGAATATGGAGTGAATCTGGATTGGTAGGGACCAGAAAGGATGCATTTCATATGATGAGGTGTACTAAAGATGTTTTTAACACCCTTTTCAACCTCTATTCATCATTAAGTGTATATATAACTCAGTATACTTGGGGTATGTTAGTACCATTCATATAACTAGTTTTCCAAACCTAGCTATAAGAACTTGAGTTTCCAAATGTCAGTTTATAAACCAATATACATATTTCCTTTAATCCTTGGGGGTTATCCAAAATTTTCATTTTAGGAAGTTACCTACTGATTTTCTCACTGCCCTGTATGCTCTTCAATAGTAAGTATGGAGAAAATAGAATAATTTTTTTCCATTGTGTTTTACATCACAAAATAAGCTTCTTTAGATGTTGACCATAATAACACATATTAGACTTGTTAGTGGTTCCATGGTTTAGGAAGCTAGAGCATAAGTAAGACAAATTTTGAAGTTAAATGGAGTGATTCCCTTCACTATCCTTTCTCATTAATGGATTGTCTATCTTTACCTAAAAGGGTATATGATTTTGCCAGATTTCATGGTGGGATTTCTCTGGGATAATAGCAGAGGGTGCAGGTAACTGAGTGCAGCCTGGGGGAGGGAGAAGAAGGGACATCCCTTAGTACATGAGCAATTGGGGCCCAAAGAAAGGAGGCTAGAGGTGCTGAGGAAAGTCCTGGGTGGGGATAGCTATGGATGGGACTCTCTCCTCTGCCACTGCTTGTTCAGACTTGAGTGCAAGGAGAGCACATTCTTTGCAGAGCTCTCATGTGGCAGTTCTTTGTGAAAAGGTGGGTTCTGAGCCAGGATGGGAATCAAGCACACCCCTGATCACTAGGAGAGATTACATGCCCCCAGGAAGGCTCACATGAGGCAGCTGACAGTGGGAGTATTTGGGGCACGATGTTCACAAGTTTTGTTCCCTGGTCCTTCAGAGGAACTCTATGAGGGGAAACCTGAGTTACGGTTTGGGTCAGAGAACTCACTTATGCAGAAGGCAGGGTGAGGGTTTGAACCACTCTCTCTCCTGTAATAAAGTAGTTGGCAGGCCTTTCTCCACAGCTCCTGGGAGGTAACTTGTAACCCCAGAATCTGCTGAGTGGGGGCACTGACTACATTTCCTGACTAGAATCATTCACTCAGCAGTGTTGTTGACCACACAGGATTGATGTGGGATCTCAGAACAGAGCACGTGTTCTCCATGAGCTGTAAAGGATCACCCACTGAGGGCTGAAAGTCAGTGTCCATCCCCCTTGTCCTGGAACCATCAGGCACCCACTCTGGAGGGAAGTACTAGCAAGTTTCTTGAAATTCCTCCCCACATTTAATAAGTGAACTCTTCTGGGGCTTTTATGATATATTGGGCATTTTTCTTAAGGATTTCCTTACATTTGCTTATTTTTAGTCTCATAATACAAACTAATAAGCAGGTCTGGCTAAAATCTTCAAAAGACAGCATGGAAAACTGGACACATAAAGAGTTTACATAATGTTCCCTGTTTTGGGTGGCCTCTGAATGAGATTTGAACACAGTTGACCAGACCTTGGCACCCGTGCTTTTGGTCACTGTGCTCTGCTGCCTTCCTATGCTGTGTCATCTATATAAAGTACCCTACATCTGTCTTTTGGGTGTCTAAAGTGAACCCCAAACTACAACTTTTTTTGAAACCCACCTTTTACTCAAGTGGGACACCTGTGTAGACTGTAAATAAGGGATCATAGTGTGAACTGTAAATAAGTTAATAATGATTTCCTACATTCATCTGTTGGTAAGATGTCACCTGAGAGTTCTGTTGTGAATGCCTTTCCCAGTTCTTGTCTCAAGCATGAAAAAAGAAAATTTGCTACCCAGTCCAAAAAATCTACTATCTGACAATCCCATTCAGTTGGGAACCTCAAAATCAGCATCTGGCCAAAGAAAAGGGAGTGTCCTCAAACATTCCTTAGAAAGTATTCCACAGACAGTACAGTAGAAATGCAATTATTTTATTGCATCAGTAATGTTGACTGTAGATACTAAGTATTCCATATTGAGAAAAACCTTTAAAAAGGTTAAGCCATGATAGTTTTCTTAATTCACATGTGAAATTTTGCTTTTAGTAATGAGTCAGTAGTGCCACAACCACATAATTAAAAATGTAGTTACAACTAAAGTTGGTTCACATTTACTGGCAGATTGTATTTTAAGTTAATGTTTGGTCAGTCTATTTCTGAACATTAGTAGGAAGAGTTATCTTCTGAAAAAGTGCTGTGAGATTATTAAAAATCTGATATATTTTTAAGAGAAGTTTTAGATTCACATAAAAAACTGTGGAGAATACAAACAATTCCCACATATTCCCCTGCCACCCTCCCAGTCTAGAGCCAGCAGTTTCCCCTGTTAATAACTCTCATCACTGTGGTATGAACAATTGAAGGGACAGTATTGATACAGTGTTTTGGAGGCTCGCTCTTCCTAATCCTCAGCTTTGTGCATTTTGACAAAGGCATATTGTCATGTACCTACCATGACAGAACATCAGTGGTTGAATTGTGTCCCTCCAAATTACATTGAGAAAACCTTGGTACCTGTGAGTGTGACCACTTTTGGAAATAAGATGTTTGCAAATGTGATTAAGATGAGGTCTACTCATAATGGACAAAGGGTATGGGGAAAGGCAGGAAGAGATGAGAGGTGGAGGCGTCTTCGGGACATGGAGCTGCCCTGGATGGTGCTTCAGAGGTAATCACCGGACATTGTAAATCCTCACAGGGCCCACTTGATGGAATAGAGGAGAGTATGGGCCATGATGTGAACCAATGTATATGAGGTGCAGAGGTGCCCAAAGATGTACTTACCAAATCCAATGGATGTGTCATGATGATGGGAACGAGTGTTGTTGGGGGAGGGGAGAGGGAGGGTGGGGGGGTGGGGTTGAATGGGACCTCACATATATATTTTTAATGTAATATTATTACAAAGTCAATAAAAAATAAAAAAATTTAAAAAAACAAAAACAAAAACAAAAAAACAAAAAAAGATGTGAAAGAACACACACACACACACAAAAAAAGAAACTTCCAATCTATTTTATAAAAATGGTTATACCATTTTACATTCCCTTCAACAGTGTATGACAGTTGAAGTTGTTCCATATCCTCTTTAACATTTAGTCGGATCAGTCTTTTTAATTCTAGACACTGTAAGATGTCTGTAGTGGTATCTCACTGTGGTTCTAATTTACAACTCCCTAATGACTAATAGTATTGAATACCTTTTCATTTGTATAGTATATATAAAGACTATTCTTTCTCCACAAGGTGAAATATGTTCACATTTTTACCCATTATTAAATTGAATTGTTTTTCTATTATTGAGTTTTGTGAGTTTTTTATATATTCTAGACACAAGTCCTATTATAAGATATGTGATTTACAAATATTTTCTCCCTGTTAGTAGCTTGTCTTCTTATTCTCTTACTAGGGTCTTTTGCACAGCAAAGTTCTTGATTTGGATGAAGTCCAATTTATCTTTTTTTTTTTTTAGTGGATTGTGCTTTTAGTGCTGCAGCTAAGAAATCTTTCCTTAGATAAAAGTCATAATTTTTTTCCTATATTTTCTAAAAGTTTTAGGTTTCATTTTTAGGTCAAAAATCCATTTTTATTTAGTTTTTGTATATGGTATATGTGATGGTTAGGATAATGTGTCAACTCAGCCAGGTAACTGTGCCCAGTTGTTTGGTCAGGCAAGCACTGGGTTAACTATAATACAAGGATATCTATGGGGTTTAGTCATCAGTGAGATCGTTGCATAGATAGCTGATCACATCTATGATCAACCTGGGAGATTGCTGTCAGTAATGAGTGACATTTTATCCAATCAGTTGAATGCCTTAAAAGGGGAAGTGATTTCAGCATTCAGAGAGAATTTCCCAGCTCGTCTTTGCAGAGCCAACATCTCCCAGAAACTCATCAAGGACCTTCACTGGACTTTCATAGGAGCCCCTGGTTTGCAGCCTGCCTGCAGAACCGGACTTGTGCTTCCCCACGGTCATGTGAGAGACTCATAAAATCTCATACTATTGACAGATATCTCCTTTTGATTCTGTTTCCCTAGAGAACCCGGACTAATACAGTATGAGTTATGGATCAAAGTTCTTTTTTTTTTCACAAAAAGTTGATTGTTTCAGCATCATTTGTCAAAAAGACTATCCTTTCTCCACAGATTTGCCTGTGCACCTTTACAGAAAACCAATTGGTCACATATGTGTGGGTCTATTTATAGATTATATCTTCTTTTTCATTGATCTATTGTCTGTCTTGATGGTAATATATTGTATCAATTACTGTAGTTTTATAAAGAGCTTTGAAGTCAGGTAATGTAAGTCCTCCAGTTTTGTCCTTCCTTTACAAAGTTATCTTGGCTATGCTAGGTCTTCTGCATTTCAAATGAATTTTAGGAATATGCATGTCAATTTCTACAAAGAAGCCCACTGAGATTTTGACTGGGATTGCACTGAAGTTATGGATCAATCTGGGGAAGAATTGACATATTAATAATATTGAGTCTTCTGATAAATGAACACGATATATCTCTCCAATTATCTAGGATTTAATTTCTCAAAGCAGTATTTTTGTAGTTTTCAGTGTATAGGTCTTTTGTCAGATTTATTCTTAACTACTTCATATTTTTGGTTTCATTGTAAGTGGTGTGAATTTCTGATGATTCATTACTAGAATACAGAATATAGAAATGCAATTGCTTTTTGTATATTAATCATATATTCTGTCACCTTGCTGAACCACTTAATTTTTTTTGTAGAAGTTTTTTTTGGTAGATTTAACAGGACATTTTATATAAACAATTGTGTTGTTGGCAAATAAACACCATTTCTTACTTTAAAAAAAAAAAAAAAGATGAGGTCTACTGAATCAGGGTGAACTGCAATATAATACAACGTGTGAACTTACAAGAAGGGAAGAGACAGAGAGGAGAAGGCTGTGTGAAGATGGACCGACACTGGAGAAGCAGGCCAGGTGAAGATGAGGAAGAGATTAGAGTCATGCTGCCAGGAGCCAGGACACCTGGAGCCACCAGAAGCTGGAAGAGTCAAGGAATGGTTCCTAGCAAGGATCTTCAGAGAGAGGCACAGAGTATGGTGCTGTGGACACATTAATGCTGGACTTTTTGTCCTTAGAATTGTGAAGGTTTAAGTTTGTGTTCTCAAACCACCCAGTCTGTGGCAATGTATTATAGAAGTGCTAAGAAACTAAACACATATAGTGCTGGGAAGTAAGGTGCTGCTGTAAACAGATACATGTGGAAGGCTCACAGAGGCTTCTAGGCAAAATATAACTTCTGAGCAGTCATGGGTGAAATTAGCCCAGATATTTCCAGCCTACCTATAGCCATGACTCTGCATTGAAGCTTCAGACTCCAGAAAGCACAAATGGACCTCATCAATGTGTCTGTCTGGATTGCTAAAGATGTGATACAAAAACCTACTGAAATTGTTGTATTCCACAATTTGGGACAGTAGGGTTTTCATACAAAATAGCAGCAAAAATAATGCATTAATAAGAAATTTAAAATGTATGCAGGACTGTATATTGAAATCTGATTGACCTACCCTCCATTTTCTTTAGCCCTCTAGGTTCTGTGTCTCAAGTAACAACAGTTAAGTTTTTGCACATCCTTTTGGATTGAGTAATTGAGTATTCATATAAAATTGACACTGTACCACAGTTTTCTAAGGGCTTTACCTATATGTACTCATGGTCTTTTTTCCCTTTACTTTTAAGGAAATTTTAGATTACATGAAAGTTAAAGCAAAATTAGGTGGGATTCCCATATACCCCACCTCCACCCCCTCACACTTTATCCATTAAAAACATCTTTCATTAATGTGGGATATTTTTTATAAATCTTGAAGCACTGCTACTAACCGTGGTCCATAGTTTCCAAGGTAAGGCCCACTGATGGGTTGCCAATTTCCTGGGGATATCTGCCCTGGCTAGAATGTCCAGATGTCTTTAGAGCCCTCAGGAACACTCCTGCCTGAGGCATTATTTACTGTGGCAGCCACAGAGATCCTCCTGTGACCTGCCTAAACTTTCCTCTGGAATGACTTCCTGACTCATATTGAAGTATCCTAGCCATAAACACTCATTTGTATTTAATATTCCCTCTCTTGGTCAAGGTCTTTGTACAAATGTATCTCTAGTTGGCAATTGGTAACAATCCCTCAGTGCCAAGGGGGCCCATCCTTGGGAGTAATGTCCCATGCTGGGGAGAAAGCAGACTTCTATGCTGAGTTTGGCTTAGAGAGAGGCCACATTTGAGCAACATACACATTTTCAGAAGGTAACTCTTAGGCAGTATATATCACTAGGCTAAGTTTCAATTTTACAAGAATGAAGTTCATAACTACCAGCATTAATATCAAGGGCCTGGCATATTGGTCTGTCCTCTTTTAGCTAGGTTCTGATGATGTATTGATATTCTTGCCACTGTATTAGAAAATGTAGCAGGGCTCCAAGAATGGGAATTGAAAGTTTTGTTGGTTACTGAGATAACACCCCATGACCATATGGACACATTCATAATCCCTAGAGGCATGCCTGAGGTGCACCCTTCCCCATGCATCTGTCCCTCACTGTCACCCTGCACCAGTAGACCTCCCCTGCCATAGCTGTAACTTTTGTGTAGTTCAAAACCTCCCCATAAAGAAAGTCAAAAGTTTTTTGCATTGTGACTTTCATCACCTTAATATCTGTTATTTTTTATGTATACTTACAATTTCATCTGTATCTTCCCCCAACATCTTATTTTTTTTCACTTTATCTTCAAAGAAGCTTTAGGTTACAGAAATGTCACATCAAAAATATAGGGAATGAGCAGATGTGGCTTAAATGTTTGAATGCCTGCTCTCCACATGGGAGGTCCCAGTATGATTCCCAGTGCCTCCTAAAAACAAAGACAAACAAAAAATGAAAAAAGCAAACACACACACACAAAAACAACTCAAAGGAACTGATGTGGCTCAGTGGTTGACTACTGGCTTCCCACTTACAAAGTCTGGGTTTCACTCCCTGGTCCTGGTACCTAAAAAAAGAGAGAAGAAAACAGAAGAATATATAGGTGATTCCCATATACTGCACCCCTTCCCATCTCATATTTATTCCTATTAGCAATATCATACATGAGTAGGGTTCATCTGTTACAATTGAAAAAAAAAGGAAGCATTGCTACAAACTATGGTCAATGGTTTATGTTATGGTTTACACTTTGCATCATACTTTTATACGTTTTCACACAAGTACAATCATCTGTATCCATCATTGCAAAATCACACAGAACAGTTCCAATGCCCTCAAAATGCCCTATGATCCATCTATTCTTCCCTCCTTCTTCCCTCAGAATCTATGTTAGCCACTAAGTTTCAATTTTCCAAGAATAAGGTTCATAGTCTTATGCATTAATAATGAGGCTTTGACATACTGGTCTGCTTTTATTTGGCACTGCCCATGTACTCTAGAGATTCTTGCCCCTCTCTTTGAGTATATAGCAGGATTCCCAGGATGGAATTTGAATATTTTCTCATTGTTTGTGGGTCTCCATCCACTGATATAACACCTTATGACAAGATGAACACATTCATATTCCTTTGAAGCATCCCCCAGGGGCATCCTTTTCTATATGCCCCCCTAGCACCGGTACACTGCACCCGTGACCTACCTGCTGTATTTGCCAAAAAAAACATTCCCATCCTTGTAGTCCCAACACAAACCAACAAATCCCAAGTACACTTGTTCCTTCCTCCAAGACTTCCACAATTCCATACAGTCCAAATTAAATACCTCCACCATGCTCACCCTTCCATTCCAGTTCCATCAACCCACTCATATCCCTGCATCACCATCACCCCATCCACTGCCAAACCACCCCTTTCTGCCTTATCATAGGCTTTGCCCATATTGAGCTTGGTTCACCACACTCAACTCCCTTTCTGTCTCCTTTAATCTATCTTCCAGACTCTCTGTGAGTCTCCTAAATAAACAGGTCATATCAGTGAGGTCAAGAAGTATTTGCCTTTAGTGACTGGCTTACTTCACTCAACATAAGGTCAAGATTCATCTATGTTGTCACATATATCAACATGCCATTCCTTCCTACAGCTGAGTAATATTCCATTGTATGTATAAACCGCATTTGCTTATCCATTCATTTGTTGCTGGTCACAATTCTTTTGCATATATACCCAATGGTGGGATTGCACAATCATATGGCAATTCTATAATAACCCTTTTGAGCACTGCCAAATCATCCTCCAAAATGGCTGCACCATTCCACACTCCCAGCAGCAGTTGAAGAGGGTTAGTCTTTAAGGAAATGGAGATTCCATTTTTAATAAGTAGGGTGGCTAATATTTTAGAAAGAAACAAAACTAGAAAATAACAAATAGAGATGTGGATATGAGTAAACTGGAGTCCCCATATATTGGTGATAGGAATCTAAAATAAAGCAGCCAATTCGGGAAATAGTTTGACATTCCCTCAAAAAGCTAAATCTAGAACTACTATATGACAGCTACCTATTAGGTTTATATATTAAAGAATTAAAAACAGAGGCTGAAAGAGGTACTCGAAACCAGTATTTATTGCAGCATTATTTGCAATACCCAAAAGCTGGAAACCACCTAAGTGTGCTCATAGAGAGGAATGAGTTTTTTTTAAAAGTGGCATATCCATACAATGGGATATAATTGAGCCATAAAAAGTATTGAAGTTCTGATACATACTACTATATGCATGACCCTTAAAAATGTACTGAATAAGGCAGACACAAAAGTAAAACAGTTGGTGATTGCAATTATTTGAAAGCTAAGAAAAAGTAAATGCACAGAAATAGATAGATTAGAGTTTATACCAGGGACTAGCAGAAAGTAGAATGGGCTTAATAGCTAATAATTACAGAGTTTCTGTTTCAGGTAATGAGAAAGTTTTGGAATTGAATGTTTGGTGACAGTTACAAAACACTGTAAATGTAATTGATTCAAGTAAATTATACATGCTGTAAAAATGGGTAAACTGGCAAATTTTCTATTACATAGCTATCTCATTGAAATTTTTTAAAAAATCCTCTAGAATGGATGGGATATTAAAAGTCAACAAGGCTGTGAGGCTGAAGCAGTATTTCTTGAAATCAGTGTGATACTGACGATTTCCTTGGACTTCAGAATAGGTTGGATATATATCATCATACTGTATAGTTTAGTACCACTTATACATGAACTATTTCACATTGACTTAGATCGTCTTCAGCTACAAAGCCAAGGATTCTATTCTGATTACACTCCACTCTTTCCTTTGTCTCTCTTTCCTACATGAAGGGTTTCTGGGTAGCTCCACCATCCTTGTTTGCACATTGTAGCCTCTTGTCTGGGCAAAGCAAAGTGCCCTGAGTAATGCAGGAGCTGCACCCCAGTGTACTGATCATTACTCTGTGTCCCCCTAGCTCCCATGGAAGACCTAGTAGAGGAGCCTTCTAGTGACAGGGTGGTTGAGGAGGTCCCATCTAATGTTGAGGTGAAGTCATCTGTTTTTGTCTAAGATAGAAATGTTCCTTTCTCAGATTTGTCCTTTTTTAAATTTGATTACAGCACTTATTATATGATGGTATGAATTATAAATATTTTTAAAGATTAGACTACAGCATAATTATATATTTTCTTCTCCTCCCCCAGCCCCACCCCACCCCCACCTCCATCCTACTGTTCTTACTGTCTGTGCCCATTCACTGTATGACCTTCTGCATTTTTGTCTTGTCTTCTCATCTTTCTCCTCTAGGATTCACTAGGACTCAGCCCTGGAGACCTCTGATGTGGAGAGAGGTACCCTTTCACATGTGCCACATCAGTTCCTGGTCTCTGCTGCCCTTCACTTTGACTTTCCCCTTTGTTTCTCTTTTGTTGCATCATCATCTTACTGTGTGACTCACCTAAGCAGGCACTGGCTCACCACAGAGGCACTCAGTTCACCATGTGAGCACTAGCTGACTGCATAGGTACTCACACAGGCACTTGGCTTAACACATGGGTACTTGGCTTACTGTGTGGGCACTGGATCCCTTTACGGGCACTGGCTCAGCACATGGGCATTCACATGGACAATCAGCTCAGCACATGGGCACACAGCTCACCATGAGGGCACTTGGCTTACTATGTAGGCACTGGCTCACCATACAGGCTCACTTTCTCTTTTTTACCAGGAGGCTCCAGTGATCAAACCCAGGTTCTCCTATATGGTAGGTGGAAGCCTTATCACTTGAACCACATCTGCTTCCCTGAACTACAGATATTAACTGTCTGATCCAGTGGGAGTGGATTCCAGGGGCCTGTGGGAAGAAGTGGGGGCAGGGAATGAGAAGAATGGAGACAAGACAGGATTCTGATCAAGCCTCGTTTATTGGGGGTAGAACATGGGAATATATACTGAGGGAAGGGAACGTGTCCATGGGTGATAGGTTGGTCTTGTGGGTGGCAGGCGTCCAAGGAGGGAATTGGCTGAAAATTTGTGCCAGGTCTGCAGAATTTCGCACCTTGCACATGCGTGCTGCTGTGGTTACCAGAGTTGTGGCGGGAAGGGGAGAACAAAGAAACAAGGAGGAAGAAGAAGAAGGAAATGGCAGGGCAGGGCTGAGGTAGTTGTGAAATCCACCCATGTTGTTGGAGGCTGTAAATAGATTTCACAGTGGGTGGCTCCCCACAGGTCCCCCTTCTCTGTTTAATATGTTAGGAACTGAAGTGAAGAACAGCTGGTGATGGCTTATGTTAGGGCAGGGCTTATGCTCAGTGGTGACGTGCAGCTGCAAGGTGCTCCCGTACTGAGGGGGCTGTGCCTGTCTTAGGTTGGGGCTGCACCTGTTAAGTGATCAGTCTTACCTGTCATTGGGAATCATGGCAGCATCTGTCTTAGGCTGACTGATGGGTCAGCCCAGTTGCCCGTCGTTAGCTAACCAGACCAGCGCCTCAGCGATAAATGACTTGTAAATATAACAAGCTATAACAGGGACCTCTACACCATGCATGACATGCATGATGTACTGAGATTAGTGGGTGAGGCCACACCCACCCTGGTCTTGTTTGGCTAGGGCACCTGCTGCTCATTTGAACCACTAAACTCCTCACTGAAGCTGTTTTCCTTACTGAAGCTGTTCAGCGATATTAATTAAACAAAGAAGGGTTAGCTGCAATAGGGGCAGTTGTGACCATGGGCAGGGAGGACAGGCAAGGAAACGCCATTAGGGTACAGGTTGGTGATGAGGCAACATAAGAGATTTGCATTTTCAAAGGTTGGTTGTTTGTTCTTCGGTCTGGATAGGCTGGTATTGATGAACAGCATCAAGATACATCACATGGGCAGAAATTTGCTTCATCCTTTCTTGGAGAAATTTAAGGAGGCAAAGTGCAAATGCACAGATTAAAAGGAGAGTGATTAGGGGGCTGAGGAGGGGACCTAGCCACATTACGAAGGGGGAGGTGAGCCAGGCAGATAAGGAGAGGTTGATTGGGAGGGCAGTATTCCTTCCCCCAATTCTCACAATTTCTTAGCATTTTCCTCAACAATACCAGATTCATTTATATAGTAGCAGCATTCCTCCTGGAGGAAAAGGCAGGTTCCCCCCTTTTTCAGCTGTAAGTTAAGGGCCCTGCAGTTTTGAAGGATTACTTGGGCGAGGGATGTTATTTGCCACTGCAGAGAGTCAAGAGACTGTGCACTGGATTCTAGGCTAATTTGTCATTCTTGTTTAAAGTATTGCAAGCTGATGAGGCCATGACCAAGAGCACCACCTGCTGTGGCAGCTGCAGTGACTGAACCTGTGAGGCTAATTTTTTACCAATATAGGGAGGAAGGCGGCTCTCTTTGACACAGATGCAGATAGTAAAATTTTTAGTTTGCCTTCTCCATAGTATGTTAGGTGCGGGGTACTGGCTATTAGGATGCAAGGCCTCATTTTTATAGAATAGAGCATTTTTGGGTTATAGTTAATTTTCTGACAATCATGAGTAGGATTCTTGGTTATGATTAAATTGTAAGAGGGAAACAAAGTCACAATAAACTGAATATTATTATTTTTGAAGATAATTATGGTCTGATTTTTAACCTACATACAGGAAGGATGGTTACTAATGCATAAGGGTTGATAATCAAATGGTAATATGAGATTATCAATTCTTTGTCTTTCTTTATAGGGTTTAATTGGCAATCGATTATCAATTGGTTTAGGGAATATATGGGTTTTATTCAGATATATATGAAAGAATGGATTTTTCCAGGTTAACACTCTAAGTAATGGGGGTTTAGGTATAAAGGCCTAATAAGTGTAATTACTGGCAGCTTCCTTATTACTTACGATCACCATCATCAGAAGTTGTAGAAGACTCCATCTCTTCATTCTGGGGTTTAATCCTTTTCAGAGATAACTAAATTTGTTCTCCATTTTCTGAAATGATAAGAGCATAGCCTCACCCCCTTACTTTAATCCTGCCTTTTTTCCATTCATTGCTTAAAATATCTTTCTAGAATATTGGTTGATCTTCATTTCCTGTGTCTACTGTAGATGTTTGACATTTTCCAGAGTGACATTCTACAGGTGTTAATGAATTATAAACATTAAGAAAATGTAAAGTAAATAAAGCTTTTGCTAATTAATCTTTTGGTGTCATAATAACATTATTTCCCCCTTTTTGTTTTAAAAGCATAGTTTTTAGGGTATGATGGTTGCATTCAACTATGGCTTGACCTGTAGGATTATAAGGAATATTAGCAACATATTGAATACCATATTTTAAAAGGAAAGATTCAAAGGATTTACTAATGTAAAGTGTATTATTAATGTTTAGAGGGCATCCCATTACAGCAAAAGCAGACTATAGATGTGAATGAACATGATGCAACTGTTCCTTACTTTGAGCAGCAGTGTACATAAAATGAGAATAAGTGTCAATATAAACATGAACATATTGTAGTTTACTAAAGGATGGTATGTGAGTAACACCCATCTGCCATAATTGATTAGGAGTCAGGCCTCCGGGATTAGTTCCAGCTTGAAAAGGCACCACTGTTAGTGGTCCACAAGTAGGACAAGAATGAATAATTTTTGTGCCTGTAGTTTTGTTAACTTTTGATATTTATTTTGCACACCTTTAGCATTAATGTGAGTTAGAGCATGAGCACCTTGTAAACACCCTACTAATAAATCAGCTCAAGCATTATTTGCTGTCATAGGACTAGGCAAAGAGGTATGAGAGCGTATGTGAGTAATGTAAATAGGATGCTGTTTTAACCTGATGAGATGTTGCAAGTCAGCGAAAAGTTGAGATAACTTATTAGTAGCAAAGATATGAGCTGTTCCAATATGCTAAACAGTAAGGCATACATATTCAGAATTAGAGACAACATTCAAAGTTTCCTTAAATATTGTTAACACCTTAATGATGGCAGCAAGTTCAGTATGCTGAGCAGACATGAATGGAGTCTGCCAAGCCTGTTCTTTTCAAGAAGTAATGTATGTTGCTTTTTTATTACTATTACAATCAGTAAATACTGTACAAGATGGTTAGGCCATGCACATAGTCCTGAAAAGCACTGCAAAAGTTCATTGTTAGGTTTTTTATAGATAGAGGAATGCAGCTGGCTTGATTTGTGTAAGAAGACAGTAAAGAAAGTCTTAGCAAGTTTTAAAACAAAGTGATAGCTGTGCTGGACTTTAACTTTTTGCAACAAACTAGCAGTGTTTGGGATTGCCGCATACTAGTGTTGTTACTTTAATCTATGATAAGAGGTTGTTTCTGTGACACATACTCTTTTATTATAATTAAAACCATGAATAAACACACTGTACTTCTCTTTAATATTATGCTGAAATATTGGTAACTTTATACACTTTTAAGCATTTATAGAAACCTTTTGTTCATATGACTTTAATTAATAGAGGGTTTAAGGGAAGAAAAAACTTGTTAATTTTATAACACTGTAAAACACCTTTTATTTACTTATAACATATTAAAAGAACTTAATTATTACTTTAATTTTTCTTTCAAGGTAAAAGAACAAATCTCTTATAATTAGTTTGGAATAAAAGGCTACTGTTCAGGATTAGGTTTTGAGAAAGCAGTTTTGAACATTATGTTCCTTTAAAAGAGATAAAACTTTCCTTTCTTGGAACACCGAGGAAATGATAAGCAGAAGAAGCACAAGAAGCTATTTTGATAAGACAGACTTTCTTTGTATACTGATTATTGAGAATAAGAACTTTTACCAAAACAGATTAATGATGAGAGGCCTTGAGAAAGAATAAAAGTTTTCAACTTTGCAGCAGCATACTACTTGATACTAAAGCCTTTAAAATTTTATAGATAGACCCATCAAATCTTATTCCACTTTAACTATAAAATTTCCTTTTTCACAAACCTTCTGCACTTTTAGTGGTCACTCAGGTTTTGTTCCATATTTTACCCTTTCTTAATAACCAATCATTTTATCTTAGGACAAAATTATCCTGTTTCCTTAATAATAAAAATACATTCCATACAGCCTACATACAAAGTTATCAAGCAAACTTTTTATAACATAATACCATGAACACTAAATGAGCTTGTTAAAATAATGAACTTTACTTTAAATACTTAGTAGCATGCAATATCAGAAACAGTTTCCTAAAAGCAAGTTGTCAAGGGAGGCTGGCTGCAGCCAAGCTTCCCTGTTATAAAATTACTTTTTATTATTATTATTAATTCAGGTTTGTTTAATAATGACCTTTTGGAAATAGCCACTTAAATTAAACACTTTAATTTAAATAATGCTTTATAAGACCTTTTATAATTATTTATAACCATATAGACTATAGTTATATCATTTTTAGACAAATTTTATCTTTACAGAACACATTCCCTTACTTAAAGTTATCACAATACCTTCTACAACTTGCCACATGCAAATTAAGTTTCAAGAGTTTATGAAAAATTAGCCATCCTACTTTAGGACAAAACACACCCCCTTGCAAAACCCATTAAATTTCAGCTAGCATTGCCACAAACACCCAACTCTTTAACATTCATTCAAGTTTCACATCCCCCACACCACCCTGCAAAGAAAAACAAGCCATTCATTTCAATCTAGGCAAGAACCATCCCCTATGAAAAGGCATAGTAATTTTGTTAATCAAGACTTACAATTTTTATCATTGTAGATATCTTATTAACATTTAAACTTATGTATTAATATAATTAACTTAACTATTAATATAAGTGCTTATTTAATTTTTGGCCATTTGAATAGAGCTCTTTTAAAAATTTCTACTAATTTATATTTACCATCCGGAGGTATCACAATATACACTGACATTGAATGAACAGACAAACACAAAACAATTACAACACATTAACAGAAACATACAATTTATTTACAATTGACTCATAATTCTTACTTTCTTGGTATAGCTGCTTTTAAATCCTCTGTTATATATCACATCTTAGATTGTACCTTTTAAGATTTCTTCTGGAATTCATGTCGCCTGTAATATGCAAGCTTGTGCTTGGAAACATTAGTTATCAGCAATCAGTTAAAATAACTTGAGCAGCATAACTATAGTTAAGTTTTTATTTTGCAGTTTAGACAGACCATTAACACACATTTTTGGATTATTACTGTAAGACTATACTGAGACTTGAAGTTCTGGAGAAAACTATTGATTTAAAACTGAAAATTCCTTTTGGACCTTGATAAAAACTTCGTACTAATTTTATTATCTTGGTTAAGTAAGCCCAATCAGAATTAGCATGGAAACAAAACAAAACACAAATGTTGCCACATTTTTCTCTCTTTCTAGTGGCTTAACTATATTAGCCCTCACTAGCCTAGAGCTACATTGTCATGTAGACAGCAGGGAGTTTGAAGAGTTGTGAAAGGGATTGGCATTCGCTGGAGCAAAGTTGATTGCCTCATAAGCTTGTTTGGGTTTCGGGGCCTGTAGCTGGCCTCATGTTCCATTTCCCTGATGGGGAGGGAGAGGTTGACCCTGCATGTTGGTTTGGGACCAACAGCCACTAGCACAGTGCTGGCTGTGGCAGCAATGAGGACAGACTTTAGGGGCACTACTAGGCTTTTTGTTAATACCGGGGGTGGGACAGTTTTGGGTGAAATGGCCGGGATCACCACACTTAAAACAAGTTATTTGCTGCAGCTGTAAAACCTCTTTTAAAGCGGTGGCCGTAGCAAGGCCTTGTTGGTAGGTGGGGCCAATTTCAGAACAAAGCCTGATGTAACCAGACAAGTCCTCCTTCTTTCTATAAGGTCTAACTGCGGCCTGACAAGCCGCATTCACATTTTCAAAGGCAATTTGCTTTACATAGTCTGTTTCTGTATTGGTATCACCAAACAGTCTTTCTGCAGCCATGCACAATCTGCCTACAAAATCTGAAAAGGGTTTCTCTGGCCCCTGCTTAATATTAGTGAGGGAGGAGGCAGGGCGTTCTTTTGTGAGCAACCTTTTGCAGGCCCTAAGGGCTGCAGTTTGAATTTGGGCAAATAGGCCAGGGTTATAATTCATATGCTGTACAGTGCCTTCATAATCTCCTGAGCCTGTTAAAGAGCAGTGGGCCCATAGGTGGAGGAGGCAGTTTTAAGCTCTTTTAAAGATTTAAAGGGGAAAGTGGAATGCACATGAACTATCTTCACCTCACTATCTGCCTCATTATCTGCCTCATTGTTTTGCCCCTCCGTTTGCCTTTGGTGACCCGGATATGCAAAAAAAGGGGGGGGTTTTCACTGCAGGGGATGCATGCCTGGGTGGCCTTTCTAAGCAGGCACAGGTGGGTGGGAAGTTGATAAAAGGATTGTGGTTAACTGCCTTTCTGCATTTATGGTGTTGTAATCCTTTTAGCTGCTGTAGCTCCTTTATGAGTTGTAAATGCTCCCTTCCTGTGGAAACCAGGGATAAACTTCTTTTAGGAACGCAAAGAATTTAGAGAGTTCTTTAACATTAACCTTTACTTCTCTTGTCCTAAGTGGGGCCTGCAGGCCAGACAGGAAAAGGGAACAATTATTAGAGGATGCCTGCCCCATCCTCGCCGATCACTTACCGAGCCTTCAGAAGATAGGCAGTCTTCTGAAGGTCTCTTCCGCCCAAGCTGATAGCTCAGGTCTCCTGCCCAAGCCGATGGCTTAGGTCTTCCACCCAAGCTGATTGCTCAGGTCTTCTGCCCAAGCTGATGGCTTAGGTCTTCTGTCCAAGCTGATTGCTCAGGTCTTCCGCCCAAGAATTCTCAGGTCTTCCGAGTTTGCGTAGATCACCTGGCCAGGTTTTCCGTTGTGTCGGCGTATCAAGAGTACTTCATTCCTGGCCCCACCCACATAGGGTGCCGCTTGTCCGATCTGGCAGGGGTGGATTCCAGGGGCCTGTGGGAAGAAGTGGGGGCAGGGGATGAGAAGAATGGAGGCAAGACAGGATTCTGATCAAGCCTCATTTATTGGGGGTAGAACATGGGAATGTATACTGAGGGAAGGGAACGTGTCCATGGGTGATAGGCTGGTCTTGTGGGTGGCAGGCATCCAAGGATCCAAGGAATTGGCTGAAAGTTCATGCTGGGTCTGCAGAATTTCATGCCTTGTGCATGCATGCTGCTGTGGTTACCAGAGTTGTGGCGGGAAGGGGAGAACAAAGAAACAAGGAGGAAGAAGAAGAAGGAAATGGCGGGGCAGGGCTGAGGTAGTTGTGAAATCCGCCCATGTTGTTGGAGGCTGTAAATAGATTTCACAGCCGGTGGTTCCCCACAATTAACCACTCTTTAGGGGAAGGATAGTTGGGAGATGCCTACCAAAAGATCTCAGACGATGGAAGTGTTAAAATGGCAGTGTTGTTTCATAAACCATATGGTAGTGGATTTATGCTTGAGCACCATTATTCCTGATCAGATTAGGACTTAGCTAATTGCCATCAAAATGGATTTGAGAAACACATACCGCAGGAAAAGTTGACTCCCAAAGTTAGTTGCCAGGCTTATTCATGGGGGCTTTGACTTTACTAGTGCTTCCTATATGTTTTTATAAAATCACCATCTGAACAGAACCTATTCAACATCATAGTATCCTCATAGTTTTCTTTTCTACAATTGCAGGGGAACTCCAGAGCAACTGAAAAAGTAGGTGTTCTGGGCTCATCTGATGTCTGATGAGAAAACAAATATAAGAGACTCGGGCTTCAAACTAGAGACTCAGGCTAATCACAGCCTCATGGCGAGATGAGGATTAGGGGTATGATGAAGGGTTTCCATGGAGGAAATGTGCCCTTGTTACTACATTCTGTGGTAATGGCTGTGATCTCTCTAAGTTGTGCAAGTTTTGCATGCAAGGGGGTTTGCAGGTACTCTAGTTTTAGTTTCTGTGGTGTAATTTTTAGTTTGTCTGTGAGCAAAAGGGGTGACCATAAGCAGCTCCCTAGATGTTAGGTGCCATTTACACTGGACAATTACCAGGGACAGTTTTCTCAAGTACAACCCATCACCACAGCATGCTCTAGGTATATGACCTTGTTCTGTCCTCACCACAGCTGGATCTGGGGTTTGCTTTCTATGATGGCAAAAAGATGTGAAAGTGAGGTGCAGATGTGAACTCACTCTTGCACTGCTAAAGGGAAGGTCATAAATGTGAACTCAGCCATGTGTCATAATACTGTGACCTACAGACATGAACTTACCACACAACCATATGCTTGCTAGAAACCATGCAAGAGAGTTCTAGCACATGTGTATGTACCTACACCCAAATTACCTGGGCCTACAAAGAGACCAAAACTGCCTATCATTATAAAGTAGCCTCCATAGTCACATGGCCTAGGGAAGTTAGCTGTCCAGAATATTACAGACTTTGGCATAGTTATTAGTACCCAAAGCACACAGTACTCCCACATGCAAATGAGCAGCTCAAAATTCTGAGTTGTGTGGCAATACATAGGATAACATGGTCAATCCTAAGAGGGCTGAGGACACAGCTCAGCAAGTCACCAAAAGCAGACAGGCAGGAAGTGGCTGTGGCTCAATCAGTTGGGCTCCTGTCTACCATACGGCATGAACCCAGGGCCTCTTTGTAAAGGCAGGCTCAGCCACATGCTGCAGAGAGCTACTGGCCCAGGTGCCATGGAATGCCGCGAGCCCGCAAGCACTGCAGAAGGTATCCAGGCCTGCAAACACCATGGGGCGCCAAGTCAGCAAGGTGACATAACAAAAAGGGAGACAAGCAAAAAAACACAGAAGAGCATGCAGCAAATCGACACAGAGCAGACAGCAAGCAAGCCACAAAGCGGGGGGGAGAGGGAAATAAATAAGTAAAAATACAGACACAGAAGAACGCACTGTGAATGGACACAAAGAACTGAGAACAAGCAAAAAAAAAAAGCTGCAAAGGGGTGATTAAAAATACATATATATTAAGAAAAAGCAGATAGGCATTGAGAAGACAATACAGTGCATTTGATAACATCATCCCAAATGACAGCATAGATGCTCAAATCATGAGTCAACACAATACTGTCACTGAAAAATAAGAACTCAGGAACATCATCATTCTTAACCTGGTTTCTAAAACCCTTCTTGAAACATTCTTAAACAGCTGTCTTTATGGGTGTTGGCACTCAATCTAGGCAGCCCTCCATAATGAGCATCCCAGAGTTGATGGCCAATAATGAACAAACAATATTTCAATGAATTAACAAAGGGGGTTGCAAAGAAAGATTGGAAGAAAATCCATATGATTAATAAGCAGTAACATTTAAATGGTAATATTTTAGATCATCAATCTTCTACAATTGATTATCTTTATTACAATATGATACTGAATAAATGCAATGGAATGTACAATGTAGACTGGAATCTAGACCACCAAAAAAAAGTTGCTTTTAATCAAGTGGAAATTCCTGTGGAACAAATGGTAAATGTAGCATCAGTACATGTGTATCCAAGGAGCTGAATTTGTTGGATTTGTCAAGAGGATACTGGCAATTTAGGTGAGATACACTAGAGAGAGGAGATGTGATAGTACTCAGCCGCTGGGTCACAGCATGTATTTTTGTGCCATTTGTACACTGGGTATGGCCAATTGCTTTAGGCTTCCATTAGCTACAAAGCTGGGGACACTGAGTTTTGTTTCTTTCCTCCTACTCTCCCTGCCATCTTTCTATCATGATGGAAGGCCCCACAGTAGCAAACGTCATGCTTGTTAAACTACCATCTCTACAAAATTTAGCATCTTGTCCAAGGCCATAAATTTCTTTAGCAATTCATAAGCAACCCACACCACTGCATATTTCACATATATTAACCTGTAAAATCCTCACCAGAATCATTCTTGCAATGATGGACACTCTCCCCATCCCTTACATGAAGATTCTGAGGGGCATTGATTAATGACCCAAGACTTCAAATTCCTAAGTGGTAGAGTCAAATATTCTACCACTAATATCTGTGATAGTGCTACCTATCACAATATATACTAATATTGAGATAGTATATCACAATATACCAATATTGTGAGCTATCATTTACATCACAGGCATGATTTATTAGTGACAATGAAGGAGTTTCCATCATCTGTATATATGCATGTGCCTTAGACAGTTCTTAAACACTGCACTTAAATATTTTATATACTCAGGGGTCATATAACCCAGGGTTGCATTAGTTGCATTTTACCAAATCTTTTAGTTATTAGTTTGAAAAGCAAGAGAAAGCCCAAAATGTTTCTGGTAAATTCCGAGACTTGTGAGGCATCAGTAGAACAAGTTGCCAATCTCTGCCAATGTTGGGTCACAGCTCAGTGCATGGCCCAAGTAGACAGGTATTGGGGAGATATTTTCATCTACTTGATGACTTTATTGCCACAGCCATTAAAATGATCATTCTGTGAGTACGCATTGGAGGAACAGTAACCAGGAAGTAATCAAACTCCATCTTAGTCATAAGCTTCATGTTCATCACTCTCATTGCCACATTCCTGCATAGGTGGGATAAAGAATCAATGCTCAACCTCTCAATACAGTTAATCCAAATTAACTGTCCCACAGTGGGCTGGTTCATGTAAGCATGGAGAGTCACATCACTCAGTGAATACAAAAATACAGTAATGAAAAGAAAGAATGAAGGAAAAATATAAGTTGAACAAGTTACTTTTAAATGGTAATGCTTCAGTATAATGACAAGCTCTATAAAGACTATCCTTATGACACATCTCAGTGACTCAATACAAAGAATAATTTACCTAGAATTATATCCAGTCCACCAATACACACAAAGAAAAATACTACACAACAAATGAGTATTTTAGTAGCAACATTTTGTAGTAGTGGAGATTGAAATGATCTTGTGAAGTACAAAAGGACACTACAATTAGCTTTGATTCAAAAGAGGAAGGAAGAGTGATAAGACTCTGAGGGAATAGCATCTATTTAATACTATTTGTGGGTTGGATATATCATGTTGCTCTTGGATGCCTTAAGCTACATAGCCAAACATTCTTGTTTCTCATTTGTTTCCTGTTCCTCTCCTCCTTTAAAATCCTTCTTCCACCAGAAAGCATGGGCTACCACACATCATTCCAGGCTTATTGCCCTCAGCTCCATATTTTCTTGCCCATTGCAAAGACATGGCAGCTGCCTGAATAATTCATGAACAACACCCCTGTAAAGACACTTACTCTGTGTCCTCCCAGCAACCCCCAAGGGTCTGTTAGAGAAGTCCCCTAGAGATAGGGCAGACAAAGACGTTTCATCTAACTCAAAGGTAAGGTCACCCTTTCGTTTACTGAAATAAACTTCCTAATTTTAGCTTTCATTAAGTTATGAAAATCAGACCAAGTAATTATTCATGATGTATACAATTTCCTTGGTCAGGGGGAGTGTTCATTTGGAGCCTGTTACTAACTTAGCCCTGACACAAGAGGAATCACCTGTATGATACAGGGCTAGTTTTTCCTCGTAGGATTAAGATTTTATTTCCAACCTAAATAGACAGGAGAGATGGATCAAACAGGAAAATCCTGTGCATTTCCACACATCTGTTACAGTTACTTTACGGGCATTTCACTGGACCACTTTTTACCATCAGCTTTTCTAAAGGAAGCAACAGAGTAAAATATTTGTGCAAACATAAACAGCATGGTCCAATCCTCAGTGTTTTCATTTCTCTAATTGTAAGTGGCTTCAGGAGTAAGTGCAAATGGTGGTATTGGTTACACGTTAAGAAAAAAAAATCTAGATAATTTAACCACAAGGTTTTTCATGCTTACTTTATTGTGGAGAGAAGCCTGCTTTCAGCTTCCACTGGGACATAAGAAATAGGGATGAGCTTCTGTTTAAGGTGAAGACAAATGGCCATGTACTACAGTACTTGGAAGCAGTTGTATTCCCATTAGGTGGTTTGGGATTTTGCTCATACTCCACCACAATTGCACACTTTACATATATTTGCTCAGTCAATGGTCAAACTATAACACTGGGCTTCAAAAGGGGCAGGAGGAGTGGTAAGAATCTCTCATTGAACAAACTGCTGCATTTTATTCCCTTTGCAGGGTTATTTCCTGCTAAACACCAGTGACAGCTTCCCTTGCTATTGCTGCCCCTCCATGGTGTGGTTCTTCCTCTCCTCAGCAGCTCACTTGTACTTGCTGATTACCTGCCTCATAGACCCTAATCCCTGCTCCAAATAAGGCCTCATGACCAATCCAGGAGGAACACACCCAAGGTACTGACTGTGACTCCGTGTCCTCCAAGATCCTCCTGAAGGCCAGCTGGAATAGTTTCTAAGTGCCAGGGCAGAGAGCATACACCATTTACTTCAAGGTGAGGTCAACTTTCTTCATCTGAGTTAGAACTGAGCCATTCTTCATTTCTTCCTTTTCCCATCTAATTCAGACATGAAAATTTGATCCTGTGCACTAGAGGTGGGAAGTACAAATGTCTGGTGGGTCAGTGATCAGTGGGCATCTCTTAGCTAATCACTATGTCAAGGGTAAAATCACAAAAGGCAGCATGAAGTTATTAACTATATGGTAGAAAAATATATTCTACTTGGGTTAAAAATTTTGGACTTAGTAATCAAAATGGACTTGAGAGATACATCATCCAGGACAAGCTTCTGTCTTTTCCTGATGTGTCTCCTTTCCTTGAGTTCTTTCCCATCCTGTATTCTAAAGTCACCAAGTGGACATAAGCTTCTGATATCACTATACAGTGAGTTCTGATCCTTACAGTGCTTTCTTTTTTTTAATGAGCATTTATTTTTATTGTATTTTTTGTAGACACAGACCACAAAAAATGTTACATTAAAAAATATATGGGAAACGGACTTTGGCCCAGTGGTTAGGGCGTCCGTCTACCACATGGGAGGTCCGCAGTTCAGACCCTGGGCCTCCTTGACCCGTGTGGAACTGGCCATGCGCAGTGCTGATGCGCGCAAGGAGTGCCTTGCCATGCAAGGGTGTCCCCCGCGTGGGGTAGCCCCACGCGCAAGGAGTGCACCCCATAAGGAGAGCCACCCAGCGTGAAAGAAAGTGCAGCCTGCCCAGGAATGGCGCCGCCCACACTTCCCGTGCTGCTGACGACAACAGAAGCGGACAAAGAAACAAGACGCAGCAAATAGACACCAAGAACAGACAACCAGGGGAGGGGGGGAATTAAATAAATAAATAAATCTTTAAAAAAAAAATATGAGGTTCCCACATACCTCCCACACACACCCTCCTCCAAAGTCAACAACTTCCTTCATCACTGCAGCACATCCATTGCATTTGGTGAATACATCTTGGAACACTGCTGCACCACATGGATTATAGTTCACACTGTAGTTCACACTCTCCCCCAGTACATTCAGTGGGTTATGCCAGGATATATAATGTCCAGCATCTGTCCCTCCAATATTTTCTTTGTAATTGCAGCAGGCCCATAGAGAAAGCAACAATGGTAAGTATTCTGAAATCTCACTAGCTGAGGAAAAAAATCCACATAGTGAAAAAAAAAAGGGGGGGTCTTCCATGCTAGTTTAGTCTCAAGAAGTCCCTGATTATAGCCTCCTGGTAGGAAGGAGAATTGGGGTGTGGTGAAAGCTGCAGCTATTCCAGGTAAGACAACAATTATGTTTCCTGAGAAGCTGTGTTCTCTTTCTTTGGATTAGTCTGTGTGCACCAGAGTGGCACATGATGAAATGAAAACAGACATATGTGGCCATTCATTAACATATGAGACAGGGAAGACTTGAGAAGATGTACAAAGTATTCAGAGCTGCACATCTAGTGAAAACAGACCCAGGCACTGGAGATATTAGAGGCTTAGATTCCTAAACCACACACTTTCTTCATGCCTCTTCTGCCTGGCAGGGTCTCTAAAGTTCTAGTATGAATTTGTCAACATTTCCTATTTTAATTCCTGGTCCTGAGCCCCACAGGGTCAGTGCATGTATAGCAGATTGCAATTTTTGCAAATTTTCAAAAGCCCAGTATCCATTTGTGCTAGTAGTAATGATATGGACAATAGAGAGAACATATTCACCCTTGTAAAATGATCTCCAGGACAGCTACCCAGAGTCTAGCACTAGGTCCATTCTTTGTACTCACCTTAGTATGTGTGTCCAGTCAACATTTCAGGGTGATAAGATTTGAGAAGAATGCTGTAACTTTTGAGCTAAATGAGGCAGTGAGAAGTTGAGGGCTGATTCCTTCACCTCTTCTTCCACATTTGCAAACTGCTTGCAACATCTCGTTGGAGGCCTGGGACTCCAGAGAACACAGGGAATGTCTCAGGACCCAGGCTAGGGAGCTGGGATTCCTATGGTAGCCAGCACAGCCTCAGGTAGAGAAGAGAGGGTGGAGGCCTTATTTTAATAATGTTCCTATGGATGCTTGTGTTCCTAAAAGACTGACTTGTGGATCAGAGGTACATCTCCACCAGAAGCAAAGATGACGACAATCCAGGTAGGTAACAATTCTCAAGAAAGGATCTAATGGAGAGGATTCCAGATCAGTAGTTATACCTGGTGCCAAATCCAAAATGCTGGATTAGGAATTAAACCTACATTTCATCACATTCAAGAAAGGCTTGATTCCAGCTGCCCCTTCAGTGCTAAAAAACCCTAGCAGGTTTTTGTAGGACTTCTGTGAATGGGCTGCTGGATGGCTTCACACACTGGCTCTCCAAATCCTACTCAGCTGGAGTCCTGGAATTGAGCAGGCCCAAGAGAAAATCTCTGGGCAACAGGACCACAGCTTCCCTGCTCCTCCCTAAACCAGTGCTGCTGCCAGGCATCTCTGCTATGTCCTTCAAACAACATGTGTGTCCCTCCCTATACCTTTCCCCAGGCTTGTCAAAGCACCCAAGGTACCCAGTCCTAGAGAGGCTTGATGAAGTCACTTCTTTAATTGCCCATGCATCCTGCATAAACCCTATTATGTCAATTGCAGGACAAGGGAATGTGGGCAAGTTACCTCTAATCTTGTGTTCATCCACCCAAAAGGGTTAGGAAACCTATGGGGGCATTGAGAGGACAAAGGTCTGCCCAATTCCTAAGGTCATCCCAGGCACTTGACAGCCACTTGGTTTGTGAGGTGGGTGGTAGCTCTCTTCCCCAGGATCTGATTCAACTCCAGGTTGCAGAGAGTTGCCCCTGGAGATGGGTGAATTGGTAAGTGAACAATTTATTGACTGGAGAGGACAACAATATACACTTGATCATTCCTCCATTTTCTCCTATGGAACAACAACAAGAATAGAAATTAAAGCAAATAAGCACTAATTAGGAGAAAGAAAAGAGGCAGGGAGGTTCTGAGCCAGGAAAATGGGAAGGAAAGCAATAGCATGCTTAGAAAGACAAGGAGACACTGACTGCTTTCTTAGTGCTCAAGGAAGATAAGAGCATTTCTCCCTAAAATTAGAGCATGTGAGGTATAGAACACAGACCCTATATCTTAGGCAAACCCCACAAGGCAGAAGAGAAGCAATTGAAGCTCAAAATCAGGATGAGATGAGGACAGAATTGTATCCTAGGTGCATGTCATGTTATGACATCAACAATAGGGGCTTGAGCTCCCCTTTCAACCTGAACTTTCTCCTTTCCTTTTGCAAGGCCACCCCATCACCGTTACAGCATTGTGCATTCAGAAGCATTTTTCACAGACGAAGAAGATTCAGACATAGAGAATGGCAACTTGCATGTAATTTATTTCTTTTCCCCCTATTTTTAAAATGTTTCTTATCTGTAAGCATTTCTTTGTAGCTCTTCCTTTATCCATTCTTTATATAATTATCTTGAAGGTCTCTTCCAGGAAGATGAGTTCATACCAATGACAATGTTTTTAAAACATGTCTTCAACTTCCTACCTACTATATTTCTACATCACACTGATTTTTCAACCTACTCTGCACCATGAATCAACTCATGGAATCCAGATGGGCCAGACAAGTAGCTGTGCTGGGATCAGAAGCCTGGATCTCCATCATGGGGAAGGGGACTCTGTGAAGTTGGTTCTGGGCTGGGCTATCCCCTCACGGTAGTGATGCTGCACATGCAGCTCTGGAAATGCAAGTCTGCTCTCCTCCCTGCAGCTGCCTACACTCTTTGAGGAGGAGTCTCTTTATGTCAATTGTCTGTTCCTGGAAAGCACAGATGGCATCCAAGATGTAGAAAGAGAAGAACAAGAAGAGGAAATGTTGAGTGTGGTGTGGGTAGAATGAGGAGGAGAAGGGAAACAGGTCAACTAACACTCCACTGATTCTTTACTTTCTCTTGACACTTCAGGAAATCCAGCCTTCTTGAGGAGCTTACTGAAGAGACTGCAAGTGTGGGAGCATGGAGATAGAGGTGAGAATTGGATGGTGAAAATAAGTGCAGGCAGGTGAAGGATGCCCTGAGACCCTCACCCTAGGGACTAGAAACCCATTCCACAAAAGTCCTAATTTGCTCAGCTATGGCTCCCTAGTTAAGAGGAGAGAGCTCTAGCCCAGTTTAAGAACAGAGTTTGCCCTCCCAATCCCCTTAAAGTCCACCAGCTCTTCCCCTCTCTATTATTGAGTGTGGTGGATAAAGTGGAGTGTCATTGAGTGCCACCTAGTCAGGTCTCAAGGGAAAAGGTTGAGTTAGATTGTTAGTTTGCCAGGGCTGCTTTACCCAATACCACTGGCTAGTTGGTGTATATGCAGGAATTGACTGCCTAAAAGTTTCAGAGGTTAGAAGTAAACTCTAGGTGTGAGCATGGCCATGATTTCCCTCAAGCTGGTGGCAGTTTGCCAGCAATCCATAACTCCACTTCTCCCTCCATCACCTATCATCTCTTTATATTTGTCCCCTCTGCTCCTGCTCATGAATTTCTCTAGACTTGCTCTCTTCAGGACTCCATGCATAAAGGACTAAAGCCACCCTGTAGCAGACTGGCATCACTTACACCAATAAGATCTAACAGCCCTATTCACAAACGAGTTCACTTCCCTAGGAGTCAAGGTGAGGGTGAAATCATGACTTTATGGCTGGACCTGACTTGATCCAACAAGAACAGTGATGCTCTGAGGTCCCTCTTAAGCAAGAAGGGTAGCTACTGTGGCCATCTGTTCTCACTGAGACCTCTCAGTTGCCCAAGACATGGGGTTCTCAGCCTCTGCAGTTCTCTACCCAGATACCAGATTAGTTCATGCACCTTTTCTACAGATGCAGGTCTTCAAGATTTCTCTATGTATGTAGAAGTCAAAGAAACAAAACCTGAAGGAAATTTCCCTGCAGAGCTAACTTGGGATGAGAGAAGCAAGGGAGATTTCGCATTACTCATTTCCCCTTATTAAAGATTGCAATTATTAAAATAACTCTATTATACTATAATGAGGAGTGTTTTATAATATCTACATTTTGGAACATATTAATGTAAGAAAATTTGTTTTTGGTATCACAGTATAACTTTTTAAAAATGGAAAATGACAGGTAAGCTTTGTGTTTGATTAAGAATGAAACTGTTGATTAGGAAAAGGAAGGTTTTTTTTAATGTGAATCTTTCATGACTGAACTCTGTTGGAAATTTCTAGACAATCTTTGTCACAGACAGCACCCTCTGCAAAGAGCAGCAATAGGAATTCAATGCCTCCTGGATCTGGCTCCCAGGGGTATCAGGGACCTAAGGTCACTTCTCCAGGGTCTGAGGTGCCTTCTGGGTCTTGCAACCCACCTCAGGTATTCCAGATTCTGTATTTGTGTTGCAGATCCTACAACTGACAGCTGCAGAGACCTTGACTAGAGGCCCCAGTTTGAGGCTAAGAGGAGCTGGAGATCTCACAGTGTTTGGAGATGCCTCAGTACTCACTCTTCTACTCCACTCAGAATGAGTCAAATTAATGACAGTTCAGTTTTACTTCAAAAGATTAGCTGTTTCAGAAAGAGGTTAATTTAATTTTACTTATTAAACAATATTTGTATCTTTAATACATGTATATATATAGATAAGCACCCTAAACAAAGTTAGCACTATATGAATTATATTTGGTCTCCAAAATGGCTCCCAATTCATACTCTCACTCCTAGAATCCTCATTGTTAGTTGAATAATGGTAAATTGAGTGTGTATCATCCATCCTCCTGTCAATGAATTTCAGTAATTTCATTTACTGAACTCTGTTCACTCACATGGAACATGTCTAGTAGGATAATTGAGTTTCAATGAATTTTTTGCTGTTTTTTCTCTATTTATTTAATGTTACATTCAAAAAATATGAGGTCCCCATATACCCCCCACTCCCCTCACCCCACTCCTTCCACATCAACAACCTCTTTCATCATCATGGGATATTCACTGCACTTTATGAATACATTTTGGAGCACTGCTGCACCACATGATAATGATTTAAATTGTAGTTTACACTCTCTCCCAGTCCACCCAGTGGTCAATGCCTTTTTTTATTACATTTCTGTGTTGCTGGGTATAAAACCACAAATATTGCTTTCCACGAATATACTGCCCCATTTGCATCTGGCACAAAATATTGTTCTCAAAAATGTTGATGAAATAGTAATTACTTTGTATAATGCATGTATAAGGATTTTTATATTTTCTTTAATGGGTAATTTTCCTAAAATATGCCTTGCATTTAGCCTTTCTTAGTCAGTGCTCAGTGTGCACTTTTGATATGCAGCTTCAAAGAATTTCATATCAAACAAAGGAATTGTAATTTTTAGTATTTCTTTCAAGTCTTTCAACTGGTTTTCTGGTTCAGACATTCTATACCATTCCTCATTGTATTAACTCAGGGTTCTCTATGGAAACAGAATCAACAGGAGATATCTGTAAAGAGTATGAGATCTTATAAAATTCTCTCATGTATAGTGGGGATGCACAAATCCAGATTCTGTAGGCAGGCTGCAAAGCCAGGGGCTCTGATGAAAGTCCCACGAAGTTCCCAGGAGACGCTGGCTGTCCAAAGAGGAGCTGGGAAATTTTCTCTCAATGCTGAATCACTTACCCTTTTTAAGGCATTCAGTTGATTACATAAATCATCACACATTGCTGAAGGCAATCTCCCTGGTAGACTGTAGACATAATCAGCCATCTATGCAGTAAACTCACTGATGACTTAAGTCCACAAATGCCCTTACATTACAATTAGCCCAGTGCTTGCTTAACCAAAAAAGTGGGCACACATTCTGGCCAAGTTGACATATTAACATAACCATCACACTCACCTGTTGACTTCTCTTTCAAATCTTTAACATTCTACACTCAATATCTTTTCAGCACTTTCCACTTATTACCTTCTCTTTCTACTTAAGCGTTGTCACTCTATTTCATATATATTACATTTCAAGTTTGAACTGATATTTTTCCAATTTTCTTACTGCCTAATTTCTCCCCATTCATTTTTTGTTTTATAAATAATTTATAATGTCTTCTCAAATATTGTTTCATTTTCTTAGTGCCTCGTATCTTCTTTTGAGAAAGTATATTTCAGTACATAATATAAATCATGATAAAGAACTGTCATTCATTTGGGGTTATTCTGTACTTACTCCTTTTCTCACTATATTATTTGAAAATAACATGAATTTTTTCTTTTGATTTTCACATGATTTTTAAAAATTATAGACAGAAGTGAGATTCAAAATACCTTTTCCAACAACACAGAACTGTTTCTGTGTCTAGATGTATTATGAAATTTTTTTTAAAGCATGGAAGCTTTCTTCCCGATATTTCTGGATTCTGTACTTTTACCACTCCTAAAAATGCATCGTCACTCTCATTACCTCTATTGCACCCATCATTGTGTATTTTTTTCCTCCATGTGACTACTGAATATTCCTTTTAGCAAGTGAAACATGAATTACCACTTTGCCAAAATCAAGTCATTCTCCATAAATGGTTATGTATTTTTAAAACCAATTATCTGTTATTTTCAAATATATAACTTGCATTGTATTTCATAACTGAATTAACTTATTTTTGAATATTTATATACATATTATTCCTATACTCATTAGGTTTTAGTTTCTTATATTTCTTATATATGTAAATTTCTTTGTTTTTACACTTTATATCTGAGTTGACTTCAGAGTTAACTTCCTTTTTATTTCATTTTAAATCAATCTATTTTCATACATATTTGGTGTTAGCAATGGCAGTTCATATCAGCAATTTTTTTAAAATTTCTATTATTTTGATTCACAATCACATGGGCTCAGTGTCATTTATATGGACTACAATATCACCACCATATGGCTTTAAACTTATCATCAGGCACATACACCAACATCCCTGAAGGAATCTTGGTATTCCCATGGCCCCCAAGGATTGTCTTTAATACTTGTCCTTGACCCATTAATAGTATTGTTTTCTTAATAACCTCTAGAAAGAATAAATTCATTTGATATGCTTTACTGAATTTTAAAACTTAAGAACACATCAAAATGTTTCAGGCATATTTTATCATGAGCGGATTATTAAAACTTGAACACGTGGACATTAGAAAGAATTCAGTTCTTCAAAACCATAAAATTGTAGGTATGCTACAATTAACTCACATTCCAGGATTTCATAAATGCACTCACAGGATGCTATCACCTGGGAACTTTCTACTGCTTACTAAGCAGAGGGACATTTGTGGAAGTCATTCTACTCTGTTCATATACCTGCATCTACAAAACTCACTGCTAACATAATACTCAATAGTGAAATCCTGAAAATCTTGCCTATGAAGTCTAGCCAGAGCAGTTGGGTAAGAAAAAGAAATAAAGTCATTCAGATTGTGCGGTCACCCCTTGGGCTGAAGTGTGGTTTGCTGGCCTGGCGGGGGAGCAGCTGCGGCAGGCCAAGCCGCTGCCCCCATAATAGGGTGGCTGGTCGGATTCACCACCACCCCTGAAGGGAGCTTGGCATGGGCGCAGAGTGCCCTCGGGTCTCCCCTTCTCGGCAGCCATGCTTCCGTGGCCACCCCTCCTCCCGGATGGCACCACACGATGCCTGTGGGACGGCATCCTTCTTCTTCTTTCTCCCTGCGCAGGCACAGGGCGGAAAATTCCAGTCTGCCCTTTTCCCCTCCCCCGACAGCAGCAACAGCCAGGCATGGGTGGAAAAATCCAGTCTGCCCTTTTCCCTCCCCCTGACAGCAGCAACAGCCAGGCGTGGGCGGAAAACTCAAGTCTGCCCTCCACCCCAGCAACAGCAGCCACCAATCCCTAAACCCTGCCCCTTCCCCCAGCAACAGTGACAGCCAATCCCTAACCACCACCCCTCTCCCGTCCAGCACCTCCCACTGACCTTTCTCCGGCAACCAATCAGAACAGGGCGTGGCTTCAACCAATCAGCCTTCCCCAGCCCCTATAAAACTGTTGCCTCTCCCTCAATAAAGTGGACCTGCGTGTTTACCTCGTCTCCACGGTAGTTCTTCTGCCATGCGCCCTCCAGTCCTGAGAGCCCCCGACAAGGGCCTGGCCTCCCTTGTCCCCAGTTCACTGCCTGCTTCTCCGGGTGACCCCCTCATCGCCTGCTTCTCCGGGTGACCCCATCAGCCGAACCGTGCAACCCCTGTGAGACCGACCCCTCGTCCCAAGCAGGACCGATCCCTCGTCCCAAGCAGGACCGACCCCTCATCCTGAGCTGGACCAACCCCTTGTCCGCAGCCAGACCCCACCTCTACTGATCGAGCAAGCTGCCGCAAGATTGGAATGGAAGAAGGAAAGCTATCCTTACATACAGATGACATAATCTTATAAAAACAAATTCCAAAGAACCCACAATACTAATTTTACAATAATTTTACAATAAAGAAAACTTGTCATGTATAAGATACACAAAAAAGGTTTTATAATACAGCAAAGGATTTTTTTAGAAGTCCATTTAATTATCCACTAACAAATTGAATACCTAATGAATTTAATGAAAGGGTGAAACACTTGAACACTAGCAAACATACCTGCATTAAACTGAAGTCCTAGACATATGGTAAGACATCATTTGTTCAAGGATGGTAAGACTCAGTAATGTTCTAATATCAATACTACCTACAGGAAACTACAGATCAATATAATAGTTTAAAAAATCCCAGCAGCCATTATTCTTTTTGCAGAACTGGAAAAACTGATTGTCAAATTTAAATGGCATCAATTACTGTCTTGAAGAGTCAAAACAATCATCTTTCTCCTTTGTGAGATTGGGATAGGTTAATTTATGTAACATCAGGAGGTCTTTCCTTGAGATCTGGTTGACCTAAGAATTTGCAGGATCCTCAGGGACATTGGGGTTCACAGAAATTTGGGTTATAATTCTCCTTGTTAATGGAGGGCCACTATCTTCCTGTAAGTTTAATGGGGACTCAGAGGCAAGAATGTGGAATATCTCTGAGTATAGAGCTGTATTGTTGTAGAATTTGAGAGGTTCAATTATTTGAGTATAGAGAGGCCAGGACTCAGGAATGATTTTGAGAAGGAAAAATGGTTTATTGACAGCAGGCTGGACTCAGGGAACTTTCCATTTCAATCCCTTTCCGTTTCAATCCCGAGCCCCAACAAGATTTTTTAGTCCCTTTTATACAGAGAGGAAAGGCCAAATGGTCCTTTTGTTTCAGTTCTCAATAGGCTTGAATCAGCATATATTTCCACTTCTTAGGTAAGCTTTTAGCATGGACCTCAGGCATTCGATAAGTTTTAGCATATTTGGTTTGCATTTCCCCTGAATACTTAAAGTTTATAGACCTTGCTTTGTTAAACTGTTTCCTGCTCACCAAGGGCAGGACTGCAACCTTTTATCATCCCACACCCACAAGTCACAGATAGTTTAAGGTTATCTCTGAAGAGACAAAGAGCCTCTCACCCATAGCCCACATCAGTATCTCTCCTTTGGGGGACTTTCATTCACACTGGGTGCAGACTTGGGTTCTCAGAAGGAAGTAAAGGTCTCTTAAAAAAATGAATTGACCACCTCCCTCCCCCTAGACCTTAAGTCATAGGATCTGCAGTGAGTTAAGCATGAGCAAGGGTATGAACATTCATTCAACATCACTAGTGACCAGTAAAGTTCATAAGAAACCTAGAAAGTCTCACTGATACATCTTATGGAATGAACATGATCTGGGTGAGGAAGGACTGAAACAGGAAGGTGCACAACTCCAGGCTGCTCAGAGAGTGGTTCAGGTCTTTAGCCAGGGGAACTACTGTTGTCGACCACCTCTAGAGAAGTTCTCATTATCACAGATTATACTTTTCACCTCCAGAATTTCTATTTCAGTTGATTTTATACTTCTTAGCTGTTTATTTATAGTCTCTATTTGGTGAGACATCCTTCTCATGTTTTCCTTTTACTCACTGAGCAGATTAAAAATTGGTAATTAAGAGACTAGTCTGGGAAAATGGCATCAATGGAGGTGGGCACTGCTGAGTTCTTTCACAAAAATGGTAGAAAAAGGGCAGGGCCTAACCTGAGTGAGCTGTTTGGGGAATCCACAGAGCAGGAGGCTGCAGGCATGCAGGCATCATTAAGGAGGGAGCTGGACAAAGAGACAAAGATCCCAAGGGAAAACCATGAGGTGCTCAGCCCTGTGGCTGGACAAGTTGGTGGATAAGTCCCACCGTCAAGGCAAATAGCCTGTGTGGACCCCCTGCTCTCAAAGGCCAGCTGAGTGGGAGGAAGCATTCCCTGGAAGAAGGGAGCCCTGGTGAAGGGTGGAGAGTGGTTTCCTTTCTGCCATTTGGGAACCTGAGCCACCTTTGAATCTCAGGGAGGACACCAGCCAGCATTGAGGTGGCCCTGGGGAAAGGAAAGGGGGAATCTGCTCAGGCAAGCTGTCAGACCCAGCCACCTTGGGAGAGGAACTTGGCCAAGGAGGGGGCAGAGACAGGCATCTAACTAGTCCAGCCACTGAAAACTGTTAGAAGTCCACCTGCCTAAGGGAAATGGGGGCAGGAAGAGCCAGATAAACTTTCTTTTTTGTTGTGTTTGTTTCTCCGTGTTATTCAGGAGAAAAACTCTATCAACTTCTACTAAAACAGACTAACAGCTTAAGAAATTTTGTCACATTAATAGAGAAAGAACAAAATTTTAGCTTTACATCATTAGATTTGATATTAAATCTTTTAAATTTTTATAAATAGACCCATCAAATCTTACTCAACTTTAACCATAAAAATTATTTTTCCATGAACATTTCAAACTTTCTGTATTCATTCAGGATTTGTCCCACACTTTACTTTTTCTTAATAACCAGTTATTTTATTTTAGGGCATAACTACTTTCTTTTTCCATAATAATAAAACATTCTATTTACATACATAAGTTACCAAAGTGATTTTGGAAACTATCTCAGAGCAAATCTCTTACAATATATAATTACCTTGCTTACATTAACAGGTAGTTTATTTTAACAATACAGGAAAAATTACTTTTTCTAATTCTAAACCTAAGATTCCCAATGGAATCAAGATCACTTTATTTTTACCACCACCTTAATATGAAGATTGAGGTGTTTGTTGCCTATTTAGCTTGTAGAGCTGCTGTAGAAAAAGAGGGAAATGCCTACCTTGCGCATAGGTACCTGGTTCAAACCTTGGTACCTCCTAAGAGAAGGGATCTAGAGAGAGTAAGGCACCCAGCTAGCACCTCATGATAGGAACTCATAGACTGTGTTTCTATTATTTTGTTTTATGGTTGTTTGGGATCTTTTTTCTTTTTTCTTTTATTCACTAAAACTGGTTACATCACCTGCAGAGGGCAGGCTGCAGGGTGAGTGACTGATGAGCACCAGCAGTCTTGGGAGGTCCCTAGGGGCCTAAGAGGGAAGGCTGCTCTTCCTGGGTTGTTACTCTTTCATTTCTTGTTTGTTCTTTTACCTTTTGTTTCCTTCATTCTTTTACCTAATTTTTCAACCTACTTTCTCTTCTTTCCTTCATTTTTCTGTCTTCCAGCTTCTGTTGATTTTCTTTCATTCCACCACTTCTTCTTTGGTCTTTATGTTTCTTTTTCTTTGTCTTCTTTTTTCCCCTTTCTATTCTCTTCTCATCTGCTTAGTCTTTCAATTCATTATTTTTTTTTCTATTTTGTTTCTTGTTTTTTTTCCTCATCTGTCTAGTCTTCAAATTCATTCTATTTTTTTCTAGTTTTTTCAATCCCAACTCTTTATTCTTATTCCTTTGTATTTGTTATGAATTTTACTCATATTACTTAGTTTCCAAACTTTTGTACAGTTCCTCTTGTATGTTTTATGATTAATACTATTCTCCTTTGCTTATCTCTTTCCTTTTCTCTGAACCTTTTTTTTTTTTTTTTACAAGGGAACAGAGACAACTGCAAGGATATAGAATGAGAGGAACCAAGCAAAAAAAAAAATCCTTGGTGAATGCAAAGAAACAAAATAGCTCATCAAGATAAACAGATGGTTAGACACAACAAAAAATTACACGCCATACTAAGAAAACAGGAAGACACGGCCCACTCCAATGAACAAATTGAAAAACAGGAGAAGATACAAAATGGGGAACTAATCAACGGTGTCCAAACAAATATCATGAGTGAAATTAATGAAGTGAAGGAAGAGATAAAGGATATTAAGTAGTCACTGTGGGAACATACTGAAGAAATTGTAAATATACATAAAAAGATAAAAGACCTGATGGTGATGAATGGCATAATGCAAGAAATCAAAAATACCCTAGAGGTACAAACAACACATCTGAACTGGCAGAGGAAAGAATCAGCAAAGCAGAAGACAGGACAGCTGAAATCAGGACAGATAGATAAAAAGACCCAAAAAATTTCAGGAGGAATTAGGGATGTGAATGAGAACAAGAAATGCACAAACAAGCACAAGAACAGATAGAGCACAGTAATGTCCACAGTGGCATTATTCACTACTACCAAAAGATGGGAACCTAAATGTCCATCAACAGAGGAATGGATACACAAATTGTGCTATATATATACAATGGAATATTACTCAGCTGTAAGAAAGAATGCAGTGTTAACACATGGGATAACATGGATGAATCTTGAAGACCTTATGTTAAGTGAAGCAAGCCAGGCACTGAAGGACAAATATTACATGACCTTACTGATATGAATTAAACAAATTAAGAAAACTCACAGAGCTAGAGCCTGGAAGATAGGTTTACAGGAGATAGAAAGGGAGCAGAAGATTGTGAGCCAAGGCCCATATGAGAGAAACCTATGGTAAGGTGTATAGGAGTAGTTGTACAGTGGAAGGGCATGACAGTGTTGTATCAGCAGTGATGCCATTAGGTAGGTGCTGGTTTGTGAAGGGTTAGGGAGGGGAGGGTTGGTTGGACTGTCAATGGAAATGGGGGAATGATGGGGGAGGGAGCAGGTGAACACTGGGGATTTGTAGGTATGTGATTGAAACTACAATGTTGGGAATGTTATTTTGCCAAGTATGGCAAGGGGGATTACCAGTTTACAGAGTTGGATGTAGGGAGGATGCAGGACAGGGTGCACCTGGGGTAGGCATCTAGGGAGTGAGAGTTCATCTTGTCAATTGTGTGTTGTATCAGTGGGTGCAGGGCCATATAATGAGTGGGAAGGTGTTGGACTCCCATCCTGGGGAGTTCTGCTGTGCTTATCAAATAGAAAGGAGGGAATCTCTCGAGAGCTAGGGTGGTGCCTCATAGGGGAGGACAGAACAGTATGTAAAGCCCAAAATGTTGTAAGTAACTCTGAAACTTGTTCTTCAAGGGAGGGGAAGGAAGGAATAAAATAGATGGAATATGGGGCATTTTTGGGGTGATGGAAGACCATGTTAAATTTCATCAAAATTTATAAAGGAGTATGGTTTCAAATGTAAACCATAATGTAAATCACTGACCATGGTTAGTAGCAATGTTTCAATATCTGTACATCAATTACAACAAATGTATCATCCACATGTAAATGCCTTCAATAGAGGAAAAAGGGGAAGATGTTGGGTATATGGAATCTCCTATACATTGTATGTGAATTTACTGTAATAAAAGCTTCTCTGAAGACAAAACAAAAATAAATAACACCCTGGGGGAATAAACAGAAGAAAATGTCACTTAACACACAATACAACACATCTTACAATGATGAAAGACATGTTAAATTTTTAAAATTTATTTTACTTTTCCTCATTTCAAATTTTAAAGGTATTTTTTTTGTATTTTCATTGATAATTTTTAAACTATCATTATTTCATTTTCCTATTAATTGTATTTGATTATTGTGTTGGTTTCATGTCTGAAGAAGTTCTGGATCACAGAAGGGTTACAACTGTGGCAGGAGAGGATGATTACTGTAGGGTGTCAGTAATGGGGGATGCATGGGAGGAGGGTGACCTGGGGCAAACCTATAAGGCATATAAATGTACGTAAGTATTCATGGGGCATTGTCACAATGGGCAGAGATTTACACACAACTGAAAGAATATCAAATTCCCGTTCTGGGGAGCATGCCACATTCTTGAATGGGGCAGCAAGAATCCCCCAAGTACAGAGACAGTGACTAGTGAAGAAGGATGGACTGATGGCAAGCCCTTGAAAGTGATGACTGTATTTATGAAACTTCACTTCTGAAATTGAAACTTAGCATAGTATTATAGGGTGCCTAAGAGTTACCTCCTGAGAGACTCCTTGTTGCTCAAATGTGGCCTCTCTTAAGTCAAACTCAATATATAAATGCATTACCTTCCTCCCAGCATGGGATTTGACTCATAAGGATGAGCCTCCCTGGCACTGATGGATTACTACCAAGCACCAACTATCAATGCTAGGAGGAGAAAGACCTTGACCAAAAGGGGGAAAGGGTAAAGACAAATGAGTTTATAAGGTAAGAGACTTCAAAGTGAGTCACGAGGTCATTCCAGAGGTTATGCTTCAGCATGATCTCATTGACTGCCAAAGTAAACACTGCCTCAAACATTAGGGCTCCTGAGGGCTCTGGAGACATCCAGACACTATAGGCAGGGCAGACAGCTCAGGCCTGGCATCATGCCAGAGGGCACTATATTGAACTTATACTCCCCAGTGTGACAGAGGTGGACTCAGTTGTGGTTTCCCTACACGTGACTTTTCTGCCCCTTCTACCTGAACCTATAGTTAGTACTAGAGTTGATAAGGGTATGTAAATCTTTGGGCTATCCATATGCCATTTGAGGCCTGAATCTCAACAGAGTTGCAACACCTACTCTCCAGTTCATTGGACTCATCCAGGAGAACTAAAAAGGAGATAATGATGGACAAGGACCATCCCAAGCTACACAGTGTGTGCAACTGCAACCAAGATAGTCCCATCCATCTGCCCCATGGTATCTAAGACCCCTCCCAATTAAAGGATGGAGTGGATTCACCATCCCAGAATCCTCAGGATTGGGGAATGAATGATGGACTAGAGTAGACTTACTGGTATTCTACTATAGACAATGTGATTCTGGCAACGGAAGAACTTTTACCCTTCATGAGAAGGCAGTGGCCACTGGAGGTCCTGAGGGGAGGGAGAGGGAAAAATAGGTGTAATATGGGGGCATTTTCCAGACTTGGGAATTGTCCTGAATTTAATGGCAATGACAGATACAGGCCATCATATATCCTGTCAAAACTTACAAAATTGTGCAGGACATGGTGTAAACTACAATAGGAAACTATAATCCATATATAATGCCTATATAGCATTATAGGCAATGCTCCAAAATGTGTTCATCAATTTTCAAAAATGTACCACATGTATGAAGGATGCTGTTAATGTGGGAAAATGTGGGAGGAATGAGGAACAGGGCATATGGGAATCCCCTATATTTCTTATATATCATTTATATAATCTAAATACCTTCTTTAAAAAAATGGAAAAGTATATAAAATTTGGTAATTTGTAATCTTTGCAGTGTATTAGTCAGGGTTTTCTAGGGAAACAGAATCAACAAGGGATATCTGTCAATGTAAGAGACTTATCAGAGTTTCTCATGCAGCCATGGGGATACACAAGTTCAGGTTCTGCAGGCAGGCTGCAACCAGGAGCTCTGGTAAAAGTCCAGTGAAGATTCTTGATGCATTCTGGGAGATGTTGGCTGTCCAAAGATGAGCTGGGAAATTCTCTCAAGGCTGGAATCACTTCCCCTTTTAAGGGATTCAACTGATTGGGTCAAGTGTCACTCATTGCTGATGGCAATCTCCCTGACTGATGTAATTATAACCAGCTATCTATGATTTACTACTACAGTAAGGTCAATGGTGACTAAAGTTCATAAATGCCCTTGTATTACAGTTAGTTAAGTGCTTGCTTGACCAAAGAACTGGGCATAATTACCTGGCCATGTTGACACAATAGCCTAACCATCACACCTAGTAAGTTCAAAATATGGGTTTCCTAAAGTTTCATTTATATCACTTTTTTCCCTTGTATGTGGGATATTCTTCCTTCTTCCATTGCATGCTCTGAAAACTGGATCCTTTGAATATTTTAAGGTGGCCAGTCTGAAATCAGATTTTCCTGAATCCATGGTTTGTTGTGACTGCTTGCTGTAGTTGTTTGTTTAGTCAGTTTCTGGCACTAATTCTGTGAAACTGGTAAAATTTTCCAGGTATGGTCACTTAAATCTCTGTTCCAATAGCTTAGTGGTCACAAAGGGAATGGGCAGAAATTTCCACACAGACCTAAGATCAATAAAAAATTTCAAAGTCCTTGCAGATATGTTTTATCTGTAAAATGGAACATAGGTTTAACACTCAGTCAGTTTATGACTCCACAACCCTACACATCTTGTTTGTACAAATCTTAAGGGTCAACCAGAGCTGAGAGATTAGGACATTTTTAAGGTCTTTTCTATTCATGCACCTAGCCCTTGCATGCACATTGAATCTAGATATGCAAGAATATATTGCAGCTTTTCAAAGACCTTATTAGACAAACCACCTCATTCCTCCAAAGCATTTGGCTTAGTCTTTTCCAGCCCCAACTACAATCCTGTGAGCCATGTAGCAACTAGTTTATTTACTTAAATATTTTGGTAAATAGCCTGAGCAGCCTGAGCACTGGGAAGGTTCTGAGTTAGGTGAAATAAATGCAGGTCCCTGGAGATGGACCTACAGGGAGTTACCATCCAAGTAAAACTATCAACTACAAACCACTGAGAATAAGTCCTTCCTGCTCCTTACAGTATAGATTATAACAGAAATGCAAGCTGTCATCTTCAAAGCCATTACCAAGCTGATGAGAAGGATTGGACCAAAGTAAACAAAAACAACTCAAACTCTCTCTTACACATTTTTATCTATTCTTTTAAAATCATGATTCAAAGTTCCCCTTGTTGTATTCTTTTGTTTAGCATGGTTTTGTGAAAAATTTTATTTCGCTAGTTTTCTCATATACTTGATGCTTTTTTAGATGGAATGATCCCAGGACTTCCTAATGCACTGTTTATTATTCTTGTTTTAGGAGGTATCTGGCAATGCCCCCCAGGACCCCATACATGGGAAGCAGGCACTCAACAACTGAGCTACATCTGCTCCCAATAAGAGTTGCTTTTTTAATTTATTTGTTTTCAGGAGGTATTGGGGTCAAATCCAGGATGTGGTACATGGGAAGCAAGTGCTCAACCACTTGAGCTACATCTGCCTCCCCCAAGGAACTATTTTTGCTTCTTTAACATTATCAGCTCTTTAAATTTATAAATATTGTGAAGGACTTTCCCTATATTCCATGCTCTGAATTTCCAGACTTATATTTTACCAGTTCACTCTTCTGGGTGTTACTCTTTATGTGAAGTTTTAGAACATCATAAGAATGGTTTATCTCTTCCCTCATCTTTTTTCCCAACAGTTCCTCTCAATCTGCCTTTGTTGGATATTTTTCAACTCATGTGGGGATAGGAGGAAGGGTGAGAGCTCCTCTATGGTTCATTGTTATTCTTATTTGTCCTCAAATTTATTTTTGACATTTCAACATTCTTTCTCTAAAATGCATGCTGAGAGTGTGGCTGTTTCATAAATTTCTTATTTTGTTTTCAGGGTGTACTATCATTTTTAGAAAGAATATTGGGAGAAAATCACCTACACAGATACCATTGTCGTTATGTAACCCTAAGAGTCAGTTTCAGTTTATAAAAAGAAAAATATTCATAGATAAAATCCATACAAAGGAAAGCACTTTGGGATCCATATTTTTTTTCAGGCTATGAAGGAAATTTTATTTATTTATTTTTAATTTTTATTTTTGTATTTTTTCTCTGTTATTCACAATATTTTTGAAAACTGCAAAATGAATACTGAGACAACGCATTGGAGAAAAAATGATGCATCTGAGTGTGTCAGCTAAGGAAAGGAGAGTTCATTTCTAGACTCCCTGATGCCTCGAGGAGGCAGCTTCTGTGCTAACAGATTTATAATAGAATGAAAAGTCAGGCATACAAGAAGGCCTTGAAGTGCTGGCTTCATTCTGCCTAAGTCATTGGAAACTCCTCAAGGGAGACAAAGACAGGCTCTGAAAAGACAAACACTTCCTAGGAAGTACTAGCCACCTGATTGGCCAAAACTGCCTTTAGGAGAATTAGGGCTCAACCAGTCACATCATCTGAGACTGGTCCACTTATCTCAGTGGGACTCTAATTATGTGATCATTGTCTGTTAATGCTATATGCAGAAATGTAACTGAGTCATCAGACAAATAATTATAACAATAAAAACCTATGGATAACAATAGAATAATACAGATTGAGACTGGATTTTAGGCAGGACCATAATTTCCTTCCTAAGGCAGCCTATGAGGTATTATCTCTGTATTTCACATTAGGAAATGCGACCCAGACTATCTAAGTTGCCCAATTGGTAAGGGCAGAGTCTGGGTTTAGCCCTGACCCTGTGGCTCCAAGGGCCATGATCCTAGTCACACTAATATTCTGACTTTGAACATCATAGATGCTGTCAAAATATCATGGATAAAGTATTGGAAAATCATTTCAAGACAAATCTTCACAAGGCCATTCAAGTTTTTTTTCCTTTCATAGACGTCATTAGCACTCAAAATATATCTTATTGCAATTTATATACCCTAATCCAAAAATTCACGATACAGAAGAGAAAGCAAAGGAAATGAAAATCACAAATAATCTTACCATTCAAGGGAAATCACTTCTAATACTAGAAACCATTTTTTCTCTAACATTTCATAGCACATATTTATATGTAAACTGATCATTTAAGAACATCATGACACAACTTATATTGTTTTACCAGAAAGTATTCCAGCTTTTTCTTTCATTTGGATCTTACCATATCAAATATTTGTTTTCAACATATCACTCGTTAAGTTTTGTTCCATTGTATTCATATACCAATCTTTAACGCAGTTTCAAGAGCTTTACTGACATGAAATTTATGTACAAGATAAATCACCCAAGTTGTGGTTATTTAGCATTTTACCCATTGCTTTACTCATTTTGAAATTTCTGTTGGGGAAATACTTAAAATACATGAAGGAGATTCCATGTTAAGATTGCATTTCTCTCTCTGCACTCCTTATTAAAAGCTACATTATAATGCCATATCATTTTTATAAAGTAAGGATTATTAGTATATAATTTAAATAAAGTTTTTAGCATTAGTTTTTATATTTCCTGTTCAATGACAAAGAGGAGAAAAAAATGTTTGCATCTGCATTAATCTAATTCTTTGGTTTGTTACACATAATTTCATTCATGGTTTTCCTGTGGAAAATTTTATGAAAGTAATATTATTTATGTATATTTTACTGTTATTTTTAAAGTGACCTAGATATTTTGGTATATGCTGTCAAGGGGGAAATATGTTTTCATATTCCTCTTATTTTCTAAAAATTGACATTTATTGAATATTGGTAATTTTCTACACCTATTTTTATAATGCATTAAATAATTATTATGGATGACAATGTTTTGGGAATGTTCATTGATCTGTTCACTAAGTATGTACCATAACTACATGCATTTCATATGGCCAATGCCTGAAGTTCTGGAGTTTTCTAGAAAACATTGCTATCACCCAGATATAATGGAGACTACAGGTGAATATCTTCCAGTGACAACAAAAGCACGGAATAGATGTGGAAGGCTGCAGGAAGGCCTTTTCTCCGGTGTGGACCAGGAAATTGTTAAAAGTGTGAACTGTTTGTGTCTGCAATCAAAAATTCCCCTGCTTCACAATAAAACTCCCGTTTGTCTCCCCAAATCAGTCTGCAAATGCCTCCTGTCCTATTAACCCCCCAATAGGCCACTCAGGGCTTATGAATTCCCCAGTACTGCAGAGCCTCAAAAAAAAAAAAAACAAAAAATAAGAACAAAAAACGCCACGGCAGAGCCCGGTGCCGCAGCAGCGCCCAGTGCTGTGGCTCCGCCCACCCAAGGAGGGAGCTTTCCGCGCAGCCGGGACCTCCGTGTATTTTTTCTGTTACCTTCCCACCAAATCGATGTCCAGATACCTCCTGTCCTGCAAAAATCCTGAAACAGCCTGGTGAAAGAAGAGGAAGTTGATACAATCTGTGGGGATCCCTCTCTGTGCTCATCACTGAGTGAAAAGCTGGTGAGGAACAAAAGAGTCAATCTTTGGCCTCACAGGGCTTCATGTCTCTAGTGAAAGTGACCACTATGCAAACTATACAAATCTATTTGGATTTACAAGTCTGTGCACTGCTTAGAAAGAGAAGTTCAGGAAGCTCTGAGGGCATGTACCCACTGTAAATCTGACCTGACCTGTGTGGGAAGTGAATGTTTTCCTCATAGAACACCATATATGGAAGACTTTACTTTTAAAATGGCCAATACTGTCATCTGAGGAACCTGAGATGCCTTTGTTTACCTGCTGCCCAGCTCATGGTGAAGGAGGTAGGTGTCAACCCTGTGTACCTAACTCATGATCCTATCCCATGGCCAAAATCTCCTGCATCCTATACTTTGGAGTGGTATCCGGTGACTGAGTATTTCTTAAGCTAGTCCAGGTGTGTTGTGGTTTGAAATTATGATTACAAGTTCTTTGACCAACCTGTTCTGAGACTTCCCTGCTGCCTAGAAGACCTGGTGACATAGGTCATCAAGGCAAAGCCAGCTTCAACCACAGCAAGTGAGTGAAGTCAAGCCAGATGAGTCAAACTCCTGGCTGCAGAAACAACCCCAGACAGGGAGCTCTTACTGCTGAGGCCCAAGACATCATAAAGCAGAAAAGACATCCCCACTGCTCCCTGCTGAACTCCTAACCCATGATACATGGGCAAACTAATAGTGTTTTCAATCATTATGTAATAACCTAGGATTTCAGCTTTGTTCTTCCTCACTTTGAAATCTCACTATTGGTGACAATGCAGGGGAAAAGATCATTATCCCTCATGTAACTTATTTTCAAAGAAGATAATGTATGGGTCTAGGATTCAGTTTTTAAAACAAAACATTTACTCTGAAATGACACACTTGTCCATGTAAAAACACACGAGTCTATACAGCAGCAGCTGGACCTTGCAAAGTGGAGAACACATGCACTCTGAACATTCTGGGATGGCCCCTCACTGTGGTTATCTCATGAAGCATGTGTGGCTCATGGCTCTGACACTCTGCTCATAGAGTTGCAAAGTTGGCAGCAGGTAGAAAAGCTCTCAGCTTCATTACTACAGTTCACAGAGATGGGAAATCTCAATTGCTGCTCCAGAGGAATGCTGGAATGCTCATATGGACCCACTAATTAACTCACTCCTCCAAAGGAGCTAGTTTACTGTTCACAAATTATTTTCATCTCTTTACAGTTTCTCCTTTTCATTTGATAATGAAGAGTTTTAGATGAGTTTTATATTTTTGTTATTCCTTAATTTATATTTTTGATTATTCTATCAAGCTGGTTGACTTAAAATGAACTTCTATTTAGAATACTTGAGTATTTTTTATTATTCCTTCAGCCCTCACTTCTGTTCACTCTAGGTATTCATTGGGGGATCATATTATGATGTCCATTTTGATGCTGTTCTTTACACATTAAGCATGTATTAAATTATTTGTTTCAGAAATTTAGAGTGAATCTGAACAGTGGAGATAGGAAAGGAGGCATTTCACAATGAAGGGTACTGGACTTGTTTTTAGCATGCCATTCCACTTTAATTTATCCTGAAGCATGATTAGCTCAGTATAATTGTGTACCTGTTGATTTGATGCATATAAGCAATTTCCCAAAGCACATGTTAAGAGTTTTCTTTCCTAAGCATGAGTTTATGGCCCAAAACACAAATTCCTTTACATTCTTGGTAATTATCCAAAATTCCCATTTTAAGGAGATAACTATTTCTACTTTCACTGAACCAACTTGGCTTCCTAAAAGTAACCAAGGGGAAAATAGAGTAAGTTTTTTTTGCAAGTAATCAAAGAGAAGGCTCTTTCCTACAGAGCAGTAGACAGAAGAACAGCCCAATGAACTAAGAGACTGCTAGATAAGCAAATAGTTACACATGCAGAAATATAATGTACACAGGCAAGATAATAAATAAAAAGTAAGAATAATAAAAAGGATGAAGTGGATGGCCCAGCAGCAGCTCAGTTCATACTTGTTAATCAACATGCATAAAGTATACTGTTGGTCCTACATGAAAAGTTCGCTGAGCAATTCATGGGCAGAACCACCTATATACTGACAGTTATTCTTTCTCAGCCCAGGTCCCCCAGGGGACCCACTAGAGGAACTTCCTAAATGCCAAGGCAGAAGAGGAGAACCCATCTAATGCCAAGGTGAGGTTGCCTATCTTTGTTTGACATAGTTATGTTTCTTTCTTGGTTTTTGTCTTTTCTGTCAAGTTCAGATTTAAAAACATCATGCAGATCATAGAAGCTAGGTACCATCCTCTTGTGTGTGTATTGTATGTGTGTGTGAGTACAATCCCTTACTAGTGGATACCTGGATCCAAGGGCATTCAATGTCAATAGCATCACATTGGAAAGTGTATGCTAAAAGGCCTTATCAATAGCAGCATTTTTTCCTCTTTGGATTAAGAATTTTTTTTAACTGTCAACCAAAATGGACTTGAAAGAAAACTCCTCAAGGCCTTTTCTACAGGTGTCTTCTAATCTTGCTTTTGTGATCTTGATATGATCATGGTTTCCCATCCTCTTTTCTAGAGACACCAAGAAGGAAAAAAATGCAAACAACACACAGGTTCATATAACCTCAGCATTTCTTTTCCTTCATTGCAGGTGGCCTCAACTACCAGAGGAAAAGGTGCATGTTATGGTGTCCCTCTGGCTCAGGGAAGGAATCTAGATGACTATGATGGGGCTTCCTTGATTCAGAGTGGAGAACGCAGTGATTCCATATCCATGTGGGAATAAGGACTGAGGGTGTGGTGAGAAAGTGACTTCCAGGAAAAGACCCTTGATCATGTTTCTACAGATCCTGGAGTCAGCAGTAGTCCCTTTGGGTGGTCTTGCTTACCACAAAGTGGAGTTATGGTTTGTTAATGGATAACTATGTAGTGTGATTGTGCATGCTTCGTGTGTGTGTGCACTTCTGTGTATTTATCCTGGGCACAGGTTTTCTTTGCACAAGACAATTGCCACTATCAATTATGTCAAGAAAATAATCTCATCTTACCACTACAAAGTTTACACATGGGAAATTATTAGTCCTCATCAAAGCCACATGTAGTGAGTCTTTACTATACACAAACTCAGATGGAGAATGCCAGGCAGAGACAAAGGTTCCCAATCTCATGCAGAAAAGCCTAATGCATACCCTATCATTAACATCAATACACTGAACCTACACTTGGAACTGTGAAGTAGAAATAGATACTGTACAAGTGAGGTCTAGCATCTGTGCATATTGCTGAAATTTCCCAAGCCTACAGAGTTTACAAATACTGCCCAACATTGTAAGTTAAGCTAAGTAGTCACATCACCTACTGTAACATTCACATGCCTTCATATCTGTCTGTTGGGTGTTTCAAGGAAACACAAAAGATTTTCTTGAAACCCTACTTTGATGCACAGGGGTCCACTAGGCAACTTATGAATCAGGGGATCAAATGTTTGAATTGCAAATAAATTATGAATAACATTCCTACCTTTGTCAGTAAAATGTTAAAAGATCTTCTGATTATGAATACTTTTCCCAGGTTTTGCTTCAAGGGCACAAAAAAGAAAATTTGTTTCTCTGTCAAAAGTATCTACTGTCCATGACACTAGTCCATCAGTAGCACCAAAATCACTATCAGGCCAAAGAAAAGGAAGCACTAGAAGATATACCTGAGCACCTGCTCTACAGAAGATAATGTGGAAATGCAATCATCATGTAGATTCAAGAATAACAATTGTAGCTTATCAGTCCTATATATAGGAAAAATCCATAAAATGCCTAAGCCATATTCTTGTATATGTGAAAATTGTAATTTACTAGTTCAATCGGAATTGCCACAATCACAGAATTAATGCATGTACAATTCAAGATTGGTTCACATCTAATAGTGGACAGTGTTTCAACCTAAAGTTTGGGCATTAGCTTATATTTGAACATTACATGAAATACATCTCTCCTATGATAGCTTGATATTATTTATGATAATTCAAAAAAACATATTGATTATGGTTGTAAACTGGTCTGTTCCTCTGGGCATGATACCCCTCTGATTGTACTGAATTAAAAAGTTTCACTTTTGAGCTGACACAGCAAGGTAATGCAATAAAGAGACAGATTCCTGGTGCCACTGACAAGAAGGCAAGCAGACAGAAGAACACACAGCAAATGGACACAGAGAATGGAAAACTGGGGGGATGAAGGGGGAGGGGAGAGAAATTTTTTAAAAAACTTTTTTAAAGTTTCACTTTTATTTTATTAAATCAGGATGAAGTGGACACTTGCTCATGTAGAACACAGAATAAGATGAAGAGAACAAGAACATAGGGGCAAAAAGACCAAGCCATGGACATTGCAGAGGCTCCATGAAGAGAAATGAGCTTGAAAGACTATCTGAGGAAGTAGATTAAAATTCCCCAACTCTACAAGGAGCTGCCCTGGATGGTGCTTCAGGGGCAATCACCGGACATTGTAAATCCTCACAGGGCCCACTGGATGGAATGGGGGAGAGTATGGGACATGATGTGGACCATTGACCATGAGGTGCAGAGGTGCCCAAAGATGTACTTGCCAAATGCAATGGATGTGTCATGATGATGGGAAGGAGTGTTGCTGGGGGGGGGAGAGGTGGGGTGGGGGTGGTGGGGTTGAATGGGACCTCATATATATATATTTTTTAATGTAATATTATTACAAAGTCAATAAAAAAATAGATGAAACTATCACCTAGATTTAGGATAAAGGGAGTTCATGTTTCTCAGCATTGAAATGCTCCCCAATTTCCATGTGAATCATAGCCCGCTAGAGTCTGATGTTTTGTGGTTATCAGTCTTTCATTATGTGTCTATTATTCTTTCAAAAATTTTCAAAGTAAATTATAAAAATGATTCTCACCTTAAACAGCTGTTTGCTCCAATGGAGATTCAAAAATTAAAGAACTTCCACACACACACACACAAAAATCCCCAAATCTCACAAAAGAAATGACCTACATGTCCAAGAAGCCCACCATACCCAATCACAATAAATCCAAATAAACCAACTCCAAGACACATATACTCAGAATGACAAATGTCAAAGATGAGAAAATTCTGAGATCGATAAGGGAGAAGCAAACCATCACTTACAAGGGATGCCCAGTAAGACATATGCAGATTTCTCATCAGAAATCAAGGAGGCAAGAAAACACTGGTATGACACAATTAAGAGACTAAAAGAGAAAAACTACCAACCAAGAATCTTACATCCAGCAAAACTGTCCTTCCAATATGAAGATGAGTTTAAAATGTTCACAAACAGAAACTAAGAGAGTCTGAAATAAATAATCCATCTTGCAGGAAATATTAAAGGAAGATTTAGAGCCTGAAAGAAAAAGGAGGAGGCAGACTTGGCCCAGTGGTTAGGGCATCCGTCTACCACATTTGAGGTCTACGGTTCAAACCCCGGGCCTCCTTGACCTGTGTGGAGCTGGCCCACGTGCAGTGCTGATGTGCTTAGGGAGTGCCATGCCACACAGCGGTGTCCCCTGTGTAGGGGAGCCCCATGCACAAGGAGTGCACCCCATAGGGAGAGCCACCTAGCCCGAAGGAAAGTGCAGCCTGCCCAGGAGTGGTGCCACATACACAGAGAGCTGACACATCAAGATGACACAATAAAAAGAAACAGATTCCTGTGCCGTTGACAACAACAGAAGCAAACAAAGAAGATGCAGCAAGTGGACACAGAGAACAGACAACCAGGGTGGGGGGGAGGGGAGAGAAATGAATAAATAAATCTTTTTAAAAAAAAAGAAAGAAAGAAAAAGGAGAGAGAGGCTTGGAGAAGAGTATAAAAGAATAATAGGAAGAAAAACCAAAGGAGTAAAAAGACAAACCAAAGTATAATAGGATATATGAAAACCGAAGGATAAAATGGTGTGGAAATCAATATTGCATTTACATAATATTATTGAATTTGAATGTATTAAACTCACCAATCAAAAGATATAGCTGATAGGATATATAAAAAAACATGAGCCATCCACATGCTGCTTACAAGAGACTCAACTTAGACAAATATACTCCATGTAAATACTAACCAAAAAAGAGCAGGGGTAGCTGTACTATTATTGGACAAAACAGACTTTAAATGCAAAAAAAAAGTTATAAGAGATAGGGAAGGCCTTCAATTTTAATAATAAAAAGGAACAATCAACCAGGAAGATATAACAGATATAAATATCTATGCACCTAACCAAAGTGCCCCAAAATACATGAGACAAACTCTGGCAAAGCTGAAGGGAGAAACAGACATCTCTACAGTAATCATTGGGGACTTCAACACCCCACTCACATCATTAGCTAGAACAACTAGACAGAAGATCAACAAGGAAATAGAAAACTTAATATGATAAGCAAGTTAGACCTAACAGACATATAAAGAATGCTGCATCCAAACTCAGCAAGTTATCATTATTTTCCCATGCCCATGGATTCATCTTGAGGAAAGACCACATGTTAGAACACAATGCAGCTCTCAAAACATAAAAAGACTGAAATTATACAAAGCACATTCTCAGATCATAAGGGAATGAAACTAGAAATCAATAAGAGACAAGAAAAAGGTAGATTCGCAAATGTGTGGAGACTAAACAACACACTCCTAAATAAGCAGTGGGTCAAAGAAGAAATTGCAAGTGAAATCAGTAAACGTATTGAGACAAATGTAAGTGAGAAAACAACTTATCAAAACTTATGGATGATGGGCAGGGCAAGACGGCATCTGAGTGAATGCACCTCATAATCTCTCCTACAAAGCAGCAGCTTAGTAAAGTCAGAGTCCTGCTGGACTGGGCTGTTTCAGGGGCTAGCAGGGGAGGAAGTGTCTGGGTGTCGATTTGGTGAGACAGTGACAGAAGATATTCTTGTGAGAGGTGGAACTTTGGGTTTCTGACACAGAGGTCAGAATTTGTAGGCATAACCCTTCCCCCTAGGGCTGGCAGCCTGGCTGCAGCGATCCCTGAAAACTCTGTTGTGCTGCAGGGTTCCCAAACCCTGAGTGGGCCGTTTCAGGAGCTAGCAGGGCAGGAAGTGTCTGCATGTAAATTTGGTGAGACAGTGACAGAAGAGATTCTTGTGAGAGGTGGAATTTTGGGTTTCTGACATGGAGGTCAGAAGTTGAGGGTGGGACCCCTCCCCCTAGGGCTGGTGGCCCAGCCGCAGCAATCCCTGAAAACTTTGCTGTGCTGCAGTGTTCCAAGGCCCTGTGTTTACCAGATGCATGGTTCCCAGGTCTGTATCATCTAAATCCTGGTAGCCCACACTCCAGAGACTCACACACCTTGAGTCTGCAATATCATGGAATTCCCATTCCTGAATCCACTGCAGCCTGAGGTCCATCTGAGGTCCTTGATCACCCTAGATGTCCAGGTTTTTTGGTTTTTGGTTTTTGTTTTTTCTCCTTGAGTGTGGAGGAGTATATCAGCTGACTCGGGAAGAGTCTGCGAAGAAGGCAGAGGTGAATCTGCTGACAAAGACCAATTTACCAAAACGTCCTGAGATAGGAAACTTGGTCTGGGAGAAGGTGGAGTCAGAAAATCAATTAGGCCTCCACTGGCACACCTAAGGGGGAGGGACTGTAGGACATGCTATCCAAGCTTCCAATAGAATATTTGCAATTTCTGGTGAGGTGTAGGTGCTCTCATGCTGGAAATAAAGAGTCATTGTCTTCTGTGCTGAGTTGGTTCAACAAGGACCCACTTAAATCTCCTACTGGACCTCTCAGGCAGCTTTCCTGCTGCCCTGGGAGAGAAGAGAGGAAGGGAGAAAGGGGAAATGTCAAATCCCTAGGCATTTTATTTAACTGCAAAGAAGATTCCTAGCTTGAAACTTTGTTTTTTTTTTTTTTTTTTTTTTGTCATGGTTGCTACTATTACATTGTCTCCTGGTTTTATGTCCCATTTTATCCCACAAGGTCCTTTTTCATTTATTTAGTTTTTTCTCTTTTTCTTTTTCTTGCTTGTTTCCCCTCCTTTTCTTTGCCCCCCCCTTTTCTTTTATTTTCTTTATATATAGGTGCTGCAGGGAGCACTTCACATTTGCTGTGTTTCCTCATCCTCCATTTCCTCTTTTCTATATGCATTGATTTTGGCCACCTACACTATCCCCTTCCCTCTACATTGTTCTATCCTCCACCATCTACTGTCTCTCTTATATTCCACTTCCCATTCTTTGGCCCCCAAATTGTTTGAATTTCTATTTCTAATACTTTATTCTGTTTTCTGTCTTTTATCCACTCTTTTTTTTCAAATGTATTTCTCACCCTTCCACTCCCACCTCGGTTGTCTGTTCTTGGTGTCTATTTTGCAGCATCTTCTTTGTCCACTTCTGTTGTTGTCAGTGGCACAGGAATCTGTGTTTCTTTTTTGGTTGCATCATCTTGTTGTGTCAGCTCTCCGTGTGTGCAGCACCATTCCTGGGCAGGATGCACTTACTTTCACTCTGGGCGGCTCTCCTTATGGGATGCACTCCTTGTGCAAGGGACTCCTCTATGCGGGGGGCACCCCTGTGTGGCACGACACTCGTTGCATCCATCAGCACTGCACATGGGCCAGCACCACATGGGTCAAGGAGGCCCGGGGTTTGAACCGTGGACCTCCCATGTGGTAGACAAATGCCCTAACCACTAGGCCAAGTCTGCCACCTATCCACTCTTGATATTGTCTTTCTTTTCTCTTTCTCTCTCTCATGAAAACACTGACCTGTTAACTCATACTATATTCCTCCCCATATTCAGTTGACTGTCTCATTATAGGTACTCTACTTACTGCTATAACTCTACACAACTTACATTAGTCTAATATCCATTCTGCTAGATCTCACATTGCTCTCTTAACATTTATTACCAATACTACTTTATACATTTTCTTTTCTTACTCTTTTTGCTTTCCTTGGCCCTAATATTTTCCTTCAAATTGAACTTGCCCAGAAACAAGAAAATAGAGTAAGAAAAACAAAGTGACAAAGAGAAGACATAACACACACAAACAACAACTAATTAATCCCCAAGACTAGACAAAGAAGCTAAGGAACTGATTAAACCCATCAAGATAAAATGATAACCAGACAGCAACAAGAAACTACAAACCAAACAAATAATCAGAAAAACATGGCCAAATCCAATGAACAAACTAAAAACCAGGAAGAGGAGCAGAACATCAGACAAGTAATTAAAGATCTCAAAACACATTTTAGAGACCAACTTAATGAAGTAAAGGAAGAGATTAACAATATGAAGAAAACACTAGGAGAGAATACAGAAGAAATTGCAGTCATATGCAAAAAGATAACAGATATGATGGTGATGAACATCACAGATCAAGAAATCAAAAATACACTCTCAGCAAACAGCAGCACATTAGAAGAGGCAGAGGAGAGAATTAGTGACATGGAAGACACTGCATCTGAAATCAAATAGATAGTAGAACTGAATAATAAAAAGTTAGAAAAAATACAGCTGGGACTTAGGGACCTGAATGACAATGCAAAATACACAAACATATGTATTATAGGCACCCCAGAAGAAGAGAAGGGAAGCAGGAAAGAATGGGTGTTGGAGGAAATAAAGGCTAAAAACTTCCCAAATCTACTTAAGAAGATGGATGTACATGTCCAGGAAGCAAAACACACCCCAAACACCATAAATCCCAAAGGCCTACCCCAAGACATGTACTTGTCAAATTTTCCAATGCTCAAGACAAAGAAAAAATTCTAAAAGCAGCGAGAAAAGAGAACCATCACATACAAGGGAGGCTCCATAAGATTAAGTGCTTGCATAAAATAAACACAAAAATAAAATCTGGGGAAAAAAAAGATTAAGTGCTGCTTTCTCATCTGAAACCATGGAGGAAGAAGGCAGTGGTATGATATAGTCAAGGTACTAAAAGAAAAAATTTCCAACCAAGAATACTCTACCCAGCTAAGCTAGCATTCAAAAATGATGGAGAGTTCAAAATATTCACAGATAAACAGAAATTAAGAGTATGCCAACAAGAACCCTGCCCTTCAAGAAATACTAAAGGGAGTTCTGCAGGAACAAAGAAAAAAAGAGGAGAGGCAGACTTGGAGGAGACTGTACAAGCAACAAAAAAGACAAAAAGAAAAGGAAGAAAACAAAATATGACAAACACAAGTCCAAACAAAATATGGTTAACATAAATAATTCCTTGAAAGTAATAACACTGAATGTCAATGGATTAAACTCACCTGTCAAAAGACTCAGACTGGAAGACGGAATAGGATATATGACCCATCTATATGCTGTCTACAAGAAACACATCCTAGACCCCAGGATTCAAGGAGGTTGAAAGTGAATGGCTGCAAAACAATCTTACAAGCAAATAATAACCAAAAAAAGGCAGGTGTAGCTATATTAATATCAGACAAAATAGACTTTAAATGTGAAATGATTGTGAGAGAAAAAGATGGATACTACATATTACTGAAAGGGATAATCTTTCAAGAAGAATGAACAACGATAAACATTTATGCTGCTAACAGGGCACCTCCAATTATGTGAGGCAAACACTGGAAAAACTAAGTGAAAGAATAGATGCCTCTACAATTATACTGGGGGACTTTAATACACCACTATCAACTTTGGACAGAACATCTCAAAAGAGAATCAATAAAGAAAACAAAAACTTTGAACAGTATATTACAGGTGCTGGACCTGACAGACATATACAGATCATTACACCAGAATACAGCAGGATATACATTTGTCTTAAGTGCACAGGGATCATTCTCCAAGATAGACCATATGCGAGGCCACAAAGAAAGTCTCAATGAATTCAGAAAGATCAAAATCATAAAAAAATAATTTCTCTGATCACAGTGGAGTGAAGCTGGAAATCTACAGGGACCAGACACAGATTTCGCACCAAGATATGGAAATTAAACAGCACACTCTTAGAAAAAGTTGGTGAAGGAGGAACTCTCAAAAGAAATTAATAACTACCTTGAAACTAATGAAAATGATAACACAACATACCAAAACTTATGGGATGTAGCAAAAGCAGTACTGAAAGGGAAACTTATAGCCATAAATTCATACATCAAAAAAGAAGAAAGAGCAAAAATTGAAGAACTAACTGCACATTTGGAGGAATTAGTAAAAAAAACAACAAAGTAACCCCACAGGAAGAAGAAAGAAAGAACAAAGATAAGAGCAGAACTAACTGAAATAGAAAATAAGTAAGCAATTGAAAAGATAAAAAAAACCAGGAGCTGGTTCTTTGAGAAGATCAATAAAATTGACAAACCCTTAGTTCAACTAACAAAGAAAAAAAGAGAGAAGATGCAAATACACAAAATAAGAAATGAGAAGGGAGATTATCACCACTGACCCCACAGAAATAAAGACTATCATGAGAGGATACTTTGAAAAACTATTCCAACAAAAATGACAATTCAGAGGAAATGGACAAATTTCTAGAAACACATAAGTAGCCTATATTGATGAAAGAAGAAACTGACAAGCTCAACAAACCAATTACAAGAGATAGAATCAGTCACTAAAAACCTCCCAACTAAGAAGAGCCCTGGGCCAGACGGCTTCACTGGTTAATTCTACAAAACATTCCAGAAAGAAAAATGCCAATCTTGCTGAAACTCTTCCAAAAAATTGAAACAGAAGGAATATTACCTAACTCATTCTGGATGCCAACATTATCCTAGTGCCAAAGCCAAAGAAAGACACCACAAGAAAGGAAAATTACAGACCAATTTCTCTAATGAACCTAGATGCAAAAATCCTCAACAAAACACTTGCTAACCGTATTCAACAACACATTTAATGAATTATACACTGTGACCAAGTGAGATTCATTCCGGGTATGCAAGGATGGTTCAACATAAGAAAATCAATCAATGTAATACACCATATAAACAGATTGAAGGGAAAAAAATCACATGATTATATCTATAGATGCAGAGAAAGCATTTGACAAAATACAGAACACTTTCTTGAGGAAAACACTGCAAAAGATCAGAATATAAGGAAATTTTGAGAACATGATAAAGAGTATATATGAAAAACCCACAGCCGGGGAGTGGTGGGGTGGGGGCAGTGGGGGTGAATGGGGACCTCATATTTTTTTAATGTAATATTTTTTAAAAATGAATAAATATATACATATATATATAAAATAAAAAGCCACATCCAACATCATTTGCAAGGGTGAAATCCTAAAATTTTTCCCTCTAAGATCAGGAACAAGACAAGGATGCCCACTATCACCTCTTCTATTTAACATTGTCTTAGCGGTACTTACTCAAGCACTGAGGCAAGAACGAGATATAAAAGGTATTCAAATTGGAAAGGAAGAAGTCAAAATTTCATTATTTGCAGATACCATGATTCTATACATAGAAAACCCTGAGAAGTCTACAACAAAGCTTCTAGAACTCATAAATGAGCTTAGTAAAGTTGCAGGTTATAAGATCAATGCACAAAAATCAGTAGCATTTCTGTACACCAATAATGAGCAAGCTCAGGAGGAAATCAAGAAACAAATACCACTTACAATAGTCGATACGAAAAACAAATACCTAGGTTAAATTTAACTAAAGATGTAAAAAACTTATACACAGAGAACTACACAACACTGTTCAAGGAAATTAAAGAAGACCTAAATAAATGGAAGAATATTCACTGTTCATGGATAGGAAGACTAAATATTATTAACATGTCTATCCTTCCAAAACTGATCTACACATTCAATGGATTCCCAATAAAAATCAACACAGTCTTCTTTAAGGAACTAGAAAACCTAGCTATGAAATTTATTTGGAAAGGAAAGAGTCCCCCAAAAGCCAAAGACATATTGAAAAAGAAAAATGAAATTGGAAGAATCACACTAGCCAAATTCAAAACATACTGCAAAGCTACAGTAGTGAAAACAGCATGGTATTGGCACAAGGAGAGACACACAGACCAATGGAACCAAATTGAGAGTTCTGATATATATCCTCATATATATAGTCATATAATATTCAATAAAGCCACCAAACCCTCTCAACTGGGAGAGAATGGCCTATTCAACAAATGGTGCCTGGAGAACTGGATATCCATGTGTAAAAGAATGAAAGATGATTACCAACTCACACCTTACACAAAAATCAACTCAAGATGGATCAAAGACATAAATATAAGAACCAAGACCATAAAGACTTTGGAAAGCAGTGTAGGGAAGCATCTACAGGACCTTGTAATAGGAAATGACTTCGTGGGCTTCACACCAAAAGCACGAGTAGCAAAAGAACAAATAGATCAATGGGACTTCCTCAAAATTAAAGCCTTCTGTACCTCAAAGGACTTTGTCAGGAAAGTGAAAGGAGAGCCTACATAATGGGAGAAAATATTTGGTAACCACATATCTGATAGCAGACTTATATCTTGCATATAAAAAGAACTCCTACAGGGGTTGAATGGGACCTCATATTTTTTGAATGTAATTTTTAAAAATAAATAAATAATTCAAAGAAGAAAAAAAGAACTCCTATATCTTGAAAATAAAAAGACAAACAGCCCATTTTAAAAATGGGGAAAAGATTTAAAAAGACACTTCTCCAAAGAAGACATACAAATGGCTAAAACACACATGAAAAAATGCTCCAAATCTCTAGCTATTAGGGAAATGCAAATCAAAACTACAATGAGATACCATCTTACTTCCATAAGACTGGAAGCTATGAAAAAAACAGAAGACTACAAATGCTGGAGAGGATGTGGAGGAATGGGAACAGTCATCCACTGCTGGTGGGAATGCAGAAGGATCCAGACATTCTGGAGGACAGTTTGGCGGTTTCTCAAAAAGCTAGGTATGGATTTGCCATATGACCAAGCAATTCCACAGCTGGGTATATACCCAGAAGAACTGAAAACAAGGACACAAACCAATATATGCACACCATGATCATAGCAGCATTGTTCACTATTGCCAAAAGCCAAATGCCCATCAACAGATGAATGGATAAATAAAATCTGGTATATACATACAAGGAATACTATTCAGCTTTAAGAATGAATACACTACAAACACATGTGATAACATGGATGAATCTTGAGAACCTTATGTTTAGTGAAGAAACCCAGGCATTGAAGAACAAATACTACATGACTTCAATGACATGAAATAAGTAAACAAAGCTGCCTCCGAGAGCTAGAGACTGGATGATAGGCTTACAGGAAATTGGGGGTAGAGAAAGGATGTAAGCTGACACCTACATGGGTGAAATTTATAATAAACTGGAAGTATTTGTACAAGGAAGGGATAAAATGGGGGCATAGGGTTACTTTTGAGTGGGGTTTTGTGGGCTAGAGGGGGGCTAGGTATGGGAGAATGGGTAATAATGCCCAAGAAATTGAGGGGAGGCTGGGGGAACATATGAACATAGGAGATTGTCAGATATTTGGTTGAGAGTATAATGCTGAGAAAACGCTTTCAAAAATATAATAAGGAAGGTTACCTGGTTAAGATGTTTAAAGGAGATAATCTGATACAGGACAGGTTCCTAGGGAGTGTGTGAGTGCTCATTTTGCCATAGTGAGTTATATCATTGGATAGAGACCCATATAATGAGAGTAAAGGTATACCCACATCCTGGGGAGGACTGATGTTCTCAAATAGAGGGAATTGTATCTCTCGAGAGGAATGGTGGCAGTCGAGCATGTCAAGTCCTCAACATTGTTGCAAGTATCTCTGAACATGGCCCTTTAAGCAATGAAGATTGATGGTAACTGTGCGCCCTGAGGGGAGGGGGAAAGAGGTATTCAATAGACTGAATCAATGTAACTATGTGTGCAAAAGAAGTGTTCACAAGATTATGGAAAGATGGATATAAGACATGTTAAATTACACCAAAAAATGTAGAGGGGCCGATAGGTTAAAATGCAATTCATAATGTAAAACATAAGATAATTAAAAATTTAGAAAATTGTATAGTCTAAAATATAAACCACAATGTAAACCCAAATGTTACCATGTTTGAAAGCTATTGTCTCAGTATCTGTACACCAGTTTCAGTAAATATAGTATGAATATGTAAAAAGATTATTGCTGTGGAAGGGAAAAGGTTTTATGTTGGATATGTTGGAGCACTGTATATTGTATATATGAACTACTGTGATCTAAAACTTTTGTGAAGATAAGCTTAATAATTAAGGGAAAAAAAGAAAAAGAAAGGACGTAGACACTAAGGAAAAGATGGAAGAAGTTGCCTTGCCAATTTGCATACAGGACAACACTTACTGCAGTGATGGAAGGCAAAACATCAAAAATAAAGCTTTTGCATTTTTTAATTTTTTGATACCCCAATTTATTTTTACCTTAATTTTTCTAAATTAATATGTACTCTATATCTAACCTTTAAACTCATCACTATATTCCATTTTACTATTAATGACATGTGGCAATATATTATGCTTCATTTTTGAAAAAGTTTTGGATCACAGAGAGGTTCAACAATGGCAGGGGAGGAATACTGGTGTGGGATGTTATTGACAGGGGACATAGGTTGGCAGGGAGTTCTCCAGGGCATATATCTAGGGTACATACAAATGTTTGGATATTTTCATAGTGGTTACAGTTAAAAATGACAACTGAGGAAGTGCTGAGTTCCAAGCCAGGGGAGCTCTATCACATTTCCTAAAGGAACGGCATTAATCCCCCAAGTGCAACAGCAAAGATCAAAAAAGAAGGATGGTCCAACAATGAGCCCTTAATACTAATGACTATGCGTATAAGCCTGTGCACTTGAAATAAGAACTAGACGCAGAGCTGCAGGGTGCCTAAGAGTTACCTCCTGAGAATCTCTCTGTTGCTCAAATGTGGCCAGTCTCAAAGCCAAACTCAGCATGTAAATGCACTGCCTTCCCCCCAGCATGGGACATGACTCCCAGGAATGAGCCTCCCTGGTGCTGAGGGATTACTACCAAGTACCGGCTGATGATGTAACTAGAAAATGACCTTGAATAAAAGGGTCAACTCAGACCACTGAATATCTCAGCCTACATATAATATCAGGAGTTAAAAATGCTTTTTTGACCTTAAATAAAAGGGAAAATAGAAAGGACAAATGAGCTTATATGGCTATGGGTCTCCAAAAAAGAGTTGTGATGTTATCAGAGGGGTCACACCTATGTACACCTCAGCAGAGTCCCAGAAACAGATAAAGTAGATACAACCCCAGTATTGGTTCTTCTGAGGGCAACAGAGACCCAAAGGTTCTATGATCATGGTGGATGGAGTTCAGTGCCATGTCAGTTGGCCCTACTTTGGAGTTTGTGTTCTGGTGTGATGGAGCTGGACTCAGATGTGATCTTGCTTCACAAGTCTCTCTTGTTACTTTTACTGGACCTGTGGTTGGCACTGGGGTTTAGTGTGTACTCAGGGGTCCTGAATCTCTGGACTGCCCATGTGATAGCCAAGCCCTGAGCCTCAACAGACTTGCAACTCCTACACTCTGGTTTATTGGACTTACCCCACTCAGCTAACATGGAGGTGAAGAAGGTCAACCACCACACCAGGGAGCCAAGAGTGCCTTTAACTACATGCAGGAGAATTGCATCCATCATCCATGTGGAATTTAAGCCCCTTCTCAATACAGAGGGAGAGAGGACATAACCATTCCAGTGTCTGCAGGATGGAGGAATAGAGTATGGATTAGAGTGGACTTACTGATATTCTATTCATAAACTATTGTGATTAGTAATCAAAGATAATGTGGCACTGGTGTGGAGAAAGTGGCCATGGTGGCTGCTGGGGGTAGGGAGTGTGAGGAAGAGATGTGATGTGGGGCATTTTCAGGACTTGGAGTTGTCCTGGGTGGTGCTGCAGTGACAGTTATCAGACATTGTATGTCCTCCCATGGCCCACTGGTGGACTGTAGGATAGTGTGGGCTATGGTGTGGACTACTGACCATGAGGTGCAGCGGTGCTCAGAGATGTATTCAGCAAGTGCAATGAATGTCTCATGATGATGGAGGAGGTTGTTGTTATGGGGCGAGGAGTGGGGTGAGGGGGATGGGGGGTATGTAGGGACCTCATATTTTTTAATGTAATATTAAAAAAAGACAAAAAATTTTAAGTAAATATAAAAAAATAAAATAAAGTCAACTATATGCTTCACCAAAAAAAGAAAAAATAGCGATTTTCCAAAGAGTTCCCCCACATCCAATGACTCTTGTGTCTAATAATCCCTCTCCCCATATCAATAATCACTAGATTGACTTAAAATAATTAAAATATACAGCACTGTGAAATGTAGTTTTGCCTATTTTGGAACTTTAAATCTGAGTTGTTGCCAGAGCTGTATTTTGTTTATTTTGCTTTCATACATTCTGCTGTACAATTACAGCACACTTTGTGTATCAAGTCTTCTGTTGATGGACATTTGCCTTGTTTTTGTTTCTGACCACTGCCAATAAGTCTGCAATAAACATTGTGATCCATGTCACACACACAAAAAAAAAACTTATGAGATACAGCAAAGGCAGTCTTGAGAGGGAAACTTAAAACCCTAAATGCCCATATTAAAAGTGAAAAAAGAGCTAAATGCAAAGATTTAACTGAGCAACAAGACAAACTAGAAAAAGAACAACAAACCAATCCTCAAAGCAAGCAGAAGAAATAACAAAGAGTGAAGTAGAAATAAATGAAATTGAAAAGAAAAAAGAACTTTAGAGAAAATCAAAATCAAAAGCTGGTTCTTTGAGAAGATAGGTAAAATTTACAAACCCCTAAGATTAACAGAGAAAAGAGAAGATGCAAATAAATACAATCTGAAAAAAAGGGAAGAACTATGACTGACCCCACAGAAATAAAAAGGATCCTAAGAGGATATTATGAGAAACTGTATGTCAACAAACTAGACAACCTAGATGAAATGGGCAGATTCCTAGAAATGCACAAACAACTTACACTGACACTATAAGAAATGCAAGAACTTAACAAACCACTCACACTTAAAGACATTGAATCCATCATCAAAAACTTCCCATCAAAAAAAAGTCCAGGACCAGATGGCTTTACAGGTGAATTCTACCAAACATTTCAAAAAGAATTAACACCAATCCTGTTCAAATTCTTTCAAAAAATTCAAGAGGGAAAATTACCCAACACTTTTTATGAAATCAACATCACTGTAAAATCAAAGCCAAATAAAGACACCACGAGGAAAGAAAATTATAGACCAATTTCTCTATTAAACATAGATGCAAGAATCCTCAACAAAGTATTTGTAAACAGAATTCAGGAGCATCTCAATAGACTTGTACATTACAACCAAGTGGGATTTATTCCTGGTAGGCAAGGCTCATTCAACATAAGAAAATCAACCACATTACCAAACTGAAAGGAAAAAACACATGATCATCTAAATCAAAAAAAAAAAAAATCATAAAAAATCGGAAAAAGCATCTTACAAAATTTGGCATCCTTTCTTGATAAAAACATTTCAAAAGATATGAATAGGAGGAAAATTCCTCAATATGATAAAAAGTATATATGAAAACCACACAACCAACATCTTAGTGGGGAAAGGTTGAAGGCTTTCCCTCTAAGATCAGGAACAAGACAAGATGCCCACTAGCAACCTTGGTATTTAACATTGTACTAGCTCTAGCTAGAGCAAGAAAAAGAATACAGTAAACGCATCCAAATAGGAAAAAGAGGAAGGAAAGCTCTATTTGTGGATGACATGATCCTATTTTTAGAAAATTCAGAAATGTCTACAAAACAAAGCTACTTGAGCTAAAGAGTTCAGCAAAGTGGCAGGATACAAGATCAATATGCAGAAATCTGTAATGTTTTTGTACATTAGTACTGCATAATCTGAAGAGGAAATTGGGGGGAAATTCCACTAACAATAGCAACAAAATGACTAAAACACCTAGAAATCTATTTAACCAAAGAAGTACAGGACCTATAAGCAGAAAACTACAAAACAACACTAAAAGAAATGTTAGAAAGACTTAAACAAATGGAAAGATATTCCATGTTCATGGATTGGAAGACTATTATGAAGATGTCAATCCTAACCTAACTGATTTAAAGATCCAATGCAATACCAATCAAAATTCCAACAGCTTACTTCACATTAATAGAAAAGGCAATTACCAAATTCACTTGGAAGGGAAAGTACCCCTGAATAGCCAAAAGTATTCTAAAAAAGTATAGTATACTATACTATACTATAGCATAATATAGGAGGAATTTCACTGTCTGATCTCCAAACATATTACAAAGCTACAGTGGTCAAAACAACATGGTACTGGCATAAAGAGAGACACATTGAACAGTGGAATAGAATTGAAAGTCTAGAAATAAACCCTTACCTCTTTGGTCAACTAGTTTTTGACATATCTACTAAGTCCATGTTAACAGGAAAAAACAGTTTCTTCAACAAATTGTACACGGAGAGCTGCATATCTATAACCAAAAGAATGAAAGGGGACCCCTATCTCATTCCCTATACAAGAATCAACTCAAAATGGATCAAAGACCTAAATATAAAAGGCAGGGCCATAAAACAACAGAAGAAAATGTAGGGAAATATCTTAAAGACTTCATGGTACATGGTGATTTCTTGGACCTTACACCCAAAGTACACACAACAAAAGAAAAAACAGATAATTCAGAACTACTCAAAATTAAATACTTTTGCTTCTCACAAGACTTTGTCAAAAGGGTGAAAAGGCAGCCAACTCAATGGGAGAAAATAATCAGAAATCACATATTTGATAAGGGTTTAATATCCATGATATATAAAGAGATGTTACAACTCAACAATATAAAGACAAATGACCCAATTAAAAATGGGCCAAAGACATGAATAGACATTTGTTCAAAGAAGAAATACAAGTGGCAAAAAACATATGAAAAAGTATTCAATGTCAGAGAACTAAATGTTGGAAAGAATGTGGATAGGAACACTTATTCACTGTTGTTGGTAATGCAGAATGTAGAGCCACTGTGGAGTTCAGCAGTTCCTAAAGAAGTTGAATATAGATTTCCCACATGACCTGGCAATACCACTATGGGGTATATACACAGAAGAACTGAGAGCTTGAGAGCAGTGACATGAAGAGACATCTGCACATCTATGTTCATAGTGGCATTATTCACAATTGCCAGAAGCTGGAAACAACCAAGGTGTCCATCAACTGATAAGTGGATAATTGAACTGTGGTATATTCACATAATGGAACATTATGCATCTGTAAGAAGAAATGAAGTCATAACATTGACAACATTGATGAACCTGGAGGACAGTACATTGAGTGAAGCAAGCCAGACAGAAAAGGACAAATACAGGAAAATTGCATTACAATGAACTAAAGTATTATGTAATATAGTGTATGATTCCATTTATATAAAATAGAAATAGAAATCAATTTGTAGATGAAAGAAAAAAGTATTTGTGCAAAATAAGCCAGAAAAGGGAGCTGTGGACAACAAAGAAAGCACAGGAAGATTGAGGGGTGGTGGATTTTATTTGTTTGTTTTTTATTATTATCCCTGAGATAATGAAACTGCTCTAATGATGACTATAGTGTCTGGATATCTCCAGAACCCTCAGGAGCCCTGAAATTTGGGATAGTACCTACTTTGGCAGTCAATAAGATCCTGCTGAGATGTGCAGAAACTCACTTTGAAGTTTCTTAGCTTTATAAACTCTTTTGTCTTGACCTTTCCCCCCTTTTGGTCAAGGGCTTTTCCCAGTTGCATTGCTAGTTGGTGCTTCGTAATAATCCCTTGGTGCCAGACAGGCTCATCCCCAGGATTCACGTCCTACACTGGGGGAAAATAATGTATTTATACACTGTTTGGCTTAGAGAGAGGCCACATTTGAGCAAAAAGGAAGCTCCCAGAAGGCAACTCTTAGCACCCTATAGTACAAGGCTAGGTTTCAACTTAAGAGTAAAGGTTCTTATAGTCATCAATATCAAAGACCCATAAGTAGGCCATCCTCTTTCACTAGTCATTGCCCCTGTATTTGGGGGATTCTTGCTGACCTATTAGAGAATGTGGCAGAGCTCCCCAGGATGGGACTTGGATATTCCTTCAATTATATGAGTCTCCACCCACCACGGCAATGCCCCATGAACATCTGAACACATTTATATGCCTTTTATGTATGCCCAGGTGAGCCTCCTCCTATTTATTCCCCATCACTGACACCCCATACAAATGATCACCCCCTGCCACAGATAGAAAACCACAATTGCTGGACAGGATGTAGAGAGAAATGAACAGTTGGTTTTTCACTGTTGGTGGGAATGCAGAATGGTACAGCCCCTATGGAGAACCATTTGGCAGTTCTTAAAGAAGTTGAATATAAACTTGCTACATGACCCTGCAATATCACTACTAGGTATATATCCAGAAAAAACTAAAAGCACTAACACCAACAGACATCTGCACACCAAAGTTCACTACAGCAGTATTCGCGATTCCAAAAGTTGGAAAAAACCCAAGCGTCCATCAACTGATGAATGGGTAAATAAATTGTGGTATATTCACATAATGGAATATTACATAGCTGTAAGAAGTGAAACCATAAAGCATATGACAAGCATGAATCTAGAGGACATTATGTTGAGTGAAGCAAGCCAGACACAAAAGGACAAATACTGTATGATTGTGTGACTATGAACCAAATATATTGTGTAACATATTGTTTGATTCAAAAAAATTAATATGTATCCAGTACATTTATTTGAGAAATGGTATCTTTATCCAACAGTGTTTTCCTTTTCTTTTTAAATTATTGTTTACATATTCAATTATTAAAATGTACAAAATAAAGTTAAAAAAAAAGTGAGGTTATACTGAAGAGTTGAAAAATCAGAGACTTTAAAATGTGACCCCAGTACTGATAATGCTACAGCATAGATGTATCATATATTGAAAATATTGTATTAAAAGAACTTAGTCACACACAAAAAAGTGATCCTTTACTCAAGAAAAATGAATACCAAAAAAAGAGATATAGAAAACAAGCCTTTTTTAGCATAATAAAATCGTGTGTGAAATATATGAATATGGATAAAGTTGCATATATGCCTGTTTTCTTTGAAATTGAACAAATGTATGTTAACAAAAGATGGTAACAATATCACTTATGGTAAGTGAAGAAGCCTGACACAAAATACTACAAATTGTGTGATCCCATTTATATAAAAGGTAAATGTAAATCAATTTATAAAGTTGAAGTTCAATTAGTAGTTATGTAGGGCTGGGGAGGACTGCTAAAGGTTGTGCATTTTTTCTAGAGTACTGAAAATGTTCTAAAATTTTTGATGGTGAGAAATGCATAATATTGTGATAATACTAAAAGCCACTGATTATACACTTCAGATAGATTGTATGGTATATGAATATATCTCAGTAAAACTTAAGTAAATAATTGTGTAAGAACAGCAAAAAAAAAAATAGCGGTTCAGCAGGGGAAACAAAGAGATCAAGAGGAGAGGAATTTCCTTATTAATTTTTATTTATTATTCAAATAATGAAAATGTTCTAATGATGGTTGAGGTAATGAATACACAACTATGTGATTATACCAAATACCACTGGTTGTGCACTTTTTTTGGTTGTACACTTTAAATGAATTGTTGTTTTATTAATGTATACCAATAAAGTTGATTTGTTAAAAACATATAAGCATGTATCAATAAAATTAGTTTTTAAAAAAAGAAAAACTCTTATAATCCTCATCCAATGATTTCATTGTTAAGGTTTTAGTATAAAACCTCCCCAGATTTTTCCACTGAGCAACATTGTATTCTTCCTCGTCACACTTAGGATCGGCTGAGTGACAGTGCGTTAGGAGAATGGCACAGTCATCTGTGCCCAGCAGCTCTGCCTGGCTTTCCCCCTTCCAGGGTGGCAATTGTGTGAAAACCACCTTCAGAAGCTCCGGGGGAAGCGCAGGGGTCAAAAGAAGGGGGTGGGGGTGAGGAGGTCCAGCACATCTGTCTTAACTAGAGCAGCTGCTCCCCAGCTCTGAACTGCTTCCCTGGAATTGAACCAACTCTTCTAAGAGGCTGAGAACAGTAAGCGCAGAGGCTGAGAACAGTAAGCGCAGAGGCTTCCTCTGCAGCCGGCTCCTTTAAGGTCAGCTGGGTGACGGCCCTTGGCAGACACAGCAGGGCTAGAAGGGTGTCCCCAAGGCACCTGGGTCACTCCCTCTGCCAAACAGAGGTGCCCTAGAGCTCCTGAAATGCTCAGCACAGCCCTGGGCTACCTCAGCAGCCCCTAGTAGGTGCCCTTTCCCACTCTGCAGTGCACCCTAGCAGGCACACAAATCCGGTGGCCTCTGTTGGCCAGCCAACCTCCTCCGGCCCTCACAAGCTAGCATCTTAGCAAGACACGCAAACCATTTCCACCCAGCATTACTCCAACAAATCAAAGTTTTAAGAAAAGCTTTAACCACTACCAAAAGGAAAAGCCTCCCTGGGGCCATGGGGAGCTCTGAGGAAGGTCCTGGCTCAGGCTGTCCCAGGGCGTCCAGGGCAGCACAGCCAGGAGGGGTGCGATGGGAATGGGCTCCTAGACCACAGACCTCGCCTGCCGCGTGTACTCCCGGAAAGCAGAAAGGAGTAAAACGGGAGGAAGAGAGAAAATGAAAGTCTCAAGTGGCTCACCAGGGCTTGGATCCAAAGAATGCAAAAGCCTATGATGAGGAAGAGCGCCACCCGCAGACCTCTGGGTTGGATACACACTTTTAGTTGTAAACTGTTGAGGTCCCTGCAAAACTCCCGGGCTGGGCAGAAACCTGCCCCCAGGCCCCTCACAGGAGAGGGCCCCATTCCTTGTGCTCCCTGAGGGCACACACCGGGTGTCAGTCCTGCTCCCCGCCCCCCGGGCCTTCCCAGGGCCCCTCCCCAGGGAGCAGATCAGTTCCCCTGTAAAAGTCACGCTGTGGACAGGCACCAGCTGGCCCTATCCAGGGGAGAAGAAGAAAGAGTAGCCGCCTGGGCCTGGAGGCAAATGTGAAGTGGAGGGCCTGGGAAGGGAGAGCTGAAAGGGGAGGCCCCCAGGAACCTGGGAGGGTAGGCAGGGAGGGCAGGGGGCAGGGCTGCAGGTTGGACAACGAGGAAACAGGGGGCATGTGGGGAGGGAGGGGGGCTGTGGGCAGAGGAGGGGCCATGGGGGGAAGAGGGATGGGGAGGAAAGGGACTGAGGAGGGGGAGGAAAGAAACGGAGGAGGGGGAGGAGTCATGGGGGAGGGACCAAGGAGGGAAGGAGGGACTGTGGGGGGAGGGACCCTGGGGCAAAGGATGGGGGAGGAGGGACAGTGGGGGCATAAATTGTAAAGAGGAGGAGGAAACGTGTTGGGGGGATAGTGGGGGGTGGGAAGGGACCAAGACTGGGGACAGGTCAGTTTGGGGGGAGGAGGAACCGTGGAGGTAGGGGTACTGGGGGAGGAGGGGCCATGCGGGGAAGGAGGGACCATGCGGAGGAGGAGGGACGGTGGCTGGAAGGGACTATGGAGGGCAGAGGGCCCCTGAGGGGAGGAACAGTGGGGGGGGGAGGGACCATGGGGGCAGAAGGCCCCTGGGGAGGAATAGTGGGGTGGAGGGACCATGGGGGTAGGGAAAGTAGGGGGCGTAGGGAAAATGGGGAAGGAGCGACCGTGGGGAGTGTGGGCCGCCCTCCCTTATTCTGACTCGGGACCCCCCGCAGGACCACCGCGCTGGGACTGGACCACCGAAAGGCCACCACCGGCCCGCGCCGCCCGCGGAAGCAGCCGCCACACGGCCCACCCTGCCAGGTCCCCACCGGCCCCGAAGGACCCCGCCCCCCGCAGGCGAAGCAGCAGGACCTCCGTGGGCGCGGGACGGCGCCCCTCTCGCGGCAAGGGGGGCTCGCTCGCCCTCGTCTGCGCCTACGGGCCCCGCCTGCGCCCGCCCGACGCCACGTGGGTCCCAGACTTACCGCTGCGCGGGCGGGACACGGGGTTCCCAAGGGCGGGCGAGCGCTCCCCGCAGCGCCCCGTGCGCCCCGACACCGCGTCCCTCCTGCCCTCGGGCTCGCAGGGGTGCCGCGGGAGCGCGCAGCAGGTCCACGGGGCGCGCGCCCAACCGCCGCCAGCTGTTAAAGGGGCCGCCCCGCGGGGGCGGGCGGGACTCGAGGGCCTGAGAGCCCGAGGGCCAATCAGGTCTGGACCGGTTCCCCGACTCCGCCCCCGAGGGGGCGTGGCCATCTCCCTGACGGACAGCGCCTAGCAGCCAATCGTCGCGCGGTCCGGCTGGCGCTAAGGAGGGCGATCTCCCCCTACGCCGTGAGGGCGGCTCCTGACTGGTGGGCAGGGGATCCCCGCAAGTGGGGGTGTCCCCACCCACAGTGCACCAGAGGCGGCCTGGGCCCGGGCGTGGGTCATCGAGGCCGGCTGCTTGGAGCTGCTGGAAGCGCGGTGTGAGGGGCCTCTGGCCCGGTGCAGCCGATCCCGGCCCCGAGCGAGGCTGTCGTCCCTGCTCCTTTCTCCCGGAGCTGGGGGCTGGCTCCTCTGAGGAGCCTAAGGAGTGCTGGCCCCTGGCCTGCGTTCTGCGGAGAATTTATTTCCCAAATTTATTTTATTCGTACATGTTAATAAATCATACAATACATCCAAAGACTACAAGCAATCGGTATTTGGTATATCGGAGTTGTGCGGGCATCACTTCATCATTAGGAGTGCGTTATCATTATTTCAATAATAAGAATAAGCAAAAAACAGACTTCTTCATCCCTCACTCTCTCTGTTCCCCTGCCTTACAGAGCTGCTATTTCTGGCCATTCTAGCACAATTATTTATTTATTTAGTCATTTTATTCAGACATGTTCACATACCATAACATCTAAAGTGTATAGTCAGTGGCTTTTACTATAATTCCAATGTTGTGCATTCATCATCACAAAAACTTTTAGAATTATTTCATTACTCCACACCCCTTAGCATGCCTTCCCTAGCCATCCATAACCACTAATCAAAGGTCATCTTTACAAATTGATTTATAATTACATTTTATATCAATGGAATCATGAAATATCTTTTTAACTTTATTTTGTACATTTAATAATTGAAAATATAAGTAGTTAATTAGAAGAAAACTCAGTTGAATAAAAGCATACATTTCTCAAATGTACTGAATACATATAAATTTTTTTCAAATCATATAATATGTTACACAATGTATTTGGTTCATAGTAATGCAATCATACAGTATTTGTCCTTTTGTGTCTGGCATGCTACACTCAACATGTCCTCCAGGTTCCTCCATGCTGTCAATTATTTTATAACTTCATTTCTCCTTGCAGCTGCATAATATTCCACCGTGTGTATATACCACAGTTTCCTTAGCCATTCATGGGTAGGTAGATACTGGGTTTGTTTCCAACTTTTGCCAAGTTTGGATAATGCCTCTATGAATATAGGTGTGCAGATGTCTGTTTACATCACTGCCCGCAGTCCTTCTTGGTACTTTCTTTAAGCATGCACATACCCACTGTATTAGTCAGCCAAAGAGGTGAATATCTGGGGCTTCTCCTGGCTTCCAGAGGAAATCTCGTTCTGAATGGGAGTTTCTAGCAAGGGTCTTCCAGCAGCCATTTTGGGGGCACCGAAGGACACGTGTTTAATGGTGGCAGCTTCCTGCCAGGTTCCAGATCTGCTATCAATTCCCTGTTTTACTAGACTGCCTCAGATTGCCACATGTGCAGCCTTAAAGCCAAGGAGCCATAAGCCATACTGAAGCCCTAACTCAGAGGGAACCAACTGTGTTTCAGAAGCAGTGCTGGTTAGCATAGATTTTGGATAAAGAGTGTTACATGGTAAAATGACTATGTGAACAGAGAAGAAAGGAGAAAAAGTTTTGACCTACTTCCCCATATTCATTGTCACATGACAGAAGACAGCCGTGTTCAGTATATCGTAGCAGTGTTTTCAGACTCAGGTCAGGTCATCTTCAACATTATTCAATTATTCTATGTTAGTGAGATTTCCTTAATTCCACAGAAATCTGAAACATTTTTTATGCACAGGGACTATTTTTATCATTTTTTTTTTAGTTTTTAAAGAAGCTTTAGATTACATAAATGTTACATAAAAATATAAGAAATTCCAATATGCCCCACTCTGTTCACCTCCCATATTTTCCCACATTAACAGCATCCTTCACTAGTGTGGTACATTTGTTAAAGTTGATGAACCCATACTGAAGAATTGCTGCTAACCATGCGCTAAAGTTTACAACATAGGTTACACTTTGTCCTGCATAATTTTGTAGATTATGACAAAATATACAATGGCCTGTATTCATCACTGCAATGCCATGTAGGACAATACCGATGTCCCCAAAATGCCCCCAAATTCCACCTATTCTTCCCTCTCCCCTCTTCAGAACCTTTGGTGGCCACTGCCTTTACATCAATGAAAAGAGCTCTTCAATTGCTAGAATAATAAGTCTTAGTATAATAATAATGAGTCAATTTTAGTCCATTGTTCATTCAATACCAATCAAAATTCCAACAGCCTATTTTACAGAACTAGAAAAGGTAATTACCTAATTCAATTGGAAGGGAAAGTATATGTGAGAAACCAAAAGCATTCTAAAAAAGAAGAGAGACAGGGAGGAATTATTCTGCCTGACCTTGAAACATTACAAAGCTACAGTTGTCAAACAGCATGATACTGGCATACAGGTAGACACATCAATCAGTGGAATAGAACTGAAAGTCTAGAAATAAACCATCATCTCTATGGCCAAATGGTTTTTGACAAACCTACCAAATCCATGTTAATGATACAAAACAGTCTCAGCAACAAATGGTGCTGGGAGAACTGGAAATCTATAACCAAAAGAATGAAAGAGGACCCCTATCTCACTCCCCATACAAGAATCAACTCAAAATGGATTGAAGACCTAAATATAAAAGACAGGACAATAAGACTACTAGAAGAAAATGTAAGGAAACATCTTCAAGACCTAGTGATCAGTGGTGGTTTCTTGAACCTTACATCCAAAGCACACACAACAAAAGAAATCATAGATAAATAGGACCTCCTCAACATTAAACACTTTTGCACCTCAAAGAACTTTGTCAAAAGGCTGAAAAGGCAGCCGACTTAATGGGAGAAAATATTTGGAAATCATTTGTCTGATAAGGGTTTAATCTCCAGGATATATAGAGATGTTACAACTCAACAATAAAAAGACAAATGACCCAATTAAAAAGTGGGCAAAAGATTTGAATTGACATGTGTCCAAAGAAGAAATACAAATGGCAAAACAAAAACAAAAAAAACAAAAAAAAAATGAAAAAATGCTCAACATCACTAATAATTAGGAAAATGCAAATCAAAACTACAATAAGGTATCATTTCACACCTATCAGAATGATCAGTATTAAAAAGACAGAGAACTAAAGTCATGGAGAGGATGTGGAGAGATAGGAAAACTTATTCATCAGTGGGAATACAGAGTGGTACAGTCACTGTAGATGACTGCTTGGCAGTTCCTAAAGAAGTTGAATATAGGGAAGCAGACTTGGCCCAATGGATAGGGCATCCACCTACAACATGGGAGGTCAGCGGTTCAAACCTTGGGCCTCCTTGATCTATGTGGAGCTGGCCCATGTGCAGTGCTCATACATGCAAGGAGTGCCCTGCCATGCAGGGGTGCCCCCCCCGCATAGGGGAGCCCCATGCACAAGGAGTGCACCCTATGTGCAAGGAGTGCACCCCATAAGGAGAGTCACCCAGCACAAAAGAAAGTACAGCCTGCTCAGAAATGGCACCACACACACATGGAGAACTGATGCAGCAAGATGACACAACAAAAAGAGACACAGATTCCCATGCCACTGACAACAACAGAAGCTGACAAAGAAAAACATGCAACAAATAGACACAGAGAACAGACAACTGGGGGGGGGAGGGGAGAGAAACAAATTTTAAAAAAAGAAAACATCAAATGGACTATTATTCCATCATAAAAAGAAAAAGAAGTCCTGATTCATGTGACAGCAGAGAGAACCTTGAAGACAGCTTGTTGAGAGAATTAAGCCAGAAACAGGTGGACAAATCTTATATCATCTCACTAATATGAAATAATTAGAATAAGGGAACACAGAATGGGGAATCCTTTATTTTATTCATGATGGTTCTATAAACCCACAACTTGTGAAAAATTCAGGATCTATCAATTACTGAATTCCTAAATAACTTCCACAGTTTTAGGTATCTGTAACAAAGGCACAGCACTTTCTGGTATCAAATATGCCAAGGCTGATACTATAAATACTTCAAAGTCGGTTGTTTTAAGGATTGGAAACTTATTGCCTCAGGTTTGGAAGCTAGAATTCCAAAATAAAGATCTCAACAGAACACACCTTCTCCCTGACATTGCAATATTCCACTGCTGCTTGCTGTGGACATGGGGTTCCTTATCTGGAATCTCTGTCTCTATCACATGGTTCCACCTTTTCTCTTTTGTGACTACTGGCTTCCCTGATTTGGGGCTTTTACTGATTTTGTGTGTCTGAGTTTCCTTTGCTTGTAAGGACTCCAGTCTTATGGCTTAGGGGCCAGCCTGACTCCATTTTGCCACATCTAAAGAGGAATCTTCAAATGAATCATGATGAATACCTACCTTAACCTTTAAAAAAAAGTGCCCTTATGTTCCAACTCACAGGTAGGCCATCAACAGCTTATGTGAGTGCACAAATGAACAATCGTTGGGAATAATGTAATGCGCCAGCACCTTTTAAATAAAGGTCTCAGAATTTGTAGGAATTTGTAGCTTGCAGAATCATAGACTGTTTTATCTTTCCTGGGTAAAAGGCTTCTTCTGCTGGTGACTGGAGAGTAGTTTTGAAGGACTCTGAAGAAAGACAAAAGGGCAGGTGTAAAATTTTAAACTGACCCTTTACAAGCTGGAATGCTCTCAGCTATGTATTGGTTTGGTAGTAAGGTGTTGCTGTTAGCAAAAAGAATGGGGATGAGGGGCCCAGGTGGACCACACATCCTTCAGTAAATTTGCTTTGTTAAGCCAGTGGCCTTTTAAAGGTAAATTGAACCCAGCACTGGCAAAGTTGAACCAAACTATCATGCAAAATATTGTACAAACAAATGTTATCATCTTATTGCTGGGAGTGTGTCACCTAAGGTCAGGGATGGAAGCCAGTGGTTTTATTCTTGCCTTTTGGTAAGGTACTGTTTTGTTGTAGAGCTTGCCTTTCATCTGGGAGAACTTCTAGGCCCAGCTCCTTAGATACAGCCTGACTCTGCCAGTTGTCTAATCTCTAGAACTTTAAAAGTGAGCTGTTATGCATGGGTGAGAGAAGAGAAGGAACCTGTATGAGGGTATGGCAGCACGCAACAGTTTTCCATATACTTGTCCTTTCAGCCTTGATAAAAATCAGGGGCTTTAGGGGACACCCCACCCCCATCCCCACCCCCAGGAAAACAACAAGAAATTGGATTCTAAATTTAAACTGGAAAAGAAAACAAGAAGTTGCTATAAAATAGTTCTATGGTGTTATATATTTCAGAATTCCAACAAGAAATATGAATATTTCTCATTCTAATCCTGTGATTTTTTAGAAAACTCATGTTTTAAAATTTGAATTTTTAAAAGATTTTTTGCACATATGACTTGTGGCCTATTACAACCAGTTGATCCTTGTTCAAAATGTGTTCCATAGACCAGAAGCCTGACCAAGTTCTGAGAGATTGTAGAAACACCTCACCCCAGACTTTTGAATTATAATAGGAAGTTTCCCCAGGTGATGTGCTGCAACCTGTGTGGGTGAACTGAGAATCTGAGGGGAGGTGACAGGAGCTGAAGAAAGATACATAGAGACAAAGACAAGATTAGAGGGGACCAGGAGCAACAGGGCTAGCTGATGGCAAAGCCAAGGCCCTGAGCTGGCACCACAAGCTTTATTTAAAGCAGTTAAGGGAAGCAGACTTGGCCCAGTGGTTAGGGCATCTGTCTACCACATGGGAGGTCCGTGGTTCAAACTATGGGCCTCCTTGACCCACGTGGAGCTGGCCCACGTGCAGTGGTGATGCGCACAAGGAATGCCATGCCACACGGGTGTCCCCGTGTAGGGGAGCCCCACATGCAAGGAGTGCACCCTGTAAGGAGAGCTGCCCAGTGTGAAAGAAAGTTCAGCCTGCCCAGGAATTACACTGCACACAGGGAGAGTGGACACAACAAGATGACACAATAAAAAGAAACACAGATTCCCATGCCACTGACAACAACAGAAGCAGACAAAGAAGAACATGAGGCAAATAGACACAGAGAACAGACAACTGGGGTGGGGGAGGAAGGGGAGAGAAAAAAATAAAATAAATAAATCTTTAAAAAAATAATAAAGCAGTTAACTAGGTCATTGTTCTCGGAGCAGGGGCTATCAGGCACGAAGTTCTATGAGGAGGATGCTCTTAGAGTTCCTTCTTGTCAGAACACCAGTTCCTTTCTGCTTACTTGCAGATACAGACATGTTTGACCACACCACCACCTCTCTGCACACATTGATCCTCCCTCACAACGTGGCTTGAACCCCGCACATTACTTCAGGGATCCCTACATGATTCACATGCATATTAAAATTTGAGAAGTACAGTCCTCTATGTTTTTGTGCTAAAAATCTCACATGGAAATGTTCTAGGGGAGAGAGCAAGATGACGGCTGAGTGAACTTCCCGGTTGCTGGCTCCTGCGGGGAATCGGCTGGGCGGCGTTGGAGAATGTTCGGGACCGGGCTGTTTCAGGATTTTTGCTGGTCCGGAGGTGTCTAGACATCGATTTGGAGGGAAAGTAACAGAGAGGATCCGTCTGTGAAATATATACGGACATTCCAGCTACGTGTGAGGATTCCCTCCTTGGGTGGGCGGAGCTGAAGCATCTGGTGCCGCAATGGTGGGGGGAGCCGGGCCGAGCGCCTGAGCAGCGGTGGCCGGAGGGGGCGGGGCTGAGCCGGCCGAGCCGGGCCGAGCCGGGCCGAGCCGGGCCGAGCCCGGCGGCGGGATTTCTATTCTTTGTGTGTGTGTGTGTGTTTTTTTTCTTTTTCTTTTTTTATCCTCTCTTTCTTGTCCCTGATCTTCTTCTTATTCTATTTTACCTTAACAATACAATAGGTCCTGCAGGAAACACCTCACATTTGATGGGTTTCCTCATCCTCCACTGCCTCATTTCTCTGTGAATAGATTTAGGCTATCTACACTATCCCCTTTCCCCTACAACTTGATATCCTCCACAATCTGCTATCTCTCCTATATTCCACCTCCCTTTCTTTGACCCACAAAGTGTCTAACTCTTAAATTCTAATACCTTTGTTTAGTTTTCCATCGGGTATCCGCCCTTGAAACTATTACCTCTCTTTTCTCTTTCCCTCTCACGAAAACAATAGCTTCTTAGTACGTACCATATTCCTCCCATATTCAGTCGTCTACCTCATTATAGGTACTTCCCTACTACTATAACTCTACACAATTTACACGATCTAACCTCCATCCTCCCTGAACTCATATTGTTGCTTTGTTAACATATATCACCAATACTACTTTACACTTTTTCCTTCCTTACACAATTGCCTTTCCCCAGAACTAATACTTTCCTTTAAAGTGAACTTAATCAGCAATAAGAAATCAGAATAGGAAGAACAAAGGGACAAAGAGAAGATATATCACTTATGCAAAAACAACAGCTAATTAATCTCCAAGACTAGACAAAGAAGCTCAGGAACTGATTAAACCCATCAAGAAGAAATGATGACAAGACAGCAACAAAAATATACAAATCAAACCAGTAATCAGGAAAACATGGCTGAATCCAATCAACAAACTAAAAATCAGGAAGGGGAGCAGATCTTCGCAAAAGCAATGAAAGATCTCAGAACATTTATCACCGACAAATTTGATGAAGTAATGAAAGAGGTTAACAACATGAAGACAACACTTGGAGGGGAAATTGCAGACATGCGCAAAAACATAACAGATATGATGGAAATGAACACCACAATTCAAGAAATCAAAAATACACTTTCAGCAAATATCAGCAGACTAGAAGAGGCAGAGCAGAGAATTAATGATGTGGAAGACAGTACATTGGAAATCAAACAGATAGTAGAAGTGGTCAATAAAAAGGTAGAAAAAATCCAGATAGGACTTAGGGACCTGAATGATAATGCAAAATGCTCAAACATATGTATTATAGGCATTCCAGAAGGAGAAGAGAAGGGAAAGGGGTCAGAAGGAGTGTTGCAGGAAATAATGACTGAAAACTTCCCAAATCTATTGAAAGAGGCAGATGTTCATATCCAAGAAGCACAGTACACTCCACTGGTCATAAACCCCAACAGGCCCACCCCAAGAAATATACTTGTCAAATTATCCAATGCTCAAGACAAAGAGAAAATTCTAAAAGCAGCAAAAGAAAAGAAAACCATCACATACAAGGGAAGCTCCATAAGATTAAGTGCTGATTTCTCATCTGAAAAGATGGAGAAAGGAGGCAGTGGTATGATATAGTCAAGGTACTAAAGGAAAAGAATTTCCAACCAAGAATACTCTATCCAGCTAAACTAGCATTCAAAAATGATGGAGAGTTCAAAATATTCACAGATAAACAGAAACTGAAAGAGTATATCAACAAGAAACCTCCCCTTCAAGAAATTCTTAAGGGAGTTCTGCAGGAAGAAAGGAAAAAACAGGACAGTCAGAGATGGAGGAGAGTGTAAGAGCAACAAAAAAGACAAAAACAGAAGGGGAAAATAAAATATTACAAACAAAATGTAACAAACACAAATCCAACCAATATATGGCTACCACAAATAATTCTCTGAACGTAATAACACTGAATGTCAATGGACTAAACTCACCTATCCAAAGATTCAGACTGGGACACTGGATAAGGAAATATGAACCATCTATATGCTGTCTACAAGAGACACATCTTAGACCCAGAGACTCATGGAGGTTGAAAGACAATGGCTGGAAAACAATCATACAAGCAAACAACAACCAGAAAAAGGCAGGAGTAGCTATATTAATATCAGACAAAATAGACTTTAAATGCGAAACAATTGTGAGAGACAAAGAAGGATACTACATTTTAGTGAAAGGGACAATCTGTCAAGAAAATCGAACTATCATAAATATTTATGCTCCTAACAAGGGTGCCTCTAAATACATGAGACAAACGCTGGAAAAACTAAGTGAAAAAATAGATGCATCTACAATTATAGTGGGGGATTTTAATACACCACTATCAATTCTGGACAGAACATCTCAAAAGAGAATCACTAAAGAAACAAAACATTTGAACAGTATATTAGAAGAGCTGGATCTAATAGACATATATAGATCATTACACCCAAACACAGCAGGATATACATTTTTCTCAAGCGCACATGGAACATTTTCCAAGATAGACCATATGCTAGGCCACAAATAAAGGCTTAATGAATTCAGAAAGATCGAAATCATACAAAAGAATATCTCTGATCACAGTGGAGTGAAGCTGGAAATTTGCAAGGGACGGAAGCCCAGACTTCACACTACAATTTGGAAATTAAACAGCACACTCTTAGAAAACCAGTGGGTCAAAGAGGAAATCTCAAAAGAAATCAATGACTACCTTGAATCAAATGACAATGATAACACAACATACCAAAATTTATGGGATGCAGGAAAAGCAGTACTGAGAGGGAAATTTATAGCCATAAATTCACATATCAAAAAAGAAGAAAGAGCAAAAATTGGAGAACTAACTGCACTATTGACGGAATTAGAAAAACAACAACAAAGTAACCCAACAGGAAGAAGAAGGAAGGAAATAACAAAGATAAGAGCAGAACTAAATGAAATAGAAAATAAGAAAGCACTTGAAAAAATAAACAAGACCAAGAGCTGGTTTTTTGAGAAGATCAACAAAATTAACAAACCTTTAGTGAGACTAACAAAGAAAAAAAGAGAAAAGATGCAAATACACAAAATAAGAAATGAGAAAGGTGATATCACCACTGATCCCACAGAAATAAAGACTATCATAAGAGGATACTTTGAAAAACTATATTCCAACAAAAATGACAATTTAGAGGAAATGGACAAATTCCTAGAAACACATAAGCAGCCCATACTGATGAAAGAAGATTGAGGATCTTAACAAACCAATCATAAGCAAAGAGATAGAATCAGTCATTAAAAATCTCCCAACTAAGAAGAGCCCAGGGCCAGACGGCTTCACAGGTGAATTCTACAAAACATTCTGGAAAGAACTAACACCAATCCTGTTGAAACTATTCCAAAAAATCGAAACAGAAGGAACATTGCCGAGCTCCTTCTATGAGGCCAACATTATCCTAGTACCAAAGCCAAACAAAGACACCACAAGAAAGGAAAATTACAGACCAATTTCTCTAATGAACCTAGATGCAAAAATACTTAACAAAATACTTGCTAATCGTATTCAACAACACATTAAACGAATTATACACCATGACCAAGTGGGATTTATTCCAGGTATGCAATGATGGTTCAACATAAGAAAATCAATTAATGTAATACACCATATAAACAGATTGAAGGAAAAAAATCACATGATTATAGTTATAGATGCAGAAAAGGCATTTGACAAAATACAGCACCCCTTCTTGATAAAAACACTCCAAAAGATCGGGATACAAGGAAACTTTTTGAACATGATAAAGAGTATATATGAAAAACCTACAGCCAACATTGTTTACAATGGCAAAATCCTGAAATCCTTTCCTCTAAACTCAGGAACAAAACAAGGATGCCCATTGTCTCCGCTCCTATTTAACATTGTCTTGGAAGTACTTGCACGAGCACTGAGGCAAGAACCAGATATAAAAGGCATTCAAATGGGAAGGAAAGAAGTCAAAATTTCATTATTTGCAGATGACATGGTCCTATACATAGAACACCCTGAGAGATCTACAACAAAGCTTCTCGAACTCATAAATGAGTTCAGCAAAGTTGCAGGTTATAAGATCAATGCACAAAAATCAGTAGCATTTCTGTACACCAATAATGAGCAAGATCAGGAGGAAATCAAGAAACAAATACCATTCATGATAGTAAATTAAAAAATCAAATACTTAGGAATAAATTTAACTAAAGAGGTAAAAAACTTATACACTGAGAACTATACAAGACTGTTGAAGGAAATCAAAGAAGACCTAAATAAATGGAAGAATATTCCTTGTTCATGGATAGGAAGACTGAATATTATTAAGATGTCTATCCTACCAAAACTTATCTACACATTCAATGCAATCCCAATAAAAATCAACACAGCCTTCTTTAAGGAACTAGAAAAACTATGAAATTTATTTGGAAAGGAAAGAGGCCCCGAATAGCCAAAGACATATTAAAAAAGAAAAACGAAATAGGAGGAATCACACTTCCTGACTTCAAAACATACTACAAAGCTACAGTAGTGAAAACAGCATGGTATTGGCATAAGGAAAGACACACACACCAATGGAATTGAATTGAAAGTTCAGATATAGAACCTCATGTATATAACCATTTAATATTCGATAAAGCCACCAAACCCTCTCAACTGGGAGAGAGTGGCCTATACAACAAATGGTGCCTGGAGAACTGCATAGCCATATGTACAAGAATGAAAGAGGATTACCAACTCACACCTTATACAAAGATCAACTCAAGATGGATCAAAGACCTAAATATAAGAGCCAAGACCATAAAGATCTTGGAAAGCAGTGTAGGGAAACATCTACAGGACCTTGTAATAGAAAATGGCTTCATGAATTTCACACCAAAAGTACGAGCAGCAAAAGAACTAATAGATAAATGGGACTTCCTCAAAATTAAAGCCTTCTGCACCTCAAAGGAGTTTGTCAAGAAAGTAAAAAGGGAGCCCACACAGTGGGAGAAAATATTTGGCAACCATATATCTGATAAGAGGCTTATAACTTGCATATATAAAGAACTCATAAATCTTGAAAACAAAAAGATAAACAACCCATTTCAAAAATGGGAAAAAGATTTAAACAGACAATTCTCCAAAGAAGAAATACAAATAGCTAAAAAGCACATGAAAAAATGCTCCAAATCTCTAGCTATCAGGGAAATGCAAATCAAAACTACAGTGAGATACCATCTCACTCCCATAAGATTGGCAGCTATTAAAAAAACAGAAGACTACAAATGCTGGAGAGGATGTGAAGAAAGGGGAACACTCATCCACTGCTGGTGGGAATGCAGAAGGATCCAACCATTCTGGAGGACAGTTTGGCGGTTTCTCAAAAAGCTAACCATAGATTTGCCATATGACCCAGCAATACCACTGCTGGGTATATACCCAGCAGAACTGAAACAAGGACACAAACCGATATATGTACACCAATGTTCATAGCAGCATTGTTCACTATCGTCAAAAGTTGGAATCAACCCAAATGCCCATCAACAGATGAGTGGATCAATAAAATGTGGTATATACACACAATGGAATACTACGCGGCTGTAAGAACAAATACACTACAAACACACGTGATAACATGGATGAATCTTGAGAACCTTATGTTGAGTGAAGCAACCCAGGCATTGAAGGACAAATACTACATGACCTCAATGATATGAAATAAACAAGCTGCCTCAGAGAACTATAGACTGAACGACAGGCTTACAGGAAATCGGGGGGTGGAGGAAGGATGTGAGCCGACGTCTGCAGGGGTGGAATTTATGATGAGCTGGCGGTAAGTATGAACACAAAGAAGAGATAAAATGGGGGCCAGGGGTTGCCTTTGGGTGGGGCTGTGCGGGTTTGAGGGGGGCTGGGGATGGGCGGATGGGTAATATTGCCCAAAAAGTGGGGGGAGGGAGGGGTAGCATACGAACACAGGAGAGTGTCAGGTGTTGGTTGAGAGTAAAATGCTGAAAAAATCATATCAAAATATAATTAAGAGGGTTACCTGTTTAGGATGCTCGGAAGGGATGGTCCAATGCGGGATGGGCTCCTGGGGAATGTCTGAATGCTCATTTTGCCAGAGTGCATGATACCATTGGGTAGAGACCCAAGTAGTGAGAGTGGGGGTGGACCCACATCCTGGGGAGGACTAATGCCATCAAATAGAGGGAACTGTATCTCTCGAGACAAAAGGGTGGCTCCCAGGGCATTGGGGCAGCTGAGCAATTTAGGACCTGAACACTGTTGCAAGTATTTCTGGATGTGGCTCCACGGGAAACGGAGGTTGGCTGTCACTGTGGGCACCAAGGGGATGGGAAAAGGGATGTTAAATGTGTGAAACCAAGGTAAATGTGGGGTAAGAGAGGAGTTTCGTGAGAGTACACAAGGATGGATATAAAATATGTAATATTACATCACAAACATATAGGGGACGACAGAATGATAATGTAAACCATAATGTAAAACATAGGATAACTAAAAATGTTAGAAAACTGCATGTCCTAAAGTATGCACCACAATGTAAGCACAGATGTCACCTGGTTTGAAAGCTATTGTCTCAGACTCTGTACATCACTTTAAGTAAATATGTTGTGAATAGGTTGTAAGAGTATCGCTGTGGAAGGGAAAAGGTTTTGTGGTGGATGTGTGGGAGTGCTGTATATTGCATACATGAATTGCTGTGGTCTAGGGCTCTTGTGAAGAGAAGTTCAATAATTAGGGAAAAAAAGGAAAAGAAAAAGATAGGATGTAGAATTTTTTGAAATCAACACGTATTCTATATCTAACCTTTAAACCCATCGCTATATCCCATTTTGCTAGTAAGAGATCCTGACATGATATTGGGGCTTCAATATTCAGGAAGTTCTGGATCCCAGAGTGGTCCAACAATGGCAGCGGAGGAATACTGGTATAGGATACTATTGACAGGGGATATATGGCTCACAGGGAGCTATACAGGGCATAAGTCCAGGGTGCATGGTAATGTTTGGATATACTCATAGTGGCAACAATTAAAAACTAAACCTGGGGGGGTACTGGGTTCCTGGCCGGGGGTGCTGTGCCGTGGTCCCTAGGGGAGCAGCAGCAGTCCCCCAAGTGCAGCAGCAAGGACCGAGAAGGAATGAGGGTCCAACAGTGAGCCCCTGATACTAATGACTATGCTTGTGAGCCTATATGCCTGAAATAAGAACAAGGCCTGGAGCAGCACTGTGCCTTGGAATTTCCTCCTGACAGCCTTCATGTTAGTCAAATGTGGCCAGTCTTGAAGCCTAACTCAGCATCTAAATGCAATGCCTTTCCCCCGGCGTGGGACATGACACCCGGGGATGAGCCTCCCTGGCACCGAGGGATCACTATCAACTAACAACTGATAATGCAACTGGAAAATGACCTTGAATTGAAGGGTCGATGCGGATCAGTAGAATATCCCTGTCTACATAGAATAATATGCCTTTAAAATGCTGGTTGATCTAATGTAAGGGGGAAATAGAAAGGAGAAATGAGTTTATATGGCTATGAGTCTCTAAAAAAAAAAAGAGTCTGGAGGCTGTCAGAAGGATTTCCCTTATGCACAACTGAGCAGAGTCTAAGAGACAGATAAAGTAGATACAATCCCCAGGTATTGGTTCCTTTGAGGGCTAAAGGGACCCACGGGTTCTACGGTCATGGCAGATAGGGTTCACTGCCATGTCAGATGGCCCTTCTTTGGAGCTGGTGTTTCTGCGTGATGAAACTGGACCCAGAGGGGATCTCTTTTCATAAGACTATCATGCTACTTTACTGGAATTGTAGTTGGTATTGGGGTTTAAGATATATTTAGGGGATTGAATCTTTTTACTGACAATATGATAGCCAGGCCCTGAGCCTCAACAGACTCCAGCTCCTACAATCTGAATTATTGGACTCACCTCACTCAGCTAAGATGGAGTTGAAGAAGGACAACCACCACACCATGGAGCCTAGAGTGCCTACAACTGAAAGCAGGAGGATTGCATCCAGTAACCATGTGGAATCTGAGCCTCCCCTTGACATAGAGGTGTAATGGACACAACTAATCCAAGGACCTCAGAGAAAAGGTGGACATGGTGGCTGATGGGTATGGGGAATTGCAGGAGGAGATGAGATGTGGAGGCGCCTTTGGGACTTGGAGTTGCCCTGGATGGTGCTTCAGGGGCAATCACCGGACATTGTAAATCCTCCCAGGGCTCAATGGATGCAATGGGGGAGAGTGTGGGCCATGATGTGGACCAATGACCATGAGGTGCAGAGATACCCAGAGATGTACTTGCCAGGTGCAATGGATGTGTCATGATGATGGGAGTGAGTGTTGCTGGGGGGAGGGGTGCTGTGGGGGTGGTGGTGTCAAATGGGACCTCATATTTTTTTAATGTAATATTTTTACAAAATCAATAAAAAAAAAAAAGAAATAGTATTTAAGGGAATAGTTAAAATTTCCCAATGCTCACAAAAGGAATGACACTGCATGTCTAAGAAGCCCACCTTATCCTAATTGGAATAAATCCAAATAGACATACTCCAAAAGATATATTATTCAGAATGTCAAAAGTCAAAGATAAGAGAAAATTCTGAGAGCAGTAAGGGAAGCAAATCATCACATACAAGCGATGCCCAGTAATAGTATGGATTTCTCATCAGAAACCATGAAGGTAAGAAGACAGTGGTATGATGCAATAAGGAGACTGAAAGAGAAAAACTACCAGCCAAGAATACTGCACCCAGCAAAACTGTCCTCCAAATATGAAGGTGAGTATAAAATATCCACAAACAGAAACTAAGAGAGTTCGTAAACGAGAATCCAAATTGCAGGAAATAATAAGGAAGCCATAGAGCCTGAAAGAAAAAGAAGAGAAAGGCCTGGAGGAGAGTAGAGAAAAAAGAAGAGCAGAAAGGATAACCAAGAGAAAAAAGACACCAAAATATGACATGACACATGAAAACCAAAGAATAAAATGTAGGAAGTAAACAATGCATTTACAGTCCTATCATTGATTGTTAATGGATTAAATGCACCAAACAAAAGATATAGATTGACAGGATGGATAATAAACACATAAGCCACCCATATGCTGCTTACAAGAGACCCACCTTTGACTCACAGATACAAACCAGCTATAAGTAAAAAGTTGGAAAAAGATACTCCATGCAAATAGTAACCAAAAAAGAGCAGGGACAGCTATACTATTATTGGACAAAGCAGACTTGAAGTGAAAAAAAGTTATGAGTCAGAGAAGGCCATTATATATTAATTAAAAGGACAACCCACCAGGAAGATATATTTATGCACCTAACCACGGTGCCCCAAAATACATAAGACAAACTCTGTCAAAACTGAAGGGAGAAACAAGCATCTGTACAAATCACTGGAGACTCTAATACACCACTCACATTATGAGACAGAACAAATGGACAGAAGATCAACAAGGAAACAGAGAACTTAAAGAACAATAAATGAGTTAGACCTAATGACACACAGAATGCTGCATCCAAATGCAGCAGGTTATACATTCTTCTCACGTGCCCATGGACCCTTCACCAGGATACACCACATGTAGGGTACACTGTAGGTCTCAATACATATGAAAAGACTGAAATTATACAAAGCACCTTCTTAGATCATAATGGAATGAAATTGGAAATCAAGAATAGACAGGAAAAAGGTAACTTTGCAACTGTGTGGAGGCTAAACAACACACTCTTAAATGATCAGTAGATCAAAGAAGAAATTGCAAGTGAAATCAGTAAATGTATAGATTAATGAAAATGAGAACACAAATTATGAAAACTTAAGGGATACAGCAAAGCCAGTCTGGAGAGGGAAATTTATAGCCCTAAACACCTATATTAAAAAAGAAGAAAGCGCTAAACTCAAAGACTTAACTGAACACCTAGAGAAATTGGGAAAAGAAGAGCAAACCAATCCTCAAAGCAAACAAAAGGAAAGAAATAATAAAGATTAGAGCAGAAATAAATTAAATTGAGAACAACAACAACAAAAAAAAATAGATAAAATCAAAACCAAAAGCTGGTCCTTTGAGAAGATCAGTAAAATTGACAAATTGCTAGCAAGATTAACAAAGGAGAAAAATAGGCAAATAAATACAATCAGAAATGAAAGGAGGGAAGTAATGACTGACCCCACAGAAATAAAAAGAATCAAAAGATGATATTATGAGAAACTGTATGCCAACAATGACAACCTAGAAATGGGAAAATTCCTAGAAAGGCACAACCAACCTACACTGACACTACAAGAAATACAAGAATTAACAAACCAACCACATTTAAAGAGACTGAATCCATCATCAAACACCTCCCAACAAGGAAAAGCTCAGGGCCAGATGACTTCAGAGATAAATTCAACCAAACATTTCAAAAAGAATTAACAACAATCCTGTTTAAACTCTTCCAATATGATGAAGAGGAGGGAAAATTACCCCACTCTTTTTATGAAGCCAACATCTCCCTAACACCAAAGCCAGATAAAGACACTACACGGAAAGAAAAGTACAGACCAATCTCTTCAATGAACACAGAGATGCAAAAATTCTCAACAAAATATTGACAAATTGAATCCAGCAGCATTATTGAAGACTTACACATCACAACCAAGGGGGACTTGTTCCTGGTTGCAAGGTTAGCTCAACATAAAAAAAAAATCAACATAATACACCACATTAAAAAAATTGAAGGGAAAAAACACATGGTGATCACAATAGACACAGAAAAGGCATTTGACAGAATCCAGCATTCTTTCTTGGTAAAAAAAAAAACACTTCAAAAGGTATGAATAGAAGGAAAATGCCACAATATGATAAAAGGCATATATGAAAAACCCACAGCCAACATTGTACTCAGTGGGGAAAGGTGGAAAGCTTTCCATCTAAGATCAGGAACAAGACAAGGATGCCTACTATCATCATTGCTATTCAACATTGTACTACAAGTTCTAGCTAGAGTAATTACAGAAGAAAAAAAATTAAAGGCATCCAAATAGGAAAAGGGGACATAAAACTTGCACTATCAGCAGATGACATGATCCTATGTCTAGAAAATTCTGAAATGTCTACAACAAAGCTACTTGACATAAGAAATGAGTTCAGCAAAGTGGCAGAATACAAGATCCACATGCAGAAATCAGTGTTCTTGTACAGTAGTACTGCATAATCAGAGGAGAAATCAGGGGAAAATTCCATTTACAATAGCAACAAAAAGATTCAATATGTAAGCATCAACTTAGTCAAAGAAGTACAGGACCTAGATGCAGAAAACTACAAAACAGTGGTAAAAGAAATTTAAAATGACCTAAACAAATGGAATGACATTCTGTGTTCATTTACTCTAAGACTAAATATCATGAAGATGTCAATCCAACCTAAACTGATTTATAGACTCAATGTAATACCAATAAAAATTCCAACAGCCTACTTGACAGAAATAGAAAAGGCAATTACCAAATTCATTTGGAAGGGAAAATGCACTCAAGTAACCAAAAGCATTCTAAAAAAGAAGAGCAACGTGGGAGGAATTTCAATGCCAGACCTTGAAACATATTACAAAGCTACAGTGGCCAAAACAGTATGGCACTGGCATAAAGAGAGACTCATGGATCAGTATTATAGAATTTAGAGTCCAGAAATAAACCCCCACCTCCAAGGTCAACTAGTTTTTCAGACACCCACCAAGTCCATGTTAATGGGGAAAAAGTCCCTTCAATAAATGGTGCTGGGAGACCTGGATATCTATAACCAAAAGAATGGAATGGAACCCCTATCGTACATCCCATATAAGAATCAACTGAAAATGGATCAGAGACCTAGATATAAAAGCACCATAAAACTGCTTGAAGAAAATGTAGGGAAACATCTTAAAGACCTTGTGCTACATGGTGGTTTCTTGGACCTTACATCCAAAGCACACAAAACAAAAGAAAAAATGGATAAATGGGACCTCCTCAAAATTAAACACATGTATACCTCACAGGACTTTGTCAAAAGGGTGAAAAGGCAGCTGCCTCAGCAGAAGGAAATACTTGGAAATCACATGTCCAATAAGGGATTAAGATCCATGATATGTAAACAGATGTTACAACTCAAAAATAAAAAAAGACTCAATTAAATGCAAAAGACATGAATAGATATTTGTCCAAAGAAGAAATACAAATGGTGAGAAAACATGTGAAAAAATGTTCAATATGAGTAATGATTAGGGAAATGCAAATCATACTTAAGAGATATCTTTTCACACCTATCAGAATGGCCACAATTAAAAAGTCAGAGAACTACAAATGTTGGAGAGGATGTGGAGAGATAGGAACTCTTACTCACAATTGGTGGGAATGCAGAATGGTACAGCCCCTGTGGAGGACTGTTGGGCAGTTCCTAAAGAAGTTGAATATAGGGCAGCAGACTTGGCCCAGTGGTTAGGGCATCCATCTACCACATGGGAGGTCTGTGGTTCAAACCCTGGGCCTCCTTGACCCATGTGGAGCTGGCCCATGTGCAGTGCTGATGCACACAAGGAGTGCCCTGCCATGCAGGGGTGTCCCCCACATAGGGGAGACCCATGTGCAAGGAGTGCACCCCGGAAGAAGAGCTGCCCAGTGCAAAAGAAAGTGCAGCCTGCCTAAGAATGGTGCTGCACACATGGAGACCAGACACAACAAGATGATGCAACAAAAAGAAACACAGATTCCTGTGCTGCTGACAACAACAGACGTGGACAAAGAAGAATATGCAGCAAATAGACACAGAGAGCAGACAACTGGGGCAGGGCGGGGATGAGGGGAGAGAAATAAATAAATAAAAATGCCAGTGACCCAGCACTATCACTATTGGGTCTACACCCAGAATTGAAAGCAGTGATACAAATACACATCTGCACACTCATGTTCATAGCAGTGCTAGTCACAATGTCAAAAGCTGGAAAGAACCCAGGTGTCCATCAACTGACAAATGGATAAACAAACAGTGGTATATTCCCACAATGGAATATTATGCAGTACTTAAGAAGAAATGGGCAAGCGGATTTGGCCAGACAGATAGGGCATCTGCCTACCACATAGGAGGTCCAAGGTTCAAACCCAGGGCCTCCTGATCCATGTGATGAACTGACCCATACACAGTGCTGATTTTCCCAAGGAGTGCTGTGGCATGCAGGGGTGTCCCCCACATAAGGGAGCCCCACGTGCAAGGAGTGCACCCCATGAGGAGAGCCACACAGCACAAAAGAAAGTGCAGCCTGCCCAGGAGTGGTGCCACACACATGGAGAGCTGACAGAACAAGATGATACAACAAAATGAGGCACAGATTCTGGGTGTCACTGACAAGAGTACCAGTGGAAACAAGAAGAACACACAGCAAATGGACACAGAGAGCAGACAACTGGGGGTGGGGTGTGGAAGGGAAGAATAAGAAATAAAAAATAAATCTTAAAAAAAAAAAAAGAGGGGAAACGGACTTTGGCCCAGTGGTTAGGGCGTCCGTCTACCACATGGGAGGCCAGCGGTTCAAGCCCTGGACCTCCTTGACCCGTGTGGAGCTGGCCCATGTGCAGTGCTGATGCGCGCAAGGAGTGCCGTGCCACACAGGGGTGTCCCCCGCGTAGGGAGTGCACCCATAAGGAGAGCCACCCAGCGTGAAGGAGGGAGCAGCCTGCCGAGGAATGGCACCGCCCACACTTCCCATGCCGCTGATGACAACAGAAGCGGACAAAGAAAACAAGATGCAGCAAAAAGACACAGAAAAACAGACAACCGGGGGAGGAGAGGGGAATTAAATAAATTAAAAAAAAAAAAAAAAAAAAGAAAAGAAGTCCTAAAACATTTGACAACATCAATGAACCTGGAGGACATTATGTTGAGTGAAGCAAACCAGACACAAAAGGATAAATACAATAAATAGAGGATCGCTATGAACTAAATATATTGTATAACATATTGTATGATTCCATTTACATAAAATGTAAATGTAAATCAATTTACAGAGGGGAAATAAAAGTATCTGTGCAAGAATAGCCAAAAAGGGGAGCTGTGAACAGTAGAAAGCACAGACGGAGAAGTGATGGATTTACTTTTTAAATTATTATTCAAATTAAGAAAATGCTCTAGTAATGATGGAGGTGATGAATGCACAACTATGTGATGCTGCCAAACACCACTGATTGTGCGGTGAACGGTATGCTTTGTTGATACATATAGATAAAAATGATTTGTTAAAAAAAAATGACAAACAGCACTTAAAAATGGGAAACTATGTAAATAACACTTTCACCAGAGGAGAAACATTCAATTCTTTTCATCACTAGGGAAATACAAATTAAAATCTGCTATGACATCATATAGACATAGTAAAATGGCTAATATCAAGAAAGATAATACCAACTGTTAAAGAAGATGTGGAAAACCTGGAGCCCTCATACCTTTCTAGTTAGAATGCCAAAAGGTGCTATCACTTTGGGAAACATTTTGTCAGTTTCTTAAAAATATAAACTGGGAAACGGACTTGGCCCAGTGGTTAGGGCATCCGTCTACCACATGGGAGGTCCGCGGTTCAAACCCCGGGCCTCCTTGACCCGTGTGGAGCTGGCCCATGCGCAGTGCTCATGCGCGCAAGGAGTGCCCTGCCACGCAGGGGTGTCTCCCGCATAGGGGAGCCCCACGCGCAAGGAGTGGGCCCCACAAGGAGAGCTGCCCAGGGCAAAAAAAGTGCAGCCTGCCCAGGAATGGCGCCGCCCACACTTCCCCTCCCACTGACGACAACAGAAGCGGACAAAGAAACAAGACTAAGACGCAGCAAATAGACACCGAGAACAGACAACCGGGGGAGGGGGTGATTAAATAAATAAATACATCTTTAAAAATATATATATATAAACTTACATCATTGTTGCTAGTTCCACTCCGAGATATCTATCCAAGACAAATTGCTGTACCTTGATTCCCACAGCAAGTTCATGGCCGTCAAAACTGGGAAAAAAATACAAATGCCTATCAACTGGGGCTTGGATAAGAGAAAGTGGTACATCGTAAATAGCTCTGCAGCTCTAACGAGGTAATTTCATTCAACTAACTTTCACAGAATAAACAAGTTATCTGTGTCTGGAAAAATGCCAAAGACTGAAGCAGGCCCCGGGCCCCGGCCGCCCACAGGCCCCGTGAAGGCAGCCCCAACCGCACAGCGGGAGCTTTGGCGGCCGTGCAGCTGGGCGCGTCCTCAGCGCAGCGCGGGGACGGCCGCTCGCCCGCTTTTCCGCGCTGCTGGCGGCCCCCGCAGCCCCGCGCCCCGGCCCGCCCTGCGCCCCGGCCCGCCCCGCCGCCCCCGGGTGGGGTCCGCACACGTACGGAGCTCCGAGCCAGGAGCAGGCCGGCGTCCGAGAAGGCACCAAGCGCTCCACCTGAGGGTTCCGGGCCGGCGCTAGCTGCCCGGCACGGAGTCTCGGCCCGGCCCAACCACCAGGACACCGCTGGGACTGGAACCCCTGAGGGTCCGAAAGGTGCAGCCGCTGCGCCGCGTGCTGGGGGGGGCCTCAGGGGGCGGGGCTGAGCGGTGGGGAAAGCCGTTGCGCGGCCAGCAGCTGGGCTGAGCGCCCGCCACGCCCTTACCAGGAGCCCCACCCCCCTGCCGCGGCCCGAGGCGGACCCGCGCACGTAGGGCTCCTGCGCGCTCCCGTCCCACTAGACTTCGGGACCCCTACCTGCATCCTCTGGGAGGAGGGTCTCCCCACCCCCGAGATCCGGCCAGCGCCTGGCAGCCACGTGGATCCCCCTGGCCAGGAATGGGGACGCCTCCTGGGAGGAGCTGCCAGCCACGCCCCCACCCCCCACCCCCTACCCCCTGTTGTAAGATAAATATTCTTCTACATCACAGAAGACTGAAGCTCAGGGTGCAGCGCAATAAAGGGCAGCAGGAGGTGCGCTGGGTCGGGGGGAGCGGGGAGTCTCATTGTAAACAGATGGTTACTGGCCCCTTTTCAACTAACAGGTCATGATTCTAGGACGCAAGATTATAAAAATAGTTAAAATGAACAGAATTATTGTAGTATCCCAAGATACGCAGGATTTTAAAGTGGAAAATCTTCAAGGGAAATTAAGACCTATGAAATGCTATGGTTATAAGTGAATCAACACTTGGAATATTTTAGAGTAATACTTGGGACAAACTATCAGTAATTCATCTTTTAGGACTTGTGTGCTCACTCCAAACAGATTATTCCTGTAATGTCAAAAAACTATCATATAAATGGAAACTTAAAAAAAAAATTTTAGTTGTCTTTTTTTACGCTACCTTGAGCACAAATGTTACATTAAAAATATGAGGTTCCCACATTTGGTTCTACAGTCCACTGTGAAATACGCTATGTAGATTGTGTAATTTTATTCATGTGGGTATACCCAACTGAACCAGCACCAGTACAGCAGGAAAGCACCTTCTCCCCACTGAACTGCAGGGGTGTCTTTTTCATAATCAGGTGGCTGGATATGTATGAGAGCCTCAAATATGCCAGCAGATCTATGAATATTATGATCATTCATGCTCATAATATAAAGCTCTATTAATTACTGCAGCTTTATAGCAGTTTTATATCTTGTAGTCTTTTAAGTTTTCTAATTCTGCTTTTTGAGATTTTCTGGCCTTCCCTAGGTCTTTTGAATATCCATATATGTTTTGGAATCAGGTTTCAATTTCCAAAAAACACTCACTGGGGAGCGGGTGCAGCTCAGTGGTTGAACGCCTGCCTCCCATGTATGAAGTTCCTGGTTCAATCCCTGGTACCTCTTTAAATAAATACTTGCTAAGATTTTTATTGGAATTACATAGAATCTACAGAATAGAGAACTGTCTTCTTTAAAAGATTGCATCATCTAATCCATGAAGAGGGTATTTTCCTGCATTTATCTTCAAAAATTCTCTGAGATATGACGTATAGTTTTCAATGTAATAGTTTTGTACATGCCTTAGATTTATTTCTTTGTATTTGATATATTTGATATATTTTATGCTATTGTAAATTGGATTTTTATTTAATTGTCAAAAAAATAAATAAAAATAAAAAATAAAAAGCAAACAAAAAAAAATATATGAGGTTCCCACCCCCGTAACCCCCACTATACTATGCAAATAAAGAGAGACAGAATGAGGATTAATGGCTGGCAGGGGTTGAGGGGAGTGGGGAAGGTGGAGTAACTCCTTTTGGGTCTATGAGTTTTCCTTCAGAATGGATAAAAATGTTGTGAAATTAGATAAATTTGATGCACAACATAGTGAATGTACTAAATGCCACAGAATGTACTGTTAAAATCGTTAATTTTATGTTATGTCACTTTCACCTAACAAAAAATATACAGATAATGTGAAGTGGAGGAAAAAGAAACTCTCATAATTATAATGCTCTTATAGTGCTTGAAAGGAACACTTTCTTTCTACTGTATCTCTCACCTGCACAGGTCTGAGTTGTCACCTGCTGATGGTAGAGTTCCATGCCATCCAAAAGGACAAGGTGTGCCTACATTGCAAAGGAGCCACAAAAATCCTGACTGGTTCCTGTTCAAGGAATAGGTTTCTCTAGTTCTAAAAATGACTAAAAGCTAGGGTATTAAGTTAAACAAGTATTATCAACACAGACATACCCAAGATGAATTAGGAGGAAAAAGGAATTTTGCAATTGAGCAATTCTCTTGCTAGACTTCATTACTAGTACCAATTAAAGCATTTTTTCTTTTCTGCTCTAGTACAGAACCTGGTCAGAGGGTTTTTCTCCTAGCTCACTTAAGCTTCCCCTCTTCTATTAGTGCCTTTGCAGGGTTCTCTCTGACCACATGAACCTTCCCTGCCATTCTTTATGTCCCATTTCTCCCCTCTTCCCTCCAGTTCCTCCTCCCCCTCCTCCCCCTCCTTCTCCTGACTCTTCTCTCTCTTCTCTCAGGCTTTTCTAAACCATAAGAGGCCATGGCCTCATTTCCATTGTCATAGAACTCTCAAATCCCAAAGAACTGCAGAATCACTCATCAAGGTTGGCAAGTTTTTCTTTTACTTGTGTAGAAGACATGATCTTTTTTGGTTACTGTTAGCATGGAGTATCTTTTTCAAAGATTTCACTTTCAGGCAGTTTTTATCCCTGGATCTAAGGTGAGTCTCTTGTAGGTAGCACATGGATGGCTCATGTTTTTCCATCCATTCTGTCAGCCTGTATCTTTTTTTTTTAAGATTTTATTTATTCCTATTCCCTTCCCCCTTCATTGTCTGCTCTCTGTGTCCATTTGCTGTGTGTTCTTCTGTGTCTGCTTGTATTATCTAGCAGCACTGGGAAACTCTCTTTTTTTTTTTTTTTCCCCCATCATCTTGCTGTGTCAGCTCTCCATGTCCAGTGCCACTCCTGGGTGAGCTGCACTTTTTTTTCACATGGGGCAGCTCTCCTTGTGGGGTGCACTTCTTACACATAAGGCACCGCTATGCAGGGGCACCTGCACAGGTCAGGAGGCCCTGGGGATTGAACCCTGGGCCCTCCATGTGGTAGATGGATTCTCCAGCAGGTAAGCCATGTCTGCTTCCCAGCCTATATCTTTTGATTGGGGAGTTTAATCCATTCACATTCAATGTTATTACTGTAAATACATTATTTACTTCTATCATTTTATTCTTTGGTTTTCATATGTCATGTCTTATTTCTGTCTGTATTTTTGCTCTCTTGATTATCCTTTCTGCTATTCTTTCTTCTATAATCTCTTCCAAACCTCTCTCTCCTGTCTTTTTCTGTCAGGTGGTAAGGCCTCCTTTAATATTTCCTACAAAATGGAATCATTTTTATGAATTCTCTTAATTTCTGTTTTCTTTGTATTTTAAATGCACCTTCATATTTGAAGGCCAATTTTGGTGGATAAAGATTTCTCAGCTGGCAGTTTTTCTCTTTTAGTATCCTAATTACATCATGCCATTGTCTTCTCTTCTTCAAGTTCTGATGAGAAATCCACAAAAAAATCTTTCTGGGCATCCATTGTATGTAATAGTTTGCTTCTCCATTGCTGCTGTCAGAATTTTCTCTTTATCTTTGACATTTGGCAATTGGAGTAGTCCTGTTAGACCTACTATGAATCTGAATAGACCTATTGGAGTAGGTCTATTCACATTTTATTCTGATTGGGGTACACTGTGCTCCCTGGACATGCAAGTTCATTACTTTCATAAGGGTTGGGAAATTTTCAGCTCTTATTACCTCAGATACTCTTTCTACTCCTTTCCCTTCTCTTCCACTTCTGGAACTGACATGACATGCATGTGGTTGTGTTTTCTGTTATCACTCAACTCCCTGAGCCCTTGCTCAATTTTTCACATTCTTTTCTCTTTCTGTTCTTTTCTCTCTTCCATTTCTGCTGTTCTGTCTTCTACATCACTTATTGTTTCTTCTGTCATTTCAAACTTGCTGTTGTATGCCTCTAATGTTTTGTTGTTTTTGTTGTTTTGTTTGTTTCCTCTTAAAGAGGTACTGACAATTGAACCCAGGACCTTGTGCATTGTAAGCAGATGCCCAACCACTGAGCTACATCTGCTCTGCAGTGAGAGTTCATTTTTTCATTTGTTGTTTTTAGAAGGTGCCAGGGATCAAACCTGGGACCTTGCACATGAAAAGTAGATCCTCAACCACGTGAGCTACAACTGCTGCCCTCTAACTTGTTTTTTATCCCACTATTGTGTCTTTCATTACCCTGAGTTCTGTTACTTTTCTATTCAGGCTTCCAAATTCTTCTTTGTGCTCACTTGTCTTCTTGATATCTTTTATCTTTTTATCCATATCATCTTTCAATTCATTAATTTGATTTTGGAATTTTGTGTGCATCTCCTTGGTTAGTTGTATGAAATCCTGTGTCTTTTCTGGGGAATTTGATAGATTCCTTTTCTTGGGTCATTTCTTCTCTTTTCTCAGAATGACTTGTAACTTTTTCCTGATGTCTAGGCATCTGATTTGAATGGTGAGTTTACTCAGATGCTCACTTTCCTTTCATAGGGATTTAGTGGCAGGAGGCTGTGTGTTACTGGTGTCCTTGATTCTTGGTTCACCTTGCTCTGGGTCTTAGGATTGTCCCTGTTAGTTGCTCAGATCTGGGCCCTGAGCAGAGTAATGTGTTGCAGACCTGCTTCCTAGGCCCTTGGGGAGGGAGACTGTAAAGACCAGAAAATGCCTCTCTTGCTTATCTGTGTTCCTTATATGCTTTTCCTTGGTCCAGCCATGGCACTCTTTGTCAGCCTTCTCAATTCAAAGCCTGGTCAGAGTGTGTTTGCGTCCACCAGAGGGGATCACTGTGATAGAGGATCCTGCCTGGAGGCTAAGAGCCCCCTAATTCAAACAGTCAGTCCTGGTCTATAGAGAGGGCAATTAGTCCCCTGCTGGCTCCCATGCAAACAATAGCAGGGCCCCACCCAACCTGCAGGAGCTCAAGGGCACAGCAGACCAAAGTTGTGGGTCAAAAGCAGCCAGCCTTAGGCTGTGTTGCTCTCTCCTCACTTCTGGGAGGTGGGTCCCCCTTTGTAGCCAGTGGCCCTGAGGCCTGAGAATTCAAAGCATCTATATGGTGGGGGTGGATACTGGCAACTGCAGCATGTACTCATAGTTTTGCCACCATGGTTCTTTTCCATTGCCCCTCTGTCTGCTGGGTGGTATCCAGCCTTCCCCTGGGGTCCTGACCCCTAGAAGTTTCTTTCCAGGCCATTTCTGCCTGTCCTCTAGCTATTTTTCTGGAAGAGAAGAGAGTCCTCTGTCTTGCTAATCTGCCATCTTCCCAGAAGAATCATTGTAAAGTAATAGAAGCCATTTGAGTTCACAAGATTTCAATAAAGATAATAATAATGAATATGTATTCAGACTATTTGTACCCCATCTTTCCATAATGGTTTTTTAGTATAGCACAAATACATATTTATAGAAATAATTATAAAATTCTCTTGAAACTAAAGCACTAAAGAAGTTAAAGCCATAAAGAAGGCAAAAGTAAACATTCTCACAAAGAGAGTTAATACAAATTGCATTAAATTTGACTGAATTAGTGTTCAGAGCAAAGTGAGAATTGTGGACATTTGAAATACTGATTTCCAAAGTGATTTTTCACTTAATGATTTTTTTATTGCTTTCTGGGTCCCATTGGAAAGGTGAGTTGTCAGAGGGTATCTTTGGTGTTGGGGATTGCATAATGTCCCCCACAAAAGGTATGTTCAGCTTCCAACCCCTGGTCTGTGGGTGGGAACACTTTTGTAAATAGGACCTTTGAATATATGGGCCTTAAATCCAGTGTCACTGAAGTCCTTATAAGCAAAGCAAATGGATGTGGAAAGGAAGCTCTGGAAGCAGCCTGAAGCTGGAAGTCAACAGAACCCAGAAGAGAAAGGAGAAGACACAGCCATATGCATCAGCACATGACAGAAAAGCCAAGGAGCACCAACATGGCTGGTGAGTTCTAAGTACTGACTCTGGGAGGAAGCAAGCCTTCTGGCCTCTGAAACCTTGAGTCTGTAAATCCCTGTTGGTAAGCCAACCCATTATATGGAATCCATTACAGCAGTGAGGAAATTAATGCAGGAGTCATGGAGGAAACTGAGAGTACACAGTTCTGACCCTCAGCCCCTTCCACCAGGGCAGCCATGCTTTTATCATTTTTGTTAAATATTTCTCAGGCTAAAAAGCAATTACATATTTGTTTTTCACAGAGAAGGAAACATACCATTCTTAAGAAAAAGTTTTCCTGATGCAAGAATGCTGAAAGTGATAGCTTTTACAGGGATAATTAAATAACATATAACTGTTATTATAGACAATTAATAAAAAAGAACAATAATAAAAAAGATAATTTTTTTTTTAGCAAATAAGAACCATTTCTTGGTAAATAAAAAACAAAACTATAATTTAAAGACATTGTGTCAGGAGGTTAAACTGTGGTCCAGGTATATAATATTTTAGTGGTCAGTGGAAAATGAAGAAGCCAATATATATGACTTATGTCAAGGATTCTGAACCTTTCAATTATTGAATTCATTACAGTCTCCCAACAGAAAGGTTCAATCTTTATTGTACATGAAAATCTTGTAGGAAACATATTTAAAATACTATTTTCTATACCTTATACTCAGATATTTTTATCTGTGATTTGGTGTGGAGAACCAGAAATCTGCATTTTATTTAAAATATATTAGTTTTCTTGATTAGATACATGAACATAATGAAAAATATCTATCTAGAATAATCTCACGATCACTAATGTCCCATCAGCCTAGTTTACTCTGCCACTCTTTCAAATTATTATTATTATGAATTTCTTAACTCTATCCAGAAAGTTTGTCCTAAGGTAAGAATTCATTTTAAACACAACCCTTTTTTCCTACTATTATATGTATTGGATGTTTTGAATTGTACCTCATTGATTGCATTCCTTTTCCTATATGGATATATTGTCATTTCCTTTTCCTGTGTTTTCCATGGGGTTAAAATGCAACATCCTTAATATATAAAATCATGTTTCATTTGATACCAACTTAACTTTCATGACATGTACATATACTTTACCTATATCTCTACAAACAGAGAGGGAGATTTCATAACAATAAAAGGATCAACCTAAAGAAAAGATATGACATCTGTAAATATATGCTCATTTAACACCTAAGATTCTATTTAATACCTAAAGTAAAAAAAAAAATTGACTCCTATCTGAGGGATATCCCTGTCAAGGCGGGGGGGAGGGGGAAGCTTGTTGTCGATTGATCTGCCAAACTCAGGTCCTTACACTATGCTCCAAAATTCAGAGCACTTATCCTGACTGTTTTAATCATATGTTTACAAAGTTTGGCTCACCAAGAGCATGTTCTCCCCCTGAATGTAAAGCATATACTAGTTGATATCCAATGATTATTTTGGAGTGTATGAACAAATGAATGACTGAATGAATGGATGGCTCACCAGGCAGAGGTGAAGAAATAGGAGAGTAGAGCATATTGTCAGAACTTTAGGTTTTCCCAAATGCTTTCAGTAACATTTCCCAAACTGAATGCCTTCAGATGTTAGTAGCTATTCAGTGAAAAACAGGAGTTCAGTACTCAAACTTTATCTTCTCTGTTCCTTATGTGGATATCCTCAATGCCCATTACTGTGTTTATTTTTTAAATATACTTTTAAATTTAAAAAAAGATACTTAGACTACATAAATGTTACAAAAAATATAGAGGGAATTCTGATATGTCCCACTCCAAACCCTTTCCACATTTTCCCACATTAACAACATCCTCCATTAGTGTGGTATATTTATTACAATTGATGAGCACATTTTGGAACATTGCTGCTAAAGTATATTACAGTTTACATTATAGTTTACACTCTCTGCCCATCACTGTGTTTAAGTTCATTTCCCCATGTTCACAAACTTATTAGACCAGAGTTTTATTAATATCTGAAAGAAGTGTTCTGTGGGAAACAAAGGCATGTTGTTTCCATGGAAGCAAGTTACTTCCTTGACCACTGAGTCAAGCTGTCCCTTATGATTATCGGTGCGAAGCACAATCTTGGCTGGGTCAGCACACCTGCAGGCAGAACAATACATATAGAACAGAACAATCTGGGCAACAGGATTTATGAGTATAGTTACTGATTCTTATAATAATAGTTCCAGTAAAGTTTGTTGGGTGTTCATCAATCACTAGTTAATATAGTATGAGGTAAGGGTAATAGGTTACTTGATTTTGTGCTGAATGTCACGTAGGTTAGGGGTATATATACTAGCCCCCCAATTCAATAAACTTGTCTGATGAGCTTGAGAAATCAATGCTCTCAGATCCCCTGAACCCAATCTTTCTTTTTCTTTCATTCCCGATACCTCGGGTCGCCGAACAAGACTCCGACAGTGTTCCTTGGAACACTGTTTAGAATATGCTGACCTTTAGTGTAAGATAATTCTGTTGGGGGATTCACAGATGAGTTGTAGAGGTGGATAATGTCCAGTTTGGAGATTTCTGTTCTAAAATGCTGGATTTGAATTTTATTATGCAAACTATATAAATAATTGAATGGTTTTAGATAAGAAATATTTTGAATTTTATACCTGTCCTAGCTGCAGTGTAGAAGATAAATTTGAAGGAGGCTGGACCAGAAGCAGAGAAAATATTTGGAAGCTTGTGACAATAATCCAGGCTATCAGTGATGAAATAATGGACTAAGTCTACAGTGAGAAATGGGGAGGTGGTGTGGAATTGAGAAGATATATAGGAAGTAGTATTGACACATCTTCAGACTAATATTATTTCAGAATGATAGAGTGGGAAATATAAAGGAAATCATCTGGTTTCTGCTTAGAGAATTGGGCAGGAGGTGGTGACATTCATACTGAAAAAGAAAATGGTTTAGACCTGTGGAGTAACAGCCTTAGTTTGAGGGATTTATGAAAGACAAGTGAGAAATTCACATGTGGGACTCAGGAGAGAGAGCTGGGCTAGATATGAAAAGTTAAGAGTCCTTGGCCTCCTCCTTGAAACAATAGGTTTGGATGTGGTCATTGAAATAGACTATGGTGAATGAGAAGGAAAGTGAGAAGATTGAACCTTGTGGAGCATCAATATGTAAATGGGGAGTGGGGCAAGATGGTGGCTGAGTGAGTGCACCTGACAATCTCTCCTGCAAAGAAGCAGCTGGGCAGCATTGGAAATTCTTCAGGGCCAGGCTGTTTTGGGATTTTGCAGGGCAGGAGGTGTCTGGACATTGATTTGGTGGGAAGGTAACTGAGAAAATTCATGTATAAGATAAAATTGAGGCTCAATTACATGGAGGTGGGGGCTGCGCACGGGATGCTCCCTCCTGGGGTGGGTGGAGCTGTGGCACTGGTGCTGCAGTAGCGATTCCTGGAGTCTCTGTGGTACTGGGGAATTCATAAGCCCTGAGCGGGCTATTGGGAGCTAACAGGGCAGGAGGCCTTCGCAGACCGATTTGGGGAGACAGACGGAAGTTTTATTGCGAGGCAGGGATTTTTGATTGCAGACACAAATAATAACACTTCTGGCTAGAGCTGTGCCCCCAAGGCCAGTCTGCAGTGGCCTTAAATTGCTCACAATAAAGAGATGTCACCAGGAGGCTGTTTCAGGGACTGGCAGGGTGGGAGACGTCTGGAAGCCAATTAGGGGAATATTTTGCGAAATGTGGGAATTTTGGTTTTGGACTCTGATATCAGTGTTTCTGACTGGAGCCCCGCCCCCTGGGCCTGGCTACTGATCTGCAGCATCATTAAATTGGCTGTAGTGTAGAGACACCCCCAGGTGGCCGTTTTGAGGACTTACAGGGTGGGAGGTGTCCTGAAGTTGAATTGGTGGTACAGCCACAGAAGAGACCCGAGTGAGAGGGTGAATTGCGGGGTTCTGACACATAGGTCAGAGTTTGTGGATGTGACCTCCCCCATAGGGCTGGCTGGTCCTATCCCAGCTGCAGGGATCCCTGAAGGCTGTTTTGCACTGCGGTGCTCCCAGGCTCCCTGTTAACCAGATTTGAGGTTGCCAGGTCTGAGTCCCCTAAACCCTGGTGGCCCAGACCCCAGAGACTCACACCTCTTGAGTCTGCAATATCACAGACTTTCCATCCCTGAATCCATCATGCCCTGAGGTCCATCTGAGGTCCTTGAATATCGTAGCCCTCAATGTTTCCATTTTTCTTTGTTTTTTTTTGTTTTGTTTTGTTTATTTTTATTTTTTTATTTTTTATTGTCCTGATTGCTAACATTGCATTATCTCCTAGTATTTTCTCCCATCGTATCCCCCAAAGTCTTTTTTTTTTTTAGTTATATGGGGGGGGGGGTTTTGTTGCTGTTGTGGTTGTTCTATATCTTTTTCTCTTTTCCTTACTTGTTCCCCTCCCTTTGCCCACCCCCTTTTTCTTTCTTTCTTTCTTCCTTCTCTTTTTTATTCTCTCTTGTCCCTCATTTTCTTCTATTTTATTTTATCTTAAGTATACAATAGGTGCTGCAGGAAACACCTCACATTTGCTGGGTTTCCCCATCCTCTGTTGCCTCATTTCTGTGTGAATTGATTTTGGTTAACTACACTATCCCCTTTCCCCCACATCTTGATATCCTCCATCATCTACTGTCTCTCCTATATTCCACCTCCCTTTCTTTTATCCCAAAATTGTCTAACTCTTAATTTCTAGTACCTTTGTTTTGTTTTCTGTCTTTTATCCACTCTTGAAACTATTGCCTTTCTGTTCTCTTTCCCTCTCTCACGAAAACACTAGCTTTTTAATTCATACCATATTCCTCCCATATTCAGTCAACTACCTCATTATAGGTACTCTACCTACTACTATAACTCTACACAACTTACATGAATCTAATATCCGTCCTCCCAGATCTCATACTATTGCTCTGTTAACATTTATTACCAATACTAGTTTACACATTTTCCTTTCTTACACAATTGCCTTTCCCTGGCCCTAATAGTTTCCTTCAAAGTGAACTCAGCCAGCAATAAGAAATTAGAATAAGAAGAACAAAGTGACAAAGAGAAGATATAACACTTATGCAAAAACAATAGCTAATTAATCCCCAAGACTAGACAAAGAAGCTAAGGAAGTGATTAAACCCGTGAAGATAAAATGATGACCAGACAGCAACAAAAATCTACAAACCAAACCAGTAATCAGGAAAACATGGCTGAATCCAATCAACAAACTAAAAACCAGGAAGGGGAGCAGAGCTTCACACAAGTAATTAAAGATCTCAGAACATATATCAGAGACAAATTTAATGAAGTAAAGGAAGAGGTTAACAATATGAAGACAACACGTGGAGGGGAAATTGCAGACATATGCAAAAAGATAACAGATATGATGTGAATGAACACCACAGTTCAAGAAATCAAAAATACACTCGCAGCAAATAACAGCAGATTAGAAGAGGCAGAGCAGAGAATTAGTGATGTGGAAGACAGTGCATCAGAAATCAAACAGATAGTAGAATTGATCGATAAAAAGATAGAAAAAATCCAGCTAGGATTTAGGGACCTGAATGACAATGCAAAACGCAAAAACATACGTATTATAGGCATGGCAGAAGGAGAAGAAAAGGGAAAGGGGTCAGAAGGAGTGTTGCAGGAAATAATGGCTGAAAACTTCCCAAATCTACTGAAAGAGATGGATGTACATATCCAAGAAGCACAGTGCACCCCAAACATCATAAATCCCAACAGGCCCACCCCAAGACATATACTTGTCAAATTATCCAACGCCCAAGACAAAGAGAAAAAATTCTAAAAGCAACAAGAGAAAAGAAAACCATTACATACAAGGGAAGCTCCATAAGATTCAGTGCTGATTTCTCATCTGAAACCATGGAGGCAAGAAGGCAGTGGTATGAAATAGTCAAGGTACTAAAAGAAAAAAATGTCCAACCAAGAATACTCTATCCAGCTAAACTAGCATTCAAAAATGAGGGAGAGTTCAAAATATTCACAGATAAACAGAAAGTGAAAGAGTATGCCAACAAGAAACCTCCCCTTCAAGAAATTCTAAAGGGAGTTCTGCAGGAAGAAAGGAAAAAACAGGACAGGAAGAGTTGGAGGAGAGTGTAAGAGCAACAAAAAAGACAACAAGAGAAGAAAAAACACAAAATACGACAAACACAAGTCAAATCAAAATATGGCTAACATAAATAATTCCTTGAAAGTAATAACACTGAATGTCAACAGATTAAACTCACCTATCAAAAGATTCAGACTGGGACATTGGATAAGGAAATATGACCCATTTATATGCTGTCTACAAGAGACACATCTTAGGCCCAGAGATTCATGGAGGCTGAAAGTGAATGGTTGGAAAACAATCTTACAAGCAAACAATAACCAAAAAAAGGCAGGAGGAGCTACATAATATCAGACAAAATAGACTTTAAATATGAAACAATTGTGAAAGACAAAGAAGGATATTACATATTAGTGAAAGGGACAATCTGTAAAGTAGAACGAACAATCATAAATATTTTTGCTCCTAACAAGAGTGCCTCTAAATATGTGAGGCAAATGCTGGAAAAGCTAAGTGAAAGGACAGGTGCATCTACAATTATAGTGGGAGATTTTAATACACCACTATCAACTCTGGACAGAACATCTCAAAAGAGAATCACTAAAGAAACAAAATATTTGAACAGTATATTAGAGTAGCTGGATCTAATAGACTATACAGATCATTACACCGAAACACAGCAGGATATACATTTTTCTCAAGTGCACATGGATCATTCTTCAAGAAAGACCATATGCTAGGCCACAAAAAAAGGTTTAATGAATTCAGAAAGATCGAAATCATACAAAATAATATCTCTGACCACAGTGGAGTGAAGCTGGAAATCTGCAAGGGCCAGAGGCCCAGATTTAACAACAAGATATGGAAATTAAACATCACACTCTTAGAAAACCAGTGGGTCAAAGAGGAAATCTCAAAAGAAATCAAGGACTACCTAGAAACAAATAATAATCACACAACATACCAAAATTTATGGGATGCAGCAAAAGCAGTACTGAGAGGGAAATTTATAGCCATAAATTCATACATCGAAAAAGAAGAAAGAGCAAAAATTGAAGAATTAACTGCACATTTGGAGGAATTAGAAAAAAAACAACAAAGTTATCAAACAGGAAGAAGAAGGAAGGAAATAACAAAGATAAGAGCAGAACTAAATGAAATAGAAAATAAGAAAGCACTTGAAAACATAAACAAGACCAAGAGCTGGTTTTTTGAGAAGATCAATAAAATTGACAAACCTTTAGTGAGACTAGAAAACAAAAAGTGACAGAAGATGCAACTACACAAAATAAGAAAGGAGAAAGGAGATATCATCACTGACCCCACAGAAATAAAGACTATCATAAGAAGATACGTTGAAAAGCTATATTCCAACAAAAGTGACAATTCAGAAGAAATGGACAAATTCCTAGAAACACATAAGGAGCCTATATTGATGAAACAAGAAATCGATGATCTCAACAAACCAATCACAAAGAGATAGAATCAGTCATTAAAAACCGCCCAACTAGGGAAACGGACTTTGGCCCAGTGGTTAGGGCATCCGTCTACCATATGGGAGGTCCGCGGTTCAAACCCCGGACCTCCTTGACCCGTGTGGAGCTGGCCATGCGCAGTGCTGATGCGCGCAAGGAGTGCCGTGCCACGCAAGGGTGTCCCCCGCGTGGGGGAGCCCCACGCGCAAGGAGTGCGCCCGTGAGGAGAGCCGCCCAGCGTGAAAAAAGAAAGAGCAGCCTGCCCAGGAATGGCGCCGCCCACACTTCCCGTGCCGCTGACGACAACAGAAGCGGGTGCCGCTGACGACAACAGAAGCGGACAAAGAAACAAGACGCAGCAAATAGACACCAAGAACAGACAACCAGGGGAGGGGGGGAATTAAATAAATAAATAAATCTTTAAAAAAAAAAAAAAAACCGCCCAACTTAGAAGAGCCCAGGGCCAGACGGCTTTACAGGTGAATTCTAAAAAACATTCCAGAAAGAACTAACACCAATGCTGCTGAAACTCTTCCAAAAAATTGAATCAGAAAGAACATTGCTTAACTCCTTCAATGATGCCAACATTACCCTACTATCAAAGCCAAACAAAGACACCACAAGAAAGGACAATTACAGACCAATATCTCTAATGAACCTAGACGCAAAAATCCTTCACAAAATACATGGTAATCATATTCAACAACACATTAAACGAATTATACACCACGACCAAGTGGGATTCATTCCAGGTATGCAAGGATGGTGCAACATAAGAAAATCAATCAATGTAATACACCATATAAACAGATTGAAGGAAAAAAAAGACTCTGAGCCTGACCTCTCCGGGAGGCAAACTTCTGCAGGCCTGGCTGGGAAACCAGGCCAAAGCCCGCAGGCCACCGGTGGGAAAGGCCGGGGTTCCCCTCAAAAAAGGTGGAGGTGACGGCGATGGCAGACAGCATGTCTGCGACCATGGCCATGGGAGAGACCTGCAGGACAACGCTGGCCGGCCCTAGGTAGGCTCCCGCTGGAGGAAGCCTCGGGGACTTTGGTTGGTGAGGAAACCCCCTCTTCAGAGAAGCCTGGCAGCCAGGCCCGACCCAGACTCTTGGCCTGGGCCAGGTGAGCTAGCCCATGGAGAGGGGGCTCTCCCAGCAGCCCCAGATCTGGTCCACAGGTCCCTTCCCCCACAGCCCCTTCTGCAAGGGGCCCTGCCCCCCCCACCTTAGAGCTCAGCCCTCTGCCCCCCAGCAAGTGTGAGGAAGGAACTATTCCTATCCAACAGTGGCCCCTAGTGGTGGAAGTTTTGGCTCTGACTTTGGGCAACGGAGCAGCTCTCTTGTTCCTGGAGCTGCTTCTGCCTCTTGGCTTTTCACCAGACAGACAGGAGGGAACAACTGTCCGGGACACCATAGCAGAGCTTCTCTAATAGCCCTGTCCCCACCCAGCAGGCTCCACCCATGTCGGCGACCCCTTCCGTCCCATCCCCGTGGCCTCCTGGTGGCATTCGGTGCACACATTTTGGAACCCTGCTTACCCCAGCGCTGGAGATTTTCCTGGTAGTGGACGCGCTGCCCGAAGTGCATCGGGTGGGTTTCGGCAAGATGCCTATTGGCCGCATCTGTCCCGGCACTGCCACTGGGGACAACTGCCGAGTGCAGAAAACGCCCCCCCCCCCAATCTATCAAAACTCTTCCCACTCCCGGCCTTGGGCACCTCCCGCCAGTGGCCACTGTCTCCAGAGCAACCAGGCGGGGCGGGGTCTGGGCGAGTCTCTGGGGGTGGGGTGAGGGGCGCCTGCACGCCTGGGCGGCGGTGGGCGTGGCCAGCCCAGCAGCCTGTGGCGCCTGCGCTTTGTTCCTGGCTCGGCGGGCGTCAGAGAGCGGTCTACGGAGGCGCGGGAGGCCCAGCGCTTGCCCCCCCACCCCCACCTCCGGCGCCGGCTTTCTCCCCGACAGGAGGGGGTGGGGTGCAGGCGGCGGATGGAGCGTGAGGGGGCTTAGATCCCACAGGGCTGTGGGATGCGGCTCTCCCGCTGGCAGGTGTCAGCACTACTGCTTCCCTCCGCGGTGAGGACCATCTTCTCCTCCCTCTCAGCTGACCTGGGCCGGTCCAACGAACCTGAGCGCAGGTGTTGCACATGGGCTGAGGCTCAGGTCCCAGCTGGCATGGGGCCTGTCCACAGACATGCAGAAGCCTGTCTCCTGAGCATGCAGGCACCCAGTGCCAGGCTCAGCCGCAGCCAAAGTGACAGCAGAAGAGGCATGTGTAGAGAGGCCCCCCTGCAACCGACTCCCAACCCCACCCCACCCCCGGTGCAAGAGCACGGATTCCCAAGTAGAGCCCACTGGCAGGGCACTGAGACCCGGAGCCACCTGCCATCAGCAGCGTAGTCCTGGGTGTCCCCGCAGCCCTCAGGAGTACCAGGGCCTGGGGCTTGATCGACTAGGCAGCTGCGCCTCAGCGAGAAGGGCTATCTGCTTTGGTTTGGAAACATTGCCCGCCTTGGTAGCTTGGAACGGCACTCAATAGCAAACTCACCTGGTTGCGTGGCATGTTCTGGCAGAGTGAAATGTGCTTAAGATGATGGGTTCTCACTTTTTTTTCCCCACAAACGGACGGTTACGCCTTGAGTCAATGCCCAAACAACCCATACGTCTGCTTTGGATGGTCACGATGGCTGCTTAGAATGTACCCGGTCCATGGAACACCTGGACCTGTAAGCCCACTTGACCGCAGTGCCTGCCCCAAGTGAGCAGAGATGATTTCCACGCAAGGGTCTCACCACCCAATAGGTAAGCAGTTTCGTTTTGCATCCCCCGGCCCCAGAGCCGAGAGAAATGCTCGTTCGTTCATACTCGTACGGTCGCAAAACAGGAGGGCTAGAGGAGAAAGGGCAGGCTCATTGCTCCGAGTCGTCGGGGTGCTCTGGGGCCCCTCTCGTCCCAGAAAATCAACGCAGAGAAAGAGAGGACATTGACAAGGGAGAGGGAAGACTCTGGGCCTGTCCTCTCTGGGAGGCAGGCCTCTGCAGGCCTGGCCGGGAGCCCAGGCCGAAGCCCGCAGGCCACCGGTGGGAAAGGCCGGGGTTCCCCTCACAAAAGGTGGAGGTGACGGCGATGGCAGACAGCATGTCTGCGACCATGGCCGTGGAAAAGACCTGCAGGGCAACGCCGGCTGGCCCTAGGGAGGCCCCTGCTGGAGGAGGCCTCAGGGACTTTGGTTGCTGAGGAAACCCCCTCTTCAGAGAAGCCTGGCAGCCAGGCCCGACCCAGACCCTTGGCCTGGGCCAGGTGAGCTAGCCCATGGAGAGGGTCTCTCCCAGCAGCACCAGATCTGGCCCACGGGTCCCTTCCCCCACAGCCCCTTCTGCAAGGGGCCCTGCCCCTCCCCCTGCCTTAGAACTCAGCCCTCTGCCCCCCAGCAATTGTGAGGAAGGAACTATTCCTATCCAACAGTGGCTCCTAGCGGTGGAAGTTTTGGCTCTGACTTTGGGCAACGGAGCAGCTCTCTTGTTCCTGGAGCTTCTTCTGTCTCTTGGCTTTTCACCAGACAGACAGGAGGGAACAACTGTCCAGGACAGCATAGCAGAGCTTCTCTCCTAGCCCAGTCCCCACCCAGCAGGCTCCACCTGCGACAGTTTGCTCGGTTGGTAGTGGTGGGGTCTGGCTGCAGACGAGGGGTAGGTCCCGCTTGGGACAAGGGGTCGGTGCCACTTGGGACGAGGGGTCGGTCCGGCAGCAGACGAGGGGCCGGTCTCACAGGGGTTGCGCGGTTCGGCTGACGGGGTCGCCCGGCGAAGCCGGCGATGAGGGGGTCGCCTGGAGAAGCAGGCGACAAACTGGGGACAAGGGAGGCCAGGCCCTTGTCGGGGGCACTCAGGACTGGAGGGCGCATAGCAGAAGAACTACCGCGGAGACAAGGTAAACAGGCAAGTCCACTTTATTGAGGGAGAGGCAACAGTTTTATAGGGCCTGGGGAAGGCTGATTGGTCGAAGCCATGCCCTGTTCTGATTGGTTGCCGGAGAAAGGTCAGTGGGAAGTACTGGATGGGGGAGGGGTGGTGGTTAGGGATTGGCTGTTGCTGTTGCTGGTGGAAGTGGCAGGGTTTAGTGATTGGTGGCTGCTGTTGCTGGCGTAGAGGGCAGACTTGAATTTCCCGCCCATGCCTGGCTGTTGCTGCTGTCGGGGGGAGGGAAAAGGGCAGACTGGAATTTTCCGCCCTGCGCCTGCACAGGGAGAAAGAAGGCATCGTGTGGCGCTATCTGGGAGGAGGGGCGGCCACGGAATCATGGCTGCCAAGAAGGGGAGACCCGAGGGCACTCTGCGCCCATGCCGAGCTTCCTTCAGGGGTGGCGGTGGGCCCGACCAACCACCCTATTACAGGGGCAGCGGTTTGGAATAGGCCTACCATGGCCGCCGCCCCCCGCCAGGTCAGCAAACCACACTTCAACCCGAGGGGCGACCGCATTTTCCCCTTCTTTTCAAATAAGGGCCAGGATGGCAGCAGCAACAAGTAGCCGAGGCCCAAGAGGCAGCAAGCAATGAGGGAAGCGGGGCTGAAGAGGGAGGTGGGTAAGACAGGGATACAAATGTACAATTTGGGGGGTGGTATCTGGCCGTTGCAAACAAGTGTGGGCAATGTCCAATTCTCGTTGATCTCAGTGGCTATAAGGTCCACCTGTGGTTAAAAGTCCAGAGTGACAGCACGCTACAGGTAGTTGATCTCTCCTTGGCGGTGAAGAGTGGCAGAGGCAGACTGTGTGATGGTCTGGAGGATCACAGCTGTGAGGACAAGTCGCATCAGGGCACCAGCGGCGGTGGTGGCGGCAGCGTCGAGAGTGGTGGAGACATAGGCGAGGACAGCAAGAAGGCCAAAGTCTCCACGGGCGCGAGAGAGGCCAATGTTAACGGGGCGGGCCAACATGGGGCGGCCCAATCTGCAACGCAATGGGGGTTCAAGCAAAAAAAAAGGGGAGGGGGGCGGGGGACTAGAAAGGCTGAGAAGAGGAGTGAGGTCGAGACAGGAGGAAGCCCGCAGAAGTATGGGGAGGCAAAAGCAGAAACGTTATTAGATGCTAGAAAGCAGGCCGCGGGCCGGGGAAAGTGGGTTGCGGGCCGCTTAGTGGGGCTGGAGCTGCTTGAGAGTGATGGCGGCATGGGGGGCTGCGGTTACAGAAGACTTGGGGCACCTGCGGGAAGAATGAGCAGGAAGAGGTCAGGTAGGAGGAGGCCGGGAAGATGAAGTGACTCGCTGCTATCAGTGAGTCACTGATAGCTGACCTGTACATATGTGCTAAAAATTGCATTAGCCTGATAAAGCGGGTTATGGATCTGTAGTGGGGGTAGAGGGGTAGGAGGGGTACGGACGGGATTAGAGGATTGACTGCTGGAGGTTATGAAGGAGGGAGGCTACAGGGAGCCGCATGTGCGGCAGCTTGCCACAGATCAGATGGAGGGGGCTGCCCGGGGGAGGCGGAGCCGGGGGGGCGCTGGCGTGGAGGGCGCGAGAGGAGCCATTGCCCATATGGTGTTACAAAATGGCTGCGGGCCGTCCCCAGCGGTACTACAAAATGGCGGCAGGTCACAAAATGGCCGTGGGCTACAAGATGGCCACGGACCACTTTGAGAAAATGGCAGGGCAGAAGCTATCGGTGCCCAAACGGTGCCACAAGATGGCCACGGGCCACCCTGCGCGGAGGGGTAAAATGACGGGGAAAGAGCTTCTGGCCCACCCAGGCAGGAAGTCGTCGGGGGGAGGGAGGGGTAAAGGGACCTCCCCTTTTTGAGCGAGGAAGAAGGCGGAGGTCCGCCATCTGGAGAATGCTTCCCCTTTTCGAGCGAGGAAGAAGGCAGAAGTTCGCCATCTTCACCGGCGCTCGGCGCTGCAAGATTACACTGTTTAGGGGGACAATTTTCAAGCACGTTATTAAGGCACTCGACAAGCGACTCAGAGTCGGAGTCGGAGCCGGCATCAGGATCCCGATTAAAGTCGCCATCCTGACAATCACGGCGGCCAGCGGCGGCGGTGGTGCGGCCGGGGGGAGTTGATGGTAGGGGTGCCTTGAAGGCAGGAGCGGATGGTAAAAAGCGCCGGTAATAAGCCAGGGGGGAATCTTTTACCTTCCTGCTCCACAGCAGAAGTGACCCTATCTATAAGGTGAGTGTAGGTATCCGGGTCACAGAGCTGACACGTGGTAAGCCATGGATTAAAGGGGAGAAGAAGGTCCTAATATACTTGGAGCTGTTTCAAAGAGATCTTACACCGGTGAGTGTCTAGGAGACCAGTGAGAACCCGAACTTGCGGGGCTTGCTTAGCAGAAAGGATGTTACCCATTGCTAATGGCCTTTTAGAGCCGATAAGGAAAGGGGCCCTTACCTTGAGAGCGCGGCGATGGGAGCCGAGATGCACGGTGAGACGAGGGGTCGGAGCTGATGGGACTCCGACGGTGGTCGTGGACCAAAGGAAGGCCCCGACGAGGGGAAGGTGGAATGACGAGCAGTGGAGCAAGACAAAGGGGAGCAAGCACGGAGGGGAGGAGGCAGAGGTGAAGGCAGGGGTGGAGGTGCTCAGGCACACACTCCTGAGAGTTTTATTGGCGCCTCTTAATCAAAGCAGGTCGGTATAAGCCCCTGACATGGAAGGAGAAAGCCATCCAGTGATTCTCCCAGACCGCCATGGATCATATGAGGTCACCAAGGTTCGGGAGCAGCAATGCAGAGCGAAAAGACAGGGGTAAGAAGAGAGGAGGGCGTAGGGCTGTGGTAGGGTTACTTCAGACGTGCAATCGTGCGCTCCCAAGAAATCCAAGGCTCCTCTTAATCATAGCGGGTCGGTATAAGCCCCCGACATGGAAGGAGAAAGCCATCCAGCGATTCTCCCAGACTGCCGTGGATCATATGAGGTAGCCAAGGCTCAGGTAGCAGCAGTGTTGCACGAGAGAAGCCCCACGGTGAGAAGAGAGGAGGGGGGGGCCGCCAGGTTATGGAGTGAGGCTGTAGTGGGGTTGCACTGCCCCACATTGGGTGCCAGCTGTGGTGGCTTGCTTGGTCGGTAGAGGTGGGATCTGGCTGTGGACGAGGGGTCAGTCCAGCTTTGGACGAGGGGTCGGTCCCGTTTGGTACGAGGGGGAGGGTTGGTCCCACTTCGGACGAGGGGCCGGTCCGGCAGCAGACGAGGGGTTGGCCTCACAGGGGTTGCGCGGTTCGGCTGACGGGGTCACCTGGCGAAGCCGGCAACGAGGGTTCGCCCGGAGAAGCCGGCGATGAACTGGGGACAAGGGAGGCCAGGCCTTTGTCAGGGGCTCTCAGGACTGGAGGGCGCACAGCAGAAGAACTAGCGCTGAGACAAGGTAAACACGCAAGTCCAACTTTATTGAGGGAGAGGCAACAGTTTTATAGGGCCTGGGGAAGGCTGATTGGTCGAAGCCACGCCCTGCTCTGATTGGTTTCTGGAGAAAGGTCAGTGGGAGGTACTAGACGGGAGAGGGGTGGTGATTAGGAATTGGCTGTTGCTGTTGCTGGGGGAAGTGGCAGGGTTTAGTGATTGGTGGCTGTTGTTGCTGGGGTAGAGGGTAGACTGGAGTTTCATGTACACGCCTGGCTGTTGCTACTGTCAGGGGTAGGGAAAAGAGCAGATTGGATTTTTCTGCACAAGCCTGGCTGTCCCTGCTGTCAGGGGGAGGAAAAAGGGCAAACGGGATTTTTCCGGCCTGCATCTGCGCAGGCAGAAAGAAGAAGGGTGCCGCCCCAAAAGGCATTGTGTGGGGCCATCCGGGAGGAGGGGCGGCCGTGGAAGCATGGCTGACGAGAAGGGGAGAACTGAGGACACTCTGTGCCCATGCTGAGCTTCCTTCAGGGATGGCGGTGGGCCCAACCAACCACCCTATTATGGGGGCAGCAGTTTGAAATAGGCCTACAGCGGCCGCCGCCCCTCGCCAGGCCAGCAAACCACACTTCAGCCTGAGGGGTGACCGCACCACCCCATGCAAGAGCACGTACACTCAAGCAGGGCCCACTGGCAGGGCACTGAAGCCCAGAGCCTCCTGCCACCAGCGTAGACCTGGCTGTCCCCGCAGCCCACAGGAGCACCAGTGCCTGGGGCTTTATCGACTAGGCAGCTGCGCCTAGGCGAGAGGGGCTATCTGCTTTCGTTTGGAACTCTGGACAGTATACCTGTGCAATTGCCTGCTATGGTAGCTTGGCACGACAACCAATAGGAAAACCACCTGGCTCCGTGGCGCGCTCTGGCAGGGCAAAATGTACTTCAGGTGACGAGTTCTTCCTTTTGTGGGTGTGTTTCAAACACTGGGGGCTGTGGCTCGAGTCAAGGCCAAAACAACCCATACAACTGCTTTGGACGGTCGCGATGCCTGCTTACAATGTCCCTGGTACACGGAACACACGGACCTGTAAGCCCAGTTGACCGCGGTGAGCCTCAAGTGAGCAGAAATGCTTTCCCCTGAAAAGCCTCACAACCCAACAGGTAAGCAGCTTCGTTTTGGGTCCGCCGAACCTGGAGAAAAGATAAATGTTCTTTCGTACGGTACCACAAAGTCAGGCGAGAGGAAAAAGGGCACGCTCATGCCTGAGAGTCGCCTGGGTGCTCAGGGGCCCGCCCCTCTCATCCCAGAAAAGAAACACAGAGCAAGAGTGGACACTGACGAGGAAGGGGAAGACTCTGAGCCTCTGGTCTCTGAGAGACAGGCCCCTCCGGGCCTGGCAGGCAGCCAAGGCAGAAGCCCTCAGGCCACCTGTGGGAAAGGCCAGGTTTTCCGGTCCCAAAACGGTGGAGGTGACGGCGATGGGAGTCAGCACGTCTGTGACCATTGGCGTGGGAGAGACCTGCAGGGCAACGCCGGCCCTAGGTAGGCCCCCTCTTGACGAGGCCTTGGGGACGTTGGTTGGCGAGGAACCCCCCTCTTCAGAGGGACTGACCGGGCAGCCTGGCCCAACGCAGACACTTGGCCTGCACCAGGTGAGCTCTCGCTCTCGCTTTCGCTCTCGGATGGAGAGAGGGTCTCAGCCCAGTCCCAGGTCTGGCTCAGGGGTCCCCTCGCCCACAGCCCCTTCTGCAAGGGGCCCTGCCCCTCCCCCTGCCTTGGAACCCAGGAAGGAACCATTCTTTTCCCACAGCGGCCCCTAGCGGTGGTAGTTTGGGCTCTGAGTTTCCGCACCGGAGCCGCTGGCTTGTTCCTGGAGCTTCCTCTGTCTCTTTTCTTTTCATCAGACGTAGAGGAGAAAACAACAGTCCACGACACCATAGCAGAGGTTCCCTTCCAGCACAGCCCCCACCCAGGAGGGTCCTAGCACGCCAGCGACCCCTTTCCTTCCCGTGGCCTCTGGCGGGCATTCGATGTGTTCATTTGGGAACCCCGCTAACCCCTAAGCCCGGCGCGTGAGTTTTCCTGGCAGTCGACACGCTCCCGGAAGTGCATTCGGTGGGTTTCGGCAGGATGTCTAGTGGCCGCACGTGTCCCGCCACTACCACTGGGGACAACTCCCGAGTGGAGAATTCTCCCCCTCATCACAACTGTCTTACACCTCCAGGCCTTAGGCCCCTCCCGCCAGCAGCCACGGTCTCCAGAGCAATGGAGGCGGGGCGGGGGCGGGGCGAGTCTGCCGGGGGCGGGGCCTCCCCGGCGGGCTTGGGCGCCTGTGCCTGGGTCCCGGCTCGGCGGCGGGGGGGAGAGGCCCGGCTGGGGGGGCGGCGGCTGCAGCCTGACGGGGCTGAGATCCCACAGGGCTGTTGGAGGTGCTTCTCCCGCTGCCAGGTGTCGGCACTATAGCTTCCTGCTGTGCTGGCGACCATCTTCTCCTTCCTCTTAGCTGACCTGGGCAAGTCCAAGGAACTTGAGCCTAGGGCTTGCAGCTGGGCTGAGGCTCCGGTCCCAGCTGGCACGGGGCCTGTCCAGAGATTCAAGGCTCCTGCGCAGGCACAAACCCCCAGTGCCGGGCTCAGCTGCAGCCAAAGGGACAGGAGAGGCATGTGGAGGGAGGCCCCACCTGAGACCGACTCCACCCCATGCAAGAGCACGTATACTCAAGTAGGGCCCACTGGCAGGGCACTGAAGCCCAGAGCCTCCTGCCACCAGCGTAGACCTGGCTGTCCCCGCAGCCCTCAGGAGCACCAGTGCCTGGGGCTTTATCGACTAGGCAGCTGCGCCTAGGCGAGAGGGGCTATCTGCTTTCATTTGGAACTCTGGACAGTATACCTGTGCAATTGCCTGCTATGGTAGCTTGGCACGACAACCAATAGGAAAACCACCTGGCTGCGTGGCGCGCTCTGGCACGGCAAAATGTACTTCAGGTGACGAGTTCTTCCTTTTGTGGGTGTGTTTCAAACACTGCGGGCTGTGGCTCGAGTCAAGGCCAAAACAACCCATACAACTGCTTTGGACGGTCGCGATGCCTGCTTACAATGTCCCTGGTACACGGAACACACGGACCTGTAAGCCCAGTTGACCGCGGTGAGCCTCAAGTGAGCAGAAATGCTTTCCCCTGAAAAGCCTCACAACCCAACAGGTAAGCAGCTTCGTTTTGGGTCCGCGGAACCCGGAGAAAAGATAAATGTTCTTTCGTACGGTACCACAAAGTCGGGCGAGAGGAAAAAGGGCACGCTCATGTCTGAGAGTCGCCTGGGTGCTCAGGGGCCCGCCCCTCTCACCCCAGAAAAGAAACACAGAGCAAGAGTGGAAACTGACGAGGAAGGGGAAGACTCTGAGCCTCTGGTCTCTGAGAGAAAGACCCCTCCGGGCCTGGCAGGCAGCCAAGGCAGAAGCCCTCAGGTCACCTGTGGGAAAGGCCAGGTTTTCCGGTCCCAAAACGGTGGAGGTGACGGGCGATGGGAGTCAGCACATCTGTGACCATTGGCGTGGGAGAGACCTGCAGGGCAACGCCGGCCCTAGGTAGGCCCCCGCTTGACGAGGCCTCGGGGACGTTGGTCGGCGAGGAACCCCCCTCTTCAGAGGGACCGACCGGGCAGCCTGGCCCAACGCAGACACTTGGCCTGCACCAGGTGAGCTCTCGCTCTCGCTCTCGCTCTCGGATGGAGAGAGGGTCTCAGCCCAGTCCCAGGTCTGGCTCAGGGGTCCCCTCGCCCACAGCCCCTTCTGCAAGGGGCCCTGCCCCTCCCCCTGCCTTGGAACCCAGGAAGGAACCATTCTTTTCCCACAGCGGCCCCTAGCGGTGGTAGTTTGGGCTCTGAGTTTCCGCACCGGAGCCGCTGGCTTGTTCCTGGAGCTTCCTCTCTCTCTTTTCTTTTCATCAGACGTAGAGGAGAAAACAACAGTCCACGACACCATCGCAGAGGTTCCCTTCCAGCACAGCCCCCACCCAGCAGGGTCCTAGCACGCCAGCGACCCCTTTCCTTCCCGTGGCCTCTGGCGGGCATTCGATGTGTCCATTTGGGAACCCCGCTAACCCCTAAGCCCGGCGCGTGAGTTTTCCTGGCAGTCGACACGCTCCCGGAAGTGCATTCGGTGGGTTTTGGCAGGATGTCTAGTGGCCGCACGCGTCCCGCCACTACCACTGGGGACAACTCCTGAGTGGAGAATTCTCCCCCTCATCACAACTGTCTTACACCTCCAGGCCTTAGGCCCCTCCCACCAGCATCCTCGGTCTCCAGAGCAACGGAGGCGGGGCGGGGGCGGGGCGAGTCTGCCGGGGGCGGGGGCGGCAGGGGGCATGGCCTCCCCGGCGGGCTTGGGCGCCTGTGCCTGGGTCCCGGCTCGGCTGCGGGGGGGAGACGCCCGGCTGGGGTGGGCGGCGGCTGGAGCCAGACGGGGCTTAGATCCCACAGGGCTCTTGGAGGCGCTTCTCCCGCTGCCAGGTGTCGGCACTATTGCTTCCTGCTGTGCTGGTGACCATCTTCTCCTCCCTCTTAGCTGACCTGGGCAAGTCCAAGGAACTTGAGCCTAGGGCTTGCAGCTGGGCTGAGGCTCCGGTCCCAGCTGGCACGGGGCCTGTCCAGAGATTCAAGGCTCCTGCGCAGGCACAAACCCCCAGTGCCGGGCTCAGCTGCAGCCAAAGGGACAGGAGAGGCATGTGGAGGGAGGCCCCACCTGAGACCGACTCCACCCCATGCAAGAGCACGTATACTCAAGTAGGGCCCACTGGCAGGGCACTGAAGCCCAGAGCCTCCTGCCACCAGCGTAGACCTGGCTGTCCCCGCAGCCCTCAGGAGCACCAGTGCCTGGGGCTTTATCGACTAGGCAGCTGCGCCTAGGCGAGAGGGGCTATCTGCTTTCGTTTGGAACTCTGGACAGTATACCTGTGCAATTGCCTGCTATGGTAGCTTGGCACGACAACCAATAGGAAAACCACCTGGCTGCGTGGCGCGCTCTGGCAGGGCAAAATGTACTTCAGGTGACGAGTTCTTCCTTTTGTGGGTGTGTTTCAAACACTGGGGGCTGTGGCTCGAGTCAAGGCCAAAACAACCCATACAACGGCTTTGGAGGGTCGCGATGCCTGCTTACAATGTCCCTGGTACACGGAACACACGGACCTGTAAGACCCAGTTGACCGCGGTGAGCCTCAAGTGAGCAGAAATGCTTTCCCCTGAAAAGCCTCACAACCCAACAGGTAAGCAGCTTCGTTTTGGGTCCGCGGAACCCGGAGAAAAGATAAATGTTCTTTCGTACGGTACCACAAAGTCGGGCGAGAGGAAAAAGGGCACGCTCATGTCTGAGAGTCGCCTGGGTGCTCAGGGGCCCGCCCCTCTCATCCCAGAAAAGAAACACAGAGCAAGAGTGGACACTGACGAGGAAGGGGAAGACTCTGAGCCTCTGGTCTCTGAGAGACAGGCCCCTCCGGGCCTGGCAGGCAGCCAAGGCAGAAGCCCTCAGGCCACCTGTGGGAAAGGCCAGGTTTTCCGGTCCCAAAACGGTGGAGGTGACGGCGATGGGAGTCAGCACGTCTGTGACCATTGGCGTGGGAGAGACCTGCAGGGCAACGCCGGCCCTAGGTAGGCCCCCGCTTGACGAGGCCTCGGGGACGTTGGTTGGCGAGGAAACCCCCTCTTCAGAGGGACCGACCGGGCAGCCTGGCCCAACGCAGACACTTGGCCTGCACCAGGTGAGCTCTCGCTCTCGCTCTCACTCTCGGATGGAGAGAGGGTCTCAGCCCAGTCCCAGGTCTGGCTCAGGGGTCCCCTCCCCCACAGCCCCTTCTGCAAGGGGCCCTGCCCCTCCCCCTGCCTTGGAACCCAGGAAGGAACCATTCTTTTCCCACAGCGGCCCCTAGCGGTGGTAGTTTGGGCTCTGAGTTTCCGCACCAGAGCCGCTGGCTTGTTCCTGGAGCTTCCTCTGTCTCTTTTCTTTTCATCAGACGTAGAGGAGAAAACAACAGTCCACGACACCATCGCAGAGGTTCCCTTCCAGCACAGCCCCCACCCAGCAGGGTCCTAGCACGCCAGCGACCCCTTTCCTTCCCGTGGCCTCTGGCGGGCATTCGATGTGTCCATTTGGGAACCCCGCTAACCCCTAAGCCCGGCGCGTGAGTTTTCCTGGCAGTAGACACGCTCCCGGAAGTGCATTCGGTGGGTTTCGGCAGGATGTCTAGTGGCCGCACGTGTCCCGCCACTACCACTGGGGACAACTCCCGAGTGGAGAATTCTCCCCCTCATCACAACTGTCTGACACCTCCAGGCCTTAGGCCCCTCCCGCCAGCAGCCACGGTCTCCAGAGCAACGGAGGTGGGGCGGGGGCGGGGCGAGTCTGCCGGGGGCGGGGGCGGCAAGGGGCGTGGCCTCCCCGGCGGGCTTGGGCGCCTGTGCCTGGGTCCCGGCTCGGCGGCGGGGGGGAGAGGCCCGGCTGGGGGGGGCGGCGGCTGGAGCCAGACGGGGCTGAGATCCCACAGGGCTCTTGGAGGCGCTTCTCCCGCTGCCAGGTGTGGGCACTATTGCTTCCTGCTGTGCTGGCGACCATCTTCTCCTCCCTCTTAGCTGACCTGGGCAAGTCCAAGGAACTTGAGCCTAGGGCTTGCAGCTGGGCTGAGGCTCCGGTCCCAGCTGGCACGGGGCCTGTCCAGAGATTCAAGGCTCCTGCGCAGGCACAAACCCCCAGTGCCGGGCTCAGCTGCAGCCAAAGGGACAGGAGAGGCATGTGGAGGGAGGCCCCACCTGAGACCGACTCCACCCCATGCAAGAGCACGTATACTCAAGTAGGGCCCACTGGCAGGGCACTGAAGCCCAGAGCCTCCTGCCACCAGCGTAGACCTGGCTGTCCCCGCAGCCCTCAGGAGCACCAGTGCCTGGGGCTTTATCGACTAGGCAGCTGCGCCTAGGCGAGAGGGGCTATCTGCTTTCGTTTGGAACTCTGGACAGTATACCTGTGCAATTGCCTGCTATGGTAGCTTGGCACGACAACCAATAGGAAAACGACCTGGCTCCGTGGCGCGCTCTGGCAGGGCAAAATGTACTTCAGGTGACGAGTTCTTCCTTTTGTGGGTGTGTTTCAAACACTGGGGGCTGTGGCTCGAGTCAAGGCCAAAACAACCCATACAACTGCTTTGGACGGTCGCGATGCCTGCTTACAATGTCCCTGGTACACGGAACACACGGACCTGTAAGCCCAGTTGACCGCGGTGAGCCTCAAGTGAGCAGAAATGCTTTCCCCTGAAAAGCCTCACAACCCAACAGGTAAGCAGCTTCGTTTTGGGTCCGCCGAACCCGGAGAAAAGATAAATGTTCTTTCGTACGGTACCACAAAGTCGGGCGAGAGGAAAAAGGGCACGCTCATGTCTGAGAGTCGCCTGGGTGCTCAGGGGCCCGCCCCTCTCACCCCAGAAAAGAAACACAGAGCAAGAGTGGAAACTGACGAGGAAGGGGAAGACTCTGAGCCTCTGGTCTCTGAGAGAAAGACCCCTCCGGGCCTGGCAGGCAGCCAAGGCAGAAGCCCTCAGGCCACCTGTGGGAAAGGCCAGGTTTTCCGGTCCCAAAACGGTGGAGGTGACGGGCGATGGGAGTCAGCACATCTGTGACCATTGGCGTGGGAGAGACCTGCAGGGCAACGCCGGCCCTAGGTAGGCCCCCGCTTGACGAGGCCTCGGGGACGTTGGTCGGCGAGGAACCCCCCTCTTCAGAGGGACCGACCGGGCAGCCTGGCCCAACGCAGACACTTGGCCTGCACCAGGTGAGCTCTCGCT